>NC_051851.1:66459558-67709558 GCF_905115235.1 Hermetia illucens | reverse complement strand
ACTTTGTCTCACTCGGTAGCAAGTCCGGTTCGCCTAGATTGGGTTTGCCGTTTTTCTCGATCAAACGCTTGATACCGTTGCAGTTGAAACGTTGTCAAATTGACATCTGTATTAAGCCATCATCGATCGGTCTTTGGAAGTTGCCCCCATCTACTTCGAAGTTCACAGCAACCTCAGTTAGAGAATTGTCATCAAAGCTAATTACATGACTATATCATATCTCTCGTAATTTTCTATCGGTCGTTAACATGTTACGCGACTTATCCAATGCAACGTCTTGATGTCTATTCCTGCGAGGCGGGGTTCTTTGTCTCTGGTAGTCGACTAGCACATGTAACTACAGAGGGCAACATTGTGGACGACCAAAATATTTCTATTCAATGTCTTGTGAAATCAAGTTAATAATAATATATCACTACATTTTCGAAATTGGCGGGAAAAATTATTTCAAGTTTCATCCCTACAATACAAAATTTAGTCATAATATAAACCATAACATAGTTAACCATGTTAGCAGAAATCGTATTCTTATCAGTAAAGATTTTAGCTTAAAATATCACAAAATATAATTATCGCGAAAGTATTCTTCAAAATATTCAGTAACATGAATAGAGAGCATAATATTACATTATTATAACAATTATTAAACAAGTGTGAAATCGCAAGGTCGGAGCTTCAGATTTTGTTGGTCTTTTGTATAAGAATATTTGGTACACGATGGTTCCATTTATATATAGCTCGTAATGTATAGACAATGAATATACCCGACATTCAATTTAATGTGATACTGATAAGTTATCTCTTAGAGGGAGTAATTGGACCGAAATATGCAAATTTGACGTATCATGATTTTATTAATGATATTAGAATTTCCACCAAACTTTTGAGTATGATGCTTCATATTAAAACCTACATCGCTGCAAAATCTGCAACGGGCTTGGAATGAACTTAGGAGGGGTTCGCAGTAAATTTTCATAGTTTAACTGAGTTTTAATAACATACTACTATTAATTTTATTTGAGCATATATTGTAATGGAGAGTGTTTCGGAGCATAGATGTCATATACATGGAACACCTTAACTTTTTTTTGATTTTTGTGTTGGGATCCTTGAAATAATTGACCCTGTTCAGACCCCATCACGCCTCCCCTTTGCAACTGATGTCAAAACTAACAGCTACTCTTCAAGATCTTTCATTTGAAATCGCAACTGGCTATATTTAGTGACCCAAATGTTGATACCTCTTGTGGGAACCCTTCCCTCTTATGTTTAACGTGCACCAATCTAATTCACCATATATATGGGAGTTCACAGTTCCAATTTTTTACCAAAGCTCGTGTCAATAGGTGCAACTGTTTCTAAGGGAAGTGTCTATGACACACATGCAGACAGTGAACCGATTTTGTTGTCAACAAAGCAAAGTTAAGCATTATTATGAGGTTAATGTTTAGATGGGGGACCAGATAGGATAATTTTTTTCAACTTTTTTCAGCTGCTGTTAGTTAATTCTTAAACATAATCTGTTACGAGAAAACAGATCCAGACGCACAGAACAACAAATCTTCCAAATATTTCGGTGTCTACTTGCTTGTTAATGTAGTTTCTAACAATGTGTATATGGAACATTCGTGTACCCAAAGTTTCTGATCTAGGAAAGTCTGAAGCATTCATCATGAGTCTGATTAACTCCAAAGATTCTGTTCTAAGTGTGCCCATCAATGTACGAATATAGTCACTGGTATTGAATCATGATCACACAAAGTGTGCAACCAGTAATGTCAACATATGAAACGAGAGGTCAATTTCTCAATGGAGATGGCAAAATTACGAATTGATGAGTCGAAACATCCGTTCATCAATGGGCGCAGGCTGAACATATTTGGTTCCCAACCAAAACGAATATATTTTTCTTTTGCACGGTATAGCACTGAAAAATTAATTCCCTTCAATTCATCCTTGTAACTTGTTTTGAATTCAGCAAGCTAAGTTGGTACCGATACTCACGTAATATATGGCCTTATTACAAACCGTCAAAAATCTCGCAATAGTGACAAATTAGGAATGAATGAAGACAGTCGAAAAATATTTAGCTGTAATTCATGGAGGCACCAAAATGTGAAAGCTATTACACAATTTTCGTTTTACTATGCTGATTGTGTTGTCACAGCATTGACCACCTCGGTTTATTCCATTTTTCTAACATTTGTGCATATATATATATATATATATATACCACAGCGAATCTATATGTTGGTCTATATGCTCGCAGGTACATACATGTCGAGTAGATTATTCGAGAAGAAATATGCCTTTATTTATTTTGAATAAATTTAAACAACTTATCACAAATATGCTAAATAAAAAAATATGTATAACATCTTTTTGGTATCCCGGATTGGATCTTCCGATATTGAGCCACACACCAACATACTTCTGAAGAAATTGTAAGTGTATGTGGTTGGACGGGTGGGCAAAGTATGGTCTATGGATGGAGTTAGCTGATCGAATGTCCCGTGTCGGTCTTTATTGACTCACCATTTTCTTTGGATCCATTCAATACAAAACTGCGAGTAGAGTATTGCTAACATTATTTTAACGACCATGTGGTAATCGAAATCAAATTTACATAAATAAAGTGAAGCCCGGACCCTGAGACGGGGTAGATACAATTGATGTTGATCAGCGCTCGATAGCGACACGATCCGTTGCTTCCATGGAATTTAAATAAAATTATTGTTGATATATTTAAGCGTTTACATATTTGATTATCAGGAGTGGTCGACCAAAGCCGTTTGGAGCATCGAAACATCAATGTACGTATATATGTATGCGCGAAGCCGGTGCTTCACGAAGCTTTAGCTTGGATAAGACAGCGCTAGAAAATGCCTTCACGTTATTGAATTCGTGAGCACACTCGTGCCAATAAAGTGGAGACTGGAATTGACTCTTAAAAGGCTGCCTTAAGCTCTGTTGCTATCACAGATTTCCTGATCACGGTGACCAATTGGGAAGCCCGATTGCACGTTTCTGCATAATACGACTAAACGCTCTGAGTTATGCTCGAAACTAAATATGAATTTTAATTATCAATAAACTAAGGCATGACGACTGACGAAAAGTGCACCATACCTGCATTCATTAACATCACGTTCAAATGCTATTAAAATTAATAGATTGATATGAAGCATGTTTTCCCGGTTTAGATTCGTTGACCTGGAAGAGGCTACAAGTGGAGACAAAAGTTCTAGCTCGACAGACTTCCAGACAAACTGGATCTAATTTTAAAATCAAATATGAAGAGCGATTGTTACATAACTACATAATTGAATGGAACATTGGCCTTTACTTTCATGTATGCTCGTGGAAAACATATATGGATGTGTACATATGTATGCAAATGATATTCAAATTAGCGCGCAGGTTTCGTAATTATCGCGATTTCGCGAATTTCTAGATTTTTGGATATGTGGTATGGAATTATTATAATTTGATGGGCATAGATAAAATACATAAACGAGTTTCCAAACGCGTGTAATATTTATGAGATTTTAGCACGTGTTTTGCAGATCGTTCGATTGAGATGGGAACAATTTAATGCTGTGAAATGTGGGCTTGTCTAATTTGAATTATTTTAAAATAGGGAGGGTTCTCACACCAAATTATACGCCACGGTTTGCGAATCTATTTTTCCTCCCTGCCCAATGAGTTCTTCGATGCATTAGCTCCTCTTTTTAATCAACCCTAGATGCTTATGAATTTATCAGAAATATCACAGGCATTATTGCAGCTGGGATTTATTTCAAAGTTTTAATATTTATAGAACATATCGTTTAAGTTTTGATTTTTTTTTTAAATAAGGTACCGAATCACGCTAAGTTAACATTGAATTGAACTAAACATATTGTACTTTGCTATGAGAAATTACTTTGACAAGGACATGCAATAATCAAGTGCTTACAACAGATTTTTAGAGTAGGTAGTCTTCGAAAATGTGCCCTTCTCACTTTGAATTTGAAATCACCCACTTTGAAACTGATAATTGATGTCAAATCAAATCAAATTTTAGTAAGGTTTCGTCTTTGTATAAAATTTTAAAAAGGTAACGCTCTAGCATTTATTGAATTTCAAAAAAGCAAAACAATGAAAGTATTGTTCGCTTTTGCGGCCCCTGAATACTGATCTTTTGGTGTCATACGTTGTGGTAAATTCACACGAAAATTTTGATCCACAATGGCCTTTTTAATAATTGGCCCTAGCTTGAACCCGATATTAGAAAAGTGCCAATCAAGCGTTTTCTTTTGATACCTCACCTTCCCATATTCTGAGAAAACGTCTTCACAGACTTTATTAAATTTTACTCAGGATTGGACCATTCGCTGCGTGGAAAAGATCACACACTCTCACCAAATTCCGTGCCTGTAAATCAGGTGTAACAGGTAGATAGACTCACAGATAGGCGTCAGAAATTGAAACGATTTTAATCAGGTTTTGTTTTACACCAATATATGCCTGATATAATTGGCTAAAGGATTGTTTCTCAAAGAAAAATTCACAAAGAGAATGCACTTGTTTGTGGTGCAAGGTTCTTAAATCAATTACCCCCCTTCCTCCCTAATGATGTTGGATAATGACCCTTAATTTTTTGATAGCTCCAAATCTAAATCCAACTGCATGTCGATTTCCCGTATGATGATGTCCAGCAAGAAACGAAATTAATTTTCGTCTCTAGCATACACTTTAATGACGTCAATATATATTAAATTACACAATGTACATTTCGACAGTTGCCATGTTTAACTAGGAACGCGAATTTGCTTTCATGCAAAAGATGAAATAACCGATCCAAAGCCAAACAGAACCACAGCGGGTGAGTCGCTTTGCAAGATTCGCTGCCTGATTGGTATCCCCTTTGATGCTTGGAAGGATACCGATAGCTTCATGCTCCAATTCTTCATTACTGTTCTCAGGAATAGAATGACATTCGGGTTGATTTTGTACAAGCGTAACACTTGTAGTAACCACGATGTGATATGAAGCCAAAGGCTGACTTACAATCGATGTAAGCTGTCGAGATATTTGACAGTCTGATATACAACTACTGCATTGATTATCAACTGTTCTTTACAGCCTCGGGAGCCTTTTGCGTATCTTTTTTACTCCTCTCTCAATTTGTGGACATCAAAATAGATTAAGATGTTCGCGCAAAAAACTAAATAGAAAAGCTTGTATATCGTGCGAATACAAGTAATTGGCCGACATTTTGAGAGAGTAGAAGCACGTTGTTCTTTGGAAATGAGATAAGTTATCCCCCTGGTAAAAAATGGAGGAACTACTTTTGCCTAAATGCTTGACACTTAGTGCTAGTATTAGGTAAAATCCGGCATTCACCGAGATTGCAATAACTCGGAAAATAAAAAACTATACGACCACGTTCTCATTAGAAAACGTCATCATCAACAGTGCAACAACCGGTATCCGGTCTAGTCCTGCCTTAATAAGGAACTCCAGATACTCCGGTTTTGGTCCGAGGTCCACCAATTTGATATCCCTAAAAGCTGTCTGGCGTCCTGGCCTACGTCATCGCACCATCTCCGGCAGGATCTGCCTCGTCTTCTTTTCTACCATAGATATTGCCCTTATAGATTTTCTGGGCTGGATGATCCTCATCCATGCGGATTAAGTGACCCGGCCACAACCTATTGAGCCGGATTTTATTCACAACTTGACGGTCATGGTATCGCTCATAGATTTCGTCGTTATGTAGGCGACGGAATCGTGTATACTCATAACAATTCTTTGAAGGATTCTTCTCTAGAACAGGGTCAACAGTTCGGATTTTTTTTTGCTAAGAACCCAAGTCTGCGAGAAATACATGAGGACTGACTAGATCATTGTCTTGTACAGTAAGAGCTTTGAGCCTATGGTGAGACGTTTCGAGAGGAACAGTCTTTGTAAGCTGAAATAGGCTCTGTTGACTGCCAACAACTGTGCGCGGATTTCATCGTCGTAACTGTTATCGATTGCGATTTTCGACCGTAGTTAGAAGAAAACATTGAAAAACAGCCATATTGTTGACGCAAATACAGCAAAGAATAAGACATTGAATCTTGCTATGTTGGCGGTGGAAGTTATACAAGCATAGCATCACTTTCTGTATCTCCAATTCCATTGACCTTACTCAGATTTCAAACAGAATATCGATAATCTCTCGTTTGGCCCAAACTATATATTTTTTAAATTGTCCTAACTAGAAATGAAAATGCAAGTTTACCGAAGTTTTTTTAACCCCTTCGTACTGAGTACTCTCAACATATTGGATTTTATTGACAGTTCGAAGATATAATACACGAAGCTCCGTGTAGAGAACGAGGTATTCATCCCGTAAACGGGAAAGAGAAACTTTAGCAAAATTAGATCAATTATACGATCTTGGAGGAGGCCCGTATGATCTTCCCCTCGGACCTGATGTTTTCTCTTTACGAGCTCGACTGCGCACACGTCGATTTTACCTTGGCGTTTGACACACTTTGACATGCTTATCAAATTTTTTGATAGCGCGCTCTTTCGCAAAGGCGGACTGTTTTCCCGGTTATTTACGGAAACGAACGGTTTTCTTCCGGCCGGGCGACTATGAAACTTCGCTACCCACAATATTCTGCGTATGCTCTAGAAATGAAACTTTTCAGCCGTGCTTGTCGCGATATTTGCCAATGTCATGGCACTTTTAAACCGACTTTTAGATGAATTGCGAATCACGTCGGGTTGTTTTCGTGCTGATAGCTCCCGCAATGGGCCATTCCATGAATGTCCAACTTAATGGCATAGTTTATACCTTTTTTGATGCGATGGGCTGCATTCACTGGAACCATTATTTTGTATTTGCAATTTCATGAAAGCTTTGATCTTTTTAACAAAGTGACGACAGACTGTTAATTTCTGTTGAAAAGTACTAAAAATTGATTTATTTAGAACATATTGCCCAGCTTTGAAAACAACCACTTCAGTAGGGCCTTTTCCGTTGCTTTTAAGAAATAGCTCTTCTTTTCTTAGATTACTCTCGCAATCACCATTACAGCGGGCTCTGAGATAGTACTATATGCAGGTACCATCCGCAAATGCCCCGTCTCTGCAAATAGTCAGCTTATAATACTATTCCTTTCCAAGAGTATAAGCCCACATATCTCCGTCTTAGACTAGAACGGGCTGTTTTGTACTCATGAGAAGACGTCTCTTGCTAGAGGTAGACTGCAGCTGTAGCCTTGTCCGCTGGTGCTCTTATTTGCTCAAAAAAGTTAATCTTCGATCGAGCGTTACTTTTAAGCCTATAGTCAATTCCTGGATCGACGTGGAGTCTGAATTCTCGTCTTGGTAAAAATTATTACTTCAGTTTTCTCCTGCCAACCATGAGCCGTCACCCATTCGCTTACACGTCGCATCAATAAGCCAAGTCTACCCCCGAAGTATTCTCCGCTTCCGCTTTCGTCTCATAGAGCAAGGAGCGCAATAATTCACAGAGAAAATTAATGACACAGGTTCAGTGGAAAAACGCTTAATCTTTCAAAAATGAGAGAAATATACTTCTTGAAATCATTTGTAAGTGGGTTTTCAAATTTTCTTAATTTACTTTTTCATATTGTATCGTCCTACATTTTCCTAGAAGATAGTAGTATAATTAAATTTGCAGATCCCCTTTATTCAGTTTTTCGTATGCTGGAAATTAACTCTGCTTTCAGCTCCATTGAAAAATAAAACCAACCGCCAAAAATTTCCTAATAATATATCAGTAGATAAAAAGTGATTAACGTGCAAACCCTGAAAAATGGTGAGACCTTATAAATACTTTATATACATATTGCTGAATTTTATAATTAAACTACCTAGATTACCTCATAATTAATGCCGCAGAGATTTTGTAATTGAAATTCCAAACACCGTCATCCGCACTCACTTCGACCTGGCATTAGCTGATGCATTTATCTTAAATTATCATAGTTTTAGTTTGTTTACAAAATTTCATGAGTCAATCGCATGTACATGTTAATCGCAGTTTGTGTTCACCATCTAAATATCTTCAATTCCAAAAGTCAATGAGTTTATGTGCTTTTGAAAATATTCCACCGATCAATAAGCGACTGCACGTCATCGTGGTCCGCCATATGATTGGCAAAATTTATTTGAGCGAAATTGAAGTGGAGATTGGCGTAATTCCAAATCTACTCACAGTTTCAACTTTTCCCATATGATTAGTGATTATTTCGCAAAAGAAAACAATTTGGACGACTCATATTTCCCCAATGGCGAATCACTGTACTCAGGCGATTTTTTTAAACTTTGTTATAATTACTGGACTTGATACTGGTCTCGATACTAAATTAATAATAATTGCATAGTCAAAACTTCAATTTATTAATCTTGATGTAAGACCAGCCATGCACAATATGTCGCCACTATCAAATCTGATCATGGGTCGGTATGCCGTTAGAAATTGTATATGGAGAGGTGAAGAAATACTGATGAATGTAACTCAATGAAATATTATTTACCAATAAGTGTTTTCAATACTTGCGCTAGTTTCAATGTCTCTCATTAATGGCCAGCAACATTCAAGCTTTGTGGTGAAATTTCGACATCCTTCGCAGATTTTTTAGGTTGGGTCCCCTCTATTTGACCGTAATGCATCCTGTCTTCTTCTGTATGAAATGTAGGGCAACCACGTAGCTCCTCTTTTGCTTGCTTTTTCATTGAGAGACTAGACTCGAGTTCCATAATATTTTCACCTAATGGAGTACAGGTGAAAAACTTGCAAAGCCAAACCTACGAATTTCCTAGCATAAACCGGAATTTAGACCCGGGGCATATGTGTTCATGCATACTTAGATGACAGACTTCTTGTTTTGCGACCAAGTTAAGGTAAACTTTACCTTTATTTTCTATTAACTTTGAAGCATTTTTGTATTATATTGTATAATCTCACTTAAAGAGAAACAATTCAGAATAAAATGAAAATTTACATCGAATTTGAATATAGCTGCTCACAAAAATAGTTTGTTCTAAGTAAAATATGATATCTTGTTCTGTTTAATGATTTCGACAGCTCTGTTGGTTTTCAATTTTCTTTCAACTTGCCTATGAAGCTCTTGGGAACTTATTAGATATTAATTTATTACGAATAGCACGGCTAACCAAGTCCTTCCGTTGGAATTAATATATGAAGAAAATCACCTATCTCTGGAGTACTGGAATACGTGCTGTTAAGATAATATTCAGTTACATAGACTAGTGGTCATAGAGAGGAAAAAACGGATCTGGGATGAAAATCATGGTTTCCCGCTTCCAAAATTGCATAATTTTTTTAAGAGGTGGAAATCTTCAAAAGTCATTCCCCAGGTTCCCATACCCTGAGAGTGTGGGATTTTTACCTATCACCACCTCTCGCCAAGTTACGACTGATATTTCCCAATCCTTTTAATATTTCAACCCCAGCAACGAAGTTTGCTTTGCTTTTGAACTGGCTGATGCGCAGAGGAGACAGTGAGGAAGACGGGGCGTCAACCCTGTCGGCCAAACCAAAACCAAGTGGCCGAGGAGAACCTCCATAGTGGTGGCACCGGGAGACGCTATACTTACTTTGGCTTGCCGGCCGTGATGCAGTAGGCGAATGCTCTAAAGGCCTAATCAGGGCGATCAGACCCGAGTCTGCACGGGGACTCATCTGAAGTGGCAAATTCGACACAAAACCTCACCAGGGGTATACTGGTATCATGGGAATCGAGATAGCCCCTGGACTCTCATACTTCGGGTGAACTCCCGTTGTATGTAAGTACAGCTCGGTTATTTGCGGTTGGCCCCCTAGTCAGAGCTTCATGGGGGTTGTTGCTTATTCTCAAGCAAGAAGAGACATTTGGGCCTCGGCGTGGTGTTGCATTTCAGCACGGGTGCCGTACTCTTTAGTTCGGTAGAGATTTTTAGGTAGGTCTTGCATTCACCAGTATGAATGCTAAGCCACGCACTTGGTATAGACTGGTACCGTTGTTGCTTGTCTTAGCGGGGCTCTCATTGTGGTCACAAAATCAATCCGTGTCTTAAGAAGACCGTGGGATTAAGTCGTCTAGACAGGTGCTCACGTTAAACCCTGAAGCACTCACTGTTGAACTGGCTGTACCTCAAAAACTTAAATCCTTAGGCAGTTTGTCCATTATGATAGTAAGTCATTCGGATTTACTCTTTCCAGTCGTCTCGTCAGACAGAATATCTCAAAATTTTTTAACTTCGTTACTTTCATAGGAACATATTTGATGTAATTTTATAATAGTGTAATCTATCACAAGTTCCTGAGAAAACTCCGAGCTTGTGCCGGCACGCGCCCCTTTTGTCCTCCTTTTCTCTGGAGGTCTACCGATAGGAAGTGATATACTTAGATGATTTTCATGTTTAGGTTTGTTTGTTCTACTCTAGACTTTTTTGAGCAATGCTTCGCGGACCTTTATTTAAATTATAAATATTACATTAAGATTTCAATTTTAATAACATATATCTATTTCAATTTCAGAGAGAGAGAGCTTTGGCTGCAGCACGGGCAAACGGTCATTGCAATGGTACTTCTGCCATCACCAATGGCAAAGTTTCATCAAATGACACAACGAAAGACACACAACACACAAACGGTACAGCCAATGGTCAATTGTTGGAGAACAATTCATCATCGGAGGAGGCCCGGCTAATTACATCTACCGCAACCAAGGCAGCCGACTACTACGTACGGGGTGAACTACCGACGGAAATAACACAGAGGAAAATTCAAAAATAATATTAATTTATTTTTTATTTTAATTATAATTAATTATTTTTTTTTTTTGTTTTTTAGTTGTACAATTCTTAGATTTACATTGTAAAAAAATATAATAAAATAACGGAGGAGAGAAATTTATAAAAAAAAATATAAGAAACAAACCAACAAAATAAAAAAATCCATAGGTACAGAGTTGTAAATTATTTTGTATAAGATGAAAACATGGCAATAAGGCAGCTTTGTGTTCAAATTCAGATGACATTCAGAAAAGAAAAATTAAAATTCGACAACTTACAATGGGTTTTTCATTTTGAAGATCGATATTCTAATTGCTTATCCTCTTTGGAATCTTAAAGCTTTCAGCTGGCAGAAACTGTTGAAGTTCCAGCAATTTCTCGTTGCTGCTAGTAAACCGATAAATGTAGACCACTCTAATAAGTTTCTCACCAATTTAACCATTTAGGAAATCAGCCCGAGTGAAGACCGCTTTTCTTCGATTCATTGTGATTTTTTTTTAAGAACTGTATAAAGATACAAGTGCGCATTTTTCACCATGTTAATAAATACATCTTGAGTATACGTAATATTTTTAGGCCGATATCATCGCTCATTATTATAGTACGCCACAACTTATCCATCCATCTCCAAAAAAAAGGGTTTTTTTCGGGTTCACGCTAGCGGGCGCCCTGCTAAAAAAAACGAACAGCATTTTAACGTGTGGAGTATACCACCTTTTGCAAACTAAGATTATTAAGAAATATCAAATGCTAAACTTTTGGTGCCAGTCGGGAAACCGGAAGCTGAACATTTCAAGTATGAAAGGTTTTATGTATTGCTGATATAAACATATTTGAATGATCAGTTATCTCATTTGTATTTAGCTCGTAATGTTTACGCATTTAGTTTGTCAGACCATTCACTTTAGTATAAGACTGACATTCAGTCTTAGAATGCAAGAAATTTGCACAAAAGTGACAACTTTGACCTATTCAGTTAGTAATTGTGCGATTTTCATGCGCTAGAGTATAACCTTTTTTACTGCCTGTTTATGACTCTAGGACAAACTTAAGGGAGGTTCCCAGTCAATTTCTAAACAATATACTCATAATTAATATGTTACAATAATATACTATTATTAACTTTATTTTAACAGGTATTAGTTTGGAGGGTATTTTGAGGCCTAGATGCCATGTGCATAGACCGCCACATATCTTTTCAGATAATTGGGTTGGGTAGTTTCTGAGAACGGATCATTAAAGTAACGGAAACCCACCCCCTCTTCCCCTTTACGAACAATGTCAAAGCTGATATCGAGTTCGTAAAGTACCGATCGAGCCCTATCATTTGATACCCAACGACTATACACGGTGGAAAAAAATTTCACACCCTCCTTTTGCGTCTTATAGTCTTGAATTTGCAAAGAAGTGTTTACACAAAACCTTAAAAAAGGCTGAGGAGGAGTGGATTCTTCATGAATTGAATTTTAATAGTTCACTCTAATGTCAATTATTCGCGTTAATTATGAGGTCAGCATCTTATTTGCATGGCTTCTGATGCGGTAAATTTGCGCCAAATTGAACTCCTAGGATGAACTTAACCCCCCATAAGTTCATCCTCAATTTCTTAAAGATAGTAATATACTGTCAGTAAATTTATTTGAGCAGATATCGGAATGGACCATATTTTGAGCCCTAGATTTCATATAAGCACCCCACCCTGATGAGTCCTCTCTCATTTTAAGTGTGCAGATTTTGATTCCTTGCTCGCGCACTTTACAATCCACGTAAAAACTAATATCAGTTTCGGAAAGTACTCGGGACCTTTTAGGAATTAATCGCCAATTATGGGCCAGTTCCTCAATTGCTTGCGCTGTTAACTTTTGTATCACTTCTACGAAAATTGATTTATTCAGTATACTTGTAGATAATACGGACTCTGACACATCCGTAGCTCTAATTACATCCACGTAAATTTGATCACATTTCTTTCGGACTATATCGTTCAGGAAATCTTCGTTATAAATGAAATTTCAAAACAATTTATCGAAAATATCACGATCGAAATGTCCTGATGTAAATTTCTTTTTGCCAAGAGCAGCTAAATTAAGGTTCTAATTCTGATTCGAGATTTTCCGTGTGGCGTTGCGCTGAAAACGCAGCGAGAATTTGACAGCACGAACTGAGAAGACCATGCGAATGCGGACTAGCGAACGTAATCGCAACGCCAAACGATTTTCCCAAGCGAAATTTGTTTCCTCGTGCAGTGAAAAGCGTGCGAAAATGCGAAACTCGATTTTTCCCATAAAAATTTAATATATTTTTCAAGAGTTCCGCAAAATGTCTCGAACACACACTTTCAAAAGTGATAGGTGCAACTAAGTTAAATTAAGGCGACCGGCACGGTCGACGGTTGGCAACTAACCGAACTAATTTTTCCACCGTTGGATTTCCCCTCTCGTGGCGAACACGCCACGAAGAGCACTGCTGATGGCATCTGTCCGTTGCATTTGCATAAATTTCGAATGTTGCTAACCCTATTGCGCCACATCCTTTCATTTGATACTCCACATGTCTATATCCGGTGAAAACTATTGTGTGTATGGGGAGCCCCCTTTAAACTGCACTTGGATTTATGTCACTCACAGCATACGTGGAATTTCATAGTTCCCATCTGTCCACCAAATTTCGTTCGCATCGGTTTACCCGTTTTGGAGAAAAGTGCGTATGAGAGACAGGCAGATAGACAGTGAATCGCAACAAATTTGCCAACCGTATCAATATGTTCTGAATAAGTCATGAAAATTTAAAAGAATTCGTTGGATAGATTTTAGGCTATGGTGGTACCCGATTTTCAACATGCAGTTTCGAGAAAAACGCATTTAAAAATTCGAATGTTATTATTAACCAGAAAGTCTTAACTGACCATTAACCTGCTATACCTAGTCCATAAACCTTTGGTTTCTTAAAAAAACACATGGAAAGTTGTGGCGTCAATTCTCGCTCTTTTAGCGAAGTCGTTCGGGCCAGTAAATTTACGCGTCACTACAGCAATCGTCATAAACCTAACATTTGATATTTTACCAGTTTAACAATGTAATGCCCAAATATTTTACACTATATCTAGATACAATTTATGCAAAAAAAATCAATTCCACGACACACCGGATGACCTCCTTAAATCTTCATTATGGATCTTTTTTTCCAAGTCTAGGTAAAAAAGATGCATGATAGGGCATCCCTTGTCTAAAGCGGTGTATTTTCTGAGTTGCCATAAGCGCCAAGCATTTTTGATTCGAACCGTCCTATCTACTTAGAAAATATATATAATCGCTCTGGTGGTGATGGCCGGTGGTAGGTTAGTGAAAGAATTCTTCAAGAACTTCCTGCAAAAATGAGCATTTTTCCAAAATAGTCTATTTCTGCATGGCTGCATGACTGAGTAGGAGCCCTAGAATCTCTAGGGAAACCGTAAGGGATTTAGGTATAATACCCGTAGCTGACCATATTACGGGACCAATCACCTTCTCGAGACGCCAAATTTCTTTGATTTTTCGGGCCAGTGGTTCATAGTTCACCTTCTCCACATATTTCCAGTCAATGTTACTATTATGGGGGATGACAACATCAATAATATACGCGGAGCGATTCGTCTTGTCAGCACGTCAGGCTTGTTCTGTGGTGAACGTCTCGTGGTCCAACGTCTCTAACGCCGAACCGCTTTTTTGTTATGAGCTTTTGATAAACTTGAGGGGCAACCACGCCTCTCCTGAATGGCACACATAAATCCTTCCGCCTGAGAAAAGAGCTCGCCGGTACACAACCATCTATTGAACAAACGCAAATCGTCAAATAGCTGCCAGAGATAGTTCACGTGTTTATTTTGCATTGCCTCCGACTTCTATTCATCGATCCACTCTTGGCCTGACTTCACTCCAATCAGAAGATTGAAAGATCGATCCTTCAGGTAAAGTCGAGTCAACCCCCATTCTGCCTTACAAACAACCGCAACCAAGGGACTCGCTTGCTCTTTGCTGTAATAATAAACACGTAGCAAGTCGACTTGGCGGTGATATTGTGTCGCAACGTTAACCACGCCCCTGCTTCCGATGTCACGAGGCGGTTCATCCACTCCGCGGCAGAGTTTGGATGATGCATTTGGAATTTGGACACATGTTAATAGTCCGTATCAGCTGCTGGACGGCAATATTTCGAATGCATAAGCAGGTGAAGGAATAGTGAATACATTCTATGAGCGTATTTTATTCTTCCCCGAGAGATATGATCTTACCTTTATATTTCGAAGGAGTTCGGACAGCAGAGCATTCTTCAGATCACCAACTCGAACATTGATTCCTTGCAGAAGTCCTAGATGCTTGTACAAATCTGTCTCGGTCGTAGTTTGGATGCAGAAGTCACCAATGCTATGTTCGACATGCAGCTCGTGATGACCTTTGCGGAATTCGACACTTATCTAATCCAAATTCCATCCGAATGTCATGGATAAACATATCTACTATTCGCAGCAGGCTCTTAAGGTAGTCGTTAGTACCAGAATATAGCTGGCAATTAGCAATTAGGCCATATTGTATTACAAAACCATGCCCTCTAGCATCATTTATTCATGAAACGGGGTTCAATGCCATACAAAACTAATGAAGACTCAATGAGTCCCCCTGCAAGAAGCTCTTCCCAACGGGGATGGGCTCTGAGGTATTGGTACCTTGAGATGAATGCAGGTGATATGTCAGCCTTCCAGTCAAAAGCTTTATTAGTTTGGGATCAATGCGGTACAGATTCAGTACATCGATTAGCCAGGTATCCTACAACTACCGAGTCGATAATAAGTTAGTTAGAAAGGATTCGGTAGCCCTTCAGCTCCTTGGACAGAATGTTGTGGTCTCGAGGTGCGCATTGACCCTTCCACTGATAATGGACGTTATGAATTTGTAGAGGATTGATGAGTAGGTAATCGGTCTTGTATCTGCGGGGTCCTTTATAGTGGTTCTGCGGTGAGAGGAGAGGAGTTAGTGGGTGGATCTTCTGTGTAAAAATCCCACACGCTGGAACATATTTACCAGTGTCTTTGGAAAATCTTCTCCTCCGAAAAAAAAGATAGACAGATAGTGAGCCAAATTTAATAACGTTTTGCTCCAAAAGGAGTGATCCGTGCACTACGATATAGAAGTTAGTTGTTCATCTAAATTAGTACGATCTGCCATCATACAGATGAGGACTTAATGCCACTCAAATGTTCGAACAAATATTTTTCTCTAAATAACATCTCATTGTTAAATGATCTTGGCGGAATGGTGAGTAGGTCAAATATGCCAAATGGGAAGGTAATTAAAATACCAAAAGGGTATTTGCATACCCGGAAATAAAGAAGACGCCAAACTAATTTGCATAATCTAAGGACAGCAAATATTTATAGAAGTTTGGCTGGATCACAATCGCATACTAGGCGGACTCTCGGAGAGTGGCTTCCTTATAATGAAATGAGAACTCATGCATCTCTTCAAATCAAATTTTGGACACTACAAAGGCAATAATGGGTTACATCCACCATATAAGAACGACTGGTGTCATAAGACAACTCGCAATTCCAGATATTGGTCTAGAAGAGAAGCGGTGATCATTACAAAATGTCATATTGAAACATCTGCGCGCACCTGACTAGGGGGTCGAATTATCATCAAATTATAACCAACTATCAGAAACCTTAGAGTGACGATAGATGTTAAGCTAAACTCCATCCAGTACCTGCAATATGTTGGTGCTAAAGTCAGCATAATACCGGCAAGAGTAGAAGAAATTAACGCAGGTACGCGTTGGACTCAGAGATTGCTTATAGATATAGCGATGAGCTCCATATTGTTTTATACAACGCTAGTTGGAGGAACTCTTGTCCTGTATATTGTATGCAACGCCCAAAACCTGAGTCTGATTTACTATAGACTCTAAGAACGTGTTGTCATAAGTAAAAATTTCCCTGTTTTCTTCAAGTCGATGGTTGTGCTTATTCTATCCGGATACGTTTTTCGGTAATCCCTTCGTTGTCTTTTTCAGAACGGAATGACACTAGTATCTGTCGGTTGGGAAGTAAGTAATTGTAGCAAATACCCTAGTTATTGTTTTCACCGCCATTTACAGCTACTGCCGTCAATTTATTACCAATTATCAAATTATCAAAATTGTTTGTAATCATTTTCAATTCGTAACTCCAGGTCGAACAACATCCTGGAGAAAGGAACGAATCCCGAGAATTTGTATGCATGCTGTTTGTCAAGTTTATTTAATATCGCATTGATGAAGGTAAGAAAGTAGAGTGATCAATCCGACTAAGGACTTGCCTTTTTTCAATTCGATCCCCTTTACCTATTTATTGGATGTAAGAAGGACTGAAACAACAAGCCTATGTCACCTGTGGAATTGAAGGGCTTCAGGGCAATCATTCTCCACTGAAGATGTCCTACGGCAAAGCAAAAGAACACAAGTCAAAACCCGGAAGCTCGGCGGTTCAGGTAGGAAAGACTTTGTGTATTTCATTTGAGTATAGAACTATTAGTCCAGTCATTGAACCTCTCAACCTCCGAATTCTTTCAGTCAATGCAGATTGACATGAAATTTGGGGTGGGAGTAGAGGTTGACATAGGAAACGAAACAAAAGTTATATGTCGCCGATGTGCGGCTAAAGAGTAGTATAGGTCCCATGGCGAAACGTGAATTGGTACCCACGCACAAAACTTGTCAAACGCCTTTTGAACCAACAGCTATACTACCAAACCCCCAAACTCCACGTGGTGATCGCTGGGCTATCTTAATGGAAAACTGCGGACGGAGTAGGATGAAGGGGAGTCCCCAGGCCTAAAAACGGGGCAAATTCCACCAAGTGGTCCTCCAACGGCTGGATGGGACTGAGAATCCTACAATCCCATGGAATGTGCGCTCCCTGTAGAGACAGAATGCTGCTCAGCAGCTAGCCGATATCCTGTCCCAATATGAGGCTGATGTAACAGTATTACAAGCGATGCGTTGGAAAGGGATCGGTTTCCTGGAGAAGAGTCAATACACTGTATATTATAGTAGCCATCTAGTAAGCCATGTACTGAGAGTAGGCTACTTAGTCGGCCAAAAAATTAAACCTGCTTTTATTGGCTTTGATAACATAAGCGAAAGGCTATGCACTCTGCGTTTGCGAAGCAAATTTAGAAATCTAATACCTGGTTGAGCGGAAAGTGGCCCACAAACCTATGTGGGCCACTTCAGACGGGACTACTTTTAATCAAGTTGAGCACGTATTGGCTGAACGCCGCCACGTCTCAGTTTTGATGAATGTCAGAACATAAAGGGGGCCAATATAGAACATATAGGGAGGCCAAGGTATGGGACAGCGAATCAATGGCTCACGATTGGCAAAGTGGCATTATCTGTCTTATACATAAAAAGGGAGATATCACACAGTGCAGCAATTATAAAGGTATCACGTTGCTGAGTACTATCTATAAGATATTCTCCGCTATCTTGCTAGGCCGGATAGCCCCATACGCCCAGAACATCATCGGCCCATACCAAAGATTTTCTCTCTACGGCAAGCGATGGAAAAACTGTTGGAATATGAACAACAGTTGCACCATCTATTCATCGAATTTAAAGTCGCCTATGATAGCATAGCCAGGGTAAAACTGTACACGGCCATGAGAGAATTCGGTATCCCGACGAAATCCATAAGACTGACTAGGCTGACCCTGACCAATGTGCGAGGCCAGATAAAAGCAGCAGGATCACTCTCAAGACCATTCGACATCAACAACGGTCTACGACAAGGGGACCTGGCCCTGGAAAACGTGATCCGTGATGCTGAGGTAAAAGTAAGGGGTATGATCCTTCTTAAGTCCACCCAACCACTGGCCTATGCTGACGATATCGACATGATGGGAAGAACCACCCGAGATGTACAAACTGCCTTCATCCAGATCGAGCAGGCGGCAATTGGCGCGAGATCTTGGGCTGCACATCAATGAAGGCAAGACAAAATATATGGTGGCAACGTCAGCACTGAAAACCAACCAACCAACCAACAACATCAAACCGTACTGGTCAAACGGGAAGATAGGAGACTACAAATTTGAGACCTATTTCCTATCTAGAGTCGAAAATCACAACCGATAACAGTTACGATAATGAAATCCGCGCACGGTTGTTGAGAGCCAACAGAGCCTATTTCAGCTAACAAAAACTGTTTCGCTCGAAGCGTCAAAGCTCTTACCATCTTGCCAGTCCTTGGAGATTTGGGTTCTTAGCTAAACAAATTTCGAACTCTTGGCCACGTTTGAGAGAAGAATCCTCCGAAAAATGTTTGGCTCCCTACATGAGGATGGACGATTCCGTAAGCTAAATAACGACGGAATCTATGAGCGATACCATGACCGTCAGATTGTGGATAAAATCCGGCTCAATAGGTTATGATGGGCGGGTCACTTAATTCGTATGGATGAGGATGATCCAGCCCAGAAAGTGTATAAGGACAATATCTATGGTAGAAACGGAAGACGAGGCAGACCCTTCCTGAGATGGAGCGATGGCGTAGGTCAGGACGCCAGACAGTTTTTAGAGATATCGAATTGGTGGAACTCGACGCAAAACCGGGATGTCTGGAGTTCCTTATTAAGGCAGGCCTGGACCGGATACCGGTTGTTGCGCCGTTGATGATGATGATACTAGAGAACTTGGTCACCCACAAAAGGTGAATAGCAACCATATATAATTGTAACAAACGCGAAACCTGGACCAGAGTTCTTATTTCCAGTTTTTCTTCAAATCAACAAAATTAACCACTAAAAAATATAATTTACATATACTCTGAATATATAATACCTGAATTTCTCCTACATTTGCATCAGATTCCAATCATCTTTTTTTCATACTGACGAATTTCTGTAAGTTCGCCGAACTGATTTTATTGTTTTTATTTTTGTCAGGATTCTGTTCAGTTTCATATTTTTAGCTATGTCGACTGTAAAATGGTTTTCGTTCAAATTCAAAAATATTGAGGGAGAGAGCATCAACATTTTGATGTCATATGTGTATATCAAATAGGGCCGTGTGGAGAGTCCATTGACCATTTATTACCTGAAATGGTTTAACTCAGAATTCTTTGAACTATAAACAAGATGCAACCTGCATTTTGTTTACAGTTCAAAGAATTTTCATGCTGAGGAAAACCCACGACATCAAAACTAAACACATTAATGTACAAATAAAAAACAAGCTCTCATGATAAACGACATTTGAAGGTTACAGAACAAACGCGACTTCATATTTTTATCTGGAATATAATATTAAGGGGGTCATCCCGTGTGACGGCCGTTTTTTTTGCTTTTTTCAGAAATTTTCACCATAAATTTATTAATATGTTGAGCGTTCATTTTTTCCAGCTCAATCGCAAAGTTCGTTATTGAAATACAGAGTAATTTATACACCCATCTCCAAAAAAGGTGTTTTTCTGCTACCACGCTAGAGGGCATTTTAACGTACAGACTTAACTACAGTCCGCAATCGAGGATTATTATAAAATATTAAAAACTAAATTTTTGGTGCCTTGTTAATCTTTTTCTTTGAATTTTGGTGTTTTTTACGGCTTCTTCAATGAATAAAAAAATTACTGAATGAATCGCAATTATCCTAGTTTGCGGACCGTAGAAATACTCGTATGTTTTGAATAAGTCCTGAAAATTTCAAAGAATATGATAGATTTTGGGCTATGGTGGCAGCCGGTTTTCGATATGCAGTGTCGAGAAAAACGCATTTAAAAAGTAGAATGTAATTTTTACCCATAAAACCTTAACTGACCATTAAGCTGCTATATCTAGTCCATAAACCTTAGGTTTCTTGAAGAAACACATGTACAGCCTTTGCTTCAATTCTTGTTCTTTTAGCGAAGTCATTCGAACGAGCTTTATTACGGCGATCGACATAAATCTGGCATGTGGCTTATCACGTGTTTAACACAATAATTTCCAAACGACTCCGAATATCAAAAAATCCCTTTGCCCATATATTCTACACTATATCTAGATACAATCGATTCCGCGGATCGGACACACGGGATGACCCCCTTAAGAATTCGTTTACGAAAATAAATCAAACTAAACTGATTCCATCTAAAAGTTCCCAACTTTTTTACAATCATAATGCCATCTTTCGCTAATGGAGTAGTTTGCATACTCATCTAAAATAGCAAACGTGTTGTCCGAGGTTATTTCCTTTTTTATAACATTGAGGCCGAATCTACAAAGAGGTTCGATTCGAAGTTTATTTCACGTTTATTACATAAATAGAATGGATATATTTTGGCATTCAAAGTTGTTATTTAGAAGTCAAGTCGATACGAAAATACTTGTATATTTCCGGTTTACAAAAGTAAAAAAAAGAGTTGATTTGGTATTTAAATATATGAAGGATTTGATAATGAGGGGCGAGAAATTCAAGAGGATAAGAATGTGCCGTGGTCGTTTATATATACGTGTACATATTTTAGCTAGAAATGAAAAACACGATTAGAATTCAAGTTAAAACTATTTTATTCCATTCTTTTCAGAAAATGTCTCACTCCTTCAAAATGCATTGCAATACAATGCCGAGCTTAGAACCGATCTACTCATTTCAAAAGCGTATTGAAAAAAAATTAAAAAAAATATTGATAAATTCTAAACTTAAAACGAAAACTAAATCACAATTTTTTCTTTCTTAGTGAGTTGAAGTCTTTTTAGATAATGTTCGTTAGAGAGAATTATGTTTATTCGTTTTGTTCAATCATGGCTGAGATTGCAAGCAATTGTTCTTCTTACACAGTCCATGTACCATCAACCAAATTAATCGTTCAATCCCATACCATCTCGAACTAATTTCGTACGTTTCCGGTAGAATTCAATCGAATTATTAATATCCACTAGACTATCCTTAGACTTATCGACATTAGAATCCAATACGTTCAAGTTGCTAATAAAGTTATGAGTCGTTTGCAGATCGGCCATCAATTCATTGGCCAGACCCTTAGCGATTTTCGTTAAGCTGCCTCCGTTGCTTTTAACATTCAAATTTACCGACGGGACTTCCATTAGCTGGCCATAATCGAGCACGTCCCAGACACCTGTCTCCATGTTCCAAGTGAAGAATATTCGACACTCGAATTGCTTGCGGTGGAACACACAATCGATGTTTCGCGAACAATTGATGCATTTCTTACTACTGTTAGGAAGCTGATCACGAGCGGTGAAGTGTGCCATTAGGATGCACAGAATAGAGTTACTGTGCGGACATACCTGTGACGAGAATAAACAGCAAAATATATTTTTATTCAAAAGTTTTTTCTGAATATGCATCACTTATTCTTAGGGAATTTTATTGTTTTCGTGGAAAGAACCCTGAACTCAGGTGCAAAAAACAATAGAGAAACACAGGTTTCCTCTGATACTCACATTGACTAATTCACAGGCCCAATCGTAGAATACGTCGTAGGTCTTATTGTTGCTCTGGCATAAATTACTTATGACATGATAAGTGAACGTGTCGAGATCGAACGAATGCTGGGTGATGATGACCGTAGGGCACTTCAGCTTCTGATACGATATTTCCGAAATCATTTGCATGTCCGAGTAACAAGATCCATGTACTTCCATCGGCAACGACGTATGATATCCTGGCGAGATGCAATCATCTGCACATCCAATTAAACGATAATTTCATTAATTTCAACTTGAAAATGTTCTTGTCTTTAGAATAAGTCATTTAATTTTATAAATTATGTTGTTTACAAAATCTAAAATATCAGATGAATGGAAAATTAATCCATGATCTCAAAAAAGACAAAAGGCATAAATTGGGGATTCCAGAAGTTCGACTTTAATTCCTAAACTGCCTTTTATGTTTTTGTCAAACTTTCAGGGATTTCCAGGTTGCGAATCTTCTAGTACAGTTTGGTGCAGGTTCGGTGTGTAATTTCCATGTTCTCAGATGCTACTGACCAGTACTGGAATTTTAATTACCAACTAGGCAGGTAATGAACTAAATTGTCTTAAAATAGAATCAAGTTTGTTCCCGTGCATTGGTACAAAGTAATACATTCTATCGGGGTATTCTCCACTTCTCTTATAAAATAAAATTAGTTTAAAAATATCTTATGGAATTTGGATTGGTCAGATAAAAAATCATCAAATTTTCTGGAAATCTACATTGAATTGTGATTGGACGCGTTTCCACTTTACTACAGACAACTTTGAAATGTTCTTCCGAATATTTAGAAAAAGGTAAAAATCTTCGCAGGTGAAAGAAGCGCATGCACCTTGTGACAATGAAACAACATCATACAAGGTAACAACTTCATTAAAGTGATAAATTAAATAGATTAAAAAACTATTTATGTAATATTATGTTCTAAAGTCTACATTATAAGAATATAACTTTGTTCATATGTGCATTCGATGCCACTTTTTTAGTGCGAAATTTGCTTAGCCGCGGTGCCATTTTACGCGTTGTTTCGGTGAGTTCTCTTCAATTCTCAGTGTTTTGTGTAAATTTCGGAACAACTTATTTCTCAACATTATTCCAGACTAATAATTTCGATTGGAAGAAGCGGAATATTGAAATGGCAATGGCAAACCTCCAGGAAGAAGTGGGAAAAAGCGAAATCCTGGTTTTAAAAGGGACTATACTTTCAAATTGTGAAATTTGTCGCCAAATTAATATATCCGAGAAAATAATACAAAATTCATTTAAATTTCGAGACAAATACGGTATTTGCACTTTGAATTTGCAGGAAACATGAAGATACGCCGCCGACAAATCAGCATTTGCATGGAAAAAGCTACTAAAAATGGATTCAGTTCATTACAAATTGTGTCAAAATTGCAACTTTGAACTAGAAAATACTGAGTGCAATAGATACCAACCGCGGACAAGAACATCAAATCGAAAAAACGCTAGCCTCCATCTTCTCACAAAGCCGTCAGATTGGATTATGTAAAAAACTATATGGCTTGGACAGAAAAGTGATATTTCAAATGAAAAAAAATATAATCTAGACGGACCCGACGGACGTTGCTTCTATTGGCAGGATTTTTTTTTCAAATGACTCTTCAAGACTGGATCGAGTCTTCGGAGATGCGTCGATCATGATATGGGGGACATATTCTTATTACGGAAAACTGTAATTGTGTTTTATAACAAATAAAATAAATATATGGCTGCCCTTCACCCATTGGTGGGGCATAGCGCATCAAACCACACCTACGATCCACCGCTTGTGGTTACCTGAAATGCTGCAGCCATCACTTCTTGAGACGCTCCCACTCCTCCTCTACTGTTCTGCGCCAAGTGCTCTTGGGGCGACCCACTCGTTGACCATCTTGGGAGAGTGGATTCCACTGCATGGCATAGCCTGCAATGCAATTGTCGCGCCTCCTTAATATGTGACCTATCCACTACCACTTCCGTCTTCCTATCACATCGCATACGAGTGCCAAGCCTGTAGCTCCGACCAAGCGATTCGTTTGAGATAGTGTCAGAATAGCGTACTCCGATGATACGACGCAGCCAGATATTGACGACAGCTTAGGGTTTTTGAGTAACAGTGGAGTTCATTTTCCATATGCTACTCCCATATAACCATGTGCAATTCCCATATAGCTGCACAGAAAGAACACTCCATTTTGAACCTTAAAATCTTCCGAGATTTTACCTCGGTGCAGCACGTGACATTTTGCGCCACCATATGTCGCTCTGATAATAGCTTCTAGTTTCTCCGGAATGCCCCTCATACGTAGAACACTCCAGATACACTACTTGTTCACGCTATCGAAAGCTTTCTCGAAATCGATGAAGAGCAGGTGCAGCCAAGATCTAAATTCCGCGCACTGTTCCAAAATGATGCGTACGGTGTTGATGTGGTCGATGCTGGAGGAACCGAAGCGGAAACCAGCCTGCTCTCTGTCGATCAAGATTTTGAGATATTCTTTGATGTGTTTCAGGATTATTTTAGTTATCATCTTTGCGATAGCCCTCCCACTGTCGAGCGACAGATGGGTCATACAAGCGGTCGATGTTAAACTTAGGGAATTGCAGCTCCCCAACCTTGCGAGAAGTGGCGGACGCAACACGCAAGCGAACGTAAGCGACCGTCAGATGGTGATCCTTTTCGATGTCAGCGCGTCTCACATCCATAAGGCTAATCCTAAATCTCTTTGTTACGCACATCCATAAGGCAAATCCTAAATCTATGCCTATCGCGAAGTGGTCGATCTAATTGCTCGTACGGCGTCGTAGGCTCTGTGCTTGAACAATGTGCCATAAATGTCGAGGCCGTGGAAGTTGCAGAAATCCACGAAGCTCCCATCATTACCGCTACGGTGACCAAGACCCTATTTCCCCATCACATGCCCCAGCAAGGTGTTGCCAGATCCCACCTTGGAATTCAGATCACCCATTACGATCACAATTTCACCTTTAGAAAGCTTCCCCTGCACCGCGTTTAATTGCTCACAGAAAGCATCCTTCTTCACTACATCATACCCCGCAGTCCACGCCTTTCCAAGGAATGTCAACACTAAGACTGGCATTGAAAAATACTAATCGAGACCTTTCATTTGATACCCAACATGACTATATTCGTTGAAAAAAAAATTTGCACCCTCCTTTTGATTGCGTTAATCTCAACGTAGAAAGATATAACTCAGTGCCTGTCTGGGCGTTCACACTTTCCATCTTTTCATCAGATATCGTGTCAATCGACATAGCCGTTTCTGAGAAAAGTGCGTGACAAACAAATAGATACTGGACTAGTTTAAATAAGGCTTTGTTTTGCAAGAGCTGTTTACGCAAATGGTCGGCAGTATTTAGCAGTAAAAAACCGCAATTTTGAAGGGGCCAAAGAAGCGTTACTCCAGCAAAATCAGCAACAGATCTGGTTTGAATCTGCGACAAGCGATGGAAAAACTCTAGGAATATGGTCATCAGTTGCATCATCTTTTCATCCACTTCGAGGTGGCCTATGATCTCATAGCTATACACGGCCATAAGAGAATTCGGTGCCTCAACGAAACTGATAGGACTGACCCTGACCGATGTGCGAGGCCAGATAAAAGCAGCAGGATTACTCTCGAGACCATTCGATCTAAGATAACAAGATGTCCAATAATGCATCCTTTTCAATCTGGTTCTGGAAAAAGCAATCCGCTGAGGTAAATGCGAGTGGCACCATCCTCTTCGAATCCATTCAACTACTGGCCTATGTAGACGATATTGACATGGGAAGAACGACCCGAGATATACAAACTGCCTTCATCCAGATCAACTAGACGGCACGAGATTTTGGGCTGTACATCAATGAATGCAATACGAAGTTCATGATGCCAACGTCAGCACGAAAGAACAAAGAATGACAACATCAAATCGCACTGGTTAAACAAGAAGAGGATAAGGAGACTAAAACTTTGAGGCCGTTGTAATTTTTCCTACCTATGTGCGGAAATCGCAACAGAACAACCACGACGATGAAATCCGTGCACGATTTTTGGCATCCAACAAAGCCTATTACAGATTACAAAAACTATTCCGCTCCAAACGTGTCAAAGCTCTTACTGTACAAGACAATGAACTTGCCAGTTCTTATGTATTCCTCGGAGACCAGGGTTGTTAACAAGAAAAACTGCGGACTCTTAGCTGCGTTCGAGAGAATTTTTGGCACTCTACATGAGGATACAGCTATCGACGAAATTTATGAACCGCCTGATTGTGGATCAAATTTGGCTCAACAGTTTGCGGTGGGCGGGTCACCTAATCCGTATGGGTGAAGATGATCTAGCCAGGAGAGTCTATAAGGGCAATATCTATGATAGAAAAAAAGACGTAGCAGACCCTACCTCGGATAGACCCATGGCGTAAGCCAGGACACCAGACAGTTTTTAGGGATATCGAATTGGTGGACCTCGGCGCAAAATCGGGATGTCTGGAATTCCTTATTAAAAGGCAATCACTGCTAAGGGTTGGCCATCAAAATAATAAACTGGTGTCGGAAAGAAGCTTTTAGTGAATAAGATAAAGAGTAGCATTTCTTCACATTAAGTGGCAACTTGTTACGAACGCACCACTGAGATAATGGGTCAAGGTTTGATTGAAGGCTGCACTGATCAGTAGGCAGACCGACAACAGAAAACAATTTTTAATCGTCTGCATATGAAAGGTCATCTTAAACAAGGAAGGAAAATCATTCACAAAAAAGAAAAAAGAAATTGACCGAGGATGAACCTTGGGGTGCTCTCGAAGAGGGGAAAATGAAGACGAGATACAACCATTGAATACTTGTCGGAAATCCATACGATCGGAGTTGGGTGAGAAGCAAGGAGTGGTCAATGGAATTGAAAGCTGATTTAGAAGAATAAGGAGTATGATCATTCAATTTTATATTAACAGAGGGAGAAGTGCGCAAACTGCGGGCGTGTGACCAGTGTGAATTCCCGTCGCTCGAATGAATCTTCGATGCTATTTAAATATTGTCTTCGGCATTACCGGAACGTTGGAACCTCAGACGAACCTTGTGTTTCTCACGCAGAGTATTATAAAACTCTACAGTGAACCGCGCAAGGTATTTGCGCAAACTAAATGAGAAACGGGAACGAAACAGAGAAGAAGGGAGGGAAGGGGGAGTCATGAAATACTAAAACAGCCTCGTTGGATGATAGATTTTCTAGATAGATTTTGAGAAAGCATCCAGAGTTCGGAAATGAGCCTTGTGAAAGTTGAATTTGGGCGCCTTGGATCGATTAACTTCCAGACGGAGGGTGCGTATCAATTTTAAGGTAAGGCGAATCGCCAGGAAACCGGAACAAGAATTGAATAATGTGATCAGCGCTAAGTGCGAAGGGGTCAATTTATTAGTGTGGATGGGAACACCGAGGGTATCTGGCCATTCAATGGAAGGAAAATTAAAATCCCAGCAGAGGATGAAAGGTGAACCGGGATATTTGACTAAGAGAAGATCCGAAAGTACATCGAATAATTCCTCGATATGATAGGCGGGATACGAACAATGAAGGAAGATACCTGATATTATAAACGGGGAACTTTTTAGAGGAAAAATTAAGGCAATGAGCGACTCATGACGGACACTAAAGGTTATGATGGGGGTGATAGAAAGACGTTGCCTAACGGCAATTAAAACATCAACACACAACAGATTATCGAAGGCAAACTTCGAGACAAACAATTTTTTGGAAGCTATAACGATGCGTAAAGATGAATCAGGCGTGAACGTAAGGGCAGGGATAATCTGATGCTAACTTTTCCCTTGAATACTGCTACACCGATGGTGTAAAGCAAGCTGAAACGTGATTTAAATACTGTTAAGGCATCGCTGTTGAATGTCACTGGCAAATCAGGTCTGTGGATATTAATAGTTGCGTCAGTAGGTGGCCCTTTAGCGGAAGCTCGATGATCCGATGTTCCAGAAGAAACGACAACGGTATTGCTTAACGCAGCAGAAGGTGTATATTTACCGACAACCAAAACCCTCAGAAATAATGCTTTGACGCAAAACGGTTTGGGATGTTATACGAGGGTGAGCGTCGCACTTTGACTATGACACCAGTTCCATGGGGATCATTTTGATCAGCGTATGTTGAAAGAGCCAGAACTGACAGTTGATTCATCGTAGCCTGGCTGAACGAGAGAAACGACAGGTGGAAGATTTCCACTTGGTACTGTATCGAATCAACGACCTGTTGAATAGCAAACAACAGTTGCATGCTATCAGTGATCGTGGCATCGCGGCAGATTTTGCAGCTATATGTAACATAACGAGGGAATTTCGCGCGAATATTC
The DNA here is from genome assembly GCF_905115235.1 of Hermetia illucens. Taxonomy (NCBI): domain Eukaryota; kingdom Metazoa; phylum Arthropoda; class Insecta; order Diptera; family Stratiomyidae; genus Hermetia; species Hermetia illucens. The sequence goes on along the minus strand of NC_051851.1, from coordinate 67,680,899 downwards.
AAAAATTATGGATAAATACTCAAGCACTTCAGGCGGTATGCTTTGACACAGTATCCATGGAAGTCGAATAATTTCAAATACGAAGACTCGGGTTCATTACTCTGAGTGCACCGTATATCGTGACTAGTCGTTAACAACATTGTTCAGTAAGTCTGCTCAATAATACACTAAATTCGATCGAATCAAAATACACAAATACCACAATGAAATGTGAATACACTTAAAAATATTCAACGCAAGTATGTAAGGTGTTTTCCGAAAATAGCATACGCTCAGACAAGAGGTTCGAGATAGAAACTGTACAGTTCAAATAAATGAAGGAAAAACTGTTGCAATTGATCAACCTTAAAACCACAGCACATTTGGAACAATATAAAACTTTCGAAAATTAACTGTAATCACACGAAAAGGGCTAAGATCTTGGAAATACACAAAAATGGATATCAAAATTAGGAGATCAAAGACACTCCCACTGTGAAACGGGGTACATTACAATATTCTCACCCCATACAAACTCAAGCCGGAATACGAGCGTCATTAACTTCTACGATGCCGTGTCTGACACGCTCAGTGCTGAACACGGAACGCTTGCTGCTGGATGGTATGAATACTCTCATAGTGAATGTATGGAATAAATCTTGACACATTAGATTCTGGACACGCTAGCTGGTGTGCCGTATGAATAGAGCGTTAATCAAAGGGTAGTATAGGCCCCAGGGCGAAAAGTGGATTTGTACCCACTATGGAGCATGAAACTCGAACCAACACCAACAGCTCTACTACCTAACCCTATCTCCACCTCCACGTGGTGACCGCTGGGAGCTCTTTCTTAACGAAAAGCTGCAGACGGAGAAGGGTGAAGGCGAGTCTCCCGCACCTAAAAACGTGACAAATTGTATCAACTGGTCCTCCAGGTTGGAGGTTGGGTAAGGCTGACAACCCTACACGGAAAACAACTTACGAAGCCACAACAGGAGTCTCGGACTTGACGGATTACACAACGACAAACCCGGCAATGACAAAGAAATAACGATTTGCGCATTTTCCTATGGAACGTGAACTCCCTGTACAGAGATGAAGCTGCTGAGCAGCTAGCCGATACCCTGTTCCAATATAGGGCTGATGTAACAGCGTTACCGGTGATGCGTTGGAAAGGGACCGGTTTCCTGGAGAAGAGTCGCTACACCATATATTATAATGGCCATCCAGTAAACCATGTGCTCGGAGTAGGTGTCTTAGTCAGCCAAAAAATGAAAGTTGCTGTTATCGGCTTTGAAAATATAACCGAACGGCTGTGCACTCTGTGCTTGCGAGGCAATTTTAGAAATATAAGCCCCATTAACGTTCACGCCCCTTCAGAGGAGACTGCAGAGTCGGAGAAGGATACCTTCTACGAGGCAGTAGAACGAACGCGCGAAGCCTGTCCCAGATATGATATCAAAATCATTCTTTGATGATTTTAACAGCCAAGTAGAGAAGGAGGCGATACGTTGGCTCCCATAGCTTACACCAAAATACAAATGATAACAGACTGCGGATTATTCAGTTAGCAGCCTCACACGAAATGGTTTTTGGAAGTACCTGATTTGCGCGGAAAGCGCTCCACAAACATACATGGGGCTCTCCAGACGGGACCACTTTCAATCAAATTGACCAAATGTTGATCGAACGCCGCCACCTCTCAGCCTTGATGAATGTCAGAATATATAGGAGGGCCAATATAGACCCGCTATCTCGTTGGCATGGTGCTCCGAGCTCTAATAACAACACCACCCAGAATCCCCTCTGACAATCAGGTGAGATTTAACACTGAAGTAATCCACAACACAGCCCTCCGCGCCACCTATAAGAGGGAAATGGATGCCGCAATAACCGCAGTCAACAGGAGGAGGAGGACCTGGAGACGAAGCATCAACAAATGATCTTCACAATCACCTGAAGAACGTTATCATTGATACGGTCACAAACATACTTGGTCCCAGCCGCAAAACGAGGTAGAACGGCTGGTTTGACGATGAATTTAAGCTAGCTACGGAACGGAAAAATGCCGCAATGTGCAAATGCAGTAATGTTGCATTCTCAAAGAACGCGGGCACGCGTAGACTTATCACGAACCCCGTCGAGTGGAGAAGCGACTTCACAGACGGAAAAAGGAAGCCTGGGGGAACCAACAAGTCTGTAAACTAGAAAATTATAGGAAGCAACCGCATCAGGCGCGGAAGTTTTACCAACAATTCAGCAGGATGACGCCTTATACACCCCGATGTTCATCCTGCCCAGACAAAGAGGGAAATCTGATTTCCGACAGAATGGGCATATTGGAGCGATGGATTGAGTACTTTGATAAACTACTGAACAATCAAAACATCGGCGAGTTAGAAGTCCCGCCAACTGAAGACGAAGGACAAATACTGCCACCACCAAGTATAGGAGAAACAGTCCGTGCAATTCATCGGCTAAAAAATCATAAGCCGCCAGGAGCCGATGGAATTACAGCTGAATTAGTAAAATATGGAGGCGACCAGTTACACCAAGTGGTTCATCAACTTGTGCTCAAGGTATGGAACAGCAAATCAATATCTGACGATTGGCAACGAGACTTTATCTGTCTCATACATAAAAAGAGAGATATCATACAGTGCAGCAATTATAGAGGTATCACGTTGCTGAGTATCATCTATAAGATGTTCTCCACTATCTTGCTAGGTCGGATAGCCCCATATGCCCAGAACATCATTGGCCCGTACCAAAGAGGCTCCACTCCAGGCAAATCAGCAACAGATCAGATTTTCTCTCTGCGGCAAGCGATGGAAAAACTGTTGGAATATGGACAACAGTTGCACCATCTATTCATCGACTTTAAAGCCGCCTGATAGTATAGCCAGGGTAAAACTGTACACGGCCATGAGAGAATTCGGTATCCCGACGAAATTCATAAGACTGACTAGGCTGACCCTGACCAATGTGCGAGGCTAGATAAAAGCAACAGGATCACTCTCAAGACCATTCGACATTAACAACGGTCTACGACAAGGGGATGCCCTATCATGCGTCCTCTTTAATCTGGCCCTTGAGAGAAGGATTCGTGATGCTGAGGTAAATGCAAGAGGTACGATCCTCTTTAAGTCCACCTAACTACTGGCCTATGCTGACTATATCGACATCATGGGAGGAACGACCCGAGACGTACAAACTGCCTTCATCCAGATCGAGCAGGCGGCGCGAGATCTTGGGCTGCACATCAATGAAGGCAAGACAAAATATATGGTGGCAACGTCAGCACCGAAAACGAAACAACCAACAGCATCAAACCGCACTGGTCAAACGAGAAGAATAAGGATAGGAGAATACAACTTTGAGACCGTTGATTTCTCCTATCTAGGGTCGAAAATCACAACCGATAGCAGCTATGATGAATGAAATTTGCGCACGGTTGTTGTCAGCCAACAGAGCCTATTTCAGCTTAAACGTCTCACCATAGGGTCAAAGCTCTTACTGTACAAGACAATGATCTTGCCAGTCCTCATGTATTCCTCGGATACTTGGGAGAGAGAATTGCGAGCTCTTGACCGCGTTCGAGAGAAGAATCCTCCGAAAAATTTTTGGCGCCCTACATGAGGATGGACGATTCGAAATTTATGAACGATACCATGACTGTGAGGTTGTGGATAAAATCCGGCTCAATAGGTTACGGTGGGCGGGTCACTTAATACGTATGGATCAGGATGATCCAGCCCGGAAAGTCTATCTATGGTAGAAAAAGAAGACAGCTTTTAACGCGCAAAACCGGGGTGTCTGTCTGGAGTTCCCTATTAAGGCAGGCCATTTACTGCTCCAATAAACAGAAATTAATTCAACGGCTTTTTTTTAATAATAAATGGCGGCCAAAGTAGAACTTGTCCGGATGGCTGAGTGGTTAGAGCGCAAGGCTGTCATACGGAAGGTCGCGGTTCAAATCTCACTGGTGGCAGTGGAATTTGTATCGTGATTTAACGTCGGATACCAGTCGACTCAGCTGTGAATGAGTACCTGAGTCAAATCAGGGTAATAATCTCGGGCGAGCGCAATGTTGACCACATTGCCTCCTAGTGTACCGTTACGGCTTTAAATGAAGTGCTCTAACATACTTCAAGGCCCTGAGCCAACATGGATTGTTGCGCCAACGATTATTATTATTAAAGTAGAACTGACTTAGCTTACAATTCCGTAAACGGATCGTTCAAAGAGGATGGACCATTTAGCAGTTGGCCTGTCAATCTTCTAATTTGTGTGAGAATATATATGTCCCTGTTTGTAGATTTATTGGCAAAAGTGAAATACATCCTTGAGAAAAAGTTGACTGACGGTTTTGTCTAGGACAGAGGCAGCACATCAGACGCTGCCTCACCTCGCCCTGGGAGCAGCGTGACCGTGAGCGGTGATAGGTGATCAAGTATTCGTACACCTTTCTGGAATATTCAACGAAATATAAAAAGGCCTGAGGTACCCTCTCAGAGTCAGTCCAGGACGAAAATTCCATTAGTATGCTATGTAAGTTAATGGTGCGGATACGCGTACAAGAATTCTGATAACGGAAGTGGATAACTTAATATTTTAAAAAACAATAACCATTCCTGCAACGGGAATCTCGGCATTTACGTAACCGAATAATCCGAATTTATCATTTTAAACACAATTTTGCTCAGATTCATCCCAACTTACCTTCCTCGCTAGTTATAACCGATGCCGCATCGTCTTCCTCCACATATCGCCGCCTGAACTTCTTCGTGCAGGACGGTTTGTCAACTCCATCCAGTGGAAGTGAGTTGTCCTCTCGCCGAGGTGACAAGATCGGCGATGATGGCGAAAAGTTATCCCGTTCACTTCCTGATCGCTTTGGGAAGACAATTTGACGTGGTGAAAGCGAGTTCAGTGGTTTAATTGGCAACTGTTGCTGTTGCGGAGGAGACCGTTGACTTGCCCGTCCTGGCGGCGAACGCAATAGACGATTACTTCCCACCGGCGATCCACACGGTGAGCGAAAACCTTGGCTAGGAGATGCTCGATGCAAATGGTTTGTGGTTTCATACGATTGCGATGATGAAGCCGACAGATAAACGGTTCCGGGATGGGCAGCGTGATGGTGACTAGATGCAAACGACCGTGGGATTCGTGGAGATTGTGTCGTTAGTCGGGCCTTCGTAAATGGAACTATGTTTTCTGAGTTGTCTTCAGAGAAGGCGTATTTCTTGTCTGCTAATCGTCTTTTTCGAAATGTTCCTATCTTCTCACAGTTTTCGTTGTCTTCGGAAAATTCATATGCACTCGCTTTGTCCGTGCTGGAACCGCTGCCGCCGAACTGCAAATCAACCGTCGTGACGCAATTGCGATATGATTTCGTGATGATCTTATGGTTGCGGCGTCCTTGGTGATTGAGCAACGTCACCTTCGACTGGCTGCGGAAGCTATTCGATCCCTTTCCACTGGGCAAGCCGCTGCCGCTGGTATTTGAGTTAGCTACATTACTTGAACCACATGTAAATATCAATTCGTTATAATTAAGAGTTTTGCTATCAGTCCAACGATGCGTCCTATCGCTCAGGGTTTGAACATCGTTCTCTATGTCCGAGAAGTCGGCTATTATTCGAGCCACTATATTATTCTTATTATCACAACCGGTGTCTGTGCTCGTGGGGGTTGGCAGCGTGGCCGTCTTGGTCGCCGCCTCCGCCTGAGCGGGTTCGCTTACAGCTGCAGTCTTATTTTCAGTATTCTGGTGATGAGTTTGAGTGGAGTTGGAGCCTGCGACCACGGTCTCGGCCGACGTGTGCGCATGCGGGTGGGCCTTTGTTGCCATGTACAGTGCCTGGTGGTGATGACTATTGGGACCGTGGAGCTGGTGCTGCGGTGATTGGGGCTGCTGCCGCTGCACTTCCAATTCGACGTGAAGCATGTGCACGAAACCGTTGGCAATCAGCACAATGCGCTCCGGACAAATCAGATTCAAATGAGGAGTAAATCGTGGATCGGATTCAGTTGTAGAGTATTTTGTATGAATAGTTAGATTGCATTTTATGCATAAGGCATCACAGCGAATGTCTGCAAGCAGTCAGAATTAGCAACTGGCCAGGGGCCTTTTAAAATCGTACTCACATCCGTCTGCATCAAATTCCCGCAATTCCTTGCAGTCCAGACAACCCAGCTTAGGAACTCGTACGATTGTTAGATAGGAATCTTCGTTTTCGTATTCGGCTGCACCGTGAACGACCAGGACACGCGGGTTCGTCAGCCACTGCGTCATCGTAACTGACTTGAGGTTGTCTACGCCGTGGTCGTCGAACAAGCAGATCTTGTAGTACTTGCCGAGCGGCTGATGGGGGCGGTAGATCCAGAAGTACAGGCTACAATACGGGTGGAGGTGGAGTTAGCAACAATGCGCCGAGTTTCGACGGGAGGATACTCACGTGTACTTGTAATGGGTGCTAAAATTATATTCACTAACTAATGAGTTCTCATCGTAACATACTTTGTAGCTTATTAAGAATTGGCCGCATGTCGTGAGCCCCATGAACATATGACTGGAAGGGAAGGTCCAACGTGAAAATATTTAGGGAAAGGGGTGAAGCCGCAATCTAATTGGTAGAGAGGGAGACGGGTTCGTACTTACCCCTGAAGATAGCAGTACGGGACGATATCCTTAAGACAGAAACTTAGCCTACTTGGCACTTTCCTAAATGCTTGCTGATGCGTCTTTCCACTTAGCCTATTGTTAAAATATCCCGAGTTCTGCGGTGGGGGAGAATGTAGCTGTGAGTGAGGGTTTTGCGGGGAACAGCAATGGATACGAACCTCCCTGTTGAACAACTTCATCAAAATATTCTGATTTCTACCCTCGAGAGAGTCGTGAGCTCCGCCCTGAGATCCGGATTGCCGACGACCGTCCACTTTCCGAGGACTCTTGTGCGGCGACTTCTGCCGCACTGGGTTGTCGCCGTCGTCCTCGCTGCTGCTGCCGCTGCCATTGTTGCTGCTGCTGTCCGACGAGAATTCATCGGAGGAAGTCTCATTGTAGAAACTGGAGGCGCCTATTGTGCTCGTCATTTCCACAAAAGCACACGCAACTTCGGCCTGAAAACGAGACGTCAGAGAGTGGCCTTGAGATACGAGTCAAGAACGAGAACAAGGAAAAGGCCATTCAGCGAAGAACACGGCCGCGAGGGAGCTTATCCCAAGGCAAAAAATCCCGACGCTGATTTGAGGTTATTCGTGAGAAGGTTTATCACAATTATGAGAGGGTTCCGTTGCTTTGTGTGCTCGGCCACCGTCCCGACAGCGATTTATGTCGTTTTTAGGCGTTTTATCGGCATTTCGAGCGGATTGTAAGCTGCAAGAATCCCGAACGCGACAGAAGAATTCTTGTAAACAACTTGACGGCGAAAACGACAAGCGGAGAGAAACGTTCTGTCAAAATTGTTGCAAAGCGACCTTGTAGCAGATTGCAGTGGCATCTAGTGTTATTATCACACTTCATGGCAGGTTGAGCATCTCTGTGAAGAGTGGAATTACGTCGAGGGAATTCCCCAATCGTTAAATTGGTACTATAAAGCGTAAAAATAATAATTATCAGCACATATAGAAATCTTTAGATCAAAATAGTAGGGATACCGACGAAATATCGATTATTGGCGCAAATTTCTTTTAGAAACGTTTCGATTAGAATTTGAGGCGGCGCACGCAAAAGTAGAAAAAATAACAAAAAACCCTTAAGGTAATTGAAAAGACATAAGAAACCAAAATGAATTGGCTTTTGACATTTTGGTAGAAGTTGAATTTTCAATCACACCCCCGGAAGGAATGGAGATTTTGTGGTGAAAAACCCTCCCCTGCAACCCCGAAGAAAACTAGTGGCGGCCATATGACCTTAAGGGGTATTCCTGTGGCGCGGCAGGATCTGCAGCATTCGAAATTTATTTCGAATGTTGCGGATGCGGACGGGTAGATGGCGCGGAACTCTCCACTTACTCATTTTAGAACTCACCAAGGGAGTGGAGAATTAGCGGTGAGAAAATGCCGTTGGTTGGGACAGTAAGGACCGCATGGAAATAAGCCGGTCTCTTCTGTCTCCAACCGCGGCGGTGAACACACCTTCAAACGTTTGATTTCTTAAAAGCTACAATAATTACAATAATTTGTGACTTGTCGATTCAAAAACAAGCGACTTTTGTAATATGCCCATGTTCGCGGCATAAATAACACGGTCGGAATTCTATCGATTCGTTGGACATATTAAAACAACGGTTAAATTCCTATGTGGCGCTCGATATTTCAACGGGTGGGAAACAAATCTCTATTTGTAGTAGTCTGAAACCAAAAATTCAAATTAAATTGATAATTATTAATTATGAGTTAATTGTCCGTGAAGAGTTCACCCTCTCCTCGGACTCGTTTTGTCTCGAACTTACATTTCAATGTCGTGACCAACTCGGACGCGTCGCGCGCCTCTCGTCCTCCTCGCGTTTTTTTGCAGGACGAAAGGCTTCAGCCGAGCCAAGCAGAACTGTTTGGTCGCACCCCCGAAGTTGAGGCTATAATAATGTCGGCGTCGCTCGAGGACTTCGAAGGGGCTCTCATAAGGTGGCTGCAGCGGTCTCAGATTCCCCCCGTAAACCAACCTCGCGGGACTTACAGTGAACTCTTCGCGATTGGCGACCAAAAGGGGTTGCCTTGAGCAATTATAGCGCCCTGTGTTACCTTTCGAGCATCCCATCGAACTGCGGGTGGTAAGCGGTTGTCTAGTGGCGTTTGAAACCGAGGAGTTTGTCCAACTCTGAGAAAAGAGAGGACTCAAACTGCATTCCCTGGACGGTGATTATAATTGCCGGTTGTGCAGTAATGTCTTTCAGAAGTGTTGCTTCAGGCCACCGGGTGAACCTATGATGATTTTGAGGCAATACCTGAAACCAAACGAGTCTCGCAAAGGACCAATAATGTCGAGGTGGATTGTATGGAAACGCTCTACCTATTTCCACACATGCTTTGTTATTTTGCACTTCTGGAATTCTATGCATTGTCTAGCCCAAGAATGAATGTCCTTGTTCATGGATGGCCAGAAATACTTTGCGGTGACTAAGCGATACGTTGCCCGATTGCCTAGGTCCGCTAGATCTTTAATGGCGGGAAATACTTCCTTCCGGAAATTTGCCGGAATATATGGCCTTGGTCCTTTATCTGAGGTCTCGCAGTACGACCTGGAGGTTGAGCCGAAGATAGGAAGCTCAACGGCTGCCAGGTTTGATTCACTTTTTGGTGAAGAGCAGCACATATGGCAATGTCTGAGGCATCGACGAATACGGCTAGGAGTCCATCTTGCTGAGGGAATGCCAGGAGTGTAGCATCCCCCAGCTATTGGTTGGTGGCCTCAAACACCTAAAACCTCTGGAAACCACACAATCAGACGGGAGTCCAGAAGGCGTTAAGGATCGATTAATGATGGGTGGCCTTGGGCAAGAAACGACGATAGAAGTTTGACTGGCTGGATGGCTTCAGGGGTAATCAGGTGGTCGAGGAATCTCACCTGCGATTGTAGAAATTCACTTTTCAACGTTGAGTACTAGACCGGCATCAAGGAAACGTTCAAAAGTGCACTCGAGGTGTTCTAAATGCTCGGATTCAGAGAAAGAAGCGGGCAGAACATCATCCAAATAAACAAAACCGAAGTTGCCGTTTCGCAGCACAGAGTGGAAGATTCTTTGAAAAGTTTGCGCCGCGTTGCAAAGTCCAAAAATCATCTTAGTGAACTCGAAGAGTCCGAAAGGTGTGCATAATGCCGTTTTCGGAATGTCTTCGGGAGTTACAGGGATTTGGTGGTATGCCTAGACTAATTCCAAGGTCCAGAAAATACCGCAGTTTGCGATAGAGTGCGTATAATCGTGAATGAGTGGTATAGGATAGCGGTCTGGGATGGTCTGCGCATTTAGATGTCTGTAATCGCCACATGGTCTCTATTTGCCATTGGATTTAGGAACCATGTGAAGTGGCGAAGTTCAAAAACTGTCTAAAGGTCTGCAAATAGCTTGCTTAAGAAGTTCTTCAAACTCTTTCCGCGCAATTGGGAGCTTTTGCAGTGGTAATGGACCTTGGAGAAAAATGGGGAGAAAGTAGTGTTTATGTGGTGCTGAACATCATACCTAACGGGCTCAGAGAGACTACGCTCGGTAGTGATGTTGCGGTATTACTGAAGAAGTGTGCGAATATCTGCATCGGCAACATCTTCAAAAACAATGGAAAAAGTACTGGGTGTGCAGGATGAGATTTTTCCTGATGACCTAAGGCAAGTTATGGGGTCAATGAGGGACCTATTATGAATATCCGATAGTAAATCATAGTAACACAGGAAATCCGCGCTTAACATTAGTATGTAGTATAGTTGAAAGCCCAAGTATAATTGCCTGTAATCATATGTACAAATCAGCGAAAAATTTACTGCGTGAATTTCAATGATTGTGGTATTAAATTGTTATGCCGGGATACGGAAAGAACCGAGACTTACAATGGAGCAGTACGTTAGAATCGGACGCACTACAGCGGTGTACATCCAGAGAACCATCCTCGGCCGGAGACCCCATTTCTTTGCAAAGGTTCTTTTGCAGGCATAGAAGGCTATACAGGCCTTCATAACCCTCAGTTCTATGTTCAATCTCCAATTAAGCTTTGGATCCAGGATTACACCCAGATACTTTACATTAGAGGAAAAAACCAAACTTTGTCTTGGTGGTGAATAGCATCTGTTTCGTTTTGGTTGGGTTTATGCTGAGTCCGCATCTTACGGGCCACAGGCGCACCTTTCGCAACACTCCTTCCATGATGTCGCTCATAATGGACAGAAACATCCCTGATACTAATATCACTAAGTCGTCGGCATACGCCACCACCTTCACTCCGCTGCTGTCTAATGTTCGTAAAATTTGCTCCATTACTATTAACCAGAGCACCGGAGAGATGGCGCTACCTTGGAGTGTGTCTCTGTCCACAGCTTTGATCAAGTTGGTTGCCTCCCAGATCCGACTGGATTATCCTGGTGGCATGGATATAATCCAATGCGTAAGATACTCCTCCAATCCAATACTGGTCAAGGCTTCCTTGATGGCATTGGTACTAACGTTGTTGAAAGCTCCCTCTATATCCAAGAAGGCAACTAGGGGATAGTGTTTGTACTGCAGCGAGCGCTCAACCGTGCTAATTACCTCGGGGAAGGCGGTTTCTGTGGATTTTCTTTTGAGGTAGTCATGCTGGGACTTAGAGAAAGGCTTGAGGTGCATCAACTGTTGTAATCGTTTCTTGGAATGTTGGTTTCCATCTGTACAGGCTACCGAAATGGCAATCTGTTGGATTAACTGCAATGATGGTTGTAGTCAAAAAGCGATGCCCTTGTTGAAGAATTATCCCATTTAACCCTTTCCAGATTCCATTATTAAATACAGCAATCTTTCTAGCATCGGATGTTGCAGTCACATAATCCTATCATAGCCTGATAAAAGGAAATTATGCTCAAGTTACCCATGGTCTATTTTTTATAGTTCTCCTAGGAATTTACTTTACTAGTCTTCAAGCTTAAGCTCCCTTAATCACAATTTTGACATCATCATGCTTTAACTCCACTGAAAACTTACGGGGAACACCGTAAAGTTACAGTACTTCCACGCCGGCTATTCTTATATCATTATTATGGACGGCCGAGTCATGTGTTCAATATGACAAAAGCGATATCACCTTAAAGTGCAATATCACATTTCCATCACCGAGCGCCATCCAAACATTACAATATCACCTAACAATTATCATATTTCCAAACATCACCTAATATTGACTCTCTTCGCAATATAGGTGCGACGGCAATTACCGAATATTGAACCAGTACCGCGCACCACCAAGTATCGCTGTTGTTATGATTACCTGTTATTTTGGCTGGCTTCGAGCTGGCTTTGGCTGCCATAGGGACCCAATCTTTGGTCTTAAGTAACATAATTGTTTTGTAATGTTATGTGTGCTGATGCCGACTATTGGTTGCGAACCTGTTATCTTTGCTGGCTTTGGTGTAAAAAAGATAATTTCAATTTTGTGAAGTAATGCTTGTTGGCAAGAAAAAAGAAACAAAATATTGTATAAACTATCTAATATTATATTGGACCCTTGATTTTTTCTTATCTTGTATGAAAGGCTGATTCATTCTATGATGCTTGTGATATGACTTTGTATATTATTTTGAAGTGCCCCTTTTTCACTTTCTAATCATTAATGAGTTTACTGATGAGGGGCGGCCACTTTCTCCTTCCACCCCTTCTCAAGAAAATCCACTTACTTACCTCCAGTTTGGTTCCTTCTCTTATGGCAAATCCATGGATTGAAAGCAATCATCTTAACAGCCTCTAAGAGCAAAATAAATCGGAAACTGGCAGCTCAGCGATTCAGGTATGACCCTTTAGGTTGGGCTTAAGAATACAAACCTTCCTTGCTTGTCATAAGAAGAGACTAAAAGTGATACAAATTTGTAGGCTAGCAACCTGCAAATTTTGAAACTTTGTTGCTACCGAAACATTAACAACAACATCATTAGGAACTGACCCCACGACTACGGACACGTTTAACATCGACCGCTAACAAAATTGCTTTTGTTTCGAGTGTTTCGTAGGCTGTCATCGATGTTCCGAAGAGGGCCAGACAACAATGCCTCGGATGGGGACTGGCCCCACGGTTACGACGAAAACGGATTATAAATATAAAGGTAGCGAGGGACCTGCTTTCCCCAACTTGAACGGGAATTCCTACGATATAAGGTGGACATTCTAGACTTAAGTAAAGAGCTTTCCTTTCACACTTGCACACAAACGGCAATATGCTGCTGAAAAACCAAATGGTTGCAGACTCAAATTCGATGTCGGGTTGTTTCTGATGGCTACCAAAAGGCTCGTTTTTTTGATCTGCAAGCCGGTTTCTGACAGATTTCTGGCTGCAAGATTCCGGTCCAAGTTATGGAGCATCACAATTCTACAGTGCTATGCACAAATGGAGACTCTTGATATAATGGAGGAGGATGCTTTTCATAAATAGTTACATGTAGTTCAGGAGAGCCTTTCTAAAGATGACATTGTGATCGTCATGGACGATCTGAGTGCCAAGGTGGGATCTGACAACAACTTGCTCGGATGGGGTGATGGGGAAGCAGGTGTGGTTCGTGATTTTCTGCTACTTTCGCCGCCTCATCATTGGTAGCACATTGTTCAAGCACACCATAAGGTTAATTGGGTTTCATCTGAGCAATTCCGTACAAGCAATCAGATCAACTACTTCACGATCAGCAATACATTTAGAAGTTGTCGTGGATGTGCGTAACATCACTGCACCGTGGAAGCGGATCGATGAACGGAAGGGGTTGAAGGCTGTATTGACTGCAGAGATGGCGGGCGTGACGCGCTCGCCATGACAAAAGGGATTTTGCTATTGCGCTGATCAGGGAAATATAATAGAAGATGCCACTGAAAGCAATGATTTCAGAAGTGTATACCGGATCACGAAATCGTGAATCTGTCGATGTTTCTGTGAAGAACGTTAACGGTTGACTTTTCATTCATGATGACAAGCAACTGAAGAAATGGAGAGAACAGGCTCTTAATCGTATCACATCCGGTGAGGTTCCTCCTCTTTGTGGATGAAGTGGCTAGTCACCGTATGCTAATACGCACTGTTCCTCCAAGCAGGAAAGAATGACACCCGTTTTGAGTGTGATAATTGGAGGAGTGTCTCCGTACTCTCTTCCGTTGCAAAGATACTATAATAGTTAAAATAATCCTGGAACGAATTACAGAACATCTCGATGGCTTGATCGACAGAGAGCTCCGGATCCTCCTGTATTTACGACATCAACACCCTACGGATCATTTGGAGCCAGGATTGCATCTTTTCACCGATATTATTTCTTTCTATTGTCGGTGACGCTCTTCATACCGCCTTGTCCAGAGAACGTGAAGGAGTTTAATGGGCCATGACATCAACACCTCCACTACGCTGATCACATGTATTTCCTTTCTCACCGAATCATGGACTTTGGCCAAATGGCTCTGCATTTGGAAAGAGAGGCAAGTAGAGTTGAAATAAACACCAACAAAATCAAAAGTTCTCAGTCTGACGGAACGTGGCACCTTCCCTATCTGCATTAACGGGCGGAGAATCGAAGGTGTCGATCTATTTGTATATCTAGAAAGCGTGGTTTTTGCCGACGTTGGCACCGAGTTGGATGTCGTTGGACCTATTAACAGCTTTAAATCTACTTCCGCTGTTTTCTCTAAAATCTGGAGATCAAGTTGAGAATGTTCTTTGCTGTTATATGGGAGCAACACATGGAATGTGAAGCCTACTGTCACTTGAAGGCTCCATGCCTTCATCAACACCTGTTTGCGTCATATTCTCGGAGTATGCTGGCTTATACTATTACGATTATTATTATAAGCGAAAACTTGTCGGGCGCAGAGGCTAGTCACCCGTACGCTATGCGATCGGAAGGCGGAGGTGGAATGGATAGGTCACACATTTAGGAAGGGCAACAATTGCGTTGGAGGCTACACCAAGCAGTAGAATCCACTCTCCCAATATGGCCGATGAGTGGGTTGCCTGAAGGGCACTTGGCAGAACAGCAGGGGAGGAGTGCAAGCGTCTTGGGAAGTCATGGCGGGAGCTGAGGCGCCATTCATGTAACCGCGGATGATGGCGCGTAGGTATGGTTGATGTACTATACCCCGCCAAGGGGTAAATGGCAACCATTTATATGTATATTTCCACAATACGCGCACGTGACTGTACAGACTGTTGCAGCCCAGTATCCCTTTATTACTCGCCAGCGTTTCAGCACCCACAGAAGCATTATTATGCTACGACACAATCCCGGGCAGTGTGGATATTACCTGTTGGAGGTTTAACAAACCATAAACAGCTCAAAGAACCGGAGGGACTCTGGTTGGGATCGGATGCAGAATATCCGCAAAGGTTATTAGGAGCCGTAGCCGTACATAGTATTGGTGACTTTGAACAGCTTAGCGCTTAAACCACTAAGACATTCGGACACTGGTACATGCATTCGGAATATTGCCGTGGACGAAGGCAGATCTAGAAAACATGCAGCGGCAGATAATGATTACTATCTTCAAATGTCGAATACACCATCTAAATTCTACCCTGAAGCTCGTGATATCGGGGGCGGGACTGTGGTTGACGTCGCGGTACAACATCACTGTCAAGTTGACTCGCCACGTGCTTATTTTTATAGTAATGAGCAGGTGAATAACTGGCTATCATTTGTAAGGCAGGTTGCCGGTTGATCCACTTAATTATCGGCTCTTATCGGCTTTGAAAACATAACCGAACGGCTGCGCTTCCGAGGCAAATTTAGAAGTATAAGCCTCATTAACCTTCACGCCCCAACAGAGGAGACTGCAGAGTCGGAGGACGATACCTTCTACGAGGCAGTAGGACGAATTCTCGAAGTCTGTCCGAGATATGATATCAAAATCATACTTGAGGATTTTAACAGCCAAGTAGGAGCGGAGCCCATATTCAGGCGATACGTTGGCTCCCATAGCTTACATTAAAATATAAATGATAAGCGGCTGCGGATTATTCAATTAGCAGTGTCACACGAAATGGTTATTGGAAGTACTTGGATTGCGCGGAAAGCGATCCACAAACAAACGTGTGCTTCTCCACATGGGACCACTTTCAATCAAATCGACCACGTGTTGATTGAACGTCGCCACCTCTCAGCCTTGATGAATATCAGAACATGTAGAATATAAACTCGGATCACTATCTCGTTGGTATGGTGCTCCGGGTCCTAATAACAACACCACCCAGAATCTTCTCTGAAAATCAGGTGAGAGTTAACACTGAAGCCATCCACAACACAGCTCTCCGCAACACCTATACGAGGGAAATGGATGCCGCAATAACCGCAGTCAACAGAGATCCTGAAGATGAAACATCAACAAATGATCTTCACAATCACTTGAAGAACGTCATCATAAATACGGCCCCAAATATACTTGGCCCAAGCCGCAAAAAGAGTCGGAACAGCTAGTTTGACGATGAATGTAAACTAGCAATGGAACGGAAGAATGCTGCATACCGAGTGATGCTGCATTTTCAAAGAACGCGGGCACGCGCGGAGACTTATCATGAACTCCGCCGAGCGGAAAAAGGAAGCCTGGGAGAAACAACAGGTCTATGAACTCGAAAAGTACAGGGAAGTTTCACCAACAAGTCAGTAGGATGAAGCCTTACACACCTCAATGTCCATCCTGCCGAGACAAAGAGGAAAATCTGATTTTCGACAGAACGGGTATATTGGAGCGATGGATTGAGTACTTTGATGAACTACTGAACAACCAGAACATCGGCGAGTTGGAGGTGCCACCAACTGAAGAAATACTGCCACCACCAAGTATAGAAGAAACAGTCCGTGCAATTCATCGGCTTAAAAGTCATAAGTCGCCAGGAGCCGATTGAATTACAGCCGAATTGGTTAAATATGGAGGCCACCAGTTACACCAAGTGGTTCATCAACTTGTGCTGAAGATGCATTATCTGCCTCATACATAAAAAAGGGTATATCACACAGTGTAGCAATTATAGAGGTATCACGTTGCTGAGTACCATCTATAAGATATTCTCCACTATCTTGCTAGGCCGGATAGCCCCATACGCCCAGAACATCATTGGCCCATACCAAAGAGGCTTCACTCCAGGCAAATCAGCAACAGATCAGATTTTCTCTCTGCGGCAAGCGATGGAAAAACTGTTGGAATATGAACAACAGTTGCACCATCTATTCATCGACTTTAAAGCCGCCTGATAGTATAGCCAGGGTAAAACTGTACACGGCGATGAGAGAATTCGGTATCCCGACGAAATTCATAAGACTGACTAGGCTGACCCTGACCAATGTGCGAGGCCAGATAAAAGCAACAGGATCACTCTCAAGACCATTCGACATCAACAAGTTTTAGCTGATCATCACATTTCACGTGACGTGCTGTTGATAAGACGTGTCGCTTCCTTTGATGTTACTAACCGTCATAATCTCAATATTGGACGGAAATACGCAGAGAAGCAGGTGAATTATGAGCCAATCAAGAAAATTTGACGTCTAGAGAGGGTGGTTGTAGTCTCCATAATAGCGTTAACTATAGGTATTGTACCTAAATCCCTGACGGCTGGATTAATGCCTGGTATTTGTTAAACTTGTTGAAAGCTAACATTCCGAGGCGACACTTTGATGCGGTACAGATAAGATTCTAAGGAGTATGCGATTATATCAAGATGACTTCACGAGGATTGCCACCGTCTGTCTTCTGTGGTATTTTCTCTGTACAGAGGAAAATATCGAAAACCAGGGTCTGGTCATAGGTGTGTGTCTCAGAAAGCAAACGTTTCTGCTAACCCAAACTTTTGCGTTGTATTTTTTTATTGGCTAAATAATTATTTGAGGAGTTTATTAATATTTTTTTTGTTGCATGCACAGGTTTGATTGCATCAATGTATTTTCGGTTATTTAGCTAGATAATAAATAGTATTGTCTGCATTTCATTCTCTAATATGTTCATAATAATAATAATATAATTTGCGTAAAAAATTAAATAATATAAATAAGATGATAGAATAAATAAAATTAACTAGTTGGGTTGGTCTGACGTGCATCTAAGTATTCAATACTATAACATTTCGTAGAACAGCGCCTTTTTCAAAGCTCATCCTGCCTTCCGACTATATCCATTCCGTACGCGAACCGTTATAGGTTTCGGAAGCTCCATAAAGGACGGATTCCCTGTATTCAGGACTGGTATTTCTGGTAGAAGATCTTGTTCCTTTGGTTCATCGAAAATCACCCAATTATCAGGCCTGCAACGTGATGATTGTTAGAAGCAGCATAACTAAATTGTAGGAACTTACCTTTCAGGCTTTGTCAGGACATTCAAAGGAGCAAAAGGGACAAGGTTTGGAGGATTTTTCTGTACTTTATGTCGAGGTTTCGGTAGCGGTATTTCGTCATAGTCTTCCGCGAGTATTTCAGTGGCTGGTCGTCTTGGTATAGCGTCATAGTAAGAAGTTTTGTTCTGTTTAGTCTGTTTTGTCACAGCTTCCGTTTCCATTAGTGCAGGCAGTACAAAGTCGTCCTTACTCGTTGCGTTTGTATCATTTTTGTTTGTGTCTTTTGTTAAGGTTGCGTTATAATCAATGTCCGTGTGATTGAGAATTTCGAGTATCATATGTTCAGGTCGTAAGTAACCGTCTTTGTCAAATTTGGCAGCAAGGTCAGTTTCTGAGTCGTCATAGTAGTCGTCAGACTTGGAAGCGTTATCAGAAATTTTGGAAGAGAAGGAAAGTAAGTCATAGTCGGAAAAGTCTGAAGCATCTTTAGAGGGAACAGCAGATGATAGATTTTTGTTAGGTGTAGCGAGAAGCGAAGCGTCTTTAGTCCGTGGATAGTAAGAATTCGTTGGTCGATAGTAAGGTCGTCTAGGCGTTGATGTAGTCAAGCGATTGCGATCATAGTCACGATAAGGAAAAGCATCGTATGAAGGCGAAGATTGATAAGGCGGATAGTTTGTAGAGAAAGGATTATTCGGTTTAGCCTGGTTATAATTTAGCGGCGGTGGGAGTTTTGAAGTAGAATGTAAGCCATAGGAAGCAGAAGATGCAGGTAGTGAAATAGGAGAATCAGACAAGTCAATGTTTTGCCCAGCAGGACGAATGTTAATATTGAAGATGTTATGAGTATTGGTATTACTGTGGCTCGTGCTACCCCCAGGTCCATTGCCAAAGCCGGCGCTACTAATAGGAAGGCTATTTGCAGCGCTGCTGCTACTACTTAGAGCACTACTGGTGCCGCTGTTTCCGCCTCCACCAAATATGTTACTATGAAAGATAGAACCAGGTTTCTGAAAATGATCGGTTATTGCATTCTGTCCAGCCATCAAGAAAGTCTGAAGTAAGTTAGGAGCAGGAGTCGTAGTCGTAGTATAGTCGTCTTGGTTGTCTAGGTAGATAATCTTAGGTGGTTTTGTGTAAGGACGATAGTCAGAAAACTGTTCGTGCGTCGGTCTAAATGTACTCGGTCTATAACTAAATGGAGTCGAAACCGTATCATAGTTGTCGTATTTCGAGTTAAAGTCCCCGTAATAGTATGATGAACCTGGTCGTCTGTTGTTTGTTTGTCGAATGTTTATTTCTATTTCATACTCTTCAGAGCTTGGTCTCGGTACACGTACTTTCTGTCCGGTGTTTGTCCCGTAAATTGTCTCTTGGTTCGCGTAGTGTCTTTCTTCGGGTCGGTCTTTGAATGTATCATTTTTCGTTGTAAATGTACTTGTTCTGTTTATGCGGTTAATGTGAACGTGAATCGTATCATGTCCTTTCTTTCTGTCTGTACTGTTCGCTCCTAGTAAATCCAAGTCCTGACTTCTCGTTTCGGCGTCAAGTATTTCTGTCGAGAAAGGATCTGCGCTCCGCCTTAGAATAACTGGAATGTTGTTTATGATTACCGTTCGTCTAGTTGTAAAGTCTTGTATTTTTTTATTGGGTGAACTAGTCGGTCTAGTTTTTGTTATCGACGTCTTTCGTTTTTTTGTCGTGGGTTTGTTAGCTGTATTTCGTTTTGGTGGTTGGGTTGAGGTGAACCTTGGCGGGAATTTCAAGTCCAGTTTGTCACTAACTGTAGTACTAGTATTAGAATGTACGTCGGATACGGGTTGTTTTTGTAGTCCAGTAGATCCGTTCGGTATAAAGTCAATGGTGTCGAAAAGCGGAGCAGCAGGGGAACTTTGTGGTGGTAGATGATCTTGGAAACTGGGTTGTATAGGAGCTGAAGGTGGGGCTCTATGCTGCTGGAAAGGATCTTCTTCTAGCCAGGGAAGCAAATCAATCGGAGCTAGGAGGCCGACTCCACAAGGAAGACGCTCATTTCCAGGGATGTCATGCGGTATAAAAATATGCGGCTGCAAAGTTCCACCACCAAGAGTTCTACAGATTATTTGCGCCAAAGAGACCCTCCGAATAGAATGAAGCTGGGCAGGCGTGAATGAGTTTTCGAATCTTGGATTCTCGTACCAAAATCGATCGCCTTTACGTAAATTACTAAATTGTTGAGCTATGATACATGCGAATGTTGGTCCAACAAGACCCCCAATTACTGGCCTTTCAGCAATTCCGCCAACAAAAAGATCTATGTCATGGACACTACGATAGGCGTGACTTATACGTTTTGCTGAGGCAATTCCGACCACCTTTTCAAAATCGTGCCAATTTTGAATTGGCGTCAATCCGCACGGTTCGCGCCAACTTGTATATGGTGGTATGCCATGATCGCGACCACGTTGAATATTAATAGCGGCCAAATCGAGTCCGAAAGGAAAACCTGGAGAAATTGAGAAATTTCACTATTAATGATATTCTTTTCAATACTACTAACATACTGATCCATTATTAAGGTTTTCTAATGTGCTATTGTAGTTCTACTTCTTAACTTACTTCCACTTTGGAATAGATGATTCGTGAGTTCGGCTGTTATGAACTCATCACGCATTTGCGCTTTTTGGGCAGCTAAGCCTCTCAGCAGCCGATGTAATGATCCGGGGTTTCCGATATCACCGTTCACGTTTTCATTGTGCAAAGGGACGTCTAAATAGAAACAATAGTTAAGTAACAATTTATATTTCTGTTTAAAATTGTGAATTACTGTTGTCCAAAAAGTTGTGGTTCTTGTCACATCGCATGTAAGTATTTTGAATCAGGGAATGTCCAAAGCGGAATGCTGCTGCACCGAAGGAATTGGCAACTGTAGGGTTGATTTCGGGATCATAGTCTTCGAAGTAGCCTGAATTGAGCAGGTCAAGCTCGAAAAGGCGGCAAACTTCCCTACCTACAACTAGAGGTAGGAATTCACGATAGGTGATATGCTGGAATAGGGCTCCGACAATTCGCCTGGTTTCCTGATATACTTTTTCATCGCTCCAGTGGGGATTTAGATCACTCAATTCTAGTGCAATTCGATTGTGTTCTCCGACCCAGACATGATGCATTGCCATTAAACCTGGCTGCTCTCCGCTTCGCCCATCGCCTGGACGGATACAACTACTGCTCATAGTTCCACGTAGGCACATATCTTGCTCTGGATTTCCACGACCGAATTGCAGCAATCCATTCCGGAACACTCTAGCATTATCTGAGTTACGAGCATTGCTGGAGTAGACAGGCGAGGCGTCTAGATAGGATGTAGCTTGATTCGTTTGTTCACGCCATGAAAGCACACAATCCCGTCTCTGAGCGGGCGCTGATCGCAGGAATTCTAGGCATCGAACTTTGAGAGGAGCCAACCATGGATCATCCAGAGGAACTTTTATTGGCAAGCATGATGGATGAAAATCATCTGTACCGCAACACCTTGGAACGGAACCATTCACTGATCTGCAATAAAAGCGATTTTAAGTAATGAGAGCGTAAAATAAGGTGGAACATCCTACCTGGGTTGAGCTGTTGACGTCAGGTCATGATCAATCAATTGTCCCCATTGAGCAATCATAAGTGTTACAGGAGCTTCACTTTCCTGTGATCCATGTACTAGCAGGCTAACAAAACGGGCAGACGAGAGGGTACTGCCGTCCACTGAAACTCGAACTGTGTCAATTCCATCACCATATTCAGGGGGAAGGAAACGATTAAATGGCATCAGGGCGGATCCCCATCGTAAGTGTCTCATATTATTACACGTTCCATCGTGGGTGCGATATCGTTGCGCCGCGGGAAGACATCGCGGTGGCTCACGAGGTGGACAAAGTCCTTCGAGTGGTGTCCGACGAAATGATATCTTCGGTGGTGGCGCCTGACGACCTAGGTCATCTGATTGTAGTTTATAACTGAAAATAAGGAGTACAAAATCAATGTTTCGGCCTTGCGAAATCAAATTATAAAAATTATCACAACCTATTTAATAAAATCATTGAATTTTAAGAATGACACAAATTCCATGGTTAAACATTGAGTGAGTATAATCAAAACGTAAAAGTATGATTAATGGGGACCATAAACACAAAAAACTCACTTTCAACTAACTACATGTCGCCTTTCACCGCACTATTTGTCATCACTCATTTCACTATTTTCTCTTCACGTTTATAACGTGCAACAATTTATTGATTACATTTTTCCTTTTTTGGATTTTTGAGGATAGATTTAAGGATGTACACTAAACTACTGATGAGCGAAAAGTGAAGACAGCTCCAACGTTCACAAGTATTTATAAAAGGCAGTAGCGGTCGCAGAAAACGGCTCGAAGCTTCATTCAATTGCAGACAACTTAAAGAGAAAGTGGGAACATAACCGACGAGCAACAACTGCATACTTTTTTGCTGTACGGTCGTATCTTGATGGCTAAGCTAAGATACGCACTGTGAAGTGTGCTCGTGGAGTTATAGAAACCGATCTTTCCTTCTTTCTTTCTTTCTTCCGATTGATCTCTTGACTTCATCTGGAAAGTAAGGAAAGGTTTTTGGGATCAAGTTTCCAGAGACCACGATATTTTGGTCATAACTCAGAGATCGTGTACAGGCGGTGAAAGCTTGCGCTGCAAGTAAATTTCTGTAGCGGCCAACGATAATGAGCGGCCGCAATGGCAATGGCTGCAATAACAACTACTATGAAATCTGGTAAAAACAGATTTCAAAACAAGAAACTCGCAATGAAGGTCTCGGTCAGTTCCAGTTGCTGGCTATATCGAAAAAACGGAGGTAATGATCTTTGGACGGAAAATAATGACTTAGTATGTAGCGGATCTTAACTTGCTTAATTTAGTTAATTTGTATTCTAACGGCGTCGCAAGAGGGGTTTCGATTTAAGGTCGACATTTCCACTGGGCTGAAAACTTGATACAATATTGTGGGTTGAATCTATCAACTTTTGGAACTTCTATATTTTTCGAAGCATGTCCAAATTGAATCGAAGCCCGAAAAAAGATTTAGGGCCAATGAATTGCAAGAAAATCTATTTTCTATTCGTGTGGTTCCGTTTTTCTTCTTATTGTACGTTATAAAAACGACCTGCTGTGCAGTTTCGTATTCTTTTATCCACTCTCATTAGGAAACTTTCCAAAATTTCTCCAAAGTTGAATGGTAAACCAGTTATTAGACCGTAAAATTATCAATTTTGGGTGAAGTAGCAGAATCGCGCGTTAATGATGTGGTCAGATAGTGCGAAATCGTATTTTTTATCGTATTTTGAGCTTTGACGAATGCATATTTGCTATAGCTATTGTTAGCCCCAATATCAAATATTAAGTGAATTATATGTAGGAGAGTGCAAACCACACGACTTTGGGGTTAAGGGTAATGAAGATAACGTTGTAATTATGTGACTCGAAAGTATTACTTGACCATTTACAATATTTTCAATGTCCAGCTATGAATATTCGAGGTATTTTCGCTTCAATTTGCAAGCTAGTTACATTTTTTTAATAATGGTGTAAATAGTTGATGTTGGCTTTGAACTCGACCAAATTCATTGACTTAATAGTAATATACATACATATTTGTGGTCACCGGTTCTCCTCAACGAGTAGATGATTTTTGCCTCGAACTAGTCGGCTTTGCATGCCATTTATTCTGTTGAGAAAATTGAATTCCTTGGACCTATTGGATATTTGCTGCTCTTAGTGGAAACCAAAATGGGCGACAGCAGAATACGAGTATGTAGAACAGCATTTTTAGATTTGCAAAGGGATTTGTTTTACCATAAATACAGTCGATTACAACCACCTTGTTTTTAGAAGGGCATTCATTATCCCCATCACAAAAAACGTTTTTTCAGTAGCTGTTAAGTTTCGGGGTCCTCTTAATTCAGCACTACTGTGTTATTGCTACGAATCTACTCTTTCATGATTGCATTGTCTTCCTCATGAAATCTCAGAAAGAAACGTATCCTTAAAGTTTCTTTTCGTAGCAAAAATCCACAGAAACTATTGTGTGGTAGTGATCCGGGGCCCCATGCACGGTTGGGACCTTTATTCTTTACCTTTTCCTTCGCTACATTCCATTCGAGGGATATCGAAAGGACATCGAAGACAAATTCTGGGGCAAGTTCTAAAAGGATCAAGTCTAACTGTGATATTTTGTTAATCCCTTGAAACTGGCTAATAAGGGGGCTGTGCAAGCACCGGTCGACGGACGCTCATTTGCAGCTTTGCACTTAAATACAGTCACTTTAGGCCTCACGAAACTAATGCCAAAAATCGGACGAGAACCGTAAAGATCAACAGAAAATATCAAGTAATAATGCCATATATCGTGAATTTTCGAATTTTCCGAAATGCGAATTTTAAGATGGGTTGAATGGAGCAAGTCCGAAACGTGATAGATTCAAAACCGAACGAAAAAATAACCCATCTTTCCGAAAAGCGGGAAATAAGCGCCTGTCGACATTTACTTTGGCGCTGGAGGGACTGAACAGTCAGAATTCGCGATACGTCGGTTTGATAGCTTTGCCTTTACGGTTGAAAGTGGTTAACTGCATTGCAATCCAATGCGCGCAATGCAGGGCCGTAAATTGCTAAGGTTCAGAGTAGTGAAACTTTGGATAATGAAGGGTAGAAATGATGTTAATCTCAATTTAACTTTATTGTCGGTTATGCTTCGCACACATTTGATTTCTTTCTTTAACTTTATGGTAACACGCATTATTCGTGGGAAGCAAATTTTCCATTGGTCCATCCCTATTACACCTTACTGAGTTTCCGACCCAAGAAGACTATACACAGGAGATTCAACTCTCAGCACATTCTTAGAAATTTTATGGCGACGGAAATTTTTGCACTCGTTCGATCGCGCCGGGAGTTGCGTGAGGCAAATTTCGCGCATAAGGGCTGCCGTATGTATGATGCAGTGCATCGTTGTGCGCCTACGTGGTTGCGGGTAAATGGTCTCGGTCAGGGCTTTGTTCTCTATGAACCTTGGCCTGATTACTCGCTCTAAATGCACCTTCGCCTGTAGCACTTATTGTGCTTTCTTGCGTTTTATTTTCGGCAGTCCTTGGCATGGGTGGTTAGATCAACAAATTAAAGAGCGTTACCTGCATGGGTTAATTTCGTTGTCTTTGAGTACCTCCTGTGTTTGTTCTTCTTGGACATAGGTGGTGGGTGTCAAAGCCACTTTAGTCGGGCAGTGATCTCCTTTCAATTCATTATTTTTTGCCTACGTTATTGGTGTCTTTAGTTTGCTTCGCATGAATACCTCGTTCTTCAACTCTAAATCACTTGATCACTTTTACCATTAGATGCCACGGTGGCCAAGTTATCCACAACCGAGGCATTGTGGTCGAAGGATATCGCCGGCCGGGAGCCTGCCTGTCGGTTACACCCGATTTTCTCGGAAACGGCCGAGCCTATGGTCACAAAATTTGGTGAAAAGGGGTGTACATTTTTTTCACAATGTGGTCATGTGGGGTATCAAATGAGGGGTACCTTTCTAAACTGCTCTTATTTCTGATATTGGGTGAAACATAGAGGAGCGAGGCTCGAAATGTGAACCCCTAAAAGTGAAACAGATCTCGGTTTCAGAACCTATACAACCAAATTTGAGTCTACATCAAATCTAGGTTTCAAAATACATCTGTATAAATAAAGTTAATATACCATTAGCGTTTTTTATAAATTTCCGGGAAACCCACTCTAAGTTCATCCTAGAAGTACAAAATTTCAGTATGATGATATAGGAGAAAATTCTGAAAAGTTTGCGCTCAATCCAACTATTTTTAACAAAGGATATAGAAGATCAGGTCAAGTTTTGAATTTCACGCAAATTTATTGTACTTTACGACGTATATGACGTATAAAATGAATTTATATAAACGCCAAATGAAGTTTGTGGGTAGTGGCCAATAAGATGAACATGTGTGTACTTTAGTACCAGCCGTATTTAGTTTATGCATATGCAGGGTGTCCAAAAAGTCAACGATAATACTTAAAGGGCTGATAGAGCAACTCAAGGATCCAGACAAACATGAAAAAAGTTGATGGTTTTCGAAATACTGGCAATTTAATTGAATTCGTTAAAATCGTTCTCTTGGATCAGATTTTTGAGTGTCTCTCCTTAAAAAATTCATATTTTTAGATTCAGATTTCAGATTTTTTATATTAGTTGGGGCGTTTCATTAATCAAATAGTGAGGTTTGATTAACAATCTAAAACTTTTAATAACAAATCTGTTTTAAACGTATGACATTTTTTTATTTTACATCCTCAAAGTTTGAACCCTAATACTGTAAAAAAAAATACTAAGATGTCTGTCTGCCACACCCGGTTTATTCGGAAACGGCGGGATCGATTGTCACGAAATTTGGTGGGAATGTGTGATCTGTGAATCCCTTTACATACAGCAAGTGGGGCCATTTTCGGTTGAGTTTAAGGGGGTGTACATTTTTTTCACAGAATATGCTCGTGTGAAGTATCAAATGAAAGGGCTCAATTAGTACTTTTCGAAACTGATGACTTTTATGACACCGGTTAAAACATAGGGAAGTGGGGCTCAAAATGTGTAGCCTAAAAAGTGTAACAGGACTCGTTCTCAGAACCTATCCAATCGAAAAATCTAAAAAAAAACACAATGGTGCATTCATACGAAATCTAGGCCTGAAAATACATCCCACTCCAATATCTGCTTAAATAAAGTTACTAACAGTATATTTACATATTTTACAAATTTACTCCTCTTAAGCTCATGCTAGGAATATAAAATTTGATATGGTTATAAGTAATAAAATTCAACTATTATCAACAAAGTTATAGAAGGTCAAAATTGTGTATTTCACATGAATGTATCGCACTCTAAGACGTATGATATCATCATCATACAAGGTGAACAGCGGAGTTGGAGTTTGGAAATACATATGTATATAAAAGAATATTTTGAATTGGAGGTATACGAGAATGGGAAAATGTGAATAGGTTAATTCTCACAAAAAGTGAACACAACGCCCTTTATACTTGAAGCGTCCAACTTGTTAAAGTAATAAATCAAATCATTGTGACCGTAGCGCGAATACTTTTTAGTAAACGTTTATCGAATAATCTACTTTTCTGCTTTAGTAAGATTATTTTCATGACAGGGATATTGGGATTAGTTAAATTGAGAAAAATAGTCACGCTCCCGCTGGCGAAGGAAGACCCTGTATGGATTATGATGACCAAATTTTAAGTGAAATACAATCTACTATCGTCTACTTTAGCACGAGCAATCGCAAGATGAAAAGGGATACCGAACGGTAAATATGATCACTAGGCGACATCAGTATGATCCACCTCATGTGCAACGTTTTCCAGCCTTACAGCCTCGGAATTACGAGTACACTTTTTTTGCAGAATGTTACGAAAAATAGGGAGGACCCGACCTTTTCGGACAAAATACTATGGTCGGATGAAAGTG
Source organism: Hermetia illucens (assembly GCF_905115235.1). Classification (NCBI taxonomy): domain Eukaryota; kingdom Metazoa; phylum Arthropoda; class Insecta; order Diptera; family Stratiomyidae; genus Hermetia; species Hermetia illucens. The sequence continues at coordinate 67,653,411 of NC_051851.1, read as the reverse complement.
CATTTAACAAGGATGGCTTTATGAACATAAACAATTTGCATAGGTATATATTGAAAAATCCTCACTCTATCCGAGAAGAAAGATTCCAATACCGATTCAAAGTTCCAATACCGATTCAAACATGTGGACCGCTATCTTGAACGAACATGTAATTTGTCCGTTCGAATTACGAGAAAATCTGAACTAACAAGCTTACTACATTTTTTTACCAAATGATCTTCCAGATCTTTCAGAAAATTTCTTCTCGATCCATGTGGTTCCAACATTATGGCTTCCCGGCCCATTGTGCTCATGAAGTCCCCCATTATTTAGACCAAAAGTACCCCAGAGATAGATTGGTCGACTTGGTCCAATTTTTTGGCCTTCCGGGTCTCCACACTTGAACTTGACCCAAATTATTTTATTTTTAAGGTTTTGTGTAAAACAAAATTTTATTAAAATCGATTCATTGTCTGTCTGTCTGTTTGTCACAGCCACTTTTCTCCAAAACGGCTAAACCGATCTGAACGAAATTTGGTGGACATATGGGAACTGAAATCCCACGCATACAGTAATTGGCATAACTTTACGTGGTGTTTAAAGGAAACCCCCCCCCCCCCCCCCTCCCCCATGCATGTAAACGGGGGATTTATAAATTTTTTTCATCGAATATAAACATGTGGGGTATCGAATGAAAGGTCTCAATTAGTACTTTTCAAACATGGCGTTAATTTTGGCGTAAATTGCAAAGTGCGCGAATACAGAGTCAAAATGTACACATTTAAAGTGAGACAGGACTAATTTTCGGAAACTACTCAACCCAAAAATCCGAAAAATATCAGAAAGGTGTGCTTAGATAAAGCCTAGGTCTCCAAATATATCGCATTCCCATATCTGCTCAAATAAACTTACTAATAGTATATTACCAATTTTTAGAAATTGACTGAAATCCAATGGCTTCTTTCTTGAATAAAACGGTGGTGCTGTCTTTTCATTAATGAATACCTGGGAAGTGTTGCATAGTTTTGAAAACTACATTAAATGAGCAAACTTTTCAAGTCACTGTTGTTTTACAGTATGAGGTGTCAAACTTTGGGAATGAAAAATAAAATAATATTTATAACATATTAAAAGTTTTGAATTGTTAATCAAATGTTGCTAGTTGATTAATGAAACGGCTAATTAGTGCAGAAAATCTCAAATCTAAATCTAAGAATGTGACTTTTATTGGTGTGACACTCGAAAATCTAATCCAAGAGAACGATTTTAACAAATTCCATTGAATTGTCAATATCTTGGAAACCATAAACTTTTTGCTAAGACCCTTTAATGTTTTTTTCGGCTCTTGTGAGTTGCCCTAACAACCTTCTAAGTGTTATCTTTGCCTTTTTGAACACCCTGTATATGCTATATGTAAGCTTTTCTGCACGGAGTAAAGTGGTGTAGCAGGAAGACGTGTTAGATCAATTTCGATGCGTCCATATACATGTATGCATCAGTATACGGTTTTAGGTAATACTTGTTCGTTTAGGATGAGTACAATATTTATATCTTTAATGCGTACGTACATATGTGTATTTTTGAGTTTGGCAATATCTGAAGGAATATTTTCCACTCTTGGCTACGTACGAATGTAAAAACACGCGTAGAGAGTTCCTCATATAAGATGAGCACAGACGAAAACAACTTGTTTTGAATAGTTCTGCCATAGCCAACCCGCACAGCCTTTTTGGCTATACCTTCACATCAATACTCATTACTGTGCCATAGCCTTCGACTCACAAAACTAATGATAACGGCAGCAGATTCGAAGAATTGTTAGGCAATAGAAATCTGGTATCTCATTGACATGTTTTCCTCATCGAGAAATAATTTCTATCCAAACAGGATAAGTTCTCACCTAATAACAACCCCCGTCTATGTAGCATCTATGGCGTGCGATTATGTCGTTTCGGGGTTGGTGGTAAAGATACGCGATTAAGAAAGCCACAAATCGAACACTCGGGCTGGAATCGCCATTTGTGTTGCCTTGATGTTCGAGCCATCGCTACCACAGGGTAGCTGGGTTTCCGCGATTTGCTCAGGGAAAGACAGCTGAAGACTAAAACCAATGCAACTACTACAACTTGACTTGAATGAACTTATGGGAGTTTCAAGTAGATTTCCAAAGTATAGTAATCTACTGGGAGATCTTCATGATTTTTTGCCAATTTTTCCGTTGGGTAGTTTCTGAGATTGCTTCGGAAAATATAAATCGAAGTCTTTCATTTGATACCAAAAGATTAAAAATGAAATCCGAGATGTGTTAAAGAAGGAAGAACTAAATTCGAAAGCCCTTCTTTGAGATTCCAATTCAATGGAGGAGGAGACCAGAGTAGTAAACAATAAATGGTTTGATCGTATGAGTAAAAGATGCATTAGAGGCCTCTTTAGTTTGACCAAGAAAACTAACATTTTGCTTGATATAGGCCACTTCGAGCAAAAATTTCATGGATTGTGAACTGAGCTGATAATTATGACTCTATTCGCTTAATCTATGCCCACCAGCGACCTGCGCCAAGCGATATTTTTGGTATAATATTATAACAATAAGCGATAATTCCATTAGTTTGATCACGATGGATGGAGGCCACTTCCAAAATACTTCGATATTCAAATATTGTGAGTAAACTGCAAACAGTTTACCATATCTCTCAACTTATGGTTTTTTATCCAGTCTATTAAGTTTAATTCATTAACTCTTGAAGTATAGCAAACTAAACTAACATGTCTTCGGGAAATGGTACGGGCTAAAATGAATATCCACTTAACCATAACCAAAACGAAATTACACGTTTATGTACGTTTCCAGATGGAAAACAACGCCGTTCAATAAAAACAATAGCGCCCCGAAAGTAGGGTTATTGATTGCCTGTGCTGCTTCTCGTTTTGGTATTGGAAGTGAGTCCAGTTCCATTTTCTTTTTTTTAACCGAGTCCAGCGAAAACAGCACCAATCAATTTTTCATAATAATTTCTACGCACAAATTATACGCGTAATCAAATGATATGCTCCATCCTCAAACCCGTTCTTCCTATTCGACAGAATTGCCCATAATGTATTTGTTCATTTCACCATAAATAACCATTTCATGCTGATTAAACAACGTCGAAGAAATTGAGGAAGTGCATTGCATCCTTCAATGCAAACATGCTGCCATATTGGGTGCTATTACCACAACGATGATACTCCATTAGACTACATTGTCATAACTATGTATTTTCCTTATATCGAATGCATATTTTTACATTTATTATTACAATTGATATGTATCTTGAGCATAGGAAAGATATTGCAAACACTTCCCTGTGAAATTATGGTTAGTTCTTCTTGATTCAAAGAAGATTGCGCATGCTTTGTACTGTAAAGCTTAAGATAATTATGATTATTTTCAATTTCATCCGCACCAGATGAAATCAGGCAAGGTGTTGCGACAATGGTTTTATCTGTTTATGTGGTTAGTATTGTATGGTGCGAAGAAATGCATGCGATTCATCACCGCATAGTTATTGTGTTCGGGAAGCTTCATTATTCTGAAGATTACACTCTTTTCTATTAAGTAATGTAACATGAAGGTGTGAAAATGTATCAATAGAGCGATGCATCGTTACTAAAACGCACTCTTATGATTCGTGATTAATCTCGTTTCTCATTATGGTTATACGCAACGATCCATATTCATGGCAGACACTTTAACACGAACTATAAAAATCTTAGTTTCCTCGTAGGATTCTAATCAAGATGTTTTTATCTTTAGATTTCTTTTCACAAAAAGGAAGCTGAAGACTCCGTATCTTACGAAATCTAAAAGGTACAGCCGACAATTTATCTGATGTGGACGAGGAAATAGATATCGAAAAGCCGCTTATTTTCAAATTATTTCCAATGCGCAAAAAACATGTGACCTCCAATTTTGCATTAGTTTCCTGGAATGCCAAACGTTTGAAGGCGCTCATTTTGGAGAAAATATTATGTAAAATATGTGTGTGACTTTATTTTTTATCCCAGGTAATCCTCTTTAAGACGAACAATGAAATTGCGATAAGGCACAGTATATCGCCATTTGGTGTATGTTTTCTCTACTTAATTTGAAATTTTCGATGAAATCAATGAAATGTCTTCTGTTGCGTCTCACATGTCATAGATTATTATGGTTATCATGGCCCAGCTAAGATCTTCATAATTATCGTAGGCTGTATATCGAAATTTTAATTGTGAATGTGTTAGCGCTCTGCTAATTTTGTTTCCTTTATTTAAAGAAAAGCATTGTAGTGGATTCGATGATTATATTGTATTCATTTCGATCGAAAATTTGGTTACTAAAAATAGAATTTGATAATGACTGGGAATCTACATACACTGGAAATAAAACGAATATTTCAGTGAAGATATACCATATGATGATTTCAAGTTATCGAAAAATCAGGTTGCATTTTATATCTAAACCCCGTTCAATTAGTTCTTATATGGGCAAAGGTCAGCTTAAAAGGCAGACAATTGCAACGATTAAACTCTTAGGCAATTCCAGATATTAACAAGACGGGATACCGGAAGATTCGGGTATAGTATGGTGGCTCCTCATATAAGATGAACACAAGTTCGTCTTATATGAGTAACTCTCTATGCACGGTTTTCCATTCGCACATAGCTAAACATGCAAAATATTTCTTCTTCTTTTTCCTCAGACTTTTTCCCGCTCACTAGCGGTGTCGGCTCGTTGTGATGGGTTTCGCATTTTGCTTTATCAAATGCCTGATCTGGATGTAACCGCGAGGCTTTTAAGTCCCCATGTAACCACCGTGATCAAAAGGTGTCACGCCATTAGCCCAACGCAACATCTTCGTCTCCATTACCGCAAGACGCCTTTCGTTGCCTTTTATAGTTGGCCAACACTCAAAACCATAGAGAGCATCAGGACGGGCAATATTGAGGTGAATTTTCGATTTGGGACGTTCGTTAATACGTTGATTACAAAGAACGCCACTTCATGCAGTGATTGTGCCTGGTTCATGGGGATCGTTCGTCAAAAATTCAGTTTTATTCAGATTCAATCTGACACCGTGTTGCATGAGGGGATCATTCCATTTTTGGAAAAGTTGCTCGAGATTATTTTTGCTATTAGATGCTAGGAAAACATCATCTGAATAAAGCAATGTATAGGACGCTGGATGTTGTATATCCCGTGTGACGGTGTCCATAACAAGAATAAAAAGGAGTGGTGCGCGGGCGCTTCGTTGACCAACAGCACGAAGCGGTCTTGATACACCCACCACACTCCGAACTTTACTTTTCGGATCGTGGTAGAGCAATTGAACACAGCGCACGAGTTCGTGTAGCACTAAGTGTTGTCGTAGAGCATACCAGATTAGTTCGTGCGGCACACGGTCATTCGTTTTCTCTAGATAAAGAAATACAATGTAAAGCGCGCGATGCTTCTCTCGGTGTTCTCCACGCAGCGTGTACTGCATCAGTATTTCCGCAGTTCTTGACAAATCCGCCTTAACTGACGGTTATTTAAACGATTTCGCTAATACGTTTGTCAAGAATGGGTTCAAAACTCTTCATGGCAAGGGAAAGTAACATAATCGAACGGCAGTTTGAGCATTCTGCTGGACTACCCTTCTTTTTCCCATATTGGAACTGTGGCACTTTCTTGCCAGTTCAGTGCTACCTTCCTGAATAACCCGATTAAAGAATTCACTGAGTCACAGTGCTGGGTCCCAGCTCTTCGCTTTCCAGAGCTTAGATGCGATATTATCAGGTCCTGTGGCTTTCCCCGATTTCATTCGTTTCATTGTCTCCTCGACCTGAGTTTCACTTGTCAAGTGAAACTGCTCCAAATGCCAGCATTGATAGCGGAAGTGGAGGATGAGCAAATTCTTCAGTTGAAATCTGCTCGAAGTATTCTCGCCATCTATCCGTTGCTGTTGAACAGTTGGTAAGCAAAGTACCGCTCTTGTCATTAACGCAACAGAAGTGTTCGATATCCTGTATGCGTTTGTTTCGTTTTTTTGGCAAGTCGATACAGATCTCTTTCGCCATCCCGAATATCCAGCTTATCAGACAAAGTTTTGTAATGGTCCGCTCAAGTGAAAGCGATCTCTTTCTTTGCTTCGAGTTTGGCATTCTTATAAATTTGCCAATTAGCAGGCGTTCTATCGTCGAGAAATTTGTGGTAGAGGCGTTTCTTTTCACGGACCTTCATATAAACATCATCATTCCAAAGCCAAGTATCTCGGTTGATCTACCGCTTACCCGGCTTGGTGACCCCGAGGGTTGCAGAGACCCCTTTGTGGATCATGTATTTCATTTGGTTCCACGATTCTTCCATTCGTAATGGTCGACAATCGTATGAGTGAGATCGTTTCTTCTTTCTTCTCACCAAATCGCCACCATTTGATGCGTCGCGAGCCAGTGCATTCCTCACGCTGTTTTATCGGTGGCTTAATTCGCAGGACAGTAATCAACGGCTGATATTGAGTTGCGATGGTCTCATAGGAAAGGGCTTTGCAGTCGGTAACGGTGGTAAAATATTATCGTCTTATGAGAATATAGTCGATTTGCGTTTTATCGTCCCCTCTATAAAATATAGGAAGATGAGACAATCGTTTGATGAACGGTGTTTTCATAAGTACAAGGTCATGAGTGTCCGTAAAATCGAATGTACCTTTTCCCCATGGCACCTGTTGCCATCTGTCTCTTCACCCATATGACCGTTAAGGTCGACTGCAATGATGATATAATTATCAGCAGGCTCGTTACAGGTGTTTGCTTCGAGAAGTTGTCAGAAGGCATCTTTCTCGGCATCAGGTCGATCTGTTTTTGGTGCGTACGCAGTGAAGTGCGTTAGGTGATGGCATGGTGATCGTTATCAACAGGTTATAAAATCGTTCCGCATCTTTAATGGCGTCACGAGAGTATTGAGTATGTGGGCTACTAAACTACAGAAGTTTATAGCTATTTGACAGTGTTCTATATCGCAGCTTTTGGCACCAAACCATCGAGGGTGCCAATATTTAGCAAGCAGAAATGCATTTGTTTTGCTCGGACTAATTTACTTACTTCCTGGCGCCGTCCATGTGTCAAGAACCCTTGTCCTTTCTCTGCAGGGGCTCGTCCTGCCGTGTCGGCAGAGGTAAACGGCGTAGCGTTTCTCTGAAGCTCCGGACACAACACAATCATTCTGTTTTTTGAAAGATATTGGACTTTTCACCAAGAGTGGTCAGGTAGGATTTAACATTGTGGAATAACTCTAACTATACTTTATATATAATACCTCATCCCTTAATCTCAGCACTTTATTTTTGTTTTACTGAGGATAGTACAAAGTACGTTATCTCCTTTACTTGGGCTTGAGACCAATATGCTGCATACGTGAACAACATGGTGGAGTTTTTAAGCACAATGATAACTTTACCTTGTTAATAATTGAATACTCAAATTTGCTTAAGTTTCGGAAATATATTCGTTTATACTTATTTAACTGCTAAAGTAGTGTTGAAAACTGAAAGTAATATGGAGTGATTGAAGCTTTTAATGAAATATTGACTCTTGTAGCAAAACACTCTACTTTGTAGCGAAACAACAAGGCAGAATTAATGTCTAAAACACCCGACCATAGTCAAGAGTTACTCACAAAACGCCATGGAAGAAGGCACACAAACCAACACAGTATTATTAGTATTTAAAAAGAAAAACTGCTTATCGAAAGAATGTATTGCATTTTTGAATCTTTCCCAGCCCATCATTTGTTCGGTGTAAAATACAAAACTTTTTTATTTCGTCGTGTGCCTGACTGGCCCGGTGGTTAGAGCCCTAGATCAATGGGAGAAGGGTTTGTATCGTGACTGGATGTCGGATACCTGCCGAATCAGCTGAGCGCAAACCTGGCCACATGCCTACTAAAGTGTGCTGCAGCCCTGTAGTGAACCCTTGCGGTCTTGAATTAAGTGCATTAACAACGCCCTAATGCGTCCTAATGAGTTGAATTGTTGCGCCAACGATTATTATTATTTAAATTTCATATTGACAATATACGAGCAGGAATGTCCCAATGAAAAGATGAGCTCCGTGCTGTACCTTATTTTCATTTCAAAATTTCCTTCAGACAGTAGTCTAGCAACCTCGACATTTTTGGCAATACAACAATTGTTGAGAAACACAGAAGAAGAAGAAGCTTTAGCTCAATCTTAAGTTAAGCATTTTTAGCTTGTGGTTGTGGTTCGAAGCACCGTGGTCCTATGCTGCAATTAGAATATAAAATATTAATTTATAAAGGTGCCTCAACCTCTGTGGATCAGCGAGTATTTCTAGCATAGAGCCATTGCATTACAATAAAATCTGTGACAAACCCATCTTTTTTGACGAAAATGGCAAATTTTAATTCTATATATATCTATTTATCTTTCTTCATACAAAAATGTTTTATATTAAAAAAATGTTTTCTTTTTTTGGTAATTTCTGCTGGTTTTAATGTAGTTGATCAATTTAACTAGGTCCTAGGGTAACTTTGAAGACAAGATTTTAATTTTTTTAGCCATTATCGAATCGGAGTAAAAAGGGTCTATGTTTGTTTGTCTATTTACTTAGCTTGAAAGCGGCTAAACCTATTATAGTGGAAGTGGCTAAAAAAAAATATATTCTGCAGGACTTTTTCAATGCGGCGAGTAACATGAGTTTAAGAGGGAATAGAAGATAGGTGCATTTTATTTTCAGAATATGACTATATTAAGTAATAAAGCCGTGAATTAACGTTCAACGAAACTAGCTTTAATTAATATTGACTGGAGGTGGTTATTTAGGTCGTAAATTGTAACCATCTGAAACAATGACAATGATACTCTTATTCAAAATCTAGACGTGAAATGCATCTGAGTCTAAAATCAACTAACACTTTATCAAATCTAGAAAGCTTACTGGTGAATTTTGAAAATTCATAAATCACAATATAGGACACAATACTAGAAAGTTTGATGTAAATTCTGTTATAATTAACAAAGTATAACAGGTTAAACTTGTGTTTTTCCTATGGGGGTTTTATTTCTACTTGAATGATCAATATATGGTTTTTCACTGTTTTTACGAATTATTTGCAAGTTGCGTTTTAGTTAGTAGTTGTGTGCAATGGGTTGTTGCAATAGGGAGAGAATGCATATTCTTTCTCCGTTTGTATCCATAAGTAACAACAATGGTTCGATAACCGAGATGGTTGAATGTCAGGCTTTTGATTCTATCATCTTAAGTTAGGCCATGAGTGTGGTGAAATAGGAAAAAAATAACAATAAGAAAGAATAGACTGTTTGAATGTCGTTTGGCTCAATTGCATCACATTTCCACTTGTACGTTATTTACATTCAATTTGGTGTGCCCTATTATTAAGAACCATTTTCATAACTAATTTTTTTCGGACACTACCCTATCTATCGCTAGTCCACTTATGTTAGTATTTGGCTTCGCAGTGAGAGTTGAACATTCTTGGACAATTAAAATTTTGTATTTGGAAAGGAATCGGAAAAAAGCTACTTCATCTATGCCCCTACCTATTTCCTAGCTCCATGTCTACCATCACAATTTTATTGCTTAAAATGCAATAAATTCACTGGAAATTGATAACTTTTTCACTAGTGCCAGAATTAATACTATTTTCAAAGGTGCTACATCGGATCCTAGAACGATCTAAGGGAGGCTTTATGGCCGATTTCTAAATATTTAGTAATATATTGTCATTAAGTTTATTTGAACATATATTGGAATACATCACTCTGAATATTTTCAGATTTTTAGTTATCAAGCACTCCATATAACACAACGCGTCCATGCCTAGGAGATGCACATGTCCCTATAGATGACTCAACTACTGGTGGAATATTGGAGTGGGCAGCTTTCTATCGACTTGCGAGCTAGACGAACGACTCATAGGGTGATAGATAGGATCAATCAAAGGCAAAGAGAGCGTGCCTGTAAGGAGGCCCGCAAATTCCCCAAGTTGGTTCTAAGCGGAAGAAGAGTAGCTGGATGAGAACCCATGGAGGAATACTAATAGAACCAGGATTTCTTCGCAGATCACTTGCCCTACCCCCTTGCTGTGGAAAATCGTCTAGTGGTTAGATACCGAGGGGGATACTGGCGGTTTCTAGCGCTCTTCGAATTTAACTACAATTAAGTCAGTTACCAGAGAAGAACTGCTCGAGACTACTTTTTAATCATTCAGATAGACAGCAAACCAATTTTAATAATGTTTAATTATCACTCATTCTACAGCCATAAGTCCACACATTATTATATTGAAAATCCTGAATTATTTATCAACTTGAGTAGACTTACCTCTGCTGACATTTCTACGGAGAGCAAACTCGTTTTGCATGTACATATGAACATAAGTGTGGAAGCGTCCTAATATTAGGTTTGTGACACTTTTCCTAATTGACGTTGTTGAGACTGTTCCACACCACACTGCCGTTTTTGTTATTGCGAATCTCGTATGAAAAATTAATGTCGCTTTCATTGAATTGTAAGAATTTAACCTACTTTCTAGCCGTCAGTTTGATCAGATAGTTATAGTGACAGTAATTAGAGCAAATATTAAGAAAGAGTACCAAGTGAGGCCATTCTACAAATATGTATATGCATGCGAAGTCTTGACTATGTACAGAGTACTTAATTACGAACGGAAATTAATAATTTGAAAATGTGGTTGACGCGTCATTAAGTTTGCATACACCTATTCTGTTTTACAGATTCAGTTTCTACTTTTGGGGATTATACCTATAAAGTTACATTTGCTTTTCTTGTTTGTCAGTGTCCCTGCTTAACTGCAGATATGAAACTACTATATGACTTTTAGTAGTTTCATTAAAAGCTTTCCCAGTAGGCACAAAAGCAGTTTCATCCTTGGAGGTGAAATTTACTTTTTTAGGGATTGGGGAGTCCTAAGTCCGCATCCATTTGATGCCGACCCGGACCAAATGGACATCAAGCGGATGCAGACTTAGGACCCCTCAATCCCTAAAAAAGTTATCTAGCATCGGCCAAGCTTTGGTCTGAGTTGTAGGTGGATTTATGTTGATTATAATTCACACGCTCGACGTATTTTGCGAATTATGAAAGGAAGCGTATAACATCTGCGAGCCGCTTTGGTCACGCTGCTCCCAGTGCAGGGGTGAGGTAGCGTATGAAGAGGGCCCTGGTAAGAAAACGTAGCCGTCTTCGTTCCTCTTTTAATTTTGAAATTTACTTATTCGTTAAAAAAGTCAAATTCTAAATAAATGGTCCATCTCGAAAATTTGTCTAAGTATGCCTTTCCCATGTTTTTCATGTTTACGACTTCTTAAAGACCGTCTTCAATTAATTAGGTAAACCTATTTTAGTATATTATGTTTGTGCAGCACTTTGAGAAAAATCGTGGCATTTACTTTCCATGAATTAAAAAAAAAAAAAAAAATTGTGTCAACTAAAAAAAATTTTCAAAATCTTTGGTGTTTTTTTCTTCGGAATCAATAATTAAATTATTTTGCGTCTTCCGTGCTTTTCTGATTTCGAAATTACAATGATTTTTACCTTAATTGAATTGTTAAGGCACTATTCTCGAAATCACTGATTATAACAAGCAATCATGATTCCGAATCATTTGAAAAGTCTACTAATGGTAGCGTTTAGCGTGAGATGTTCGATATCAACTTTCGGTGCAATCTTTCTTTACATGCATAGAGTTTTCCTGCTGTGAATAGTTGAAAAATATTTTCTAAAAACGGAGAGAAATGCACAAGCAAAGCGATATATCAATAATATATCTTATTCCCTGGGTGTAAGCAATGTAAGTGCAGAAACCTGTATATTAAAATTATAGAAGTCATTGCATACCCACGTTGTATCGCTAGATACTGCATTTATATCTAAACGGTGAGCGCTTAGGGCACAATACAAATCAAAGTGTGGAAGTTGAATCCGAGAGAAAGCTAACAGAAAATATCTTTTTTCACTGTAGGTCTCGACAAGTGTACATATGTATGTATACAATAGTAAAACGGGAATTTTCTTTCATGTTTGAGCGGAACTAACTATTATGTCCTTTTGTACACATTTTCATAGCATCAGGTTTCTGGGGACTGTAAGTCGACAAATTCCATTTATTTCCATCGTAGAAGATACTCAGACGCGCAAAGCAATGAAATAAAATTGTTGTTAGAAAAATTTGAAAGGGGGAAGATGTGGTGAACTAAATTTTCTTAGTTAATTTGATATTTAAAAGGTAGAAAAACAAAGGTTGCGAATGTTTACGGTACCGTGTGTAGGGGTATTAACGTAGATTATTTTTCAATATTATATCTGAAAGTTGTCTTTACCGCGCCAAATAAACCTAAATGAGAATATGCAGTCATACCCTGCTTTGTGTGATTTAGTCTTTGAACGTAGTTGTTCTCCTATTATTCGACGGAAATATAATTTTCATTAATATCTATTCACGACGTACATATTAGTACTTTTGAAAGAATTCAAGAACATTTGCCAAAAGTTATAGATCTTCGCACGTTTGATATCGTGGGAAAAGGAACTATTGAGCATCGTTAACTGAATTGTTTCCTTTAAAATTAATATATTGGAAAGTTAAAGTGTCAACGATTAAAAAGACGTAAATTTGACTAACAAACAGTGATTGCATAGTAACTAGCATTTCAGCTTAACTTCAAAACAGGCCGATAATACACTGAATAAGTATAATAGCAATTAGGGTCATCTTGAATCTACTCCCTTGTCAAGTATCGCTATATGGTCATTTTTAGAAAGCGTCGCAGGTCACAGTCATATAATATTAGTATTGCAAAAAATTCTCAAAATTTATTCCGGGCAATAATTCTAATGAACTTTTGGGAAGGAAGGGAGAGGGAGAGTTTCATGAAAAATCATCAGCACTTCATACATAACAGGTATATATAATATATTGTCCACTAAATTATAAGCTCATACCGGGGCTGAGTAACTCACTGTTTAAAACCGTAGATACTAAATTTATTGTGAAGGGAGATTTTAATGACTTCGTATGTAAGAATATTTGTATACCCGACGAATCCATTTACATATATGTAGCTTGTAGTGTATATACGTCGAATATATTCAATATTCAATTCGATGCGGAAGACGGAATTTTGACAATGTGATAGTAGGCGGGACAGCGAATGAATGCAAGACAACTGGGAACGAGGCATTATCTGCCCCATACATTAAAAGGGAAATAACACGCAGTGCATCAATTATATAGGTATCACATTGCTGAGTACCATCTATAAGATATTCTACGCTATCTTACTGCTGCCGGATAGACCCATATGCCCAGAACATCATCGGCCCATACCAAAGAGGCTTCATTTAAATCAGCGACAGATCAGACTTTCTTTGTGAGGCTAGCGATGGAAAACTTTTGGAAGGTGGACATCAGTTGTATTATCTTTTCATCGACCTCAAGGCCGCCTACAATAGCATAGCCAGGGCAAAACCGTACACGGCCATGGGAAAATTCGGTATTCTGCCGAAATTAATGAGATTGACTAGGCTGATCCAGGCTGCGTGTGTTCGAGGCCAGATAAAAGCAGCAGGATCACTGTCGAGACCATTCCACATGAACAACGGTCTAAGACAGGGGAATGCGTCCTCTTTAACCTGCTCCGGAAAAATTATCTGCGATAGAGATGTTAATGCGAGAGATACCATCCTCTTCAAGTCCATTCCACACTACTAGCCTATGCTGTCGATATTGACCTTATGGGAAGAACAACTTGAGTTGTACAGTCTACCTTCATCCAGATCGACCAGGCGGCGCGATACCTTGGGCTGCATATTAATGAAGACAAGACGAAGTACATGGTGACAACGTCAGCGCCAAAAAACCAAGGAAAGAACAACATCGAATCGCACTGGTCAAATGATCAATCAAGGATATGCAGTGCTTGCCAATGTGGATTTCAAACACAGCGATAATCAGGTTATCATTTTTCAAAACTCGTATAGGAATTGTATGTGCCCATCAAACAGAATAGCGATGAGCTGAATAATCAACAAATTTGACGCCGAAATGTTCAAGGAGGTGTTTCTGAAAGGCACACTATTAACAGGAATCGCACAAGAAAAATATTTACAGGTTGTGAAAAAATTGCAGCGAGCATGCGATGCCTCTATGTCTCGGCGTAGCACTTTTCGAAGACGCAATCTCAATTTCTAGCGGAATTTAGAAATCGCGCAATGTCTGAAAAACTGCCTCAAAATTAGAAGACGCTTCCAGCGCAGAAGAAACCGACCTGAATTCTGGAGCTACATGCGCAATACAAAAACCCGAGGAAAAAGTTTCAAATGGCTATAGCAAAGATCAAATTCGTAGATTTCAAGCGGACTTGAACTCAAACTAACAACTCACTGAAAGACAGCTGCAGCAAGGAAATTCGGTGAAAATAAGACCTCAGGGCCTGATGGAATCCCGAATATCGCCCTGAAAGTGACGGCCGGGACAGCACAACGCACGCTTGCTCAAAATTTTACGTCATGCTTTAGAGAAGGGGGATACGCCGAGCAATGGAAACTACAAAAGCTGATACTCATTTCGAAGCCAGGTGAACCATCGGGTGATTTTTTATATAGACCGATATGATACCATTGGCAAACGAGTAATGTACAACGTGGTAACTGGCCTGGCTCGGGATGCAATACAAGGTGGCCAATGCTGCGCAGTGGTAAGTTGCGATGCAAAAAATGCGCTCAACACTGCAAAATGGTAGAAATGGTAGTCTTATCGAAACCACAAAACCCGAAATAGACTACATTACGCATTGATGAATTTCTTCTTGGGGGAAGACTATATTGCGACTTGGACGAAGCACTAAAATTATTGCCAAAAAAATTGCGAGGTGCCGCAGAGTTCTCTCCTATGTCCCTTACTGTCATTAATTATGTACGACGGCGTATCAAACGGTGTGATAACTATTGGCTTTGGGAATGATATCGGAATTGCAAAGTTACAAAACTCCTAGACAATGAAGTGATATGGGGGATCAATTTCTGGTTGGAAAATTCCGATTTATGACTTGCTGAACATAAAACGGAAGTAGTTCTAATCAGCAAAAGAATAAAGGACACATTAAGGAAAAGTTGGCGTCCAAGTAATTTACTCCCAACCAGCGCTTAAATAATTGACAAAAAAGCTCAACTTGAAAAATACTCTAACGATCTAGAGAATACTACCGAATATTGGGCCAAGACGAAGTCGATGGCTTCTTATTTCAAGGGTAGTTAGTTCCATGTTACTCTATGTAGCTCTAGTTTGGGCGTCTGTTCTGGAAAAAAATTAAACTGCAGAAAGTTAGGAATTACGTATCGGCTAAGGGCACTCCGGGTATGCATTGCTAATCGGACGCAGCAACATAGGTGTGTACTAGCAACAATGTTTTCCATGGACATCTTGGCGGGTGGAAGTCGGCGTCTTAACGATAAAACGTATGTAATCGGGGAGTCTAGTTTATTTCGACGGCAGTTAGTACGGTGGGAATCTATCGCAGAATTGCAAAAGATATGGAACGAGTTAGAAACTGGTCATTGGAAACACCGCATCATTCGGGACATTCAAAGATGGAGTGAAAGAACCTACGGGGAGTAAAGTGTGAGCTAGCATAGCTCTTAAATGTACATGGAGGCTCTCGTGCTTATCTACACCGATTTTAGTCACGACGTGTCGCCATGCTGCTCAAGAGGTTGTAAAGTGGACGAGAATGGGGACCATGTTGTATTTGTCCCCGGTTTACTGGGCACCGAACTGGATGCATCGCAGACATACACTTTACACCCGAAAACATTGTGGAGTTCATCTTGCAGTTAACCGGAGCTTGGAACCAAGTTGTAAAGGAGCTAAAAACTATTTTCCAACAGCTTGGGCAGGAAAAATTGCGAACAAAACAAGAAAGGGAGAGATCCATGATGTGGGGGAGGTGGTTTTAGTGCATAACAGTGTCTGATAACTTCATGGAGGAGCCAGCAGTAGATTTTGAAAGTTTCCACCTTTCAAAGATGATGATGAGAGCGGATAGACGGTGAACCGATTTTCACAAGGTTCTATTTTCAACAAAACCTCAAAAAGGGAAATGGCGACAAGTTTTTGGTGAACATACGCATTCTGAACCCTCTACGCAGAAAATACACTCCCGAAGAGAATGCCGATTGTACACATTTCCGAATCGGGCGATAAATTCAGAAAACACGAGGTCTTTCAAATTGGTGTTGCTTAAAGTGTCCTGAGCTCACCAACTACTCATTATATAGTTAATAACCATTAAGAGGATGAATAGACCAATAATCAGAGTCTCCGCTAACAATTATCACAGGGTATTAAGCTAAAATAATAAAAAACAAGTCGAAAACTGGAAGGTCGGAGCTCCAGGTATGAAAATGGATTTCGTATGTAAGAATTTTTCGGTATATAGCGGTTACATTTGTAAGTGGTTCGTAGTATATATATTTAAATATATGCACTCTTCTCAATAAATTTTGTGTTAATAGGTGCAACTATTTCTGTGTATGGCAGACAGATGGAGCTCTAAGATAATTTCCGATTTTGACGGTTGGCGTGAAGAATGGGGCAGCCATGAAACGAATGCAAGAGGATGTGTACTACTTGAAGTTCCTTCTCATCTGAATCTTGTTCTTGCATACACTGAATGGTCACAACGCTTTCCGAAGGAAGGAAATTGGGTACGCGATAGATGCCGCATTTGTTAGCGACACTTTAACTTATGATCTCCCGTGACACGTCAGTGAAGACTGTACACATAATGTAGAAACATAAATTGTTTCAGGAAGATGGATGTAAGATGGGCAGTCAACAAGTTTGATAAAGAGGTTCTGTGCAGAAACGGTAAGGTCTCCCAGCTCGATGAAAAGGAATGAAATTACGGTGAGCATGTGAAACATCCACGTCGGTGGAACTGCATTCAGCGGAACCGAGTCCATTCTAGATACGAGCAGCTATTCGAGCAACACAAAGAATCGCGGAATAAATCGCATGTGGCTATAATAAAAAGTAAAAGCGGCCACTTTAAGGTGCTAGTTAAAGAAGCTGACTCGGAGTGGCGAAGTTCGATTTTCCCACTATCGTGGTCGCCATCAGCTCCGTCAACGACATTGGGCGGGCAGGCCCTGGATGAGGGCGAACAGCCGACGAAACCTTGAACGTTTGTTCGAGCTGCGTCGACGTACGAGCCCGTTAGAAAAAATGGTAGAAGTGTTGATTAGAAGGCGGAAGTAACAGTGAATAAGCCATACTTTAAGGAGGGTCCTCAAATCTCTTGCTTTACCAAGTCGGTGAGCCCAGTATACCAAAGCGGTTGACGAGCGTGTTACCCTAGAAATACGGCGCGTGAAACAAAAGATGTGGAGGTAGGGATCTCGAGAAGGTCTGGAGAGAACTGAAGCACATTTCCGGAAATGAACGACGATGACGCATAGGCGTGGTTGTATATATTTATTGTATGTGCATACAAATCCATACTTTCAAGGAGGTTGCATAGGATTACTAAGCATAAATTGTTCAATTTCATTCTGTGTTGGCAGAGTCCGATATTTTTTGATATTCTTTTGAAAATGCCTTTTGGGGATAGTCAAATTGGTCATTAACTTGATTGGTTTTCGATTCTATGAAAATAAGCATTTTGGATCGGTATTTCTCTTTTTCATTTTCATTTTATAACTTTTTCACTTACATGGGTACAATATTGTAAAAATGTAATGTAATGATTTAATTTACATATATCTAAAGTATAGTTCGTGTAGGCATATGCATATGTATATGAGATGTGTATATCTTATGCAACCAAGCCCGGTGAATTGATATGTTTTCGAATAGATTTTTGTTGAGAGTTACTTTTGAAAAAATAATTCTCATTGGTTTGGTAAACAAAGTAGAATTATATAATTAAATTTGATGAACGGAAAACATGCGTAGTCAGATCCAAAGTACAATTATCAAGCACTTTCCCTTTAACGAGTGTATCCATGAATATTGTATCTTGTAAATTTTTTAAGTCAAAGTAAGACTTAAACTGTAGAAATTATGCATTCAGTGAAAAAAAATCCAAATTTGTTCAAAAGTACATCCCACGTTAACTTAGCACGTCATAATATATTATACATATAAATATGTATACGTCCATATTAAGAGTACTATTTTGTATATATATAAACATACGTTTGATATAAATATTTTTTATATGGATACGTATATCTCAATATTATTCCAATTTGCTTTTTACTTAAAGTTAATTAATATCGTTCGTTTCATGCTCGTTATTGTTAAATAAAAAATATAGAAAATTTCGTGATTAAAGCAGAAAAAAAAAGGTGATCTCAGACACCGTGAATGCCGCTACATGAAATCTTTCATTACATTCTCTTTTAAAGAAATTATCATATAGGAGCCAAAGATTGACATAAAATATTCAACCATAACCAGCTTAGAATTGGTTATAGGGAAAATAGAACAAGTCGGGGAACCGGAAGCTGGACGCTTCAGGTGTAAAAGGTTTTGTGTATTTCTTATATAAAAGCAGTGAGTGTGCATTCGCCCCATGAGACATTCATAGTCTTGAATTTCTAAAGAAACGACAACTTTGACCTATTATAACTTGTTGGTAATAGTGCGATTTCCACCAAACTTGGTACGATTATGTCTATGTTGTAGCCTCCATTTTCGTGGTACTGGGATGAACTTCAAGGGGGTTTTGCAGCCAATTACTAAAAATTATAGTAACATACTATTATTAACTTTCTTTGAAAGGATGCTGGTATGAAAGGTATTCCGAAGCCTAGGCACCATATGGTAACAACCTCCTGATTTTTTTCAGGTTTTTCGGTTTGGCAGTTTCTGAGAATGAGCCCGTTAAATAAATGATAAATTTCAACCGCCCGCACTCCTCACCTTTTCAACAAAAGTCAAAACTAAGATCAGCTTCGGAAAGTACTACCCGAGACCTTTCATTCAATACCCCAGATGACTATATTTCGTTAAAAAAAAATTTCCACAGTTTCCACGTTTCCACCGAATTTGCTGTCAATCGCTATAATCGTCTCCGTGAAAACAGAATTAGGAATACTAAAGATACAGTCGTTAGTGCATTGTCAGGCAAAATATAGAGCTCTAAGACGGTACGAAAACTTTCGTTTCTTATATTTGATTTTTCATCTTGAATAATAAAATGAAAAATAATTTCTGCAAAGAATTTTTCTGTCCTTTTACTCGTCCACGAAATTTAGAAATCTCATCAAGATTTTTGTTTTTTTTTGAATCTCTTGTATGAACGGTTATATTTTTCTATCAACATTTGTATGGAAAATCAAAGTTAAATTGTATGTAAAGAAATTTATTGACTCAGGCGCAGGAAAACGATAGTTCAATCCTTGATATAATGTTGGCACAGACACCTGTAAGGAAAGAAGCCCCTTAGCCATCCCTAGTTATCGCTGGCGGCTCCTGACTATCC
Source organism: Hermetia illucens (assembly GCF_905115235.1). NCBI lineage: Eukaryota > Metazoa > Arthropoda > Insecta > Diptera > Stratiomyidae > Hermetia > Hermetia illucens. Next base: position 67,633,885 of record NC_051851.1, on the reverse strand, counting down.
ATTGCATTAAGAATCCCAGATAAGTTTGTACTTCTCACAATTGTTCTGTGCTATGGTTCACTCGTCGTCAATTTTAGAATAGCGGCCCGCTGCTGCTTTTCCTGAAAATGTGAACCATTCACTGTTACTTCCACCTTCTATTTAACAAGTCGACGAAAATCTGGTAACGACTGACCTACTCAAGACGCTCCAGATATATTCTTTGTTCAGTTGAAAGCATCCTGCATTTTGTCGATCAGGCTTCCAAGGTTTCGCTCGAAGCATTTCAAGATTTCTTTAGCTATTATGTTTGCGACATGAGGAATGCAAATATGCTGTTATACTTCAAATTCCACTTTTCGCAGAATCTTCATGATTATCTACATTTGGTTTAACACAAACCCTTATTCAAAACGATTTAATGTCTGTCTGTTCGTCTGTTTGTATATCCGTTACACTCAAGTTACTCTGAAATGGCTGAACCGATTGTCACGAAATTTGGTGACAATATTTGGTCTGTGTCTCCGTTTACAGGCAGCGAGTGGCATGATTTTAGATTGGGTTTAAGGGGGCTGTCCGGATAGCTGAGTGCTTAGAGCACGAGGCTGTCATACGGAAGGTCGCGGTTCAAATCTCACTGGTGGCAATGGATTTTGTATTGTGATTTGAGTCGAATCAGGGTAATAATCTTGGGCGAACGCAATGTTGACCACATTGTCTCCTACAGGGTACTGTAATCCTGTAGTGTACCGTTACGGTATTGATGAAGTGCCCTTACACATTAAATAGACGTGTATAACGTCATCATATTTGAATGGCGGGGACATTTTCGTTGTTATTGGAGACAGTCCCTTTTATATATATGTGTGCTAATGTAGTTTGCAGTTAGTCCAATAAGATAACCATGTGTGTACGAAATGCGTCAAGATGCGTCAGATCAATTAAATGTGTACTTATATTTGTATATACGTATGAGTATTCAGTTTGTTTGTTTAAGATGAGCGCAATATTTATGTCTATTATGTATATATGTATATTTTTTTTGGTAATATATGATGGGATATTTTGAATTCTTAGCTAAGTACGAATGGATAAACATGCTTAGAGAGTTGCTTACATAAAATGAGCACAAAATCTTCATATCTGACACGCCGAGCTTCCGGTATTGCGACTTGTTCAATTCTTGGGAAAGTGTTCAGATTTCCGTGGCCCCGAGAAGGCTGGCCTCTTGCCAAATGATAAGTTGATTAATTACTTATGTCGAAAATGCTTCTACCCGTAAACAATAGGAGCGCAGTCGAAAAGGATGGTATCCCAATACAATTATTCCATTTTGTTCAACAACTCGTTGAATAGTTCCTTCATTGCATTCCAATGGAATAGGGGCCTCGTCTTTAAGAAAGCGGAAAATTTTGTTTCGGAATGAACCACAATAAGGATCTGTAAAGAAATGTGGCGACTTTCTCATTTTTGCGAGCGAGGATATAAAGTTTGCCGAGCGATTAAAATCTAAAAGAAAGTACGTTAAAATGGAGGTTCAAATTGGCCGCAAAGTATTCATGTCTTTTTGAAGACTCTTTTATACCCTACATTTAGCGAAATAGCTAAGGTAATTTCCAAAATCACTTTAGTTAGGCGTGGTTAGTCTTGGGAATTAGCCAAATGTGATCCGTACGGTTGGTGCCATAAGGTTAAGGGCTTTGTTGCACGCAATTAGGTTGATGCGCATATCTTTGATTTTGTCTCCATCATAAGTTACTTGTCGGTAAAATACCAACTATTTGGAAAATTTTGCGAATGCGAAGAAAGCGATCGTTGTTACTTGTTACTGTATATACTTCAAGTAGATTTCAACCACTCCACCACTGATGCAAGCAATGCCAACATTTGAATTAATTCGATTTAACAGGGCCATAGAAGTTGAAATGACAATAAAATGAATGAATTCGGGGAAAGTAACAGTACCAAACTCTGCTTTAATCGTTTTATTGAGGAGAGGGGAATGTCGTTTCACTGCCAAGAAAGTACGACTATACCAATATGGACAAAGAACAGTAATCCAGCAGAATGTTCAAATTGCAATCTGATTCGGATGTTATTCTATACCATGATAATTTTTGGTCGCATTCTTGACAGCCGCATTCATGACATTGTTCCAATTTCCGTCAATCAAACTGGGCTTTTGAAGAACTCATGGAGGTGCAGCTACCACGATTGAATTTCGGATCTAGAGAAAACGTTCTATCCTGTGCCACACTCATTTGGTAAGCTTATGGTACCACTAGAGGAATTCGTACACTGGATTAAATCGCTTCGCCGCGATCTGAAGGGTAAAGTTCGGAGTGTCGGTGTTCATCAAAACAGAGTTTTTGGCGATTAACCCGAACGGAACAGATATAATCACTATCAGTGACAGGATCCGTGGAGAATTGAACTATTGAATTAGCTCTATAAAATTATTTCAAGCATCAGTGCAACTTTGATGAAATGGCGTTCCTTAACTGGCGGTTTTTGTGACCAACTTATCAACTAAAGTCGCAAATGTAAAATGTACCACAGTGTGTCCCACTTGTCACCCCTGCTGGCTGCCAATCAAGGACGCTGATTGGCGTCTCGATGGAATCGAGACCAATATCTTACGTGGGATTAGTAGTGTGAGACACTATGATCACATCCGAAATGAGGATATCCGCAATCGATGTGGGATTGTACCCATCGTTGAAAAGTTGCGAGAAAGGCGTCTTCGATGTAATGGTTATGTAATTCGACATGACGAGAACTCACTAGCTAAGATTGGATTGAAAGCTTTTTGATTCCGCTCGGTCAAAGCCTTTGGTCAAGAAAAATGTTCCAGATGAACCGATCCCGATTAAAATCAGGACAAAAGCGAAAGAAAAAGAAGAGAAATGCATGAACAAAAAAATCCGCAACTAGAAATTAACGATCAGATCTGAAGAATTCATCAAATTTAAGCTCACCATACATGCGTCGAAAGTGGTAATAATGCAGCTAATTATAAATCAACTAAACTCAGTGTTTTCATGTGTACACCTTTAATATACACATATATATATATACAGACCTTCAAATAAATGCAAATCTTCTTTAAGTGAAACGCCCAATTATAGTTATAGGTTTCTTAACAGACATAAAATTTACCTACGAGAACAATGGATACATAGAATTTCAGCAATTGTGAAGATTGCTCCACTTATTTTGTTGCAATCCTGACTCATAGGCGTCATGCGGAAAAGTACATTTCTAAAGATTTAGTAAAATTCCAAATAATGTTTTGAATCACTTTCATTTATAACCCCGTAAACTGGTTTTTATATTTATCATAGTTCCTGCTCAAAATTGAATTACACATTGACATCGAACCTTTGTCTGATGTTTACAAAAGTTTCACTTGTTTATCTCATTCATTCCAGCTCGTCATCTCTAACCATAATTCTACAAAAAATAGGGCTTTCTTTCTGAAATACCACAATCAAATAGTTTTATGTCTTCTATTTTTGATAGATCAAACTGCATAGAAACAAAACTTTCACTTTGGCATTGAATTCGACAGAATCAGCGATTGTGAGTCCGGTTTCTTAAGTCATTAGATGATGACGTTTACAAATCGACTTCAGTTAATATGCTTTTGTCCGGCACCAGACATATATTCATTTTTGGATTGGAATAAAAAGATACTGTTCGGTTTGGCAATTTATCTTTCTTGTGTCTATACTCGTACGTATGGATTAAAATTGAATCTGCCAAACAATACGTCAATAGAAGATGAACGAGAGACCTAGTTTCTCTGTTGTTTAATAAATGGTGGAAGTGCAAGAATAGTTAAACAAATGAGAGTCACAGTTTCTGTATCTTTAAATGATGACCTAAAGAAAATCATACTTCTAAAGTTTTGGTTTCTAATAAACTTGAAGTTGAGTAACATTGAATTGAGTTTGAAATTTTACATTGGGATATTCAAATCATACCAAATTAATGTTATTGAAGCGTCGGGAATCGCTTAATACAAAAAATACACTTATTTTACCGAATATTGAAACTTCATATCCATATATTGAAAATTACAAAAACTCCTATTTTATCACTTTATTTTCTTAAAGTTTCTATCAGGGGTCAACTATAATATAATACTGCAGCCTTGAAAGGACTCATAGTTTGAGCCCTATGTCCCACAAAGTAGCGACCGGAGAGATATATAATTGAAATTCCAACTAAAAGATGATTTCAATTAACATATCTTGTCATAAGATTGAAAAGTGTAAATCTCGCATATTTCTGTTATCAAAATACTGTAGAGTACTGAATATTATGGTAGTAATATCTAATGTGATGTTTTAAGTGAAACTGACAACGAAATGAAGCGGAAGTGTGGGTAATTGTTTGGGTGTACCTACCTGTGAAAAACACTTTATTTTATCCTATTAATTAATTTGTACATTATTTTTTTTTATTTTAAGTAAAATATTTTCTGTTAAAATCACATCGAATTCAATATCTCAAGCAACAAGTGTTTCACTTATTAAAAATGTAAGCTGAGTCGAAGTCGAAGTCCTTTTCTTTTTTAGGTCCTGTCAATTCAAGTAGACATATCTGCCGTCCCTTCATGGCACTTTGCCGTAAGCTCAGCAGAGCTGATTCCAGTAAAAAATCAGATAAAGTCGCTGTCTGTTAGACAATTTTGTTTCTGATGCTAAGTCAGCTGAGGACTAGCAAAAAAGTTCCAAAATGGCGCTTTTGACCAGCAGGATATCCCTCACTTCGATCGACTTCGATGAAGGTCAACTCAAAGTACTTCTGGAAGATGGTCGCGCAGCAACAGGAAAATTGGCGGAGAACTTTACTTCCAAGATCGTCGCTAACAATCTTGACCCGATGCGGTTTACTCAAAAGGTTGGAGTTCGGATACCACATATTTTAAATGACATGAATATCTTATTCATCCATCGTGAAAGGGCAGCTTAAAATTTTGCGCGACAAGTTGCAACGCACGGTCACGAGTAACGATTTACGTGCCTTTTGTCGCGGTAGAGACACCAACGCGAGTAAAGCAAGAGCTTCACCCTAGATGATAATAATCTGCCTTTGGTGAGACGATGGAAATTTACAGAAAAATTTTAGAAAATAACAAGGCTGTCATCGATGAATGTTATCTTTCCCAGCATGGTCACGTAACGCTATGTATTCAGAAAAAAACCCAATCGGTGCGGTTAAAGCATCCTTCTTCAAGGCAATATGTGCTTAGACATCGCAAACATTATCAAGGAGACTCCGGCAAACGGAAGACGACTTTAAACAATGACAGCAATGATTATTGTTGTTCATCTTCTGTTCACTCTTTTTGTGGATTATATGGAATATATCTTCGTTTTCAATCAGACTGAATTTCCGAGTGATTATCATCACAATTTAATGCTATACAAGTGATAAACCTGTAGCAGCGGGACAGCACAACGACAAATACAAACACCTTTGACGGTCAGGATTTTAACGCTGGGGTAACGAGGTAAATAATCGATTTTTCGATGGAGTACTCAGTTATCCATGTGACCATGTCAAACAAGACAGGTTTTGAATGAGATTGAGAAATTCATCTTCCTGACCGAATGAAAAAAGCCTGATCTAGGCTTCAAATTAAATTTATATTATTTCTATTACTAGAAAAATGTGGTACAGTGTTATGTGGCTTCCTAAAACCCTTTCTTTTAACGAACGTGTCTACCAATGAATGATGTATATTAGCCTTTGAATACGGCTTTCGCCCTCGCGGCGCTCACTACGCTACTAACAGCGCTATGTACTATTGGAAGAGACGAAATCGTAAAAGTAATTGTAATTTTAGATAGTCTGACCTCATAATTTCCTGCTTCAGTTAATGGAGCTTGAGGTCAAAATTCCAGACCGGAATAACGCCAAACATATTGAGTCGAGTCGTCAAAACTCGACCACTTGAACCAGTGCCAATGAAGCCGAGTTGGCCATTTAAATGGTGTGGAATTCTACACATATTGATACGAAAATTAATTCATATAAAATATTTTATTATTATTATTTTATATGAATTAATTTTTATTTTCTTCTTTCCGGTCCCCACGCAGTTTCAAACACTTGCATTATTTTTCGCTTTTTTAAATGAGTGCTTTTCTGTGGTTTCGGCTGCTTGAATTGTCAATGTCAAAGTTGCAAACGAAATTATACCTCTTGATATTTTATACTATATGTACGTAGGGTTCAAATTCTGGGTTTTAAAATAAAAGCAAAATAATTTTTATGTTAAGACGAACATTGTTCGTGTCGGCGGCTGTGTCATAAATTTCCTTCTAGGACATCTAAACGCTATGATGAACGCATACATAGTAAGGGCTAAAGAAATAAATTTCGGACTTTAATTATATATTCTTTCATGTAGGACCAGTCCTGGTTTTGAAATAGGGTTCGCGAATTTAAGTAGAATTTTTATTCGTTTGTATCATGTCCAAATTATTGAAATTGAAACAACAGTCAAAGGAGAATTCTAAATGAATAATCTTGAAATTTCCGAGCATATCCAATTTGCCTAGGAGAAGGAAGTCGTGCTAAAGGTCAATGATATTTTGCTAAAGCTTCAAAGTTAAACCCTTCGAACACAATCCCAAGTTCTATTGGAAAGAAGGAGAGTGTGATCACTATGGTCTGAAAGGCCAAGGTCATATAGGCGTTTAGAGGATTAGATGGGAAAATTCCGCACAAAGTCGATTTCGGAGTTCTCTCTTAGATATACGCAATAAAAAGAATGCCGACATCCTCTTTAATGGAGGTAACCGCTTAATAGCGACTTGCCTTTACATTCGTGTTTCGTCTGTGCATGCTAACAGGGGCGGAACTTTTGCTTGCCAGACAATAATGATAAACACTGTACCGCCATCAGGAGAGCTCTTTTCTCTGGCATTCTTCATGTTGGCAGCACGAAACGAAAGAGCATCGTAAAGTTTGGCTGATTGTAAAAATGTTATCGAATTCACGGACGTAGGGAACTAAAAGCTTTAATGATTGTTTCGAGTGGGAACGAATTTGATGCTTTTGAGTGTCATTCACCTTGTCAGGGAAGTAGAAGGTATAATGACCAAAGATCAATGATGAAAGAACAAAACACGCAGGAACGGAGTGTTTTCAAACGAAAATGGACTAATCTCGTCCATTAATGCACGCAAGCGGTTCCCACATGGAACGGTGTCTCATAGATCTTCTAGTTTCTGCAGAGCTGCTACTTCCACTTATTCGGGAAAATCATTCTCAGAGAGTCAAGTGAAGACATTTTCATTATGATGTCAAAGATGAGCACTTTTCCGGGTTGCAATAGAGGGTCAGTGCGTGCTCCCTTCTGCTTTAAACGCTTCATCGACAGAGAGTAGGATAGTTTCCGCACTGTCCGCTGACCACATTAACATTTTAGAGATTATTGTGGAATAATTTTCGGAGTTTAGATCTCTCCTTTTATTCATTTTTCAATGCTTTTTAAAACATCAGCAGGGGTTCTTTTTAGTGCTCCAGTGGACCATTGAAGACAGAGTTGATCTATTGTTACTATACCGTTTCTATTTGTTGTTTGCTGGCGATCTTCATGTAGATTTGAAGAAGGAACGTCTCAGTTGCGATTATAACATCTGCTGTTCTTCCACAGAGTTATGGACATTGCCCAAATGGCTTTGGATTTGGAGGATGATTCCAGCCGAATTTGAGTAAAATCTGTACTCTGTCTATTTGCATGAATAGCAAGAGGCAACATCGACATGTGCCTCTGTGTTTTATTAGGGTGCTTTTTCCTGCGGACGATCAGTGATAATGCAAGAAAGAGAGAGTAAGTTTATTGCTGTTGGCCATGACGTACAGAGGAATTCCATACTCTAGGATATTCAAATGGTGGGTTAGTAGAGAAAGCGCTGAAGGGAACTACATTACATTTCTTGAAACCGACAACGATAGTACGCAGGTATGATTGATAGACTATGTCTCAATAAGGAGTTATATGCAATTATGCATACATGGTACATGTATGTATTAAGTTTAAGCAATCGTAAGTGCGGGATGAGCAATATCAGAGTTGGAAATATCTTTTAGCCTTCCACTCGCGGGGAAGATAAACTAGTGGTTTGGAAATATATTGCAGCAGCTGACGATGGGCAAACAATCAGCATAGCATTTATATATGTAAATTTGTAGAAGTATGTCTTTTCCCAGTGGAAGAGACAGAGGTTGGTTCTGTTATCGAAGCCCCAAAAAACGTCTGGCACATACTTGTTCACCTTCTCACCCTATCTCCCTTTTAGTCAATACAGGGACGCTCCATCCATCGAGCTAGCTAGTGGTCTTTTGGAGCAGCAATATAATGACACTAGATGCCAGGAACGCATTTAATTCATCCGACTTGGGTTGGATTAAGGGCCCCTTTGTTAAACAGGGTGTCTCTGGTTACTTAGGTCGGATAATCAAGGTTTACTTCATAGAGAGACTTTTTAGTTTAAGACGGATGGCGCACGCAGAGAAAAGGAGGAGAATGGTGCCCAATATTGTCAGGTGTTGTCAGGTGCTTATCGCAGGTGTGATGAAATCCATCCTGTTCCACGTAGTTCCTGTCTGGATGGTACGCGACGAATCTGAGAAAGGCGAGTTCAGCATTGCAGCCAATTGTGCGATTGAGATTGGAAGCAAATTTCATTGCACAAAACGCAGCAATAATTACTATACAAGAAGGAATATGAGTTATTCTTTGTGTGCATAAGAGAAAAGGCGAAAAAACAAATGTTTTTGCAATCATTTGCAAACGTGTTTGTGAAATCCCTTTACTCAAGATCGCAGCTGTGTTTGAAATATCCAGACGAGGTTGTATAAATTGGTGTGGAGATCAACAGAAGTCCCAATGATTAAATCCTACCTGCCCTTGGGAAGTTTCACGCCTCGAAGAGTATAGACGTTGTGTCATCGATATACTAAAGAACGGTTTTCCAAAACGATTTGATTCATATTTGAAAATGGGTTGTGAATTGTTGGAAAAGAATACACAGGTGTTCACGCTTTATGCATTTATCATGAAGTTGGAAAAAACCGGAGGAAGACTCGCCTGTCACCTTCCTGGCAAGTATGTAATAACATTCGCGGTTTGTACAAACGACGTCAGAATTTTATAGGTATTTAAGGATACACTGGCAATGTTGGGTGTGATTGCTAGAGCCTCTTTTCTCCTCCTACGATCCTAATGCCGGTAAGAAGTAAAATCAGCCGGGATTATAATAAGTCAATATAAGTAAAAAATGAATTGAAAAAACCTTAATTTTATTATATCATCATCTTATTTTACATATGTAACCGGTTAATTCTGTACGCAAAAGCCCGACACATGTGAAGATTTCCTCAATCAACAACTTTCCCATCAACTTTCCTAAACTATTTTGGTTAAAACCAATCGACATACCGAAATGGTCAAATATAAATTCGCGACTATACATAATTTGTAGTTCGGAACTATTTCCCTAATGGCGGATATAATTTTCACTAATTTTATTTTTTATGCATTTGAATATGAAATGTCATCAGCTAAAAAAGTAGATGCTGTTTGTATACATAATTGATATCTACCCGGCCAATTCTCTTTAAGTGAAAGTGACAACTTCCTCTTGAATCACTTTCTTTTTCAACATTAATATAGGAAAACGGGTAAATTCATGTGAAGAGCGGATATGTAGCTTTTATCTTCTTATGCATATTTTTCTTCGTTTCTCAAGAGTTTATCTGCAAACATTTTAATGTGTTCGCCTTGAGTTTTTTATTTAAGTTTATTACTTTGCACCTGCAGACGTAGATAGGTAGAAAAGCATCAAATGCTGGTCTAGATATTAAGTAGTCTCGTATATGCAAAGTTGAGCAGTTAATAAAATTGAGTTGAATGAGCAGTGCTCGCATTGTGTATTTGGATTGGGTCGCTCTATACATACATATTTAAAAAGTTATTATTTGTACACTATATACCCCCAAGTGTTATAGTTGAACTAATCAAAGAAAGGAGGTTATAGTTGCTTCTCAATAAATGTGTAATGTGTGACCATAAACTGACTAATGGTCTTGCAGCACTTTATTGATTGCTTTTTTTGAGGCACATAAGTACATACTCGTATATGGAGAAGGTTATTGTTCGAATGATGATGACTGAATTCACTTGTGGAATAATGAATAACTTGCGGCGTTATGAAATATGTATGCACAAATATTTGATTTGCACTGAGCGCCAGTTTAAGTTCGGATGGCTAACGTTGCTATGCTCACACTCAAAGCATAATTATGCTGTTATATGAATATTAATTTCGAGAATATTTTCTAGTCTGTGACATTTACAATAATTAAAACAACACTCCAGTAAAAGCACAACTATCCGAATTCCGAAGAATATAATGGGATATGATGACGATTACGAAACGCATGGACATATTGCTCTAAGTTTTTTTTCGATATAGAGGTTAAAAACCGGCTAAATGTGATCCCTCTCCTAGGTTAAGTATGTTGACGAAATTGGGATAAACGCGAGCTCCGTAATGTTGGCGTACAACCACTATCCCCAGACGTGAAATTCGGTAGATTTCCCAAGCCCACGTATTTTTGTTTGATGCTACTATTATGGAGGAGAGCAACATCAGTAATATACGCGGATTGACCCATCTTGTCATCTAACAGCACGTCAGACTTGTTGTACGTTTCAATACCGGACATATTCCCCCGATCAGTCCATGCTTGTATGCAAGGTTTTGATGAATCACCTTACATACAGCATTATGCTTGTTCGTGTATTATACCGGCGCCATAACAGAAACAGAACAGAAATGAGATGACACGACATCTCTAACACCAAATCACACATTCGGCACTGATCATGCTCCACCGTCTCTCATGGCTTGGATTCGACACTTGTCTAGTTTAAACTACTATTCGCAAAAGACAGGTAGGTGGCATTCAATCTGTCAGTTTGCACTAAGCACGTAGGCCATATTTGATTGCGAAACCGTCCCCCCTAGCATCATTCAGTAGACTCAACGAATCCCCTTGGAAGATGCCTCTCTGTATACGGATCGACTAAGAGGTGTTGCTACTCTCAGATGAATGCAACCCTCCTGCTCTTCGGGCAGAATTTTATTGGTCTCGAGGCGCGCATTGACCCTTCCACTAATAATGGACGTTATGCATTTGTAGAGGGTTTGTTAGCATGTAATCGACCTTATGTCTGCGGACCCCTCCACTGTGTCCTTTTAAAGGATAAGCTAGGTAATCCCCACACATGACTACGTACGGCAGAAAGTTTCTGCTTTAGAATCTCCCGAATTTCAACTACGAGTGTCTCACTGGGGATGACATAGCTTCGGTATACCCTCTGCACCACTCATGACCCCTCTTCAAAACCGGGAAACACCTGGACTATGCAAAGGATCCATTTCCGAAAATTCTATACACACTCTTTGGAATTCGTTCCGAACCTCAGCGGAGACTTCACCTGGACGGTGAAGAAGTATGCTTCGGCGAGTACTGAAACTGTTGCCCGCAGTTAGGCGTGGTGTTGTTGATTTCGCGCCTCTAAGTCACCAGTTTCCGCGAGGATCTGAAGTCGAACACGTTCCCCTTGCATTATTATTATCAATTATGCAATTATTATAAATAACCAAATTTTTCTGGTTTTCCCAAAAGGTGACTCGAAAATTTCGCATTTCTACTACCTAATCGTCAGCAATGTTTTAAGTATTAATTGACTTCACGGCTATGGTTTTGGGTTATCAAAAAATGTTTATGATTGGTTTCTGCAATAAGCGCAGCTTCTCGATATCCAATCGTATAACATTCAGTTAAATTTTACATATAGTGAATAATATGACAATTCACCGTAACAAGCGTAACAGGTTGTTCTTCCAAGCTGAAGTGAAGTTATCTTTGCCATTAACGCGCTCAAACGAAAAGAAAAAACCGCGTATTTTGGCGTTTTTTTGCGGCATTGTCTCCTGCAGGTCTTCCTTCCTGGAAAAATCTGGAAGGGAGGATGGGCAACTGGGGGTTGACTGCTGCTGCAAAGATTATAACTAAAATAATCTTGGAACCCATCAAGGGACATCTCTAAAGCTTGATCGGCAAAATAAACTAGTTTCGCGCTAATATCACTCCATCTTCACTAACATCAAAGCGGTTGGGTCTGAAGGCAAACACATAAATTGTCCAAATGAAGTTTTGAATTCTTTCCGATTTTATGAGCCTAAAACCATATGGTGCTGGAATCGGGTTTTAATAATCGTTCGTGTGGCAGTCCAAATAGATCATTGCCTTGAATTGAATTGACATTCCACAATTATAAAACTTTAGGGAAATAATATATTGATTGTGGAAAAACTTTTTTTGTAATATAAAGCAAGTCGGGAAACTGGAAGCTAGACGCTTCAGGTATAAAACGTTTTGTATATTTCTTATATAAAAACACTTGAGTGGACATTTGACCCATCAGTACCTAGCACATAATGTATATGGATATATTAGGTGAGAATATCCACTTTGCGTGATACTGACATTTAGCGTCTTTGCAGCGACAATTTTGACCTATTACAACTTTGTTAGGAATAGTGTGATTTTTACCAAATTTGGTGAGATCATGCTCTATCATATAGCGTATATCTGCAAAATTTCATGATTTTAGGATGAACTTAAGGGGAGTTTTGCAGTCAATTTCTAAACATTATAGTAATATACTATTATTAACTTTATTTGAACAGATATAGCTATTGAGCCTAGGTACCATATAGTGGCAGCCTTTTGTTTTTTTCAGATATTTCGGTTTGGCAGTTTCTGAGAATAGGTCTGTGAAAGAAATGATCACTTTCGACCCCCCGCAATCCCCACCTTTCCAAAAAATGTTAAAACTAAGCTTCGGCTTCGGAAAGTGTTAACCGAGACGTTTCATTTGCTCTCCAAAATGGCTATATTTGGGAAGAAAAATGTACACCCCCCTTAAATTTCACCAAAAATTATGTAACTCAAACTTGTGTAACGCTATAACCATTTCCGAGGAAAATGCGTGTAACAGAAAGACAAACAGACAGATAGATAGACAGACAGACAGGCAGTAAACCGATTTTAATAAGGTTTTGTTTTCCACAGAACGTTAAAAAACGAATGGTCTAATTATGGACCATAATTTCGGCTGGAATGTTAAATCGGTGTACACTCTCCCGGCTCGTAACCTTTCCTCTGGACAAAAAAACACTATGAAATTTTATTATAGAGACATATTGATTCTATATGATGTGGTCGAAATTTAAGAAGTTCAAAGAAAAGGAAAATGGCGGAAAATATAACAAAAAGTGGCAGTTGCATGTTAACTTTTCATCATTTCTTCTTAACAATTTTTGTTTTTTTTTTCCAACGTATCAAAAAAGAATCAAAAAAGAATATGCATAAAGTTTCAAGTTAATTTGTTGAATAGTTTCTACGCTATCGTGCACGCCAATTGCCAAAATGTTATTTTGAGATAAACGCATTTAAAGTGTTCACCACCTATGGGGATAGAAACGTCATCCTGTACTGGGACTACAGCGGATATACACATATAAACGGTCGAATGCAACTTAACATAATTCTTTGTAGTGTACAACTGTTAATATTGAAGAAATATTTTTTAAGGCTTGATTTTTTTGGCGGCCTATTGATCATTTCGAAAGGGTCTGCAAATTTTACAATTGTTGGAAATCCACTTTGAAATTTTGGGGAAATATTCCTCAAGTATAATATTACCAATTAAAAAAACCAATTTCTGGAAAGCGCTAATTGTATATCTTTTGCGTCTCAAGAGGTTCAATCTGTTTGAAAAGTTCTTTTTCTTCGTTTTTCTTTAATTGGGTTAAGATAAGCTAAAACATCTCTAAATTCATAATCAATAGGGTTCCTGTGTAAAAACTATTTAGAAATATTTTTAAAATTGGTTTTTAGTAACTCCTCGTCAACTCTTAAAACTCACTTTCCAATATGGCGAGAAGAGTCGACGCAGAATTACAGTAAACAATAAGGAACTGGAAGAGCAAAATATGGCTCTGAACGGCAATTTTATGGTGCTGGAATAGTTGAGTGAAGTAAAATTTTTTTTATGAATAGTATAATTATAATTACGAAAAGTTATAGTGTTTGAAGTGTGAAATTTGAACACATGATTGATTCAATGGACTTAAAAATTTAACTGTAATTTCTTTATTTGATTATTTAGAGAAGAAGACACGATTTTAACAACTAATCAAGATAATTTTTAATTTTAGATAATTCTCGGAAATAATATCTTATAATTATAATAGCACACGTACATCACTAGCTAAACTTATGTGCATTATCTGAGTCTAATCTAGCGGTGTTTCTAACGATTAAATTATTTGAAATAATTAAGACTTGGCTTTTCTTTTCGCTAGTAATATTTATTATCCTTTCAAATAGAGATATTTAGGGAACCAATTATTCCGTTCCTACTTTAACTATCATTTAGATCAGAAGTTTAGAGGGTAAAAGTTTATTAGTTAATTTGTCAGTGAGTAAGCTTATATTATATTATTATGTCAGTATAAGTTCGTTGGATTCGTTGGAAAAAGTTAACATGTGAAGGCATTCAAGTTTTTTAATTCGGCTGAAATACTAATAGACCGCATTAATGAACTTAATGTCCACCCTTAAAGTGGAAAAAAACTAGCTCTGAACTGAACTGAAATTGTTAATCCTTAATTTTCATGCAATGAAATCTTCAACTTTACAATTATCAACTTCAACTTTACAGTTAATATGTTGGTTAAAGTTGAACAAACATAAATTCATTATTATAATGCTGCGGTCAAAAAGTGCAGTATTTCGGCTTTCGGTTTGGGAAAGTTAAATTCTTTCGATGGCTAAGTCATTTCAGTGCTATTATGAATAATTGAATAATATTTTTATTTCACCCCACATGACTATATTCGGTGAAGTAATTTTGCACCTCCTTTTGCATGTATCGGCCACCTAAGCGTGACCTTAAGGGTGGGCTGCGCCTTCAAAATAATTTCAGTTGAGGCAGCGCATCTTATTGCGGGACAGCCATTCTGGCAAGTGAGGCACGCTGTCGGTACGAGAATAGGAGAATGGAAATCAGCATAAGCACTCAAAACATCATCGGGGAAATGCTGAAGTCGGAGGTCAACTGGCGTGCACTGAACTCCGCAATCAAAAGGATTCAGGCAGAAGTTGGAACAGTGGAGCGCCCAAGGACGGCGCGAGGTATGGAAGGATTGATCGTGGGGAAGCAAGAAGGGTTTTAGTGGGTGAGAATCTTACAGACTGCTGCAACATGCCGTGGCAGTGTCTTTTTCATGTTTCTACCTCCATCTACAAAAAAAAAAGAAAAGAAAATCGTAGTGGACAGACAGACAGACATACAGTGAACTGATTTTAATAAGGTTTGGTTGTACTCCAAATCTTAAAAACGATAAAAATTACGGGAAGTTAACACAACATGAAGAGAAAGATGATATAAACGTAATACTGACATTTTATGCTATCTTGGTGTATAGTAAATTCACACGAAACCCAATTAGTAGGTCTAACTTTTTTAATAATACTTTGATTCTATTCAATCTTTCCAAAATCATCGCCAATATTATACTTTGTGTTCTTGTGTGTACAATTCTAGGATGTGTGTAATGGGGCTTTCCAGGAAAATTCCAAAATGTGGTAATATATTATTATTAATTTCATTTGAACAG
Source organism: Hermetia illucens (assembly GCF_905115235.1). Classification (NCBI taxonomy): domain Eukaryota; kingdom Metazoa; phylum Arthropoda; class Insecta; order Diptera; family Stratiomyidae; genus Hermetia; species Hermetia illucens. The sequence goes on along the minus strand of NC_051851.1, from coordinate 67,618,124 downwards.
AAATCAGCAGCGGTAGATCCACCTTTGCTGTTTTCTCTAAATTTGAAAATACAGTTAGCTCAACAAAACTTCAAGTTGAGGTTGTATGGTCGTAGCATATGGAATCTCACCTTAATTGTTATTCGAAAGCTCCAAGTTTTGGTCAAAACTTGTATGAGTGGTATTACTGTGGTACTTTGGCCTGACAAAATTTCGAACGAAGAACTTTGTCGGCGCACGGGCCAGAAAAACATGTTGCAGAATAGTAGGAAAGCAGGCAAACTTCTCGGGAAGTCCTAGAGGAAGTTGAAACACATTTCAGCAAACCGTCAACGATAGCATGTAGGTATGGAATTATGCCCTATTTAGGGACTAATGATAACCACAATATTAAAAAAGAAAATAAATTCTGTAAAATTTGTTATAAGTCGAAGTTACAGTCGAAAGTAAATATTAGACGTCAATGAGGTAGGACTTAATTGTAAACGTATGTCAGCCCCTACATTTACTTTTGAGGCTGATTCGCATATTCAAGGAAGACTGGTTATATGCTTTTCAGTGTCGAATTTTATCGGGAATTTTACGTATAAATAAGGAAATGTAAACGTGTTCCAAGGGTTATAATTTTTTAAACTTTTAATTTGTCGGACAACTTTCTATTCGTAACTTTAACAAAGAGTCACCCCCATTTGTTATCAAATAATAATTAATTCTTTTATATTTTTTCATATTAAAAATTCAAATTATTCTTAACATTTAATATGTACATATGCGCAAGTTAAGTTTAGATATTTCATAAATAACATTGACAAGTGTGTATTCACTTACATTGACAGATTTGATTTGATTCTTATGCGACTACGTCATTTTCGACTTAGATTGTGGTGTTTTGGAATCAACAAATCGAGATAATACTGAATTCTTTTCGAATTTGGGGTCCCGTGAATTCCACTTTTAATAGCCTCATTTAAAAAAACGATTTTCAAAATGGCCGTAAAACTAGTTTAGTCAACAATAATAAAATCTTTGTCAAGTCCAACATCGCAAGGATATTCAGACTGCTTTAGTTTCGAACAGCTTCTATTCGGGCTTATCAAACGTTCGTTTGAATGCTACTTATTGTGTTTAGGAAAGTTGTAAGAGTAATCTTGAACTGAGCTCTGAAGTTTGATTCAACTAGTGGTTGGAGTTGGCACAAAGAAGCAGAGAAAGCTCTGAAAACAAGTGCAAGGATAGTTTTGCGAAGAGATGAACTCGATTTCGAAGTTGAACCGGATCCTTGCTTGGTGACGTAAGTTTACAGGACCGAAAGAAAATTAACGAGACAAAAGCGCAAGTTTACACTTTTCGGAGAAAATCTAGATACTTTGACTGTAGATCTAGGATGGAAGTTAATAGCTTGAAGTTGAAAGTCAGGCACAGCGTAGTGAGCAGATCAAAATCAATTAAATACTTCGGAGTTAAGATAAACGAATTCCTAAAATTCAATTCCCGCCTTGAGATCGATATCAGGAAGACAATCTACTATCTTTTTCCAAAGAACGTATGTTTTAGCACTAAAACTAAACTGATTCATACCACCAATTATATGTTAGGGAGCCCCTATGTGGATCACATGCTTAATGAAAGTCATAGAAAGGTGTGTGACATTCGAACTTCGTGCCTTACGATATTGCACTTGGATGTCTTACAAGAAGACAAAAACAAATGCGAGCGAAGTGCCGAGGTATATTGGCGAGCTAATGCTAGACCTCTTCAGGAACACGCTCTCAGCCTTACTGAAAGGTTTTTCGAAAGAACGAAAAATCATCAAAACCTCAGTATTAGAGGACTTTACCAGCAAGTTCCCCGTTGGCGACATTTCTTAGGCACTGTCAAATAATGAGCACTGACCTGAAATCTCTGTTTTCGATACTTCTTGTAGAGTAAGTGAGTTCGATACTTCTCGCGCTTGGGAGTTATTGTTGTGTTACGATCGATATAAATAATTACACAAACATAAAGTAAAATATAGAGAAGGTAATTGCCACCTACTGAAATAAAATTAAGTTAGATATACAATAGCTAAATATAAGCTAATATAAGGTTATGTGCTGTTTAAATGTAAGCCATTATTAAAAAACAAAATCAAATAAAAAGGCGGTAAGTGTACAGAGAGCGATGAGAGAACTAAAACTGTGCCCTTCCCAGGCAACATCCAGAATCGCAGCTTAGAGTCGATAGCTGTATACAGCAACATCACTTGCGCGTGTCAAATGGGCATAGATATAAATCTGTTGGTTTATATGACATCTTGCCCTAGCATTATTCGAGAAATGAAAATTTCGTCATCCGGGCAAAGTACGACGCAAGTTTCATTTGGAAATTTCTAGGCAAGCAGCAGGTGACTCCATCACCTGCTGAACAAGGTACTCCCTCGTAATCAACAAAAGAAAAGAGGGTTCAACAAATGACCAAAAGTCTTTTGGGATTAGACATCCTGCTGGCAGGCGGAAAATTTTGTGCAAACCCGGCCCTCGGGACATTTTTACTATTCCTCAAAAGCAAAGCCTCTGCCCAATTTTGATGCCTTGGAAAGATTTTCTTCGGGGAACAGCAAACATTCCGCCTATAGAAGTCGTTCTCAATTTCGTAAAAGTCTAGTTAGGGGATAGTACAATAAGTCTAATAAAGTGCTTTAGTGTATGGAACTATTAGAATTTGTCAACCTATCCTAATTTATCAACATGTCCTTTTAATAATTACTATCGTTTCTTGATGATCAGGCGTTTGGAGGAAATTAAATTGAAATGCGGCCAAAATGAAAGTTTAGAAAATTGTTTTCGGTCCTATCAAGACTATAAAACTTTATTTAAGCGGCGTGGTTTAACCCCTTAAGCTTTACTTGACCAAAGGTCTTAGATTCTTGTGGCAAAATAGCAAAATCCTAATTTTCAATATGCAGAAATTTGAGAAAAAAGTCGCTTATTTAAAGATGATTGCTAATGCATTTCTGTCAATGTATCCTAAAAACCCGTAGCATGCAATTTCCGCATTTACTTACGTTTTCCGAAAATATTTAGTGGCAACGAGGGCGGCATATGCAGCTTTAGCGTTATTTTCGGTTCCATCGCGTGCTTCACTGAATTTTGATAGTTGAGCCCCTGGATGATTAGGGTCAAGGAACCCGCCTGCAAATAAACAAATATGCGAACCAATATTTAAAGCAAAATTTCTTTAAAAGATACACTTTCACCTACCTCTTCGTAGCATTTCCGGCTCAGTTTTCTCGTAGAGTTTAACCATAGCATCTAATCCCTGCTTAGCCGCGATATTCAAAGCTGTGGTCAGACGCGAATTAAGTGATCCACTCGGTTTATGCTTAAGACGTCTGGGTTCGTCTGTAGCCGTGCTGGTTGCATTATTGCTGTCATCGTAGTCATAATTATTTAGTAATTTTAGAGGTTTTGGCAAATCAACAATTTCTTGAGTAGTTTTATGTTGTTTGGAAAATGTTTCCGATACTGGCTTTAACTGCGAATGTGCGTTAGCAAATTGTTTCTGTTGATTTTCAGAATCGGATATTGATGAATTGCGGAGCAGTGTCCTTGCACTGTCCTCGGCTTGTACACTTGCCAATAGAGTTAATAGAAAAATAAACTTGGAAATTATGATAGCATCCATGTGTCCTGAAAACAATAGAAAATTATTTGTAGAATTTTTGATGACTTTTTCCTAAGCAAAGTTAATTATTTTTTCTTGGATTGAGTCATGGCTATTTATCTTATATCCTTTAGTCTTGACTGCTAGGAGTTATTTATAATGAGTGTAGTTATCAAGAAGTGATTAGTCCTTCTAGAAAAAGCGTGTAATTTGTATGTAGTGGTCAATAATGAAGTCATTCATTCAAGTTCATACAATATAGGCTTTGTCAGTAAACCTAATTCACGCACAAAGTAAATATATACTTATTTCATCTACGAAACACCATAAGAATACGCAATTGAATAATAAAATCGAAAGTTACGTATGTTTTCTTAATAATAAAAACATAATCATGTTCGTGCTCACCGGGTAAGGTCATGAGGTCTTCGGATTTCGATTAGAAATATGCAAATTAGTTCACTTCCATTGCGTAGGTTTTTCGAAATGACTGATTGATTATTTACGACTTAACAGGTTCAATTTGCTATTGTTACATACATATGTACGAGTACATTGTTCGGGTCTTGTGAATAACAAATTAATGACTCAATGTAAGATCATTTATTGAAGACGAACACTTGAGTTACTTTACTCAACAACTGTAATGTACGGGATGCATATATGTAATACTATATGTGTGTTCTGCTCAAAATAACTTGCAAGATTAGTTACACTAAGATAAAATGAAATTATTATTATAAAGAACCGAAAAAAACACAATTTAGTTTATAAAAATAACAACCCATGCTTTGGTGTTAAAAGGGCCGACACAATTATTGTAAAAGGGAGAGAAAGTCTAGTTTTCATAACTTTGTATAAATACTTAGTATAGGAATCAGTTTCTTTCTATTCATATATATGTACATGTTTGGCACTTTTAGCAAAATCGCTCAGGTATTTAATACAGAGTCCAGTTTCCATCAAATCATCAAAAAGTAAAATTTTCATGTTCATAACAAGTTAGGTATGTATTCGTCGCATAACAAATTGCTAAAAGAAGACAAGGGTTGGACAACTGTAAATGTGGGTATTGTGTTTCTGGAATTCGAGTATACATACTTCCCGCTATTTTCAGAAAAGAGAAATTCAATCACGCACAAAGTCATATGTATTAGAAGAAACGGAAATTCTTTGCTTTCAAAAAATTAATTTTATGAGAGACAGCTGCTGGAGCAAAAAACGCAAGCTGTTGGTTTATTATCAAAAAGCCGTTCTCATAATGGGTTTCGAGGTGATATCAAGTTCATATTAATCATAACAGCAGTGTTAATAACAATTAAAAGGGTTCATAGGATAGAGTGCGGGAGTGCCTTGACTTATATAGGAAACTCATTGGTTTTATGAAATCGCGTTCTATGATGAAGATTACGTAAGTCGAAGCAAATTAAATATACATAAGGGAAAGAGGAACGGAGGTGATCAAATGATATATTATAGTAAGGATCACATGTGGATGAACGCGAGCTTTCGGCGCATTAACTATCCAGACCGAACCGAAGCTTTTTTAGAAAATATAAAATAAGACATGTCATAATTAACGAGAATAAGTGACACTAGAATGAAATATTAAAGTTGCATTTATAAAGAATCTACTTTTCCCTAGCCCTATTTAAGATTTTTTGTAAAATAAAATCTTATTAAAATCGCTTTATTGTATGTCCGTCCTAGATCCTAGATTCATCAAGCTTTGCATTAATATAGGCTATGAATGTCTATGTCGTACTAAAGGGAATGGTCTGACAAATTAAATGCATAAACATTACGAGCTGTACAAATGGGGCAAATGCTCATTCAAACATGTTTATATAAGCAATACACAAACCCTTTCATACCTGAAGCGTTCAACTTCCCGACTTGTTTGTACCTGAATGTTTTGAATGAATTTGCTATTATCATTATACTGCTTTCCAGATCAAATAATGTAAATTGCTCTTTGGTGAATAGAGTGTAATTGCAATTTTAACAATTTTACTGTCATTTACTCATATAGGGAAATTCAAAACCTTTTATATCTGAGGCGTCTAGTTTCCGGTTTCCCGACTTGCTATTCTGTAATTCCTTACGACGACGAAGCGGTTACTGCGGCTGTGGAATAATTTCTAAGGGTTTGTAAAGCCCCGCAAGTGGGGACTTCGAACAAAAACATAGTCAAAATTGAAAGGTTTCGTGCGGGGTGCTTCGTCTTCGTCGTGACGAACGATCTGTATGTGTACCAACCCAAAAAAATTGCAGGAGCTGTTTTGAGTTCGTCGAATGCAGTGGCCAAGTGTTTTGCATGGCGATTTTTTTTTAATTTAGTATTGAAATTCGGTGTTTCGCCCTGGGGAGAATAAGGATGTAATCCGTCGTGGCTAATCCCTTTTGATCGCGTTATTTGGGCCCGGAGTTTTACGGCTTCATACGAGCGGTCGAGCTGTTATTTTTTGGTTGTTGTATTTTCCAGTCTTAGCTTGCGCTTGCGTTAGTTACACGGAATATCCAGACGTTTTTTAAGGTTCTGGTAAAAATCCACGCATTTTGGGAGGACTTTCACGGAAAATGGTTTTTCCACCATAAATAGGAGGGATGCAAGGATAGATGACATGCTAAAGTGATATATGCATTTGTAATGATTGTGTCAGAGAAAGGAAATTCATCGTGTTGCATACAATTTAGTTGTTCACCGAAATGGAAAAACGTTACTTCGACAAAAACGTAACTTCGACAAAAACGCATTTAAAGTTAGAGTTTTCAGGAAATTCATGGTTCGCCCTTAACCTACGATGCTTCTTATCACAATACATGCTCTACGGGCTTTTCTAGGTTTTTCTACGACGGAATGCTCAGACTGCGCTATACAATATGAACAAAATTTACAAAGATAAAGTGCAAATATTTTACCAAGTTAGTCTATAACTTGCATTATAATCATCATTAAATAATTTACTGCATAGTCCGCGCCAATATGGTAAACAATTTTGCCACTGGAAATAAATTTAGAAACCATTGATCACACCATAGCATTAAAACTTAAATCCGCCCAATTAACTTGTCAGCAACTCATTTTTGTAACTCGGTTTTACTGCCTTCAGGGAAAACATACAATTAAATGAACATAGTTGTGGCAACAGTTTTAAATCGGGGTACATTCTCTTGCTACGTATTTTCCAATTTGTAAAAAATAAACCATGGAATTTTATTTTAGGGGCATATGATTCATGTCGAAAATTTAAAAATTGTGATGGAAAAAGTTGCACCTTTACCCAAATTTTCATAATTTTTTCTCAAGGCTTATTTTTTTTTCTGGCCGAAGTTATTTAAAAACAATTAATGTTATATAGAATTGTTTATTATGTTGTTCAGATGCGTACGTTTTAGTCGATCAGTTGAATAATGCTGTTTTGAGGTAAACGCGGTAAAGGTTTTGACTGACCCAATATACAAATGGAGCAAAAATCGAAACACAGCTTTAATCATATAGTGAACAACTTATTACGGCTGGATGTTTTTTGAGTCTTAATCACCGTGTCAAAAGGGTTCCTCGATCAATCAAAAGGTTGGATCGAAGCGTTCACGAGACTGTAACTTTTACAATGCTTGGGATTTCACTTTGAAATTTTTGAGGGAATTTTGTTTAAGTATAATAATATTCAGTAAAAAAATTAATTTCCGTAAAGTTCTGCATATCTCTCCTTGGAACATACCTGGAAATCAGACCCTCAGGAGATAAATGACGTTGGATTTTCTTGTTGGTAGAAGCTTTATGATAACGCGTGGTTTAAAGAATTTTCAGTTTCCATGTTTCCAATAGAGTTGCAGTTTCAACGTAGTTAGGGCCCGTTGCCGGTTCCGGTGCCATCAATTATTCTAATTGTAGAAATCAATCGAATGGAGGAAGAAAGCCAAACTTTATATAAAACTGGCTTTTACATGCATTAGTGTTTAATTTCATTCATTTCACTGCTACTAGACGATGTATCTATGAAGAATCTGGAAAACGAACTTTAGGAGGCTGCCATATTCGAAAATTCATGTGGACGATGCACTAGCAATCATCAAACAAGTCGGGAAATCGGAACCTAGACGCTTCAGGTATGAAAGGTTTTGTGTATTTTTTTTATAAAGAGATTTGAGTGTGCATTTGTCCCATTAGTATGTAGCACTTAATATATGCATATATTATGTGAAAATATCCATTTTCAAGTGATATTGACATTCATAGCATTGAATTTGCACAGAAGCGGCAGCTTTGACCTAGTATAACTTTGTTATCAATAGTGCGATTTACGCAGGATTATGCTCTATGCCTTATAGCCGATATTACTGAAATTTTGTGATTCTAGAATGAACTTAGGGGGGTTTTCCTGCAATTTACTAAACATTATAGTAACGTACTATTATTAACTTTATTTGAACAGGTATCGATATGGAGGGTATTTCAGAGTCTAGGCACTATATAGTGGCAACCTTCTGATTTTTTTTCAGATTTTTCGGTGGGGTAGTTTCTGAGAATGAGTTCGTTAAAGAAATGATCGCTTTCAACCCCCGGCACTCCGCACCGTTCTAACAAATGTCAAAACTAAGATAGGCTTCGAAAAAGGCTAACCAAGAGCTTTAATTTGATACCCCACATGACTATATTTGATGTACAAAAAATTGTCAAGACAAGATTATTTCAATGAACCCTCGATGAGGCTCCATCTTTAGCTACTGTAAAAAACTGTACGTTATTATAAATTTAGTCGTGGCCGTATTTCACTCAAAAAGTTCGAGGAAGGTCATCCAAACCCAGTTGTTGTACCAGAAAACATTGATGCTGTAATGGAAGATCGTCATGTGACATACCGTGAGATTGAGGCATCCTTGGGTGCTAGTATGAGAAGCATACATACCCTTTTGAATGATCTCTTGAACGTAAAAAAAATTTTGATAATCGTCCAAAAAAAAAAGACTCGTGTCACTTGGTGCAAAGAAATGCTCAAAAAATAAAATCAGGGTGCGTCAAATGCCGTATATATTATTTACACAGGTTAATGAATCATGGATCTATCCATATGAGTCCGAAACAAACCAACAATCGAATTTATAGAACTTCCAAAACGAAAAACAATTCAACAAACGTTACTCGAGCAAGGAGCACCGCGAACCAAATGGTCGCCTGTTTTTTCGGAAAAACTGGAGACGTAATGAAAAAGTTATTATGAGCGAGACTCCCAACTACGTAACTTGGAAAATAATAGGGCCTAGTGAGTTGTTTGAAATGGTTAGGCATATATTTCTTAGAAAACAGGCATGTGTACTGGCCGACGAAGGGGGTCGCCAAGGGCATTTCAGGCAAAACAGTGGAGAAGGATTGCAGATGTCTCGGGGCCGGGTAGTTGAAACGAATTTTTGGTAAACGCGAGCGACGGCGGGTAGGTGTGTTTGACGTCCTATATCCCACCAAGGGGTAAATGTCGACCATATATGCCCATACACTTTTGTAAGAATATATGAATTTCAGATTCTAGCATGACTTTATATTGCCAGCTTATGTCTTAGAATATTTAAGGAGTAATCCTGGTTCAAAAAAAAAACTATGAATAAACCAACAAATTGATGAATTTTATAATAATAATAATAATCGTTAGCGCAACAATCCTTGGATAGGGGCCTTGAAGTGTGTTAGAGCACTTCATTTAAGACCGTAACGGTACATTACAGTGGTACACTGTAGGAGGCAATGTGGTCAGCATTGCGCTCGCCCGAGATTATTACACTGATTTGACTCAGGTGCTCATTCACAGCTGAGTCGACTGGTATCCCACGTCAACTCACGATACAAATCCCACTGCCACCAGTGGGGTTTGAACCGCGACCTTCCGTACGATAGCCTTGTGCTCTGACCACTGAGCTATCTGAACATTGATGAATTTTATAGCTCTGCCTTTTCCTAATACATAGTTACATCGATCAGTTGAGCATCACCAAATGGTAGCCAATGTTCGAATAAAGCCGAATACTTTCATAGCTAAAAGTAAGGGGATATAACATCACCATTATAATCATTAAATTAGCAATGAATAAGTGTATTCAATCCTCCGCCGAATTTACAACACGACATATATCCAGAGCGGAGTTATTATCATGAACTGGCAAATAAATGTGGCTAATTTTCAAACTTTCTTTTAGTTATGCAATTGATAAAGGAGTGTATAACTCCTTTTCATAGTTATAAACGCAACAAATGCAGTAATTGATAAGTCATAAAGATATGCATCTGTCGCTTGTTCTTGATAAACCAATTATTGTTTCTTCAGTGGTTTCCTGAAGTCAAATGTTCGGCTTCAGGAATTCTCCTTTCCAGCGCAATACAATAAATAATAGAACTCAATTTTTTATTTCAGACAAGTTGTAATGACTAAGTCTATTTTAATGGATTCGGATTTCGGATCAGAAAAAACCATTCAGAGTGGTTGAAGTTGACTAAGAATGGATAGCTATTCCAAGAACCTAAAAAGTTGGCGAAGCTGACCGCGAAGATCGGGCCGCAAATATCGAAACCCCATGCTGTCTGTTCCACCGAATTGCGCTTGCACGCCTCTGTGCTAGCGAGGAAGGTTTCCCATGTATCATTGCACAAAACTCCATGGGTCCTTATACCGATGCGTGGATCCATATCGGAACTTAAAAAACAAACAAGTGTTGGGATATATAAAGGTTTTGTGTTCATCTTATGTGAGGAACTTTCTACGAACATTTTCCATTCGTATATGGCTAAAAACCCTAAAATATTCCTTATTATTTTTTTCAAACTACAAGGAATACGCACATATTACAGACGTAGATGTTATGCACACGCTAAACAAACAAACATTGTCTATTACCGAGTATTCTATATCAATGTATATAAATTGATCGTACACCTATTGTCGATTCGTGCATAAATATATACATATGAACATATAAAATACGTATATTGAATACCGCTTGTTCAATGTACAGATCTATCTATCTTAATTAGGCACTACTCCAAAGCTTAATTTACATATACATATAAATACATACATATGGCTGGCTGGAGTAATTGATTTTGATATATAAATGATTGAAAAACTACAACGAAATGTTTCCCTGTGACCTCACATTCACATGAGCTCACTTTGTAGTGGTATTGACGAATTGGAATGTAATGATGACGTCATACACGTTTTAGAATGCACGAAATTCACATAAAAAGTAAAAGTTTCACCTTCTATAACTTTGTTAATAATAATTGGTTTCCTTCAAACTTCCCATAGTGATGCCTTATGAAAGTACTAAGTTTTGTAGTTTTAGCATGAACTTAAGGAGGGTTTCCGGTTAAATTTCTAAAATATGCTAATATACTATATCGGAACGAGATGTATTTTGAGAACTAGATTTCGTTTAGATACATCACTGCGACTTTTTCCAGATTTTTCGGTTGTTACACTTTTTAGGGTCATATTTTGAGAGCTCCCTCCCCTACATTTCACTTGAAATTAAATATGGGAGCAGTTTCGAAAAGTACTAATTGAGCTCTTTCATTTGATACGATTTGATGATCACATTCTGTGAAAAATAAAATTTGCACCCTCCATTCACATATAAGGGGAGCCCCCTAAAACTTAACACAAAATGGGCCACTTACTGTGTGTAAACGGAAAACATGTTTAAGTACGGTTGTACTTTCGATAATGCGAAGAGTAAGCGATACGAAGCTCGCATCCTTGTTATCCACGAATCCCTAATTGAACTCTATCCAACATCGATTCGTCAGAACATGTGAGTATCGACATCGGATCCAAAATCGATAAAGCCTATCCAACGACTTAAATAAAAGCTTCAAATTATGATCGCGGAAGGCATCAGCTTATGTGCGAAATCTGAGCTTATCATCATAGAGGAACATAGAGGGAAACTGTATTGTTATTGGCGACTGTTATCGAAATTGTTAACGTACGGATAGTGCACCAAAGTCCAAGAGCAACATCTCCGATATGGAGTTCGCTATTATACTGTGAAAGTCATTATTCTGTTAGTTATTAGTGCGGACGAAATGTTTAAATTCTTGGATGGAATTTTGTTAAGAATTGTGCCTAGAGAATGTGTGGTAGCATGAGAAAAGCAAAGAAATTTACTACCATAGAGATTTGGTTGACAGTAAAAGTAAAAAGGGGATGATAATAATGATGATGTTCATTTGCGTGAAATTAATAAGGGTTCTATATTCCTGTCTTCCCTGCAAGTCTTTGCCTAGCAGTAATGATCAAACTACTACAGGAAAAAGGAAATACTTTTAGTTATTAAAATGATAGATGAAAACGGCTAGAATAACTACCACTGTTTAATCCTAACGAGCCCGGTCTCTAGTTCGCCTCAAAGAGGCGCGAAGATTAAAATATGTGTGGCACACGTCGATCCGGAAATATTTCCGGTTATCGCAAAAATGATTGACACACCCTTACAAACACAAATAAATACCGGTGGTTGCCATTTTTGCAGATCCCATTTTTGCAGGCCATTTTTCTAAGAAGCAGCGCTGTTGGGATACTTTTAAGGAGGAGATAAACTTGTGTTACATACTGACGCTTCGGACAAGGATGCCTCGAACATTGGCGATGGAACCTTTCATTTAAGCAAGACTCTCACCTGCCAATTGTGGGTACAGCGTCTACGACCTCAAACTCCTTGACGTCTACAACGCTCTCAAACATTTATAAACCAGTTCACAATCGATTTGATCCACGTAACAAAAGTCCAGCACCGGATTTGCATTCGCGGGTGATCGCAATGCAATCGCTTACACGAAATTCAGCTGAGGAGCTGGGAACAACAGGCATGCGATCAACCCCTAGAAGGATTCATTAAGTACGAAACAGCTAGTTTAACCTTCTCGAATTTTTTAATCGATGGGTGTAATACAGAAATTAACAGCTATTTGTCTACCAACACGGTTCTAAAACACCGACATTTTTGGGCGCAATCTACGCCTAAATCTATTGGTAAGTCACTGCAGACGCTCACCACACCTGCAAACACTTGTGCACTTCGAGTGAATGGAGCTTCTTTACCTCCGTACGAAAGTCTCTTCAAAGTAATGCAACCTTTCTGATCGATCTTCAGCATATCGTGACAAGCAGCTGTCAAACATCGGGCCTTCGATAGCAGTGTCTCGTTGGGAAATCATCTTAGGGGGAATGATGTGTCAGCATGAGAAAAGCAAACAGACTTATCTTAGAGACCTCGATCGACAGGAAGGATGAATTGATGTACCATACAATTGCTTGTGTAGAAGGTAAAAACAAACATTTTGGAAAATATGGTATGAAGAGCATGTGGCACATTGTACTAGGATTCACTTGGTAAGACGGAAATTGAGCCGGGAAAAAAATGAAAAGAGAAGTATAGTACCTCAGCAAAAAATATGTAGTTCATTACAGTAGTATATTAGCAACAGGGATATCCAAGCTTCGAAGAAAGTGCGAATATGTGTGCATGGGTAGAAAAGAATGGGCACACGTACCCAATCTGTAAATGAAGAAAGTCTATTTGGAAATAAAAGGAAGTTGAGGCACTTCCTTATAAACGACCTTACGGATTATTACTGACTTATAATACGACGTAATACTGATTTCCCCGAAAATTGCTAACGAAGAATTTGGTATTTACTACCACAAAATTTCTCTTAATAGGAAACATAAAGCCAGTCCAACAACTGCGCTAGTTATATACATAACTCGGCTTGCACATCCAATTTGCCGTACGAACATTAACGCTTAGACGATGCAATAAATATTTAGCCCACTAAGAAGAGATGAAAGAATTTAGAAGATGTATCTGTGAAAGAATGATATTAAGTCTAAATTAAAATTTATTAGTTTCTAATGCAGATAATCCAGTAACATTGTTAGCTCTGATCATGCAAAAAATTGTCACCTGGTCAATTGCCGTTAGAAGAGAAAATAAATTTGAGCTGCTTTATATAAGAATTTACTGATTAAAAATTCTGAAGAAAAATGTTTTGGCTGAATAGAATCCACGAAAAGTCTATAAATATTTACTTTGTAAATGTTTTAAATAATCTTTGTAAGCCGATGACTATTATAATGCGGGACAAAAAATTAGTGTCACGAATGGTCGTAAACACTTTACTGACCCCAATTTCTGCTAGAGCAAAACCAAGTATTGGCCTTCTAATTTCGTTGTGAATGCATGCCCTGCTCTTAACACAGTTTCGCAGAACCATGCCTCAAAAAAATAGTTATTGTTCTTTTTCATTGGACTTTTTTCTTGAAATAATGATGCACTTCCATGACTTTCGAATGAGGACCGGATCACTCGCACAAAGAGAATAAGCGTGCAAAGCCAATCAATTGCAATTTAAAACTTACCGCAGTTTCTTTTCTTCAAAAGCAATTACTGGAAAAGTGAGCGATTTAGTCTAGTTTTACACTGCTATGAACACTCCATATAAAAAAATTGATGCAATATAACTACTCGGGTGAAAGATAAATTTGTTGCAAAAAATCGCTATTACGATTAGATACAAAGTCAGTTATAAAAAGTTGTAGAATAGCAATTACGATCCGAACTAGTACGCGGACGAACTTGATTTAATAAAAGTGGACGCAACTGACCCAACTTTCTTATGCTCGTTTGGAAGGAGATACTTCTACTTCTGGGCGCAACTTTCATCTGGCTTCTTGATCTTGGATCTGGGATATTTTTTCTCTTAAATTTACACCTCAAATGATATCTGCATATGAATAGTCGCGAATAATTAAAAGACTACATGATAGCGATGTCCAAGAAAATGACGATGCCTGAGTTGAAAAGCATAGCATATGGCGCCATTAGGGGGATTCCATATTAGGGAACCTAAAAAATAGAAACTGGGTGATAAAAAATAGTAGAGCTTTATCTTTAAGACGTTTTTAGAACCTCCTTCTAGTTCAACTTGTAATTGAAACTATACCCCGGTTATTGTAGAAGCACCAGAACCTTTCAATTTTGCGTAAACGCTATTCTTAATTTGATTTATTACAAAAGTCGAAATTTTTCCTGCTACAAGTTGCTAATGGAAATGAAATGTTACCCTTAATAAGAAAAGAAATTATACAGAATCTCACATAAAGTAAAAAGAAAGCAATGACAGGAAATTATATGGACATATGAAGTCGTCTTAAAAATACCTTAACTAGTTGCGTATGATAGCTGGTTATTACAGCACTCGCGGAGGCATTTCCACCAAGCGTCCTATACTTGTTACGAAAATACATGCGATAAGTTGTAATCTTCTAATTGCAAGAATTTAATGGAGCTCATTTTACGAGAAGATGCCGTTAAAAGAACCTTTTCATACGTAGGCCGTATTTGCATACATAATATATCTCCATTTATGGAGTAGTTTCTTAGACGTGAAGTAATCTGAGATTTAGTGAGATTTAGAGAGGCTTGAGTTACACCTTAAAGAGAAGTAATAGCTCCGGTCTGTAAGAGATACTGCGTCACAATAAGCCAAGTATTATCTTCTTTTTCACCTTTCTGCATTCTAGTGAATCATTGGTTCGAAATTCCGCAAATAATAAGGAATGGATAACACGAGTTTCGTCTCGATATAACACAATAAGTGTTGAAGAGTTTCATAATAAAAAACTTTAGCCGTGACCTTATTTAAATCGATTCAATGTCTGCGCCTCTGTCTGTCGGTCACACCCAATTTATTCCCTAATTTAGTGAGGATATTTGGTCTGCGAAATGCTTTACATGCTTCGAATGGCAATATTTTATGTGAAAATATCCCCTTTCCACCCACATATACGGAGGGTTTTTTCTCAGAATATCATCATGTGGGGTATCAAACGAAAGGGTCTATTTATAATTTTTCAAAATTAATACAATGAATGCTCCAAAATTCTCAGAAAAAATGAAAAACATGAAAATGATGATGATGATATGTGCACAAGTAAAGTTAATAATGGCATAAAGCAGGGGAGGGGGATGTATGCTTCACAGGAATATTTGAAGGGCTATCATCGCAAAAAAAAATTTCCACAAAAAAACTGTGGTATTTATCATTTGTTGTGGTATTCATCATTTGTCGTCTTCTTCTTCAAAGAAAACAACGGGAAATCGGGAGCTGAATGGTTCACGTGTGAAAGGTTTTGCGTTTCCTTATATGGTGAACTTTGGATGCATGACAATCCATATAGTCAAAAATTAAATTGTACACTACTTTTCAACGAATAATTTGATCTGCAAAGTAGCGTATCGGTAATAGTTAACTTCATACGCTCCATACTAGGAGTCCAAAATTATTAGCAAATGCCAAGAAGCTCCCTTAAAACAAATATCAAAAGGACTTTGGAAAGGTAGCTTCTTCTTATGTAGGACTTTAGAATTTCAATTGTGTGTCAATTATTCTCGTCAGCATCTTATTTGCATGGCCTAAGATGCGGTAAATTCGCGCGAAATTGATATATTTGAACTACTAAAATTTTGATATTATACTAACAGTCAAACTATATCACGAAACTTGCAGCATTATGGGCGATATTATCGTCTATATTGCTGTAAAATATGGTGCTCGTAGAATGAAATTAACATTAAGATTTTAGATAAGCCTGAATTTTTTGAGATTTTTGGGCTAGCAATTTCTAAAAATGAGTCTCACTTTAAGTGTACATATGTTGACCATCACCCCCCTCTCCTTTTATAATCTATGTCTAAACTAAAATCCCATATGTGTACCAAATTTCTTTTTTATCGGTATAGCCGTTTCGGAGAAAAGTGCGTGCGACAAACGATTTTAACCAGGCTTTATTTGACACAAAAAGTTAGAAAGGCTGTTTTTATCAGAAAAAAAGATAAAACTTCTAGACAGTTGAAGTGTGCAGAAAGTACTTCATGGGTTGATCGTGATCGTGCACGGGCTCAATAAACAAATTTACTCTAAAGATAATTAAATCAAATTAAGGTAGGATGAGGACAAGTCCCTGAAGTGTAAGTCTGGTAACGCCATTGAAAGTTGTTCCTAGCCTGTAACGTAAAAAAACTTATAAAGTTATGCGATTGTGGATCTTGGCTTTGCTCAAAAAAGGTTGGTTTTCTGAACCGTTGATAAGGTCAAAAGCCGTTTCTAACCACTTTTGGCGAGAATTAAATTTTAATAGAGCCCAGTCTTTCAAGGACTTTCTGTGAGCAAAGTTTGGTTCAGCTATTTTAAAAACTTGTTTGCAAAGCAGCGTCTGCAGACCATGAAGCTACGGGTAGACTCTTAGGAGAGTCGTAAACATTTATTGAAGAAGGAATATCTCCCAGATCAGATTCTCCATGCGAACGAAATGGGACTGTTTTGGAAAAAATGCCTAAAAGGGCTTTTATTTCAAAAATCGAACGAACTACTCTTGGTTTAATAGGCTCAAAAGAAAAAATAATTATTTGTTTATACTCCACTGCCTGAGGAGATTTCAGGTTGCAACCGTTAGTTTAGGAATCCGAAGATTCTTAAACGTTCTTTATTCGAAATACGATTGGTATCAGGTCAGCGTACCCTAATTGCACGTTGCAGAAGGTTTGGAGGTTTTGAGAAACAACTGTGGTTTTTTTGGATGTATTACCTCTTTATAGCAGCACAGAAAGAACATAAGTACAAAACAGTTTCAATTTGATCTTGGTGTTGCGATAACTGCATTTCCGGATTTTTAGCGGATCAGTTTTATAAACATGTCGGGATACCGGAAGCTGGGCGCTTCGGATATAAACATGTGAGAAACACTCTATGCACGATTTTCCATTCGTACATAGCTAAAAATACAACACATTCCGGCATGTTTTGCCAAACTCCGAGATACCCATATGTACATACACATCAACGACATAAACACTGTGTTTATCATAAATAAACAAACACGTACGTAAATTAAAAGCCGCTGGTAACCGGGTACACACATGTCGATTATACTATACCTACTACTACCCGCAAGCTTTATTGCACATGTCTCCGTCGTATGCAAATAACTAAAAAAAAGCAAAACAAGGAAAACCAAAGAGTCTCCATGGACTCTGCTGTTTATATAAGTTTACCTTATATGACGATGACGTCATATACATCATCATCATTAACGACGCAACAACCGGTATCCGGTCTAGGCCTGCCTTAATAAGGAACTCCGGACATCCCGGTTTTGCGCCGAGGTCCACCAATTCGATATCCCTAAAAACTGTCTGGCATCCTGACCTACGCCATCGCTCCATCTTAGGCAGGGTCTGCCTCGTCTTCTTTTTCTACCATAGATATTGCCCTTATAGATTTTCCGGGCTGGGTCATCCTCATCCATACGGATTAAGTGACCCGCCCATGTAGGGGACCAAAAATACTTCGGAGGATTCTTCTCTCGAACGCGGCTAAGAGTTCGCAATTATTCTTGCTAAGAACCCAAGTCTCCGAGGAATACATGAGGACTGACAAGATCATTGTCTTGTACAGTAAGAGTTTTGACCCTATGGTGAGACGTTTCGAGCGGAACAGTTTTTGTAAGCTGAAACTGAAACTGACGTCATATACAGGTGCAGTAAATTTGCCTGCGATAGTTAGTTTTTCTATAACTTTAAAATTTTTCAAAATTATGTCCAATATTATCGCTTATGTTGATGCCAAATTTTGTACTTCTAGGGTGGACTTAAGGGGGTCCCTTAACAGAATAAGGAGGTTTTCCGGTAGATTTCTAAAACATGGTAATATATTTATTTGTGCAGATATCCGAATGGGATATATTTTGGGGCCTAGATTTAATATCGATGAATTTTTTCAGATTATCTTATAGGTTTTTAGAACGAAACCCGTTTCACCCTATCTCCTGAGCCCTATCTCCGCAATGTTTTACCCAATATGACAAATAAGATCAAGAGTACTATTCTAGCCCTTTTATTTGATACTCCCCATAATCATATTCTGTGAAAAACAAATTTACATTCTCTTTCGCATGTATAGGGAGCCCCTTTCAAACTGGATAGAGGGACAGACAGACGTTGAATCCATTTTGATGTAGTTTTGTATCAAAACCGGACGGATCTTTTCATAGGCAATGATTATTTTACGTCCTTCCAATATATGTTTTTCGTTTTCAGTTTCAAATCGAAAATTATAAACTTCATTCGTTAGTGAAGGGGTCATGCGTACCTCGAGGCAACAACTCTCTGTCCGCGGAGCAGAAGGGCTGCCGAGTTGGGTCAAGGGGTTGCAAAGAGCGACTCATTATCGACTTGGTAGTTGTAGAACAATGAACTAGATACAAAAGAAATCTCTTAAGTTACTATATTGATTATGCCAAGGCTTTTGATAGCGTCTTGCATACCAGGCTGATCGATCTGTATTGCATTGATTCGAAATTAATAAAGTTTTGGCGACGGTCATGGAATGGGAATGCAATGCACGGGAAACACGTGAATTGTCTTCGGTAGCCATTTGTCGATTTGCATTCATCGAGCAGATGGCTATGTGCTGGGGAGCTGTTCTAACTGATCGCCATATTCTATACAACAAGCCTGGCGTACTATTAGTTGACAAGACCGGTCGCTCCGCGTATATTATTGATGTTGCTATCCCCTTTAATAGTAATACATGGAGAAGAAGGTGAACTATGAGGCACTGGCTCAGGAAATCAAAGAAATTCGATATCTCGAGCGGGTGGTTGTAGTTCCTATAATATTGTCAGCTACAGGTATTGTACCTAAATCTCTCATGGCTTCCCTTGATGTCCTGGGACTCTCCCACAGTCTGGTTCAAACTATGCAGAAATATACCATTCTGTATACGTGCTCGATGTTGCGGGGATTCTCCCATTGATTTACCACCGGCCACCACCATCAACGCCGCATTACCATTTAAGGAGGTAGGATCGTCCGAGCCAAAATGCTTGGCACTGGTGCTAGTATTAGATAAAATCCGGCATCTGCCATGATTGTGACAACTCGCAAAATAATAATAATGGCGCAACAATCCATATTGGATCAGGTCCTTAAAGTGTGTTAGAGCACTTCATTCAAGACCGTAATGATACACTACAGTACACTGTAGGAGGTATGAATATGAAGCTCATGAATCCAGAAAACAATTGTAAAATTGGGAAAAGTCTATTCACAAGTTAGTACATGTCAAACCGGACTAAATATATAAAACTGGGTGGTTACAAATCTCGCAATTTCCTTTTTGGCAAGTCAAATGTTAAAAAGGTGCTTCCTTGATAGTAAACCATCCAGAGTGCCCAGTTTATTGTATAGACCTCTGTAATACACCGCACCGGTAAAAGAGATGGTTTTCTTTTCCCGGTTTCATCGTCCATGAATTCCTTATCCTTATAAACACCTGAAGCATAACAGTGGGGGAACAGTGAACAGTCCACAATCAATGAAGTATTTCGATATGCAATTCTTGAGATTTAACCCATTTAACTCCCTAATATCAAAAACTCGGTTGACTTGCTACTATCTACTCTAGTCTTCGGATGAGAGCGGATCTATGCAACAGAACTAAGTTGCCTCATACTCTCTACAAACTTATTATAACGCTCATAGTTTGTTACGGGGTCCCAAGTAGGATCATGCTCCATGAAAGCCAAAGGAAATGTAATGCATTCGAATGCCGAATCTTACGGTATTGTGCCGGCTTTTGTTACAATTGGAGCACAATAAAGTACAAACCAATGCTGAAGTGTACTGGCGAGCAAAGACAAATCCTTTTGAAAAAGAGGTATATATATCAACAGGCCCACATAACCCCACTGGCTGCATTTTTAAGGCCCTGCCAAATTCTCAGCACCAGCATAGAACCCTTCTATTCTTTCCCTTTCTGATACTCTCTGCTTGGTAGGCCTACATAGGTGGTTCATGGAATGGGCACTCTATCTTCTATCGCTGGAGTTTTTCCTGAATAGTGTTAGAAAGATGGACTTTCCCAACAAAATCATTTTCGGAAACTACATAAAATTTTTATAAGTGGATATTATTTAATAATAAATCGCATCATTACTTCGAAGATATAACTGATCAAACTTTAAAGAAATTTTAAAATTAATTTTCATCTAAATTTCACAATGTAATATTGCAATGGTGCATTAAATTTACAAACCTGCAAAGTTGACAAATGTTGCTTCATTATGTTAGATTTCAAACGACATGTAGAAATGATGGGCTTTTTGGAAAATTTAGGAATATTATGTGTTAAATGTGAGAAAACAACTCATATCGAAGTCAGATGTATAAACCTAGGCCAAATAGCACTGCAATAAAGTTAAGATAGTTAATCCAAAGTAAGCTAAATATAACTGCTCAGGTATCAAACTGACAGAGTCTGTTGTACAGAGAAGGACAGTGACATACTCGGGTGCCTTTCTTAATTTGTTCTTTGTAGAAAAAAAAATTTAGTTGCTGCCAAATCTCAGAATGAGAATCAACTTATTGAAATAAATCCTTGTTTTTGGGATCTTGTGCGTAACAAAACCTTCTTAGAATGGATTCATTGCCTGTCTGCCTGTCAGTCTGCCTGTCTGTCACACCGAATTTATTTGGAAGCGGCTAGGCCTTTTGTCATGAAATTTAGTAACGAAATGTGGTCTGTGAATTCCTTTATATATAGCAAGTGACGTCAGTGAAGAGTTTAAAGGGAGGGGGGACCCCCAATACATGCGAAAGGGGGGGTGTTTCTTTTTTTTCACAGAATATGGTTATGTGGGATATCAAATGAAAGGGCTTCATTAGTAATAATAATAATCATTGGCGCAACCATCCATTATTGGATCAGACCCTTGAAGTATGTTAGAGCATTTCATTCCAGACCATAACGGTAGACTACAGTACACTGTAGGAGGCAATGTGATCAACATTGCGCTCGCCCGAGAATATTACCCGGGTTTGACTCAGATACTTATTCGCAGCTGAGCCGACTGGTATTCGACATCCAGTCACGATAGCAAATCTCGCTGCTACGAGTGATATTTAAACCGCGACCTTCCGGTACGACAGCTTTCTAACCACTTGAGCCATCCGGACGGCTTCATTATTGCTTTTCGAAATTGATCTTATTCATCATACTTGGGGATTTTAACAGCCGCGTAGGGATGGAGCCCGTATTCAGACGATACGTTGGCTCCCATAGCTTACATTAAAATATAAATGATATCGGACTACGCATTCTTCAATTAGCAGTGTCACACGAAATGGTTGTTGGAAGTACTTGGTTTGCGCGGAAAGCGGCCCACAAACATATGCCTCTCCAGCCGGGAGTACTTTCCCCCAAATTGGCCACGTGTTGATCGAACGGCGCCACCTCTCAGCCTCGATGAATGTTAGGACATATAGGGGGCCAATATAGACTCGGATCACTATCTCATAGTGCATCGGCATAGTGCTCCGAACTCCAATAACAACTCCATCCAGAATCCCCTCTGACAATCAGGTGACAGTTAAGACTGACGCCACTCACAACACAGCCGTAATACCTATAAGAGAAAGTCAAGCGACGACGGCTTTACGGTTTCTTACCAGGACAGAGGCAAATCGTCAGACGCTGCCTCACCTCTGCCCTGGGAGCAGCGTGACCGTAGCGGCTCGCAGATGTTGAATGCTCCTTTATATAATTCGTAGAACACGACATGCCTACGAATTATATTAAGCGCAAATCCGCCTTATTGACCAGAGCTTGGCCAGAGCTGAAATATTCGTTTTGGGAATGGTCACGCTGCTCCCAGGGCAGAGGTGAGGCAGCGTCTGACGATTTGCCTCTGTCCTGGTAAGAAACCGTAAAGCCGTCGTCGCTTGACTTTTTTTTAAAAGTTTGTGTGCAAGCCCTAAGCGAGGGGTCCGTGGACCAGGAAAGGGGGAGTAAGTTGCTCCCCATTTGGTCCGGTCCTGCATTAAGTTGATGCGGACTTAGGACCCCCTTCATTCTCAAAACGAATATTTCAGCTCTGGCCAAGCTCTGGTCAATAAGGCGGATTTGCGCTCAATATAATTCGTAGGCATGTCGTGTTCTACGAATTATATAAAGGAGCATTCAACATCTGCGAGCCGCTACGGTCACGCTGCTCCCAGGGCAGAGGTGAGGCAGCATCTGACGATTTGCCTCTGTCCTGGTAAGAAACCGTAAAGCCGTCGTCGCTTGACTTTTTTTTAAAAGTTTGGGTGCAAGCCCTAAGCGAGGGGTCGTGGACCAGGAAAGAGGGAGTAAGTTGCTCCCCATTTGGTCCGGTCCTGCATTAAGTTGATGCGGACTTTAGGACCCCCTTCATTCTCAAAACCTATAAGAGGGAAATGGAAATGGAAATTACCGCAGTTAACAGAGATCCTGGAGATGAAGCATCAACAAGTGATCTTCATAATCGCCTAAAGAACGTTATCATAAATACGGCCCCAAACATACTTGGCACCAGCCGCAAAAAGAGTCGGAACGGCTGGTTTGACGATGAATGTAAATTAGCCACTGAACGGAAGAATGCTGCATACCTAGTAATGCTGCATTCTCAGAGGACGCGGGCACGCGCAGACACTAATCACAAACACCGGCGAGCGGAGAAGCGACTTCACATATGGAAAAAGCAAGCCTGGGAGAACCAACAGGTCTGTGAACTCGGAAAGTACAGGGAGCAACCGCACCAGGCGCGTAAGTTTTACCAACAAGTCAGTAGGATGGAGCCTTACACATCTCGATATTCATCCTCCTGAGATAAAGAGGGAAATCTGATTTCCGACAGAATGGGCATATTGGGGCCATGGGTTGAGTATTTTGATGAACTGCTCAACAGCCAAAATATCGGTGAGTTGGAGGTTCCGCCAACTGAAGACGACGGACACATACTGAAGTAAACTGCCACCACCCAGTATAGAAGAAACAGTCCATGCAATTCATCGGCTTAAAAATCATAAGTCGTCAGGAGCCGATGGAATTACAGCCGAATTGGTTAAATATGGAGGCGACCAATTACATCAAGCGATTCATTAACTTGGGCTCAAGGTGTGGGACACCGAATCAATGCCTGACGACTGGCAAAGAGGCATCATCTGATTCATACATAAAAAGGGAGATGTCACACAGTGCAGCAATTATAGAGGTAGCATGTTGCTGAGTACCATCTATAAGATATTCGCCGTTATCTTCCTGGGCCGGATAGAAGCAGGAGGATCACTCTCAAGACCATTCGACATCAACAACGGTCTACGACAAAGGGGTGCCCTATTATGCGTACTCTTTAACCTGGCCCTCGTGAAAGTGATTCTTGATGTTGAGGTAAATACAAGAGGTACGATTCTCTTTAAGTCTACCCAACTACTGGCCTACGCGAACGATATCGACATCATGGGAAGAACCACCCGAGACGTATAAACTGCCTTCATGTAGATCGAGCAGGCGGCAATCGGCGCGAGGTCTTGGGCTGCACATCAATGAAGGCAAGCGGGTGGCAATGTCAGCACCAAAACCAGACAGGCCCTATTTCAGCTTACAAAAATTGTTCCGCTCGAAACGTCTCACCATAGGGTCGAAGCTCTTACTGCACAAGACAATGATCTTGCCAGTCCTCATGTATTCCTCGGAGACTTGGGTTCTTAGCAAGAAAAATTGCGAACTCTTGGCCGCGTTTGAGAGAAGAATACTCTGAAGAATTTTTGGCCCCCTACATGAGAATCGACGATTCCGTAGTCTATATAACGACGAAATCTATGAGCGATACCATGACTGTCAGGTTGTGGATAAAATCCGGTTCAATAGGTTACATTGGGCGAAAAGTGTATAAGGACAATATCTATGTTAGAGAAACGAATCTATGTTAGAAAGACGAGGCAGACCCTTCCTAACATGGAGCGATGGCGTAGGTCAGGACGTTAGACAGCTTTTAGGGATATCGAATTGGTGGACCTCGGCGCAAAACCGGGATGTCTGGAGTTCCCTATTAAGGCAGGCCTAGACCGGATACCGGTTGTTGCGCCGTTGAGGATGATGATTGTTCTTATTCCTTATATAGGGCGAAGCACAGGGGGGTAATGACTCGAAATGTATGTCCTGAGAAGTGTAGCAGGTTTCGTTCTCAAAACTTATCCAACCGAAAAAGCACAAAGAATTCAGGATGCCTGCCCAAATAAAATGATCAATGGTATATTACCATATTTTAGAAATTTACCCGGAAGCGCCCTTGAGTTCATCCTAGAAGTACGGTTATAAGTAATAACATAGAGCATACCTTTGGAAAGTTTGAAAGGAATTGAACTATTACTGACAAAGTTATAGAAGATAGAAATTTTATATTTGATCTGGATTTATAGCAATCCAGTGTATGACGTCATCATTATATAAAGTGAACTCTTAAGAACGATGGAGTTGGATATAAGAAGAAATGTTTTGAATTTTTAACTGTATGAATGAAAAAACTTGCATAGGAAATTTCTCACACAAGATGAAGACAAAACCTTTTTACCCGAAGCGTCCAGCTTCTGACATTCCGACTTGTTTTATGTTAATGATCTACTGATATCCTCCCAATATTTCACCTATAAATTTATTACATATAGTTCGTCCATTTTTTAAGCAATTATATGTGCATGTGACTAGACTGGATGAAAACAAAAGATAAAAGCATCGTCTGGCGCTTTTCCTCAAAATAGATGGATGTTAACTGCCTGTAGTCGCAGACGGGATCAGCTTGCTGAAAATTCGGAACAATTTAGTTTCAAGCATTTTAAAGTTCGTTCAGAGAAAAACATGTGAATAATTCATTTATACTTAGATATATACGAGCATGTATAGATATTTCCGGAACACAAAAAATGAATTATTGTTATTACATACACGATGCTAGCAGACAACTTTTGCCACAATTTGGTTGTGACGTTCACTCCAGTGGAATTAGAGGCCCTCACACACCATGCGCAAAAGCTGTATGTGCTGATGAATATGCGCTACCTGTATCATGTGAATAATAACGGACTCCACCACGTCCACCAGGTGTTTTATATATAAATATGCATTTACATCTATGCAAATGTATCGTATATACTCGACGAGTGTAGGCGGATAAGTTACACTATTATTATGAATGGGCAACTGAATTGCGTTTGGGAGGAAACTCTATGAAATATAGTGTAGTGACGTTAGAATGAAGCATTCAATTGGGGTGGACGTGTAATCTGGCAAGAGCAACAGGTGTAACCTTTAATTTTACGTTCAGATGAGGTACCAGGGAGAATGTAAGAGTAATGTGGTATTTTACATTCTTTACTGTTTTACAGCTTGGGATGGTATGATTCCCTTATAAAAAGGAATTTCAGTATGTCTGGTTTTGATTAGGGAAATCAACGTGATTTCAAGTTGTGGATAAATTTGTTTCGTTGAATGTAATCATCCTTCTGCCATCGGGGTTTCAAAAAATCGATTTTTTCGTATATTTTGAAAGTAGATAATGTTGAGAATACGTCATAAAAAGGACTTCGTGATAAGCACGTTCTTTCATAATTGTTTCGATAGGGGAGTAGGAACAATGACGTCATGCTGAAAGGACTTTCACAAGTTTTCAGTATGACAGATTATACAGTTGATGAAATTGACATATGAAGATCTATCTTCTGCTAATTTGTTAGAATGCTTGTGTGCGCACTCAAAACAGCAACGAATCCTTCAAAAGCTGTATTTGGATTTTGGCTTCAAAACTTTGTTGCACTCGGGCAAACAGCTGGTTGAAATTGCTAACCACTTAGTAGTAATGATCTTGAACGAAGAATTTTTGTCCATTTTGCAAGTCATGGACGTGTTGGGGGTTACTTTGGTAGACGAGAAACGTATTGACTGCTCCGAGCATAGTGTCGGGAACACTGCGAAAAAGGCCGGGAAAAATTCGGCTAATCGAGAACATTTTGTTAATCAGGAAGAAGAATTTTACGGCCGTGGAATTGCAAGTTGTGCAGTCATGTTTTATACCATATTTTATCTTTAAACGCGTTTTCGGCAAAATTGACTTTATTAAACATTTTGGCAGCACTTGTACCAAAAATACTTCAAATTCAACCAACTTTTATTCAGTTGTTCGGTAAATATCTCGCTAGGACTTCCTGAACCGGTTTATGAAAATTATAATTTGTTCGTTTGCAGCTTCTAAAGGGTTAAAAAAATTCCAACTTTTTTACACAATGGTGCATTATTTTGCCAAATTTCAAAGTAATGAAAATCCCCCGCCCTGCTACGACAGCATATCAGACTGATGTTTTCTGGTTCACAACACATCTGTCCAGAAAGGGGCTGCTCATAGCAGTATGGATCGCATCACTTCATCCACGTACTTAGTAGTTGCACTTTGTACTCCCAATGTTACGCGGTATTCTTGGCTGAGATGATATAACCCTTCCTCTGTTCGGGTTCGAGTGGTTCTTCAAATCAAGCCTGGCATCAGTCCCTATCCTTCGGTTCATGGCAATCAAACTATGATATTGACAGTAATTCTTCCTGGTCGTTGGCAATAAGGAATATGTCTGTTGCCTTTTCCTCCATCAGATCCGGTCTAACTATTCGTACACATAATTGGTATGGCTCAAGGTCACCGACCGACAGCAGTTGATGGACCCATAGCAGTGCGAGCATGACATGCTCTACAAATTAATTAATTCGAATCATGGGATTATCTTGATTCTAATTCATGCAATTATAGATGACGTTAAATATTAAGAAATGATAGATCCCGTTTTTAATCTAGGATAAAATCGAGGAAACTTTATGCTGATAAGTGACTTCTCTTCTCCTTTTGGTAGAATATTGATTAGCCACAAAGTCACATTTTTAGATACCATGTCTTAGTTCTGTGTCCGGGTGGCTCAAGTAGTTAGAGCGCTGGGCTGTCGTAGCAGAAGGTTGCGGTTCAAATCTCACTGGTAGCGGATTGATTTGTTATCGTGACTGGATGTAGCATACCAGTCGACTCAGCTGTGAATGAGTACTTGAGTCAAATCAGAGTAATATAATCTCAGGCGAGCGCAATGCTGATCACATTGCCTTCTATAGTGAGTGTACTCTAGTGTAGCAGTCTGGAATGAAGTGTTCTAATAAATAAATAATAAAAGTCTCTGATCCAATATGGATTGGTGCGCCAACGATTATTATTATTCTATTGTATATTGTTCTATTACTTTTCAATTAATGTTTACTAGTCAGACTACTATAATGGGGTGGAAAAAAAATAGATATTGAATACCAAGTTTTAATTAGGTCAGCGACCGAGGGTGCCCCATTTCTCTTCTTGCTTGATTTCTTGAAAACGGAGCCTGATATGTGTTGGTTTAATTGCACTTTACCGTCCGCTGACCTGACGGCTCAGCAGGATTCCCGCATCTCCTTTGGCTTATGCCGACTTTATCTTGAAAACTTATTTCCGACACGACGATGGTTTCTTTTGTCAAAAATGTTCGTTTGCTGTACCTCGTACCCGAATCCATATTTTTCAAAATTGATTTCCTTTTCAACATTTAATTTTGAAATTGATTTTGAAAAACTGTCGATTTACTATCCGTTAGTAACTGGTTAGTAAATTGTCCAGCTGGCTTTACAAACAACTGATATTTAACGGATTTTGGTTGGAAACAGATATTGCTGGTTAAACTGAAAATGAGATAGAAACAAAAAGGAAAGTCGAAAGCCAGAATCTTGATGGGTTAATTATGAGAGGACTTGTGTGTTTCCTATGTGAGAATATTTGAATGTACATACATTTTTCCCATTTGCGCCTCGATCGTAATACTTATGTATTTGTTTGGTCAAACAATTAATTTTAGTGTGATTCAGTCTTTAATTTCAGTAAATTGACACAAACGAGACAATTTTATAACCTATTATAACTTTGTTAGTGATAGCGCGATTTCCACCAAACTTGGTAGTATCATACTTCTGGATGATTCTAGGATCAACTTAAGGGGTTTTCAGTCAATTTCTAAAAAATGTGGTAATAATAAATACAGTCATCTACCATTATTTACTGTTTAAACAGATATCGGTATGAAGGGTATTTTAAGACGTAGATAACATAGATTGGCACACTTTTATATTATTAGCTGGTTTCCACATAAAAGGAGAGGGTCTAGTTAATTGGCGGTGTAGAAAAAAAGCGTCAGAATTCTTGAGTTTCATCGTAAAGAAAGTTATAAACATTTGTCATAATAAGATATATTAAGATTCCCTGTAACGAAACTCACAATTTTGGCAACATTGGTGCACTGCAATCCTGTTGCGATCTTCAATGAGGTGACTCTTCATCTTCATCTTGAATGAAGTGCCCTAACACACTTCAAGACTCTGGTTCAATTGGATTGTCGCGTTGAGGATTACTATAATTATAACGGAACTCATCACGACGAGAATCATGCAAATCATGTTACGACGAAGATCACCGACTCTCAAGGGGAGAAGCAACGCCTAGAGGGAATGGAATGGACGAAACTGATAAGGCCGTTAGAGTTATGATCTCTTATATTCTTAGACGGTTTACTTTATTGTCGCACAGATATAGTTATAGCACTATACATACATATTGATCATGTTCTATGTATGATGCTTGGATGCAGTAAATTCATGGAAAATATAAAACTCTGATCTACTGCAACTTTGCTAATAATAGTAGGCTCTCCAGTGTTATGCCTCCTTATATTAACGTTTCTATCCTTCCTAGGATAACTTTTTAGGTATTTCTAAAATATAGTAATATGCCCTTATCAACTTTATTGGAGTAACTATCGGAAAGAACTGATACCTAGATCTAGATTTTAGATCTGTGCATTTTTTCGTGTTTTTTGGTTAAATAGATAGATAAGTCCCTACATTTTGGATCTGAACTCTCTTATCGTCCAGTTGATATGAAGAGCAATGCTAGTTTCGAAAAGTACTAATTGAGCACTTTTATGTCCTGCATGCACAAATGGGGAATCGACGAACTTTACAAGAATCTTCAAGAATACAGAGCGCTATCCTTTAACGAAGGAATTGATGAGGCCAGATGGAATGGACTGACATCAAGTTCGTTTCCGAGAAGTTTAGACTGTTCAAGAGTAAAAGGCTTTAAAATAGTTATCGTTCCGATGCTTGTAGTTCTTCTAAATAAAAATTGAATGAGTACAACCAAACTTTCAATATAGAAATACACACCGATGCCAACAGGAATGAACGCGGTATCGTGCCAGGCTCATGTGAACAAATCTGCATTCTTCTACCAGTTTATTTTTCACCTGGGTTGATCCCCAAAAACCCTCCAATTGTATGTCAGCAAAGATAACAACGGCAGCCAATAGACAACTTTTCTACTGGAAGAAAAATTGAGTAGCTGCGAACTCTAAGTAGTAATAATAATAATAATCGTTGGCGCAACAATCAATATTGGATCAGGGCCTTGAAGTGTGTTAGAGCACTTCATTCAAGACCGTAACGGTACACTATAGCACACTGTAGGAGGCAATGTGGTGAGCATTGCGCTCGCCCGCGATTATTATACTGATTTGACTCAGGTACTCATTCAGAGTTGAGTCTACTGTTATCCAACATCTAGTCACGATAAGAAATCCCTCCGCCACAAATGATTCGTACCGCCACCTTCCGCTACGATACCCCGCGCTCTAACCACTTGAACCATCCGGACACTATGAACTCAAAGTACTCTTCATTATACCCGCTATCAAGCACTTTCCAGTATTCCTGTTGAGAACTATAAATAATTGCCCAGCGTTGTAACGAAAATCGCAAACGCAGACGCTCTCAGCCGTTACTTTTATATCCTTCACGTCGCAGAAGGAGGACTAGTTGCCCAGATTCGACGAGTGCTGTACTGAGATAAGGGAGTCGAATAAAAATACATATACCAGCGAAAAAGCAAAAACTGTCTAATTACTTCAAAAGCAGTATAAAAATTTCATTATTTAGGAACACTTTTGAAATTTTTAGATGGGCGAGAAACGTGGATGTATTCTATGCAATGTCGGTTATTTGCCCAATACAAAGTTGGCTATTTGATAACCATAAAGAGGACTTAAGCCGAGGTGATATTTGAGCCCCTACCCCATTTTCAGATACACACCGGGCAACACCTGTGATGTGAAGCTAGAGGACAACTGCGCTGTCTTCTAAGGTCGATTTCATTCGAGGTGGTCTATCTGCAGCACGGAAGAGGTGGTAAAAATGGTTAAGAATCAGACAAAGAGAGAAAACCAAGAAAACTACACACAGGAGGAGCAACTTCATCGGCAAAGGGATATGGAATCTCATTGTGCACCTTTCGGGTAAGGACTAGATAGGTAAATGTTGTTGGTGTATCGGGGTATCGATGTCGCCTATTCTTCCACTAATCTTCCTATAGAGAACTTTTGAAGCATCATTCGCTAACTGATTCTATTAAGATCCATTACCATTAATCCGAAATAAATCTTCAAGGAAGCTCTGCCTTTGTTCCCGCTAGGATCTAGAAAGCCATAAACAGCTGTGCAATTTCTGTTGTTATGACGGATGTTGCCACTCGCAGCCATTTGCTCGCAACCGTGTGAGCACATATCAATGCATTGCATCATAACAACGGCACAAGCAGCAGCCCTTATGGGCGGAATTTTGGGTACGCAACTCCCGGATAGCTGAGTGGTTAGAGCACAAGGCTATCGTACGGAAGGTCACGGTTCAAATCTCACTGGTGGCAGAGGGATTTGTATCGTGATTTGACGTCGGATACCAATCGACTCAGCTGTGAATGAGTACCTAAGTCAAATCAGGGTAAGAATCTCCGGAAAACGCAATGCTGACCACATTGCCTCCTACAGTGTACTGTAGTGTACCGTTACGGTCTTGAATGAAGTGCTCTAACACACTTTAAGGCCCTGATCCAATATGGATTGTTGCGTCAACGATTATTATTATTATTATTAACTCCCGTCGCGGTCGAAAGTGTGCAAGATTTTCCCGTCTCAACAAAATTTCGAAAAATGTGCTGGGAGTTAATCTCCTGTGCATAGTCTTCTTGAAGGAGACTTGGTAAAGGAGCGTGACATTTCTGGTGAAAATGTTGGTTTGCTATTAGCTTCAATCACATTAGAGGCTGAAAAAAATATCAAATGATGCTGTTTCCATCGCGGTGTTTCCTTTTCATTATTTTGTGTATACCCATCTACATCATATTATTTCACAATATGAATACATATTTGCCTTTCAGGGTCTACTTTGGTGCAAAACTCAAATAATCCAGACACATGAAATTGAGCAACAACGTGTAAGGAAGGGCGAACAAAAAACCTTTCTGAACTAGCGTGTGTCAAAAGATAGAAAAGCATGCGGCAAGTGCCTTGTTATAATTATAGAAACCTAGACGCTGGCGCAGGAGAACGGTCAAAAAGCGACAACTTGTTCAGTTTGTTAGGTACTTCTAGCCTCATGGTTGTCAGTAGGGACTTCAGTTGTTAATTTCATTCATCTCGATTTCACCAATATAGGGGGGAAATCGGGGTCTTGGTAGGTAATATTAATATTAGGGGGTTAAGGTTTTCCTCTATTTCGAAAATCAGGTAAAAGAATGTAAATCCAGTCATGCATTCCTAGCTACGCGCAAGTTTATATTCGTGGATGGTAAATTAATGGCAAGTGAGCATGGAAATGTGCTTCATTTTAGGTTTCAACCATATGACCAGCAAAAAGTAGACTATGGTTTCAAAATCGCAACCACAATAAGAAGATGGCAGTGGTGCATATGGCCATTGATCGTTACTATTTGGAAATGGAGGTTGATGGACTTTTAATAGCGAATGTCTACCTTGAGCAGAAGAATAAGTAAAATTGAAAACGAAATTCACAACGTTGGACGGGAACATTCTGATACTCAATTGTGTTATATTTGACAAGTAAGCTTAGTGCTGATGAAAGAGCTTCAACTTTACTTACCTTATGATTAAAACTTATCTAATAGCTCGATTCGATAGTTATTTGATCTTGTTAGAATAGTTTCTTCATTAGTTTCGCCTGCCGGCTCTAGTCACAGCGTTTTTGGCCTTTTCGCTTTCCCGCAATTCCTTGATGGCGCCAACTGAACCGAACATCACCTTTGCCGTAATATGCGTATTAGCAGGGTGACCCGTTGGTGACGTAGTGGATGCTGACGTCACGTTTGAAGCCGTCGAAGAAGTCGACGACCTTGTCTGATATGCACTTGACGATGTCGCGGACGTAGTTGAAATTTGTTGTCGATCTGAACCGCCACTACTCCTACTTGCATTTGAACCCGGAAAGCCACTTGTGTACGGGGTGTAATTGTTGTTAAGGTCGCGACCGCAGCTTCTGCACTGATTCGACATCTTCAAGATTCGCGTAAACACAAGGTTTGGAGAAATTAGACACCTGAGATGCAGGTTTTTTTCTTTTGAGTTACGACCAGTCCCGGTATTAGGGTAAATCCAATATTGGCACACTGACCGGATTAACAAACCAGTGAGAGTCGTGGATATCTCCAACGACACGCGTTAGATAGTAGATACTTTCGGTGGGGGTTTCGGAACTGTATTTAAAAAGCGATCTTCTAACAATAAACCACAAATCAGGAAAAATTGAAAGAAATGTTAATAGTTGTTGGTCAGCTTTCGTAATGAGTTACGTGCACTGGGTTGACCGAGCAGGTAGACCTATCGACTGCACTGGCTCGTTGAATTACTCCGACTCTACCCGGAAAACATGCTCACAATTCAATAAACATTAGGGAATGTTGGAAATCACTTTATAATTCCGCCAAAAGTTCTCCTAGGTGTATAAAAAGTACTGGGAAGGCAGAAAAAAAATAAATAGCATCGAAAATGGGGAGAAAATAGTCACACCGAGATGAGATGAGGAAGCGTTGCATCGAAACGAGGGTAGGGTCATTCACTTGTTTCCAAAATATTTATAAAGCTCGCCAAACTTTTACAGATAAACATTAACAATGTCAACGATCCGATTCGATTCGTCCCGATCCGAAAATTGTTAAAACTGCCTAATACTACGTAATGCATCTGAGCACTTAATACAGTGCAAGCAAGTAGTGTCAAATCGATTCCGAACTATTTTCTATAGAGAAAATAAGCAAATGGCAGTGGACGCAATGAGCCCAGATCGGAACGGAGCCGTGAGAAGTGAGAAGAAAATAATATCAATTGAAAAACCTCTCTAAAAGAAGAAGAGGTAGAAATTGACTTTATATGAAACTAAAGTAAAAAATCTACCAAATCGAGTTGAGGAAAAAGAAAAGAAATAAGAAAAATATCTTGAGATCGAATGAATAAGCAAGAAGTTATGAGTATACTCGTACATAAAAGAAAAAGATCGACGGCGGCGGCGGGAGACCTACTTCCATAGATTCACGGATTCAAGATCTAAAAGTGTGTCAGTCAGACAACGTACGGTAGTAAGCCAAAAGCCGCGGAGAATTTCTTATAGTAAGTGTATGG
The DNA here is from genome assembly GCF_905115235.1 of Hermetia illucens. Lineage (NCBI taxonomy): Eukaryota > Metazoa > Arthropoda > Insecta > Diptera > Stratiomyidae > Hermetia > Hermetia illucens. The sequence continues at coordinate 67,584,020 of NC_051851.1, read as the reverse complement.
TCTGACCGCACATATGTCTCGTCTCAATGGTCGTTCAGTGTTCAGTCCGACTGACTAACTAGATTCGCTAGGCTCAAGCATCTTTGACTAGCTTCTTCTTGGGGAGAGGTAGCAGAAGTATCAGTAGCTGAGACACACATTTGGTGTGCTAGGCACCAACGACTAGCCATCATTCGCTTCACTAAACCCGCTTGTCTGTGAAGCTGAAAAAGTAGTGCTAGTGTGGAGGTGTCTTATGAACATACTTTAAAAACAATGCTCAACTTATAGGCTGCAACGGAGTGCCTGCTTTCCGTCTGCTTCCACACTAACCAATACTCGGCTGTCTCCCAAGAACCATTGAGACTGATAGTATCTTCGCTCTGAACAATAGATTCAGCTGAGTTTGTTTAGTGTAAGAGACAGCATTTCTCCTAGCGTTCATTCGGTATTGTTTTGTCTACTTTGTTAGCGAGCCATTACTAGGTCGAACGGTATACGGGTCGACAGAGTTCACCTCGTTTAGTATTTTTGGGTGTTTTGATCAGATGACCTCATGAAAGATACTGTGCTGGTGCGTAGGTGATGACGGTTTTGTTATTTTAATGATAGCAGGTTGGGAGACTTTCATGGATATTTACAGTTTTCATTTATAATAGTTCAATTCTGAGCGTAACGGCCTATGATTTATATATAATTATATATAAACATTGAATTGATACACATTTATGATTGCTACATTCGGATTTGCTCGAAGTGGTATCTAATGCCGCATATCTTTTATATTAACCTCAGCCTATACACATTTTCATAAGACACGACTAGAAGTTTTACACATAATAAAAGATACGTTTAGATGCAAGTTGTAAGATTATTGAGAACTAGGTGGAGAAGGTTGAAGGGTTTGACTTATTTCATAAAAGAATTAAGTTTTCATTTAGGCTCAAAACTTGTAATATAGTAGTCCCACCTGGCCTTGAATGAAATTTAGGCCTCAAGATATGTTTCATTCCCATTTCTGGCCATATAAACTTATTAATAGTATAGCAGTCTTTTTTAAAGTTCATCATAGGAATACTAAACTTGGCCACATATTAGAACACACTATCACGTTTCGTGGAAATCCGGCAATTACTATCAAAGTTATACCATTTCAAACTTATAAATTTTCCGAAAATTAACTGCTTCTTAAGCCATGCAAATAAGGTGGTGACGTCATAATTAAGGAGAATAATTGACATTCAAGTGAAATATTAAAATTCCATTTATAAAGAATTTATTTTTCCCCGCCCTTTTGCGTAAAACAAAACCTTACTAAAATCGATTCAATGTCTGTCTGTCTGCCAGTTTGCCTGTCGCGCAGGATTTATGCAAAAAGGCTGGAGCTAACGCCAGGAAATTTGGTGGAAATATGTGGTCTATGAACCGTTACACGTGCAAAGAGTCGCATCATTTCCTGTTGGCTTCAATGGAGTCTGGCCATACATGCGAAAGAGTGGAGCAAAACTTTTTTCACAAAATATGGTCATGTGGGTTATCAAATGAAAGGGCTTTATTAGTACTTTTCGGAAATGATCTTATTTCCGACATGAGGCAAAGCACTGGGGAGTGAGGGCACAAAATGTGTACCCCAAAAACTGAAACACGTCTCGATATCCAACCGAAATATCTGGAAAAAAACACAGTGATGCACCTATACAAAATCCCGTTGGAATATCTGGTTAAATAAAGTTAACAGTAGTATATTACTATATTATTAGAAATTTACCTGCAACCTGAAGATTTTTGCAGATGCACACAATTTTGCAGTAACATAGCTGATTATATATTGCATGATGCAAGCAGGTTTCACGATAATCATATTGGAATCAACCAAGTACTTTTCATAAGAGAATTACCAATCACTATACACTCATTCCCATTTTTAGGTACACATACTAAAAACCTTCACCACAAATTATTAGCAACTGCTGAAATCGGTTCCATATGCGAATTGGCTTCGTATATAAGACGGGCAGTCGGCGATTTGTAGTATTTTGATGGGGGCCATGTGGGATTTTTTTGGGAGCCATATGACATTTTTATTTGTTTTTTTTTGCTTTTTACTTTATTTCCTAAGAAAGCGTACATACATATTGATATTCCGTATTTTTCTTTTTCGTTTGAATTTATTGCATTCTAAAAACATCAGGAAATATCGGCGCCACATTGTAGTCAATAGTCTGAAGTACACTATACCAGGACCCTAAACGTACATAAACCGAACCTGTTATTTCTATTTGTAAACTATTGGAAAATTTCTTTAAAACGCTGCCATCTGAAAACCATTTACTAAATGTATTAATTACCAATTAGGAACTAATCCTGTTTCTGAACCGGACAACGCCTAAAGGAGGGGAAGATGATGATAATTATCAATTACACACTACCAAGGATTAGCAAATGCTCAAGAGATTGAGGGTTATTTTGGTGGATAATGGATTGTGGGTGGATTTCGTTAGATCACAATGGTTAAACGTTGATGTTTGCCCTTTTTAGTTCCTTGATTGTTGGACGTTTAAATTTAACTACTATTAATAAAGCTACAGAGTGCGAAGGTTTTGTATTCTATATGAATTGATTGCACTCTAAAAGTATGTGACGCCATCCTCATGTAAAGTGGGCTCAGCTGAACAGCTGGAAGCATGTGAATACCCTAGTTTCACCTTTTTAAGGTTTTGTGTGAAACAAAACCTTAGTAGAACCGAGCCTGTCCGTTTGTCTGTCAAATCCGATTTATTCGGAAACGGCTGGATCGATTGTCATGAAAATTATGGTCTGTTGCTCCCTTTATATAGAGCAAGTGGCGCCATTTTGTGTCAAGTTTTAGCATGGGGGGGGATGATTGTTGTACATTTTTTTTTCACAGAATGTGGCCATGTGGGGCTCAATTATTCGATATTTTCCGAAACTAGTCCCATATTTGAAACGTAGGGGAGGGAGGGTTCAAAATAGACCCTCAAGAAATGTAACGGGTCTCGTTCTCAGAACTTATCCAACCGAAAAATCTGAAAAAAGCACAGTGGTGTATCCAAATGAAATCTAGGCCTCAAAATACATCCCGTTCCGATATCTGCAGAAATAAAGTTAATAATAGCATATTAGCAGATTTTAGAAATTTAGCTGGAAACACATGCTAGAATTACACTGGCACTTGGATAAAGGATACCATAAGGCATAATAGTTTGGAGGAAATCCAACTATTATTAACAAAGTTATAGAAGGTGAAACTATTACGATTTGTGTGAATTTCGTGCATTCTAAAACGTGTATGACGTCATCATAACATATCAATTCGTCAATATCACAAGAAAGTGAACTCACATGACCGGGAGGTCGCAGGGAAACATTACGTTTTAGTTTTTTAATCATTTACTTATCAAAATCAATTACTCCAGGCAGACATATGTGTGCATTTATATGTATGTATATGTTAATGAAGCTTTGGGGTAGTGCCTAATTCAGATAGATATATTTGTACATTGAACAAGTGTACGTACCTCATATGGACATATCTATACTTTTATGCACGAAGTAAGTCGAAAATAGGTGTACAGTTTATGTACATGCCGAATACAGTATTCGGTAGTAGACAATGTTTGTGTATTTATCGTGAGCATAACATCTACGTCTGTCATATTTATATTATTTATTTCTAGTAGCTTGAAAAAAAAATGAGGGAATATTTTGGGTTTTTAGCCAGATGCGAATGGAAAAATATGCATAGAAAGTTTCTCACATAAGTATTCCGTTTTATCTTTTAATCGGTGTTCAACGTGGCTGGGTGTCTGGAACGAGTTAAATTCTCTACCACTGTGCGGCCATTTTTAAAATGTTTATACTACTTATATGCCCAAGCTTTCGACAGAGTAGACTTCCCAAAGGCCTTTTACAACATTTTCATAGACGAGGACCTGAAATTTCATTAGCAACACAAAATTTGAAAGAAACTCTAACGCCTAACAAAACTATCAATATGAAAATGCGATAAAAGGTGAAAAATTGTCTGATGTAAACAGACGCCAAGCTGATGATGCATTGGCGATAAGGTGTTATTAAATTAAAAATTACACAAAACCTTAAAAAAACAAAAAATAATCAGTTCTGCAATGCGCGCTTTGATTAAATTTAAAATACGCGGTACTTTTTGATCGTAAAGTGTAACAAAATTGATACAAGTCGGGCAACCAGAATCCAGACGCTTCAGGTATGAAAGGTTTTGTATATTTTCTGAATAAGCATATATGTCCCATCTCCTCCTAGCTCATAATGTACATGCATATATTATGTCAGACTATTCTCGTGGGATTGCAGTAAATTTGCACAAAAGTCACAACTTTGACCTATTCCAACTTTGTTAGTAATAATCTGATTTCAACAAAACTTGATTTGATTTCAACAACAACAGATATCTTGCTGCATATTAGAGCGACTGAAAAACTTCATTCATTTTCTAAAAAAATATAGTAATATACTATTATCAACCTTATTAGAGCAGATTTCGGTATGGAGGGTATTTCGGAGATTGAACACAATATAGTGCCAGCCCACATTGCCTCGTTTTACATTAAATGTCAGAACTGCGGTTTCAGAAAGTGCTAACCGAAACCTTTTATTTGATACTCCACATGTCTATATTCAGTGAAAAGAATTGAATCATAGTGCTGACATTTCAATTGTTAGCTCCGGTCCCGGAAAGGGAAAATTGAACCCTCTTTTGCTAAGGCATTCCAGATTTCCCTCTACACTACCATGGCAAAATATCCAGCACCGTATCGGATCTAGAAATAGAGTTGAAACGATTTCACACTCTTTTAAAAGATTTTTGAGATGATCAATGAACTACCCAATGCCGTCAGTGTAGCCTAACTAACGCTGCAGATTACGATACACCTATCCTTCAAATCGTCGTTAATTATCCAGGTTGCAGTTCTTAGGATAGCCTGAATGATCATTGTATATTGTCCAATGGAAAACGGCCATTTCTCGTTTTTATCTGATAGCTTCAGAACCCTTTTATGTTTCTAAGCCATCTGTATAAATGACTTCAGTATATTCTACTGGGCATTTTTCTGGATCGCCTCAACTTTCTTCACGTTTAAAGATAACTTCGTATTTTCTGAATATTAGACGATGACGGTTTTACGGTTTGTTCTCAAAAAATATTTTCGTATTTTCTACCAAATAGATGTCTGGAAATACGAAAAGCCGAAAGCATTACAACAGCTGTATTCAGTTCTCCTGATAAATCTTCTAATGCCCTGTGGCTCTCACGTCAGTTGTTTCCAAATATGTACATCTAAACGAATTAGTCTACAAGCTGCTCTTATTTCAGTACATTGAATAAACATATATATCCAAGTGGTGCAAATTCAGTGATGCATTTATGCGCGGGATATCATGCTCACGGCACAGGTATTACCCAGGTATTCAGTTGTTTTCAGTGAGACCAGCTTGCAAGGAAACCCCTTTTGTTTCACTTTAAGTCACCATACTAGGATGCATAAGCAGACATCGGCCTATTGAGAGCAACATATGTTCACATTAATCTAAGGCCTGAGCCCTCATATCGAGGCAAAGGTCGCCAGTATAGCCCATGAACAATTGCGCAACTAAAATTTCTTATCTAGAAAACTACAAAATTTATTTCTTCTTCGGAAAGTTGAAGGGTAATTGCCCTCATATCTAAAAGACAAAGATCTATTACAGGTGAATCCTAAACCTTTGAACCCAAGAGGGACTCACAGGGCTTTCCGCGGTGGCAAGCATGTTATAGGGCCCATGCACTATCAAACAAATCGCACAACGCAGGCTGTTGCGCAATAATTTGCCAATTTAGGGGCGTGTTTGATGCGTTGCGCAAACGACGACGAATTTTAATCATATTTGAAATCTCCCCATGACAATAAGAGTAAAAGAAAAGGATGATTATTAATATTCCGAGGAAGAGAACCCGTCTTGATTGTGGCAATTAAAAGCATTCTGGAATGCATCAAGAAATTTCTCGAAATAGCAGGTTGGTATCTACTCTGCATTCTTCTACACTGACCTCATTAACACGCCATGCTATTCACATAAATATCTAGCACGCTGGTCCCAAATCTAGACAAAAGGGAAGGGTTTGGAGCAAGCGTAGTTTGTACCATCTTCGGTAAAAAAAATAAAATGCTGTGATCACGGAAAAAGATGAATAAAGTAAGTAGGAGTTGTTTCTCTATTCTAGATCCTACCTGATCCCTTTTGATGGCTATTTCCACTATAGGCTGATGAAAAAAATGTATCCAATGTCATTAAAGCGTAGTACTAAGTTTTTCGCACGAAAAAATATTTTCGAACGAAATTTTTTCGCTGTGGAAAATTGACAGTGGAGATTTGTGACAGTGACAGTGGAGATTTTCAATTTTAAAGAAAATAGCAGTGTTCCACAAAATACAAAAAATGTTTATCGATTCAGACTCTGATTCTGATTTGGAAGATGCTATTTTGTTATATAGTGCAGTGCTTGCCGAATCTATCAAAAAAAAAAAGAAAAGGCAAAATAAAAGCATTTATTTGAAGAAGCGACAAAAAAGTGGCAGGTTTGCAAGAGATGTGAGTTGTATTCTGCAAATTCGTTCAATTAGTATTTTTTAATTTGTCTAATATAGTTTCAGGATTTAATTAAAGATCCAATAAGATTCTGTGAAAATTTTCACATGGACGTGATAACTTTTCAGCGGATCCTATCTGTCATATTTTCGCGCGAAAATAATGTGTAGGTGCATTGTTTTCGCACGGAAATTTGACAACTGTGTGTAGATTTCTGTGGATAATTGTGTCTTAGCTAATTTGGTCGAAATTTTTTCGTGCGAAAAACTTAGTACCACGGTGCGAAATTATTTCACAAATGCGAAATTTTTGACAGTTTTTATATGAGATTTCACGCGAAAAAGCGAACTTAGTACTATGCTTAAAGAAATGACCACATTGGAAAGCCACGACGTTCGTCGTCGTTCCTATCGAGAAATCACCAAACGGTTTCGACGCATGAACGGCCTGAGAACATAAGTTAATTAGATCGGGGCAAACAAATACGTGGCTGCAAGCTAAATATTGGTTCCCCGATAAGAAGGACGGAGGAAATCGCAAGAATTCCTTGGAAGAGGCGCATCGACATCTGCGTTCTGAAAAAAAACTCGATAGTGTATTCACAAAAGTTGTGGTATCAAACGCGGACGCGGCAAAAGTATTATAAACTTCTCAATTTTGGCAACCCACAAACTCAATATGGTGTCGACACCAGGGATTTGATGGGCGGTTGAATGTGTAGGTAATAAATAAATATAAACACACAATTAAAAACATTGATATACGTAAGGGAATAAATTTTCCGACTGTTATGTTCTCTCCGAACCTGGCTAGCAAGAAGTAGCGAATCTGCGATCTAGTTAGGGAACCACGCACTGTATCCTGACATCATCCTTTTTACTCTACTTTGCTATCACCTGCCCTTCTACGTGGAGATTCTCGTAATTAGTGAAAATTCATCATGTGGGTGTACAGATTCAGCTCAAAAGGAGGAAAATCCAGTAAGAAGCTGTTGTGAAAAGTGAAGAGCAGCATCGCTAATCAAAACAATACAAATCGGGAAATCAGGAGATGGACGCTTCAGGTATAACAGGTTTCATGTATTTCTTATATAAAAATATTTAGGTGGACATTTCTCCCATTGGTATCTAGCAAGTAACGTATATGCACATATTATGTCAGAATATTTACTTTCGCGTGCTACTGACATTCATAGTCTTAGAACTGGTACTAAAGCGACAACTATGACCTATTATAACTTTGTTAATACTAGGCTACTAAACTTGGTAGAATCACTCTTTGTATAATAACCAGTTTTACTGCATTCTGGGATGAACTATACACCCAGCGAAATAATTATATGTGCAAACAATTATTTTGAAATTGATAGCAAAAGTGGTTTTATTTGATTTTGTTTATATTTTTATTGAAACAGGTTTAATATAAGAATACAAAAAATAGATTGCCCTTTTTATTCTGTTGGCTCTTTTAGTCAATATAAAGTGAAAAAATTAAGCTCCGAAGGAAATATTTATATGTGCAAAAGTAAATTAGATTATAAAAAAATAAGAAAGATAAGCTATAAAAACAAGAATTGATATTTTAGTATTTAGTATGGTCTCCATTATTATAAACCACTTGACTTAATCTAAATGGCATAGAATTAATTAAGGAATGGAGCGTAGAATCGTCGATTTTGGCCCATTCTTCCTTGATAGCTTCTTTGAGGTCCTTGAGGGTGTCAAATTGGCGGCCATTTTTACAGACTTGCTGAGAAAGAATACTCCACAAATTCTCCACTGGATTTAAGTCTGCACTGACAGCAGGCCACTCCAATAAAGGCACATTTTTGGAAGCAAAGAATTGCTTTGTAAACTTAGCAGAATGTATTGAAGCGTTGTCCTGCTGAAAAGTCCAGGACTCACCATAAATATCTTCAGCAAAGTCTAACAATACATCGTTAAGGAGTTCCACGTACATCTGCGCGTTGACTTTATGCGAAATAAAGCAAATTGGTGTCTTTCCATGGTACCCGAAACCTGCCCATACCATCAGAGATCCGCCGCTGAAATTGCGAGAGTAGCGCGTCTGTCGTGGTTGTCTGGAATCTCGCCAATACTTTTGGGAACCATCTGGTCCATCCAGATTAAACTTTTTCTCATCGCTGAAGATGACATTTCGCCACTCTTCGTGCCAAAATTTATATTTTTCAGCGAACTGGAGACGTGCCTTCTTATGGTGAGGGAAGAGTCTGGGTTTGGCACTGCGGTTTTCATATCCAATGTTACTGCTTTCATGTAAAATTTGTTGAATACGACGCCTAGTCACTTGCAGATCCAGTTCTGCTTTAATTTGTCCAGCACTCATGTTTTTGAACACAGCTAGGCGACCGATTTCCCGTTTGGTCCTATCACAAACCATGGGTTTTCTTCCACTTCGCTTGATTTTGGCATAATTTTCAGAGTCGTCCAGAAAGTTTCTAATCGTATTCTGATGGCGATTAACTCTTGCAGCAATTTCCCCAATTTTCATACCAGATTCATGAAGACCAATTATGATCGCACGCTCATTTTCCGTCAGAGTGGTTCCACGTGGCATAGTGCTTTAAAAAAAAATTTTCTGTTCGAAAAATAACTATTTTAATCTATAAATATAAATTTACCTTCTTCTTGAATTTCCTTACTGATTAAAATACTCACAAAACGTAATTACTTTTACACTGCGCGCTTCAAAACACCATCGCTATTGAAATGCACATATAAATATTTCCTTCAACAGACAGACGCCGCCGCAGGTTTTTGTTAAATAACGGTACCGCAACAGAGCGAAAATTAAAAAAACCGATTGTGTTAAGAAACTACACACATACACGAAGTTATCTGCGTACTCAATGAATAATAACAATTATTATAAAAAGAAATCATACCAAATATATTTTTGCACATATAATTCTTTCGCTGGGTGTAGTAATATCCTTAATCTTGTAAATTATAGTCGTGTAAAATTAGAAACTTTATTTTAACAGATGTCGGAATGAGGGTATTACGGAGCCTAGGCACCGTATAGAAACAGTTTCGTATTATTTCAGATTTTTAGTTTTTGCAGCCTTCGTTTCTTCTTTTTTTAATAGTTGGACAGACAGACAGTAAACCGATTCTAATAAGCTTTTTTTACACAAAACCTGAAAAAAAGTTATAAGAGCAAACAAGAATAACCACAATATATAAAACCGAATAATAAGATAACTAAGGAAGTAGCGTAAACAATGAAACATAAATGACGGAAAAAGACGGAAAGATGCTTGCAAAATACCTCCTATTTCAACTATATTTTCCTAAAAAAAGATAGTCTCCTAATTAATGTCTTGAATCTATTTTATAATTTACTAAAAAGGAAGAAGAGGTTCGCTATAAAGGTAATACACCAAACAATGGTTAATCTCGCTTTACTTATCAACCACCCTTCACTTGATTAGAGGGTTTAGGTAATGTAATGTTGTTATCATTCTTATAGTTCTCTCCAAGTATATAGCTTTTCTTCCAAGAAAATATTTATTTTACGAACATATGTTATATACATTTTTTGAGAATTACTTCTTCGCTTCTCCAGTACTGTAACTACCAAAATGAAAAGTAGTACTAAACCTTCTTTAGTACTTTAAATAGTAAAGTTTTTAGAAGCTAAATTATTGAAGAAGGGAGTTTTTACTAGCTACACCTAAATTTTTTGGTTTAGCAATTTCTGATTTATTATAGAATCATAAAATCTTAGCTTTCAACCTCCGAATTCGTTCAGTCAAAACCGATTGCCATGAAATTTAGGGTGGGGTCGAAGGTGGCATAAGAAACAAAAGTTATATATCGCCAATGTGCGTTCAAAAGAGTCTTGGGTCAATTTCCACTGAAGGTTACTGGTTTTGTGTTATTTCACCGAGAAGGAATTATTTCTTTTAGACATCATGAATTGACAAGCTATAACTTAGTCCTTATTGCATTACCAAAAATAGAAAGATTCGTTCTTTTTTTTATTTAACGTTCTTTGTTTCTGCTTAATATCATTTCTATATGAAATGCATGGTTTTCGAATTATTTGTAAAAAAACCGTTGAAAGCCATGCATTTCATCGATTGAAAAAACGGCACGTTAGAACACGAATAACTCGAAAACTACTACTTGTTCGAAAAATTTTCACTAAACATTTATTGCTTAAAATTGACCATTTAACCGATTTCTGTGGTTATTTCGAAAAAAAATCCACCCTCCAGGGGGAAATGCACATCGGCGCTATATAACTATTGTTTTTTTATGTGGCGCAGCAAGATTAACAACCTGAACGTCCGCTGAAGTTTGAAACCCAGGAGTTCGTCTAACTCCAAAAAGAAGTGGGCTCATTTCCACGCACTACCAAGCGATTCCACACCATACACCTCGACATCGTAGCCCCTTTGCGAGACTCGCACGGTTTCAAGTATCCTCCCTTCCTAAGGAGGCCCACACCATGTTCTCGAGCGAGCAGAGCATTTCTTCCAGCTCGGGATCGGAGGACACAAAAAGGCTGTCTCCTAATCCAGGCTGAAACCCGTGTGCGCCCCAAATCAACGTCGCGTTCGCTTCGCCGAATGATGGGGAACGCAGTTCCGGGTTCCGTCGCTGAAGCCCCGGGGTTTCATCTGGGGGCGGAGTGACGTGGCGCAGCGGGGTTAACAACATTCGAAATTTATGTGACGGACAGATGCCACCACCGGCGCTCTCCGTGGTATATTCGAACTCGCCACGAGAGTGGAAAACCAACGGTGAAAAATCCGTTTTGCGAAGCAACCGCTGGTTGAAAAATGACTGTGTCCTAAAACGTTGGCCTAGCCCGTTGTATTCCTTTTAAGTATCGATTTACCAAAAAAAGAAAACTTGTCTAAATAAAGTACTAGTTGAAAAATAAAACACGACTTTGGAACTAGAGAACAGATTATAAATTCAATAAAAATAAATAGTTAAAGTGGTGATTAGTATTTCACCCTAAACTTATGACACCCTCTACTCTACCCCAAATTTCATGTCAATCGGCCTTGACTGAAAAGAATCGGAGGTCGCAATGGATTTTCAGCTTTAATTACTGGACTACAATAACATACGTCATAACAGAGGGCATGATATTGGGAAGTTTTGTATAAATTCTACTATTTTTAGTGAAGTCATTGTGCGTCAACAATGTTTTTTAGTGTAGAAACATACAAGAATAGCCACCCAATACTTATCGCATATACAGAAGATGCAAATTTACATTCTTAAAAAACATTCCCGAATATTTCCACACTTGAAGCGTGCTGTGCTTTATAGTATTCTTCCTTTTGCCGCAACTCCTTGGATAAACGTAATATGTGTATAATATATTAATAGTAGTTTTATTCGAGTATATATTCACTTAGGGTATATATTGAGACTTAAATTTCATAGAGGTTGAGTAATTTCTGAAAATGAGTTCTGCCTCCAAAAACGATCAAAACATCTGTGGAAGTGCCAATTAAGATCATTCATTTATTATCTGATACATATACATTTAGTGAAAAAAAATTACCCTTTGTTTTGCTTGTAGCTTGAGCATCCATACCATGGTTTGTTGTTTCATAATATTAGTTTTCCATTTTCAGAGTATTCAATGCATTTCGCCTTCACCACTTCATTTGGTTGTTGACAGGTCTCGAAAGTGGCTATTGAAAATTTCAGATTGAAAGTTGATTGGAAGCGTAGGGTTTCCCTGTGAAGAGTCTTTCCTGGTCTTGCGACCGAACGCAGCAATTTTAATTGCGGGTTCTCTCCGCTCAGTTCATGCATAATATTTGCAGAACCCTTTGAGTTGGAGGGGTGGAAGTTGTGGTATTAAACTTATCTTTGATCTTTAACTGACGCAAAGAAGAGAATCTTATCTGTTCTCGTATCTTTTAAAGAGGCCTTAAGTTGTTTTTCCTCGAGAGTTTTCACAAATTTCATACATATATATATCCAGTGATCGCGTGAATTTTCACCTTTTAGGAGCATCTCCGGTGCTGGCACCAAGCCGATTTCTTAATTGGTGTTAAAAGGGCAGACATTTTTAATCGACTACTTCGAGTTAATTTCACAAGCATAAAAAACGTATGAAGGTTATTAGAAAATTTCACGAAATTACTCATTGCACTAAGGATGCTGTAACAAATCCTCACCAATAATGCGACACGAATTAAGTGATAAGGACTATGCTAGACCATCCTGGTATATAATCATATTTAAATGAGTTAAACCCTGTACACAGGATACACAAAGTCTGTTACTCTTATGGGTCAGATACCGAATTTTTTATACAGAAACTTCATAAATCAAATATATAAATATACCTTCCAAAAACGAGTTTAAAAATTAAAAAAAAAAAAATGAAATGGAATTTTTATTTGTGTTTATTTCAACGATTTTTTAGCTGGGGTGCCTAGTCGGTATGCAACCTATTGTCCTTAGTTTTTATCCAAAACAATCAAGAATTTTACAATATATAACGAATATGTATGATCACCAGTTGCACTTTAAAATGGAAAAAGGTTGACAAATTTTCCAAAAAATTAAAAGCGTTAAAAGAATTGCGAATTTTTTCTAAAATCTAGGAGCACTTTAGATTACCGTTCCTTCTTTCTTTACCGTCTTTAATGGAGTTTTGACTAGGGTAGTGATGTACACGAGATATCATCACCATCACCAACGGCTCAACAACTGGGGTTTGGTTTTGGCCTTTCTTAGTAAGGAACTCCACACATCCACCAATTTATCATGTTGACGCTCCTTCTCCAGGACCTATATTAGGGAGGCATCCATTGACGAATGACTTTGTGCTGGATGGTTTCATTGTTCATTCTCACCTGATTGTCAGAGGTTATTCGAGGTGATGATGTTATTGAAGCCCGGAGTACCATGGCAACGAGATTGACACCCCTTTGTATTCGTAGCGGTGATTTGCAGGTGATCTCTAGATAGTCTAGGGACGCAAACTAGGTACTTTGGCCATTTTTTATAACCACTACTAGTATGATTGTAAACCGTACCCGATCACCAGCCTGGAGTACCAGCTGGTACAACTTGTCCCATTTTCAGGCGCGAGACCTTAGCTTAACTAATCGGTAACGTGTGGATAGAGACGTGATAGTTACACTTGCAGCAGTGAGGCAAGAATTGATGCCAGTTAGTTGCTACCGGTTACCACCAAATAGCGTCGAACATTTACGTAAGTTATAAAAATTGTAATTGAGTAGAGTAAAATTAAACAATAGTATATCTTACCTCGACATTACCATGTGTTTTTTTTTGAGTGCGGCATCGCATCAACCATCACTGCCAACAGTTTAACAACAGGTGCCCGGTCTATTCCTTCCTGAGTAATGAGCCAATATCCTGGCTTTGAACTGATGTATATCAATTACAAAGCAGCTCTCAGTCATCCTGGCATAAGCCATTGCTGTATCTGAGATAGGGCAATATAGTACAGTATATAAGGAAGATATGCTGATATGAAGAGTAATAATGTGCGAACATCAAATATTATCCTTCGCCATCACATATCTATAACAATAGAATAGTCAGTGCCCTCTTGTAACCACAATTTCGGACGCCCTCATGATAATATCGTTTTGCTTGTTTTGTTACTCATTGAATAGCTAATATCTAACCTTCACGCATATGGGAGAGTGGAGCCTGCATCGCCACATATTGGGTGAAGTTAGTTTATAGAAATCTATCTGTTATCCGGAGTTCTCTTTTGAATTCCAATGTCTTTATTTTTTCTCGGATTGTACTAGCTTGCCTGCTCATCAAATAATTGAAATCACCTATTGATTTCATTTTAGTAGGTCCATCTTCATACAGCTTGTTTACAATTTTGTGAAGAGCATAATATAACAGCAGAGCTTCAGCCCTATTATTTCTCTTAGTCTATCTACAATTTTCCTTACTCCATCGTCCTGAGGAGGACCACAAATAGCCTGTCTGTCTGAAATACATATGTACGTGGATTGGCTTAATGACAATGAAGGATTTCAAGATTTTAAGGGAGCTATTCCAACGAGTGGTGGTCAAAGGGTAGTATAGGTCCCGGGGCGAAACGTGGATTGGTACCCACGATGGAGCACAAAACCTGGGAAATGCCTGCTGAACCAACACCAACAGCTCTACTACCAAACCCTATCTCCACCTCCACGTGGTGACCGCTGGGAGCTCTTTCTTGACGAAAAGCTGCGGACGGAGAAGGATGAAGGCGAGTCTCCCGCGCCTAAAAACGGGACAAATTGTACCAACTGGTCCTCCAGGTTGGGGTTGGGTAGGGCTGACAACCCTACACGGAAAACAACCGTTACGAAGCCACAACAGGAGCCTCGGATAGGATGGATATTAAAACGACGGACCCGGCAACGACAAAGGAACAACGATTTGCGCATTTTCTCATGGAACGTGCGCTCCCTGTACAGAGATGAAGCTGATAAGCAGCTAGCCGATACCCTGTCCCAATATAGGGCTGATGTAACAGCGTTGCAAGAGATGCGATGGACAGGGACCGGTTTCCTGGAGAAGAGCCACTACACCATATATTATAGCGGCCATCCAGTAAACCATGTGCTCGGAGTAGGTTTCTTAGTCAGCCAAAAAATGAAACCTGCTGTTATCGGCTTTGAAAGTATAAGCGAACGGCTATGCACTCTGCGCTTGCGAGGCAAGTTTAGAAATATAAGCCTCATAAACGTTCACGCCCCTACAGAGGAGACTGCAGAGTCGGAGAAGGATACCTTCTACGAGGCAGTAGAAAGAACCCTCGAAGCCTGTCCCAGATATGATATCAAAATCATACTTGGGGATTTTAACAGCCAAGTAGGGAAGGAGCCCGTATTCAGGCGATACGTTGGCTCCCATAGCTTACACGAAAAAACAAATGATAACGGACTGCGGACTATTCAATTAGCAGGGTCACACGAAATGGTTGTTGGAAGTACCTGGTTTGCGCGGAAAGCGGTCCACAAACATACGTGGGCCTCTCCAGACGGGACCACTTTCAACCAAATTGACCACGTGTTGATCGAACGCCGCCACCTCTCAGCCTTGATGAATGTCAGAACATATAGGGGGGCCAATATAGACTCGGATCACTATCCCGTTGGCATGGTGCTCCGAGCTCGAATAACAATACCACCTAGAATCCCCTCTGACAATCAAGTGAGAGTGAACACTGAAGCCATCCACAACACAACCCTCCGCGACATCTATAAGAGGGAAATGGATGCCGCAATAACCACAGTCAATAGAGGACCTGGAGATGAAGCATCAACTAATGATCTTCACAACCACCTGAAGAACGTTATCATGGATACGGCCACAAATATACTTGGCCCCAGCCGCAAAAGGAGTCGGAACGGCTGGTTTGACGATGAATGTAAGCTAGCAACGGAACGTAAGAATGCCGCATACCGAGTAATGTTGCATTCTCAAAGAACGCGGGCACGCGCAGAGACTTATCACGAACTCCGTCGAGCGGAGAAGCGACTTCACAGACGGAAAAAGGAAGCCTGGGAGAACCAACAAGTCTGTGAACTAGAAAAAGTACAGGGAGCAACCGCACCAGGCGCGGAAGTTTTACCAACAAATCAGCAGGATGAAGCCTTATACACCTCGATGCTCATCCTGCCGAGACAAAGAGGGAAATCTGATTTCCGACAGAATGGGCATATTAGAGCGATGGGTTGAGTACTTTGATGAGCTACTGAACAACCAGAACATCGGCGAGTTGGAGGTCCCGCCAACTGAAGACGACGGACAAATACTGCCACCACCAAGTTTAGGAGAAACAGTCCGTGCAATTCATCGGCTAAAAAATCATAAGTCGCCAGGAGCCGATGGAATTACAGCCGAATTGGTTAAATATGGAGGCGACCAGTTACACCATGTGGTTCATCAACTTGTGCTCAAGGTATGGGACAGCGAATCAATGCCTGACGATTGGCAGCGAGGCATAATCTGTCTCATACATAAAAAGGGAGATATCACACAGTGCAGCAATTATAGAGGTATCACGTTGCTGAGTACCATCTATAAGATATTCTCCACTATCTTGCTAGGCCGGATAGCCCCATACGCCCAAAACATCATTGGCCCATACCAAAGAGGCTTCACTCCAGGCAAATCAGCAACAGATCAGATTTTCTCTCTGCGGCAAGCGATGGAAAAACTGTTGGAATATGGACAACAGTTGCACCATCTGTTCATCGACTTTAAAGCCGCCTATGATAGCATAGCCAGGGTAAAACTGTACACGGCCATGAGGGAATTCGGTATCCCGACGAAATTAATAAGACTGACTAGGCTGACCCTGACCAATGTGCGAGGCCAGATAAAAGCAGCAGGATCACTCTCAAGACCATTTGACATCAACAACGGTCTACGACAAGGGGATGCGCTATCATGCGTCCTCTTTAACCTGGCCCTCGAGAAGGTGATCCGTGATGCTAAGGTGAATGCAAGAGGTACGATCCTCTTCAAGTCCACCCAACTACTGGCCTATGCTGACGATATCGACATCATGGGAAGAACCACCCGAGACGTTCAAACTGCCTTCATCCAGATCGAGCAGGCGGCGCGAGATCTTGGGCTGCACATCAATGAAGGCAAGACAAAATACATGGTGGCAACGTCAGCACCGAAGACGAATCAACCAACAACATCAAACCGCACTGGTCAAACACAAGCACGAACAAGAATAAGGATAGGGGAATACAACTTTGAGACCGTTGACAATTTCTCCTATCTAGGGTCGAAAATCACAACCGATAACAACTACGATGATGAAATCCGCGCACGGTTGTTGTCAGCCAACAGAGCCTACTTCAGCTTACAAAGACTGTTCCGCTCGAAACGTCTCACCATAGGGTCAAAGCTCTTACTGTACAAGACTATGATCTTGCCAGTCCTCATGTATTCCTCGGAAACTTGGGTTCTTAGCAAGAAAAATTGCGAACTCTTGGCCGCGTTCGAGAGAAGAATCCTCCGAAGAATTTTTGGCCCCCTACATGAGGATGGACGATTCCGTAGCCTACACAATGACGAAATCTATGAGCGATACCATGACCGTCCGGTTGTGGATAAAATCCGGCTCAATAGGTTACGGTGGGCGGGTCACTTAATCCGTATGGATGAAGATGATCCCACCCGGAAAGTCTATAAGGGCAATATCTATGGTAGGAAAAGAAGACGAGGCAGACCCTGCCTAAGATGGAGCGATGGCGTGGGCCAGGACGCCAGACAGCTTTTAGGGATATCGAATTGGTGGACCTCGGCGCAAAACCGGGATGTCTGGAGTTCCTTATTAAGGCAGGCCTAGACCGGATACCGGTTGTTGCGCCGTTGATGATGATGATGATTCCAACGAGCTATCTTTAATGATGATCGATTGAATTGAAGCTAACTTCCTAAGCTTATATAGAGTAATAATATTTCGATTGTCTTCAAAATAATGCACTGAAATTATGTTAACAATGCTAACTACGATCGGGAACCCACCTCCTTGATAAGCATCAAGATGTTCACACTTTAGATGTTTTGGATTTTCTAGTATAGGTAAGGAGGGAACAAATCTATGTGCACCCACCTAGCGCGTTTATAACCACAGAAATAGTTATATATAAATTTGACCTTTCCCATTACTACATAACATTAGAACAATATTTTGTTGCAGCTGTTGAGAAGTTTTTATTTTTAAATACATACCACCATCTTTGCATTCTTGTATCTATCACTCTGTATATTTACGATAAAAGAAGAAACGACTTTGTAACATGATGTCCCCGAGGGAGGTTACCGGAAGATATTTTAATCTTCTCATGTGTAATAGACCCTAGAATCAGCGACATTATTTCTATTGTATTTGTCCATCAACAAAGCTTTACAGCCGATGGCAATGTCATATGGAAGGATGTGAGCAATTCACTTTTTCTAAAGTCGGAGGAAATACGCTTTACAATAGATAGATAGCCTTCTCGAAGACTACTCTTTTCATATATACATGAAGATTTGAAAATGTTATAAAATAAGTAAATATTAGGAGTATGAAATGTATTCGTAATTGGTGCCATGTTTTATAGGAATGCTTGTGTTGGACGAAATGTCCTCCTATCGAAAAACTTGAATAAATCTCTCAGGCTGAGGCGATTATTACATTTTTGATAAACTTTCCCTACACGTGTAAGAAAAATGTTTTGTAACTCATTTATATGAGGATGTCAGGAAAGCGATTACCAATCCAGTCGGTCCACAATCGCAGATAGCTCTAGATAAATTAAAAAATAAACTTTTCAGCATAGTTTACGATATCTGTTTAGTACGGGCAATCGCTATATTTTGCGTACAACTAGCGTGTTACGACAGATACAGAACCATATTAACTATTATAGTATGTTAGTCATAGTTTTAGTAGAATAGAATTTTGTCTGCCGACGACGGAATGATCCCATCGTAGATCCAGCCATACACTAGACTGAAAAAAGTACTGAAACTTCTTTAAGAATTAGTTATAGCATAAGTAAGTAAGGATACTTACGGGCAAAACATCTGGCTTGGTATGGCGGGCAGTATTCACCAAATTTTAACACAGCGATGCAAAATAATAAATCTTTTTCATTACAAATTTGCCAGTTGTCTGAAAATGCATGACAGGCGAGAGAAAAAGGAGTAAGGAACCATAAAGCCCATCATCGATGTAATTGCCCTAGAAATAGTATTAATTGTACGAATATTAAAAAGTCAGAAACCTGATCCTCGAGGATTTAGGCATGGGTTTGCAGATTTCTTAAAAACTTAAAAACTTCTTCTTGTAAGTACTTAGCAGGCAGTAGTCTAATACATGCACTTAGTAGCTCAGGCTATATGTATACATTCGGCGGCAATAAATGCACAATATTGCAAAATTATACTATTTTAATAATAATAATAATAATCGTTGGTACAAAAATCCATATAGGATCAAGGCCTTGAAGTGTGTTAGAGCACTTCATTCAAGACCGTAACGGTACACTACAGAACACTGTAGGAGGCAATGTCGTCAGCATTACGCTCGTCCGAGATTATTACCCTGATTTGACTCAGGTACTCATTCACAGCTGAGTCGACTGGTATCCGACGTCAAATCACGATATAAATCCCACTGCCGCCAACGAGATTTGAACCGCGACCTTCCGTACGACAACCTTGTGCTCTAACCACTCAGCTGACCGGATCTCCACTAATTATTAATAATAAAAAGTCCAAAAATGAAGAGGGGGAGAAATTTGATGTGCGGTACGAATAATCGGGGTCTGATTTGATGACTAGGTCGTGCTCCCGTAATGGACAGCATGGCGCCGAAACCTCTGATCGTGGGCGGTTCGACGTCTTGGTGCCACGAGGAGTACGAGCATTGCTCCGCCTGCTGAAAGCTATTTCGCTACAATCTGGGGCGATCACTTCAGTAGGTTCGCGTAGGCCGCTGATGAAGTGGACTTGGAGATGAACCTCTTTTTCATCGGCTCCTACTACGAAATGAGGATGGCGGCAGGTACAACATCTTACCTCCCCGTGTTGCACCAGAGATTCCCGCAATACAAGCACATGATTGTGCAGCGAGTCGAAGAACAGAACCCCTTCATTACTCATGGCAACACAATCCCAGCCATCAGCAGGGAATTTGTTCCACTTGAGGTCATCGTGGAAATTAGTGGCCACCCCGCATTACGGTTTCAGTTTGAGTCAGCCGAAGCACAATTCTCCACCGTCCGCCTGAAGTCCCCGCTGAGGTTCGACACTCATTCCAATTGCATAGACTAGGTATGCACAGGCTCTACGCATCTCCACAAACTCCGGCTGAGTGTCGCTGCTGTAACTACTATATAATCACTTGTGTATTGTGGTGTAGTTATGGCTGTCAGAGCGCGGTGACAAGATTCGCTTTCACGTTATTGGTTTGAGTGGCTGAAGAGATCCACCATAGAAAATTCGTCTGGAACCGCGGCAGGACTTACTAAGGAAGGGCATAGCTAGGCTGATTTAAAGAAGCACTGGGGGCAGACAGGAAAGAATTAAGTGCAGAGAGTTTTTCGAAATTATGCCATCCCCTGGAAGACACCCGTAGTTGAAATTTTGGGCACACTAAAGTAGAAACTTTCTGTCGTTTGCAGTAGGTTGCAACGGTATGGCGAAAATCACTCCAGACGTGTCCAGAATGCAACATACAGAAGGAACCAGCAGATTTTTTTCAGATAACTAAGGAATCCCAACAGAACTTTCAGACAGTGCAGTTGGACGTGAAAGATTATTTAGATGTGCTTTGGGGACTACTCGCCCTGCATGCTGAGTGGATTATCACCATGCCACTATTCCGGGCATGGAATTCTTTGGGATATTACCGTAGTAGCTTCGATGAGGCATGAATAGCTCGAAGAACTTGAGAGGCGCAGGTTTGGAATGCACATAGTTGGTTAGCACATGGCATCAATCAGGTCATTAGTCGGCCTGAGGAATTTCCACTCTTTCTCTCTCTGGGCCTACCTACCTTATCCCTAAAAACGACACAGTGAAGGCGCCTGCAGACTCAATACTGATTATTTGCTTACCAAGCCATTAAAATTCATAATGTCCATCATTACTGGAATGGTCAGTGCGCACCCCGAGATCAATAAGGTTCTATCTGAAGAGCAGAAGGGCTGCTGAGTCGGGTCAAGGACTCGCAAAAAGCAACTTATTATCGACTCGGAAGTTGTAAGGCAAGCAACTACAGGCCAAAGAAATCTCTTTAGTTGCTATATCGATTATGCCAAGGCATTTGACAGCGTCTTGCATACCTAGCTGATCGACGCATGTCCGACAGGTGGTGATATCGCATCTTTCGAACAAGAATAAAATAAGCGCATCGAATGTATTCGTTATTCCTTCACTGTCATATGT
Source organism: Hermetia illucens (assembly GCF_905115235.1). Taxonomy (NCBI): domain Eukaryota; kingdom Metazoa; phylum Arthropoda; class Insecta; order Diptera; family Stratiomyidae; genus Hermetia; species Hermetia illucens. The sequence goes on along the minus strand of NC_051851.1, from coordinate 67,562,466 downwards.
CTTCGGAATATTGTCGAAGACGAAAATCGATCTGGAAAACGTCTAGCGGCGGATAGGGACTCCTATGTGCAAATTCCGAATGCATCATCCAAACTCTGCCATGGAGTGCATGAACCTGCCTTTTTCAGGTTCAAAAAATGAAAAAGTCGATTGACGGTTTTGTCCAGAGCAGAGGCAACTCATCAGATGCTGCCTCACCTCTGCCCTGGGAGCAGTGCGACCGAAAGTAACGACAGATGGTAATCGCTCCATTTATACATAATCGCAAACAGGTAATGGGTACGAATTATATTGAAGTGAAATCCGTCATAAGTTCAGATCTAAACCAAGTGGGCGCGGAAGCAGGATTCCCAGCTTCCCCCACAATAAAATTCAATTCGGCCTGGTTTGAGCCAATATCCCACTATATTTAAAAAATTTTCAGTAAAATTAAGGTCAGGGCGGTTTGAAGACTACTCTGGGGATTTTATTCCCGGTCCATCCAGAAACAAATGATGAAAACTGTTTTTTTTTATTATGAAAAGAAATTTGTTGCATTACTAACAAGGATAATTCGGCTCGATGAATCGCCAAGCAATATATCTTTGCTGATAACTCGTCGATAACAGGTATAACTTCTTACGTTATTAATTTGTATTTTTAGCCATTCACTGAATCTTTCAGAATTAGTATGGCTCCAAACCGTTGGTCCCAATACATGCAGAAGGAGTGTGTGAATTTTTTTTCACCAAATATAGTCATGTGGGATATCAAATGAAAGGTCTCGGTTAGTTCTTTCAGAAGCCGTTTTGACATTTATCGGAAAGGAGGGGAGTGCGGGAGGATAAAACTGATAATTTCTTTAACGAAAAATCTGAAAAAACCAGGAGGATGCCACTATACGGTACCTAGGTTTCGAAATACTCTCCATAGCGATATCCATTCAAATAAAGTTAATAATAATATATTATTATAATTTTTAGTAATTGGCTGCAAAACCCCCCTTAAGCTTAATGGAAATCGCACTATTACTAACAAAGTTATAAAAGTTCAAAGTTATCGTTTCCTTGCAAATTCAAGACTATAAATGTTAACATCATCCGAAAGTGGATACTCTCACATAATATATGCATATATTACGTGCTATGTACTAATGGGTGAAATGCACACTCAAATGCCTTTATATAAGAAATACACAAAACCTTTCATACCTGAAGCGTCCAGCTTCCACTTTCCCGACTTGTTTATATTCCGTTAATTTTTTACAAAAGTTTCTCATGTAAGAAACATAACATACGCTGTGTTTGTTTTGTTTGTGAAGTGCCCTTTCTGAGCTTAAGTGTGCGTAATGGGGTGGTACCTTTTTGGAGTGTCCAGTGTCCTCTTAATTTTTTGAAAGATCATAACCAAAATAATTTTTTTTTAGTTTTTAGTTTCTTTGTCATGCGTAATAAAATAGTTGAGAACCAAAATTGAATTTTTTGAAATTTTATTTACTTTTCACGTACTATGATATGATAAAAAATGAATGATAGATAGATAGATAGCTTTATTGAATGAATGAAATGAATATGAATGAAGAGACGATTTTGAACTACTATAATTTTACTTTCAATAGTAGAATTTTCAACAAATTGTTCAGCTCTTGGTTTTGACATATATTATTGCAAAATTCTATTCTTTGAGAATGAACTTCAGAACGTTTCCAATAAATTTTCAATCTTATGGTAATATAATATATGGCTATTGAATAATGAATGAATAATTTTACCAGGAACCTGGGATTTATGTGCGTATCACCAGTTTCTTTTTTCTAATTGTTGAGTTTTATAATTTCGATTACTTTTAAGGTTTAACCCTTTTTAAATTTTTATTCTTATTCCACATATAATTCTGCATTGCCTGCCATAATTCCCATAAAAACAAAAGAACTTCTGGTACCTACCAGATGTTCACCTGAACATTTTTTTTACATTTTTCTGAATTCAATTTTTCTTTTCGCATTTAGTACACTATATAACATTACGCAGCACAAACGGTAAATAAAATGTTAAACTCTTGAAAAACAACTTATGTACCGATTTGGTGGGCAACTTTGCGAAAGAAAATAAATAAAAGTAAGAAATTGGTAGAAAATTAGATTTTCCTCAGTTTTTTTCAGCAATAGCTCAAGATTAAAAATTCATTCTTTTTCAAATAAATTAGATACTGTTTTTGTTAAAAATGCCTGAATATCTTTTGTAGCTGATAAGTTATATTTATGTGCTCTCTTTGAATACAATTTTGACAAAATAAAATTTGAACACAATTAATCGTGGTAAAAAAATTTTGTGAAAAATAAAGAAAAAAAACTATATTGGACCAATTCGGGTGGATATTATAGGAGGCCCCGACTGTCGGATTGAATTTCAAAATAGTCACATGTTCCAAGCGTTTTCCAACTATCTACTCTCCTCCTTTACCACTAAAAGTAATAATTGAAGCCCTTCATCTGTTACCCCGTATGGCTATGCCTGGGACGAGAAATCTTATACGGTTTCCGCATAAACTGGGTGTGATGATATTCCTCCACCACAGTGTCTCAGTGGTGAATAATTTGACTACCGTGCCATCTAATGGTACAAGCGATTTAGATTTCGAGAAGGGGGTTTTCAAGCGAAATAAGACCATGAAAACAAGAACACCAATAATGAATGCGAAAAATCAAAGGGGATCGCTGGCTAGCTAAAGCAGTTTCATCACACACGCGTCCAAGAAGGCTTCAAGACCAAGAAATTCAACAATTCAGGGGAATCTTCTTGATCTCTCCCAACGCTAAAGATATCATAAAAAAGATGTAAGACAGTACTTTTAATGATAAAGTTGAAAGAATGTTTAAAAAAGTACTCCGACCAAGGCTCACAAAGAACAGAGCCCTGATATTGAGGAACAACCTTCCATGCAGTTTCTAGCCAAAATAGTTGAGCTCCCCAAGTTTATCAAGGAGAAGGACAACCTGCATCAAGCTGTTGAAAAGGTGTTGAGAGACATTAGGATCCTCTATAATAGTTTTGCAGGGAGGGAAAGAGGTCTCAAAAAAAAAGCCGGAGCCTTACATTACAATAATTTTACAGGCGATCCATGTGAATCCTAACCGTAATGCGTTTGACTCGCCATCAATTAAAAGAGTGCAGGAGAAATTCGGGGATCCTCTAAGAAATGCGAAGAATAGAATTAAAACTAAGGAAGGGACAAAGTCTGTGCCTTAGCGAAGAACAGAGTAAAAATGAGAATTCCTTAGGAGGTAGCTATCATCTGCAGCAAGGGCAATCTGTTGTGCACAGAGATACCAAAAAAAATCTAGTCGAAAATGTCAGCAAGATCTAAAGGACCTAAAAAGGCTACTGATGGCTTTTGTGAGCAAATTAAGAACTCACTTGGGGATAGTGTACGGACCAAAACATGAGATCTACAATTTAAGTTAGTACAAGTGGGTCAACAATCCGTTGTGGGTTTGAGAGAAGGACCACAATGCGACTACTAAGGGAGGCAACATCAATGTGTATTCCTCCAATGGTTGATGTTCGTGGAAGAAAGAGGAAACTCCATTCGATAAGCTATCATCGGAAACTTTTGTCCGTAGAATATTAGCATGCCAGTACGATTGGGATGTGAAAACTCCATTATCGCAATAATGCACGATTAATTGCGGAAGAGGTCAGAAAGGTGTGATTACTAACGTGGCGTATAGAGTAAAGGAGGCAAAACTAAAGTGATCGAACTAAGCCTAATAATAATAATGTGGATCTTCCCAAACACCGGCGAGTTTAGGCTAGCGTCTCCAAAAATTTTCCACCTCCTAATAAAACACACCGGGAAACCGGGAGCTGGATGCTCAGGAATCCAAGGTTTTGTGTTTTCTTATTCAGGGAACTTTATGTGCATAGCTATTAAATTTCATTCCAAATTTATAAATATATATATCAAAATGACACTTTCTGACTATTCTGCTGACCTTGCGAGGAGCGGAGTTACCAAAAAACTAAGTATGTAAAGGTAAATAATTTACAGCTTGTTGCATATTTGCGTCATGTTCTAGCAAGCACTGCATGTGGGCTTTTTAATATGTTAGACTTCCACTTTAATTTGATGCTGACGTCATATGATCTACTTGCGTGCAATAAATTCATACCAAAACGACAATTTCGATCTGTTATATCTTTGTTACTAATAGCACGACTTCTGTGACAGACAGACGAATGGATTTTAGTAAGGTTTTACTTTACACAAATAATTCTTTTTTACAAAAGAGAAGGAGTTATAAACATGTTGGTGGCACTGGGATGGTTTTGCGCATCCTTACGCACAAAGTCGTGTTGATGGGCGCACCGTACGTTCTGAGCTGGAAGATTTCTCTATGCACAGGGTATTACAGATTTCATATTTTAAATCACACTTGCATTTTTGAATGTATTTTTCTCAATACGGTGTTCTTATAATTTGTTTTCGAGATATCTGAAATTTCAATGGAAGATTCGGCGTATGTAATCGTAGGACGAACTAGAATCATTTATAAAGTTCGACCGGTTCTATTTTTCAAGCAAAATGAAAGAAGAAAATATCTTATCTAATAATAATGTCATTGCGGTTTTAAACACCATTGTGTTTGTAGAGTGACAAGAAAACAAGCGCATCTAAATTATTATTATTATTCTGTTAAGGGAAAGTCGCACCGCGTCCTTGAAGAACTATTGTGCCCCTTTTACTGGTTATAGTGTACCTGTTGATCATAGTATCTCAAGCAGGCCTGTAACCGTTAGGAACTTTAGTATGTTCCCCACTTCCAGAAGTTTCAGCTTTGCATCTGGTATTAAGTGTTCTCCCAGATGTATCGACCTACTTTGCACAAGTGCTGGACACTGTCCCAGGACGTGCATAGAGGTTTCGTCCTCCTCCTCACAGAACCTGCAGGCAGTGCCCGTAGATATCCCTAGCTTCCCTAGGTGATAGTTCAGCCGACAATAACCAGTGAGAATTCCCACTATGGTTCTTTTTGGTGAGGTTTAAGCAATCCTTTGTGCGTATGGGTTCGTATCCCCCAATAAGCACCCTGGACTGCTCCATCCCTGGTAGGCCCGCCTAATATAGTTCCCTCAAACGTTTCTCTTCGTTTCTTAGATTCATAGCCATGAAACCGTTTCCGATTCCGCAGAAGGGTTCTGGCCCGTGTAAAGGCATCCCTGCTCCCTTCTTGGCTAGTTCATCCGCTGCCTCATTGCCTTCCAACCCTGCATGGCCTGGAACCCAAAGTATCCAGACCTTGTTGGACGAGCCGAGTGTATTCAGTCTCTCAAGGTATTCCCATACCAGTTTAGAGTTCATCTGGTTGGACCTAAGTGCTTTGATCGCTACTTGGCTATTGGTGAGAATAGCTATGTTCTGCCCCCTGTAGTTCCTTTGCAGATTAAAAGAGGCACATTTGTGTATGGCGTAAATTTCCGCGTGGAATATGCTAGTGTACCTGCCCATTGACTCAAAGTACATTTTCCTTGGACCAATGACACCGGCACCCGCTCCCTCTGTTGTGAGGGATCCGTCAGTGTACCAAGTAATCAGTTGCTGGTTTAAGCCGTATGTCGCAGCCACGCTCTCCCAGTTTGCCTTGTTACTCCAACGTGTTTCAAACTTCTTATCGAAGTGAAACCTCGCTGTCATGTTGTCCCTCGGTATCAGTAATTGGGGATACCGCCTAGAAAGGATATCAATCTTCCTTCGATTTAGGCAGCTCCCCGCCTCACTCATACTACCGGCCATCTTGAATATTGATCTCCTTGCCTGCATCTGTATGTGCAGATGGAGAGGGGTTAATCCCAGAAGGACCTCCAGGGCTGCCGTTGGGCATGTCCTCATTGCCCCACTGATACACATGCAAGTCAGCCTTTGGAACTTATGTAATTCCCTGGCTTGTGTGCTGAGTTGGGTTCTTTCTGCCCAGATTACCGCTCCATAGGTACTCATTGGCCTTACTATTGCAGTATATATCCAAAGTAGTATCTTCGGGCTGCAACCCCATTTTTTTCCTGCTATGGATCTGCAAGTCATCAGAGCCCTTGTGGCTTTTCGACAAGTGTTTCCGACATGTTTCTTCCAGAGTAATTTTTGGTCTAGCGTGATTCCCAAATATTTGACCTCTGTTTCTCGTTTCACCTCCATATCATGTAATGTTATGGCTTTCAGGTGATCCAGCTTACACCTCCTAGTGAATGGTACTATGGTGGTTTTGGTTGGGTTGCTCCGCAGTCCCACCTTCCTGCACCAGGCACTGGTAACCCTTAATCCAGTTTGGATTCTATGACATTGGGTATCTTCATATTTGCCCCTACAGATTAGAACAATGTCGTCCGCGTAGCCCTGGACTTGTATTCCAGTATTAGTTAACACGTCCAGGAGTTCATCCACTACCATACTCTACATCAGCGGCGATAGTACTCCACCCTGTGGACAGCCTTGAGTGGTGTTCATGATAATAGAATTTGTACCTGTTTGTACCTCTATTTGTCTGCTTTCTAGCATTTTGCCCATCCAGAGTGCCAGGGTGTTTCCCACTCCTTTGCGGCTCAGGGCATCCTGTATCTCTGTGTGCGATGTGTTGTCGAATGCTCCTTCGATATCCAAAAACGCGCACAGTGCAATTTCTTCCTGCCCGGTAAGCGTGTTGACAGTGATGTAGGGGATTACGCTTTAGAACGTCAGTTCTAATATAGTTGTCTATGACCTTCTCCACCGTTTTGAGTACGAACGATGTTAGGCAGATTGGTCTGAAAGATTTAGGGTGAAAAGGATCCTTTTTACCCGCTTTCGGAATAAAGACCACTTTTGCCTGTCTCGATGCCCTTGGTATGTAACCGAGTGCTATGCTCCCCCTTACCACCCTCAGAAGAGACTCTAAGATAATTCCTAGGCCTCTCTGGATAAGTGCTGGGAAAATGCCATCTACTCCGGGAGATTTCATTGGTTGAAAAGTTCCCACTGCCCATCTTAGCCTAGCTTCTGAGCATACCTCTTTTGCTAGTTTCCAGCTCTCTTTCCTTCCCCTTTTATTCGTTATTGGGGTGTCAGGCAGATTATTGTCGCCTGCCGCCGAGGGGTAGGACCCCGGGAAATGAGTTCTGAGAAGCAGGTGTACCTTGTCCTCCTCATTCTCGGTGAATGTCCCATCTTCCTTTTTCAAGCAGACAGAGGATATTCCCCCGTCTTTGGCTACAGCCTTGTACAGCCTGGTTGCTTCTCTGATCTGTTCAATCCCTTCACAGAATTCCTTAAAGCTGTTCCGTTTCGCTTCCCTGATCGCGTTGCTATACGCAGTCAGTGCATTTTTATACCTCCGCCAGTCCCCGGTTTGTTTTGCCCGGTTAAAGAGTTTTCATACCTCCGTTCTCATTCTGGCTAAATCTAAATTGATCTAACGCATCTTCAGACATTTCCACTTTACTTCGTGCACAAAAGCTAGCGTACATATTAATGTTATGTATGTAAATTAAAAACCGCTTTTGACCAGGTACGTACAATTTTATTATGTTATTTACTACCCGCAAGCTTTATTAGCGCATACATATACATACATATGTCTACCTCGCCCCCTTTCCATATTCAAATTTACCGCAAAATAGCGCCACTCGCTGCATATAAAGGGATACACAGACCAAATTTCGTGACAATCGATTTAGCCTTTTCCGCGTAATCGACTGACAGGCAGACATTGAATAGATTTTAATAAGGTTTCGTTTCACACAAAACCTTAAAAAAACATGAAGTGAGTCAAAACCTTATACTTTTTCTTTGAGAATTTAAACTTGGTCAAGATACAGCGAAGGCAACCAGAAACATGTGAAGGGCATTTGGAGGTTGAAGAAATTTCGGTCAGGCGATATGACCTTTCAGGTAGGCATGAATCATATGGACAACGAGGACAATCGATGGACGATGCAAAGCTACACTTGCTGGTAGAGCCTATAAGGGACATTGCAGGCAAATTGGACGCACAATATTTAATAATTTCCCGCAAATTGCAATATGGGATTGCATCCTTTCCACCATATTCAGCACTACTACCACTTTTTTAAACACACTTTTTATCGTAAAAGCAATTTAACTATGAAGCAGCCATCAAAATAACCTTCGAGGAATTTATTCACGGACATCCTCGAAACTGGCATGAGGGTTCTTGTATGTCATTGGGAAAAATGTCTGAAATTTACTGATGCTTATTTCATTATTCATAAAATTAATTTTCATAAGAGTTATACATTTTTTGAAATTCTATTACCTAATACTACATTTCATCCGATACAACCGAATATTTTTGAGGTTTTGCTAAAACAAAACCTTATTAAAATCCGTTCAATCTTTGTCTGTCAGTCACCGCACTTTTCTCAGAAACGGCTATACCCGCAATACATGCAATGAGTTAAATCCCTGTACATACAAAAGAGGGTGTAAAATTTATTTCACGCGGGGTATCAAATGAGAGGTATCGATTAGTACTCTCCAAAGCCGAATTTTGGCATTTGGTGGAAAGGCTACTATGTTTTGACTAATTGACTAGAAAGACCCTTTACGTTAATCCTAGAGTCAGGCAGTAATTCAGATTATCATATGAAGCATAATATTTCTAAATGTATTCAAAATCGTACTATTACTGATAAAGTTACGGTAGCTCAAAGTTGACTTTTCCGTGCAAATTTACTGCAACCCAAAACAATAAATATCAATATCGCACCTAAGTGAGTAGTCTGGCATGCTTGTTCGTTAAAGGCTATCTACAAATGGAATGGTTCTCCATTAAAATACACTTATACAAGAAATACACAAAACCTTTCATATCTGAAGCGTTTATCTTCCGGTTTTCGATTTGTTTATAGTGAACATCCTAATTATTTGTACGTACTTGTCTTTAGCTTCGTTCATTCTATTAATCAATTCTTCTAATTTTAGTGTTTGAAGGACGACTAAATCTGCACATTATCGTTGATTTCTAAGAAGAAGGCGTCTAAAAATATCCTCTGAGATTCCTCTTTTGCATTTGCCGCTCATTACTAATAATTGAATATAGAATTGATGTTGGGAAAATTCTTATTTCCCGAAACTTGATTGAGATTTTGATCTAATGATCATAATGCATAGTATGTGTATATCTTTCTAAGATAGAGTGGCTTCAATTGTGAATAGGTGTTCCCTGAGTGTGTTACGCAATCAAAGTAATGAGTTTATTTACCTACAATCTTTAAGGTAGCGAGATGCTTGTTACTTTATTTAACACGGTTTTAAATTACATCGTAATAATCGTTATGTGGTGTATGTACTCGTATAAAGCTGATTTACTGTTGCTTTACTCTTTTTAGAGACAATGTATGGTATCTTGTATAACAGGCGAACGATTTTGTAGACTTTTCATCACCAAAAAGAAGTTATGAGCTACGTTATCAAACAATAAATTTGTTGACAATCTTTTCCGTTTGAAATGGGAAACAAGGACGCTAGTAAAAAACAACTAATTTTTTTTTACATGTCCTGGATGTCGGCGTGCCTCCTCTCAATGCGTCGCTTGTTATCGGGACACAGATTAACAACACGTACAGCGACGAGTAGCTGGCAAAGAAATAAATGTATGATATACGCACATATCTTTTGATTAGTCTCAACAATACATTGTTAGACAGAAGACACCAAAAGCAGAAAACTCTAAAAATGATAATTTAGATTATCATCAGATTCAAATTTTTTAATTTCCTCATTTTTATGGTTATGTAAAACTAAAAATGTTTTATGTAAAACAAAACCTTTTTAAAATCGGTTTACTGTCTGTCTGTCTGTCTTTTTTAGATTTAGTATAAAATAAAACCTGTCTATCACACCTGATTCACTCGAAAACGGCTAAACCGATTGTCACGAAATTTGGTAAAAAAGTGTCGTTTGTAAATCCCTTTACATATAGCGAATGGCGTTATTTTGTGTCGAGTTTGAGGGGGGACTCCCGATATATGCGAAAGAGGGTGTTCATTTGTTTACCAAATATGGTCATGTGGAGTATTAAATGAAATGATTCGATTAGTACTTTTCGAAGATGATCTTGTTTCTGATATTCGCTGATACATGGAGTTGTGAAGGCTGAAAATGTGCGCCCCGAAAAGGGAAGTTTTCAGAACATACCAACCGTGAGCTCCCGGTATTCCGACTTGTTTTTGTCTCTGTAAGGAGGAGGAAATCTTCAAAAGACGGGTCTGGACATGCCAGAGTGTGGGATTTTTACCTATTCCCGATTCCTCTGTTCCGTTGAACCATAATAAGGCATTACATCACGGGGCGGAGTTAATTCACTTTATCTATTTCTCCTATCTTCCATGCCTTTGTAACCGCGCCTTCCTCACCCCTTCCGCTTTTCGCAGTTTGGTTTGGATTGATGCGATCATTGATTTGATCACATCCCAATACTCCTGCGTTGTTACCATTCTCCTCATCACCTTTTCCGGGATGACTTTTTCTCTTAAAGTTTTCCCTAGGTTTCTCTCTCGTTACTGAATCTCGGACAGTAGAAGAATATGTGCTCTGGGTCCTCTGGAACTCCCTCGTAGTTTTGACAATCTGGTGAATTATCTTGTAGAGGCGCTGGCGATATGCCACATGTCCATTCAGAAACTGGGTGAGATTATAATTAATCTCCCAAGCCATTCCTTGATGGCCCCTAGCACTAAGTAGCTTACAAATATATCGTGGCGCTCCCACGTTCGGCATTATTTTTGCTTGGGCCATGTCCGTTGCGGTTCCTTTTTCACAAGCGTATTGCACCTGTTGTTTAAAGCTTAACTTCGTATCTATCATCACTCCCAAGTATTTGATGGTCGGCTTGGTAGTGATGATGTGATTGCCGATTCTAGTTCGGGCATAAGTGGTCTGCTCAAGTAAGTCCTCAGCGACCCTGCAATGATTGAGGTTTATTTGAATAAACCTCACTTTTTCATTGTAGTTGACGCCTTCCAGCTCCAGGCATTCACCACTTTCAGCAATATGCCGGTTACTCTTTCGTTCCGCACCATAGGCATTTGGGGTCTCTATTGTCCTTCTTCTCACACCTTTTGTATGGATCGGGTTGATCAACGCCGTTGACGCATGCGTTCCCAAAATGTTCCAATATAAGACACTTGAAGCACCTCTTTAATGAAACCTGCTCTCAGGCAATTCTAATCTTTCCGACCGACAATAATTTCTGCGGTGCCTCCGCCGGTGGTCACACTTCTCAGGATGTCACTTTATCAAGGTTCTTGCAGTGTATGTAGATCTTATGCTTTTGGGACCGGATTGTGAAATTCTGCCAAAGTGACTTCTGCACTTCGGTGAGAAAGCTTTGGGTTTTGCTCAAGCAGGATTTTTTCAGATCAAAAATAAGATGGCTTTTCTGGATCCTTCGGATCTTGCTGAGAGTTCTACCCAGATCTTTTAGGTTGGGGTAAGGTTTCACTTTTTTCTGAATCTCCTCGTACGAAAATTGCCCTTAGTAGAGGTAACAATTGCCTCTGGACGAATTTGCACTTTTGCTTTCTTCTTCGCCTTTTCATTAAAGATCTTCGACCCTTCGAATGCTGTAGCTAGCACCTGGAGCACAGGTTTCTTCCTTTCCTTGCTTTTAGTTCCGTTCTTAGAAACTGCTATTGCATTTTTTAAAGTGCTTTCCTGAGTTTTATTTTTTGCCGTTTTTCGTATTGGTGGAAATCGGAGAAATTTCTCCGTCTCTTAGTACCTACTGTGATCGTCTCTCTTGGAAAAATGCGGTGTCAAAACCGGCTTAGTCCAGCAGCACTAGATACCAGTTATATGGGACTCTTACTTTTAAAACCACTTCTTTTTCCTTTGATTCTCCCCACAGGACTCCCATATGGTATTATGCCGCAGAGCTGGATCTGAATTTGTCCTGCGCTCTTGTTAACATAAGTGTTTCTCTTTCGTTCAGTCTTCCGGCTAAATTCTTCCTGCCTAAGCTTCTTATCGATAGTTTCAATCAGCTTTTCGACTTTGGTCCATATCCTCTTTGATTTAACCATATGTTGCATTATTATTTTCGGATGTAAAGTGCTCTCCGATTTTAGCTTCGAATGCAGCCTTCCGGGTTGCGAATCTCGGGCGATAAAATGAAACGTGTTCTGCGTTCTCTGCAATTTCCGGGCACTTTGGACAATATGGCGGATCACCACGCCCAAATTCATGCAGATATCTGCATAGATTATGGATGATGGATTATGCAGGTTATCGTGGGGTCGCTCGATCTATTTTCGGATATCCTATATGATTCTGTGAGTCCAGCGACTCGCTCCATTTCTCCTGCCATTCCGCGATAGTTTCAGTGCGTGCGAACTGTCGCCGACGGGCAGGAGATTCTCCGATGAGATAAGTTCGATCGTAAAGTTGTTGTCCTTTTTTCACCTGAACCTCAATCGGGATCATTCCTGCTATCACGCAAGCCACTTCATTGGATGTTGTTCTGTAAGCGCAGAATGTTAGGAGTGTACTTACGCAGCTCCAATCCTTCTCTTATTTATTATATTTGTCACTACATCTGCCTCTACTGGGGCTGCATACAGTAGGATCGAACTGACCACCCCCGAAATAAGGAGTCGACGGCCCGGCCTTGGACCACCTGTATTTGGTAGCATTCTCGCAATCAGCGCAGTACTACCTCCATCTTTTGTTCCGCGAGCATTAGGCCAGCATTCTTTAACCAGGATTTAATGTCATAGACGACTTCATTTCCATAAAGCTCGATTTCTTCGAGGAGGCCTCCAACAACCGTCACACCAATGTCATCCGCGAAACCAATGGGGATCACAAGAGTAGGGAGGTCTAGCGTCAGTACTTCGTTATACATAATAATCCACAAGAGTGTCCCTAGGGTAGATTCTTATGGAATTTAACAGGTCGTTTGGTATAATTTCATTCCTTCATCTGATTCGCAGCAGCAGCAGCAGATTTGGAAGTCCGTAACGATACGTAAATACGTAACAGGTTCTTCGCTCTTGTCGCTCTATGTCGAATTTAAGGGCGGGTTGGGAAATTTTTCACCAAATATTGCCATATGGGGGGTATCAAATGAAAGGTCTCGATTAGTACTTTTCAAAACTGGTCTCAGTTTTGACATTTAATTCACAAAGTGGTGATTTCTTTCACGGACCCATTGTCAGAACCTACCCAACCAAAAGATCTGAAAAAAATTAGAAAGCTGCCACTATATGGTGCCTAGGCTCCAAAATACCCCCCATACTGATATCCAATCAAATAGAGTTGATTATATTATATTACTATAGTTTTTAGTAATTGTCTGTAAACCCCTTCGCAAGTTCATTTTAGAATGATGAAATTGCAGTAATATAGGCTATAATATAGAGCGTATTCTACCAACTTTGGTGGAAATCGCATTATTATCAACAAAGTTATAAAAGTTCAAAGCTGTCGCTTACATCTTATCTTACAAAAGTGGATATTATCACAAAATACGAGTATATGCATTTATTTTGTGCTAGGTACTAATGGGACAAATATACACTCAAATGGTTTTATAAAAGAAACATACAAAACTTTGCATACCAAAAGCGTCCAGCTTCCGGTTTCCCGACTTGTTCATATTCTGCGATGGCCGAATTGCTTGAGCGTCCGTCTCTCAACCTTGGATTCTTACCTTAAGTCCTAGTACACGTTTGTAGTTAACTTTTTCCTCTTTTCGACTTCAAATGTGATGATAATGAAATAGAAAAGCCATTATCATTAAGGATAACAATTTGAAAGACCTTGTGGGTGTAATAAATGGGATAATCTTTTTTGATGATTCGACCCCATTGTGGAGTTGGAAGTTACCCCTATTAGTAAGGGCACACCACCTTTTCTCTCAAAAAGATGACCTATCAACCGTGAAAGATCGCTATGAATCTACTGGTCTAATTGGCAGATTCTTGTCCTACACACATATCATACATCCTTCCTCCGCAGGGAAGTGAATTCCTGCACGAGATGCAAATGTAAACTCGACGACGCGCATAAGTGCGAGAATGAACGAGGCAAGTACAAATTCTATTTTCAAATTCAGTAGCTTACCACTGGGAAGGAAAAGGAATAATGTCATGGTAGGAGAAAGAGCTCAATGTTGTCGTGTGGGTTTGTCCAATGATGTGTAAAATATTAGCTGGAAGTATTCGCTGCTGAACGGATCCATTCGTCGTCCTTGCTTGCGTCCATGTGCTGAGAGCGGCATGTCATGCTATGTCATGAGGTTTCTTCTTAAATGAATATTTTACACTCATTTTTACGACAAATGTTTTTACGTACGCTTGGATAAATTTAAGACAAACGATGAAGCCATGGACAGATATCGAAAGAATTGGGACGTTGTCGAATGTTTCATATTATCGGTGAGTACAATTTGAGGGTGAACTTTGGAATATGTGTATGGATCACTCTTGCAAGGAAAAAGAGCCGTGCGACTGAACATTATGGCTGCAACAAAATTTTCGTACCACTTCTTCCAATGTGCATACATATGAGTACATATGTACCTTTGAATGTATGAGGCTATTAAAAACGGGGGAAAATATCGAATAGAAATTTATGAATGCAAAATTTAGTATCATTCCAGGAACATTAATAAAATTAAAATTTGGTTTTGTCACGTTCATCCCACTGGGGAGAGTGGAAGCAGGCGCTGAAGACCCCAGCATTTACATACTATTGAGACATGCTGATGTCATCAATATGATTAGCGCTTTGAATTTCTTCACGTGACTATTATTCAACTGGTAAAGGAGAATGGCCAATGTCTGCGGTAACTGAAATGAATTTAGATAAGTTATGGCACTATCAGGAGGCTATTAAAAGTTTGCCGAAAAATGAAAAGTATTCTAATAAAAAAGATAATTTTTATACTGAAAATTCTACTTCTTTTAGAAAATTTTCAGAAAAAAATGCGTTAGCATACCATCTATTACTAAACGAAGGAATTGTCAAACCAATTTTTTTTTTTAATTGGTTGTGGTGGGGAAGGTAATATTGCGTGTCGCGCTCGGCTCGTTGATTCATTGAATGAATAATAAAAAATTCTCTGATTAAAAGGAAATTGAAATTTGTTTATTTTTGATATATTCAAATATATACAGTGTGCGCAATTTCTATATACGCACCCCATATATTGCACGTTGTGACTATATAGAAGCCTTGAGAAATATAAAGTTTATATGATAGTAAATGTATCTTTATTTAAGTTTAGAATAACAAAAAAAAAATTAACAAAA
The DNA here is from genome assembly GCF_905115235.1 of Hermetia illucens. NCBI lineage: Eukaryota > Metazoa > Arthropoda > Insecta > Diptera > Stratiomyidae > Hermetia > Hermetia illucens. The sequence continues at coordinate 67,547,182 of NC_051851.1, read as the reverse complement.
TACATCTTAATTTTGCACTTGCACTTTTAAGCTTATTGAAATAAATTTCAATTGCCCTCATTGGACCTTATGACTTCGAAAATTCGATTTGGCGTTGAGGCTATTAAATTTTTGAAGTATTTTCTTCGATTTGGTGCCAGGATTCTAAAACTTTTGTCATTAACTCAAGTACGGAGCTAAATTGGCCTTCATTCGCATAGACTTTCCTTGCAAGTATACCCCATATATCTCTATGGGGTTAAGATCAGGACTTCCATGGGACCACTGCAAATTTTTTATTTGTTTGCCATTTAAAATTGATTTCGTGTACGCAGTAGCGTGTACCGCGGCGTTGTCATGTTGGAAATTCCAGTCAATGTTATTATTCTCATCTAAATGCGGCATCAAAATGGCTTCCAGAAGCTCAGTATAAATTACTGAGTTCATTTTGGTTGGTACGATTCCCTGTCGAAGGTTACAGGGAAAAGAAAATGCCTCCCAAACCATAACACTGCCGCCTCCAAAGTTGCGACTCATTCGAGGAGCTTAATTTTTTTTAGATCGTGCTAAAATGCACTAAATCCAGCTGGACCGTAAAGCTTGAATTTCTTCTCTTCCGAAAAAATTACTACCTTGCATTTTTCTTCCCATTTCATCTACGATCTATCCAATTTGAGACGAGCCTTATTATTTGTCGGTGTTAAATGAGCTACTTTAGCAGTTTTTTTATAGTTAATGCTGTTATCAGTAAGGAAAATCTGTTGCAACCGTCTCTTTTTAATAGGAAGAAGTAATTTCGACATAATCTGGCACGAACCAAATTTTATTTCTAGTAGCTTCCTCTTTAATCAGGGCGATTTCTCTTTTCCCGATTTTTTTATTTTCACGCCGATGCTTTTTTTTACCACATTTTCCCTTTAATCTAAAGAAATTCCGCACAACTCCGTCGGAGTCATTGTGCAGCCCGAATCCTCCATTCTGGCAAGTTGGGCTTTTTCTTCTTCGGTTAACACTGTTCCACGAGGCATCGCTATAATCTAACCTAAAAAAGTTAAAGCTGAGCACCATTTTACGTAGAACACTACAACATTTCACGTCACACCTTTTAACTACAAAAAAAAACTTTTCAAAAGTAATTTTATAGATGTTTTAGTTACCTGCGTATATAGAAATTGCGCACTTGCTAATGATCGCTTTCGATCAGAAACAAAATATCGTGCAAAATTTTTCAGCTAAACTTAATGCCGCTGTCATAACGAATTCTCAGGAAACCAAGGAACTTATATCCCTTGAATTGTTTCACACAATCTTCGCATTCTATGCATTTTCTAAGAAAAAGAGGAAAAATGTGACTGCGTATATAGAAATTGCGCTCACTGTATATATATATATGCGCTACTACGCTGGAGGATCTAGGTAATGCATTATAAATAGTCTTCTTCGAACCCAATGCTCCGATCGTTATGAAATTTAGTGAGAATATTTTTGAGATAATGTATTTAAAGGATACGTAATAAATCATTTTTCGATTCACCCGAACATCACAACTATATATAACTTCAAGGGGTATTATTCTAGTGTTAAGTGTGTAAAACAGGGTATCATTTTGAAACTGTTATAAAAAGGAAACTATTCAAGCTATCGACTTGAAATTTTACATGCTTCCTTCTTTCAAGTTCTTAAATCATTGTTGCTGCGGAAATGCGGCTGGCTGAAGGAAACGTTTCAGATGTGCATACCAGGGCACTCGAACACCACTGGTAAAGATAAGACTGGCAGATAAGCTGCTCTACAATAGTGGGAGCAGAGTTAGCATTTTACGTGAAGTAAGGCAGTCTACTGTCGAAAAAAAAAAAATGTGCTGAGGTTCACTCAGCCGAATGGGAGAATTTGATTCCCCGCCGTTAGTTGCAAATCCAACAATGGTAAAATATCATTTCAAATCCCTCCGAGTCCGAACTTTTGTTGGGGGCTCATCGAAGCTACTCTCCATTATTTCATTTGATTAACATATTTTAAATTATCCATTGTATAATGTGAATTATAAAGTTTACATATTGATAGATTGGTATCGCTATTACATTGTTCTTGGGGAGAAGCCATTAAGTATTCATGTTGAGGAATAAATTAGTCAGGTCGTTGTCGATGTTGAAGATGATGCGAACTGGATAGCCGCGATATGACAGGCTTCGCAATCGTTGCCTTTCATTTGCTATATTTCCCCATGTGGTTCTGACATTTTACTTACCAGCTCTTTTGCAATCGGAGTATATATCGTAAATTATAGACAGATATATTATGATGAAGCTTCATTTTTGGCATATTGGATGTCTCTCTTTCTCATCAGGAAATGCAAACCTATTAATCTGGCTCCGCGTCTGTCAGTGTGTCTGTCTGTCCGTCTGTCACACGAGATTTACACGGTTGAAGTTATCATCACGAAATTCGGTGAGAATACACATGTGCTCTGCCTTCCACAGGCAACGAGTTGCACAATTTCGTGTTGGGTTTTAGCGGGTGCTACCCATATATGCAGAAGGGAGGAATAACATAACATCAAATGAACTGGCTCAATTAGTACTCTTCGAAATGATTTCCGATATTAGGCGAAAAATAGGAAAATAACGACTCAAAATGTATATCCCAGAAAGTAAGACAGTTCTCGTTCTCAGAAACTATCCAACCGACAAATCTGAAAAAAATCGCAGTGATGCATCTACACAAAATCTAGGCCTCAAAATATATCTGCGCAATTAATGACAAATTTATTTGAAATGCGCCCCCCTTAGGCTCATTTTAGAAGTACAAAGTTTAGCATTAGTATAAGTATAATTTCGTCGGGATACCGAATTTTTTACCCTGGCTATGCTGTTATAGGCGGCTTTAAGGTCGATGACAAAATGGTACTGCAGCAGTTTCTCTCTGGTATGTGCCGATAATGTTCTGGGTGTATGGGGTTATCCGGCCTAGCAAGATAGAGGAGAATATCTTATAGATAGTATTCAGCAACATGATACCACTATAATTGCTGTATTGCGTGATATCCCCTTTTTATGTATGGGAGAAATAATGCCCCTTTGCTAGTCATCAGGCATTGATTCGCTGTCCCACACTTTGATGAACCGCTTGGTGTAATTGGTCGCCTCCATATTTAATCAATTCGACTGTAATTCCATCGGCTCCTGGCGACTTATGGTTTTTAAGCCGGTGGATTGCATAGGCTGTGTCTTCTATGCTTGGTGGTGGTAATATTTGTCCGTCGGCTTCAGTTGGCGGACCTTTGAGCAGTTCATCAAAATACTCAACCCATCACTCCAATATGCCCATTCTGTCGGAAATCGGATTTCCTTCTTTGTCTCGGCAGGATGAGCATCGAGATGTGTAAGGCTTTATCCTGCTGACTTGTTGACGTGCAGGCTTAATGTGGTTGCTCCCTGTATTTTTCGAGTTCAGAGACTTTTTGGTTCGCATTCTTTGAAAATGCAACATTACTCGGTATGCAGCATTCTTCCGTTTAGTTGCTAGCTTACATTTATCATCGAACAACCCGTTCCGACTTTTCGACTGCGGTCAAGTATGTTTGTGGTCGTATCATTGATAATGCCTTTCAGGTTGCTTCATTTTTTCGAAATCTGTTAGCTGCGGTCATCGTGGAATCCATTTGCCTTTTATAGGTGTTTCAGAGGGCTGTATTGTGAATGACTTCAGTATTCACTCTCACCTGATTGTCAGAAGGGATTGTATATCATGTGAATTTATTGCACTCGAAGGCGTTTAGGACGCTGAAGTTTGGAGACGTATCAAGGAGTATTTTGAATTTTCGCTGTGTACAAAAAACATGCATAGAAAATCTCTCACACAAGGCGTACAAACAACTTTTATATCCCAAGCGTCCAGGTTCCAGTATTCGGACTTATTTGTGTCTATTCTCAGTGAACCTCTTCACACTTCCTGGAGTGTGAAGATAGGGAAATTAACTGACTGTCATAATAATTAGAATTATCATATCTAACTCACATTTTCTCCGATTTAATGCGTGATATCCACAAATTTCCTATAATTTATTAGTTAGTAGCTTAGTGCAGATGAAGAGTGTAAGTCGCTCCTGAAATATATATTTACATTTAGAACTAAAAATTGTAGTTTGGGGGGAGCTATCACTTGTCTATCAATTTTAGACTAGACTACAAGTAGCAGACACAAATCTAATTTCCTATAACGATCACTTTTATATGTCATTCGGAAGCTAACAAGGTGAGGCAATTTTTATCAACTTTGCAGGTTTGTAAATTTATAGTATCGTTGCAAAAATGCGCGTGCCTCACGAAAAGACAGAATATGACGGCAATTATGGCAGTAACCACTCAAGAGCTGTTGGAGATCTGCATCGAAATAGGTGACAACAAAACTCCGGGTCTGGACGGAATACCAAATAGGGTCCTTAAGCTCACTGTGAAATCCCTACTGGACATGTTTGGTGAATTGTTCAAAGCGTGCATGTTCGAGGGTATCTTCCCTATAGCATGGAAGCGGCAGAAGTTGGTACTGTTGTCTAAGGCAGGCAAACCTCCAGGTAAGCCATCCTTCTATAGACTTTGTCTTCCAGACAGCAGGGGAAAGTGTAGGAGCCAAAATTGAGTTTTCTTTCTTTCAATTTTTTTTTTTGAACTGAGGTTTAAAAAAAATATTTTTTAATTCTCTATTATTTTATCAAGGATAAAAGCATATAAATTCTTATATATATAATATTTATCAATATTTTGTGGAACCCCTCTTTGCACTAATAAAAGCCTTTATTCTGTTTGGCATGCATTCATAGCAGCAGTTAATCATATCCTTGATATCGCCATTATTTTCCCCGATATCGTCATTTTTTATCTTGAGTTCGTTTAGAGTGGGATTAGGAGAGGAGTAAACTTACGATTTGCATAGGCTCCAAACATTTTCTATGGGGTTAAGATCGGGGGAATGGGGATTTAATGGGATGGCAAGGTGCACCATCCTGAATTTATAGGGTAGAAAATCTACAGTTCCTAAAGTAATTATAATAAGGAGTCAAGATGTGGGCAATGGCCGCCTAGTACTGGCGGCTATCCATTGTTCTTTGCACGAAATATGCGGGTCCATCAGCGGAGATAAGTGACAGTATCATTGCTGGTGGATTTTTTATCGTTGCCGCGACGCAATCTTCATTATACCGTTTTGATGGTTTTCTTCGAACATATTGGTGACTCTCTGTAACCGTTTACAACCTACATTCGTCGCTAAAAGCTCCCTAAATGAATTTTTCTTTAAATATTTATTTCGAGGGAAAAATACTATCAAAAGACTTTTCCGAGTCTTCAACGGTATGCCGATAGCGTCTTGCAAACTCCAGCCTGGCTTTCTTCATTCTGGTTTTTAGCTTTGTTTTTTTTGTCAGTATTCTCGAACTTAAATTCCCTTGGTAATGCCTTCGCCTTAATGTCATTTCCGAAATGTTTATTCCCTCTTCTTGAAGTTGTTGATGCAGAGTCCTTAAAGTTGAAAAATGCTCCTCACAAGCCTATGCAATGATTCTGCGATCCATCCGAGGAGTCGTTTTCCTTTTACCATGGCAATTTTGCCGTTTGTTATGGACTTACCCTTCATTACTAATGTCCATCCTACTGATTCTGCTTACTATTTGACTGGTCCTAATTCAACGAACAGGGACTCTACTTATGCAAATTGATCAGTCCTGTTAAGCCAGCGATGAGAGATTTAAATTGGACACCCCACGTCATTTCCACTTCCTTAAAAAAACAAAAAAACCAAAGGTGGCAAACCGGATGCTGGATGCTTGACATATAAAAGGTTTTGTGTTACTCTATGCGTGGAGCTTTGAGTCGACGGCAGTTGCATAATAATTTAAAATTATATTGCACATTATTTTTTAATAGCCGTATGCACAAATAATTTGTTCTGCAAAAAACTCTATCGATTATAGTTAATTTCATACGATTCACGCTAGGATTTCCACAATATTAGCAAATATGAAGAAGGTCACCTACAGCAAATATATAGAAGTCGAATTACCGAATGCTAGGCGCTTCAGGTATAAAAGTTTTGTGTTCATCATTCAGGAACTTTCTATATACATATCATTTCAGAAATAGCTACAATCCCAAAATACTCGGAGGCGATCTCATTAGACGCTACCCCTCCACCCTTCGGAGCGGCATGACCCGGAAACGGCTACAAGTGCCATTTTGCTCTCTTTTTGTTTAATTCAAAACCCTAAGGGTACGAATTACATACACAAATGGTACGAAACCGTTAGGTTTTCACCTAGACGGGCTTTAGCTAACACAACTACTCTTGTTTAGGGATGAGTGGTGCTAAATTCGCCATCTACTGAATGGCGAAGCAAGTTGCTTCTCAAATTAATAATTAATCCCTTAACAAAAAGTATTTGTACTACCCGCAAACTTTATAAACTTTCATCTGAGTTCACATTCTATGATTTTCTATGAATTCACGTAGAGTACACAAGTTTGACCTTCTACAACTTGGTTAGTAATAGTCGGAACAAATTCAATTCGTACTTCTAGAACAAACTTAAGAGGGTCATTTCGTGTGTCGGATCCGCGGAATCGAATTTTCTTTTCTGGCATCAATTGTATCTAGATATCATAATCATCATCAACGGCGCAACAACCGTTATCTGGTCTAGGCCTGCCTTAATAAGGAACTGCAGACATCCCGGTTTTCCACCGAGGTCCATACGGATTAAATGACCAGCCCACCGTAATCTATTGAGCCGGATTTTATCCACAACCGGACGGTCATGGTATCGCTCATAGATTTCGTCATTGTGTAGGCTACGGAATCGTCCATCCTCATGTAGGGGGCCAAAACTTCTTCGGAGGATTCTTCTCTCAAACGCGACCAAGAATTCGTAATTTTTCTTGCTAAGAACCCAAGTTTCCGAGGAATACATGAGGACTGGCAAGATCATAGTCTTGTACAGTAAGAGCTTTGACCCTATGATGGGACGTTTCGAGCGGAACGGTTTTTGTAAGCTGATCTATATATAGTGTAGAATATATGGGGGAAGTGATTTTTGGATATTCGGAGTCGTTTGGAAATTATAGTGTTAAACACGTGATAAGTCACATGCCTGATTTATGTCGATCGCCGTAATAAAGCGCGTATTTCTCGGTCCGAATGACGTTCGAGTGACATCACTAAAAGGACAATAGTTGTAGCCAAGGCTGTACATGTGTTTCTTCAAGAAACCTAAGTTTTATGGATTATGTATAGCAGATTAATGGTCAGTTTTATGGCTAAAAATCGCATTCTACTTTTTAAATGCGTTTTTCTCGAAACTGCATGTTGAAAACGGCTGCCACCATAGCCAAAATCTATCCAACGAAATTCTTTGAAATTTTTACGACTTATTCAGAACATATTTCTACAGTCCGCTAATTGGGATAATTGCGATTCGTTCAGCAGTTTTTTTTATTCATTAAAGAAGCCTTGAAAAAACACCAACATTCATAAAAAAGAAGTTTAACACGTCACCAAAAATTGAGCTTTTAATATTTTTTAATAATCCTTGTTTACGGACTCTAGTTAAGTCTGTACGTCACACGGGAAGACCCCCTTAAGAAGAGTTTGGGTAAATTTTTAAAATATAGTGATATGCCATTAGTAACTTTATTTTATCTGATATCGTATCTCCCCCTCGGACACCACCTTGTCGTGGTGGGGGAGCCTGTAGTAGTTTACTACTACACTAAGGGTGTCCAAAAATATGAATATGGAAACGATGGATTTAAACTCTCCAAGTGGTAGGAAGTCACAGACTTCGAATCCACCCGTGACCATGAGCAATCATGTCGCGGCCGAGGCGCGGATTTTGGAGGCGTCACCACATTCATACTCGCCTACAGATCAATCTGTAGAAGGCATGCTTTCCGACTCAATGGAAAGTTTGCACTTGGTGCCTACGGCGAAGTTAGCCAGAAAGGAAAGTACGGAAACTGTCAAATTGGGAGAAACTGGAAATCCGACTACGGCCGGCTCGTCCGCGGTACTACAGCCCAAATCTACCTGCAAGCGGAAGAGGAAGGTCCGGCGAAAGGGAACTTCGGCCACTAAGGAGGGGGGACTACAGGCTGAATCCTGCCTATCAGAACCTTCTCCTTTATCCATACCGGGAAGAGCGGAAGAACGGGAAGCTGGTGACGTGGACGCTACTGGTTTAACGCCGGTGTGTGGAAATGGATCCAAGCGGTCCGGACACCGTCAACCTGGAAAGGCCCTAAGCCAACGGCAGAAGAGAGCACTGCGAAGGAAGATGAAGCACCCTGGGAATGAGGACATGGACGTGGCTGTACCACTAGGCGCGGTAACGCCCAGAGAAATCGGACGCAAGGAAGCGGAATCTCCGGCGGAAGGTGGGGATAAACTGGAAACCCCGGTAAGATCCACACTGGACGCACCAGACTCTTCTGTCAGCGGTAATGCGCGCAAGAAGCGTAAGATCAACACATCTGCTGTGGCCAACGCTTTATTGTGCTCCGCACCAGGGCTTATATCCCCGCGCCTCGCGGGGATTAGGAGCGGTGTGCCCCCCGTATGGGGGCTCGCACTGGGGAAGGGACTACAGAATGAATCCTACCTGCTAGTAACTTTTCCTACACCTTCCAAGGAACAGGCGGAAGGAAGGGAAGCCAGAGACGTGAACGGAACTGACTTGATGCCAGTTCGAGTGATCGAATCTATGCAACCCGGACACCGGAAACCAATTAAGGTGCTAAGTGGAAAACAGAGGAATGCTCTGCGGGATGAGATGAGATCTTTCGTGGATGAGAACATGGGAATTGCGGTACTTCCAAGTACGGTTTTTCTCAGGGAAATCAATCACGAGGGGATCGAGTCTCTGGAGGTACGGTGTGGGGGAAACCCCGTCATACACGGACTGCCGCTTACACTTCTAACTGTTTTCCATAAGACAATAGACTAAGTTTATGTCGAAAAACATAAAGATTGGTCAAATCAACCTGCAGCATGCCAAAGCTCCCTCCTACCTGTTCGCAGCGAGAATGACAAAGCTACAGGATTTCCCCTATATCTTTCTGGTGCAAGAACCGTGGGTTCGATTTAACAGAATCTGTGGCATTGGATCAGTAAAGGGGGCTAGGATCTTCTACGACGAAAGATCCATAAGACCGAGAGCTTGTGTCCTGATGTCAAGACGGTTAGAGGCAACTATGCTGAGACAATATTGATCCCAGGAATTAGCTACGGTCATCATAAAATACCAGATAAATGGCGAGAGGAAAAACATCTTAGTTGCCTCCGCTTATTTACCCTATGATTCTTTGTGTCCTCCACCGACGCAAGAACTTAGGGATCTGGTGGCGTATGCAGAATCAAGTGTTCTCGAACTCTTAATAGGTTGCGATGCGAATGCTCAACGTATTTGTTGAGGCAGTAGCAAATGCAATCCAAGAGGAGAGAAGCTATTTGATTTTATCACTTCAGCTGGTCTTATGACTGCAAACGTAGGGTGCGCCCCTACATTCGTGCGACCGAGAAGAAGCGAAGTAATTGACCTAACAATCTGTACCCCAAAATTGCTAGAGTTGATTACACACTGGCGAGTGCTAGACGAGGTCTCACTGTCAGATCACCGATATCTAGAATTCAATCTGACTATTGCGGGCGAACAGTCTGCAGTACAAAGACGGAACCCTAGGAAAATGGATTGGGCAAAGTACAATGAACTTCCTGGCAATAAAGTGCAGTTCCCTAGGCGACTAAGGACACCTTTGGTGCTGAAAGATGAATTGAAACCTCTGAACAGCACACTTTTAGAGTGCTATGAAGAGGCTTGTCCTATTTCCCGAGGCCAAAGCGGTAAAACGGTTCCCTGGTGGAACCGAGAACTGCAAAAACTCAGGAAATCAATCAGGCGACTTCTAAATCGTGCTTGCAAAAGAATGAAGACTGGTTAAATTTCAGGAACTCACAACGTGAATATAAGAGGCTCGTGAGGTGCTCGAAACGAGACTCCTTTAGAGTGTACTATGAGGAACTGGAAGGCGAAAGGGAGACTTCAAAGCTGTGCAGAGTCCTCAAAAAGGATGAGTCGGCCAAGTTGGATTCTCTTAGAAAACCCGACGGTACCTTCACGAGCTCCAGACTGGACTCAGTACAGACCCTCCTGGAGGTACATCACCCGGGAGAACGGGAAGTGGTAGGGGGAGAGTTGACGGTTCTTGCAACCCCTTCAACTCGCAAGTGTTGCAAGGGGAACTGGAACACTGCGAAAGCGGTTGTTACCCATGAAAAGGTGAGAGCTGCCATTCTGTCCTTTGAACATTTCAAAGCACCTGGCATGGATGGCATCTATCCGGCAATGCTAAAGGAGAGTATGGAGCATTTCGAGCGACCTCTAAGAAATATTTTTCGAGGATGTCTTGCTCTGGGCTGGCAACAGGTTAAGGTAGTTTTCATACCGCAACCTGGGAAAGATGACTATTCTAATCCAAAGAACTTCAGACAGCACAAGGAGGTGTGCTTTCGCCGCTTCTGTGGAGTATGCTGATCGACTCACTGCTATGCGAACTGCAAAATTTGCCAATACACGCTCAAGCTTATGCTGATGACTTGGCTGTACTTGCTGTTGATCGGGATCTTGGAACGGTGTGTAGGAATATACAGCGTGCCGTTGATTTGATAGACAGCTGGTGCCTTAGACATGGTTTGTCAGTTAATCCAAATGAAACCATAATGGTTTTATTCACAAAAAGGAGAAAACTGAATGGACTTTGTCTCCCTGAGATGAGGGGTACTACCCTTCAACTCTCCGAAGAAGTGAAATATCTGGGGGTCACTCTAGATAAAAAACTTCTTTGGAACAAACATGTAGAGATAAAGATGAAACGAGCTCTCACAGCTTATGGGCTGTGCAGACGGACCTTTGCTTCGACATGGGAACTCAGGCCTCATGTGGTAATGTGTTGCCATCATTAGGCCGATGTATCCGTAGTGTAGTGGGTTAAGGTGAGACAAAAAGGTTTTCACCGTAAACTAGCCGCACTGCAAAGAACTGTTTGTCTGGGTATCACTGGTGCCATGAGCACGACATCCGGCGCAGCTCTGAATGCACTACTCAATTTGCAGCCCCTGGACATATTTATTCAAAGCATTGCAATGAGAGCAGCTCATAGGCTAATTCGATTAGATCTATAGGAAAACAACGGATGTGGGGGGCACAGAGCATTGGAAGAGTTACTGGGAGGACTGAATCCACTTCTTACAATGCTTTCCGATTCTCGTGTCCCCATACATCTGTTTGGTAGAAGATATGTAGTTACCCTGAAGCGTAGAGAGGACTGGGAAGACCCAGAGGAATGCATGGCGGGATATACGGAAGTCTTCTACACCGATGGCTCAAAAACAGAAGAGGGTTCTGGAGCCGGAGTCTACCTCTCGAATAAAAACGAGAAGTGGGCTTTTCCTTTGGGACAATATGCGACGGTTTTTCAAGCCGAAGTTTATGCGATCCTAAGGGTGGCAAACTGGGTGATTGGCGAGCGGTTGAAGGGCAGGCGCATCGCAATCTGCAGTGACAGTCAAGCTGCACTGAGGGCATTGAGCAGTCCTTTGATCACCTCGAAAATCGTTCAGGAATGCAAAAACCGTTTGAACTCTATGTCTAGATTCAATACGGAGGAACTACTCTGCGTACCTGGTCACTGTGGCATAGAGGGAAATGAAATCTCGGACGCTTTAGCGAAAGAGGGGTCAATCTCCCCTATGCCGGGACCGGAGCCAGCAATTGGGGTATCAGTAGCATTGGCTAAATCTGTTTTCAAAAACTGGGAAGAAGTTTCCCATAATGACAGGTGGCAGAGCTTAAATGCTGCTCGACACACCAAACGTACTGCAAAGTTTATCCTGTCGAAAAGCAGGAGGACTTGCAGGTGTATTGTGGGCATTCTGACAGGCCATAATTCACTAGCTGGGCATATGTTCAGAATAGGAATTACCGAAGATGATACGTGTCCCTCCTGTAATGAGGAAGCGGAATCCACGGAGCATTTCCTATGTGAATGCCCCGCCTATGGACGCATCAGGCATCAGATCTTTGGTGCCGATGTCCTCCAATTGCGACGGGTAGCATCACATCCACTGACGGAAATCCTGCGATACGTTAACGAATCCGGAATATTCCGTTAGACGGGGGAGGCGAGTACAATGGGCCAACACGGCCTGAGTGCTCAGAAGCTGTAGCTTTTCCCCCACCATACACACACACACAGATATCGTAATGAGATGTATTTTGAGGCTTTTCGTTGGATAGGTGTTGCATCGATGCCTTACTGTCATTTTTTCAGATTTTACGTTTGGATAGGTTCTGAGAGCAAGACCTGTTTCACTTTTCGGCGCGCACATTTTGAACCCTCCTTCCCTGTATTTAATATTTTCGGAAAGTACTAACTGAGCCTTTTCGTTTGATACTCTACATGACCATATTCTGTGTTAAACATTTTTCTCACCCTTCCGCATATAAGCCCAATATAAAATGTTGCCACTCGTTAGATAGAGGGAGACAGGCAGACAGACAGAGAAAGACAGACGAATGGACAGACATAGAATCGATTTTAACAAGGTTTTGTTTTACACAAAACCTTAAAAAGGGATGGGGAGAAGTAGATTCTTCATATATGGGATTTTAATAGTTCAGTGGAATGTCAATTATTCTCGTTGATTCTGACGTCAGCATCCTATTTGTGTGGCATAAGATGCAGTAAATTCACGCGAATTTTATAAAATATTGAGCTGCTATAACTCTGCTACCAAGAGCCGAATTTCCACGAAACATTGGCTGAATTATGCCGGATAGTATCCTCTATATATGCCAGCCAATTTCCGAAAAGTTAGTAATATGCTATTATTAAATTTATTTGAGCGGATATCGGAATTGTACATATTTTGGGGCCTAGATGTCAAATAGGTCACGCACTGAAATTTTCCAGATTCTTTGGCAATGCAAATTTATGTCACTCACTGTATGTGTGAGATTTCATAGTTTCCATATGGCCACCAAATTCGTTCGAATCGATTTAGCCGTTTTGGAGAAAATTGCGTGCAACAGATAGACAGTGAATCGGTTTTAATAAGGTTTTGTTTTACACGCGTGGTATTTAGAAGGTTGGCATAAGGCAGTGGATAGGTTACACATTAACTAGGATGGCCAGAGAGTGAGTGGCCTTTAGGAAAACGTGGAGCGGAACAATAAAGAATGAGCGTGTCCTTCTCTGCGAGTCTTGGATCATTTGATTCAATAGTGAAATTTATTTGGTTTCGCCGCAAAATTTCCAAATTCCCTTATAATTGGTGGGATCGTTAAAGTTATTATCAATATTGGAATGCAGTAATCTTTATTGTAACAATATTCATACAAAAGTATATCAATTTATGCAAATGAATTTGAAATTGGAGCTAGACTGACGCTGAACCTCAGAATGGGAATATATGAAAACACTCGAAAATAAGTGTTGCATAGTGTATAGCCTTATCTCCCTATAAGCAAAGTACTAATGCCGCCGCATGTTCTATTTTAAGTAATAATCCACCTACATTACTGGCAGTTGGAGCATTTTTCATTCAGTATTGGCTCTATTTTCAATGAACTGAATCGGTGATATATAATGGTTATAAAATAATTGCGATAAACTATGCCTGCTTGATGGTATAAAGCACGACTTGAACGCAATCAAACGTAAATCATAATATGGTTCCTACGTATTTTGTGTTACTCATGTCGACGTGAAGTTCTTTTCCATGCTGAATTTATATCCTTTTTTATCTAATTTACCGAAACATTACGTTCGGGTCATATATTACATGCACACATGGGTAAGTGATTATCAAAACGGATGGATATGGAGATTATATGAGTACATGTATTTTTGAAGTGATTTTCGCACAATTTCATAAAATACAGTTGTTAGCTTTTACGAAATTTTTAAACTAAACTGCCTGTTTAGAAGAAAGATGCCAGGATTTCTGTGAACTTTGTTTTGAAATAAGTCCATGTCTTTAATAGGGAATAATTGGCCCTTTCACCTACTTCCTTTCCGGCTGTCTTGAAAAGCAAATCTTGCAGACCATGGACTGTTCATTTCATTGGCAAGGGGTTGCATTTGGTTGTTGTATAAATCTTTTTCTCAAATTTAGATTTTACCTATCTCCTGTCTCCTAAACATTCCAGCCTTCCACTTATCACTACTTTACTATACCCTACTCCTAATAGTCTGCAACACCACCATTTAAGCTAGTTAACATACATGGATTAGATACCACTGAGAAACAAATTTTGAATTTGCGAAACAGACTAAGTTCCAAAGAAGCTAATTTGGAGTATATGTACTACTTGGCGCGAAACAAGTTCAGAAGGAAATCAGTTAATCAGCGTTCATTACGCCTTATGCCGAAATGCATTACCGTGGTGAAGTATACTTCTCTGACTATTGACTCATTTCCGAATCCAAATTTCATTAATATTGCACAATACTCAAAACCTTTTTAAGGTTTTGTGTGAAACAAAACCTTATTAGAATCGAGACGGTGTCTGTCTGTCCGTCTGTCTGTCTGTCTGTCTGTCTGTCTGTCACACCCGATTTATTCGGAAACGGCTGGACCGATTGTCACGAAAATTGGTGAGAGTATGTAATCTGGTGATCCCTTTACATGCAGTAAGTGGCGCCATCTTGTGTTAAGTTTAAGGGGGGGGCTCCCCGTACATGTGAATGGAGGGTGCAAATTTTTTTTTCACAGAATGTAGCCATGTAGGATATCAAATGAAAGGTCTCAATTAGTACTTTTCGAATCTGGTTCAATATTTGACATTGGGTGAAACATAGGGGAGTGAGGGTTCAAAATATGGCCCACAAAAAGTGTAACAGGTCTCGTTCTCAGAACCTATCCAACCGAAAAATCTGAAAAAAATCACAGTGGTGCATTTCTACGAAATCTAGGCCTCAAAATATATCCGGTTCCGATATCTGCACAAATAAAGTTAATAATAGTATATTTCCACATTTTAGAAATTTACCCGGCACCCCCCCTTATGTTCATCCCAGAAGTACAAAATTGGGCATGCGTGCAATGAAGAATATAATGCACAGTTTGGTCAAGTTTGAAGAAAATCCAACTATTATTAACAAAGTTATAGGGGGTGAAACTTTACAATTTTTTGTGAATTTCGTTCACTCTACAACCCGCATGACGTCATCATCACATATCAATTCGTCAATATCACAACGAAACGAGTTCTTATGAATTGGGTCGCAGACAATTATTTTGTTTTAGTTTTTTAGTTATTTGTCAACCAGACATGTGTGGATGTAGGTATATAATATATGCGTGCTAATGAACTTTGCGGGTAGTGCCTAATTCAGTTAGATATAAGACGTAAATCGGAAATATGGGTACGATAAATTTAGATACGTGCATATATGTGTACAGTAGGTAACAGGCAGTTTGTTTAGGGTGAGCGTGATATCTATGGCTCTAATATGTACGTATGTCTCGTAGTTTGGAAAAATATGAAGGATTATGTTGGATTTGTAGCTATATATGGACAGAAAAATGTGCGTCTCTTACATAAGATGAACACAAAACCTTTATACCCGAAGCGCGAGCTTCCGGTATTCCGACTTGTTTATCAATTTCACTCGTTCAGTACGAGTTTATTTACAACTCGTTTTCGTTCTGTTTCCAAATTTTTTCCAGCCAATACGCTGAAGTATATATATATATAAAGTTTATTTAACTTTATATAAACAAAATCTGGGTTCAAAATTTAATTTTGAAGAAAATAAAATAAATCTTGCACTTTGCTCAGATTAACCAAAATATTGCTCGAGCAGCACATTACAAATATAATGGCTATATCGACGCGCTAACGTTTCTGGTTCATGGCAATATGCTACAACTCCCTCCGCGATTTTCCGAGAAGTTTGCAGTTCTCCTTCGGTCTTCTACGCCACGTGATTTTTTGGTGACCCACTCGTCCGCCACCCTGTGATAGTTGGTTTCATTGCATGGCATGAAGCAGGTCGTTTCTGTGGCGTATGTGTCGACAAAAAAAAGTAAACCAAGTCAAAACTCTTTCATCATCGTCAGTTTCTGGAGATGAAAATTTTCTAAAGAATTTTATAGAAAAATTCGGAAATTCTCTTGGGTAGAGGTTTGGTTTGTCGATCCTTCTTTTTTGTTTTCAGCCTTTGTCGCGTTCACAAGCGGGGTCCAAATCACCATGCCAACGAGATAGTGATCCGAATCTATATTGACTCCCCTATATGTTCTGTCATTCATCAAGGCTTAAAGCCGGCGGCATTCGATCAACACGGCAATTCTATGCGTGCTCAATTTGCTTGAAAGTTGTCCCATCTGGAGAGGCCTACGTTTGTTTGTGGACCGCTGTCCGCGCAAACCAGACACTTCCAACAACCATTCCCAGTGACACTAATCATTGTATGTAAGCTATGGGAGCCAACGAATCGCATGAATATGGGCTCTGTCCCTACTTGGCTGTTCAAGTCCCCAAGCATGATTTTGATATCATTCAAAGGACAGGCTTTAAGGGTCCGCTCAACTGCTTCATAGAAGCTATCCTTCCCCGACTCTGCAGTCTCCTCTGTAGGGGCGTGAACGTTAAAGAGCTTATATTTCCAAATTTGTCTCGCAAGCGCAGAATGCATGCTTATATTTTCAAAACCGATAATAGCATGCTTAATTTTTTGCCTGACTAAAAAACCTACTCCGAGCACACGGTTTACCGGATGTCCACTAGAATATATAGTGTAGTGGCTCTTCTCCAGGAAACCGGTCTCTGTCCAACGCATATCTTACAACGCTGTTACATCAGCCCTAGATTGGGACAGGCTAGCTGCTTGGCAGTTCCTTCTCTGCACAGGGAGCGCACGTTTCATGAGAAAATGCGTTGTATTGTCAATCCAGTCTGAGGCTACTTTTTTGGCTTCCTAAGTTAGGTTTTCCATATAGAGTTGTCAGCCCTACCCAACCTCCAACCTGGAGGACCAGTTGTTAGGATTTGTCCCGTTTTGGTGCGCGAGAGACTCGCCTTCATTCTTCTTCGTCTGCAGTTTTTCGTTAAGAAAGAGCTCCCAGCGTTCACCACGTCGAGGTGAAGATAGAGTTTGGTAGTAGTGCTGTTGGTGTTGGTTTAGCAGGTGTTTCTCAGGTATTATGCTCTACCGTGGATACTAATCCACGTTTCATCCTGGGATCTATACTACCTTTTCACCATTTAATAGCATTGACGAGATATTTAAATAGCTCAATTCTGGGCAGGTCACTGCCACTGGCAGTAATAGTCCCCGCCAAGATTTATTCAGATTT
The DNA here is from genome assembly GCF_905115235.1 of Hermetia illucens. Classification (NCBI taxonomy): domain Eukaryota; kingdom Metazoa; phylum Arthropoda; class Insecta; order Diptera; family Stratiomyidae; genus Hermetia; species Hermetia illucens. The sequence continues at coordinate 67,529,794 of NC_051851.1, read as the reverse complement.
ATTCTAACACCGTATTGCATGAGGCGATCATTTCATTTTTGGAGAGCTGCTTGAGGTCATTTTTGACGTTAGACGGTAGCAAAAAAATCATGTGCATAAAGCAGTATATAAAGTGCTGGCTATTGGATGTCCCATGTGGCAGCATCCAAAACAAGGGCAAAGGAGAGTGATGAGGGGACGCTTCCTTGATGAACTCCAACAGAGATACGAAGCGGTTTTGATACACCCGTTATATTTTGAACCTCACTTTTCGGATCTTGGTAAAGAAATTGAACCCAGCGCATGTGCTCCTCTGGCACAAGGTATTGTCATAGAGCATACCAGATGAGTTTGAGTGGTACACGGCCAAACGCTTTCTCCAGATCAAGAAATGCAATGTAAAGAGGACGATGCTTCTCACGTTGTTTCTCCATGACTGACCATGTATTGCATTAGTAGTTCCGCAGTTTTTGAAAAGCCCGGCTGCATTAACGATTATGTGAACGATTTCAGGAATACGGTTGTTAAGAATGCTTTCAAAAATCTTCATGGTATGGAGCTGCAATCGATTCGGACGGTAATTTGAATATTCTGCTCTACTACCTTTCTTTTTTCCATATTAGAACGGTGGTGCTTTCTTGCCAGTCAGATGGAGTTCTACCTTCCTGAATGACCCGATTGAAGAACTCACTGAGCCAGTGTTGGTTCCCAGTTCTTCGCTTTCCACAATTCAGATGCGATGTCATCAAGTCCTGTTGCTTTCCTTGATTTCCTTTGTTTTATTGCTTCCTCAACTTCAATGATGCCGACAGGTGGAGTTGTTCCAAATGTCGGCAACGGTTGTGTAAGGATGAACAAATTCCTCTTCCATCGCGACTAGTCGGTCAATAAGTAAAGTACTGTTCTTGTCATTAATGCAACAGAAGTGTTCGATATCCTGTGTGTGCTTTTATCAAGTCAATACAGATCTCTTCGTCATCCCATGTGCCCAGGTTATTGTAAAAAATCTTTACAATGATCTTTGCAAATCTTTGCAATGAACCGCTCGGGTGATCAGCGATTGCTTTCTAGTTGGCATTTTTATAAATTTGTCAATTGGCCAGTGTTTTTCGACGATCCTTGTGTTCTCTTATAGCTTTTTTTATCATGACCGTTTTCCACTTTACTTTACCTTTTCACACCCATATAGAGGTTCTTGCCGGCCTTTCCAAATTAACTACATTACAAATTCAGAATGTTCTCAATATTTTACCACAAAGTTTTATACCAACTTTGTACCACTGGATAAGTATGGAGCTGAAAAAAGTCTAATCACATATTCAGTTGCTCATTAAAAGAATTCGTATTTATGGTGGAAAGACTTGTTTCCGAAATAAGTCGCCACGACCCAATAATAATAGCTGGCGATTTTAACGCTTGAACGGAAGATTGGCGTAGTCGCGAAAGAAATGCAGGATGCCACACATTACTTGAAATATTTTCGTTTTGGAAATATGTCGTTTTGGCAAATACCGGCGCAGTTAATGCTTTTCGGAGACGGGATACTGGCTCCGTGATAGAATTTTCTTTGGGTAACGACACATAATCCAAGGATTTCCAACCGCGCGTGAGGGAGGAATATACGCAGGGCGACTAGCATGCTATCATTTTCCGGGTAGAGCATATGAGGGAAGCAAAGCATCCCAAGAAAATTGCAGTGGTGGACAATGCATCAAGGCAACTTAGTCGACGATGACGATTGGAAACGCAGAAGAAAAGATGACGTAGGTTGTTGAAAAGCATGTGTCGCTTCCATGCCATGCCATACTTAAATGAAGAAACGAGTGGCCAATCGCAAAATTAAACAATGTCGCAAAGTCGGTCGTAAAGCCAGGAGATACACCTGAATCTAAAGAATTACACAACCGCGATAGGAAGGCGAGGAAAGAACTGCAGGTTTTCGAGGTTATGTAAGGAATCGGAGTCCGAGCCATGAGGAGGCGCGTATAATGCGGTCATATCATCAATTATGTTTCAACGCTCTCTGCTGATCAACAAGCTTGATCCGCTGCGGGGTATTATTAGTATTCTCTCTCCAAAAGTTTGAACCTTCTGTTCAGGTACTCGTACATCCCGATGAAATTCTTGAAGTAACCGCAGGCCGTGCAGAAAATTGCCGAGAATAAAGCTCCAGGCTTCGAAGAAAACTCCAATGAAGCATTGTTAACGGCATCAAAACATTTTCAAATTAGGGTTTCCTCGCAAAGTGGAATCAACAGAAGCTAATGCTTATTTCAAAGTTAAATAAGTCCCTGGGCGATCTATCATCTTGTAGGCTAATATAGCTAGTAAACGGGATCGGCAAACTTTTCGAAAGGGTCATCCATAATAGGTTTATTTCGTCATTTACAATAGGTTTATTTTGTCATCTACAATAGATTTATTTCCATCATGATAATGACAATTTCGGAGGCAGTAATTGATGCCAATAATTTTTGCAAGGTAGTTATTCTACTGTGGTGTACTGTTACGGTCTTGAATGAAGTGCTCTAACACACTTCAAGGTCCTGATCTAATATGGATTAGTTTAGTTATTCTCTCTCCCTCTGCTTTTAATTCGGATACCAGTCGACTTAGCTGTGAATAAGTATCTGAGTCAAATCGGGGTAATAATTTCGGGTGAGCGTAATGCTGACTACATTGCCTCATATAGGATTCTGTAATCCTGTAGTGTACCGTTAAGGTCTTGAGTGAAGTGTTCTAACACACTTCAAGGCCCTGATCCAATTGGATTGCTGCGCCAACGATTAATATTATTATTATTATAAAAACGATGGGGCGATTCACCAATTGGTCGCTGGATCAAACAACGGTTTAGAGAAGTTAGCTACCAGCTAACCCAATTCCCATGTGGGCACGGAACTTTATTGCTTAGGGTGTGACGACTTGGGAATACTGGTATCACCCGAGTATTTAGTGGATCATATGTTAACGCTTGAAATAAACTGGAGGGCGAATTATTGAAGGCCATCCATAATATGATGAGAAATTAGGAGCTTCGGATGTAAAGCCTTTTGTTCCCTTTATCGACAAAATTCATTGTTTTTCACGTGTTAGCACCCCTTGGATTCTCCATTTCACTCCCCCCAATTTCCTATTTTCCATCTCGACATTTACTTATTATGAAAATTAGTTTCAAAATGATTGTCTCGATTGGTAGTTTTCAGAGCCAGTCTTAGTTTTCATATTTGCTGAAAAGGTTGGCAGTGCGAAGGTTCGAAAATGATGATTTTTTAAACGGATCCATTCTCTCTGTTTATGTAGGGTGAAAGGCTGTACATGCAGATGCTTCTGTAGATCTCTGATGCGCACGTCTGTTATTGCTGTTGAGAAGTGCAGTCGGGTCGTACTGCAGTGTACCGTTACGGTATTGAATGAAGTGCTCCAACACACTTCAAGGCCCTGATCCAATATGAATTGTTGCGGCAACGATTATTATTATTAGCGGTTACAAAAGTGTAGGATTGTCGATAATAGCGAGCGCAGAAATTTTTGTTGATAGATAGGATTTGAACATTTGCGTGGGAATCTTTTTCATAAGTTTGTGAAGTTCAAGTTGAACTGGGTATTTGTTGAATCCAACCGAGATTTCAGTTAGTAGGAGCCGGAAAGTTATTCTGACCACTATCTAAGTTTTACCGAAGGTACTCTGCGCATTCATCAAGAAGAGAAAAGTATCCGGAATAGCGTCTTGACGGAAGCAATTGGGAAAACTGAGCAGCAGAATTCAGTATAACGCTCAAAAATTGACAGCACTTGGGTAGGAGTGGTAATCATAGCCGTATTTCGGCAGTGTGCAAGGGATTAGCCGATTAGTTTGAAATCATAACAAAATCAGCCACAGTGGGCTGAAACTTGTGAAAAGTAAAAGTGTTTGCAACCCTGCACCGTCTTCACGGCGTATACATTTTAGTAAACATCGTCTGTCGACGAAACCGTTATGAAAATGTCCCGGGCGTAAGCGCAAAATATCGTCATTGTAATTCGAACTTAGCCCCCTTCTTGTCTGTTTCTAATCTCCGTTGTTCTTTGTTTACCGCTCGGTCGTGTTGATTGGCTCCACTATCTTAATCCGAACTAGTAACTTGAATATTAGTGAAAGCACTTGGTGATTTTGTTTTATCAATTAATTTCGAAAGACTGCTCTGTATTTAAAATTTTGTGGGATTGAATTTTAAATAGAGCGACAAACTATTTTGCTGAGATTGTTGCCGAATTCGTGGTATTCTAGATTGTGGAGTTAGAGAAGAGCATTATTAAATGAATCACCATATTCCCGAGTCTGGTTGACAAAGAGACATGCAAAGGCGTGTCAACGGAACACTTCAGTGGAGCTTTAGTACTTCCGGGCCTACAGGGTCAATTTGCTCATATTTCTAAAATTCTTCCTCCTTCTTCTCCTTCCTCTAGGTCGAGTTTGGTCAACCAGGGTGACTTCTAACCATCACATTAGTCATTATAAAGATCGAATGGGCGAAATCGAAGATGGTCACTTGGAAATGATTATTTTGTGTATTTTGCCTGACTGGTAGACGTCTGAATAGTATTAAGGAAGTGACTAAGATAGTGGAAAGTAAGGTTCACATAGAAAACAGGAACAAGTATACGTGAAATTAGGTCGTTTGAGAAAACAGAACAAAAATAGTAAATGGATTTTAAAGCAAAAAATGCGAAACGTGATTAATATGAACATACATATTTTTTGCCACATTGAAAGAGAATAGCAACAGTTAGGTGATCGATCGGCGCAAAAAGACTACATACATGAGGTTTGTCTCCCGGCGCATTGCTTGCAATTGAATGAAGGAAAAAAAAATCATTGCGTATATTCAACCTTCTTCGGTACGTGCGCGAGAAAAATTCCGGGCCTTACCTTTGGTGTCAGTCTCGTGTTTGTGATGCAGTGCATTAGTGTGTGGTCATGTGGTCGCTGTTTGCGGCTTGCATCAGGGGATGATGGGAACCATCTAGCCACTATAAGGATACCGACAGGCCAGTACATGAATCACAACGAACACGAGATTGTATGAGGTCATTATCATATAAAGTGATTTGACTCAGGTACTCATTCATAGCTGTCCGACATTCAGTCACAATGCAAATCCCTCTGTCACTAATGAGAACCAACACCTTCCATTGCGACAGCTGTAACCAATAAGCTATACGGACATTTTATTAATAATAGCGGGATATGTACCACAATTTCCAGTGTGTGTGCTCTCTATTATGACCCATATTATTGCAAAATTTTATTCTACTGGTCATAAACTAACAGTTGGACTTATGCCACCATTTTAAACATTTTACTAAGAATTGGACGAAGTCATGGTAAATTAAACTACGAGGTGACACTGTGGCGACACATCGGAGGTAAGAATCACAAGAAAGAGGAGGTTTTAGTGAGTGAGACTAGCATAATCCCATAGTAGGATTCAATGGTATGTTTCATACCTTTGAAAAGATCTACCGTGTTCGTGGTTTTCGGAATGAAAGGATAGTATTGTAGGCATATTTCATACTTTTTCTTTTATGGGAACCTCTACCAGTTCAATCAATTTTTTTTATATTAGACCCACGAGAGTGATGTACGAGTGTATAATGAAAACTTTGTAACTGAACTTTCCTTATTATAGTATATTATTATCATGGTATATTAAAGTTTTGAACTCCGCCATGCTATTAATATAGTATGCTGGTCCCAAGTCCAGGTAAAGGAGGAGGGTTTGAGGCAACCTACTCTGTACTATCCTCAGTAAAATAAAAATTAAATACTGAAATCAGGGAAAGAGATAAATAGAGTATAGTTGGAGTTATTCTACTATTCTAAATTGGTCACAGGCTCCGCGACAGGTCGACCAAGAAAATGCATACAATGTCGTTACAAACATGATGATCGGATTGAGTCGCAAGCATCGGAGAAATGCTAGGGCGTCCACTTCAGTCGACGCGGCAGGACGGGCCCCTGTCCTGTAGAGAAATGGGCAAGGGTTCTTGACGCATGGACGGCAGGATGTAAGCAAATTACACACACACACACAACGAACAAAATAAATACGTGTCTGCACCCTAAATGTTGGTACCCTAACTGGAAAGACGGAGGAACTCGGAAGCGCCCTTCGGAAAAGGCGCAATGATATCTGCGCTCTGCAAGAAACCCGATGGTCTGGTGCCAAAAGCTGCGACATTGAACGCGAACGCGGTAAAAATGGCTATAAACTTCTCTATTTTGGTAACTCACACACTCAATATGGTGTTGGCATTACCATCTCAGAGGTTTTCCGTGATGATCGGCTGATGAAGCTCCCCATCGTATCAGCTGATCGCACTTCTTCACCGCATACCCAACATAGACAGATCGACCTGATGCCGAGAAAGATGCCTTCTGGCAACTTCTCGATGAAAAGACTGCTGACGATTATATAATCATTGCCGGCGACCTTAATGGTCATGTGGGTGAAAAGGCAGACGGTAACAGGTGCCATGGGGGAAAGGGGTTCGGAGCGCGCAATGAGGGTTGCGAGCGTATAATCGGTTTTGCGGACACCCATGAGCTTGTACTTATGAATACATAGTTCGTCAAACGCTTGTCTCATCTTCCTACATTTTATAGTGCGATTAGTAAAACGCAAATCGACTATATTTTCATAAGACGCTGACATTTTACCACTGTCACTGATTGCAAAGTCGTTCCCTATGAGACCATCGCACCTCAACATCGGCTGTTGATTGCCGTCCTGCGAATTAAGCCACCGATAAAACAGCGTGAGGAACGCACTGGCCCGCCGCGCATTAAATGGTGGCGATTTGGTGAGAAGAAAGAAGAAACGGTCTCACTCATACGATTGCCGACCATTACGAATGTGGAAGAATCATGGAACCAAATGAAAGACACGATCAACAAAGCGGCCTCAGCAACCCTCGGGGTCACCAAGCCGGGTGAGCGGTACATCAACCGAGATACTTGGCTTTGGAATGATGATGTTGAAATGAAGGTCCGTGAAAAGAAACGCCTCTTCCACAAATTTCTCGACGATAAAACGCCTGCTAATTGGCAAATTTATAAGAATGCCAACCGGGAAGCAAAGAAAGCGGTCGCTGTCACCCGAACGAACCATTGCAAAAATCTTTACGATAAAGTGGACACTCGGGATGGCGAGAAAGACCTGTATCGACTTGCTAAAAGCCGTAATGAACGCACACAGGATGTAGAACACTTCTGTTGCGTTAATGACAAGAACGGTACTTTGCTTACCAACCGTCGAGCCGCAACGGATAGATGGCGAGAATACTTCGAGCAGATTTCAACTGAAGAATTTGCTCATTCTGCACTTCCAAAATCATTCCCGACATTTGGAGCAGTTCCACCTGTCAGCGCAACTGAAGTCGAGGAGGCAATAAAACAAACGAAATCGGGGAAAGCAACAGGACCTGACGACATCGCATCTGAGCTCTGGAAAGCGAAGAGCTGGGACCCAACACTGTGGCTCAGTGAATTCTTTAACCGGGTTATTCAGGAAGGAAGAACACCATCTGACTGGCAAGAAAGTACCACTGTTCCAATATGGAAAAAGAAAGGTAGTCCAGCAGAATGTTCAAATTACCATCCGATCCGGTTACTTTCCCATACCATGAAGATTTTTGAACGCATTCTTGACAACCGTATTCGCGAAATCGTTGAAATAACCGTGAATCAAGCCGGATTTGTCAAGAACTGCGGAACTACTGACGCAATACACGCTGCGCGGTTACTCATGGAGAAACACCGTGAGAAGCATCGCCCTCTTTACATTGTCTTTCTGGATCTAGAGAAAGCGTTTGACCGTGTACCCCACGAACTCATCTGGTATGCTTTACGACAACACTTCGTGCCAGAAGAACTCGTGCGCTGGGTTCAATTGCTCTACCACGATCCGAAAAGTAAAGTTCGAAGTATGGCGGGTGTATCAAAACCGCTTCGTGTCTCTGTTGGTGTTCATCAAGGAAGCGCCCTCTCACCACTCCTCTTTGTTCTTGTTATGGACACCGTCACACGGGATATCCAACGTCCAGCGCCCTATACCCTGCTCTATGTAGATGATGTTTTCCTCGCATCTGATAGCAAAAATGGTCTCGAGCAACTTGTTCAGAAATGGAATGATCGCCTCATGCAACACGGTCTCAGATTAAATTTAAACAAAACTGAATTTTTGACGACCGATCCCCATGAAACAGGCACAATCACTGTCAGCGGCAATCTGCCCAGAACTGAGCGATTTAAATACCTCGGGTCAACGCTATCAGCCAATGGAGAACTGCGTTATAAAATTGCTTCACGCATTAACGCAACCTGGATGAAGTGGCGTTTCACGACTGGCGGGTCTTTGTGATCGTCGTATCAACGAATGTCTCAAATCTAAAATTTACAGCAATGTCGTCCGTCCTGCCGCTCTCTATGGTTCTGAGTGTTGGCCGACTATAAAAAACAATGAACTGCGTCTTGCGGTAATGGAGACGAAGATGCTACGTTGAACTATTGGTGTCACACGTTTAGATCACATCCGAAATGAGGATATCCGCGATCGTTATGGGGTTGCACCGATCGTGGAAAAATTTGCGAGAGAGGCTTCTTCGATGGTATGGTCATGCAATTCGTGCAAACGAGAATTCACTTGCCAAGATTGGTCTGAACATTGAAGTCGATGATAAACGACCAAAAGCCAGACCTAAACAACGGTGGCTTTATACGCTAGATGGGGATTTGAAAGCCTCGAGATTGCACCCAGATCAGGCATTCGATAGATGGCGAAGCCGATCACGACGAGCCGACCCCGCTTGTGAACGGGACAAAGGCTGAAGAAAAAGAAAAGGTATATTAAAGTTTTGAGTCCAGTTCAATCAGATGACCTGCACTTCGAACAAAACTAATAACAAGGGTTTATGTAGAACAAAACTTTATTAAAATCGCATTTTTCCCGGAAACGGTTAAGCGATTGACACCAAATTTGGGGGACAGGCGGGAACTGTGAACGCTCTCACATGCAGCGAGTTACATTATTCCAGGTTGAATTTAAGGGGGAATCCCCCTACATAAAAAACGAGGGTGTACATTTTTTTCATAATATGGTCATGTGGGGTTTCAAATGAATGGTTTTCCCGAAGCCAGTCTTAGTTTTGACGTTTATTGGAAAGGTGGGGAGTGCGGGAGGTCAAAAGTGATCATTTGTTTTACGGACCCATTCTCAGAAACTATCCAACACACAAATCTGAAAAATCGAGAAGCTACCATTAAATAGTACCTAGGCTTCCAAATACGCTCCATATCGATATCTATTCAAATAAAGTTAATAATAGTTCATTACTATGATTTTTAGTAATTGATTGCGAATCTCCCTTAAGTTTATCCTAGAATCATAAGATTGCAGCAATATAGGTTATAATATTATAATACGAACAAAGTTAAAATAGGTCAAAGTTGTAGTTTCTGTGCAAATTCAAGACTTTGAATGCCAGTATCACGTGAGGTGGATATTGTGACTTAATATATGCATATACGTTACGTGCTAGGTACTAATGGGGCAACTGCCCACTCAAATGTTTTTATAAATGAAATACATAAAACTTTTCATACGTGAAGCGTCCAACTTCCGGTTTCTCGGCTTGTTTTTTTTGGTTACTGGTTGATTTGTAAGAAAATTAATATGCAACAAAACGCATAGACCGAAAATTTCAAGTACACATTCTAAATGCAAGAAGAATGGAATATATGAAATTATCAGCCCCACTATATGACTATTTCTATCTGCGTTTAAACCTACACAGTTTTTAATTTTCTCGCTTTCCAGAACTTCAATATTATGCTGATATCAAGCAACGCAGTATCCTCGAGAGAAATGGATCGATTTCCACCGTAGGACAAACGAAAAATATTTAGAGAACGTCAATATGAACCAACGTTAATATCTACAGATGTCAAAGTGGCATTCCGCTATTTAATATTGCCCTGTAACTTTGTATATAACCTTACATATTAATGTGGGCACGGACATACATATTGGTGGTTACCCTCTAGTCTCAAGATGAACTGCCATTGTAGTCGATATTGGAAAAGTTTATTAAAAAAATCCATAAAACCTAGTTTTGTGAGCTTTGCTTATTTTGCATCTTTTTGTAATATGGCAAGGGAGTCAATAGAGATAAATGCTAGGAAACCGTGAGCATGAATCTTTCCTGCTAGAGAAGATACATGAGCTCGATTTAAAAGTTCTTTAAAGATAAACATAAATTGAGTGATCACTATTAGGAAACTTCAAAGGGAATAATGGAAAACTTGAATTAATACAGACTTCTCATGGCCGAATTTACTTTTTGTAATTTCAAGAATTGATTCCAAGGACGTTCTTCATAAATTTAAATTTATTGAAATCAAACTAAGGGTACAATTCAACCCTCAGTTCCCGTTCGTTCATAAAACATATGGCTTTAGCATAAGATGTAATTTAAATTTATATTTCAAAATTAGTGACGATTAAAGATGTTTATATTATTATATGTGTATTTAAATGCAAAACAGTTTTTGGTCTTTTAAAAACAATTTAACAAGAAAAGATGCATTAACTTTCTGAGTGGTGAATACATTACAATGAAAAGCTTTTATAAATTAAGAAACCTTATTGTGTTTAGAGCATTCACCTAATTACGAACAAAGCATGACAAGTTGCGAAACTGACGTATGTTTTTGAATGATTCTTTCCCAAAAAGGAGGAATAGAACGGAAGAAAGAACCACGAGCACCGAGCTTTTCAGGCGACTCGACAAGATGACAAATTGTCCAAGAACAGTATCTGTAATGAAATCATTAACGGAGCTACTACTCTGCCAGAAAATTAAAACAAAAAATGAACGACCATATTAAAATTCTCTTCGTCAATCCACCAAGCCCACCCTATTATATTCGAATCACACTGGGAATTGGTATGACCCCAACGCTATTGCGTCAGAGATAAAAAGTCGTAGGCAACAATTAGTTACTAACTTCGACGGAGGAAAACGATAATTGTGGGGGAGTTCTTAAGCGTGCCCTTGAGGAACCGTAGGATGATGTAATGTCTGGATGCTCATTCTATATGTGGTTCAAAAATGTAGTATGATCCTACTGAGTCACTTAGCGGAGAAATTCCTGTTGAATGGTTCGCGGATGTTTCGTAAAGCAAGCAGCGCTTAATGTTTGCATGTGTTATTGGTCGTGATTCCATTTCTATAGATTTGTTATAATAATTTCTCTCACGACAGGATGTGGTAACGCTTAAGATGGCAATTTATGGAACATTTTCATTTGGAATCAATTGACACGTTTTTATTGTTTTGCTAATTGCACAGTTATATTTGCTAACGACATTTATCTCATTCCTTTATAAGACTGGGCAAAACTAGAATATTTCCTATTACATATAATCATAATGGGCCATTTTATGGAAAAGTAAATTCATCAAATGGTAATGGAGTTTTTAGAGCTTTCTTAAGTAATTGATTTGCACGATATGTCTCAACGAGATGTATTAATGGAACTTTCTGGCCGATTTGGCTTTCATCGTCTCAAAAGCAAATGAATGTCCAACTGAATACAGAGAATCGCAGTCTAGCTATGAGTCTTATCAACCACGTTGGGTGATACGCTTGGGGCCGATTATTAAATATAATAATTAAATCATTTGATACAATTGGCTTTAATTTTCTCAAAAACTACCAATATCATAGAAAGAAATGAATTTATAGTATCTTCAGAAAAATTGTAATAACCATTGAAGGCAGGTGAACTAGTTCAAATCTAAACACCCTTTTTATAAAGAGAGCCACAAAACCCAGCTGACGACGAAAACATGAAAGTGGTTCTAAACAAAAAGGTCTAAACTTAAGGAGGGAATCCTTCAATTGAAAGTTCTTCAACTTTCTACGAGATATATACTATATAAGCGTTTCTGTATTTTCCGGTAAAAGTCATTTTATTGCCAGGATTTTGCAATTTCTAATTAATAAATGAATAATAAATTCACAGGATCCTGCTAGACAATGAAATTCCGCCTTTTGTGGACGTAATAGATAGTCACTATAATATGCTGATACAGACTATTGTTCCAAACAGAAGAGAAATCATTTCAGCCATCAAAGTACTCAGACGAAGTGAAGTCAATGGGCTCGACGGTCTCCACGCAGAGTTATTCAACGCCATACCCTGCAGTTTCTGCAGATTTACTGCTTCCACTTTAGAGGTTGACTATAAACTCTCCCCCTTATTTTCATTAACGGCGGAAACGATGCAATTTAACAAAACTCTCCAAGACCGATTTTGAAAAAAAAACTATATTTTTTAAATTAACAGCATTTTCAACCCGCGCCGTTGTGTGTTGAAACCTTAAAATGTCAAAAAATTAATTTCGCGAGTGAAATGTCAAAAAGGACGGCGAGACATTGTTTCGTGCCTGCTACACAAATAATTGCATAATAACTCCGAGGCAAGCTATCTCAGCTGTCCCAGAAGTAAATATTCGTAACAAGTGCATCGAAAGTATTCAGGCATTATTTCCCCAAAACCCGGGTAAACATTTTCTTTGCATATAAACAGCACTCTCCCACTGCATTGTTTCTATAACTTTTACGCTTGGACCTACAAATCAAATATGTAGCAATATTGTCGAAAATCTGCATTACTTTCATTTCTCACATAAAAATATGTTTGAAGCAATGGGTGGTGACAGGTATTAGTCTCAACACTACAATACTATCATTCTAATTAACAATAATTAATTAATATGCGATAAACAAGATACTGGCTTTTCCGTTTTGACCCCGAACGCTTTCACATAGATAAGAGTCAAATTATTCGCTCAGTGACGTCACATGAATTGTCAGCCAATCACCCGCAATGCCGTTTGGGCATAAAAGAGTTCGCCGCGTGTTCCCTGTTATCCTAAAGATAATTGTGGCGCGGTAGGATTCGCAGCATTCGAAATTTATCGATGTCGATGATTGTGAGACAATACCTATAACCGTGCGAGTCTCGCAAAAGGCCCTACTATGTCGAGGTGTATTGTATGGAACCGCTTGGTAGTGTGGGGGAATGAGCCCACTTCTTTCCTTACATGCCTGGAGACTTTACACTTCTGGCATGCGATGCACTCTCTGGCCCAGGAATTGACATCCTTATTCATAGAGGGCCAGAAGTATTTCTCGGTGACTAGCAGATTTGTTGTCCTGATGCCTGGATGCGCTAAGTCGTGAACTACGTGGAACACTTCCTTGCGAAAGGTGGCCGGAATGTATGGCCGAGGTCCCTTTTCCGAGTCTTCGCGACAGAGAGAGAGGTTTGAGCCGAAGATGGGCAACTCCCGAAATTTGTATTTGGGGTTGGATTTGAGGCTCTGAAGTGCTGCGTCATCCTCTTGCGCCTTGGCAATAACCGAGAAATCGAGTGAGGCGGGGATGTTAACCTCGGAGACACGAAACAAAGCGTCAGCAACTATGTTGTCCTTGCCGGACACGTGCTGGATGTCTGACGTAAACTGGCTTATAAAACTCAGATGTCGACGCTGACGAGGGGACGCTTTGTCGGGCTTCTGTTTCAAAGCATACGTGAGAGGCTTATGGTCCGTGAACACTATGAACGGCCTGCCTTCTAGGGGGAACGGAAGTATTTGATGCTCAAGTACGCGGCGAGCAGGTCGCGATCGTAGGTACTGTAGTTCCGTTGAGCAGAATTCAACTGCTTCGAGAAGAAGCTCAACGGCTGCCAAACTTGATCCACCTTTTGGTGAAGGGCAGCACCTATTGCGATGTCAGAGGCATCAACAAAAACGGCTAGGGGAGCATCTTGCAGAGGGAATGCCAAGAGTGTAGCGTCGGCCAGTTGTTGACGGGATTTGCCAAACGCGGGGATAGCCTCTTCAGACCACACGATCTCTCGTGTGTCCTTAGTTTTGGGGCCAGACAAGTACGCGTTCAAAATGGACTGGTAATGGGCGGCCTTGGGCAGGAAACGACGGTAGAAGTTTAGCATGCCCAAGAACCTCCTCAACTCCCTCACTGTCTTTGGACGCGGGAACGACAGAGAACAGGCAGGTTTCCGCTCTCCATCCTCCTGCAATGACCAGGGAAAGTATCATTCGGGCTTTATGCAATAGGGGCATTCCAATGATACTAACAGCTGTAGGTAGATCGACATATGATAGCATGAAATATCACGTGCTGCACCGGGGTAAAATCTCAGAGAAATCTGAAGTCCACCAGGGTCATATATTGCCATTATTATTTCTTCTTCTTACTGGTAACGTTCTTCATGCTGTCTTGTCCGTAGGACATGGAGGAGCCCAATGGACTAGAAAATTCTTCCTTAAACAACTCGATTATGCTGCTGACATTTGGTTGTTCTCCCACCGAGTCATGGACCTTGGCTAAATGGCTCTGAATTTGGCTAGAGGGACGAAAACGGTCGGACTGACGATAAATACTAACAAAACCATACCAAAAGTTATCAGTCTGACGGGTGATCAGCTCGGTCGGCTCACAGATCCGTCACCCTTACGCGATGTGATTGGAATGCGGAAATAACAGTGGATAGCTCACAAAATAAGAAGTGGCAACAGTTGTACTGCTGGGTACATCGCTCAGTGGAACCCACTTTCCCGCGGTGATCGACGAGTGGGTCGCCTCAAGGGCATTTGGCCCAGGACAATAATGGGGTAGTGCGCGTCTCTCGAGAAGTCGTAAAGGGCGATGAAGCGCATTTTAGCGGACCAGGTTCTATGATGTGGTTGATGCACTGTACCCTACCAAAGGGCAAAAAGCAAGCACATTAACACTACTACGTAACTGTTTTCTCTATCACATTTTGGAGTTTTAAAAAAATCACCCTTCTTTATTAGTTTTCAAACGCTATAAACATTTTCAAAATTTAACTTTATTATTTTACAGATCATACGACACACTTATATCATCGCACAAACGTAGGATTCTGTCCACTAATTGCTGTCGGGTCGTGATTGGAATGCTATAAAATTTGTTTTCCAAGGCTTTTCGGAAAAAGAAATCAAGCGAAGTCTGGCTTGTAGCCGCGGATAAGAGCGATCAGTCAGAAAGGAAAATACAGCAACTCTCATAAGGGCCAGTCTGTCAGTGCACTGGTGTCCAATTCTACCAGAACGGAAGAGGAAGGCTCGGCAGAAATAACTCTGCGGCATTCCAAAACCTCTTTCTATCTGCTGGCAGCAAAGCTGGCAAAGTTGCAGGACCTTTATACCATATATTTCTGATACAAATGCCATTGGTTCGATTTAACCAAATTTGTCGTATTGGATCAGTAAAAAGGAATAGAATCTTCTTCCATGGGAGATCTTGGAGATCGAGAACCTTGATCCTGATGTCAGAATTGTTAGGAGCAATCAAACTGAGAAAATTTTGGTCCCGGGACTTAGTTGCAATCACCTTGCAAGATCAAAGTAATGACATGATTCTTTGGATCTTGCGCTGATGTAAGAACTAAGCGATCTGGTATTGTATACAGAATTAAGTGGCCTTGAACTATGCATAGGTTGCGATACGAACGCTCAGTATATTTGATTTGACAGTAGCAAATGTAATCCTAGAGGAGGAGGCTGAGGCTGATTATATTACTTTAGCTGATATGATGATCGGTACACACCTACTCGTACCTTCGTGGGGCAAGAAGAAGTGAAGTATTCGACCTAACAATCTGCACCTCAAAGCTATAAGAGTTGATTAGAGACTTGCGGGTACTTACGACGAAGCCTCACCCTCAGAGTCGTCTGAAGACTCTTGTCCTATTTCCCAAGGCAAAAGTAGTAAAACGGTTCCCCGTCGAGTTGAAAACTCAGGAAATCGACCAGATGACTTCTGAATCGTGCTTGTTAAAGCTTGCTAAAGTAATAAGCATGAAAGAATATAAGAGGACTTTAAAACGGTCAAAGCGATCATAGTGTGAGAAACTGAAGCGCGAAAGAAAGAACGCGCGACCCTTAAAAGGGATGAGTCGACCAAATTGACCTCCCTTAGAAAACCGGATGGAACTTTTACGAATTCGAGAGTTGAGTCTGTAGTACACCGGGAGAACAGGTTTACAGAAATGGAAGGGAGAAGGTTGGCGGTTCTCGCTACCTTTTCCACATATATTGGGGAAAATTTTATTTAGCAAATACCGATATTTCGGGAACCACTTGTTTTCCCTTCATCAGTGCTAACAAGTCTGCTCATCAGTGGGTTTATTAGCTAAAGCTATAGTGGTTCCCAAAATATCGGTATCTGCCAAATAAAATTCTCCACTAGCGCATAGAAAAAAAAAACAAGTTTTATTATTTCAAATACATAATCGCTGAAAACACCGCGCAATTACACTCAAATTGCAGGAGCTTTTGACTGCGTCTTTCCAAAAACCAGCAATTTGAGTGTCAGTAGTATTGACTAATGTTAGTATAAAAAAACTTTAAACAAGCTGGTGGTGTTCTGAACAAATGTTCATAATGAAAACTTTCCACGGTGATATGTGTCAATCCTGGAGGAAGTGGGATCAATGGAACATTTTGTACGTGAGTGCCCCGCCTATCGACGCATCAGATGGACATCAGATTTTTGATGTGCTCTAGCCGCAGCGTATAGCGTCCCATCTACTAAGGGAAATCCTGCCACACATAAACAAATCCAGGATATTTCGTTGGATGAGGGATCGAGTATAATGAACCACTGGGGTTTAAATGGTAGTAGTCATTCGTAGCAGTGCAATCTTTAGCATTTATAGACTGAGTTTATCTATCCGGAGCACGTCGATGTTGCAGGAAGTTTTTGACGATTTCTCCATTAACTTACTACCACCGCCAAAACCCCTCGATATTCATTTTTAGTAGGTAAAATGGTCCGATCCTAAATACTCTCTTTTTCCTACGAAAGAGATTGCCCTTATATACATGGGGCATCATCATCCATGCGGATTAAGTGATCCGCCCACCACAACCTATTGAGCCGGATTTTATCCACAATCTGGCGGTCATTGTATCGCTCATAGATTTCTTCGTTATGTAGGCTACGGAATCGTCCATCCTCATGTAGGGGGCCAAAAATTCTTCGGAGGATCATTCTCTCGAACGAGGCCCAGAGTTCGCAATTTTTCTTGCTAAAAACCCATGTGTCCGAGAAATACATAAGGATTGGCAAGATCATTGTCTTGTACAGTAAGAACTTTGACCCTATGGTGAGACGATTTGAGCAGAACAGTTTTTGTAAGCTGAAATAGGCACTATTGCTGACAACCGTGCGCGGATTTCATCATCGAAGAATATTAACGAACCCCAGGATAATGTATTGGGATTCTTATGTAACGCACCGGAACAACAACATGACTCAAGTACAAAGGGGCTTTGATATCAGGTGCAACTAGGTGCAACTAGAAACAGTGGTGGAAAACCTCAACAAAGTCATCATTGACGCATATGAGGCCAGCTGTCTGTACCCTAGTGTAATAGGAACCTAGCCAGAATGAGAACAGAGGTACGAAAACTCTTCAACCGAGCAAAACAAAGCGGAGACTGGCTGATGTACAAAAATGCACTGATTGCGTATAGCAACGCGATCAAGGAAGCAAAACGGAACAGCTTCAGGGAATTCTGTGAAGGGATCGAACACACCACAGAAGCAACCAGGCAATACAAAGACATGGTAATATCTTCAATCTGTCTTAAGAAAAAAAATGGACACCTGCTACTCAGAACTCACTTCCTGGGATCCTACCCCACAGCGGAACGCGATAATATTCTGCCAGATTCCCCAACAATGAACAAAATGGGAGGATAGTGGAAGAGAGGGCTAAAAATCACCCCAAAATTTCTTCTAAGGGTAGAAGGGGGCAGTATAATGCTGGGATTTATACCTTTTAATCTCAGTTTTATGCATAGGATGAGATGGCCCTGCACTTCATATAGAGCTGCCACACCTCCGGTAAGGTTCTTATCAACGAAGAATCTGTGCACTCTAAACTTTTGGAAGATGTTCTCAGATTAGTCTGCGAACGCAACAGAAGGGTAATGACTTCTCGCTCCCGACTGGATTCAGTACAGACCCTCCTGGAAGTACACCATCCGGTAGAACGGGTGAGAGAAATGGCAGGGGCAGAATTGATGGTTCTTGCAACCCCCTCGAAACGCAAGTGCTGCAAGGGGAACTGGAACGCTGTGAAAGCGGTTGTTGCCCATGAAAAAGTGAGAGCTGTCATACTGTCCTTTGAACATTTCAAAGCACCTGGCATGGATGGCATCTACCCGGCAGTGCTAAAGGAGGGTATGGAGCACTTAATCATTTTTCGAGGATGCCTTGCTCTGGGCTACGTACCTTCTTCTTGGCAACAGGTTAAGGTAGTCTTCGTACCTAAACCTGGGAAAGATGACTATTCTAATCCAAAGAACTTCAGACAGATCAACTTGACTTCATTCTTGCTGAAAGGCTTGGAGAGACTGGCGGAGGATCACATTCGTGGAAATGCACTTAGGTTGCACCCACTTAATGAAAACCAACATGCTTACCAGCGTGGAAAGCCCTGTGAGTCCGCTCTTCATTGTTTGGTCACAAAGATAGAGGATGCAACTTTGAATGGTGAGTACGCGATGGGGGTGTTCGTGGACATTGCTTTTGACTGTGCGTCTTTCAGTGGCAGAGAGCATGGCGTTGATAATGCTTTAATTAAGTGGATTCATGCTACGCTAATGTAGAGGCTGCTGTGCAGTGAGGTGGGTATCGATCGCTATCTGACTATAGAAGCCCGAAGGCCTACCTCCAAGGAGGTGTGCTTTCACCACTTCTGTGGAGTATTCTGACTCATTACTATGCGAACTGCAAAATTTGCCAATACACGCTCACGCTTATGCTGATGACGTGGCTATGCTTGCTGTTGATCGGGATCTTGGAACGTGTATAGGAATATACAACGTGCCGTTGGTTTGATAGACAGTTGGTGCCTCAGACATGGTCATTAAGTTATTGCAAATAAAACCACAATGGTACTATTCACAAAAAGGAGAAAACTGGATGGACTTTGCCTCCCTGAGACCCTTCAACTCTCCGAAGAAGTGAAATATCTGGGAGTTACTTTAGATAAACAACTTTTTTGGAACAAACATGTAGAGATAAAGATGAAACGAGCTTTCACAGCTTATGGGCTGTGTAGACGGACCTTTGCCTCGATATGGTGACTCAGGCCTCATGCGGTAGAAGATATGAAGTTTCCCTGAAGTGTAGAGAGAACTGGGAAGTCCCAGAGAAATGCGTGGCGGAATATAGGAAAGCCATCTACACCGATGGCTCAAAAACAGAAGAGGGTTCTGGAGCCGGAGTCTTCCTCTCGACTAAAAACGAGAAGTGGACTTTTCCTTTGGGATAATATGAGACGGTTTTTGAAGCCTAAGTTTATGCGATCCTAAGGGAGGCAAACTGGGTGATTGGCGAGCGGCTGAAGGGCAGGCGCATCGCAATCTGGAGTCCAGGAATGCAGATACTGTTTGAACTCTACCTCTAGATGGAATACGGTGGAACTACTCTGGGTACCTGGTCACTGTGGCGTAGAGGAAAATGAAATCTCGGATGCTTTAGCAAAAGAGGGGTTAATCTCCCCTATGCCGGGACCGGAACCAGCAATTGGTATATCAATAGCATTGGCTAAGTCTGTTTTCAAAAATTGGGAACGAACTTCCCGCAATGACAGGTGGCAGAGCCTAAATGCTACTCGACACAACAAACTTTTCCTGCCAGAACCGAACATGCGTACCGCAAAGTTTATCCTGTTGAAAAGCAGGAGGAGTTGCAGGTGTATTGTGGGCATTCTGACAAGTCATAATTCACTAGTTGGGCATATGTTCAGAATAGCAATTACTCAAGATGATACGTGTTCCTCCTGTAATGAGGAAGCGGAATCCACGGAGCATTTCTTATGTAAATACCCTGCCTATGGGCGCATCAGGCATTAGATCTTTGGTACCGATGTTCTCCAGCTACGACGGGGAGCATCACATCCACGAACGGAAATCCTGCGATACGTTAACGAATCCGGAATATTCCGTTAGACGGGGGAGGCGAGTACAATGGGCCAACACGGCCTGAGTGCTCAGAAGCTGTAGCTTCTTATCCACCACACACACAAATCCTCTAGTTAAAACTGAAAAGTTATTATTAAAAGCAAAGCATAAAATTATCATTTTTTTTTTAAATATTTGCACTTTTTTTTCGCAAATTTTGAATGTTTTCTTCTTTATAATAATCTTATTTTTTTTAGTGTTTAGATAAAAAAATAAGCTCAGTAGGTGGAATACCGATTCGATATCTCGATTGCGACATCCTTGGAACGAGGGTAAATATTAATATCCCTTCCTTTTTTTTCTTTAGGTAAAGCAAAAATTAAAATTTGATTCAAATATACCTAATACGACCATACTATTTAAAATATTCAAAATATAGAGCCTCCATAAGAAAAAAAAACTTAAATATAGGCTTTTGTTTAACAATTTTCAGGTATCCCCCCTAAAAAGTTAACAGTGTGACAAAACATGGACCCTAACATAAACTTCCGAAAAACTGGTTAATACCTTTGCGAAGAATAATAGGACCTAAACGAGAGTATGACCATTGGCGAATCAGATATAACTATGAGTTCTATCAAATATTTGATGACCCTGAATTCTCCAGAATAATCAAACTTCGGAAACTGTAATGCGTTCGCCAAGTTCAATACTGGGATACCTAAAAAGATTCAAAGGGAGGGCAGAAGGACCACAACCGGCAGAAAACCCTGAAAGCGCCGGGCAGATTCTGTTGACGAAGACAGCGTAACACTGCTCACATTTTGAAATTGAACTCGATCGATAGATCGAGATGGTTCAAGGAAGAATATCTAGAATGCCAAGGCCCGAAATATTCTGCAGAGCCTTAAGAATATCCAGCAAAAAAGGATCAGGGCCTTGAATTGTGTTAGAGCACTTCATTCAAGACCGTAACGTATTATATACTTATAATTAATTGGTAGGAAAAAGCGGGCAAAAATGGTAAATTCTGCCGGCCGAAATCAACTCATTGCTGTAAATATATTGAAAATATGCACATAAATGCAAATGGAATACATTCGGAAAATTAAAACTAGCTGGTGAAAACTTGCTTTACTTATACATGAAATACAAAGGCAAAACATAAATATTAAAATGAATGCGTCCGGTATGAGCATAAAGCAGAAGACGAAACTTAACACTAGATCACTAAGCAGTATATGTACACTTGTTACCATATAAATTGTGTAAACATGCGTACAAGAAAACAGAGGATAATTTTTTGAGTAAGGGTAGATGTGTGTCTCCCTCGGAAACCATTTTGTCGTGGTGGAGGAGCTTGTGGTAGTTTACTACTACACTAAGAGTGTCCAAAAACACATGAAAATGGAAAGAAAGGATTGTAACTCTCCAAGTGATAAGAAGTCACGGATTTCGAATCCAGCCGCGGTTCTGAGAAATCAGGTGGTGGTCGACGCACGAATTTTGGAGGCCTCACCTAATTCATGTTCCCCCACGAAGAAATCTGTGGAAGACAGGCTCTTCACTTCAGTGGAAAACCTACACTCGGTGTCTACGGCGTGGTCAGCCAAAAGGATAGTACAGTAACTCCCTTAACGAGAGGAGCTGGAAATCTGACTACGGCCGGTCGGTCGATGACACTGTTACCTAAATCTTCTAAAATACGGGGGAGCAAGACTCGGCAGAAAGAAATTTCAGCCGCAAAGGAGAAGGGACTACAGTCTTGCCTGTCAGAACCTTCCCCTCCGCCTCTACCCGGAGAAACAGAAGAGTGCGAAGCTTGTAATGTGGACGCAACTGGTCTAACGGCGGTATGTGAAATCATATTCATGCAGCCCGGATAACCTGAACCTGGGAAAGCGTTATAACGGAAGGCACTGCGAAAGAAGGCCAAGTTTCTTGGGAATGAGGACATGGACGTTGCTATACCACCAAGTGTAGCGATATCTAGAGAAATCGGACGGAAGGAAGCGGAACTTTCGGTGGAAGGTGAAGACAAGCTGGTAACCCCGGTGAAATCTAAAAATTCTTTCTTAATACATTAACCGAGACAATTCTGTAATTTTGCAGTTTATCGTTCATATAGAATTTGAACAGGTTGCGCCGTCACCGTCTTCTGTCAAGGAAGGTAATGGATATCAGTGCGATTGATTAATCGTTTTTTAAATTCACCTAGTTTTTTTGTAAATGCGTGTAAAATCAAAGTTATTTTAATTTAAATGTTAACATCTCAATGAATGAAGATTCCCTAAATAGCCTTTCAGTTACATTATATTTTTGAGAAATTGGATCAATAACCCCTGGACTTTTGATGGTCGACAGGTATTTATATGGCATCGAAAACTATATTGCTTGACCATTTGAACATCAGAACAGATATCAGATATCTGATCTTTTACAAAGGATACCAAGATGGGTCTTTTGATCATTCAAAATATAGCAACGCTTTTACATCATCCTCCAACAGAATCTGGGCTAGATTGACTGTGTTTATTCTAGCTCTTTAGTATACAGACGTGTCCCGATAATTTTGCTGTTACAGATGAAAAGCGCAATCTTGAAGCTGAATCAGCTATAATGACTGGCGCCGTAACAATTAGATGAATTATTTACCCATTATCCGAACAACGCAATATATGAATCCCTTCGGACTAATAACAAATAGTTAAATAAAATTTGAAACGCTGATTGATTTTTTGAAGAGAGGGAAAGTAAATAATGTATATAAAACAGTCAAATGCTCAATAACGTTTATAACAATCTGAATTCGTTACCCAACTGTAGTTTTCTCGAAGGAGCTGTTGCTAGAAAAACTAACGTGATCTTATTGGAAGAAAAAGGAGTAGATGAAAGAAGCCACGATTCAGGGACTAATAGAAACTTGATAAACTTTTCCGATTGCGATTACTGTTAAAAGGATAAGATTTAAATCAAACGAAAAGAATTCCAACCTTCAAATCTCTCAAAGCACTTACATATATCCCTCTGTAAAATAAGCCAGATTATGTTTACTCACAAATCTCAATTTCTTCTGTAAAAGCGAGTACGTGCTTTATTATTTCGCTTTGTAATTGTGGTATTTGTGGGTTACTTCCAAAATTAATTATAAATGAACGCAAATTGGCATTGCAAAGTGTTATCCATTTCGGGTATATGTCGACTTAAACACTTCAAATAGTCTATCAGCGATGCTAAGTATCTATGAAACTTGTGAAATACTTTTAGAAAGTACATTTTAAAATTTTGTACATCATTAGAATTAAATTGCATGAAAATCATTACATCGTGCTTACTTGATAGCAGCCGCAGAAAGCAATCACCAGGACTAAATAAACAACAACAACGACGAGTAACGAAATATTGAATAAGGAACCAACAAGTTGTTACTATCGAAATTTCTTTCCGGTTACAAAAGTCATTCTCGATTTCCGTTGCAGAAAGCTGCCGTGGTGAAATTCTCCCCTTCATGTTTCCTTCATGTCGTCCTAAAACAACACACCAAAAGCACAAAGCGCAAGGCATGAGCGGGAAAATTTTTCCATTGTTCAAAGTTTTCTTGTCTACAGTGTTGCGCAGAAGTTTGTGTAAGACCGAGAACATCCTCCCAGACGCTTGCAACATGCTGATACATTTGCCATCTAAAACATCCTTTTTCCTTACTCCATACCGAATTTCCAAGCTTTTCCCTTATCATATCAGCATGTTTGTATATTTGTGTGAAACTGACTGTTCGACGAAAAGCTCATGACGCCCCTACTTGTTACATCCGTGTAACAACAACAAGTACCTGTTGTTGAGATATAAAAAAGAATCCTAGCAACGGATCTTGTTTTAAACGTAAACTAACCGTCGAGTTGTTAAGGCAAAATTACATTCGCATATTCGAATTTTTTTGCGAACAAAGATCTCAAAGTGAAAGTTGTTGATTGTAACGAGTCCACCAGATTTCCGTTACTAGTTTTCCCTGAGAGTGCTGTAAAAAGGAATTCGGGAACTAAATAACGAAATTTGTGTTGTGAATCTTTTTTGGAATTGGTTACGAACCTCCAACTGAACGACATTAGTGAAATTGTGAACGTTTGTGAAGTGTTCTGCGTTACGCACTTTTGGAAGTTTTAGTGAGATATTACAAGTTTGTAAGTAGAGTTTGGTGTTTAATGTTGTGATTGTAGCGTGTAGGCAATGAATAGATCAGAGTAAGATTTATCTTTTACCTCTTACAAGGTAACCTTCAATCGTTTATATATTTTTACAGAATAATTTTGAATCTATAATAAATTATTGATATTTCTGGGAGTGATGAAAATGAAGCTAAAAATATGTCACTTTTGAAAACTGTTTCTTGTTTATCTTGTCCTATTATAAATATAAAAAGGCGGTATTTCATGACTTTCTAGAAATAGTAGAATCATGATAAAATTTAAATTTCGAAAGTCGCTAATATGGTGTTCTCATTGAGTGTACCCTATTTTAGTATAGTTAGGTGCAGTTCAGTTAAGTGGAATATGTTACGATATATTAACCCCAGTCTTTTTGCACAATACGTTCAATGATGAAATAAATTTGGAAATAAGCCTAAAATTTTAAAGAATGTTTTTAATACATACTTATAAAAATTTCTCTTTTTTTGTTAGTACTGATAGTAAATTGTTTTCCGATCTAGGGGGTGTCTCTTTTTATGTCTTGTAATCGAAAATTTCGGCATTTCATATTTCTTTTTAATTATTCATTAATCATTATGAGCGCCTTCTACCATGGGGAATCACCATATCAAATTTGCCAATTAGCACAGGTTTAATATGGGAAGATAGAAAATAGTTTCCCTACCGTATCAGAAAATAATATCTGTCTGACAGATATCCGATTATTTCCTGACGACATTGCATCAAGCGATGCGTTAACTTATCTCCCCTTCGCAATTTGTCAATCAGAATTCTATGATTGAAATTAGCTGGATTTGCCCTTTCACCATTAACATCTCTGCTCATACACTGCCGATATACCTATGTATGTCAACGATCTTCTGTATCTATTCACATTGACTGCGCGAAATGGAGTTGAAATCATACTCGTAATTCTTGTCTATTTCTACTCTAATATATTGTTGCGAAATATAGATAAAACAAAAATCCTTCTATATTAATACCTTCATATCTGCTAATGATGTTCATCCGAACGAAAAGTTTGAAGCTTCATGTTTACAGTTGTTCTTTAATAATGTGACGAATTTATTAGCAGCTCGCAATTATTATTAATTATATTATTATAATCCCTATTAATCTACATAAATTATGCGTTATATCATTGAGTGCCACTTTATTCTCTCCGCAAAATATGTTTCAACAAGGGATCTAGTGTTGTAGTGACTATGTAAAAGTAGTTTCTTTAATAAGATCACTTTTTTTCTACCTTCGGTAGTAAGGGCATCTAATTTGCCCGATTCCTATTTCGCTGGAACTTCGTCTTAATTATTCTTCTTACTTCCCTTTTCTTCGCTTTACCTGATGCAAAAGCGTCTGATGATCATCGGAGGTAATTTAATTGGTTTAGCACAATTTACGATTAATAATGGATAAAGGATAATGTGCATCGCATCCAGCAACTGGTTTAGATCTACTTTCTGTTATTAACAAGAAAATAATTCCTCAAACATACTTATTAGAGCGAATTGGCTTCAGTATAGGGATTTTGCAAGTTAAATTCAGAATTTTCCAAATCAATTCAGACTATTCCAAATCAATTTCAAAATTTTCCATTTCAAATTCAGACTTTTTCGAATCAGGTATTTTTCAATACTTCACTCTAAAGTTTCCTACCAAACACACTGGGATTTTTTGAAAAAATCTAGGTTGTCCATCAGTTTTGCTTTAATGAACCTGTCTGAACATATAATAGTCCAATGGCGTCCTCTATGGGTAAGTGTCCGAAAGTGATACCAACGCCACAATTTAAAATACTTAATACTTGGAAAGTCCTCTGTATTGCCCGTAGATATTAATGAGGTTGAACAGGAAACGGTGTAGTTAATTGGAGTCACAAGCACCCAATCTTATATCTAGAGATCATGAGGGGATTATATTTTTTTTCCAGACCAAAGTCCATTAAAACAAATAATGATAGAAATTTGATAAATTGTTCAGATTTTTTCAAAGAAAACCATCATCATCTTTATCCAGTGGTAAAAGATAATATACAACTTTATAGTAAAATATTGATAAACTTCAATCTGGAAATAGAAAAGTTTGAACTTGAAATGGAAACTTCTGAAAATGACCTGAAAAAGTCTGAAGCTTGAAAATTTCTGAAAATAGTTTAAAAAATTCAGTGTTTGTCATGCAAAACCTTTATAAAAAATTTTCAAAATTAGACTATACTGCTGCTCAATAACCGGGTACACGAGTTTTCACTGAACGAGAATATACATATTTTGCAAAGAGCAGTAAACAAGTAGCGAAAAATAGATATTTACCTAGTTATGATTATATGTAGTAGTAGTATTTAGTATTTGTTTCATTCCAATACTCACTACACTTTGCAAAAATTTAGTCACATTTGTCTCATTAAGGTTTAAAAATACAACTTACTGAGACACAGATGGTGTATGCATACAAATATAGGAATTACTCGAAAATTCCGTAACAGGTCTCCAAAAGAAAGGTAACAAAGTAACAAACTAAAAAGTCTATCCATTTCAATTTTCCTACCATCTTCGGGAAGATACCACTAACTGCTTTACAATCCATTTCCATGGCTTCTCTCTAGACCAACTGCAGTTTTTATTGGTAATCGATATGAGTATTCAGAACCACATACAAGCTATATTATATTGGTTTCGGCGGAATGTTTGAATAAATGAAGGTTATTCACTTCAATGATATGGAAAGGATATTGAACATTCTGTTCACTGTAATAATTTCTCTTAACTAAGATGCAGCATTACCCACCATCCTAGAAAGGGACCTTTTATGCATATATCTATAGTGTTATGCCGTAGCGAGTAATTTTAACAATATTTCAAAATACATATATACGATTATACTCACTGTTGCCCATTCTGCGGAGTCCACAAGTTACTGTGAATTGAAATTGTTAGCGTCAGGCAGAAAAAGCATTCCCAGAGATGCATCGATTTTTCTTGGTGTTATGTCTCTCCAGACGAGTTAATTCTTCGTTGAATTCTACTTGACCGTGGTACTTGACTGCAAACCGCATATTAATACTCGTATATTGACTTTGAGTAGCAATTTCATTGGATTTGATCTCTGAAGAAAAAATGTATCTTCGGCCGCTTTTTGTGGTTACTGCAATTATCTTCTTTATTGTTCTAATTTTCAACGACTTTATCTTTTCCAAAAACTCACTTTTTCTTTCGGAGCGGCTCTCACATATTATAGATTCTTAGAGCAATATTCCCTCCAATAAGGTTCTATATGGGTGCCAGTTTGATTTCATTCCTGAATTTCCTCTGACTTATCACCAAGAAAATCAGGAATTTTTGTTTGCATGTTTTCTTTGGGATGAGTTTCCATTTCTTTAGTCAAAAGAATGTATGAAGACGATATCCTGATATCATTTATTTACATTTTTCTCATCCTAATAAATAAATAAAAAATAAATTTTGGTTTGAATACATGTGGCACAGAAAATTATCATTTGCGTTGATTCGGTTTAAATACGTTATTCATATTATATACCATACAATAAGAATTCCGCTTCCCGAATTCCGTGGCACAAAATTCTGGGTCACTGTTTGGAAGATTTAATTAAGGGGAGACAGTGAATTTTTCAAGAAAAACTGTTTGAATTTTCAGATGCCAGATTTAATTATCTAAAAGTACATACATTCAAAACTATGTTCAATTTTTTTTTTATTTAAAAGTGTTAAAAATTTACAAGGATATAGTATAATCCTTGGATCGCCGTAAAAAATCTGCGCACACGGTAGCCACTAGTGTTTCCTCAAAAATCATTGGAAAGAAAAACCAAAAAGATTATTAAATTAGAAAGTATAATTTAGTACTTGCCATAGACAATTTTAAAAAAATGTCGATATATGACAAAATGGTTGAATTTTGTACATAAATAGTGATTTTGCTAAGAACTAAGTAACGAGAAAAATCCTATGACAAATACTAGATAATGATGTATAGAATGTCCACAACAAACCTTAAGGCAATCGGTTCATTGGTTTCCGATAAATTTTGGGCACCGATTAGCAAAACGTAGTTCTTCAAGAAAATGCGATTTCGATAAACCATCTAGGTATATATCTCTCCTTCGGTTTTCCAGTTCACTAATCAACAAAGGCTTGTAACGTATATTGCAAAAAATGTGGCGAAAATCGACTGCAAGTAGCTTATGTGAGGAAGAGGAGAGACTGCCTTTCATTTCACATGCAACTCTCCGGCTTTTTCAGCCCTCAGATGAAGGTTCCTTAGAAAGGCATTCAGTATAATGGATCGAATATAGAAGGGCTCATTGCTTAAAGTAGCAGCTCCTCCAATTCCTAAACCTATACCATTATCATGAAATACTTTGTAATAAAATCGCTAATACTTATAATCTTAATTCCCGTGGAACTGAAAACTTCCTTAAGTTGAGTGCATGAATTGGAAAAATAGCTTATTATTATTGGAGTCTTCAAATTTATCCGAGGTTGTATGAGCGTTACTCATTTTTTTGGCAGTGCGGATATGCATCAAGAATTCTGCATTTGTAAGAACCTCAATCCCTCAATATTTTATATCCTAAACATGATATCTACTCATTTCCAAATTTCTCTGGCAGTTAAATGCAAAAAACTGGGTAATTTTTTTATTGTCTAGGATATTCGGCATCTTTTTTATTTTGGATAACACTGTTATCTGTGTTTGCTTCGTATGGATTCTTATTTGGTTCTCTGGCATATCTTCTTGCATATTCTGTAAAGTTTGAATAAGGGCTTTATTAATGACAATGAAAAAGGAAGCGTTCTTAGATGATTTGTGGAAAATTTTATAGTTATGTTTTACACTTTACCAGATCCTTTTGGCAATTCAGATACAGATCTTCATAGTTTAATTCATTTCAGTTTCCATAATGATAAATTTTCCCATGGTTCCGAGAACTACATACCGAACTGGAAAATCCTTCTTCTACTTCTACTACTTCTTTTATGACAATCCTTTGAAGCGAGGACTATATTACAACGAAACTAGTGACAGTTTCACTATTTCCACAATGCTCTTTCTAAGTGCAATTCATTGTGATATAAAGGTTGTGTAGCTTCGCTTATATTCCTCACGTTGCACAAGACACGTCTAGAAAGTAGGTGTACTCAAAATGTGAAGGGTTCAAAAAAATTTATTCAAAAAACATATGGTTATATGGAAAAGCCAATAGTAGTGAAAATACACATTTATCGCCCTATCTAAACGAGTTCGGGAATTGGAAGTGCGCGATCTGGATTTGCCGCGCAGCAGGCGAACTCCCTTTGTCAGGATGCCTCTCCCTTAATTTTCAATAGCCCTTTCTAATTTGTTTTTTTTTTGTGGGTCTCAGAGTATCTTGCCGCGTTCATAGCCTCCTCCTGAGCCTTATGGTTTTGAATTTTGGGGGCATTTGGAAGGTGGAAATTTGTGTCTCCGTTGAAACTATCTTGTGGTTTCAAGTCAAGTCAGTTGTAGTGGACTACCTAGATTAGCAGTTTTAACCTTATTAAAAGTCTCAACTGGAGTTTTTCTTTTCACAACCAGACAGCGGCAGACGGCGTGGATTTCGCACATGGCAAAGTGTGTGTCTGTTAGTAATGTTATTAGTGATGTTAGGTGCATCCTCAGAGGGATTCGAGAAAAATTGATATATCTGCCAATTAAACGCGAAGTGCGGAAGCGACAATTATTTTTATTGTTTGCTTTCGCATAAATAGAAGTTGTTCAGCCTTGGCAACTTGAGTCGTTGAGTTAGTTGAGGTCCTGCAACATAATATATTTTGAGCACAGAGTTATCTGCAAAAATTCGTTACATAAATTTATTCTAGTAGATTCGATTTAAATACGTTATTCAGACCACATACGAAGTCTGCTTCTTTTCTCAGAGGCTTCGCTTTTCTCCCATTCCGTGCCTTAAAGTTCTAGATCTATTTTATCGATTTAGTTGAAGGGAAAAGAGGTAAATTCGGTATAATTTCCATCAACAAAAAGTTAAGCGGCAACCAGTTAGTTCATCTGTTTCTGAAATAAATTAAGTCATCGATAAAGGACAGGTTCATTGCCCGCAGAGTTACAACTTAATGCTGAAGTTTATTATGTCCAGAACTTTCACAAAATTTGTCATAATTTTTCGACTAATGTGGGTAATGTGGAAATGCTATGGCTCAATAATAATAAGACTAAGTGAAACTACTTTGGAAGATAAAATAACAAGGATTCACCTCTGTCTCCAGTTTCTAAACCTAAACCAGCTTCATTTACCGTGAAATATTCAAATATTCTTTAGAGGTTAGAATCTTAACCGTTTCTGGACCCCATGTTTTGATAATTATTCGGTCTTTTGTTTTCCTTCCAAATCGTTTGTTAATGCTACTACCATTCATTCATAAAACCCCTAATGTTGAACTCTTTCTCTAGTGCTGGAGACCCTATCGAACCCTTTCTATTTTTTTTGTACTCGATCAATTCTTGAACGAAAAGCTAATAAAGGCATCAACCAAAAACAAAATAAATAATAATTACCGAGAATAAAAATCAGCAGCACAATATCATAAAATCTACCAATTTGTAAATATTTAGAAAAACTGGTTGTTCATGCAAAATCTTAACAACAAATTTTCAGTACAAGCTTTCAATCTAAATCAAATTTCAACAAATCACAAATATCTTTTATCATATACATCTGAAGTAATTTTATATATCCTGAAACTCTATGGTGATCGAATTTTTGGCCATTTTAGCTTTTTAACTGTTTGGGCTTTGTAACCTTAGCATTCCTTTGCCGATAAATGTCCATTTATGTGATGCAGAAAGGATTAATTGAATTCTTTAAATTGGGAATCGGAAGTTATACGGGTATTACCCATCCTGTTGGTAGTGCTGATATGCATCAAGTAGCTTGACTCTGTAAAAGCACATGATTTCTATGGACTTCTTAGGTGCATGTATTCAAATAATTTTTTTACTGCCTGATACAGATATCCAATAGTCATCAGGTTGACATCAGTCGAACTAACGCCGCTTGAAGCAGGATCCAAAGTTTTCCAACTGATTCCTCTTTATCATCCTCACAGTTAGATGGATAGATTTTTCAAGCAGAATACTATTCTACCTGCTTCATCGTTGAGAAAATTGATTTTGTTGCATTTTAGCTGAGGTTAGAAGGGCTTTTCTCATTGGAAAAGCTCAGCAAACAGTCACTATTTTTCCTGAAATACGCTGGGCCTGATGTCCCTTAAACTACTCGGGAAAAAGTTCTAAACGCATTCGATATTTGGCATTCATACCCACGGGGCACAGAATAATGAAATATTATGTACCTACATTTTAAATAAAGGTCAAACAAATACTAAATTTGTTTACCTTTCTGGGTACAGAAGACTAAACAACATTCTTAATAAGCAATGCGGCGCTTGAATTTCATTTGTGGAGAAATTATGTTTTATCATGACCACCAACTTTAACGAAAAGGAGATATCTCTTATTTTAATGATGGTGGGCTGATATTAATTTTTAATGACTTTGTATGTGGTTTTACCAGTAATGTAAATAATATTACACAGACTTCTTGGTTTTGAACTTTTAAGTACAAGAATCATATTAGAATATTCAGCATAGGTTAACTAGTTCTTGAAAACGCGAAACTCGAAAATGTTAATTTCTATGCATGTGTATTTCTGTAGCCGAATTCTTAGACTTTTCCCATTATTAGTCTTTACACCTTGGTAACTTAAGGTAGTATTCAGTTTATAATAAAAGGAAGCCAAGGGCTGATTTGGTCTGCTGTGCCATTGAAGCATGAGAATAGATAAAACATAAGTGCTACCATGAAAAAAATAGACAATTATTTATCAATTTCAATTAAGTTTTATACACAGTGCCACTATTGTACGTGATTAGCCTATTCACATGTATTCGGATCTCTCAAATACTCCGTTCTCAGTTGATTCTTCCTCTTAAGCTAAGATTCTCTAGTTATGTTCTTTGATTTTCCTTTTTGAGGGTTTGTGTAAATGCATTTTCTCAGAAACGGTTACTATTATTGATAAAAAATTTTTAGCGAGTACAATGGGCCAACACGGCCTGAGTGCTCAGAAGCTGTAGCTTCTCCCCACCACACACACAGATACGAAATTTGGTATAAAGGTGAGAGAAGAAGAAATTGACTGAGCTCTTCCCTTTTAAATCATCAAACACAAAAGGCCTTAAGTTCATCCCAGAATTATACTACCAAAGTTGGTGGGAATCGCACGATTCCTAAAAAAATTAGTTGTTTACTAATGATTTTCACAAACCAGTATGAGTTTAATTTACTTCATTTACATAATATTGAATGACCTGACGCCAAAATCTGCTTCAAGTCTCAAATTTATAGACCCGGCCTCTGGCAGAGAATCTGCCAGTCTGCGCAACGATGTTCAAGTGCTTTGCCACTCACTACAGGGGATTCTCTTTCGGTCAATCACGTTCAAGTGAAGGAAATTTAAACCAAGTCGTCTCCCCTTCCTTCTGAAGGAAGCGGTGGATCAGCACACTTGCACTAGGGGGGCATAATGAGGAAATTTGTTTCAGAGAATATTTTAATTTGTAAAGAGGGGGGTCGTTGGTGAAAAAGTAATAATAAAAAGTAATACTACTCTAAATAATTATATAAAACGCAAATAGCCTAAGTCACTATATATGGTAACCACAATTATTTCGATTCCTCTATAACACTGCAACGTAAAATTAAGAAATCAAATTTTTGACGACTTTCCTTACCACTTTATTTTCGCGGATCTTAGCCTATTTACTTGCAAGAAAGAGGTTTTATCAGGTGATATTACAAACCGAAAGTTTCGTAAATGAGGTAGTAATCATTCTCACAAACTATTCTGCACAAACGTTTAGGAAAAATAAAGTCATGCCTCTTCCTAATAAGGACAATCAAAAAAAGTCAAGTGACGACGGCTTTACGGTTTCTTGCCCTGGGAGCCGCTACGGTCACGCTGCTCCCAGGGCAGAGGTGAGGCAGCGTCTGACGATTTGCCTCTGCCCTGGTAAGAAACCGTAAAGCCGTCGTCGCTTGACTTTTTTTAAAAGTTTGGGTGCAAGCCCTAAGCGAGGGGTCCGTGGACCAGGAAAGGGGGAGTAAGTTGCTCCCCATTTGGTCCGGTCCTGCATTAAGTTGATGCGGACTTAGGACCCCATCATTCTCAAAACGAAGGACAATCAGTTTTGAGAAAAAAATGAATTCATTTTCAAAAGTTTCTGATATAAAAAATATAAAGCTTAGCTTCAAAATACACAATTTTTGACAATCCTTATCTAGTTGCCTA
Source organism: Hermetia illucens (assembly GCF_905115235.1). Taxonomy (NCBI): domain Eukaryota; kingdom Metazoa; phylum Arthropoda; class Insecta; order Diptera; family Stratiomyidae; genus Hermetia; species Hermetia illucens. Next base: position 67,496,188 of record NC_051851.1, on the reverse strand, counting down.
TCACCGCAAATATCATCTAAACCGCCTGTCATTGGAATTTACCATGCCTTTTTAAGGGGGAAATAATGCTAACAATCGGACAAACAGAGGCAGAAGTGATTTTTAACAGGTCATGATTTATAAAAGACTTTTTGTGGTTCTTTTGTTTTCTGGATTTTGGAATTTAAAGATCCTTTCTTAATGAGCAGGACCGTTGTACTTTATTTTCCCCAAATGTGGATACTTCAGAAAGGAGGTGCATTCGTGGTAGATGGTTCATTTCAAAGGGCTATTCAAAGACGGTAAAAAGGCCGGAAGCACACATGGTCCTAATATATAGGAAGAGAAAGTACACTGTGTCTGCCCTTTGAAATAAAATCAACTTGGGAAATCGAAAGCTACACACTTCTCTGTGCAAATCAGTTCAATTTGCACCTAATTAAAAATACAATTTCATCCTCCTTTGGTGGAAATCTGGCTTCACAGTGAGAGTTGAGCATTAGTTAACGTAATACAGAAATAAACAAGTCGGAAACTGAAAGCTCGTCGCTTCAGGTATGAAAGGTTTTGTGGATGGAGAACATTTGAAAGTACGATGACTCCATTTATACATAGCTTATAGTCTAACTGCATTGAATATATTCTACTCATCATTAGAATGTGATAATGACAATAACTTCACGCGTAAGACACAGCTATGTTATTCTCCGCAAAACCTTCAATAGGATGGGAAAAATACGAGTCTTTAATACTATACATGGTGCTCCGGACATGATGGTAGATATTTTATTAGTGGATAGCACCACTTGTTTTACGAAGATTGGACCAAGGAACGGGAACTCTATCTTTTGCCGTTACAGAGTTCAGTTCAGAGTTCAGTCATTTGATCTAAGATTTGATACCATTTTCAAAAACTACATAAAATTTCTTATAAATGGATATTTTTCAATTGTAAAGGCCATCACCATTTCAGTGATATAACTGTGACTCCTCACTTTCGTATTTTATAATCGAAACAAAACTAAGGTTCGTCCCAGAAAGTACTAATCAAATCCTTTTATTTCACACCCTACATAGATAGATAATAAGGAAAAAGATACACCCACACAAAAGTATGGCACTCACTGCATGCGTGGGATTTCACAGTTCCCATAAATCTGCTGAATTTGGTTTCAATCGACAAAACCCTTTTTCCAGAAAAGTTCGTTCTACAGGCACAAAATCTTAAAAGAATCTTTTAATCCCAAAGGTTATAATAGTCTCCATTTTACACAAGGCAATTATGTTCTTCGATATTACGTGCCATAAGACGACGTTCAAAAGGAATATCCTGATATTCTGGACATTTTGTAGAGATTTGTTTTTCGTAGTTGAGTTATGCCTCACCTAAAGGTTATAATAAAAATATATGTATAGTGACTCCCGATTTGAAGCGTGAATTATAAAAATTATACAGATCCAGAAAATTTCACATTGAAGTAACTAAGAAATCAAACAGCAGAAACAACGAAACGTAATATATGCCAAATAGAGTTCATCGGAGGCGGTCTAATGAGGATCTAAATCATCCTTTCGTTGCTGATTTCGTAAAATTAAATTACAACACATTTTTTCAAGAAGGAAACGCATCCGACCAGGCTTTTCACATGCTCCACTTTGATGCATTCTCCACTCAACTTTTGTAAAAAAGTATCCTAAGGCGAAAGGATAACTGCTCTCAAAGCTTTTGAACTTTAGAAATTTAAATGCACCAAAGTTTTTCAAACAATTGTATCTAGATGTTGGCAAAAGTGAAGAAGGATTTCTTTCTTTTCAAATTTTGTTATGAAAATTTGTGTGGATGATGATGGACATTTTCATGGACGGGAAATACTTCGATTTGTAGAATGCAAGATGCAACAATTTGCAGGTTTGTTATCCTACATCATCTTGGATGTACATTTATAGTATGGGGGGGTTAGTAAGGAATTCTTATGTACTAACTTGTTTGGTAAAGTTGCTGTTCATTGCATCTTGCAGAGGTCATCCAATAATAAGTGTGTTCGTTTTTCTTCCACTGTATTCCACAGAGTTATTATTAAAAATTATCTTCATATGTTGAAGCTGGTACAGTTAGTTTTAACATAATTTCCGCCATCAGGATGGCAAACGCTAAGTGTACAGAGAATATCTCTTTTGTTGGGCAGAGTAAAGTCATTTTTTCCGAAAAGTTTAATGTCCGCTAGCTAATATAAGATATGGAAAAAAACACTTTCTATTCTATCATAATAATAACGTAATGGCTGCCTTAGCAGTGGAACTCAATCTAAGGTGCAAAATAGTATTCAATCTATTTTAATACTAAAATGTAAACAACACCAACAAATAAACAAGTCGAAATATCGAAAGGTGGACGCTTCTGATATAAAGGTGTTGTGTCTTTTTTTCTCAGAAAACCTTAACAAGTCGGGAAACCGGAAGCTAGGCGCTTCAGGTGTGCAAGGTTTTGTTTGCTTTTTCTGTGAGTATATTTAAGTGTAGAACTATCCCATCTGTACGTAGCCCGTTATGTATATGCATTTAGCATGTCTGACTACCCAGTTTAGTGTGATATTGATATTCAGTTACTAAATCTCACGGTAGAAGGATATCACCCACTGCATGCCTGGAGGTCCACAGTTCCCACCTTCTCACCAAATTTCGTGCTAACCGGTATAACCTTTTCTGAGAAAAGTGTCTGTGACAGACAAACAGACAGACAGACAGATAGACAGACATTGTACGTTTGTTTTGCAAACGAAACCTTAAAATGGAAATACATATGTAGAGTTTAGTCTGCAAAAAAGTCAAAAAACACAAACTAGTTGAGCATCTGTTGGGACTGGAAAGGAAAAAGGAGGTACCAGTGACAGTGGATGGGATGATGCGGGGTTTGTATACGGGAAAAGGATGGGAGTTAGAAGTTAGGATGGGTGCTAATGATAGGAAGGTTTTTAAAATTATGGATGGAAACAATTGCCGGTGTAAAAGGCTACTCTACCTTGGGGATCAAAAAGACGGTTTTGAAATTGGAATGATAGAAGGATCTGTGGAAATGGATAAACCCAAGCAGATTATCTTCAACTATCTTAGTAGTAAGAGGATTGGGATATGGCTGACACTTGACCAGGAAGTTGAGGACATGACGAGCAAGAAAAGCGTCTATACACGGTTTGAAAGGAATCATAAAGGATCTCATTGGAGATGTACTTGGAACGGTCTTGATGATATTGGAGCAGCGATGAAAAATTCAGGGTTCTTCGAGTTGAAATTTTTCTATTCGGGACGGATAGCAATGGTAAATGAGAGACTAGTCCGGTCGAGAATTTTCCCGGAGTAAGATAGGATAAGCTTGTTAGGGATCTGTTCGAGGATGGGAGTTATGCGAGCATTCTTCCAATCAGTGAGGATCTGGACACTGGCTAGGCAGTGGTCGATTATTAAAGAAATCATGGACAAAATACTGGCAAAGAATTTTTTTTTGTCTAGACCGACCGATTTCTTACTTTTCAACAATACTTACGACTGATAATGTGTATGGTGCAAATATCTTCGGGTTGTTTCGGGTGAATAAGTGGTTGGAAAAAAAGGTTTTAGTTGGACTGCGGATGGTAAAAAGTTGGTCTGGACTGAAGCTACTCTATAGATTCACTTTTGAAGTGTTGGTCGCGAATATGGAGAGGGCAGCGATGAAGTCGTTGGCAAAGATGTTTTTTTCCGGCAGCAGAGATGTTTTGTGAAAGGATTGAGGTTTGCTGGGTGATGTTGCTCAGACGAGGACAAATTTTCATACCTCCCTGAAGAAAATGGATTTGCGGATTCGTTTCATTAATTCCCAGTTTACCTTCTGAAAGTCGAGGGGTGAGGTTGGAGTAGGAAAGATGGCTCTCTATGGGAACATGATATCCAGGACCAAGGCATTATGCCCATTGATGCTGGGAAATCTTTCTAGGAAGGGATAGGTTTTGGTAGGTAGATTTGATATTTAAATAAAATTAATGAAAGGATGAAGGACAGAATGGCAGATCCCTTTACTAAAGTAAGGAAGGGCTGGACTGGAATAGGATTAGATAATATTATGACAATAACTGATATTGAAACGATGGTGAGTCTTCCCGTTTCTATGGAACAATGCGTCAAACCAAAATGAGTACCGGATGCTAATGTGTTGACCTATTACTGCAAACTAGGCTTTGTCCAGTGCTCGTGAGGGACGGAGACGGAAAGGATTTGATAGAAATCACGGGGATCAAAGAATTGTTTAAACAATAGCGACGAAAGAGATAAGGGTAACTTTATTACACTTAAAGATATTCGGATACGGAACAGTTGGTTGCATAGGAATTTATCAAACTTGACGATGGTGGTCGTTCAGTTCGGAAATGGTTGAATGTGGGAAGTTGGGTTTATGTTGATAATGCTGTTTGATTTCGCCCAAAAGTACTACATGGGTACTCAAAGAAATCCGTATTGGAGATATTTGAAGAACTTGTCCGATGGAAGAAGGTGGGAGATCATGAATCTGGTTACATATCATGTTGCGGTTGAAAGGTGGCAGTTGGTTGCTGCCTCACCCAATCCCCAAGTCTTACACTGCAACCCCTGCTTATTTCAGGTCTTTTCGAAACTCACGAAAGTGTGTTGGATTGTCCTAATGCCGGCAATGTGTTTCTGTATGAACATGTAGTTGAATGTGACTAGCTAGAGATATAGATGGACGTTTATGTCTTCGCTCAAGTTGTGACGCTGCTTGAGCCTTCAGGTATTCAGCTATTTTAAGGAGGGCAATGAAGAGTGTGAACCACTGAGAATGGGGCTTATCGATTTCTGAGAGGGGGAAGTATAAGTGAAGGAGTTATTATTGTTTTCCGTCAGGACTCTTTTTGACGTAGGCTTTAGGTGTTTTTATAATAATTTCGTGAGAATTAGCTAGTTTTTTAATCAGGTAAATGTTAGGGAGAACACTGAAGATACTATCTTTTATGGTTTAAAAATTGTTGAACGGGTCAACCATACGGTACTTCTTTTTGGTGACGACTTAAATTTCGCTCACTGACGGGAGCCACTTATCTGTCTTTTCATTATTTGCTTCCTTGTAGGTCACTAGTCTTTTCACTGGTCTTAAAAAAATGTTCCAGTCTACTCTTGCTGGGCTCTAACAATTTAATTGTTTTATATTTGAGACGTACTTTCAACTAATTATCAGAATACTGTCAAATAACACACTAGAAAAATACTCGGCACACAAATTGTAATATTTTTTGTCGGACGTACTTGAAAGGTTACAGCAGACGTTTTTTATTTGAACACACTCATAGCCCCCAGGATGAAATCATTTTGTTAAAGTATCTGACATGAAAGATCCGTTTATTATCAAGGATAGTATCTTATTCTAATGAAAAGGCAGATCCAGGGAGAGAATCTGAGTGCCACGGTTTACTGGTTAGACTATGTGGGAGCTACTTTTCAAAGTGTCTCCTTACTTGTTTGGTTAAAATAATTCGGGTTTAAAGTTAAATTTTTCAGCGACGCAAAGCGACTTTTGAATACAGTTCAAAACACTAGTTAATTATAATAAATATCTCCCAACAGCACACTGTGCAATTATCCAATGCAGTTTTCCGTCAAGTTTTCATCGGTTCATATTATCTTTTCATTCCATATCATTGCTACCTCTTCATACTTTTTTCACTGCCCTAGTGTTAGTAATTAAAGTAGCATACATTTTTTAAAACTGTCATCGACCAGACGACACATTGGTCGCGGCTGTTATGTAATTTTTTTCTGTCTTACAAAATAAATATTTTTTTTAAAGTTTTGTTGAAAACTACTTATCATATCAGAACTTCACTCAAGGCCCTGGAGTCACATTAGATAATTAGCTCTGCTTTTGCACATACTGCCACGAGGTCACCAATCGAGCAGCAAAACTATCAACCGCTCAACCGCTCGTTCTCTGATTTTGACTCCATGCAACGCTCTTTAGCTTTCTTCAACTCCCTTGTAAGAAGTATCCTCGAGTACTGTTCCGTGATCTGATCACCCTCCAGTAACTATGATTGTTTTGCTCTTGAAAAGGTCCTTGTGAGTATTGCGTCACCCGTCTCCGCATTTTGAACTTCCCCTTCCTACAACAATGTAGAACCTATCTGAATTTATGCCCATTTTGTAAAGTTTCCTCGGGTCTGATTGACTGGTCTGCTTCTAACAACACCACCTGCTGTCCTGCGTCTTATAATGCAAGCAACGCAGACATTTTCAGCGTGCCCTTTGCGGAGCTGAGAATCTATTTCCAATCCCCGATTCCTTAATTTTGTCGAAGTTAAAACGCACAACAGCTTAGTCCCTTATACTTTTTTTCCCTGAGTAGTTCTTCTCTTCTAAGGTTCTTACATTCCCCTTCTGCTGAGGGCAATAACTAACTCGAGTTTACTCTGTTGATTGTTTGTTAATAATAAACAAATAAGTAAAATAAATAAATACACTCACACAACAAGTACACAAAACCTTTCATTCATATTGTACTAAAGTCCTAAAATAACGTAAAATTGACCTATCACGGGTCTGGTAATTAATAAATAAATTTTATTATGTATTGGAGAGAACCTGTTACCTTGGTTGACGAGAAAGTAGCAACTGGTTGTGAAGTTATATTTGGAACATTAAATCAAAGTAATTTTAAGTTGAAAATGGGGTGCAGCCTTCATATTAACTAAGCCTAATTTATCCCTGATTTTATTACTGGGTATTTTGTAATTTCTTTATGTTACATAACTTTCTAATCGTGCATTCAAATTTGAAACAGCATTCTATAGACACGGGGGGGGGGGGGGGGGATTCATTCAATGAAGATAGAACCTTCAATCGAACAAAATAAATCGTTAACATTTTATTTATCTGAATAATACGTACGTGCGTACTTTCAATCCTCCCGAGTCTTGGTTGTTACGTATACTTACACATAAACAGACATATGAATAACACTACCTGTTCGAACCATTTCTGTACGCAACAAAGTCATGGCCTCCTACTTTGCCAATTCCAGGCGTTACAGTATAGCGGATGATCTCCTTCCCAAATGTGATAGTCCACCATGTGAGCAAGTTTTTTGATCCAAACACAATGAACAATAAATCCCTCTGGTTCTGTCCTTTATCACACTATAAGTCGTTCCTTAACCTTCTAAGAAAACCTTAACGGTAGGTTTGTAACAATAGACTAAACTTAAACCTGAACCAGGATTTGAACGTGGCGGGCAAGCATACATGTCGAAAGAGTCGTTGACTCCCATCACACATAATCCCAGCACGGTTAAAATGCCCCCAAAATTTACTGTCAACTCAATATAAAATAAATCCACCCTTCCCAATCTAATAATATCCAACTTCTTCAAATTGCATAATACCCAAATCTACCCTAATTATGAGAAGACCAGAAAATATCTAAATGTAAATTGAAAGTACAAGATTATCAGATTACTCGCTGCGTTTCTTGAGCTTGCCAGTTTATTATTAATTGCGGGTACAATAATAATTTTCCCTAATGAGGTCAATCAGCTAGAATTAGTTGAAAGGAGATATTTAATTTTGAAAATCACTACCTTACTCCTTTGTGTCAACACAGAATGATAAACCATAACCACTTTGGTGTCGACCAGGTGGGTGCCGCCTTCCTACTTCTTGACGGGTGCTTAATCAAGTGAAAATAACTTGGACTTTTGTTTATCCGCAGATGGCTTTGATCTTTTTCCGTCTGTGGATATTTGTGTTGTTACGCTGATTGGGTCAATTGTTTGAAGAAGCTTGTTTTTGTAGAAAAAATTATTTGTGTCAAAGGACAAAGTGAAATAGAAGTGAAGTGCGTTTGTATGTTTTATATGATATTATATTTGACGCATTCATGTGAGAAAGTGAAATTTCGATAAACTCGGAAGAATGGTTTCTTCTCCGAGATTTCAAAAGTAATATGGTTCTCAGCACTAGATTGAACATATGCTTATGATTATACTTTTATCCTTATAACACACATACTTCACATATACGCATATATATCCCGAACAAAAAAAAAGCAAGTATATGACTGTAGTGCAAACGAAGGGAATTCACTTAAAACGATGTATGTCTTTGAGAACATAAGCGACATTTGTAGGAGGTTTTCGATGTGCTATGAAATGGCGTCGTCCAGCGAAATACTTTTTAAGGTTTTGTGTGAAACAAAACCTTATTAGAATCGATTCGATGTCTGTCTGTCCGTCTGTCTGTCTGTCTGTCTGTCTGTCTGTCTGTCTGTCTGTCTGTCTGTCCGTCTGTCTGTCTGTCTGTCTGTCTGTCTGTCACAGCCGATTTATTCGGAAACGGCTGAACCGATTGTCACGAAAATTGGTAGGAGTATGTAATCTGCCGTTCCCTTTACATGCAGCGACTGACGCCATTTTGTGTTAAGTTTAAGGGGGGCTCCCCATACATGTGAAAGGAGGGTGCAAAATTTTTTTTTATAAAATGTGGCCATGTGGGGTATCAAATGAAAGGTCTCAATTAGTACTTTTCGAAACTGGCTCAATATTTGATATGGGGTGAAACATAGGGGAGTGAGGGCTCAAAATATGACCCCCAAAAAGTGTAACAGGTCTCGTTCTCAGAACCTATCCAACCGAAAAATCTGAAAAAAATCTCAATAGTGCATCTCTACGAAATCTAGGCCTCAAAATATATCCGGTGCCGATATCTGTACAAATAAAGTTAATAATAGTATATTTCCACATTTTAGAAATTTACCCGACACCCCCCTTATGTTCATCCCAGAAGCACAAAATTTGGCATGGGTATAATGAAGAATATAGTGCACAATTTGGTCAAGTTTCAAGAAAATCCAACTATTATTAACAAAGTTATAGGGGGTAAAACTTTACCATGTTTCGTGAATTTCATGCACTCTACACCTAACCTGAATGACGTCATCATTACATATCAATTCGTCAATACCACAACGAAATGAGTTCTTAAGAATGGGGTCGCAAAGAATTATTTTGTTTTAGTTTTTTAGTCATTTGCATATATCAATTACTCCAACCAGACATGTTTGTATGTAGGTATATAGTATATGCGTGCTAATGAACTTTGCGGGTAGAGCCTAATTCAGATAGATATAAGAAGTAAATCGGAAATATGGGTACGATCAATTTATATACACATGCACGTATGTACAGTATTCGAAAATAGGCAGTTTGTTTGTTTAGGGTGAGCGTAACATCTAGGGCTGTAATATGTACGTATGTCTCGTAATTTTGTCGCTGTATACGGGTAGAAAAATGTGCGTTGATAAGATGAACACAAAACCTTTATACCCGAAGCACGAGCTTCCGGTATTCCGACTTGTTCCTATTGATACCGTACATAACAATCGTCCAGTGCTTTTTAGTAAGTAGCTGTTTTGGGTGCGGGTGAGCTTACCTTGTCTCATAACATCTAACGCCTACCTACATGCTATTTTATATGGAATGCTTGTCAAATTAATCGGAGTTGCCGACTTGTCTATTAGAAGTATATAGGCAGATTTGGTAAAGTTATTTTGAAACGTAGAGAAAACTGGAACGAACCAGGCAAATGCGTGGCAAGATGCGCTGTTGCGTTTTCTATACAGATGAGTCAAAACCAAAACAGGGTTCTGGAGCAGTAGGCCGCTTCCCGAATAAAAACGAAAACTGGGCTTTTCCTTTGGGACTTTATGTAACGGGTTTTAGGCTGGAGTAAATGCGATCCTTAGGGGTCGAGGCTGAGTGATCGACGATCGGTTGAAGAGCAGGCGCATCGCAATCTGCACCGATGAACAATCCTGTGAACACTTTCAAAATCGTACAGGTAGAAATGGATTGAACTCTGTAGATTCAATCCGGTAGAACTACTCGGATGGGTTCATCTTCCATTAGGGTATCAGTAGCGTTGGCTAATGATACTGTCAAAACCGGGGAACAAACTTCCTATAATGGCAGGTGGTTGAGCTTTAATTCTGCTGAGCACATCAAACTTTTCCTGTCAGAACCAAACAAACATACTGTAAAGTTTACCCTGTCGAAAAGCAGGAAGGCTTGCAGGACATTATTGTGGGCATTCTGACTAGCTATAATTTACCAGCTAGGCATATGTTCAGAATAGCGATTCTTTAAGGTGATACGTGTTCATCCTGCAATGAGGAACTAGAATCTACGGAACATTTCAACATTCTGCCTATGGACGCTTCAGACATCAGATTTCTGGAGCTATAACTGTAACTATATATGCTTCAAATCAGAAGCTCAAAGAAAAACGTTAAGTTAAGAAATCTTCGTTTACATTGAAGGGTGTAGCATTTCGAGTGAATTGTAAACAGGATGCATTAAACATATACTTTCCAATTTGAATAAAACATTCAATAAAGAAATTGCAATTAATTTGATCACATTGCTTTTCAATCAGATAACAAGCTCACAGCATGTGGTGTCACAAAAAATAATGGGGCTTGTCGTTGTTCTTAGAAGATTTCTATTTATCAATCAACATCATTTTTGTCCCTTTCATAGAAGTCCCGTCAGATATAAAATACTGGTGTCCGTAATTTTTCCAATTTTGAAAACTCTGCTGGAATTCATTTTTCGATATGGGGTTGAGCTCCTCCTTCGACTCTATTTTCATCTCATCAATGGCAGCGAAATATTCGTGGTTTTCTTCACTCTTGGGAGTGGACAGAAGCCGTATCTGACGAATAGGGTAGCTAAAGCATAATTATGTTTTTGATTTCCACCAAAAAATGACGAACAGGCCGTGAGATGCTGTAAGGAATATAATCGAGATACAATTTTCAAAAATAGATTGGTTACATTGGGGAGGTTGAAAGTAATCATTTTTTAACGGACCCATTCTCAGAAACTACCCAACTGAAAAATCCGAAAAAATCAAGAGGCTGCCACTATATGGTACCTAGGCTCCAAAGTACCCTCCATACCGATACCAATTCAATAATAGTATATAACTATAATTACTATAGTACATTACCATAATTCTGCCCATAATTGTTTTGAATATGATAAATCCGCGTGAATGGGAGATGACGTTTTTCCACGGATCACGTGTCCCTTTAGAAATAGCTATAATATGAGTTCATGCAGTTTAACCTTAAAGTTTAGTCATCATTCCGGAGAATTAGTTTATGACCGGCATGATACTATCTGAATCATCATACTCAATTTCATCTACTTAACTCATTTAACTGTTGCACTTCACGTCTTTGTATGTATGTATGTTAATTATGAGGAGCTCCCTCGAGCTTAAGGATCTATGCAGAACAATTTCAATTAATGGTACGGGTGTCCGATACTACCGAAAAAGTATAAACTAGATAGAATAAAAGATACACCACTAGTTGTTTAGAGAATTACTTTCCATCTACTGTTGAATTGTTCATCATCATCATCAGCGGCGCAATAACCAATATCCACTATAGACCTGCCTTAATAAGGAACTCCAGACACCCCGGTTTTGCCCCGAGGTCCACCAATTCGATATCCTTAAAAGCTGTTTGGCAGGTTTCCCTCGTCTTCTTTCTCACCATAGATATTGCCCTTATAGACTTTCTGGGCTGGAGAGACGTTTCGAGCGAAAGGGTCTTTGTAAGCTGAAATAAGCTCTATTGGCTGCCAACAACCGTGCGCAGATTTCATCGACGTTGCTGTTAACGGTTGTGATTTTCGATCCCAGGGTGTGTTCTTCTCATGATATCCATATCATCAGCCTAGGTCAGTAGTTGGGTGAACTTAACGAGGATGGTGCCCCTTGCATTTGCCCCAACATCACAGATCACTTTTTCCAGGGCCAGGTTAAAGAGGACGCATGATAGGACATGCCTTTGTCTTATATCGTTGTTGATATCGAACGGTCTCAAGAATGATCCTGATGCTTTTATTTGACCTTACACTTTGGTCAATTTCAGCCTAGTCAATCTAATCAGTTTCGTCGGGATACCGAATTCTCTCATGGCCGTGTACAGCTTCCGGCCTTGAAGTCGATGAAAAGATGATGCAACTGATGTCCATATTTCAACATCGGATCTGTTGCTGATTTGCCTGAAGTGAAGTCTCTTTGGTATGGCCAATGATGCTCTGGGTGTACGGGGCTATCTGACCTAGCAAGATAGCGGAGAAAATCTTATTGATAATACTCAGCAACGTGATACCTCTATAATTTCTTGACTTTTTTTATTGAATCCTTGCCAAAGACAAATGGTACTTTCTTGTTAGCCTCGGTTAAAAAAGGGTTTGCAGACACACAGGCAACAACACACACTCCGAATTAATCCGTCCTCACTTTTGAGTTCTGTTCATAAGTAGCATAGATCATTCAAGAATAACTATCATATTTAATACCCCGCTGAGAAGAACGTTTGTGGCAAACTACAAGCTAATAGTTCTCAATCATTTGTTTTTGTTCTACCTTACGTACCTTGCTTACTGACACTTTGAATTAATTTTGGATGTCATTTGGAGTGTTCTCTCTTGGCCCGTTCACACATAGTTCATGCTCTTGATGGACTTTCTTAGATAATATTCTCCTTATTTTCTTCTTCATTAAGTTCCATCAAAATAGATGTGGATCCTACAAAGTCGTGTTTCCGTTCCGTTTGAGAAAAAACGAAAAATCAGGTGTAGATGCAATTCGTCCCCTGAAGTCATTGTAAGTAAAATCAAAGTAGTCTACGATTAACACGATATAGACGAGAACTTCATTTGCTTGAAGTATGAACACAAGAACGATCAGATGGAGTTTCAAAATCAAAGTACAAAGGCAGCATCTACCTAAGAAGACTATAAACAGGATTTTCAACTCCCAGCATATTCTTTGAAATTTATGGAGACGGAAAATCATTGCACATCTTCGCGATCGCGATTGGAGTTGCGTGACCGAAATTCCGTGTTTAAGGCCAGGTGTTGGTGCCGTGTTTGTGATGCAGTGCATTGGGGTCCGCACACGAGGTTTCGAACATATGGCTGCGAATTGATGCGAGCACGCGGCAGGATCTGTCATAACAATAGATATTGCTCGGCTGTTTATAGCTCCCCAACTTTCCAACCGGAACTAAAAGCGAAGCTTCATTAAAGCTTTGTTTTGGATTAATGGTAATGGATCTTAATGGAATCACTGAGCGAATGATGCTACAAAACTCCTCTATGAGAAGCTTGGTGAAAACAAACACGTCCAACATTCCCGGCAATAGATCCGTATTTGCTCTGCTAGGAAGTACGGAGCAAATAAGTAGATGCATCCAAGATCAATCTTTTTGGAGCATCCGTTTCTTGCTGGATAGGATGAGGAAACACACACGAAAAAACCATCTAGACATCATTGACGTACCGATATACATAGTTTTCCTGCTTCTACCCGCGTGATATACCTTGACAATAGTCGGTAGTTAAAAAGAATATGTCTTTATATTAAAACGTGGAATAAGAACAAGTTGAACTACCAGAAGCTAGGCACTTCCACCTTAATGGTTTTGTATTCATCTTATATGAGAAATTTTGAGTGAACTATTTTCAACCCATTCATAGCTAAGAACATTCCTTCGTATCAACTCCAAATTACGATTATATACGTATTAACGACATAAATATTGTTGTAGCATGTTTGAGCAAATTTGAGACAGAACTCATTCTCAGAAATTATCCAACTGAAAATCTAGCTGAGAATTTAGATCTTAAAATACCCCGAATACCAATTTCGGGACAATTGAAATTAATAAAAGTATTTTACTATATTTTAAAATTTACTAGAAAGCGTTTTCATCCTAGTTGTATAACATTTTACAGAAGCATAAACCATAATAGAGGGTACAATTTCGAAAAGTTTGGAAGCAATCCTACTATTATTAGCAAAAATTTACTGTACTCTAAGCCATCATATGTAGAATGAAGGATCATATTAAAATGACTATTCTGGCATAACACACAAATTGAGCTATCTTGCTATCATATTCCTACATAAGCAACACAATAACCTTTGATACCTGAAGTTCCGAGCTTCCAGTTTCCAGCTTGTTATATATGAAAGCAGTGAAAAATCTAATTCTAGAAATACAAGAGAGTAAGATAAGTGGACTATTTTATGGACTCTTTGGTAGCTCTATCTATCACATAGTATCAAATGCGTATAACCAACAATTTCTAGCTACATACGATTGTTACTTATTCATTGTTTGTTGTTGAGAAACATAAAAAATCTTTAGCAGCAGTTTGTACCCCTTGAATCGCTTTCTATATTTTATAATAATATTGACATGGAACTATAACTGAGTCCAGCCCAAAAATATCCAGTGGAGTCGATTTACTATAAACTTTTAAAAAATGACTAGTGTCCTTAACTTTCAATGCCAAAGCGCGTAAGTTACTGTTGACATTATATAATATGATACAAAGATATCCGATCTCTTACTTTGTATTAATTCAAATCGAGTTTCATCGTCCTATTCCTAAAGTCCCAACCACATTTGACTATAAATTTTGAAATATCATGAAAAACATGCATGCCAATACACACTTGCTCTTAATCTTGTTTTCCTTAGGATTTGAAAACAAGCCCGTAATGTTACGAAAACAGACGTTTATTCAAGCTATATATTTTTATAACTCAATACGATAAATCCTTTGTCCGCATATTATATGCGCTTTCAAGCAGATATTCTTCAACATACATATATGCATACCTACTTACTTACCCACTCAGATGTGGTGCTATATTATTCTTGGAAATTGTTTACGCGAAGATATCTTTAGGCAGCAACAAAAGGTAAACTTGGGAATTTATTAACTCCAATTTGAGAAGGCCAAAGTGTGAATATAGCTGGCAAAATCCGTGGGCTTTTCACTGCTAAATGATTGAGTTTTAATTATTAGAATTGCTTTCGCACTTAGAGCTAAGTCTGGTGTTTAAAACAAGCATTAGATATTCAACAGACATTAACATCGGAAAAAAGTTTCCTTCGCATTAAAGTCATGACGCAGGATATGGCATTTATTTTCTACATATCTCATACATAGGAGCATGAACTTTGACAGAATACTCAGAACCATAAACAACATGCCTCTGTACCATAAAATCGAATGCATAACCTTTAATATAAGAGAGAGTATTCTAATGCGATGTATGGAGGCTGGCTGTTGATAGTGGGGATGGTAGCCGCAAATTCCCAAGGATCACATAACTGCAAAGTCCATGATGCATTCGTGTGTCGTGAAAATAGCTTCTTTTACGCTGATCCTGCTGTCGCTCAATAGCGACTATAACGAATCACATAATGTTGTAACAACCAATTACCCTAGATTCCATTCTACTTTTTTGAAAATTGCAAACAATTGCCATGGGACATATCGTGACACCTTCATTACGCGTTGAATACAAAATACGCACAGACTTAACTTCTCATGAACGAAAAGCATTTTATTGTAAGTATCAGCAATTCAATTTACATATTCATTTTCCTTTTTAAATGTAAATTCCAGTCGTAATGATTTCGCATAATTTCCTTCATTAATCAAATTTCCTTCCTTCTTATTCTGGACCTGCAACGGCTGTAACAGACATTTGACTTGACCTTATGAGTATTTTTCCATTTTCAACTTCTTTCCTGATAACTTAATATAGTTTTGCTTAGTTGACTTCTTGAATAGAAGAAGAAATGCAAAGGGGACTGGATGGGACGACATGATTTTATGTACGTATGCATTTAAATGTAATTGCTTGGAGGACAAATTGTCTTTTAGGAATGCTCTTCCTTTTCGAGATAAATAACAGGAAATGATTACATTCTTCTTGTAGTTGAAATTATTGCCAAGTATGTTCACCTATAAACAGAAACATTTGTACTTTATATTTCGGAAAGTCTAACAATTTTGAGCATTAAAAAGGATGATTTGTTCACACTTTTATGACTAGCACTTTTGTATTCGTATTACTTACAGGAAAGATTTAGCGTAACTGTTCAAATTATCTATATAAGTTGGTAATGTTTTTATTTGCCTAAAAAGTGTCATGTGAGCAACATACCTGTCCTTACGTCTCGGAAAATCTGTAATTAGATTTTTTTTCACTTTATCATTTCCGAATCCACTAACAACGTTGTATTAATCTGACCGTATCTTCGCTAATAAGTTTCACTACTACTACTACTACTCATTCGAGAAGCAGGCCCTCAAAAGGACACTGCTTCTAAAGTGGACCCATTATTGTTTGAATAAAATATACATATGTATTTTGTTTTTCATGAAGCGCCAAATTATCTGCTATAGTAAAAATTTTAAAAAAAACCAGTGGTCTTAATTTTTAATTTTCCTCTCCTTAAATCAAGCATAATTGACTTAATGTTTGTGGCAAAAGCAAATGGTTTGACAACTAACAAGTGTTCATGTCGGGGCTCATGAAAGCGCAATTTCACATTCAATACTTCAATTACGGTGAATAAATTCTTTTCACAGGCTGTGTTGAAATGTTCATAGGAAACACTTTCTGATATATATCGGAAATCTTTCGGAAGAATTAGAGCTTAACAATTTTGATTCTCCTCATTTGAACCGGGAATCATTTGGTAGCAGTCGGGTCCCAGGATATCAATTCATCGAAGTTTCACTTGCCAAAGTACAAAAAACTGTGCAGAACTAACTACGATGTTGCAATTCAAGGCGTCCAAAATGGAGCCATCATTTGCACTATTCTTCATTGAGTTCAAAGCCACCTATGATAGCGTCGCTGAGGTAAAACTTTATACGGACGTTAGAGAATTTGGTAGATGATTTTTCCCAACGCTCGCTCAAAGCGATAGGATCATTGCCGATACTTTCCACCATCAATGATGGTCTAAGAAGAGAAGATGCTCCATTATGCATTTTTTGCAACCTTGAAAAGTTACCCGTTGTTCTGAGGTCTGCGCTTGAGGCATTACCTTCTTCAAGTCTACCCTCCTCCTGGCCTCTGTTGACGATATCAATGGACAGTGGACGAATTGCCTTCATCCAAACCGAAAAAAGGCAACAACATCCGACACCAATGGTCAATATACATCAATAAAAATACGAAACTACGCCTTTGCAACTATGTTTATAGCAATAGCATATTGGGAAATGATCAAACAACCATCCTGAGTGGCCGAAGACGACCTAGAGGGAAGAGCTATCCCAAAACCTAAAAGAAATTGGCTAATTGACCGTGAAGGTCTGCCCGCAAATATTGACGCTCCATCAAAGTTGACACGTTCTTGCATGCTTCTGTGCTAGTCAGGCTCGAGAATGTGGGGGGGGGGGCCTTTAACTGCTTCGATCCCTTAGGTGTCATTTTGACAAAGTCAACGGATCTAAAAATAACCCAATGAAGAAGGAAATTCGCGACGGCTTAGCAAGATAAACCAGAACGCGAGCTACACTTGGAAACTAAACAAACGGCTCGACTGAGCGCGTGGAGCCGTGAGTCTCCGGACCCGAGTGCCGCGATCGAGGGGAGGAAATCCACCCAGAGCCCTGTTGCTTTTGAAATACATGTTTCTGGATAAAAATGGAAATTAATTAAAGTAAAAATTTATAATATCTTGAAATTCTGTTCATGCACGCGCTACTCGCGGGCAGCGCGATTACCGGACCGAGCGATAAGATTCTCAATTTAATGAGGGAGCCCGGAACCGCTTATATATTAAAGATATTAACTATAACCGGCCAATGTTACAGTCCAAACCATACTCCTGCGTGAACAGTATTTCTTCAATTCACAAAAATCGAAAGAAAATCAACAGAAATACTTGGACGAAACTAGCATAATATCTCCTCTACGCCGAATGTAAAACTCTTCCCAAACTATAAGTAATTTGCCCAAGTCGATGTCACACAATTTCCAGCGAAACTGATTCAGTAAAGAAACTCAACACTGTAAATGGCTTTTTTGTGATTCAAATTTTCCACTTGACTGAGACAAAAATTTTGTGGTCCAAAATCCTTCTCCTAAGTTTATGGCACAAATAACAGAACTGTCAACTCGCTTCCAACACGTCCGAAACCTCAACCAAAAATGGTCTCCTCTGCCCATTAGCCATCTCTCGATCAGCCGGTCCAGCTAAATTTGGCCTTGAACTTCTCGAGTTCATATTGCTAGCAACATGCCCAGCAGCGTTGGCGGATGCGGCAGATCATTCCCCTCTGTCTTGTGATCAATTCACCCGAATGCATTCAATAATATGCAATATGCGGCGAAAATTAAGGTTATTCCACACTACAGAATGCATTATTTGATCAAATTACTCCCGAAAAAGGCGAATAAAATCACGCTCCCGTGCTGAAGCCGCGGCCACTACAGACCCTTTTTCAAATAGACCGATGGCATATCCCACAATGCTAAGTAAAGATTTCAAATTGGTGAACTTCTCCCGGACATCGGCATTATCGATGCAATATAATGATGACGATACTTTTAATCGTCCTCATTGAATTCTTTTAGACAGTTGGTAATTGGATTGTTTCTGAAGTTCTTTTGAAATGTTATTCATATTATATAAAGTATGCTTTGAGTCCATGATCAAAGAACACCAAATATAAACAGAATGATTAACCTACTACATTCTCTATCTCATCTTTTATAAACGTCCTTTGTTGAACCCAAAGGTTAGTTTGGGTGAAAAGTAAGGGGGGAAAAGTAAACTCTCCATTTTATTGCTCTAGTTGATAGCAGGACCAATTTATCATCCGTCATACATGCCCAGGCAGAATCGATAGATTTTTTGTCAAGCGATCGTTTTTCTGGTGCCGTGCTATTATCAGTCAAACCAACCTGAGCTCTGAAATTATCATTGGCGCACCATTGAAGATACATCTCTCGAAACTTCTCTAGAATGTGTCCGATATATATCTATCACAAATTTACGCATATCGTATATGACTACAACCATAAAGTTCCGTTCATTACCTTTCATAGCCGCACAGCATTCGGATAAATAAATGGCTACCGAGCGGGCAGCTCTGCAGTAGAGTGGACTACATTTAGCAAGAAAGACGCCAGTTATGTATTACTTCGTCTAAATTATACTGTCAAATGAAGGAATTTCATGGTGCGGCTGACCATTGGCTGAGAGCACCTATCCGACGTACCTACACCGCTTAGTTCTGGGCAGTTCAATTTAGCTGACGGTGATCGCACCGGTATCATTTTAACTGTTCGCCATATTTCATACTGTGTGCTTCATAAAAAAATATGAATGCATTCATATATAATCATGTTCCAGGAGTTAGTTTTCTTCTATTATTCCATCGTAATACATATTCACAGAATTTCAATCAGCTTATGCTGGTACTTCTCAAATCATCACCACCATCAACGGCGCAACAACCGGATAGCCTGCCTTAATAAGGAACTCCAGACATCCCGGTTTTGCGCCGAGGTCCACCAATTCAATATCCCTAAAAGCTGTCTGGCGTCCTGACCTACGCCATCGCTTCGTCTTGTCTTTCTACCATAGATATTGCCCTTGTAGACCTTCCCGGCTGGATCATCCTCATCCATACGGATTAAGTGACCCGCCTACCATAACCTATTGAGCCGGATTTTATCCACAACCTGACGGTCATGGTATCGCTCATAGATTTCGTCGATATGTAGGCTACGGAATCGTCCATCCTCATGTAGGGGGCCAAAAATTCTTCGTAGGATTCTTCTCTCGAACACGGCCAAGGGTTCGCAATTTTTCTTGCTAAGAACGTGTACAGTTTTAACCTGGCTATGCTATCATAGGCGGCTTTAAAGTCGATGAAGAGATGGTGCAACTTATGTCCATATCCCAACAGTTTTTCCATCGCTTGCCGCAGAGAGAAAATCTGATCTGTTGCTGATTTGCCTGGAGTGAAGCTTCTTTGATATGGGTCAATGATGTTCTGGGCGTATGGGGCTATCCGACCTAACAAGATAGCGGAGAATATTTTATAGGTGGTACTCAGCAACGTGATACCTATATAATTGCTGAACTATGTGATATCTCCTTTCTTATGTATGAGACAGATAATACCTCTTTGCCAGTCCTCAGGTATTGATTCACTGTCCCACACCTTGAGCTCAAATACTAAATTCTAGCAATGGGCGTTCCCCCTGTCACTGATGAAGTAGATTAGACATTCTTTGTAATAAGGGCTTCCGCCGTAATCTGACCGCCGGCAGTATGCATTGCTACATAAGGAAACCCATATTGCAAAGAACGTAGAACTCTGAACATAGAACTCAGAACGCCTGACTACGTTCTCTGTGCGCTGGCTCTTAGAAATAAAAACCGTCAATTAAATGATAAAGACTCTAATGGGTGAAAGTTGCTTTAATGTTTATATTACAAGTAATGGGAATATAGTAAAAGTCCGCGGTGTTTTTCTCGAAATCTTTAGAAAACAAAACTGAGTTTCAGTAAAAATTCTTAGTAAATTAATCCTCAATTCTCTTCTCATTCACCTGTAAGGAGCGTGTTTTTAATTATATTTATGATTGGATCGCAAAAAATGATACACCTCAACATTATGAAATTAAAGATGGGTTTCCCCAGCAGCAAGTACACCATTTTTAGAGTTTCTCAAATTCAGTTTTAATATATTTAATGCACTTTAATAAATTCAATGCGGATTTAATGTGTTTACCGAGACCCAGTACTCTTAGCATAACCGTAGGTACATATACCGTGAAAATAAATTTGCTGCAAACGAATTCACTGTACGCAAATTTACTTGGTGGAGTAATTTCTACTTTGTTTATTGCATATTGCTAAAGTGTCCCTTGTATTGCAGAAATCAAGACTAATTTATTTATTAGTCTACACATTATGATGAACTATAATGAATAAATAATTACCTGAAAGGTGCTACGAACCGTTCGTATTGTCTCATAAATCTATATAAATATCGACAACTATATTTTATATGCCTCGTAATATAAATTAATAGGAATTACTTTAATCAACTAAACCTAATTTAGCGATCTATTTTTAAACCAGCAAATACGACTTCTATCTTTTGTTCTACGTACTATGGTCTGTTCAGTTCTTAGCAGAGCAGATTGAAGATTAGTTGCAGAATTGAAGAAATAACAAGAGGGGGAGAGAGAATTCTCCCCGGGCTCGGATTTTTTTTCTGATGGCTGGAATAGAAATTTCAATGAAATGAGCTAAGATAATAGGGAGGCCAGCATAATTTTCTCCTCACATCAATATATTTTTAACCCCAGGCCCTATTTTTCCGGACAACTTCCACTTTGGGTCCCGTTTTACTCTTCACGGCGCTACACGCTTGCGTAGAGAACTTGCCGCCAAAAATGAAATAATAGTTGAGTGAAATACCTATAAATTTCACATTAAACCAAAACTGAACACGAGATATATATACATATCCTCCCAGAAAAATCTGTAACATTCCAATTTTACTAATAACTACTTAATTTTAAGTTTCCATTTTTAGCATTTTGCGTAAAAGAAAACTGTCTGCCAACATTAGACTTATATATGATATTCGTTGAGAGGTTCGAGAGTGAGGGTGAAGATCTTCGCACTAAAGGTTGTAATAAGCCACCAAATGAAATTGAGACTTCATAGTACATTCCTTGCCAATATGTACCTCAAAAAAATGCACTGACAAAATGTTAGATATTGCCTTCTGTTTGTAGTTAAGTCTAAAATTGATAGACAAGTAGCTTACTCCAAACTACAATTTTATTTTATTATGCTACTTAGCTTTGTACTGATGAAGGGAGTAAGTTGCTCCCGAAATATATATATACATAATGAAATGAAATTGTAGTTTGGAGTAAGCTACTGGTCTATCAATTTTATGCACTGACAAATTTAAAAGTACCATAGAAGCACTAAATAATATCATAAGCTTATTTTTACAAACAAAGTTTGATTATAATAATAATCTTTGGCGCAACAATCCACCATATTGGATCAGCGCTTTGAAGTGTGTTGAAGCACTTCATTTAAGACCATAACGTTACACTACAGTACTCTATAAGGGGTCGGGTGTGTTAATTAAAGCTCACTTATCAAGATTGGTCTAAACAGTGGAGGCGGTAGAAAAAAACCAAAAGGCCGGCCGAAGCAACAGTGGCTTTGCAAACTAGATAATAGTTTGATAACGAACCTTACGATGATATCTCAGGCAGGTGTACTGGAGGTAGAGCTCCGACAAATGATCTTCACAACCACCTAAAAAACTTTATCAATAGTAATAATATTATCAAGGGATTTCACACGGCATCCTTAAAGAACTGTTTTGCCCCTTTACCGGTTACAGTATTCCTATAAACTATTGTATGTCGTGTAAACCTATAGCCGACAGAAACTTTATTACTTTGCCAACTTCTAAGTGCATCTTTGCACAAATGCCGGACACTGTCCCAGAAGATGTGTGAAGGTTTCATCACTCTTTTCAAAAAATTTGCAGACAATGTCCGCAGATAACCCAGGTGATAGCTTAATCTGCAGTGAGCATTCTCATTATGATCCGAAGGCTCTGCTTGATAAGGTTCTGTAAAGTTCCTCAGCCTTTTCTTTTCATTTTTCAACGTGATAGCCATGTCTACAAACTGGCTCTGGCCTGTATAGCGGTGTTGTTGCTTCTTTTCTGACCAGCTCGTCCGCTGCCCCATTAACTTCTCACCCAACATGGCTTGGAAACCAGAATACTAATAATAATAATAATAATCGTTGGCACAACAATCCATATTGGATCAAGGCCGGGAAGTGTGTTAGAGCACTTCATTCAAGACCGTAACGGTACACTACAGTACACTGTAGGAGGCAATGTGGTCAGTATTGCGCTCGCCCGAGATTATAACCCTGATTTGACTCAGGTACTCATTCACAGCTGAGTCGACTGATATCCGACGTCGAATCACGATACAAATTCCACTGCCACCAGTGAGATTTGAACCACGACCTTCCGTACGATAGCCCAATGCTCTAACCACTGGGCTATCTGGACACTATGGAAGCTAGAATATCCAGACATTTTTCAGCGAGCCGAGCGTGTTCAGTCTGCTAAGGCATACCCATACCAGTTTGGAATTTAGCTGGTAGGACTGAATGGTCGCTTGGCTGTCGGTTAGAATAGCAATGTTCTGCCCCCTATATGACATATATTTACGCCTGAAATATGCTGGTATTTTTACCCGTTGGTTCTAAATGCATTTTCCTTGGACCAACGACCTTACCCCTGGTCCGTATGCCCAAATGGATCCGCCAGTGTACCAAATAATCAGTTGCTGGTTTAAGCCGTATGTCACAGCCACACCCTCTCAGTTTGCCCTGTTGCTATAACATGTTTCATTGTTTTGTTGAAGTCAAGCCTTGAGTATTTGTGCAGCTCGCTGGTTCACCCGGATATCTTGAACATCGGCCCCCTTGTAAGTGCAGATGGAATGGAGTTAATACCAGAAGGACCTCTAGGAATTCCGTAAGACAAGCTTTCATAGCCCCTCTGATGCACACCCAAACCAGTCTTTGAAGTTTGCATAACTCCCTGGTTGTTGTGTTGAGTTCTGTTGTGCCTGCCCGGATTACCGCCTCATAGGTAATAATTTGCCTTGCCCCATTGAAAATGTCTCAGGTAATGTGATTGGGTACCCCAGGATTCCAGATAGCTACTAGGAATATCGAATTGGTGGACCTAATACAAAATCGTCATTCTTAGGTAGGTCTAGACCAAACACCAGTTGTTGTGATGAAAATGATCTCAGGTCTCATCTGCCTGAATTTTTAAAGTTTCGGCTTTTTTGTTGTACATTCGCAGATGATCGAATTTTCCGTTGACTTTGCGGCTGAAGTGAATCACCTCGTATATCGAATCATCACTAATACCGAATTCTTATTTACCATTATAGGTTTACGGATGCTCCGCGTAGAATCTGCGGCACTTTGCATAAGTTTAAGCCCAGAAAAAAATTACCCGCAAAGAGAATGCCCAGATATTTAAATGTAACTTCTGTTTTGACTGTTGTCTAGTACTTGGATCTCAAATTTTAACGTTCTGTGCCAGTTTAAAGTACTAGTTTGCCTTTTTTCGGGGGCAACTTTCAAGCCGGGGTCCTTCAGTGATGACCATGTTCTCAGAATCACTTGATTAACTTTCGCTTAGGGTAAATAGTGTGATATAAATGTCAGCTTACAATTTTTCAGATAACTCTACAGCGTCTTTAGCAGATGTCCGTGGAGTTGGAAAATCTGTTTTAGAAGCAGCAGCATTTGAGTTTTAGAAATACAGGCACAGCTATCCTTCCTAAGAAGTGTATTTTATTTCGTCAGTAAATTAACAATTCCCACTTTCTGACGTTTTCTGGATTATATCACCATATCATAATCAAATATCCCACTGAACCAGCAGATGTCTTTCTGTGTTTATTACTCCCTAGTCCATTACCTAGATAACAATTAAACTTCCGTTTGTTTTTGCAGTCCTTTTTATTTTAGCATTTAATTGTTGCTTTGCCTGTTGCTCGTGTATTTGAGTGCTTTAATTTTCCCCAGCATCCAGATTTAATACTTGCGGGATTTTAATTTACCTAAATTGCTTCTGTAGCAATTAAATAACCATTCAGAGTCCTACTTCCAGGAAGAACAATGATGCACGAAATGTCAGGCAGCCACAAAAATCTCATTCAATCGATCCAGTAGTTATCTTCCTTTTGATGGTATAAACCTTAAATCCTTGATGACCTAAATTACTATGTAATCATTGTTAATAATTATTGAAATGCTCATTTTAGCAAATATGTGCAATCAACCTATATGAGGTAATGTAATATACAGTAACAGCCTGGGAAAAATAAAAGACTCCTACTCGATTTTGATCAGAATTAGTGTCAGTGATGAGGATAAAAAGGTGGACTTTTTCAAAGATAATGAAATCAGTTGTGGGATTTTTACCCAACAACACCATCCCGACTTCCCGTCTGCCACATGGAACCGCCATAAGGTATGGCATTCCACACACTACATCTAATAGGTAATATCCACACTAAATGGGACAGGACCATACACATCCTAGACACTAAACCACTAGTAGATACTGCTAGATGTTAGAGCCTATGAAGTGCATGGATAAATTTCCAATACATTCCCAAGCCCGGAACCATTGAGTGTAGATACTGTCTATTAAATATACTGTGGCATCACAGAGCAGATTGCATACCCTTGCTGGCTTCATCACTTCTGTACGCTGCCCCCATAACAGCAGTTTCCAACGCGGTTCCATCATTGTTCATCTCCTATAAAGGAGAGATGGATATTTCGTTGTATTTAGTGGTCATGTCGTCTGCTAAGATATGCGTCGGCACTATTCCCGAGGTGAATGACGCGTCATCTAAGGCGGCTCTGAAACAGAACCCACCCTTAGACCTGTTCTTCTGTAGAACGCACACAGTTTATGTGCATTATATAAAATAAGCAGCGCCTTTACATGCATAGAACAAGGCAGAATTCACCACCTTGGTTATATCTAGCCTGCAAGTTTGCTGGCTGTCACACATTTGTATTTTTTTTAGAAACAGTTGTACTTGTTGGTTTGGAATCTAGTGGCATGGTTACGACTTTGAAGCTTCTTGCATGCAGTGTATGTCATTCCACTACGTTAAGTTTGAGAGGGGGTGAACGTTTCTTCCATAGGCCGGAAAACTATCTAATACTTTTCGAAAAAATTCTTGCTTTTGGCTTTAGTTCTAAAGTAAGAGCAGGAAGTGCGGGAGATAAAAAGACGTTAGTTATTTCAAAGACCTATACTTAGAAACAAATTAAACCAAGAAAAAAATAGGACATTACTTTTTTGTGAATTTACTCCAACCCTTCCCTTAAACTATGAAATTTCGCAATAATATGAGTCATAATATGGAGCGCCACATTGAGAAGTTTGATGGAAACGTTATCATTAATAGACAAAAAATCTTGTTGATTTTATATATATACTGTTTAACTCGCAGATATCCATTTCGGGCTGTACTCTCAATAGACTATCGGGGGCCTACATTAGCCATCCTTGCTATTGTAAGATGAAATATTTCACAAAGTGATATTATAATTATTTTGTAACACTTCAATTGACTTAACTCAAGAAATCGGGATTTGGTTGAGAACGATGAGTATTACCCGATGCCTCATTTGCAACCTTCTGAGCAGCTTCGATTTTACGTTGCCCGTTTCGTGATTTAGTCTATTAACCTCTGATTACCGTAAGTTCGCCACGCTCTCTTGCGGATCTAGTTTCCTACTTCAAAAGGAGGACTTGTTAGCACTGATGAAGGGAACAAGTGGTTCCTGAAATATCGGTATTTGCAAAATAAAAATTAACACTAATAGGAAATACAAGTTTGATTATTTTAAATAATTAATGGCTAGAAACACCGCATAATTACACTCAGATAGTTTCCTGCTGTTCCCTTATTCCATAACCATGTGTGCGTTGCCTAATGAGATTCTGTGCCCTTCCTCTATTCATTTTTTATGTTGCTGTCGTGAGAGGGGGGCAGAATTCATACCAAACTTATCATGAAATGCGGAGCTTGATATATTACAATTTATATCATGAATAGACACGGATTAGCTTAAAGTGGTCCCCATAAATGCAAAAGGGGGTTGTACAGTTTTTTCACCAAATTCGAAAGGTGGGGAGTGCGGGGTCGAAATTTATCACTTCTTTAACGGACTCAATCACAGAAACTACCCATCCGAAAAATCTGAAAAAATTAAGAGGGTACGACTATATGATGTCTTGGCTCTGAAATACCCCCCTACCGATATCTGCTTAAGTAAAGTTAATAATATAATATTACTATCATTTTTGTTAATTGACTGCAAAATCCCTCTTAAGCTCATCCTAGAATCAGAAAATTTTACAGCAACTTAGGTTATAATATAGAGCATGATTCTACCAAGTTTGGTGGAAATCGCACTATTACTTACAAACTTATAATAGGTTAAATTTGCCGCTCCTGTGCAAATTGGAGACTTTCAACATCAATATCACGTGAAAGTGGATATTTTCACATAATATATGCATATATTACGTGCTAGATTTTAATGGGGCAGATGTCGACGCAAATGTTTTTATAAAAGAAATACATAAAACTTTTGATACCTGAAGCGTCCAGTTTCCGGCTTCCCGACTTGTTACTGCATTATGGGCATGAACCACAGATGCACACAATGCACTGTATCAAATACAGCATTTGACTGAAATCCATACCAATCAATCAATTGTATTTATTTCTTCTGCTTCTTCATTAATTTCTATTTTCAAATTATGTGTAATCAGAATAAACTGTCGAAATCCTGGTATGGACATTTAAATGTCTCTTGCAAAATAGTAGCAGAATTTTGCAGCGGCAATTATCAATAATTATCTTCATCATCTGCCATAAGTCGCATAAGGAATTAAGATTCCTTTCCGCTTTCTTGTCGTCAGTAACTATTTGATGTTAAGCAGTTAATGACGAGAAATAGTTAAGGATGGTAGCATTCTGTGGCAACGATCTAGTTAAACGTAATTTTCCAATTTACCAACCCAAATCCCATAGCCGCATCCGCTACAAAGCCGACAATATGTACACTTTCACATATTGCTACGCTATACATTGCTCCATTCCCTGTCCCTACCCGCAATGTGTGTATATTTGTTTTTTCTACTGAAATATCTCATTAAATTATATTGTCACTATAACTGCGTAACACAACAAGCAGCATCACGTGAATCCTTGACTGGCTATTACACACATTTACAAAAAGAATGTTGCGGTGCTGACGTTGTGATATTCTTTCACTATCAAATTTTCCTGGATTATCCTTATCTCGTATCCGGAGAAATCCGTAAAGAGTGCTAGATTCAAAGTGTTCGTGAGAAATAAAATTATGCAAAAATAATTGGTTTGCGAAATGAAGCCAAGAATGCTATGCATATAAAGCTTAGCTAATCGCATAGTATGTCTAGAGTGCTCAGCATAGAATGTTGTGAATTTATCTTCAGAGGGGGAGGTATGGTAACTGCATCGAACTAGGAGATGTGTTCGTATATTAAAATGTTTACGCTACTTCTTACTTCTGAGTGCTGATATGCGAACGAAGTTAGAGCTCGAATAATTCCTTGGGTCTCTTACATTGTGCACTTATGAATAATCGCATTTCTCCTTTATCATAGAGGATGCTTCAGATTACACTCAATTTGCTAATCCTTTGGAAAAAATCCTATCGCAGTCGACCATTCTTAAATTAAAGCAATCGCGATTAAACAACTAAAATATCATTTACTTTTCGTTAAAAGACTGTTTTGCAGACACTCATAGATGTTGTAACAATTATTGAAGTTTGACTCTGATCCTATGATTGCACTGATGATGATAATTTCCAGGTGTAGCTGCTGCGTATTCGTGTGCACGATATATTCAAGAAACCCAAAATTAATGAATGAGAAAGTTGATACTAACGCCAAAAGATTGCATTTCTCATATCGCATTGTTGCACACTTTAGTGATAATAACTACCACTTCTTGCCCGAAGCCGAGGTACATTTTCTTTAACAAAAATAGTAGCAAGAAAAATTAAAACAGGAGGAATTAAAAATATTAGACGAATGTCAAAAAGCAGAAATAATCAACGAGTTGATGAAACATAGTATTACGGGAACTACAATTATCCCTTCAAGATATTATTCTCTTTTAGAATTGATAAACCTTCACAGTTCATACAGGGAAGATAACATCTTCTTACACACAGTGCGTTTGAATTTGCTTCTGAGGAGGGTAGTAACATTTGTAATTAAGGCGAATTAATCTCTTAAGTCCAGCGGATTTGAACTTGTATAGATATAGATTTCACAGCCCAGAACCCAGCCTAAGATAAATCCCAAATCGAATATCATTGAAGACAATTTATACCATTGAGGTCACCAAGGCGATATCCAACAAGTAACTAAAACAATTACGAATTGGTCTTTGAAACCAACCGGATTGTATGAATTTGAAATTCTCATTGATCCTTTCTCTGGTTGCAAAAATTGCGAAATGCTGGAAATTGTCTCACTTTGATTGCTGATAACTGATGTGTATAATTGCTTTGCTCAGATTCGTCGAGCAACATGAAAAAGTTTCTTTGACCCATCAAATATATTAATTTTGGAAATATTTAGCATGGTTTTTATAGCACAATTGTTAGCGACAGCATTTGCTAAAAATTTCTCTTTGAAATCCATATTGTGTTAAAATCGGTAATTAATCCTTCAATATGTCAGGAATAAAGATTGCCTCCACAATTTTAATTTTGAAAAATATGAAAATTGTCTTTAATGAAGGAATTTCGGATAGTATAGTTTCCTAGCAACGAGGAAATAATACGCCTAAA
This sequence comes from Hermetia illucens, assembly GCF_905115235.1. Lineage (NCBI taxonomy): Eukaryota > Metazoa > Arthropoda > Insecta > Diptera > Stratiomyidae > Hermetia > Hermetia illucens. The sequence goes on along the minus strand of NC_051851.1, from coordinate 67,466,788 downwards.
GTGGAAATATTTCACCCTTGTCATACATATTATTTAGCTTCATTTGATTTTGCTCTTTTTTTTTATGAAACAAAACCTTACTAAAATCAGTTCAATATTTGTCTGTCCGTCTGTCACACGAGATATACTCCGAAACGGCTGCAGCTATCATCACGAAATTTTGTGAGAATATGTGGTCTGTGAACCGATATATGTGGAACGAGTGGGACCATTTTGTGTTGGGTTTAACGGGATCCTCCCCATATATGCGAAATGGGAAAGTTTTTTTTTTCGTTGAATATGGTCACGTAGGATACCAAATGAAAGGGTTCAATTAGTACTCTTCTTCTTTCTTAGATTGGGTAAAACACAGGGGAGTAAGAAGTTAAAATGAGTATCCCGACAGTGAAACAGGTCTCGTTCTCAGAACTTATACAACGCAAGAATCTGAAAATAATCACAACAATGCAGCATATGGTTGTATTTTAGAAATTTACTCGGAGGCCGCCCCCAGGTTTATAGTGGAAGTATGATATCACCAGGACTAGTGATAATAGAAGACACAATTTTGGAAAGTTCGAAGGCAATACAACGGTTATTAACAAAGTTATAGGAAGTCGAAGTTCAGTATTCCACATGAATTCATCGATCGTATTGCAATGATTCTAAGCCCGCCGTCTGCTAATGGCTGGTAGCACTAATTGGAGAAGCGAATTGCTCCACTATACTGAACTGCAATACAAATAGTTATCGCTAGATGACACAACACTTTGGTTTGCTCAAAATAAAATTTGCGAATTTTTTTTAAAAAAAAAACATAAAGATAGTCGCAACTTTAAAAATCTTAGTATTTATATAATGAGCATGTTCAAATATGTCGAAATATGTTCATCCTAGCACCATGAAATGTAGGCTACAATATAGAGCTTGACACTACCAAGTTTGGTGGAAATCGCACTATTACTAACAAAGTTATAATAGGTCAAAGTTGTCACTTTTTTGGAAATTCAAGATTTTTAATGTCAATATCACCGGAAAGTGGATATTCTCACATAATATATGCGTATATTACGTGTTACGTACGAATGGGATAAACTCACACTCAAATGTCTTTATAAAAGAAATACACAAAACCTTTCATACCTGAAGCGTCCAGCTTCCGGTTTCCCGACTTGTTTTATTTTCTGCGATAATTGAGAGTATTTACTTTCCATTTGCAATGCTTCTCTCGCGACAACGTATCATTTCCTTCGTACTATAAACACATACATATAGATGTTGGAATAAGCCCAGTGGATTGAGATGATATTCCCAGCTGCGATTAATCTCTTTAGCACATCACAAATTGAGTGCCAGAAGCTGCACGCGAATAGGTTCAAATTCAGATTCAAACAGGCACTATTATTCATATACCATCTAAACCATAACCACCGGGATAGCGAATACTGTTACGAAGACATTAAACTTGACGAACAATTAAACTTTGACAATGACATTCAGAACATTCGCCTAATTCCATTTCAATAGATGGAACTTATAATAAAAATCTTGCATCATTAAACCATCATGATTCCTCTGTAAGTTTAGTTTTATTCTGCATGCTGCAACTGCACCAAAAACCAACCAACTAACAACATCAAACCGCACTGGCCAAACGAGAAGAATAAAGATGGGAGACTACAACTTTGAGATCGTTGATAATTTTTCCTATCTAGGGTCGAAAATCACAACCGATAACAGCTACGATTATGAAATCCACGCACGATTGTTGGCAGCCAACAACTGTTCCGCTCGAAACGTCTCACCATAGAGTCAGAGCTCTTACTGTACAAGAAAATGATCTTGCCAGTCCTCATGTATTCCTCGGGGACTTGGGTTCTTAGCAAGAAAAGTTGCGAACTCTTGGCCGCGTTCGAGAGAAGAATCCTCCGAAGAATTTTTGGCCCCCCTACATGAGGAAGAACTCTATGAGCGATACCATGACCATCCGATTGTTGATAAAATCCGGCTCAATAGGTTACGGTGGGCGGGTCACTTAATCCGTATGGATGAGGATGATCCAGCTCGGAAAGTGTATAAGGGCAATATCTATGGTAAGAAGACGAGGCAGAGCTTGCCTAAGATGGAGCGATGGCGTAGGTTAGGACGCCAGTTAGCTTTTAGGGATATCGAATTGGTGGACCTCGGCGGAAAACCGGGATGTCTGGAGTTCTTTATTAGGGCAGGCCTAGGCCGGATTGATGATTGATGATGATGATGATGCTGCAACTGCGGTTCGCATTAGTAGAATAAGGCAGGCAACTAAGATAGCTGGCTATCATCAAAAATTTGGTTTGCAATTGATTGGAAAAGATGCTGAAAAGTCTTGATGACTCTCAGAATATCCTATTAAGTAGAGGCATAATTGGAACAGTCACCTACATAGTATCCCATTTATCATATGAGTGGATATTTATTTCCAATTTTTGTTTGAATGATCACTCATTGCTTTTGTCGACATACTTTTGATGGTAGTTAAGGTTAGTGAACGAAGGTAAAAACGATGAAAGCCAACATTTAAGGAGGAAGGTTCTTCATAAGTGTAACCAGAAAATACAAGCTTAGTAGATTTCGGCAATTTCTACTGCTTCACTATTTTGCACTTTGTTTAAGCGTAGATTGTTCTTTATTATCTACTAGGCTAGGAATGATTTCACTCCCGGTTAGATCAAGGAACTGTTCCAAATATTTTAGACGATGATAAAATACGGCGAGGGAAGCGTCATTGTCGGAGATCATTTTTTAATTTTTAATTTTTCATTTTGCATTATCAACGTCGAAAGTTTGAAGAAGTAGCGGCTCAAAAACTACAACAAACTGTAACTATTTGTAAACGAAGTGCCACCTGTCGAACCTCGTGATAGGGATCCTTTTACAAAAGCTTCGAATTTTAGGTACGAAGACATCATTTACAGTCATTAACTACAAATTCATGGGTCAATTGAATCTTATAAGGGTACGGACCTATGTCCCCACACTAAATTTGAAGTTTGTGATAAGCCAAGCTCTCGTACATGGCGAAGAATTTGCTGCCTCGGAGTTTCCTAACCACTTTCATTGATAGCAGCGATGTTCTTGGCCGGTCTGGTATTCCTTTGAGTTACTGGTGCTACCTGCGGGCGACATCGGTACTGAAAGCACTTCTCCAAATTCATTGAAAGAAAAAACAAATTGGTGTATTAAGTAAACCACCACTGGTGCAAATCAAATGGTTGGAGCAGTTTTCATTTGGCCGTACTTCTCTCACCTCCGACCACTTATTTTTGGAATAAATTGGATTGCATAGAGGCCATATGCTTTCATTAAATTGGATTATTACATAACGCTATTAATCATACTTCAATCAATCAATTATATACTTCATTCCAGAAAGAATATGTACTATGTACGGTAAAAAATCTAGGTAATTTTTATGGAAAGTCCTGCACTTTGGGGAATATACATGGCGGGGCCGAATTTAACAACTGAACTGCTTATGCCCTATATACTCGTGAATTATGCCAATGTGTTACAATACTCGTATATGCATGTATTAATGTACGCACCGTAAGCTTAGTATCGTATTCTACCTAATTAACCTCATTTCTTATTCTGTGAAAGGAGAGGTAATCAAAGAGTACTCATTTTTTACTAAAGCCAAATAAAGTTGCATCGATCAAGAAATGTTTATGTATCAAAACCACGCATTACTCATGTTTTGCAAAAGAATCTAACCAAGGAATTCACATCATGTCTGAAATGATATCATCACATTTGCCATGAAGATGAGTTCAGAATATCGTGCGTGATTAAACACTGCTCGGAATATATTCATGCAATATATACATACCTTATCTAATTAGCTCCAAGTCTATCTTAGCGCCCTCAAACCGAAATTCCCATGACCAATTTCTTGAGATATACCTACATTTTCCCGTGTGATGTGAAGGTGTATGAAAAAACGAACTGCGTCTTTAATACTACATAAATATTTCTTCTCGACTAATTTGTCCTGGATACGAAGATAATTTATGGTACACAGAAAAAGGGACTTTGAACAGTTTGATTTTGTTGTGCGAAGATAGTCAAATGCCTTGTGTGCTCTTCGTGAATCAGAATTCATTAGAGGAACATTAGCATGATCCTGAAAAGTCATGATGGGCTTACTTTTGTTTTCTTCATGCAAAAACGATGACGACAATGACATTAATTCTGGAATTACCTGAAAATTAATTGGATTACCATGAAAATAAGAGTTGTCGTGAAAACAGAAGTGTGAGTCGTATATCACAAAGCTTAGAAGATTTTCCTATTTTACCGTTTCGCAACCACGCGCTTTTAGTATGCACTTTAAAACTGTTTTGCATCATGTTTTTCCTTCATCGTAATAATTTCCAAAAAAAAATGAACTTGAAATTTTGAAGAGGCATTTTCTAGTAAAAAAAATCGAAGAACATTTCGAAACAAATGCTTTGTATAATATATTTTTAGAATCGTGAAAGTATTTTTCGCATATTTAACAGAGTAATTACTCAGAAATAATTCATCACTTACAATAACGAACTGTTCCTCCTGCGCCAAGAAAGCAATATCCTTTATTTTCTCCACTAAGTGTAAAGCTTTTCCGAGGTTAATCAAATGCAAGTGAAGCCAAAATCTAAACACACAAATCGTTACATCTTACTACATAGAATTTCGGTAAAATATTCGGAATACGATGACGTGTCTAGTAAAGAGGTCAGTAGGTTTTATTAATCAACTTACAACAATATTACACACATATAATAACAAAAGGTGATAGATTGATATTTTAACGGTATTTTATTAAAGAGTTTGTTGATATATTTTTGCCTTTTTAGCATTAAGCCTATTAGTTGTCATTTTTTAAGGTTTTGTGTAACACAAAAGCTTATTAAAATCGATTCACTGTCTGTCTGTTTGTCTGTCTATCTGTCAGACGCGCTTTTCTCCAAAACGGCTAAACTAACGTAATTTGATGGACGTTGGGAACTATGAAATCCTACGCATACAATGAGTAACATAAATTTAGGTGGAGTTTAAAGAGGAGCTCCCCATATATGCAAGGGAAGGATTTAAAATTTTTTTCGTGTGGTCGTGTGAGATATCAAATGAAAGCTCTCGGTTAGTACTTTCCGAAAATGATATTAGTTTTGACATGAATTGTAAAGTGGGCGATTAAGGAGTGAAAATGTATACACTTAAACTGAAACGGGACTTATTTTCGGAAACTACCCAACCCAAAAATCCAAAAAAAATCAGGAAGGTTCGCTTAGATTAAATCTAGGCCTCAAAATATGTGCCATTTCGATATCTGCTCAAATAAACTTACTAAAAGTAAATTACCAACTTTTAGAAATTGCCTGAAAAAAGCCCCTGAAGTTCATCTTAGGAGTACTAAATTTGAACCTCAGAGAGGACAGTATCGTGCATACACATGCCAAGTTTCATGAAAATTCGGCTATTAGTGTCAAAGTTATAGCCATATAAGCTTAAGCCATACAAATAAGATGCTGACGGCATAATTAACGAGAATAATTGACATTTGAGCGAAATTTTATAACTCCATTCCTGAAGATTCTACTTTTTCCTAGCCCTTTTTAAAGTTTTGTGTAGAACAAAACCTTATTAAAATCGGTTCACTGTCTGTCTGTCTGTTTGCCTGTCCGTTTGTCTGTCTGTCCGTCACACGCATTTTTCTCGGAGATGATTATAGCGATTGACACCAAATTTGGTGAAAAGGTGGAAACTATGAACGCTCACGCATACAGTGGGTTACACCCTTTTACGTTAAATTTAAGAAGGAGTCCCCATACATGCAAACGGGGGGTGTACATTTTTTTTCATCAAATATAGTCATGTAGGGTATCTAGTCAAAGGTCTCGGGTAGTACTTTCCAAAACCGGTTTTATATTTTAACATTTATTGGAAAGGTGAGGAGTGCGGCGGCTGAAATTGATCATTTCTTTAACGAACCCATTCTCAGGAACTACTCAAACAAAAATCTGAAATAAAACAAGAGTCTGCTACTATATGGTGCGTAGGCTCCGAAATACCCTACATACCGATATCTATTCAAATAAATTTAGTAATAGTACATAACTATAATTTTTAGTAATTGGCCTGAAAACCCCCTTAAATTCATCCTAGAATTATGACGTTGCAGCAATGTTAGCTACAGCATAGAGCATGATCCTATCAAATTTGGTAAAAACCGCACTATTAGTAACAAAGTTATAATAGATCCAAGGAGTCGCTTCTGGGCAAATTCAAAAATTTGAATGTCAATATCACTTGAAGGTGGATATTTATATATATATGCATATATTGCGTGCTACGTACTAATGGGACAAGCTCACACTCAAATCTCTTTACAAAAGAAATACACAAAACCTTTCATACCTGAAACGTTTAACTTCCGGTTTCCTGACTTGTTTGTATCTGCTGCAGGTTAAGTTCTTCGCATTTGCTAATAATATTAAACTACCTACTACTACTAATAGAGGGCAATGGAATTTTTAACTACATTCACACGAAATTATCATGCACTCATCGCTCCTCACATAGGGAAAGACAAAACTTTTTATACCTGAAGCGTCAAGCTTCCGATTTCCCGACTTGTTTATTATTGATTTTGATCGCCCAAGACTTGATCCAGGCTAGCGTTCTCGTACCTTGGGCTTGAAGCCCTCTGGGGGCAGTTCAGTGGTTAATATGTGAGCATAGGATGACTCTATCATCAGCAACTGTGGTTATAAGTATTTTATTATTTGCGGGCAGATCTGTAATGTGCAGTAGGTACAGGATGAGATCTGGGTTATTTTTTAGCGCTGCTGAGCACAACCTTATGTCTGATTTTGAATATGCGGCCCCAAAGATGACTGAAAAGTAATTCGGTATTTGCGGAGAAGGGGGCTATAATTTTATGATCAAGGCACGAAAATCTGCTCAGCGTGAAGGTTTCGACACGTTTTGCATTTCATAGGTTTTTTTCCAAAAATAACCATTTGCATCTATTCTTACCTCAAAGATACCCTAAACCGCCTGCACATATTATTTCCCTTTCCCCAGAGCTAATTGTATTGTTTCCACATGGATAATTACACCGCCTTCCGAGCAAGTAACATTCTCCATGGTTTCTCCATCACTAATAAATTCATTATAATTCCCTTCTATCTATTCTCTTATCACTCTCGAAATCAAACTCATCCTGCAGAAATACATGTACTTCGTGGGCATTTAAATTACGTGACACTCATGTTTAAAATTAATGAAAGACACCTCAACCCCAAGCCGTTTGCGTTTCTGCTTCTAGCAAAGACTAACCGTCCTACGTTCGGCAATCATTGCAACACGTGACGTTATGAGATTGCTTAGATTAGCGTGCGCGTAAGCTAAAAAATATAAATATTAGAACAAAAATGAGGACGGTTTGGTCCAATTTGACCCCACGACTCCAGTTAGGGGTTTAGAATAGTTCTAGCGTGTAGATTTAGGCTTTTGACAAGTGGGCACAGAAGATGCGGTGCCTTGGAGGGTAACAGATTGAAGTTATACGTACAATATTGCGTCCAACTTCAATATTGATTGTCACATGGTGAAGGTATCTTGGACTATCGTTGAGGACTGAATTATGTTAAAGTCTATTTCTAGTTAGGGTCTAGGGTCCGTTGTCGGTTCGTTTAAATGTTCTTCAGTTCCTTCCCGATTTTTCACAAACAGCTGCACAGCTCAAGTGGCCTGTACCACGTCCTTTCAGGTTGATCGACCCGCCGGCCAAAGTGTAATGCAAATATACTCTTGATATTCATTTTGCCATGGGGAATCAGGCTGTAAAACAGCCTAATGCCAACTTTGCTATCGAAGTCCCTTGTTGAAATCTTTATACTAGTGTAGACTAATCCATCAAAATTATTATCCAGCCTGGCATAGATTCATCCTTTATGGTTTTCCTCTGTGGAAGCGTTGAAATTATGGTATGAAACACTAAAAACTCTACCATCATTCGAATAAGCGGATTCGTTTATTATATATTATCCATGAATAATGCGACACCCAGTTCTCTCCTCCCTTACAATTATATAAATGCTGATTTTGCGCCTGAGCCATTTTGCTTCTTATAATGCAATAGGGTCCATGTTATTATGAGACGCTTCTCTTAGAAATTCTCGTTGAATATCTGTTCAATAAGATGACCGCACGTCCCCAGATTCAAAGGAGTAATCCAGTGTTCTTTACCAAGCTTATTGCCATTTTATCCATTCAACCTAAAGTTACATCATGTGCTCCTGGACTGTGTTATATTTCCGTCAGGTAGTCATCAACGTTCTGCCCAAAGTCTAATCATTAGAGATGTGTAAATCATCAGTCAGTCAAATATGTCAGTAATTTTCATTCGTGTTGCAGGCAAGTTAATCCAAAGTCGGTGAAAATGAATTGCTTCGATTGAAACGACAAATAGCAGGACTGCTTATCACGCGGCATAAATTCGACACGATAAGCATGCTACACACCCAACTCATCGAGATGTGCAAAGTACGATTAAAATATCAGCTGGTAAGGTCATATTAGATGGCTTCAAGAAGACTACTTACTGGCTTGAATTATAAATTGTATATCAAATTGAGTGAGTTGAAAAGATATGACTCAAAGGTTCATATTTCCTACCACTACTGACTATGCAGCCGGAACTAGTTGACTTTAGCTAGAAAACACCCAACTCTTACTGTAATTCTTGTTATCTGCAGTAAACATTTCAAAGGATTTGATGTACCAGATAACGATATTAGTCTGCGACCCTTAGAACCATTTGACCAATAACTGAAAATTATAGTATTAAGACTATATACTCATGAAGAAGTAAGTCGCAGGCAAACGCCGGGTTCAATGAATCAATGACTTCGTCAATAGTAAGTAGATCGAATCTTAGGAAAATTATCCCTCAAGTTTTCTCCCCATATTTTTCTTCAAGAAAACTTCAACTTTTCCATTAGATTGTATGTATTTAACCGTTTAGTATTACAAGCTATTTTACATCATCAGATCAAATGCTCACCAATTCTGCCCAATAGCTTAATATTTTCTGAGAATTTTTCTCGGGCGTTCCAAACAAAAGAAACCAAGATAATAAAATTAGTAGTTGCAAGGCTACTTAATTCAAAAACTTTCTCATTTTTGTCAAGTTATAAATTGTAATTCACTTCTGACTTTTTGTCACATAAACAACGAACTTACTAATTTACAACTCAGCTTTCACTTCAACAGATTTCTCACTTCAGCAACCAGTAAACGTGGAAAGTACAAAATCCTATCGTCAAACATCATCCATTCTCCATTCAAAAACCTCTTTTTTGCTTAAATTATTTTAAAATCTTATTAGCAGGAAAATTATCTTCGAGAATAAAAATGTCTTCTCTTTTTTACGGCAATCCTGACATGATTGTTATCCTGAAGGGAAATTATCTTCCGCTGAAACAAAAAAGTGTGAAAAGTTTTCATGGTGGAGGTTGAATGAAAGTTTTATATAAAATTGGTTGGATGCAATTGCATATATATGTGTATGCGACGACTTGGTTGTTGGTTATTATGTTGTCGTATAGATAATTATGGTTGAGTTAAATAAGCCAAAGACAACAGCTGAAAAGAGCGAAGTTGAAAATCAATCTAAATCCATCAGACTGCCGCAAGGTAATTCAACATTTGTCCTTGAGTTGAAAATTTGTTCATCAAAAGACAGGCGGGAGCATTTCATAAATGAAGAAATAAACAAAAAATAATAATTATTCCCATTCAAATAATTTTCAAAGTACTAACTAATAAATAAAGGTAAGGCAACGGAGAGTTAGAATTATTGTGTATGAAACTTTTTCAAACTTGTGGATGGTAAGATTTTTACATCAATGGCTACGTCCTTAAAACCCATAATAAATCCTCGCTAACTATGCATTTCATAGTTAAGACGGATGGCTAAAGAAAGAACTACGAGAGGGATTTCTGCGAGCGATTGCAAACCCGAGAAGAAGAGTCTCATGCTCACTTCAACAAAAGGGATTATGTTGTCCCACTGGTCAGGGAATCAAAGTGTACAGGAAATGATTCACCTCGTTTCCACTTGACGGTGTTCATAAGTTTGTCTTTGGTGCAATAACTATTTTATTAGTATGTACTTATAACTCGTAGTGGCTAGCAATTGGAGGAAAAAGCATGAAAATTATCAAGGCTCTAAATCCGGAGTAGTTTTCTTCGGAGATGAAATTATTGGCTTACATACAGTTACTAACTAGATAATCTGATGAAAATTAGTAGGAATTTGTTAACGAAAGTACGTAGTATCTACCACTGGTCATGCAACGAATGGTGGGCAGAAAAGAAGTCGTTAACTATGTTTTGAAATATGCATATCCAGATTTTACCTATATAGGAAGGGGTATTTTTACCACTATTCATGTGTGGTGATCGATTCGAGTAGTTACAATAAAAAAATGTCCTCTATCCGATTATTAGATTATTATAATAATTTCGATGGCCTTAGAGGCTATTGACGAAATACTTGACTGTAAAGAATGAAAAAGAGGAGTATGCGAGTTATCAGAGTTGGAACACAAAGAGCATTTTCACCAAGAGAGATCGATATTTTTCCTTTTTGCTCACATATAGTGGTCACGACAATGGCCTACATCAGTGGTGAATAGTGCCGTGGTCACCTGTGAATAAATCCAATCACATTCTGGCCGACACCATGCAAATGACCATCTATGGCCATGAATGGATAATTCCTTCATTATTTTTTGCATAATTGTTGTGTTGACTAAGATTGAGAATGTAATTCACTAAACTGAAAAGTTTCTTCGTTACTTCAGAATGTCATGATTCCCAAGTTGCATGAAGCTAGAAACCCACACCTCTCGGAATAGATACTAAACAAGTCGGGAAACCGGAAGCTGGGCGCTTCAGGTATGAAAAGTTTTGTTTGCTTGTTATATGAATATATTTGAGTATAGAACTATCCCATTTGTACGTAGCCCGTTAAGAATATGCATTTAGCATGTCAGATTCAGTACTTCGGGTTATAAATTTACATGGTAAAGACAACTTTGAGCTACTGCAACTTTGTTACTAATAGTATAATTTTGATCAAACTTTGAGATGATATGCGTCATATTATATTTTATACTATTACCAACTTTTATAATTCTGAGATGAACTTAAGGGGCTTTACTCAATTTTCCCATCCAGACGCAAATTTCAGTGTTCTCGGTCCAGGTCGCGTACACAGTGCAGGTTAAAAAATCCTCATCCCTAAAGTATATGTTGGCAGCACTGAAGGTTAAATTCCGAAACTATGAAATGCACGAAAACAGACTTGATTGAAATTAGTGTCCATGTTATTTTTTTTTACAGTATATAAGTTGAAAAATGAGAACTAGGTTTTTTCCTTATCCTGTAAATATTTTTATTTTTCCCCCGCATACCATCCTTTCGGAGACCACGTGCCTCCTTCTTCAGTGCTAGTACCTAATTATTTAATCTATTTTAAGCTCCTCTTATTTAGGTTGAAACTTTTTAGCTCTAATAATTACATCCTGCTTAATTAATTTATCCTTCCGGCGTAGCTTTTTGACCAGGGTCGATGCACAGTTTAAGCTTAAGATAAGCGAAATTTTCATGAAAAGTATTGAAGAAGAAATTGAAAAACGGGGCAACATGCCAAAATTTTGGGCACGTTACGTAGACGACATTCTGGCCATAATCCCAAATGAAGACATCGAGAAAACACTAGAAGCAATAAATAACATACACCGCAACATAACTTTCACTATGGAAAAGGTAGTTGACCAACGGATAGCGTTTCTGGACCTAGCAATAATAAGAACCAACAATAAACTTGAGTTTGGCAGAAAATGGCGGCTTACTACAGTATGCTACATCGGCTGCTAGTGACATCATTGACAGAAGTGCGATTCAAAAAAGAATTAACTTACATAAAAGACACAGGGGTAAAAAACGGATACAGCAGAGGGGAAAGAGATAGAATCTTACGTAAAAAGCAAAATAGAATAAATAGGGACCAACTTACAACACTCTACAAGCAACAAAAAAGGGACAATGCTCATATCAGAGCGAGCATTACATTTTCATCGCTATCGGACAAAATAAGGAATACGCTCCCAAAACACAACATCTAAACAGTAAGCACAAGCGCTAACAGACAACTGAGGACTAAGCTAGGTTCAACCAAAGATAAATTGAATGAAGAAGAGATGAGTGAAATCTATAAGGTCAACTGCCCAGAATGTAAAAAAGTATACATTGGGCAGACTAAAAGACTAGTGACAACTCGATTCGAGGAGCACCTAAGAGAGTACAACAAACGTAAAAGCGACGATCCTCAAAACATAAAGTCTATAGTTGCAAGGCATATGGTGGAAGAGGGACATGCCATAACGATAGACAATGTGGATGTGATAAAGCGGGTGCAGAAACCCCATCTCTTAGATGCAGCAGAAAGCTTATACATCATCAATGATTAGGCCCGTTATGGAAGTTTGATGGTGATTGTGTTTATATATATATATCGGGAACAAACTGCCTCAACTCGAAATAGTACACCTTAATTGTTTCAGAGATATTAGACCAGTAGCGCTATTTTAGTCCGGACAGGGCTCTGATTATGGTAGCCAAATCAATCCGTGTCCGAGGAGGATCGGGGGGTTATGCCTACAAGGGGGTACATATGTTAATCTCACTCCTCCATTACAAATTTTATAAAATTCAATCTTCCAATTAATCCAACTTTTGTCAAACCTTTTCTTCGGTTTCGCCATTTTATTTTATCAAATGCCTGATCTGGATGCAGTCTCCAAGCTTTTAAATACCCATCCAGCGTATCAAGTCACCGTTGTTTCGGTCTGCCTTACCATCGACTTTGATGTTCAATTCTCAGTGCCGCTAAACGTGCGGCGGTTATAGTACCACTATATTCGGCTGCATATAATTTTCAACGGGGTAATACGCACTATGCATAACAACAAATATTTGGATTTATTGCACGTTAAAGTAAAACGACTGGTTGAAATTTTACGGTTACAGTTTGAAATAAAATAAAGTTTAAAAAAAATGAATTTTTGATCTAGTGTATTCAGGAAGGGAATATGGAAACCAGGAAAAAGGAGCATCTTGGTGCATTTCGACTTTACTCCATGCACGAACGCATATGCTACATACGTACGCACATGTCCAACTTATAGAACATTAGCACATTCATACACATACTCATGCCTGCCACCAGTAATTGATACTGGGATTCAAATCACTAAAAACAGCTAAAAAAGAAAAACGAAAATCACCCCATGGACCCCACCCGCATGAAATGCAAAAATTTCACTTTCACTAACTTCGTTAATAATAGTTAGATTGCGTTTAAACTTTCAGGAGTTATATCGTATATTATCGCCTATACTGTTACTAACTACTGAACTTATGGAGGGTTTTCAGGTATATACTATTATTAACTTTATTTGTGCAGATATTAGAATGAGATGTATTTCGAGGCCTAGCCAGCTTCACTTTTTGAACCCTCACTCCTTATGTTTCACCCAATATCAAAAGTAAGAAGGTTTTCGAAAAGTACTAATCCAGCCGTTTTATTTGATTTCTCACACGAACACATTCCGTGAAAAAATAATTACACCCCCTTTCGCATGGACGGGGAACCCTCCTTGAAAACCAACACCAAATCGCTCCACTTACTATATGTAAAGGGATTTACAGACCACACCCAAATTTCGTAACAATCGATTCGGTCGTATTTGAGTAATTTGGGTGTGACAGACAGGCAGACAGACATTGAATCGATTTTTTTTGGGTAAACACAGTCTTAAAAAGGGGTGAAATAAAGCACTAAGTTGGACATAAGATGGAACTACGCACTGCGAAAGCTGGTAGCTCGAAAATTTACAATTTACAATTTACGTAATGGTCTGATCTTCTCGGCACGAAAAAGGTTATTAAATAATGTCCAACGCCAACCCTATATGCCTCCCCAATTGGTAAACCCTAACCACATTGCTCGAACATCAGGTCTATATATGGTACATGACCTCAAAAAATAATTTCCAAAAGCCCTTGTGCCATCTATTTCGTCGCATTGTTGTCTTACATTAAAATGAAGGCTGCTTTTCAATCAGAATCAGTCCATCTTTTGTGCTGCACGAATAATTGGAATAAATGTTTTTGGTCTTTTCATTATATGGTCTCATACGTGCTTATATGAGCGCTCTTCAACTTCCTCCCTACTAAAACAATTTTTCGTAGTGTACCCAAAATATTGACAGCACAATACGCCGCACACGTAGGTGTGGCACAAAATACTACTGTCACTTAGATCACAAATCAACTAAATAGAAGCCTAATCTTGTCTTAGAGTTCAGAGTAGTAAATATTCCCATTCATTCACTAAAACTTACTATCATCGTCAGCATGCAAGCCTGCAATCACCGCACCAACAGTTAAGGTTCGATGATGTCATGACAGTTTGTTATGTTTGCAGCTGTTAACTTGAAGAGTCACCATCGATGCTTATGGGATGGTGAAGCTGGTGGAAGCTTGGTAGAAGGTTGGATCTAAGAACCCCCACGCATGCGGTGAAGTACATTGCGTGGAACTTAAGAGCGGTCCCCATACACCTAAAAGAGAGGTACAATTTTCTTCGCCGAATATAGCTACGTGGGGTATAAAATAAAAGGCCTCGAGGAGTGCTTTTCGAAAAGATATTAGTTTTGACATTCGTTGGAAAGGGGAGAAGTTGGGGGGTCCCAAAAGTGGCCAATTACCTCAGGGACCCGATCCCAGAAACTACCCATCCCAAAAGTCTAGAAGAAATTGTGGTGCTCAATGCGCATGGTATCTAAGCTCCGAAATACTCACCGTTACTATATCTGCTCAAATAAAGTTAATAATAGTATATTATAATATTTTGAAAATGTATCCTAGTAAAATGAGTAATATAGATGTTAATATGAAGCAGCATTCTGGAAAGCTTGGTGGCATTCTACTATTATTAACAAAGCTATAATTGATATCGAGCCCAGAAAGACGAATCCGTGGACCAAAAAGAGTGGGAGTAAATTGCTTTTCAATTGGTCCGGTCCGACATCAAGTGGAGACGAACTTAGGACTCTTCAATCCCTAAGCAAACATTTTTTAGCTCCGACTAAGCTTTAATCTGAAGTATGGGCGGATTTACGTTCCATATAATTTGCACCCATGTTGTGCTCGGCGAATTGTAAAAAGAAGCCTATAACACCTGTGAACCGCTTCAGTTACGCCGCTCCCAGGGCAACGTTGAGGCAGCGTCTAATAAGTTGCCTCTGCCCTGGTACGAAACTGTAAGCAATCTTTGTCTTTTTTTCTTTAACTCAATCAGTAGTTTCTGAAGGAAGTTTTAGTTATAATATCGGTTACAAAATTGGGAGTGTGAGAGAGGGATCAAAAAGAGGTAATTGCAACTAAAGACTAAACTACTCAAAGGTAGATAAAAATATATCATTAAATTTGAACATCTACTGGAAACTTGCTTATTTTTAGGCTAAGTATATAGAACAGAAATCTATAAAGTTTTGTTTACCTAAAGCTCCGAACTTCCGGTTTCCGAACTTGTTTAACTATATGTGTATGAACTATGTCTAAAAGTTGAATTACCGTACCTAATAAAATTTAACAAATAAATGATATTACAAAAAAGTTAATTACTTTAAGCAGATCAGGTTACAGTTAATCTTTGAAGAACCATTTCGAAGCCCATGGAAATTTACTGAAAGGATAGTAATCGAATTTTTAATGTCCAGTCTTATGGTATAGGCAGTTTGACAATTAATACAACGTATTGGGAGATATTTCAGTTCATTGATTGAAAAAAATACAGAATTCACATTAATATTACCATCAAGGTACAGATAAGCTGGTTTTATAGCCATTGCAGTAACCTTTATTGAAACATTTTATATGGATTTGCATAATTCGTTGTATCAAGGCATCAAATTTGTCAGGCCGTTGAAGGGTGTTAAATGTTCATATGTGAGATTACTCGACGCACGAAGTGAATAATCTTATCCCACCATATCTTTTTTCTAAATCTGCATGACGCCACTTGTCTGTAACATGGATATGAAAGGAGTCCACTTCTCAGTACGAAACTGCTAGTCCTCCTCCTTGACCCCGAGAAGAATCGATTATTTTTCATTTCGTAGCCAGTCTAGCATTAACTAGACTTAAAGTTTACTGATTCTTCTAATGTAGACTTTATGCAGACGAAACCGTATAACTTCATCAATATTACAATTGATAAGAAACTACATCCGTTTTAGTGTAATGACTTTAAGAAAACTTTTAGTCCGAACAGGATCTAATAAAATTGTGTTCGAATTTTCACCACTTAACTTTTGGCATTTTCCACTTTTCTCCAATTTATCCATTCCCCTGGATTTCTCGACGCGTGCTATACCTCCGAATAGAATATTTTGGGGTTAAAAGAATGGAAAACAGAAGAAAAAGTGAAACTTCTTGCCGGAGGCTTTTACACCGAAATTAGGTGAATAATTGATCAAAGCTATTGTGAAATTGACTGAAGCCAGAGTTTAAATAAAACATAATGCATTCATATAACAGAGAATTTATATAGATTAAGGAGCAGGCTGTGAATGAACACAAAATCTTTGCTTCAGGAAGATCCTTGCATATTTGCCCTGCTTTTGTGAGCAAATTTGATATCAACCCCCGAACATTTTTAAGCAGTTCTAGTCAACGATTGTAAACGTTTCGCAATAATATAAATGGGAATTTATGTTACATTTATGGAGAGGAGTAAGTAAACTCAAAGAGGGATTTAATAAAAAGTGTAATTTGAATGAAACAATAAAATGAAGGGCGGAGAGTTTAATAATGTATAGGATGAGCTTAGTGGAAATATACGTTTAGGTTTTAGCCATAAAGTTTGAAAGCTGAAACTCAGTATTTAACTGAATGAATTGTTGAGGACGCGAGTTGATAGCGATCGGCAAAGAAAACCTCCAATAATTTGCCCTAATGAGTACATTTTTTATCATGAACATAAATTCGCAACTTTGTATTAATTCAAGCACAATATTCCATGTAGAAATTACATGAGTGCATTAATGACTGCAACCGGATAATATAAACTGCAAAACATGAAGCAAATTTGATACCACAAACCAACAATTGGGTTTTCCGAAAGGAATGTACTATATTAAAGAGTGGTCTGGTTCTTCTTCATTTCACTTGTGCAAAATTACACAATGTAGGTGAGCTGTGTCAATTTGAGTCTCCTTTGACCTATGGTTGCGATAATTTAATTCTCTCTCCATTTATCACTGCCCCTATTGTTATTCTGTATTTTTTCTCCTTTGAATTTACATATTGTAATTAATGTATCAAAATATGATCCCACAGTCTCCTATAACTGAATAAAGTTGCGAGGTTAGAGAGGACTATAGCGCGTCCACCACGCCTATGCCTCGTCGTTGTCGGTTTAGCTTATTGCGCACTAGCTCCCTCCAAGCCTTTAGGATAAATTTGGACTCCTCATCTACTGCTCTGCATTGCGTAGCTTGCAACAGAACTGTCTACCTATTTGAAAGGGACCTATATACCTTCAGTTCCCTCTGATCAGTACATCCACCGGTGTCTAGCCCGCATGATTTTCTCAGGCCGATGACGCGACGGAGACAAATGCTAGCAAAGGTTTGGAGTTTTTAAAAACCAGTGGTACTCACGATCCACGTACTGCTCCCATATAGCCGTACATGGAAAATTTTGACACGAAACAGCTTCAACTTGATGTTAGTATTAAGGTGTTTGCATTTCCAGATTTTACACAAGCTGCAAAGGTAGTTCTTCCACTTTAAATGCGTCTGGTGACAACAAGCTAAGTGCCACCGTAGTCATCAGAAACAACAACTTCGATGCTTTGCCTATTAAAGTAGATAGGGAGAGTGCGATGACCCAATACTGAAAACCTTCTTCTTATTGTTGAGGATGTTGGGAGTCCTGGGTACGCATCCACTTGATGATGGACCGGACAACATGGAAAGCAACTTACTTCCTCTCTTGTAGTTCACGGATGCCTTTTTTGGATTATTTAACAGTTGGCAGACGGTTTCATCCAGGGCAGGGGTAACCGAAAGTAGGGACAGGTGGTAATCGCTCCATTTATATATAATTGCAAATACGGCATGAGCGCGAATTATATTCAAGTGAAAGCCTCCTTAAGTTCAGCCCTAAACCAGGCCTTCTTGTTGCCATTTATCTTCGGTTCGAATCTGCTGCCCTCTCGTTCAAGATTTAGAGCCA
Organism: Hermetia illucens; assembly: GCF_905115235.1. Taxonomy (NCBI): domain Eukaryota; kingdom Metazoa; phylum Arthropoda; class Insecta; order Diptera; family Stratiomyidae; genus Hermetia; species Hermetia illucens. The sequence continues at coordinate 67,448,407 of NC_051851.1, read as the reverse complement.
TTTGTCTTTGTCTTGGTGGGAGGGTTGTCATCACTGTAATTGAGGGGTTTGAGGAAAGATGTCCTTGTCTAATGAATTTCCCTGCAGCCACCGGACAACACACAGGACAGTCGCTACCCCAGCGAACGCCGATTTTTCATCTTAATAATAAACACAATTAGTTCGGGTAGAGTTACACCCACCTAGCCTTTGAGACGTCAAGGTGTTACATAGCAATGCAGCGTCTTTTCCCCTTATCCTGACCCAGATGGGCTTGAGACTGTGAATGGCGACGTTTTTTGACATAGATGCAATTGATGCAGTAACTGGCACTCAATATGATCAACAGTTGCTAAAACAATAACTTCTTTTACTAACTTTGAGTCACTCAGTGAATTATTTAAACTTAAACTAAAATATTCTACATCACCATTTTCCCAGATGAGCTTATTATATCATCTATGTATTGTCTAAGACTCGGAGCACCTTTTCACAATCACTTTCTCACCAGTCTGGCATCAATCACAATGCAACATCGGTCAACCCGTTCATACTAAACTGGTGAATTTTATTTGAAAATAGAAGTCTGGTAAATCATTCCATCAGTTATTGCGTTTATACCATCGTCTAAACTTTAGGTAGCAAATTCAATATGACGGGAAATTTCAATGACAATCATATTCACAAATATGGTTGCCATTTCCCGCTTAGTGGGATATTGTGTGTCAACCGAGGCTACGTACCATCGTTCACAGTTCCCTGAAATGTACTTTAACTCCTTTATACGACTTCGCGAGATGCCGCACTCCCCCTCTACTGTTCTGCGTTAAGTACTCTTGGAGCGAACCACTTGTCGACCATCTTTAGAAAGTGGGTTCCACTACATGGCGCAGGTAGCAATGGAATAGTCGATCCTCGTTAATGTGTGACAAGTGTTCAAGAAGGCTTAGAGCTTTTGAGTATCAGACGGGGTCACTTTCTATGCGATAGTCCCGTATAGGAACACAGAAAGAACATTAGCGCAGAACAGTCTCAGCTTGATCTTGGTATTGAGGCAACTGCAAATTTTAAGATTGCCCGGTCAAGGTAATTCTATGATAATGAACGGCTTAAAACCAGGGAAATATTTCACCATGGCATTTATACGTATAATATCCGATGAAATTCCTCCTTTTAAAATGACTAGCCATGGTCACATATCGATACGCGCTGCTTCTCTTCTCTCTCCGCCATCAATGCCCTTAAGTGCAACTAGCTAGGATCAACAGAATTTTGGGGAGTCATTCGTAGCTGTGTCCGGATGGCTCAAATGGTTAGTGCACTGGGCTGCCATAGCGGAAGGTTCAAATCTCACTAGTGTCACAGGAATTTCTTATCGTGACTGGATGCACATCAGTCGACTAAGTTGTGAATGAGTACTTGAGTCAAATCAGGGTAATAATCGCGGACGAGCGCAATGACATTGTCTCCTACAGTGTACTGTAGTGTACCGTTGCAGTCTTGAATGAAGTGCTCTAACACATTTCGAGGCCCTGATCCAATTGGATTGTTGTCGTCTCCTACAGTCTACTGTAGTGTACCGTTACAGTCTTGAATGAGAGGCCTAATGCGCTAACGATTATTATTATTATCATATCCGTAGCTGCCCTTTCAATTTCCGCGAAGCGAATACTTCCACTTATCTGGAATCCTAGGAATTCGAAAGCTTCCCCAGGAAGTGGAAAAGGCGAAGGTCGTTAAGATTCTGGAAAAGGATAGAGTTTTCAGTGCGATGATGGCAGATATTTTTGCGTAATTCCTACCATCGCAAAGGCGATAATCCTGGAAAGAATCAAACAACACCTTTAAAGGCTTGACCGACAAAAAGCAAATTAGCTATCGCTCTGAGTTCGGTTGTACACGCCGCGCTAATGCTCTTCCGATCAATTTAAAACAATGTCTGCAATTTGAATCCATGCATCACCTACTCCTCATTCGAGAAACCGTTCGTGAAAGTCAACAGGAATTGCATCGAGAATTTGTATCTAGAATCCAGGAAGGGCATGTCAGAGAAACTAACAGCAGTCACGTGCTTCACCGAGGTAAAATCTCACGGGAATTTGAGGTCCACAGTGAAGCCCACCGGAGTTGCACCTTGACACCAATATTTTCTTGCTATCGGCGACGCTCTACATGCTGCCTCGTCGGGAGGACGTGGATAAGTTGACTGGACCATGACTTTCCTTAAACACCTCGGCTATGCTAATGACATCTCTTTGCTCTCTCACTGGGTTCTGGACCAATAGCCCAATGGGTCTCGATTTGGAAAGAGAAACAAGTTGAACACCAACATCATCATCGCTTTCCCCCTACTTGCATTAATAGGCAAAACCTTGAGGACATTGATCAATTTGTGTAACTTGGAAACGTTGTTCTTTGCGACGTGAGTACCAAACTTATTGTCGCTTGGGGCCTTAACAGCGCTAGATATTCGACTTCGCTGCCTTGCTTAAAATTTTAAAATGCATTTATCTCAAAGTTGACTTTAGATTGAGACTGTGGCAGTGTTCTCCTTGTGTTGCTATACGGGAGCAGCATATGCAAGATGAACGCTAATGTCATTGGAAAGCTCCAAGTGTTGATCAACACTAATCTGCGTCGTGCCATTAGAGTACTCTGACTTCTTAATGATATGGCACAAGTGGCGATGGATAGGTTATACTTGAAGAAAGCACGACAAATCCAATTTATGGTGTAGCTATCGGTACACCAGGGTGCCCGTTGAGAGCATCCCCCTAGAAATACAGGGCGCCAAGCAATAAAGGTTCCCGAGGGACCCTTGTGGAGGTACAGGAAATCGGCAAGGATGATGCATGGGCATAGTTGATACTCTATGACTTATCGAGAGGTTAATGCTAACCATATTCCACATTAACATGACTAATATTGACTCCTTCTACTACAAAAAAGTCAGTTAGGTTCGGTGTTTATACTAGGCTTATAGTATGTATACTAGTACTGTCAGTCAATTCATCATCATTGCAGTAAGTTTGCACCCAAGCCATAACTTCGATCTTCTATCATTTTTTTAATAATAGTAGGATTATCAAACTTTGCAGCATTTTATGAAAGATGAACCTAAGTAGCATTTCTAGTCAATTTTCAAAAACTAGTAATATATTATAATATAAGTTCCTTTATTTGAACATGCATACATGTGGGTATATATTGAGACCCACATGTAACATATTTTCAGATCTTTTGGTTTTGTAGTTTTTGATAATCAGCCACTCATCTATAATTATTTTTTTAGCTCCGGCTCGTCTTCCTTTGGGACTAATTCCAAACGCTTAACCATTTAACACTTTTCATTCATTCATCAAATAACTTATGTTATTTCATTTAAATATACCTAATTAACACCACGTTCATTAAAACATTGAAGATTTAACATTTCTATAAGAAAAACTCCTAAAAATTGGCAGGTATTCCACCCCACCTCCCATTCTAGGAGTCATTTTTGTAAAAGTGCAGATAAGAATTTCTGAAAAATGTGGTCCTAATTTGAAGAACAAAGATTGCACTTTTCAAACACATCCTACTGTTGGAAGTAATTAGAAAGTAGGGTAGTATGTAATCGAAGACTATAGTAAATATTTCACGATCCATTCAAGAAACCCAACCGAAAAATCAAAGTAAAATTTGCGGCACAATTGTATGTTTGTCATTTTACAATTCTGCTTAATTCCGGTCCATTTCATAGTTGAAAGTTCCAGTTTTCTTTCTCCTGTTTGTGCGTCAAAGCTACCTCTCCTTCGAGTTATTCTTAAATAGGTCATCACAATTTGTTCCACTTTTATCTTAATTAAATACCATGCTTTTCACTGTCGACTACCTTTCCTTCACAGGCAGGTTTAATGCCTTTCCTAATTTGAAATTAGAAACATATCTGTTTTACCAAGCCCCTGTGAAAAAGATATTAAGTGTTTGACTCCCCTGCCACTGTGTCCAGGACGGTAAAAAAAGGAAAAAGTAGGGCAAAATCTCAGTAAATAAATTTTTTATCCCGGATTACAATTTTTCCCGATGCTTCAAAAATAGATTTTTAATTTTAATTGCACATTTCCGTTATTTATGTTGTAGAAAATAAATTGTTTCCGCATTTTCACTAAAATGTATGGTATATCCTCTGAAATATAAATAGAAACAAATATTTGTTGACAATATTGCTCGTTTACAATCGAATCACTTCCGTTAATAAAATCAAATTTCAATTTCGGAAAAACCTTATAATCTGGAATAATGTAAATATCGGTATCATTAGTACTCTCCGCCCTATCCTAGTCATCGGCTCTGTATAGTCCTTCTCAGGCGTATTTTCTTCGAGTAATATCATCATCCCCATGTCTATGTAAACATCCACTGTCAAGATGTTCTTGACTTCTTGCCAAACAGTATCCATCCTACGGCAACAATATGGGTGGCGAATTAAGAGGGTAATTTCGAGTAAATTGTCTTTTAGTTCATCAATAGACAAACAAATCTAGTGGAAATCAATTATCAAGATGAATGAAGTAAAAGAAGACATTTGAAAGATTTTTACGTAGCCAATGGTGTCGCACCTCGAAGATTGGACCCAATATTTTTTTCTTTTGCTGCATGGTGTAGACTTAAGATTAGATGAAGAAAGTTCCAAATAGGCGCAAATAAAACCTAATTGTTTTAGTTTTAACTGAGGTTCAAGTTGAGGCTTTAAATATTTTGCTTCAAAAGCAGTGAATATCTAAATATGTCCTTTACATACTTCAATGGTGTGTCATTCCTTCACACCTAACATCCAGATTCCATTCGTACCAAGCGTTGAGTCATTGACTTCGTTCTTTAAGTAAATACAAAACCTGTTGCGAAGTCTCTGGAAGGAAGTCCCCTCTCTTCAAACTTTCGTCAAGTTCGGTGAAGTTATTTCGCGGAATTTTGCTTCATGGTTATTACCATAACATACTGCAAATAAGAGCCACCACCAGCGAATATGGTATGGTATATATGTACATGTTTACGTACGAATAAATGTAGTCTGTCTCGTATCCACTCTCTATTTTCGCTCCATGTATGTACCTTATTAAAATCTTGTTTGTCTAACATTGTGCAGCTTGAAAATCATTTAAAGGACACTCCTCTGGAGATGGTACACATACGGCGAAGGTTGTATTTATTTCTCAAAATGGAAGTGCATTGGCGCACAGATGGAACTGTAAAAGTAAATAAAAGTGAAGTGGAGCTAATAGTTAAAGCAAACATATCGAAATTAAAACTGCATGCAAGGAGAAAGGACGACAATGAAAATTGAAACAATGAAATTGCATTTGAAGTGTAAATAAAAATGCGTAGTATTTGTTTTCAATCGGGAACCTGTTTGCTCAGAAGATGACTCAGTTTCAAGAATGGTTATTAGACGCGGCCTTGAATCACCGAGATAACATGGTTATTGGAAAACGCTCCAAGCACAGCTTCTACACAAGTAGAATAAACTGAACTTCCGCACACCCATATTAAATATTTAACGAGAAAATATCTCAACCACGATTAAAAATTTGGAAAAGTAATTATCTAACGTACCAGAATATGTACAACCCGAATAAAATTCACTATATTTGAAGCATAGTAATAACAACCCCCAAAGAAAGATTTTTAAGCAAAGGCGTTTTCTAGGGTGCCTGCCTTAACGTCTACTTCTATTCACTTCAAAGTAAACTGAAAGCAGCAATAAATTTACTGAATTTCCCACATTTTTCGTAAATTCCGAAGTGATATTGAAACCTCTAAATGAACTTTTGGTCTTTTGTACCTAGAAAACATAATACGAGTATCTACCAAGCCAGAATTGCTCTCCTTACATACTCGTACATACATAAGTTATACATTGGGAGAGTCTTTCGAAATGCTGAGTGGGCCAAGTGTTTATAAACTATCCTTGTGAAGGTGATTCCTTGTATATTAACAAAAAGATGGAAAAAGTCCTTCTCAAGTGACTCTCGAAAGGAAAAATATAAAACAGAGGGTGAAAAATTTAATACTCATCGAAAATAACTAAAAGGTCAAGTAAGAGCAAGTAGAGCGAGCATATGTACTTTTTTTTGAAAAAAAGAAATAGATTTCTAGTGGATGGTGCAGAGAAAATGGGTAGGATCTCCATTTCATGCAGATTTATTGCAAGTTTTCCTAGTAAATAACTTTAGAAAGGAAGTGATTGCTTAACAAGAGGGTTGATATGCAGACCAGGTTTACTTCACAACCAAGTTATAATGTTCAGCTTTATGCGTTTTATTCATATATATCGATATTTCTTCAGTACATTGCTCTGTGCTGAAAAATTTGCAAGTAATAGTTGAAATTTTCACAATTTATAATAAATATTACCAAAATGTTTGTTAAGATAAATTTAATCCATCTGATAATGATGAATAAATATCATCTGTCGTAGTGAATTAAGTGTATCTGAAATTCCTTCCGCTTCGACAGCCCTAACAGTTGGATGCAAAGTGGCATTATGTACTCGTATATTGCAAATGTGATTACTCTGTCCGTAGCTGTAAACTAAGGAAAATGAGAATGTATCCAACAACCTGAATGTAAGTTAAAATTTGAGGCTCTCCCGAATTTACAGCAACCCCTATTCCCAGGTTCGCACTGAAGAGTACTCTTGTCTGCAATGCAATGCATTCAACCCATTGAGTGCCGCATGAATTGGGAAAGCAGGTTTTCTATATAGAGTTTTTGTGTGTTTTTAACCGATTGACAACAATTTTTTTAAAATATTTATACATATCTAATTTGCTAAATATGATATATATGGGATGAGATAAAAAACGATAGGAAAAGATATTTACCTTGTAGGGACACGGATGCATTTCAAGATGATCGTGCATAAACCCTATCATTCTGCTTGTTAAATTTCTCTTGCACGGTAAAAATTTGTTCATCGGTAAACAAGTTTTTATGTGCAAGATATCTGCGTGCTTCACCGAAAGATATTTGCATTTCTCCATTCTGTTTCTAAGGTTTTCTCTCTGCCTATCATACGGACTTTTCTCAGAAACGGCTATACGGATTGACATGCGATTCGGTCGGAAGGTGAGTTGCATGGTGGTGGAGGGTCTTCACACTTGCAAAAGGGAGATGTACATTTTTTCACTGAATATTGGGTACTATATGAAAGGCCTCGATTAGTACTTTTTTTTAACGTACTCGTCCTCAAAAAGTACGCAACCGAAAAATCTGGAAACAAAAGAAAGCTCTATACAGTGCCCAGGTCTCAAAATACTCGATCCTACCAAGTTAATTTAAAAGTATATTATTATATTTTTGGGAAATTGACTAGAAACGCCCCTTAAGTTTATCTTAGAGTTATTAAAATAAATAAATAATAAAATCAATAAAAATGCAGTAATATATATTATAGTATGAAGCATAATGCATCTACTATTACTAGCAAAGTTACAGTAGCTCCAATTTGTCTTTTCCGTAGCCTAATACACAGATGGTACTACTAATATTAAATCTATATGATTTTTGGTTAACCCTGACAAAAGACACTTGTACAAATTTGACAGCTTTCGCACATTATGGGATAGAGCATTTTGAGCCAAGCAACTTTAGTTAATTTGAAGAAAATGGACAAAAAGTGATTTCGTGGGTTAATAAAGCATTGCTTTTTCGTAAAAACAAATACTGTTGAAGCCAAGGCTTGGCTTGATAAACATTACTCAGACTTTGCGGCAGATATATCAACTGTTGAGAAATAGTTTGCTCAGTTTCAAAGAGGCAGCGCTCATTATTTCACACCGGAATCAAAACGATCTTCATCTTAGTGGACTGCTCGTGGTGAACCGAACCGATCAAAGAGTGCGTCAGTATTTTAGAATGCGCATGGTATAATACTCGTCGACTATCTTGAGAAGGGAGAAACCATCGAAGCGTCTATATATTACATTGACTTATATATTGCATTGACTGCGTTCGTAGGACAAAGTCGCGGAAAAACGGCCCTATTTGAAGAAAGAGAAAGTCTTGTTTCATCAGGACAATGTACCCTCTCACAAATCAATGGAAACGATGCCAAAATTGCATTAATTGAGCTTGCCACCCTACGTTAGCTTTCGAACTTTTCAGCTTATTTCAAAAGAAATTAGGCTCGATTATGCCACAATGCCATAAACCGTATGCTATGTCAATCTTTGAGGATGCATTGATGCTTGGTCGAACTCTTGTGATTTGTGATCGCAGCAATAATGGCAATTTTGCTTCGTTATATAGGCAATGGGTCCAAAATGGACTTGGCCGAGAAGAATCCGAATATCCGGCCATCATTATCGGTGAACATAATCCTATAAGGATAAATGCAAAATAAGCGGGATTGACCCTCTGACAATGCTCTATTCAGCTGATCGGCACTGAATTAAAAGAATGCTTTTCGGTGGACACGGTAACCCGATAACGGTTCATCCAAAATCAGAATTTGAAAACCTTCCTATTATCATGTCGCTAAAAAAAAGATTTGTCAAAATTCCAACTTATAGAAAAATGGCGACGGTTTTAGCAAAATTTGTACTTTTTCGAGGTGTTATATTTCCCGATTTTTTTTACTTTGAAACAATATTTTGTTAAAGAGTTGAAATTGTTTCGTTCAGCAACTAGCTACTACCATAACAAACAAGTAGTAAACTTTTGGCGTCGATTGGACTAGCAGTTTTTTAGCAAACATGTCTACCGCAAGGCACTTTCACAAAAAACACGATTCTGAGATAATCGCGTTGAAAGTTTCAAATTCGTGTTTTTCATTTTAAAAATTAACTTCTTTATTTACATGGAGTCGTCGATTCCAGGGTCAAACAGTACTCCCTCTGCAGACTCCAAAACATCGATTTGATTCTGGCTACAAACAATTACAGCCTTTGTGGCTGCAACAACAAAAAGTGTATACGGCGATGGAGGTTCAATAGTCTACGCACTCTGCGCTGGAGCAGTGAGGTTATGCGTTATAAATAGCTATAACCTCGGACCGGCCCCGATCGTTATGAAATTGGGTGATAATATTATTGAGATAATATACATACTTAATTTCTTTTTCTATTTTCGAGGCCATCACAACTGTACATAATTAGTTAAAGTCCAACGGATTGCAGGACCGAGCACACGCTGAAACTCTCGCTACATACTTACAGCAGGGCCGGAATTTAAATAACATTTTTCGATAATTTTCACACGTTTCACAAGCAAAAAGCAATGAAGCAATGAAGTGACGAAGCTTACTAAATATTTTGACAACTAAATGTCATTAGCAACTTGGACAACAATAAGAAAAGTTATTATTCCTACAAAAAAACTTCCAATCGCTGTAGTTGGTTTGGAGGAGAGGGGGCTTGAAGAGATGAAAGCAAAGGGGTGAGATAGGGTTGGGGTTTGAAAGGGAAATGGATTAGGAGCAGCAAGAGCCATTTTGCTTGGGAGGTTATCACGGAATTAGAATTTGCGGGAATTGTATTGTAGTTTGTACTTTTGTACCAATTTACCAAGAATATTTATCCTTTGACAGCTAACAAATGTTTTTTTACAAGATGCTCGATGACAGATAGCAAGTATCCCCAGCCAATGAAAAAATATCCTTGTCTAACATTAGGTACCCTACTTCGACAACAGCCCTACCCCATCCCTTAGACATAAAGCTGAAGCTGAAGAACTGTACATAGTAATTTTCCATTGTCTACTTAATTTGTGGACTCACAAAAACGGGAGGGGGGACGTACCATCTCCCCTGGATAGTATGTAAGAAGTTTATACGCTTTTAAAAGTTGACTCAGTTACTTTACAGGCTTGCCACAAAACGTACCTACAACTTTACTACCACTCCGTAGAACAATTGTAGCAGGATCTAGTAAAAAATATTCGCTTTGTCACAATAGAAGTATGTAGTTCGTTTTTATCTACGGAAGGTCCTGGGGGTGAATGTCTGCTGTGGATATGGATTGATTTACAGACCACAATCAGAGCCCCGTCGCGACTAACATCGCGGCACTAGTTTACACTGAGTGCAGGCTCGCCATTCATTTATTTATCTCTACCACAACAAAGGGGTACTGCGCCCCAATTGTACAGCGCAGCTCCACACTTGCGCCTACAAGAAGCACATAACCACCACCCTCTCACAAAGACGCCAACCGCAAATGAGCAAGCCGAGAACACATCCTCTAGAAATTCTCCCGGAACATATGCTCTCAGAGGGGCATGTTGGTTCCCAGATGACTTCCGATGAGGCTTCGTTGCAAGAGCCACTTCAGATGAGTCTCTCGCAAACTCGGGTCAGGGCGCCCTCCTCGAGTACGTGGGGATGGTACTCCTAACCTGTTTTATGTACCATTATTTTTTCCTATTTCAATTTTCAAGATAATGCTTCAGTTTAAAAATCACCATAATAAATGCGGCAGGCCAAGCACGTATTTAAATATACAAATAGTCATGACTGGAACTAAGATATGTTTACAAGGTGCGCGAATCAAGAGCCTGGCACTCAATCACCTCGTCCATACACTGTTTTTCGAAAAAAAGTTAACAAAAGTGCAAGTAGCCATTTCCGATGTTCACAATAAAACAATCCGTTTTTCCATGCCACTTTCGGAAAATATAACTTGAACATAACTGGCATAGCATACTCATCGGCACTCTCACGGTGATGATAATAGATAAAACGTTGCTGTGATTTGGTTGGTTTCTTCTCGCGATTTTTAATTTTCGGAGAAGTATGCATATTTTGTGGAGGTATGGCAAGAGTTTTCCCCCTACAGCCTGCAAAAAAACATCTAACAAACGTAGATTTATATCCAGGAAAATTATAGAACCACATTCATTTTATTTATTTTTTTACTGCAATTTTATTGCTATCTTCTTGGAGTTCTCGAATTGAGGAAACGTTTACAAGGCTCATAAATACATATTCCGTGATTCGGATTTTTTTTTTTGCTAGTTAATCCTTCTTTCGTCTATCTAAGCCCTCATTTGGTTTTCGTTACCATTTATATGATATATAAATACATCTACGATATACAAGAAGATTTCAGATGCGTAACCAGCTCTGCAACAAGAGTTCTCTCCTGATGTCATCTCATGGAGTTAAAAAGCTGTAAACTTGGCATCAGCAGCTGTTGAATCTCAAAATCAATCGAATAAAATCTAAAATTTAAATTGATATGTTAAGTTCAGACCAATTCCAATCAGACATCTAGTTTGGGAGAAACCTAGTCGGGGCAATCTCCGGCAACTACGTCAAATATTCTCACCACGTCTTATTTCATTTACAAATTGCAACAATTTCTCACTATTGGTAATAGTTAAGTTGATTCCAGCTTACACAGCATTGAATATGTACTGCATGTCCCGTCCCACATAGACAATTTCATCTGGACTGCGGTCTCCCGATAACAAGCTGCTGACATATAAACCAATGATGAATCCTTTCCAATGTTTTCCGCATTTGCCTTGGTTGTCCGTCCGTACTTAACATATAAAGAGTGACGTAAGGTTTTTTGCGGCCGACACGGCAAATGCTAGTGAGGACGATTCCGCCGGACATCCTACCTCTTGGTCACGCACAAACCATAAGTTGAGAAATGACTCTTCACTTCGACAACTGGGAAGGAAGTACACTAAGCGTCCTCCAAGAGTCGTTCCATTTCATGGTCTGTGAATATTTGATGGATTATTTAGCATGGATGTCTACTTGCATAGGAAACAAATTGTAAATGTATTCTCTTTTCATTTCAAAAGAATCGTGACTGAGACATTGGAAGAAGGTGGGATACTGAAAGGAGAAAATACTTACTGACTTTTAAGCAATCAATTACATTTGAATTTAATTTAGATTTTAAAGTAATTAGATTTTAATAAGAAAAAGTTAAATTTCCAGTACTTTGAAAACGGTATTGTTTAACGCAACAAATTATTGAAATGCCAAGTTCCCTTGGTAATTCGAAAATTGCAAGGACCCATCAGACTGGAAAACTCGAAGAAAAAGAAGCATAAATAAATAATTACCAAAAGTTTTGAACATTTTTGCTCCCAACCTTAGTTTTTCCCAATTTTCTATTCATATATGAGTTCAATTGCTATTATTCCATTATTAAAATGTCGAAAATTTAGCATAATTAGGCACCCGCAATGCACTGCTCATGCAGTTTAAGTAGCCTAAACGAATTTGTTGTTAAACATTGTCATTATCTGCCCAGAACTGAACGATTTAAATACCTCAGGTCAACGCTATCAGTCAATGGAGAACTGCGTTATGAAATTGCTTCACGCATTAACACGGCCCACGGCTTGTGTTCTTTGTGATCGACGTATCAACGAACGTCTCAAATCTAAAATTTACCGCAATGTCGTCCATCCTGTCGCCCTCTATGCTTCTGAATGTTGGCCGACTATGAAAGACAATGAACGGCGTCTTGCGGTAATGAAGACGAAGATGTTGCGTTGGACTAGTGGCGTGACACGTTTTGATCACATCCGAAATGAGAATATCCACGATCGTTATGGGGTTGCATTGATCGTGGAAAAACTGCAATAGAGGCATCTTCGATGGTATGGTCACGCAATTCGTGCTAACAAGAATTCACTTGCCAAGATTGGTCTGAACATCGAAGTCTATGGTAAACGACGAAAAAACAGGCCGAAAAAACGGCGGCTTGATACGCTAGATGGGGGTTTAAAAGCCTCGAGATTGTACCCAGATGGCATTCGATAGAGCGAAATGGCGAAACCAAAGCTGAAGAAAAAGAATATGATGATAAGTGCTACAGCCCCTTCCTGATGAATTTCCAGTGAAAACTAAATTAAATTCGAAGGTATTGCTTTCATATTTGGTGGACTGATTGACCTTTGAGATAATCCACTTGGAAATTAGAAGGAGCTCCATATCTTGCTAATAGGTAATTGGAGCTTTTTCTTGGGAATTATAGACCGGAAAAAAAGACCTGCAGTTTGTCTGAAATAGATTAACACCTTAATTCAAATGTTTTTGAAATTGGTGCTTTTCATCATCATCTGCGAAAATCACATTCTTCCAATTTCAACAGTCCATTTTTGGTGTTCATTGGCCCACTCCAGCCGTTTCTACTTAAATTGTGTTTTATAGCGGACTGATATGTAGTAGGTGAAATAGACTAGGATGAATTATTCGGAATTCAATGAAATTTGGATATTATGTTAGTCATATTCCAAAAAATATAAATTAAGGTTTAAGAAAAGTTCAAATTAAAAATAAAAGAGTTATATTCCACTGCAGGTTTCCAACTGCAGGACGTGTAGCAATTTCATTTTCATTTTATATCACTAACCTATTTTCTCTTGAATATGATCCTCAATACAGCTGAAAATAATCATAATCAACAATTTTCACCACTTTTAAGCTTTTGTGTGAAACAAAATCTTGTTGGAATCGAGTCGATGTCTGTCTGTCTGTCTATCGGTCTGTTACACCCAATTATCACGAAAGTTGGTTAAAGCGTGTTGTCTGTAGATCTCTTAAAACCCAATACAATAGTTGCTCAAAGAACTCATTTGTATTCAAAACCAGTTCTACCCAGCAAATGAAGACAATCAAAGCTAGCAACTGGAATGTGAATGGCAATATAAACTTTAAATTCAATATTTCCTAACTAGCAATCTGATCGACATGATACTGATAGCAATGTTCAAATGACTTCGCTAAAACAGCAAGAATTGATGTCGACGAGCAATAATCAGCTTTGCATAACCTTTTTGAAGAAATTGAAGATTTATGGACCAGGTGCAGCAGGTTAATGGTTAGTTGAAATTTTATTATTAGCAATCACATTTTAATTTTTAAACGTGTTTATCTCGAAACTGCTTGTACTAACTTAAAAATTTCGCAACTTATTCAGAGAATATTTCTACGATTCGCAAACTATGGTAATTGTGATTCCTCGGGCCTTTTATTTCTACATTAAATTAATAGTGAAAAACTAACAAAATTTACAAACCCAACAAAAAAATACCTTTTGGCATAAGACCATAATGCGACGGTGTGTTATCGAGAAGCAGAATACATTTTCTATTTATCTGTAAATCATTTCGTTTTTTGCGAATTTCTTTCCGAAAATACCCCGCAATAACCAAATGATACTCCTCCCCGGCCCTCGGGAAAAAAACTCCTGATGCAGAACACCGTCGTGGGCTTTTCACTGTCAGCTCATGCGAAACTGGCATACAATTAAAATACTAGTCGTTTAAGTAGAACGTTTGTGCACCCAATGTTTTCATGCCCAAGGAAACCACAAACTTATCCGAATTAGATCCGTCCAGTTTCCCTTTATTTAATTCTATAATTTAATGATCCGTTTTAATCTAGCTCACGGTGGCAGACAGCTGCTACTCGAATATTCTATTGAATTCTCGCGGATATAGAGTCGCTTTCTATGAAACACATGTATTCTTTTGTTTTCCCTTTGAAAATTTACTTAAACCCGAAAGAAGTGAGACCGTTTGTAGGAAATGCTAAATCAAATCAACCATCAGCAAATGCTGAAGTTGAATTGTAGCGCCAGCGCTCCCCATACATGTGAAAGGGGGTGTAAATTTGTTTTCACCGAATATGATCACATGGGGTATCAAATGAAAAGGCTTGATTAGCACTTTGCGAACATGATCTTGTTTTTGATATTGAGTGAAATAGAGAGGAGTATGCTCGAAATGTGTGCTCGAAAAAGTCAAGCCGGTCCCGTTCTCCAAACGAAAAATCTGAAAAAAATGTAGTGATGAATCTCTACAAAATCTAGGCCTCAAAAAACATCCCGTTCCGATATTTGCGCAAATAAAGTTAATAGTAGTATATTTCTATATTTTAGAAAATTGGGAATAGCCCCCCTTCAGTTCATCATAAGGCATAGTTTGGTCTAGTTTGAAGAAAATCCAACTATTATTAACGAAGTTATAGAGGGTGAAATTTTCCCATTCTTATGAATTTCATGCAATATAAAGCATATGACGTCATCACAACGTACCACAGTAAACTGAGCTCATATGAATAGGGAGTCGCAAAGAAACATTTTGTTTTAGTTTTTTAGTCATTTGTATAAAAATTTCATCGACTCAAGACAGACATATGTGTTTATGTATATATAAGGGCTAATGAAGTTTGCGAGTAGTATCTAATTCAGCGGTATTCCATATATATATATGTACATATGAATGCTTTTCTGCACGAGTGGGGGGTACGATCAATTTATATACGTGCAAGCGCGAGCTTCCGGTATTCTGAATTGCTTTTTATCATGACGGTTGCGATTTGAAATTTATTTTCTCTTCTTCTTTCTCTTCTAACTTTTAACAAAATGCTTGTGAATATTCACTTGAAGAAATATTTTCAAGAGTCTATTTCTAATTCCATTCAATAGTTCCTGTAGATGATGAAGTCCACTAATCTATGATGATGTTTCTTGAGTTTAATCTCATGATGAACCACCCAAAGACAATGTAGGACACTCTGAAGCGTGTCAATTTAGCAAGCAAGCTTCATTACTTCAGTGCGTTCACTTGTTTGTTTGAAACAAAATCTTGCCAAAAGCTCGGTTTACTCTCTATTTGTCTGTCTGTCACTCATTTTTATTAGAAAACGTTATACCGATTGACACCAAATTTGAACGGCCATACCACTGTATACTCAACCAAGTTAGATAGAGGCAGCGTCTGTGCCCTCGACAAAATCATCAGTCAACCTTTTTTCTTAAAAAACTTGGATGTTTAACTCAAAACGAGGCGTCTGTCGCCCACAACAGAGGAAGTGAGTTGCTTCCCATCAAGTAGATGCCGATCCAGGACTCCCTGCATCCTCAACAAAAAATTAACAAACGATGCTATAAAATACTGTGGAAATTCTACTATTATTATGAAAGTCGTAGTAGATTGTAATTGCCTTTTCAATACGAATTTGCTAATCCTACGGTATTCTACATATGATCTCAGTACCACTAATGTAATGTAATGTGAATAGTCTAATTTCCTCTGTATTACTAGTAAATATAAGAGTCAAGATTATTCTTATTTTATTAACACAATAAGCTTTTTTTGCCTGTTAAATAATGTTCGCTTATCTGAGTGCATTTATGCGGTGTTTCCAACGGTTAATTATCTGAAATAATAAAAAACTTGTTGTTTCTTTTTCGTTGGCGTGGATATTTATTTTTGCAAATACCGATATTTCGAAAACCACCCTTCATCAGTGCCCCTCCACACCAACGAAAAAAAACAACAAGTTTTTTATTATTTCAGAATGTTCGCTTGCTGATTGTGATACTCTATATTTTCCAGAGCGAACTTCTTCATGCTAAATGATGTCACTTTGCAGTGTTTGCCTAATCAATTGATCTGCGTGATCTAGGATAAGCTACGATAAAACCAAAGGAAGTACTCTAGAGAATATTAAAATTAGGTGGTCAACGATTAGCGATCCATTTCTCAACTCACTTTATATAATACATATGTATACTACTGTACTTTTTTCCTGTATCAAAACCCATATAATGTTAACCAGAAATTAATACTATTTGCACAAAGTTTGCATTACATTGCTTTAAATGAATAGCCAAGTCCATCAATGTCGCTCAATGTCAAGCCATTAATTCAATGGTTCATCAAATAATATCATCTTCAAAAAATGTCCTTAATATACATCTATTAAAAGGCACAACCATTCATTATCACATTGACATTTTTTTCTCGGACAAATGGTTCTCTATATGTAGGTTGATAAAAAAATTCGTGTGGTGCAATGAACACCACATTATTTATCTTTCCCGCAACATGTCACAGCTTCCCCCCAAAATTGACTCTAATTTGGTCTAAGCATGGTGATTTGGTAAGTTGATTCGAATAAATTTTTGTGAACCAATATGGGGGCGAATCATTGAAATGTGTACAATCGAGTGGATGTGATATTTATTCAGTATACATAATGCAATGGATGGGTGCACTGTGAAAATATTTCATTTTTCTCAGTGTGAAGGTGTTGGGAGAGAGTACAATAAAGCAGAAGGACCCTGCACATATTTCACTAATGATTCAGCGAAAATTATTATATTGGATTGTATTTTTTAGAGTTTTAGAGTTTTTCAGTACATGCCAGATCATACCCAGCTCAAAACTGAAACGTGCACAAAGTACAAAAAATACTCGTTTCTTTTCATTGTAGTGTATATGAAACCATAGAGCGTACTCAAATCAAAGAGCCAACTCGAAAGTCTGATGTGATGATAAGATAACCATTTAGGACCCCACAGGTTTACGTCCTCTAACATCTCTTTTAACATATACGACAATAACTCACACAGCCTTTTCGTTTTTATTAGATACGAAGTTTTGCTCTCTCTGCAGTACATTAAAGGCAACTAAGGCAACAATTTGTCTCTTCTTCTTCTTCTGAAAAGTACCCCATCAAAAATATGTAGTAGTATCCGCCCATGCAAGTTTTTCCAAATCCATTAATTTCTTAAAATATTCTTTTGACATTCGATTAAATTGATTTTTAGAATTCCCATGATACCAAGGAGAGTAAGTAGAAATAGAACGATTTCTGGTTTCTTTCCTCATCCAAACCAAAGCACTAACGAAGGCGGCAAGTATTATAGTAGCCGAAATATTATATTTTGCAAAAATAAATTTTGGATTTTTAGTTTATGTTGACATAACTCTACTTAAATGTTCGCTGGTTTTTGTTAATAAATTGATTTTGACCATTCCACAATTGCAATAAAATTTTCCTCTTTTTGCTTAAACTGTCGATTCGCAAAAGAATAGCGGATACCTCTTTGCTCACAATAACATAGGATCCGTGTTAGTGAGTTAAACCCTCTGGAACTTTACATTTTCAATGATCCCTCAAATTTTCCGTTCTTTTCGCCTTTCAAACCTCAACTATTTTCCGAAAGTGAAATGTCTGAAATGTATGAAAGTCTTATATGTAGAAAGTTACTAATGCTTCAAGTAGAATTGTTGTACGCTATTATTCATGTGGAAACAATGAAACAACATGCTCCACATAATGCACGGCATGGATTTTCTAATGAGCACCGGAGAAGAGATGAAGTCCGTTAAGTCATACTTGGAAGAATCAGAGCGTTTCACCATAGTAGCACGACAGGCTACGGCCGCTGGTCTAGGGAGAACGGTGGTCAATGAGCTGCATCCCTAACGAATCGTAACCATTGTGGCTTGAGGATGTTTGATGCCCTACAACCATGACTGAAGATAAAATACTCAGCAAGGTAGTCTTCCTATCGATGTTCTCGACCCCCGCAATTCCAACAAAATAAATAAAAAGGTAAAAAAATGGAAAATTTTGCCTTAATTTCTTCCTGATCGCTTTATATCTAGTTTTTAACTTAAAACTAATTTTATTACAATTAGTCTTTCTTAGAATTATATTTATATAGTTGGAACTGCATATGCACATATGGGGCTCGCACTCCTTCTCTACTCCTCTGCACCAAGTGCCTTTGGGGCGACCCACTCATCGGCCATTTTGGAACAGTGGATTCCACTGCATAACGTAGCCCGCAATGGAATTCTCGCCCCTCCTTAAAGTGTGATCTATCCACTGCCACTTCCGTCTTTCGATCCTGTGCCAGAACTACGGATCTTATATATAAAATTAAATTTAATTCAGACATATTATATTCTTATTAACTTAAAAATTAAACTATTTTTAAATATACATATTAAAAATATAAAATTTATTTATCCTTAAAGCTAATAAAATGAACAATACCCACATTTAAAGATAATGATTATTTTTACATTTTATAATTTTTTTCTTCTTTTTTTCGATAGATGACAAGAACAACAATTAAATGAATACAATAATATAATTGCATAACTAATTGAGATCAAATAATCAGATTTGCTAGCAATGCCCACATAATATCAATATTATTAACACAGTCCAACCAAAAGACAAATGGCAAAATGGCGAATGGTCGCTAAT
The DNA here is from genome assembly GCF_905115235.1 of Hermetia illucens. Lineage (NCBI taxonomy): Eukaryota > Metazoa > Arthropoda > Insecta > Diptera > Stratiomyidae > Hermetia > Hermetia illucens. The sequence continues at coordinate 67,429,404 of NC_051851.1, read as the reverse complement.
CGGCATCTCGCAGCCCCTAGTCCCCATATTTCTCCTTTTCATCCCACTTAACATTGATCGCTATCGCTCTGGAGTATTTCTGGTTGAATTCCGGAGCCCCCACAGTCAAGTTTCAGGGATATACTATCTTGTAGGTAGCGACCCGGCAGAATCAAGAACTAAACGGTTCCGGGCAAAATACACGAACGCCTTAATGATTCCGAATCAATTTAACGATAACTGTATCGATCCTCGGCACATCAGCAGCTGTAGATCTCATCTCATTAGTAACATAATAGTTTGACGAAGTTGTTCTGTTAAGCCGCGCATGTAGACATTTCCTCCCGAAGATCCTTAGCCTCTTCATTCGGGCAACAAGTTAAACTAAATAGAACACCTGTAGCTGAGTACTGGTCTAAAGAGAGTAAGGTAGCAAATAACCTTAACCATTCGGCTAGGATGTGTGCCATCAAAGAGTCATAAATGCCTAGCTAGCGCTATTTTGTTCGTTATATTGGAGACGCTTGTCAGGACGCAAGCTCAGGTATCTAATGCAGGAATGAGGAATGCGTTCAGAACCATCCTCATTTGCTTTTCTAATTTCTTCTCAAGTTCTTACTGACATACGTCAAGGAATTTCGATACACAATCGTTTCGCAATTTTGTGCGTTAATTTTCATTCGCCAGCTGTTTGTAACGAACATCTTCTGTAGTTCAATTTTCACGAGTTGTCTTCCTATGTGCCATGTAGGCTATCAAACCGTAAATGAAGGCAACTAACGATCTTTGCGAAGATTTGTTGAACTGGAATAAGTTAAGTAATTCGTCAACAAATACCGCTAAAAGGATCGGTGCGATTGCTGTTCTTTACTAAATTCTTGCAGAACCTGGAATTCTCTATTTGTAGTGAATTTTCCATTATTGACGGTAAAACAATTACTGGGAAACTCGTTCTTCAGGACCACGAAAATCAGACCATCCAACCAGATGTTATCCAAGACCTTCTCCATGTGTATAAAGCAAGCACCTACGCCCCTCACCATTGTTAATCTACCAGCAAATATCGGACGTTATCTTCGTTATTATATGTATTGTTGAATATCCAGATCAAAATTCCGATTGCTCATTCGACAATAATTTATTCTTCCTGATATATCCGTTCAAAGTTTCCAACACCAAAACCTCGAACACCTTGCTGATAATAGGCAGTAAGCTGATTGGGGGATAACTCTAAAGGCCGGATGAATCTTTCCATTTCTTTAACACTGGGAGAACCATGGCTGTCTTCCACTGTCCTGGAAAAAACGAAACAATAGGCTATCGAACAGGTATATAGTTGGAAATAGCAATGTCCTGTAAATGTCTGAGGACCACGTTGTTAATGCCATCCACACCATTTTATTGTTTATCCGTCTAAATATGGAGTTTAATTTCCTACATGAGACAAAATAATCAAGCAGATTATCACTTGATATGAACTATATGGCTAAACTGGAGAACTGATCAAGCTAATTTTCAAATTATGGACATCACGTTCGACGATTTTCGAAAGTCGCACTGGCGTTCTAGGCGGATGCACCGATTCAAAGTGCTCTCTTATAAGCTCGAATTTCACATCATCATCCATCCTCTTTAAGTTCACCCAACTACTGGCTGCTGACCATATCGACATCATCGCTTTCATCCACATCGAGCAGGGGAAGCGAGATCTTGGGCTGGACATCAATGAAGTCAAGACAAAATATATGGTGGCAACGGCAGCACCGAAAACCAACCAACCAACAACATCAATCCACACTGGTCAAACGAGAAGAATAAAGATAGGAGACTACAACTTTGAGACCGTTGATAATTTCTCCTATCTAGGGTCGAAAATCACAACCGATAACAACTACGACGATGAAATCCGCGCGCGGTTGTTGTCAGCCAACAGAACCTATTTTAGCTTACAAAAACTGTTCCGATCGAAACGTCTCACAATAATCGTCACGTCACGTCAATAATTTTGCCAGACCTCATGTATTCCTTTGAGACGTGGGTTCTTAGCAAGAAAAATTGCGAACTCTTGGCCGCGTTCGATAGACGAATCCACCGAAGAATTTTTCGCCCCCTACATGAGGATAGACGATTCCGTAGCCTACATAACGATGAAATCTATGGGCGATACCATGACCGTCAGGTTGTGGATCCGGGTCAATAGGTTACGGTGGGCGGGTCACTTAATCCGTATGGTTGAAGATGATCCCGCCCGGAAAGCCCATAAGAGCAAAATCTATGGTAGAAAAAGAAGACGAGGTAGACCCTGCCTGAGATGGAGCGATGGTGTAGGTCACGACGGCAGACAGCTTTTAAGGATATCGAATTGGTGGACCTCAGCCCAAAACCGGGAGTTCCTTGTTTAGGCAGACCTAGACCGGACACCGGTTGTTGCGCCGTTGATGACGATGATTCATCACGATGTAATTGCCTGACACCTCAGTAGTTACACTATTAGCGTCTATATCTGAATCAGTAGTCTGAATCAATGGGATGTTATATTTCGCTACGACCGAGTTTGATTCATAACAGAGTTATTCGTGACTTCTTCCAGAATAGCATGGTTATTTGTATAAACATGGTATCCAAATCGCATGGTGAAATATCCTTTCACTTTTCCTGCGAATTCACTTCATTTATATTATATTGGGAAATAAGATTCCGTGCAATCTGAAGTGATTTGAGCTCAACCAATATAAGATGAAGATAGCCGTAGGAAGCTCTCCACTTTTCTCGATTTTTTTTTACTGCAGTTTCATATCCTTGCATAATATTCCGAAGAAATTTTGCATGTGAAGTGGGACGTATCCCGGCTCGGCTGTGAGTCTACGAGTTTTATATGTAGACAAGTCAACAATCGTCAGAGTGGCGCTTTGAAGCGAGCTACCACCGCTGCTTGCAAGGGTGGTGAAACGCTAGAACACGTATCCGATGGATGTTATTTGCAAGTCGTTTTTGCTTTATATATACAGAATTTACTGATCATTACTTCAATGACCCATTCCCGGGTCCAAATATCTGAAAAAAATATGGAGGTCCATACACATGATATCTAGGCCTCAAAATACTTTCCATACCGTTACCTGTTTAAATAAAGTTAATAATAATAACCCTATAGAATCATCAACTTTTGCAGTAATATAGGCTATACTATAGAGTATAATACTGATGGAAATCGCACTATTATCAATAGAGTTACAATAGGTCAAAGTTGTCACTTTTGTCCAAACTTCTTGGATTCTAAGACCTTGGATGTCAGTGTCATACTAAAGTGAATGGTCTGATAAACCAAATGCATAAACATTACGAGCTAAGTACAAATGGGGCGAATGACCATTCAAATATGCTTATATAAGAAATACGCGAAACCTTCAAGCCTGAAGCGTTCAGTTTCCAGTTTCTCGAATTAATTCATAATGTTCCAATAAGCGATCACTATTTTCAAGAAGTTTACACACTTGTTATCATTTGCTTTTGCGTTCTCAGAAAGAGCATTACAAACACACGGATTCCATTTGAAACACAGAGATAGAGTATGTTAGGTCTGCGGAAAATCCACTTTTCCCTGTGGGAGTTCCTTTCCAGCTTTGTATTTATAATACTTTAAATCGTTGGGTGAGCTTCTTGAACTCAGCTTAGAATTGAGCTTTTCCTCGAATCGGCTTTAGAATCCAGAGGCCACAATTTTAGATAACGCTCGCAGGACGATAAGTCTTTCCCATTTTTAATCCTTTCATGTGCAATGGAGTTAGACCCGTCAGATGTACTCATCAATGTCTACTGTCTTTGACAATGCCATTATGCCATCGCCAACTCCATTAACAATTGTTACTTTCACGCTGTATTTCAATTTATGCACCGCTACAGAAATTTCGTAAATTGTCTGCACTTACCCATCGCGCCATAAACTTCAAAAGATTGCTTTAATTTACTAGGCAGTTCGATTAAAAACGTTACCAATATATTGTGCAACGCACTCATTTATCAACCGTATTATTCCCAGATATCCAAAGTTAAGTTTGATTATGTACGTCCGCATGTACAAGCAATTAGTAACAGTGCATGTATGAAGCATATACATAATTATTTAGTTCACATAATTATATGAATATCTACAATTTAAAGTATGTTGGTCAGTATTTTTATGATAATTGAATCCACACTGCCTTTCTCAATTGAAATGTTCCCGAGGTGAATCGGAGTATGAAATTTATTACACATAAACGAATGTAAATCAACAAGCACTTTTCTTCTTTATTCAACTAAAACACCAAACAGACGTAAAAACTAAACGACAAAAGCAAAAAATATATATATATGACAAAACCCATGCTCGTAACTGCTTGTCATATTCTAAAAACCATATGCATACTTAATGCAGATAAAATCAAGTCAGTCCTTATGGAGTTTACGAGCTCACAAAATGTCGTTTATAGATTTGAAATAGTGCTACGAGTGCCAATATGGCGAAAAGTTACGCGAGCGTCGGCAACGGCTATTACGCACAGGGTGATCTGATAAGGATTCTCAAATCAATTCCATCATAAATAACATTTCATGCAAATAACCGTGGGATTTCCAGCAGGCCACTATGTTTTTCGTCGTTTCTATATTGCATAAGTTTCATAAGAGCGGAAAAGTCGCAAAATGGGGAGAAGTAAAGTTTGTTTATGCATATATGTACATAGCTATGCTTAGTAACGCGGCCTCATCTCCCCTTTACTCGTGTACTGTAATTTAGTATGGGAAGTACGGCTTTGGGGACGATATTTGCAAAGATGGTGGCCTTACAAAGTCTCACACTAGCGAAAATATAATTCAATATTATTTACTATCAGAAGAAAAGGAGAAAATGTACGATTTACAAGTGAAACTTACAATTTATTTAGCATAATCGATGCAAAAAAAAAATTCGATACAAAAGCATGTAAGGCCAGTAACGAGAAAATTAAAATCCCGTTTTAGGGAATTTTGGTACGGACGGAGAAGCTTCATCAACTTCTTTGTGTATTTCAACGGGAGTAAATGGCGAAAGATACTTTGCAAACAGAATTTTATTTCTGTTTCTGTGATATATCCTCCAAAAACTTACTTTAAGTCAAACCATATCTTAGACAAATGATTTTTGGCTTCCGCATCTTATGTAAAATTGGGCCAGATTTCACCTTTACGTTGGACATTTTTAGAACATAGCGTACACTATGTTTATAGGCTACATGATTTGCAATTAGTCAGTTATATACACTGTTTAAGGCTGATGGAGGAACTGAGACTCCACATTAGACTGTAAAATACATAAAATATACAACATAATTAATTAAAAATATAATAGGGAAGTCCACATAATTTTCACCCTGGGTCCGATATTTCTCTCTGCGGCTGTGGCATGACATAATGCTAGTCAAAAAGCAGATTACATTTCGTATTTTCTAGAGAATACTAGGCTTTTCATTACCTAATTTTACAAAAATATGCGAAAAAGATGAACTTAAGGGGGTACCCCCGTGTGTCGGATCCGCGGAATCGAATTTTTTTTTCTGGCATCAATTGTATCTAGATATAGTGTAGAATATATGGGCAAAGCGTTTTTTTCATATTCGGAGTCATTCGGAAATTATAGTGTTAAACACGTGATCAGTCACATGCTAGATTTATGTCGATTGCCGTATTAAAGCTCGTATTCATCGGTCCGAATGACGTTCGAATGACTTCGCTAAAAGAGCAAGAATTGAAGCCAAGGCCGTACATGTGTTTCTTTAAGAAACCTAAGGTTTATGGACTAGGTATAGCAGGTTAATGGTCAGTTAAGGTTTTATGGCTAAAAATCGCATTCAACTTTTTAAATGCGTTTTTCTCGAAACTGCATGTTGAAAATCGGCTGCCACCATAGCGCAAAATCTATCCAACGAAATTCTTTGAAATTTTCAGGACTTATTCAGAACATATTTCTACGGTCCGTAAACTAGGATGATTGCGATTCATTCAATAGTTTTCTTTTTATTCATTAAAAATCCGTAAAAAAACACCAAAATTTAAAAAAAAAGTTTAATACGGCACCAAAAATTTAGTTTTTAATATTTTTTAATAATCCTAGTTCGCGGACTGTAGTTAAGTCTGTACGTTAAAATGCCGTTTACTTTTTTTCTTTAAGATGATCACAGCGCCCTCTAGCGTGGCAGCAGAAAAACACCTTTTTTGGAGATGAGTGTATAAACTGCTCTTTATTTCAATAACGAACTTTTCGAATGGGCTGGAAAAATTATTATATACGCTCAAGATATTAATAAATCCATCCATTTGTATCTTTCTCCAGGTTTTCACAAAAAATTTTTAAAAAGAAGCCAAAAGAACGGTCTTCACACGGGATGGGAGAAAACGTGGTCCTAATGTGGAGCAAATTTACTTAGCTACGGTAGTTCATTTGATTATCATTAATAAAAACCGTTTGGAAAACGTTTGATTTGTTCCACGTCAAGACCACTTTTTCCGCCATTTAATGCACAATATTCCTAAATTTCCCATAATTACGCCCATCTTGTTTGCATGCTATTCGGAGCAACTTTTGTGAACTTTGTAGTCTTGTTAGTTTAAAGTACCGTTATAGTATTGCATTTTGAAATTTAGATGGAAAATCGATTTTGAAATTTCTTTAAAATTGAGTGGTTATATCTTCAAAGTGACATTGATCTTTGAAATTGGAAGAATACCCATTTACATATAAGAAATTTTATGAAATTGAAATTTTATGTAATTTATTAAATGGTGTCAAATCTGGAATTAAATAATGGAAGGTATGGAAAATTGTGTCTTTGTTGGGTAGGTGAAGCCTTTTGACACTACTCACGAAAAACGCTATAAATCTGTAATGGTAAAAGATAAAATGGCCATTGCATGGAGGAATTCTGCTCAAAGGAGTGGTGCTATCCACCATTAAAATTTCTACCCACGTCACGATTACACACGTCGACACCCTGTAGAAGAGATTTGCCAGTTATTAGCCCGAAAAAGCAACAACAAATATCAGTAACCCAATTTAATAAAAAAAAAGAAATTCTTTACAGCAATATACTATTGCAAAAATTACTCAGCGACCTCACTGGGTTCACTGGGTACAGCCGACCATTCTCTGAAAGACACTGTTCTACTGAATTGAAATAATCTCTTTTGGAATTTCCAATGAATTTTACCTGAATACGATGAAAGCTGAAAAATTATTCAAATTGAAACCAATACATATTTTTACGTGAAGATGCGTAAAACACAACTGGGACTTTGATTTTAATTTTTCAACGTTCAACTTTCGTCAGAGATCATTAGTTTTGTCCTGTTCAAGGTTTACCTAGGAAGTTTCGCTTCCTATGTATAGTTTTCTTGGCACAAGGTCCTCATCCTTACAGCCAACGTCAGGTTATAATCTGATCTGCAATTCCGTTGTGCTTTGTGATTGCTGCCCCTAAGTACACAACATCAACGATTTGTTCAAAATTATAGTCTTCTAATGTGACACCTTGTATGAGTGAGGCACTTTCTCTAATTTGTGTCTTAATTATATCCCCATCACTTCGGGCAGTTCACATTCAGCTGTGCTACTTTATTTGTATCATATCACACAATCAAGTATAATTTAAAAAGTGATGTGCCATTTAAACCTACTGGCATCTCGGCATAGCACAACGAAGTCTTATAGTCAAATAAATAAATACTATTATAGACTACTTCTTCGCCTAGTTTTATCCAAGAAATTTTAAATAAAGAGCACAACTGCTGATTTGAATCGTGAAGTATCTCGTCATAGATGAATGTGTGGAGTTTTACTAAGAATCCAAGTTAGGATAGTATGCAGTTGCTATTAAACCGCTGGTGGGGTGTAGCGCGTCAACCACACCTATGAGCCATTGTTCGCGGTTCGTTGAAATGCGCTTCTGCTTCCCCCAGGACTTCCAGAGATGCCTTTACTCCTACTCGCGCCCTTGGTGCGACCCATTCGTCAGCCATTTTGAGATAATGGATTCCACTATGGGGAATAACAAGCAAAGCAATTGTGGACGTCTCCAAGCGTGGGATCTATCCACATATATCACTTTGATTACAGCTATTAGTTTTCCCCCCCTAGATACATGTTATCGAAAGACTTCTCGAAATCGGTGAAGAGCAGGTGGAGTGAAGATCTACAGTCCGTGCACTGCTCCAAAATAATCCGTAGGATCTTGATGTGGTCAATACTGCCGGTCTACCGATCAAGCACGCACATACCTCTCTAATTTCCACATTCAAAACACATGCCCTTCTTTGGAATCTTAACGATCATCCCCTTTTTCCACTCTCTGGGAAACGTGTCAAATTCTTGGGATTTCTGTGCGAGTTGCAAACTTACAGAAACTGCAGGTACAGCCATGGGTAACTGTGCAAGGAGACCGCTATGTCCAGCAGTTTTACTCCGTTTAAAGGCATTAACGGCCGCAATAATTTTTCCCCTCTTTGGAGGATAGGTCTTATCGGTATGTTACAGCAACTAGCAATTTCATCCATAAGAGACGGAACTTCCCTGAATGGCATACGTTTAAGAACCACAGTAAGTGTTCCTTCCACGTCTTCAGCTGTTTGTCACCGTAGATGAGGAGTCGACCATTAACGCCCTTCACAGGAACATCGAAGGATTTGCGCCCACGTGTAAGTCCTTTCGTGATGGGGTATCCGCGTCTGAAATCGCAGCGCTCTAGGGAACCTTCCACTTCTATGATCAGCGATCAGCGGATTTCGCACGGTTTTGCAGTTCGAGCGCGTCACACTCGCCGTTACTTGCAGCGATCAATAGAGCTTCCAGTCTCTTTCGTTCATTGACCCGCTTCCACGATTCCGTAGTTAGCCAGCTCTTATGACGTGGGACGTGGCCAACGGCTTTCGTTGCACCCAAGAAAACAGCATTTTTAATGGTGTCTGTGTTCATCGATATTCTCAACCAGATTACTCAGTGCGTCTGCAACAGATCCGCAAGATAGCTATCCACTGTCGCATCATAGGTGTATGAGCTTTGGGAGTCGCCTATGAAAAGTGGCCGATGCAAAATGCAAGCGAACGTAAGCGATCATCAGATAGTGATCCCTTTTGAGGCCGATGTTAGCGCCTCTTTTGGTATACACATCGAATTCCTAAAGCTACTCTAATCGCTAAATGAGCAATCTGCTTGGAATATTGCAGTTAGGACCCTGTCAGGAAACGAATACCAGGTGAAAGCCTTGCAGTGGACACAGTTCGACACCGGATTCGCTTCTGGTACCACTTGGCCAGAGTACAAAATCACAATGCCATAAATGTGGCAAGAGAGAAGTGGTCCCCCCAGTCATATCATCTTACTTTGCTTAGGCTCAGCATATCTTATATCGTTAGAATTCTCGCTCGAGTTGGCGAAACCGAACTTTTTCAGGATCCTCGATATTATTGCACGCGCATTGCAGAAACTAATGATAATCCGTTTTTAATAAAACACTTCGGCGTGAGGTCCGTGTAGTGTTTATCACATCGAAAATGAATTTCGGCGATTAAACTCGTATCGAAAAACCAAACCTTCTTCCGGTTTTCAAGCGTTTCAAGGTATTCCTTTGTTTTACCAGAAAAACAGCTATCCACTGCAACTATGTGACTACAATTTGGCCGGCACGATCTCCTAACTATAAATTTATGAATTAAATATCTAGAGGGGTCTTCTGTGCAAAAAAACCCAAATAATAAACAATACGCGTCAGTTGAGGTGCTCAATTTGGCTCCCTAAAAGATGATGCTAAGAACCCAAATTTCCGAGGAATACATGAGAACTGGCAATATCATTGTATTGTACAGTAAGAGCTTTGACGCTATAGTGAGACGTTTCGAGCGGAACAGTTTTTGTAAGCTGAAATAGGCTCTTTTGGCTGCCAACAATCGTGCGCGGATTTCATTATCGTAGCTGTTATCGGTAGTGATTTTAAACCCTAAAAAAGAGAAATTATCAACGGTCTCAAAGTTGTAATCTCCTATCTTTATTCTTGCGGTTTGATGTTGTTGGTTGGTTGGTTTTTGGTGCTGATGTTGTCACTCCCGAAAAATCAACTTTTGTTTATAAGTTTAACAATCTTAGCCCAAATCATATGAAAATTGGTGTACTGAAGTTTACCAAACGATTGTGTTCCTTGATGTGTTCAATTGGTAGGTAAGCTCTCCAATTTGTAGGAGGGGAGCCTTCAATTTATTATTAAGAATGTTTTCGTAATCCTGTTTTGGTGAGTATGGACTAGGTAGAAGGGCACACACGCCTCTGTATCAATTCTGATTGATACGTTGGAATTATGATTAAACCTACTATTATAGTAGGGTCAACACACTATAAGGCGCTTTTACAATTTCAACAATAGGATTTCAGTAAAAAAATCATTAATTTTCCCAGTTCTTACAATTCCGTATTTTAATCAGTTTCTACTCAATGATTAGAATATACCCATTCAAATCCTCCCCACCATCTCCTTTACCGCACAGTTTTCTAACATAGATGGAATTTAAGCCCACAACAACATTACCATCGTCATCAGCATGAGAAGGAAATTTTTACATCCAAATACTTGTTAGGGAATACGAGCAATTTTTCCGTATCATTAATTTCAAAACATTCAGAAATGTAATATTATCCGGTTGAATGTTTAGTATAAGAACATGAAATCGGGTGATTTCGTAAAGAGTAGAATTTTGAAGGTGTCAATATGTATAGAGCTGAATTTCCAGCTACTTGAACATGAAGCGTTGACAATGAAAGGGGTAAATGTTTACAGACAATCTCAGACATTAGAGTCGTTATGGTTTCCTTTGAACATTTTGTTTTAAGACCTACATTTTAGACTTACACGGCATGACATTCGAGGGATTTTTCAAATAATAAAATCTCTGTCCATTCAATGCATCTGGATATCATAAAAGAAGTGACTTATTCAGCACAGATTCACTTCAGATTTCTATGGTATATGCAATAACATAGGCTTTTTCCGATTTATTAAAACTATAAGCAAAATGATAACCATATTAAATAAGTATCCAATACGATTGAAGTCTAACGGTGTGCTAAATTATATTTATTTATCTTGTGAAAGGTTCACAAAGTCCCATTACATTCGGCAGGTTATATAAAAATGTTGTTATAAAATCTTAAATTACCCTATATTTACTAAAAAGTTAACATGGACAACGAATAATTTACGGCGAAAACTTCATCCGAAAACCCTTCCCAATACCTAATTATACATAGGTAATTGTATTGCTATTGGTATAGGCTATTGGCGTAGGTAATTGTATTGCTATCGTCTCAAATTAAAATATCTATTAGGTTGTTGCATATGAAATGGCCGATTTGGCAATCAAGTGAAGTTATTTACGATTTTGCTGTATCAAACCACCACCAGTTGGCGCTGTTGGTGTCGGATAATCAAGTATAAATACTCCTACATTTAATCAAGCAGTCATTTCATTTTTGACCATCGTGGTGATAACAGTGAATAAAAAGGAAAAAAGGGTGGAAAAGAGCCAAGAACATATACTTTTTCTGTATGAGTTCAAGCTCGGTCATAGAGCAGCGGAGGCGACCAGGAACAGTAACAGCGCATTTGGAGCTGATATGGTAAGCGAACGAACCACACGACCGTGGTTCGAAAAATTCCAATCAGGCGATGTAAACCTTCAAAGTGAACAACGTGGACATCCAGGACCATCGGTTGATAACGACGAGCTGCGTTTGCTAGTCGAATCTGACACACGTCAGTGTTTGAGAGACTTGCAGAGAAAATGGGCATACGCTATTCGACAGTTTCCCAGCACTTGCAATAACTTGGAAAGGTGAAAAAGCTCGACAAATGGGTTCAGCAAGCCCTTACGGAGCAAAACCTGGCGCTTCGAATGGAAATTTGCAGTTCTTTACTCTCCCGCAACAGAAGCAACCCTCTTTTGCACAGAATAGTGACATGTGATGAAAAGTGGATATTATTCGACAATTGTCGCCGATCAGCACAATGGCTAGATGCTGATGAACCACCGAAGCATATGCGGAAACCGAGCCTCCATCCGAAGAAGGTAATGGTGACTGTTTGGTGGCCTACAGCTGGAGTTATTCACTATTCTTTCTTGGCACCTGGAGAAACGATAAATGCACAGAAATAATGTGCCAAACTCGAGGGAATACACCAAAAATTGAGTATTCAACGGCCGAGATTAGTCAACAGAGATGATGTAATACTCCTTCACGACAATGAACGACCTCATGAATCAAGAACAACGGTTCTAAAGTTGAACAAATTGGAGTATGAGACTCTGCCTCATCCATCATATTCACCGGACCTTTCGCCAACCGATTAACACTTTTTTAAGCATTTGGATAATTTTTTGGCGGAATAACAATTGAAGAATGAAGAGGTCATCAAAATTGCCTTCGACGAGTTTATCAACCCCTGAAACTTGGACTTCTACGAAACTGGCATACATGCTCTTGTATCTGGCTGGGAGAAGTGTTTTGAATCGACTGGCAGCTATTTTGATTAATTAAATAAATTTTTGTAAGCTTGACACTCGTTCGTTCGTATCAAATCGGCCATTTCATGTGTAACAACCTAATACGTTAGAAGTGAGATCAAACCACATCAGATTTGATAGATCACTTCCTCCTCTCTCCTTCAAATTTTATTTGACTTATCTGAACAAACAGAATGGAAAAACATAACTCCTAAATATGCAATTATTTTTTAACAAGTGGAATTTCACAGAATGCACAATTTCATACTTGTCTTCAGAGCAAGAAAATTTCATCCCAAAGTTCTCTAATGGGGTAATGAGTATTGATAATCTAAATTAGCTTTAACGAAGTTCTGTAATTTTCACAAAAGCAAAAACGACGCAGACAGTTATCGAAGCATATTTCAGATGAATTGTTCATTAAAATAATCCGCCGAAGTAACTTTAATGAACTTTCCATTTTCTCTTTTATGTAGGTAGTTGAATAAGCGCGGCGGAAGCTGACATTTTCGCGTGTTATTACATACGACAATTGCCATATAACTTCTAGAATTTGAAAGCATGAAAAATGCTTCCAATCTCTCTTTTCCAACCTGAAAAAATATTTATCACTTTAACAATACAATTTTAAAAATGTTTGTAAAAGTATACATCAACGACTCTGGGCCTTTTTTTATCTTCCCTCAAATCCACGATTTGATTTGTTTTTGCCTGGAATGTAGCGTATTCCCCAAAGCTGTTGATATCCCAGCTTACTTGCGCCTCCCATTCCCAGGACTTATCCATGTGTAGATATTATCTTTCACCAAAGTCTGGGAACATGTTGCGCGTTACGATATAAAATCCTATCGTATTGTTTTTCCCCCGGTCATGTTCCAATTCCTTCGTAAAATTCAATTCAATATTTCCAGTGGTAAAATTTATTCACGTATTCAAGTGATTTTTTTTGTCAAAGGTCGCATCAGAACGAAATTCCGCTTATAAATCTACCCCATGCGCACATACTACACACAAACTCTGCAGCCACTATCAATAAGGCAGCTAGTACTCCCCCTCAATAACCTAGTAATCTGTGCGAAAATTCACTCCACCCTCAAGCCTATGTGTTTGAGTGTAATCCTGCTGCGGTGTCATATATCAAATACGGTGGTAATTAGTGTGGACTGGTATATCCGCGCGTATAGACTTACGCATGTTATCATGTAAAAAGCTCTCTAATGACCTATTTGATGGTAATTCGAAACGCTCTTCCTGTGAAATTAACACACCTGACGACTCCTATGATGTCGCTTTTAGTGTTTGCAAGGTTTTTGTATATAAAAGTGTCATATATTTTCCCCAGATACTACACAAGAGCAATTTCAATGAATTCGGATCAGTAGTAATGGGAATCGTAATCTCGCCTTTTGGGACCGCACAACTTAAGATATAATTATCTGCGTACTGGATTACCTTTTGTTGTTACGAAGGCAAATTTCTTACGCTAGTAAGTCTTCACAGAATGCTTTCTCTCAGAGGTAAATGGTATTTATATAGGATCCTCGACTTTATGTGTTTGAACTGCACAGGTTAACACTTAAGCTTCCACTATTATCCTGCAGCGGTTGTGCTCCTAGTAATTTATTCCTGGAGAAGTTAGAACACTATGATTCCTGATATTAGGAAAATTCATTTTTGAAGTCTCTCCGAAATCCAGCCGACAATCCGTTTCAAGGGGTGAATTTTCTGCAACCATAACCATTAAGGAAACTTGTTGAATAACTTATTGATCAGCTTTATATGCCGTGTGAAATGTTCAATCCAGCGAGGAAGCTACTTTTTCGCTACTTATGTAGAATTGTTTATTTGTGGAAAAACTCAATCCTTCGTTGATGAGAGATTAATTGATTGAAGAGGTAACACAATTGTTGGCGTCTAAAATGTCAGGGATTTTTTAGGAGAGATTCCTCTTTGGAAACGATTTCAAATATAAATTTTGCATGAAAAGAGTGCAAATTATCATCTGTCGTTTTAGGAAGTCATGTTTAAAATTTTAAGATATACTGGAAAGAAAAAATTAAACTTACTATTCAAAAATATAGTGGAACTCGTTTAATTACAACCTACTATTACCATTGTTAATATTGCAAATATGCAAGTTTCTCATTTAAGGTCTTTTAGAATGAGAAGAACAAGCAACCACTACCAGAAGACCCAATATCGAGCCCTGTAGTATCTAAGCTGTGACGATGTACTCTTTGCAAGCTCTTTATTATTCTGTTAATGGAAAGTCGCACCGCGTCCTTAAAGAACTATTGTGTCCCTTTTACTGGTTATAGTGTACTTATTGATCATAATATCTCAAGCAGGCCTATAACCGTCAGGAAATTTAGTATGTTCCCTACTTCCAGATTTGTCAGCTTTGCATCTGGTATTAAGTGTTCTCCCAGACGCCTCGACCTGCTTTGCACAAGTGCCCTACACTGTCCCAGGACGTGTATAGAGGTTTCGTCACACTCCTCACAAAACCTACAGGCAGTGTCCGTAGATATCCCCAGCTTCCCTAGGTGATAGTTCAGCCGACAATGACCAGTGAGAATTCCCACTATGCTTCGGTGGTTCTTTTTGGTGAGGTTCAAGCAATCCTTTGTGCGCATGGGTTCGTATCCCCCAATAAGCACCCTGGACTGCTCCATCCCTGGTAGGTCCCCCCAGTATAGTTCCCTCAACCGTTCCTCTTCATTCCACTGAAGGGTTCTAGCCCGTGTAAAGGTGTCCCTGCTTCCTTCTTGGCTAGTTCGTCCGCTGCCTCGTTGCCTTCCAACCTAGCATGGCCTAGAACCCAAAGTATTCAGACCTTGTTTGACGAGCCGAGTGTATCCAATCTCTAAAGGCATTCCCACACCAGTTTAAAGTTCACCTGGTTGGACCTAAGTGCCTTGATCGCTGCTTGGCTATCGGTGAGAATAGCTATGTTCTGCAGTTCCCATGGAGATTAAAGGAAGCACATTTGTCTATGGCGTATATTTCCGCCCGGAATATGCTAGTGTACCTGCCCATTGGCTCAAAGTACATCTTCCTTGGACCAATGACACCGGCACCCGCTCCCTCTGGGGGGATCCGTCAGTGTACCAAGTAATCAGTTGCTGGTTTAAGACGTAAGTGGCAGCCACGCTCTCCCAATTTGCCTTGTTACTCCAACGTGTTTCAAACTTTTTATCGAAGCGAAACCTCGTTGTCATGTTATCCCTTGGTATGAGTACTTCGGGATTCCGCCTAGAAAGAATATCAATCTTCCTTCGATTTAGGCAGCTATCCGCCTCACTCATACTACCGGCCATTCTGTATGTTGCCCTCCTTGCCTGCATGTGTATGTACAGATGGAGAGGGATTAATCCCAGAAGGACCTCCAGGGATGTCGTTGGGCATGTCCCCATTACCCCACTGATATACACGCAGGTCAGCCTTTGGAGCTTATGTAATTCCCAGGCTTGTGTGCTGAGTTCGGTTCTTTCAGCCCAGATTACAGCTCCATAGGTAATCAATGGCCTTACTATTGCAGTATATATTCAGCCCGAAGATACTAACTCTTTGGGCTGCAAACCCATTTTTTTCCTGCTATGGATCTGCAAGCCATTAGAGCCCTCGTGGCTTTCCGACAAGTGTTTCCGATATGTGCCTTCCAAAGTAATTTTTGTTCTAGCGTAATTCCCAAATATTTGACCTCTGTTTCTCATTTCACCTCTATATCATGTAATGTTATGGCTTTCAGGTGATCCAGCTTACGTCTCCTAGTGAACGATACGATGATGGTTTTGGCTGGGTTGATCCGGAGTCCGATCTTCCTGCACCAGGCACTGGTAACCCTTAATCCAGTTTGGATTCTATCACTTAGGGTATCTTCATATTTGCCCCTACAGATTAAAACAATGTCGTCCGCGTAACTCTGTACTTGTATTCCAGTATTTGTTAACACGTCCAGGAATTCATCCACTACCAAACTGTTGACAACCTTGAGTGGTGTTCATGACAATAGAATTTGTACCTGTTTGGACTTCTATTTGCCTACTTTCTAGCATTTTGCCGATCCAATATTATTATTATTCAATATTAAAAAACGCGCACAGTGCAATTTTTTTGTTTCTATGGCATCCCGTTATACCTCTGTCAGCTGATACAAAGCAGTTTCAGTTGACCGTCTTGCCCGGAAAGCGTGCTGACAGTGTTGTAGGGGATTACGCTTTCGAACGTTAGTTCTAATATAGTCGTCTATGACCTTCTCCACCGTTTTGAGTACGAACGATGTTAGGCAAATTGGTCTGAAAAATTTAGGGTGAAAAGGATCCTTTTTACCCGCTTTCGGAATAAAAACCACTTTTGCCAGTCTCCATGCCCTTGGTATGTATCCCAGTACTATGCTCCCCCTTAGCACCCTCAGAAGAGATTCTAAGATAATTCCTAGGCCTCTCTGGATAAGTGCTGGGAAAATGCCATCTACTCCGGGAGATTTCAGTGGTTTAAAAGTTCCCACTGCCCATCTTAGCCTTGCTTCTGAGTATACCTCTTTTGCTAGTTTTCAGCTCTCCTTTTTTCCCTTTTTTTTCGTTGTTGAGGTGTCAGGCAGAATGTTGTCGCCTGCCACCGTGGGGTAGGACCCCGGGAAATGAGTTCTGAGAAGTAAGCGTACCCTGGCCCATGTCCCATCTTCATTTTTCAAACAGACAGAGGATATTCCCCCATCTTTGGCTGCAGCCTTGTACAGCCTGGTTGCCTCTGTGATCTGTTCGATCACTCCACAGAATTCCCTGAAGCTGCTCCGTTTCGCTTCCCTGATCGCGTTGCAATACGCAGTCAGTGCATTTTTGTACCTCTGCCAGTCCCCGGTTTGTTTTGCCCGGTTTTGCAGGCCCTTATCCGTCCCATATTTAAGAGTCTTCTCTGAGAGGAAACGTCTCACCTGGCTTACAAAGTATCAACGAACAGCTATGTATGTCGATGCGCCTTAAATTCGGTTCTAATTAGCGGAGTTAAATCCGTTTTTGACATCCAAAGCAAACATGGCGCGGCAGTCACTAGAAATCAGCGCGGCTTTTACTTGCCTGCTTAATGCATCCACCATAGGGTAAACACACACTGGCACTCCGCCAGTCCATTACCGCTTTATTGAAGAAACCATTCAAACCTAGGACCTTGTTGTCGCCGATCCTACCACATATTTCCCCTCCACTATTTTGGTGGTGAGGGCATAGAATGGCAACAATTTCATTCGCAGACAGGTCGTCCACTGTCACTGTCATCTTAGCAGTCTTTTCATTACCACCCTATAAGTTCCACATCAAGGGTTTATGTTGGAATCTTCACTCACCTATTTGAAGCACTTACTTTTACTTTTCCGAATAACCTATCTTAAGCACCTCTGCAGTAGCCTATGTCCCTTCTGTCAATTATGGCTATCAGATTGTCTTTAAGCATCTTCTAAAAAATCCTTCCTCGAAAACGCGCGACTTGGAAAGTTGCGAGCTCATTTTTTACCAGTAGTTTGTTTGCTTAATGGGGAGCAGTCGTCTTCTGAGCACAGTAACGTTGCATGCTTGCGTTAATTCATACGTGATCTAGATGATTTTTTCTGCGACCGCACGACTCAAGGATATGTCAGGCTAGAGGACCATGGGAAACGTGTCCCACTCAGCAACTCTCGCCGTTCATCCGAGGAACCCACATCGCATGCTGCAAGAATTCTTGCTCGATTCGCACTTGATCTCCAGCTTGGTTGAGGGTCACTGTGACTATAGTATTCACCAATCTATCAAGTAACTTTTCTTACAAAAGTTGCGCTCATGTATGTTAGGTTTACTATAGATCCCAGGTCCTCTCATCTGAAATTAAATCAGCTTCCAACATTTGCAAATAACACTCCTATCTCCGCGAAAGCTTCGAGTATAATACTTTCTCTCACATTTGTCGTCCGCATGCCCCATTGAAGAGTTTCCGTGTATCCTAGTTCCTACACCGCCACATACCCAGTCACTTCTTACTCTTCCTGCTGCCTCCATTAGTACAGACTAGCAATGCCAGTTTCAGACACTGCTGGCTTTTTATAGCGTTTTTACCGCTACATGGAACTTCCTTTGCAAGGCCTTTCGAATATCCTCCTTCGTGATCTCATCTGATTGATATCCTGCCAGCTTGAATTGTGTCCACCTCCTGCACTATGGGTCACTTTTTGAGATCGCCGAATGCGACTAATGTTTTCTCCCAAACTAATGAGTTCTGAATCTACCTGCACTCTCCTAAGAACGCCAGGTTATAACCCTTCACCTCATTTCGAAAGGACGATAACATTCCGACGCATCCGCCTCCGGTTCCGAAGTACCAGGCTTCCTTTTCCTCTTTGTTAGGCCCTCTTCTTTTCACCAAAGTTGTGGCCACGTGAAATTTTAACTGTCCACGGTTACTCTATTGTTTGGTAAATTAGGCCCGTTTTACTCACGGAATTAACTGTTCTGTTAATTCGTTCGCGCAGCTTCTCCTGCGGTTTTTTCTCCCCTTCTTCGCCCGAAACTTTCATCCCTCTTTTATCCAGAGCCTAACCATAATCCAACCTGGTGCCCTTATTATGGTCTTGATTTTCTAATAAATATTCCAGCGTTCCTTGGAAAACTAACAGAGTAATCACTGCATCTTACATCACATGGATGGTTAAGCGTCAGGGTTTCTTCTTTTCGCATTTCCTCTCATTGCTGGTGGTATCCCTTACCTTTGCGCAGACTACCCGGGAGAGATTAACGAAGAATTATGTTCCTTCAGTCCTACTCCCTCCCGCTTGAAACACTTGATATCATGTTAGGTAGGGTTCCTACTGCAGAGGTGCTAGGGTCGTTGCTTATCAACGAACGGATTCCACTCTCAAAACTCGAAATCGAAAATAGAGTAATAATTTTTACAAATTGAAGAGGATAATGGTGGATTTGGATCTTAGTCCGATTAATGGAAGTACTCTGCATGGTAACGAAGTGCAGAAACCGCTACTCCCTCTCTTTTGAGCCAGTTGGATACCCTTTGTTCTTTGTTCATATTTTGCCCTCCTATCCAGCTTACGCCTGTATCAATATTCTTCTACGCCACCTTTTCTGTCTGCTAATCACTATGCACTTTATTATACTTTGTTTATTTTATTACAGTTTTCGATTCGCTTTAAAAAATACATCTACCTTTCTTGACTATTATCATTATGCTTTTAAGTTCCAATTTTGCAGCATACCAGCTGGACACCACACTAGTTCAAGACGAAGAAGACTGTGCAGCTCGTAGCCTCCTCTCAACATGTGTACACGGAGAGTCTCCCCGTTTCCCTTTTTGCTCGGACCGTATAGTGCATTTACCATTATCCTCGGCAGCAAATATATCATTAGCACATTGAAGTTAAATTTCGAGTTGGGTTAAATGAGGGTCAATTCCAAATACAAGTTACTTCGATTGAAACTTTCAATGTACGTCAATTGAATCCAATCGGAATCCAACGGAATTTTTTAAATTTCATTTCGTGAGCATCTACATTGCTTTTTTTAATTTTTCTCCCTGAAGATTTTCAAAATGGAGGCTCTGATTTTTGATCATTCCCCTGTTCTTTCAGTTCAGGATGTTTACTCCACTCCTCCACTCCTTCCTTACTTATTTCTTCTATATTTTGTGAAAATAATATGGTTGATCTTCAGTAGCCCTTTCCTTCTACTATCCGAATTCATTTAAAAAATGCATGACCCAGTACTGAGTATTTTATGCATTTGTGGGTGATATGATCTTAGAGGATATCGATTTGGTGAACCTCGTCGCAAAACCGGGATGTCTGGAGTTCCTTATTAATGCAAGCCTAGACCGGATGCCGGTTGTTGCGCGGTTGATGATGATGATCTTATGTGTATTATGATTCTATGATTGAACTCCTTCGTTAGGGGTGATCTTCAGACGCAATAACAATATTTCTTCCTGTTCTATCACTCCGCTGTAAACTTTAGGTTTTTATGTTTTATGGTTCATCTATTCAAACTTTGTAGAGTCTCATCCACAAAGACAAGGTTTGATTTCGTCAAAGAAGTATCTTCGTCACTTACCCAAAATTGGGGCTTTAAAACATATCCTATTTAGATGTCTATAAAATATGATAAAAGTAACTCACTATAATTTGGAATGTTATTATGGAACCTCCTTAATTGAATCCTAGGTGATATTAGTTAGGTGAAAATCGTGGCTGTATTTTGCTTAAATTTAATGCACCCTAATAAAGCTGTAAGGTGATCCGAAGCATATTGCCAGGGCGCAAGGGTGTATTTGATGCAAAATTTTAAACTTACCAGTTCATAGCAACGTCTGGCTGCAAACACTCCTTCGGAGACAGATACACGTCAGAAAATTCTGAAATTTCTATTGTCTTCTTTATGGCCGGCAATTACAAGTACGTCTCGATTATATTTAAAAGAACTGAATCCGCGCTAGGACATGGAAATGACAGACCATAAAAGCGTGATGACGCAGAAACGCTGACCAATAAAAACTGCTGGAACTCTGATAACCCTGGACATGGGTGGGAAACATGCATGCAAAATCGGCGTATGTTACGGCTGCCACGTATACAACACTTTCAAGCTACAATACAACCGCTTAACCAATCCAAAAACTGAGCAGAATGATTTTCGGGGGAACCACGGGATACAGCACATCGACATCTATCCCATTCCAACCAGTAACCCTATCTAACAATATCAACGTATTCAAAAGCCCAATTTAACGATTCTCTAAACCTGTGATAAAGCCGCATCGTAGAAGTTTTCTTAGATTCACTTACTTTTTGAGGTATCGAGCAACTAACTTAATTTTAATTTTAAATAAAAACCACTGTTTGGTGTTCACCAGTTTTTTTGTCACCTCCAATGAAGTATCATTTGGGCAACGTCATCTTTCAATCTGCTTTCCGCAGGGAGTATTTCGAAAATAGGTTGTTATTTTGTAGGAGTTGTGAGGAGTTCTGGAAATTGAATTGAACTTTCACTAATTAAGAAACTAAAACTTCTCTGATACAAAGTGGAGATACAGGTTAAACTCATTTCACTTTTTCTTTTCAAAGAAAGTTTAACTTCTATGTTCAGCCTGCAATGTATCTATAAAATTACAGAGTTCGTTTTGTGTCAACTATGAGGAATAGAGAATTCAAAGTTAGTAAAATTGAGTCACTGAATTTTTGGCAGATTATCACCTCAATGATAGGATGAACTGCAAGAGTTAAGTCGGTTGATAATATACGATATGTAAAAAGTATCACGTCCAACGTAAATACAAAGGAAAATGCCAGTCCGCTCTGTAGTATTGTTCTTAATACTGGTAATGTTATAAGTAATCCAGCGATCCCCACGCCCCTACTTTTCCACAGATATTGAAGAAACTTAAATTTTCCAAACTATTATTTTATGTGTTCCACCACTTTGCCTTTGAGTTGTCGTTCCAGCTTTATCTGAGCCATTATATGGACCCTAGTTATTGCAATCAATTAAAATTAGGATTTTGTCAACCCATTAATAGGATGTGTTAAGTCGTTTTATTTTCAAAAGGACCATCACAATACTAGAAAGTAAAAGTCGGAGGTTACTGTGAATCAATAAGATAATATATAAGTATCCTCCGTTATTGTTTATGTCCTTCTCAAGGTGAGGGATGCCCCAAATAAAAGGTCAATTATCGAAATTATTGTTGTCTGGGGTGGCTTGGGTAATAAAAAAATTTAGTAATAAAACACGTAAAATGGACCCTTTTTAAGGTTTTGTGTAAAATAAAACCTTATTAAAATCGGTTTCGGCCTGTCTGTCTGTCTGTCGCACGCATTTTCCTCGGAGAAGGTTGTAGCGATTCACATGGTGGAGACGTGGGAACTGTGGCCGCTCGCGCACACAGTAAGTTATATAATTCTACATTAAATTTAAGGACGGGTCCCGATATATGCAAAAGGGGGTGAACATTTTTTTCAACAAATATAGTCATGTGGGGTATCAAATAAAAGGTCTCAGGTAGTACTTTCCGATTTCTTTAAAGGACCCATTCTCAGAAACTACTAAACCGAAAAATCTGAAAAAAAAATCAAGAGGCTGCCACTATATGGTGCCTAGGCTCCGAAATACCTTACAAGCCGATATCTGTTCAATTAAAGTTAATAAAAAAAGGTCGAAATTATCGCTTCCTTGCAAATTCAAGATTTTGGATGTCAATATCACTTGAAAGTGGATATTTTCACATAATATATGCATATATTACGTGCTACGTGCTAATGGGACAAATGCACACTCAAATGTCTTTATAAAAGGAATATGAAAAACCTTTCATTCCTGAAGCGTCCAGCTTCCGGTTTCCCGACTTGTTATTTATCATGTATGCTTATTTATTTTAGACAGGAACTAATTTTATTATTTGAAATGCATCCTGAAATAAAAATAAATGACATAAACAAACTATTGATTATATCACCTAGGAATTTCTCTTTTCGTTTGAACCACTGAAATGCTTTCTAGTGGAGAAAAGATATCAGCATAGGACCATTTAACCTCAGTCGTCATTAAAGATACGTAGGTGATTATCTCCTTAAAGTGTAATTTCACGTTACCATCACCGAGCGAAAGCTAAAAGTCATCAAACCTTACAATATCACTTAACATCACCACAAGTGATGATGATATTAGTTTAATAATAAGTAATGTTTTGTAATGTCCGCGCTGTTCGCCGTTCGTTATAGTACCAGTGGCTGCTGATGCGAAGTATCAGTTGCGATACCGTGTTATGATTCCCTGTTCTTTTGGCTGGTTTTGGCGTGTTGGTAATGTAATATCAGTTTTCTGTGAGAAAAGGCTGTTTTTCTCCTCAGATACGCATAATTCTGTGCAATTTTACCAGATAACTGAATGGTAAGAGCACAAGGCTATCGTACGGAGGGTCGCGGTTCAAATCTCACTGGTGACAGTGGTATTTGTATCGTGATTTGACGTCGGGTACCAGTCGACTCAACTGTGAATGAGTACCTGAGTCAAATCAGGGTAATAATCTTGGGCGAGCACAATGTTGATCACATTGCCTCCTACGGGGTACTATAATCCTGTAGTGTACCGTTACGGTCTTGAATAAAGTGCCCTAACACACTTCAAGGCCCTGATCCAATATGGAATGTTTGCCAACTATTATTATATGGTGAGTGCAAAGGATCTAGAGCGAAAACAGCCAGCTCCTAGCAAGGTGTATCAGAGGTCAACCTGACATTTAGACCACCGATCACGATCACACTATTGAGATATTCCTCTTCTGGACCTATAATCGCAGTTAATATTCTATCCGATACCGCTTCCTAGGACATGAAGAACGGTCATTATTTTCGCCAGGCATACCAGAGTAAAATATTACTGGGCCGCAAAAGAGAGAAGAATACTCACAATAGTCCCACTATCTTACCTAACTTCATCCTAGAATATGCAGCCTACATGGAAATTCTCGCAGCGATTAGATCAAGCGAGCATTTGGGGAAACCTCGATATCGTCCAGAAACGTTCGTATCCAAAACATCAATCTGATTCCGAAACAGAAGGAAATTAGAGACTTGTAGGTTACTACGTTTCTAACCCTTTTAATCGACTTCTTCCACAAATAGGGATTACTTTAATTGAATTATAAATTCTCCATATAATCTCGAGCGAGCGCAATGCTGACCACATTGCCTTACGGCCTTGAATCAAGTGCTCTAACACACTTCAAGGCCCTGATCCAATATTGGTTGTTGCGCCAACGATTATTATTATTATTATAATAATTTTTTCACGTAAGCATTGCTTGTTTCTTCCTTAACGAAATGTAAATTTTACTTGAAAAATGTGACCACTATTTCTTCCATTGTACACTTCGACATGAATGATTTGAAACTAAACGCCTTCACTGGCGATGAATACATGAATACAAAGGATTCAATATAAAAAAAAATCAAAGAACAAATTACATAGACAAAATTTTAAATAAATTTGAACTAAATCCATAAAATATTGACATCTATTATACAACTAAGATTTTAGTAAGCGCCTGATTCCAGCCTGAAACCAGTTCGGTTAACTAATCTTGAGGATCACTTATAAGTACATCTACTCTATTCATATGAACAAATCAAAAGTGGAATTCAAACTGGAGAAAATAATTCGAAGGCAGATTGGAAGCTTTTATGTGAATTCGAAGGAATATTGAAAGCTTAGGTCCAGTCATCTTAGGACACCACCTAGCTACATAAAGTTAATAACTCAATTTAAGAATGAAGTAGGGACTTCTCTCACCTTTTTAATTGAAAAACAAACAACAGCCTCTGCAATTTAGCATGCTATTCGCCTTCTACACACCGCCAACAGTTAACTTTCGAATTAAAATTGGAAAAACGGAAATCCAAGAGCTAGAATACTTCATTTATTACCTTATTTTCTTTCATAAAACTTCAAGTTTAAAATTTACTTGAAGACTTAAAAAGGTGAGCTTGGTTTACACTTTGGGTCCTTACGCCCACCTTCGTTGTCCATTTGACGGAAAAAGGACACCCTATAGAGTATCACCCAACGTTTTCAGTTGACTAATTAAAGCAAACAAAGACCTGTTTATTGTTTCCAAGGAAATGATTATGGATTCTTGGTCGGTTAACTTCAGAGAGGCAATAATAAAAACGATATCAAATATAATGTGGTGAAATTTCACACCTACTTAAGCATCCTTGATAAAAGTTCAAGAGCCATAAAACGAGGAGAAACCATTAAAAAGAGATTCCGCGACCACTAAATTACTGAAACTAACTCAAATTAATTTACCGCCGCCATGCTTGTAAATTTCAATTATTCCCAGCTTTTCAGTGTTTTTATTGTTTTTGGAGTACTTCTCCATTCGTCTTAATAACAACAATGACGCGTATTCATTTGTTAGGCTGGAAAAGTCGTACTCCTAGTGGACGTCGTACTTATATTGTGCCCAGTCCTTCAGCATGATCCTCCCGAGACGTATTGTAATTGAAGCGACAAGGTGTTTAGCAATTTATTGTTCCCGTTGAATATATCATCGCAACCTAGACCGTGTTGAATTTGCAAATTTATTTGCCGTCGTATCTTTTCAATTTCATGAGATATTTCGATAGAGTGAAGTCTCCGGAAATACAAAGCTCCTTGCCAGACACATACGTAAATATTTCAACCTTAACATGCACGGCTAGAGAGCGGATAAAAAATCGTCTACATTGGAATGTTTCTTTGACTGGTTGTAGGAGAGATATTAGCATCTTTGTAGCATATCGTAACGGTGACGTTGAAGTTGGTGAGTTCGGGCAATGCAAATTATATGCCGGAGCATGGTTTCTTGGAATTTCCAATATCGGTTACAAGGCGTTTATTAAAAAGGACAACGTTTCTCGGTCTTGACATGTCCTTCGACACCAACATGCTAAATTGCTTGAACGGGATTGTCCTTATCATATCGGGGACGGATATAAAACTGTTCAAGCCTACGCGGGTTTTAAGCATGTTTCGTCTTCTTGGAAGATATAGGAAAAAGAGTAATTCAATTCAATTCCAAAATCGAATCTCCCAGACGTTCTAGATTTGAGCCGGGGGAACCAAATAACACGCAGAATGGAATTTCAATACATACAAAGAAATCCTTATGGTGTAGGCTTCTAATATTATTAAAGTAGTTCACCAAGAATTGTCTTTTGAAAAAACTTACAAATAAGAGTGATTTCATAGCATGCATGCAAAATATGACTAACTTTGAACAAGTCGAAAACCATGAAAAGTTTTGTATGTTTTCTATGTAAAATATTTTAGTATACATTTGTAATGTTTATGTATTTAGTATATCAGACTATTCACTGAAGTGTGATATTGACATTCAATGTTTTAGGTTGCAGTTTACACAAGACCTGTCATAACTTTCCCACCAAAGTGACCAGCCTCTATTACTGCAAAGTTAAGGGGAATTCTAGTCAATTCCTTTAAAAATATAGCAATTCATTAAAGTTAAATAAATTTAAACAGATATCTGAATGGAAGATATTGGGCCGAGTCACCGGTGCAGCTCCTTTTCAGATTTTTCGACTGAACACTTTCTGAGAATGGGTGCGTAAAAGCATCTAATCTAATCTAGACCATCTGATACGTCACATGACTATCTTCGGCGAAAAAAATGTTACACCTCTCTTTCGCATGTATGGGATCCCCCCTTAGGCACCATGTAGAACGAGGTCTCAATAGGCGTAACCGCATCTAAGAAAATGGATCTAGTAGAGAGACAGAAAACAGATTTTGATAAGGTTTTCTTTTACATAATCTTTAAAAAGCGAAAAGATCCGGTTAAAAGTCAGAAAATGTTTCTGAAGTAGCCGTAGACACGTAAGACCAAAAATTGGTAATCGCGTTGTCTATATCTATTTGAAAGAGCTAGGTAGCTGGAAAAATTGGGAGTAAACTGACATTTTATCTACGATACTATGGAACTAAGCCTTTCCATTTACATTTATGTTTTGCGTCGCTCCTGAATTACGATTGAAGGATTATAACTTTGAGGATATCTATTTGATTTGCCATTTATCGTATTGCTTTGATCTTACATACTTCTGCCGACTTACCTCCGCCTTGACAACCTATGGCCTTACTACTTACCATGTTATACCAAATCTGAACAAATCTAGGTATGACACCAATGACCAATTTTGCAGTGTCCCAGTATTTTGGATATTTATTTCAAGAAGAATATGTACGTACTTTATACTGAAATTTCCTTACTAAAATAGTTTTGATGATTTCTTTCTGTGTAATATTCGCTGATAATTTTTTTTAGGTTTTTAAGGTTTCTCTAAAATTTTTAATAAATGATATCAGACCAGTAGAAGAGCCAAACGACTTGTAATATTTTTTTTTTTTGCCACAACTTATATGGTCTGCGGTTGAAGCATATGAATACGTCTTCACTTTTTTTATCTAGGAGATCCAATCCACATGATCAAGAATTTATTCTGAGTTCACCACTTCCTATATTCTCTATTAACAACTTTCCCTTTCTCCTCATCTATAGCTTCAATGAAGGTACTGGATGCTGCACTCTCTAAAGATTTGGAGCCCATTTTCTAAGCATACTACTTTACACCAACGGCCTGGAGGCCTTTTCCTTTGTAACTTCCCCAAATAGTGTGTTTATAAGTCGAACTTCCACATTCACTGGTGGTATATAAATTAATAATAATAATAATCATTGACGCGACAACCCAATTGAATCAGGGCGTTGAAACTTGCTTCAAGTTCGTACCGGTACACTACAGGATTACAGTGTAGTAGAGGCAATGTGGCCAGAATTGCGCTCGTCCGTGATTAAGTACAAATTCACAACTGAGTCGGCCACGATACAAGTCTCGCCGCTACCAGTGAGATTAGAACGACTTTTTATGCAAGAAACTAGTACTCTAACCACAAAGCCACTGGGCATATATATAAATTAGTTAACACTAAACGTTAACAGAATGCCATTCGACGCTAATCCAGAATCTTCATGTAACATTAAATGATAAGGTATATCTCCACTGCCTTAATGTCAACAATCACGCTTCCGGAATATTCATATTGCATACCTCTTCGACTATAACTCTGTTTAATCCTCCTTAATACTCTTCAACTCCCTTGTTTGAAGCGCCCCTTATTATTGCTCTGTAATTGAATCCCCTTCCCGCAACTATGATGTTGCCCTTGAAAAAGTTCAACGAAATTCCATCCGATCCCTTTTGAATTATCTTACTAGTTTCCATTCCTTTAATTTGCTTTACCTAAAACTACGTATAATTTTCCTGGATATGTGTACTCTTTTTAAACCTTCTACTGCTCCACTCCTACTGGCATCAGCTAGCACACGGTTTCGTATAGTATTCGTAACGCAGGAATTTCGGAAGTAAATTCCGCGGAGGTGAAACAATTTTTTCCTCTTCTGACGACAATATGCAACTGGATGCTCACCGTTTATTGTCCTATGAATATTTAGTCAATTTTGATTAGGTTTTGCTTTACACATACGGTACATGAGGAGAATTCGTGTTTGCCTAGCATTTCCCGTCCAACTATCATAAATCTCACCCAATAAATTCTTGGTGTCCCGACATACCTCACCGCTCTGCTGGAAGCAAGTCCTAACTCCTCATTTCTTACCCTCTTATAAGCTTTCCGGGTAGACTCCCTCGTCCATTCGGATCAAATGACCCAGCCATCACATGATTATCGCCTGCTACTTTGATCCCAGGTAGAAGAATGATTTAACTTCTTTGAAGTTGCATAATCTATCTGTAATTGACTGGTGCAGCTCGACACTGTTCCCAATGCAACCCATAAATTCAACATGATATATGCATTTCGAAATGAAATCCGTTGACAACATCTAATCTCATCGAAAGAAGGGTAACATCCATTTAGATATAAAAGCTCGACGGGACGCTAGCCGCTACTGTAACTGTTATCTCTTACGAGCAAATCTAACGAGAGGGTGAGAAAGGGAGTTTCCTCGGAGGCCTGGAACAAGAATTCATAATAGGGAGGATCGCATAGTGTTCACCCCAGGCCCCGTTTTTTCTTGTGATGTCCATGTCAGGCGAGGATTTTAAAAAACAGCAACAACCAGCCAATAATAAATTATATGACGACATCACGAAGACTGGGTAGCTGTAGCTGTAGCTGCAAATCAGCTAAGTAAATATGTCAAAATGTCATGATGTCGTGATTCGACAAGGAAAGTTAAAAGGCGATCGAAGGAAGAATGGATATTGTTGACTACGTGTACCAAGCCGACACGAACCAGAGATGGCAAAAATTTAACGGAAATGCAACGATAAAAAATAACAACTTGACAAAATTCTAAAAAAAATAATGACGCACGGAAAGCATTCACTTCAGTAAATCAAATGAGACAAGAATATCAGTCACAAACAACTCTCTACAAAAACCAAAATGAGAATATTATGAGTAGCAGAGTCGCACACAGAAAACGGTCCAGTTGTATTAAACCAGAGTCAACCTTCACTAAAGTTGATCGAGCTCTCTCAAATCGTCGAAATTCACACAAATTATACAAGAAGGCGGGATTGAAGAGAAATTACCGAACGATTGGCGGAAGAACATATTATAATATATCCAATCTGCAAAAACCGTGACCGTCATTGATATCAAAACTAGAGTGACGTATATGGGTTTATTTCCCACGTGGTATAAAGTACTGTCAAAAGCAATCGAAACGGAACTAAAGAATATCCAGGAGACATCATGGGCGAATAACAAGGTGACTTCAGAAATGGAAGATCTCCTGCGAACTAAATATTTTCGGTCAAGCAAATGCTGGAGAAAAGCTGTGTACATTGTTCTTGGATTTCTGTCAAGCTTGCAGGGACCTTAATCGTATTACCTCATAAAAAATATTATTGGAGTTAGGAGTCAACAAAGTAAAAACAAAGTGTATACTCCAAACAAGAGGGAAGAAATAAAGGACAATTAGCAAAATAACTCAATGGGCGACTACAGGCCAATTGAATATTTAGAGACCTTATTTTCAAAAGATGGCGACCAAAAGCTGAAACTGTTACGGCGAAATTTAGCAGTGAACAATTCCTTTTACCTGTTTGTGTCTATTTGACTGCGAAACATCGACCCTAAGAAAGGCGTCCAACGGAGAGAGTTTCAATGGTGCAAATGCGTTTTTAGATGAATATAATATATATATATATATATTATTTTCACCAATTTGAAAAAGATATGTTGACAGAACTAGTAAATTTGACCCTCTCACAGAGAAATCCTTAATAATAGTTTTACAGTGAAAGTTAAAATGTCCGCACGTCGCAGCAAAAGGGTTCTTGAAGATAAATAGTCTAAAACATTAGATTAGGTTAGGTTGAGAGATCATTCCAAGCATTTAGGCTTTCTTCAAAATCTTTAAAAGTCAAAGAGTAACCTGATGTTTTGATGATAAACAAAAAATATTTCGTTTGAAGATGAGAAATGTGGGTAACTGTATAAGAAGTGCCGAGCCGTCATTTGCTCTTCCGCACTTTGGCTACATACAAATGAGACTACTATGCTAATTTTTCCCATGTTTAAGGAATAGTCTCTCGTTAATAGTTCTAAGATGGTTCTCTTTTCTCTTCTTGAGGGCAATAATAATCCCGCTCTAGAGGCATCACGTTCTTCCAGGAAAATGTTCGACTGCCGATTGGAATTCAAATTCCTCCATTCCGATGAATGAACCCTTGCAAATTCACCCTTCATAGTTGGCTTAGCAGCGGGAATCCTAAAGCGAAATCTGGTGGGTTTAGTCCACCATTGTGACGGCAGACTCTTACTAAGCCGGTAATTTAGAGTTCTCATTATCAGCGATGTTTGAGTGTCCACATCAGAAATGTTTCATTCAGTCGACCAAGTTTCAGCAGCAACTGCTGGTCACTACCAATGACACATCCAACTAGATGATAGTATTCTATAGTTAACTAAGATAAATTCTTTCGATCTGGATAAGTTGTTTGCGTTCTAGATTTTGATGGACGTTTTAAAGGATGAATACAAAAAAAATCGGTATTCAATATATTTACATACAATTGAGTCGTGCTCCTCCTAAAAATGTATTTTGATTACGGACACATTTCAAATCCTCCCTGCAAATTACATTTTTTCTCCAAACCTCCCGAAACCTCCCCGATAACCTAATTTTGTTCCCCACTTTTGTAAACCAACAGAGTACAATCATCCATCTATTTGAGTAACTCTTTGCCCTGCTTCAACAAGTAGCCGCGAACCTCTTTACGGAACTGATTTCTGCAAAAGTTTTCGAATATTTTCAGCAGAGGCGTATGACTAACCAACCAAATCGAGCAGATACTCACCATCCATTTTCAAATTAGTACGAAAGCAAAGTGCCCCACTACGAACGGGCATTTTTCAAGCCTTTTGGTTTTTCCGCGCAAAATTTAAGGGGAGGTATACAATTAGAGCTCCCCATAAATTTACTTTTTTTATTTGTTTAATAGTTACTACTTGCAGAATATTTCTTAAATTTCAAAGAAAAATTCGAAAAATTGTAAAACTCACAGCCCTATGAACACTATACTTGAACTACCGGGTTGGCGAGGAATCATTTTGAAATCTCTAATTTTCTTAAGTGCGCCCGTTCTCTTGTTCATAAGATTCGTCATGACTTAGAAGCATCAGCTGCCACTGCAGAATCTGTTGCAAAACGCAAAAAACATGAGGAACATTCTGACACTCTCCGATCTGCAAAATTTATTCAACAAGTACAAGCGATCATTGACGAGGACCCTTCAAAATTAATGAGGCCCCTGCAAGGGAGCTTAATATTTCTGACCATCTTATCCGTTGAGTTGCCCACGATTATCTCCGCTATAAATGCTACGTTATGCACAGAAGACAGTTTATGTCCGAGCAAAAACGCCTTCTAAACAAAATTAAACATCCTGAAGTACTTGAGATATGATGTTTTTTTTTCTGACTTAAAAAATTTTGAGAGATGTTAGAATCCCACAAAAGTTCCTGTTGTCGTACACACGAAGTTTCCAGTCAGATCAGTTTCAGCAAGTACTAATCGAGCCCTTCCATTTGATACACCACATGACCATACTCTATGAAAAAAAACCTCCCTCTTTTCGGGTGCATGGGCAGCTGTATCCGAGGAAATTGGATGATATGATTTTAATAGGGTTTCTAACTGTACATCTCCCGTAAAGTAAAGTGGACTATTGAAAATATAGCTAAAATTATGGAAACCTATCATCTGAAAAAAAATGAAATATTTTATAATCTTCCCAATTAGCTGTAACCCATTTCCACAAGTCCACAGTAGTTGCTTTCATTACAGTTTTAATAAACGGCTCCTGCACAGTTAACCCTATAAAATATTAAAGCAAGTGTTCCTCAAGCATCTGCCTTCGTTAATATTGTGCTGCTTTGTCCTCGAGAAATCTGCAAAACTCAAATTACACCAGACCAATTTTATCTCCGACAATAAACATATTTTTCGCAACGTTAGAGTACCATCTTCAACTATTCTCTCATATTACAATATATAAGTAATGGGCAATAGTGTCCTGTTGATGTCGGAAAAACAAAGTACAACTACTCCACAGCGTTAACTAAAAAATGTTACAATAAAGTCTCATAAGCAATGTAGACCGCACTTTCTCCGTTATCGCATACATACGAATGCTGTACTCAGATAAATTTCATTCTTCCGGCTTTCCTAGCAGACGATATTATATTTAAAGATAATTGAGATATAGTGGAAACGATTCTAGTAGCTCTCCAGATAGCATTTCCCTAATTTTCGAAACAAAATTCTAAAAAGGACAAAGGTTATAGCATTAAAAATTGCGGACAGACGAAATTTAATAAGCTCCGGTACTTGTCAGCCACCTACCTACAATCCTGATAATACCCGGATAGTAATTAGGAAAGATCTAAGCTCCCAAACAAATTTACCTTTCAAAGCAAATGAAATTGTCTCTGCGTCCTTACGGCCGGACGTGTATGGCGGAAAAAGAAGAACAATTTTCCATCCGAGATTCTCCCCAGCTCTTCCGCTTAATGTCATCAGAAATAGTGGTAAAGCAACTGTTCTGTTGTAGGCAATATTTTGCCATCTTTGTGCCCGCAAAATCTTACAATAATCCCCTTTTAATGCGAAATTGTTGCAAATATCCTTCAACCGGATACGCTACGGAGGAAAAGGTACACTTGTAGCTTCTTTCCTTCGATTTAACGGCAAAATGTTGGGGACTACGACACTATACAACCACAGCAAAACATTCATGACAAACAATGTAATTAGCTCAATTTGTCACCCCGTCAACCTGTTGAAGGTGAGGAATTTTCCTTCTTGTCGACACGTTGACTGCGGTTACGGGTTAACAAGTGGCAGAATGGACACTGTAGGCAAATATGAATTCTAAAAACTTAATTAACGTCAGGTTTTTGGAAATATCTTAGAGTTAACAACGAGATGAATTCTTGGGTCGTAGCTGTTCGCATTAAATTATCCTTTTCATATTATCATATGTGGATAAAAAAGGGCAACAAGGAAAATGTTTATGCAAAAAAGATGGATGTTATCCAAACTTTTTCGAATATGATAATATAATTAGATTACATAATGTCACATAAAAATTAAGTGAATTAATGTGAGGCACTTCGGCTTAATGATATACATGTAATTCTTCGTGTGATTTCAACAACTAAAAGGGATTGACTTCAGTATGTTAGTTATAAAATCAGTCCTCTGAGGGAGAAACTTTCCAGATGTAATATTCCTAAAATGTTTACTGTAATGTCCGATTATGACTTTTGAAGAATTTAGTCAGATGAACTGAAACAGTACAGCTTTTTTAAAAACATCTAATTTGCACATATTGTAGTGGTAATAACTCCCCTCCATTGAAATTTAATTCTGAACATTGTATCTGTGTTTTTAAGGTTTTGTTTGTAAAACAAAAACTTATTAAAATCGGTTCAATGTCCATCTGTCTGTCTGTCTATCTGTCACAGGCACTTTTCTGAGAAACGGCTATACCGATTGACACCAAATTTGATGAGAAGGTGGGGCCTGTGGACCCCCAGACATGCAGTGAGTGATATCCTCCTACGTTGAGATTCAGGGGGGGGGGGGGGGGTCCCCATACATGTAAAAGGGGGGTGTGAATTTTTTTTTCACCAAATGAAAGGTCTCGATTAGTACTTTTCGAAGCCGGTCGTAGTTTTGAGATTTGTTAAAAAGGCGGTGAGTGGGAGGGGTGCAAAGTGATGATTTCTTTAACGGACCCATTCTCAGAAACTACTCAACCGAAAAATCTGAAAAAAATCATGAAGCTGCCTCTATACGGTGCCCAGGCTTCAAAATACTCTTCAGATCGATATCTGTTCAAATTAAGTTAATAATAGTATATTACCATATTTGTGGGAAAATTGAGTAAAACCCCCCTTAAGTTTATGTCAGAGTTATAAAGGTTGGTAGTAGTATAAAATATAATATAAAGCATATGATCTCCAAGTTTGATCAAAATCATACTATTAGTAACAAAGTTACAGTAGCTCAAAGTTGTCTTTACCATGTAAATTTACAACCCGAAGTACTAAATCTGACATGCTAAATGCATATTCTAAACGGGCTAGGTACAAATGGGATAGTTCTACACTCAAATATAGTCACACAAGAAGCAAACAAAACCTTTCATATCTGAAGCGCCCAACTTCCGGTTTCCCGACTTATTTTTAAATTTTCCTTAGCCATCGGAAAATAAAGTGTCATATCAGTAGGATTCAGATTAACATTTTTCAAGAAAAACGCAACATATTTTATTGAATATGTAATTTGCAAGCTCGCGAAAAAGTTGCTCTAACCATACTGACCCGGACAAAGAAAACGCTGTTGCCATCACAGATAAAATAGAGAATAACAAAATTGTAACGACTATTACAAATTAAGCAAATTACTACTGATAAATCAATACTTTCACCTTGGGGAAAAAGAAGTAATAAAGGAGTGATTAAAATCACAAATGGCGAGGTGGTTGAAATTTTGTCTCAATAACCTTATAAACAGCACACCAGGTTAGCCGAAAAGCGCTTCCTTGAGCCTAGAGCAAATTAAGGGAGAATACGCCAATACAAGAAAGAGCTTTCTTGAATATGTGTAAAATCTATTTCACTTAAAGAAGTGGTTTCTTCATGTAATCATGGGGTCACAATGGCGAATCCTCTGTTATCAATTTCAGATAAAAGGTAAGGGGAGGGGAAATGTTCGCACTAAATTGTTAAGATAGAGAACCAGCTTTCTGTAACCAACGAATTATTTATTCTGTTAAATCTGTTTACATTGTAAATTATACATTATTAGGATAGGAACAAAAATGAAATTACTTCTGACGGTAATGATTAAGTTCAATCTTCCTTAAAAAAATATTGACATTTTGATTTAGTATCCCAGATGTCTATATTCAGTCAAAAAAATTCTTGCAGTGCCGCTGCATATATGGGACCGAGTTAACAAGATTTTGACAACGTCTGAAAAGGCGGATCCCTCCCGAGCGGCTGTGAATTTTGCGAAAAACCATGCATTAGACTAGCCAAACATTACGCGGGAAAAGGAAAATTCTACAACAAAAGGTTTTTATTATAACTTTTTGCGACCATTCAACGCAAAAATAGTAAAATGGTGGTTATCACTAGTAACATAATAGCTCACTTGCACGAACATTCTTTCCTACAATCAATACTACCTCATGTGTAGATTTAATGGGTAAAATCAAGGTTTATCACGATGGGATTGATATCTGTCAGTTTGTCCGTCTATCAGTCGCAGCCATAAACTTGAGAATGGCTGTAGTTACTGGTACAAAATTTGAGGTCTTCGGATGAAACGAATGACATGACTTTGCGTTGAATTTAAGGGTGGGAGAGCTTCCAGAACATACAAAAAAGAAGTTAAACATTTTTGAAACAATTTTTTTTTCAAACGCGTTTTTCTCAAAATGACGTTTCTCACATTCCGAGAAAATAATACACCGACCATCAATTCAGAGTAATGATTGCCAAGGTTATTAGTTTGAAAAAATGGCAAAAATCGAAATATTTTTTGAATAGCTTTAAAATTTTGGTTATTTTCACAGGCACTTAAGTTCATATTCTTAAAAAGTAAGTCAATAATATAAAATTAAAACCGTTTTGAATCCAGATGTTCTGTTATTTGTGACATCAATTATTGAAAAAAATTTTCCAAACTGGTCTGAAATATGACTAATAAAACCTCGAAATTTGATGATGAGGCTGATCGTTGACAGTAGAGATTCAATAAAAGCGGTGTTTATATATTCGATTTATTTATTTAAATGCAACATTGATCCTGCATCTCATTGTGGTGCTCACAATGTGAGAGCTGCGAGTAGACTGACTAGCTAACTTTTAGGGAGAAAATCATTTCGATAGGAAAGTATGGTAATTAAACAAGTCCTAATTCCAAACAAGTGTCTGGCAGTATAATAATTAGTGTCACCACAAATTCTTCATACTAAAAAGAAAAAAATCTGTTTTCCCCCTTAATAAATTAAAAAGAGAGATCATCTAACGTCGGTGTCAAACCAAAGTGGAAAGTCCTACATTTTCTTACCAGAAAGCATGCTGACAAGCCGTAAATTATTGCCCTTTACATACTAAACCCTTTTGTAAATCAGTACTACTCATGGTTAGAAGAAGTATATAGATGAAGCGAAAGGCAGTGTGTGCATGCAAAGAATGCGATATTTAATTGCGTAAACATCAGTATATACATATGTAAAACATATTTTTGCTTGCGAAACAAAGATGTATATATAACATATGTGTCCTCCGTGATGTTCTTCAATTTAGTTGGGTAAATATATATGTATGTTGTTTGTTTAGGATGAAGGTAATAATTGTATCTTAGGTATGTACATGAATTTGGAATAGTTGTGCACATAAAGTTTCTTATATAAGAAAACACAAAACCTTGAATACCTGCGCCCAACTTCCGGTTTTCCCACTTGTTTAAAAAGCGTTAAGCAGCTTTCTTTCCAATTTTTTTCGACAATGATAGTTTTATTACTAATACATATTCAACAATTAAACCATTCCCATCGAAAAATATCCTAGGTCATGCGCCCGTCGAATAATTTGTGCTCTTTTTGATTCTATCAGCTTGAATTGAACGTCGCCTTTGAAAACAAATTCTCCCCGAAAAAGAACTCTAAAAATCAATTCTTTCTCCATTAAAACTCGCAAATCCCTCAGAAAAGTAGCTAATAGCCCAACATTACATTTAAAGACAATTAGATATGAAGGAAGAGGATTTTGACTATGAAAATTTGCGTGATCTATTAGATCATGAGTCTAATTGCCAGATCCAGGCTCAATACTATATCGGAATCTGATAACAAGGTCCACTTCCTACACTCCCGTAATTTGCTTAAATCCAGTCTGTGCATCAGAAAATAAAATAATAATTAAAAATGTTGGCATCACACGAAGAGACTAAAAGCGGGGTTCGAGGATTAAAAAAGGAGGAGCAAGTTGCTCTCCATTTGGTCTGGTCGACATTAAGCTGGATGTAGACTTAGGGTTTTTCAATCCTCAAACAAAAACTAGTCGGGAAACCGAAAGCTAAACGCGATTTCCATGATTTTCTCGATAGTTTCGACAATAGGCCTGCCAGAGTTCCTTCCAGCCTTCCTTTCATATCAAAATTTCCGGATCAAAATTGACAGAACGACAATCGCGCATAATTTTCTATTACAGTATCACTATTCTCATTTGTAGCTGCCTGGCTGGCTGTCCTTTATTGAAAAAACTGTCAAATGTGACATATTTTCTTTTTGTTCGTGTCCATTTTTGACACGCGGGCAAACAAAACTAAATCAATGAAGGGTTTTAAGTACGAAATGTTATCTTTCTAATGGCAGTTAGTGCAACCCGATCGGACTTAAACAACCCGATGTACAGAGCACTGAAGCCATCTATTCGAAAAATAATGGATTTCTTATTACTCCCCCCAATTCGTTGTAACTGCTTGCAATAACTTTGACAATACATATATATATTATTTTTTAAGGTTTGGACATTTTTGCAAAAAAGAACATTTAAACGCAAGTGCTGCAACCAAATAAATTTGTAATGTTGCGAGCCCTGATGGAATATACCGTTTAGCGGTAGCGATGTGATTCCAACACTTCAATGATGGTGACATCAGTTTAATAAATAAACCTCTATCTGGCCCTCCATCTGACATATGTAGATGATGAGCCACTGCAAGCCTCTGAATGAACAACCACGTTGAAACATTCTCGAGTTGTCCATAATTCCAGGAGCGTCAAAGTCTGCATTCACCTGCACCTAGTTTTCCGGGTTTGATCCACACAAATTACCAAATTTGGAAGTAGACAAGTATTGAAATTTGCACTCGATTATTGGTAAATGGGGCCGTTTTTGCAAATTAGTTGTAACATACGACGAAAGATGGATACTTCTTCGTAATTTTAACAAAAAACGATAATAGGAACAAATCAAATAATTCCTGTGGTTCTCCAGCACAAATGACAAAAAAAGATTATGTTAAATGTTTAGAGGAGTTTTAAAGCTGCGCTGCATTTCAAGGTATAAAAAAACATTATTGAAATGGGTTCAATGTCTGTTTGTTAGGCAGTTTTCTCAGAAACAAGAGTACCGATTGACACGAAATTTAATGAGAAAGTGGCAACTATGAACGCCCACCCATGTGATAAGTAACATCGTCCTGCGTTGAGTTTAAGGAGGGAGAGGATCCCATATATAAAGAAGGGGAGCTTGGAAAGTGGGTATTTACTTAAAGGCGTCTTATCAGAAACTACCCAACCGAAAATTCTGAAAAAATCATGAACCTGCCACTATACTTACTCAGGTCTTTGGGGTTTCGTAAATCGCACTATTACTAACAAAGCTGTAATAGGTCAAAGTTTTCGCTCTACTGCGAATTTACTGCAATTTAAAACCGTGAAAGTCGGAATCACGCGATAGTGAATAGTCTGCCAACTAGATACAAATGGGACAAATGTTTACTCAAATCTATAAGAAATACACAAAACTTTCATACCTGAAACATCCAACTTCCGGTTTCTCGACGACAAAACAGTTGATCGGAAAATCTACAGTAGTCATTTGAAATGCATATATGAAGTTTAGACACTTGTTACCCTGAATTAGTCAGTAGCAAGCTAGGATTGTAATTTCTATTATCGATTTACCTTACCTTACCACCAAAATGCAAGTTTTGCCAAATCCAGCTTATAGCTAAACACTTTCAGATAACGTTTTACAGCACACGTTTTAAAGGTCGCCGGTTCAAATACTCTGATGGGGTGGATAGCGGATGTTGAAAATTGTTTGTCTCCAAAACAAAAGAATGGAACCATAGATAAATTTCATTATTAGCAGGACAGTGGATAGCAGTCAATATTTTAAAGGATAGGGTGTTTATATTAGGTGATGCTTGGTTAAAATGATTTTGTACTTTTGTCGAGACATTTTTGGCAGAACCAGTCCATGATTTATATAATAAATATAAATAAGGGTGTTCTGATTCCGCATCATCAGCATCAATGACGGACCGGACCAACTGGGGAGCAGCAAATGATCAACGTGCGTGTCACCAGAAATATGAAACCAGTACTTATTACGAATACACCGTACAATGAGCTTTTCTCAAACACACAAGTGAACTTGTAGCGAAAAAAATTAAAAGCAAGAAGAGAGCAGCAATTGCATAAATCGTCTAGCTTAAAACTTAATCCGAATCTTCACTAAGTTTAAGACTTGGAAACTAGAACTGACGCCAAAAACTCAAGTAGCTCCACCTACTTCAAGCGGAAATAAGACTCCAATATGGAAGATGAATTCAAAGTGGAAAACTGATGAATCCAAAGAAAACCTTCAGGCCATTGCCTTATCACATTTAAAATGGTGATGAAACTCACTCATTCAACGCACTTCTGCTATTTGACCACAACCCAGGCTACTGCTAAAGAAATAACTGACGATGATGATGTTTTCACTCAAGTGATATCCTACAGGCCGATAAATCTTCTGGGAAGCTTTCTAAAACCGCAATATAACATATTTAATAAAAAATTAGGGAATAACCCAGCATCAGAGATGTATTAGACACAAGTAAAGAACTATCTAGTCGATTCACGGCGTAATCTCTTAAGAACCACAGTAGAGACTGCAAAATGTTGCTCAGTGGTATTTCTGGATAGGGCGGGGGTTCTGCGAAGTATTCGTACAACATAAAGATCTAATCATCACAATTTATAGTTGAAACAGTTTCTACTGATATTGTGAAATATTGTCTCTTGGAATGTTTCTTCAATGTGAAATATAAAAGCCAATCTATTTTATCAACATTTTGTACCTACCTATTGACCTTAATTTGACAGCCTCAACCTTTGTACATAATACCACAATTACTTACTCCAATCTTCATATTGTATCAAAATCCTATACCTTTATGCAAAGCCGCCTAGGATGAATTAAAAATTGGGTATCAAATAACGCTCACCATGAACTGGGAATACTATTAGGCCGAAATAAACAAAATGAATTCTCAACAGAAGAAAGTAAAATGCAGGGATATGCATTTGGACAGACCTCTGTTGTGGATGAAACACGACAAAAAAGTAGTACAATAACTAAGAAGTGAAAGTGGGAAGCATGTTTTGACTTCTGGATAATCATTTTAAATCATAATTCGAATACAAACCCCTTCTTGAAAAAACCGCTACAATGCACGTTCAAGATCAAACTCTAGGATTCAGTTACATTACACGTCGAATTGCTTCAAAAAGTCCCTTGGTACATGAAAAATGACAAAACCTGTGTGGACGTCGAAATTCCAATGATTATGGAAAAACTCCCCCTACCCGCCAACAAATTATATATAGAAAAATTCCAACTTCTCACCATTTCCTCATAGTCGGTATCTAGATATATCTGTAATATTAGTGACACTTAAAATGGCACTCAAAAGTCGAAACTTAAGATGCTGCGTGCGATAGGCACTGCCTTTTATTCAAATCTTAAATTTCTGGAGCGTGCAAAAAAGGTCCGCCCCCAGGAAGATCTGCGGAAGTATGAATTTGTCTAGATTACCTTACAGATAAATCCGCAACTGCTCATAGCAGTATGTTAAGCTACCGTTATGGCATTTTAAGATCTGACTGGAAATAGTAGTAAATTCTTTACAACGAAAAATACGTACAGTCTATATATATTATTCCATACATGAATCAAGAAAATGTTCTTGTGTCAATTAACATCCTACATTCCTATCCCCCGGCATTCTGCAACAACTTCTTAAGACAACACTTTACGAGTAACAGAACAACTAAATATTTCCCTCATCCCAAACCAATTACTTTAAAACAATTCCAACAATCAGACAAATTTTATTTGAGCAATTAATTTCAGTTTGTAAAATTTCAGTTCATCCCATGTGATGATAGAGAGTTAATTGTATTTGTAAAATTCACATATGCGTAGGATGTCCAACAACACAGTCAGTGAAAGTTAGAGAAATTATTTTGGGGTCGAATTTAAGGGTTGTGGTTTTTAGTTGAATTACTTCAATGAATTGCTACTGAAACACGTGAATAAGATTTCCTTAGAGAGTTGGTGGTTTATGATACTACTTAGACATTTTCTGGGGAACTTTTATTTGATGTTTTTTTAGACGTCCCTAAAAGTGGTAAAAAATTTATTGATGGC
This sequence comes from Hermetia illucens, assembly GCF_905115235.1. NCBI lineage: Eukaryota > Metazoa > Arthropoda > Insecta > Diptera > Stratiomyidae > Hermetia > Hermetia illucens. Next base: position 67,387,510 of record NC_051851.1, on the reverse strand, counting down.
TTGAAAATTGGTACTGTGTTCTCTATTGAGATGAAGTGTTTAAGAGTGGAGCCCGCCTTCAAGCTTGTGGAAAATTCAGCCATAATTCTTTGTATGTTTTTTATAACCAAAAAGAGGAATAATTAAATTTTTAGAAATAAAAGAAGAATTCACTTTTCGGAACAAATTACAACATTTGAATAATGTGAAGTGAACATTGAAGAGTGTTGATGATACAGTATTATATATTTCAATATCTCCTAAACGGAGCGTAGCGCATCCACCATGCTCGAGCAGCATCATTGCCGGTTCAACGATACGTACTTTGCTTTCTCCAGGCGAAGCCTACACACCCCCCTACTATCCGCCGCCATATATTTGTATTTGTGTGGAGTTGCGTCCTGCATAACATGGCCAGCAACTGAGTTCTCAGTATTCTTTAAAATGTGACCTATCTACTGCCACTTCTGCCACTAATCAAAATATCTAAATAATATTAGGCGATGACGGCTTTACGGTTTCTTACCAGGGCAGAGGCAAATCGTCAGACACTGCCTCACCTCTGCCCTAGAAGCAGCGTGACCGAAGCGACTCGCAGATGTTAAGTGCTTCTTTATATAATTCGCAGAACACAATATGACTACGAATTATATTGAGCGCAAATCCGCCCATACTATTGACCAGAGCATGGCCAGAGCTGAAAATATTTTTTTTAGAATTGCGGGATCCCAAGTCCGGCATCAAATTGTTTGCATCAATCATCAATCATCAATAGGACCCCGCAATTCTCAAAAAAAGAATACAACATATTATCTGTCCCATAACTCATCGTTCAAGATTTTCTAAGGATAGCGTACACCGATAAGAGGGCAGTGACAGTCCTAAATAACAGCACAGAGAGAGTTGAAGAAAAATTCCAATAAGCAGTTTGACCTTATAGAGTTGATATACAGTAGATTGGTAGGAATCGTCGAATCCACTGACGAGAGCATCGTCAAATAGAAACATAATATCACAGAGGTTGGAAGAAAAAGGTATTAAATTGAGAATATAACAAATTCAGCAACTTTCAAAACGCTACAAATGTATGACTTACTTTTAACCACTAGATTCCATCCTTTTCATTTGCGTCTTTCTTACTCCATCCAATAAAATCTTTCATTTGCTCAAAATTGCGACGATGTGCTGCAAAATGGTATGAAGCCGCTGGAACCTTGTTTTATTTTCATTGACCCTTAATCCAACTTCCTTTGTTGTCTCCACCGATATAATACCTTTTTCAATCACCGAATATGTCGCGCCATAATAACTACCCTAGCAGTGTTCCATTCCTTTCGAATGTAGGCTTTTTTCTAACAGCATTTTTATTACAAGATTAAACAGGATAGAGATAAGACAGTGGCTTTGCTTTAGTCCTACCTCTGAAGTAAAACTTTTAGTATGCGTTGACTGATAATTCTGCCACATATTATCGAGAGTTTCTTCAGATTCAGCCTAAAGATCAGTTATGAGGCTTTCTTATATCATTAAGAGGTATTCCATGTGATTGAGAGCATGCTTTAGTTTCTCCACATCGGATTTTAGAGTCTTATTCCCATTCAAGTAATTCAAATTGATACGGCCGCAGCTATATTTTACTCTTACGGGGAAATGATCAGTATCGTGGTCACTACGGGAAGAGGTTTGACATCAATGACATTTTTCCAGAAGAGTATAGTCGATTTTGATACAAGTCTTTTCATTAGGCAACTTTTTAACTGAGAGGAAGGCTTTTTTAAAAAGGTCACATAAATATCGGCTTCCGCATTTATTCAATAAATCGATGAGCATCAGCTCAACTATGTGAAGTAAGCTTTCCTTATGTCAATATATACCTTCATAAAAGTAATGTGTTAAATATTTGAACTGCTTGTCGGTGGGATCAAAAACAAAGTCAACTGCCCTCAAGTTGCAATCGAAGGATGATTCACTGTTCTTGAATGTGTCAAAGGTAGAAGCTCAGATTGATCAGCTGATTAGCTTGCCTTGATTTGTGCGCTGAGGTAAAATATGCTTCTTTTCCTACAGATACTTCCAGTAGACTAGTTTGAACCAATCGTTTGAGACTCTTTTTATAATTTGGAAGCGAACAGATTTGCCTTAAATGCCCCTTCAAAATTCGTCGGAGTCTGAGCGCCACTGAATGGCATTTCTCTCGCAATTGTTGATAATGTGGTAATTGGCTATGTAAATCAGAAGGGTCACGGCGATTCGGCCACAGTTTTCAGATCAGTCAGATATGCTGGTCAGAATACATCAAGTGCTGTCCAATTGTTGTAAACAGCGTCTTAAAAACTATTAAATTGTTGTCAATGCCTGCGTTGATTCTCGAAAGTCTTGTAGTTAGTAATATTGCTGTTTGTCATTTGCGTTTTGCGTCAAGAGAAGATGCCTCAGCTTTACCACTTGAATCTTTTTTTGGCGGCTTCATACTTCTCATTTTTGGGGAGGATCTTATGCAATGGAGGCAAGTAACGGCCTTTTCACTTCTAGAGAACGTAATACAGGTTTACGTGATTACATTGATGTTAAATGTTGCTTAAACTTGCGAGAACCAAAAAGTCACCTCATCTACAAAGGAGGATGAGCCTTTGGAAACTCGAGCGGCTGCAATCCCCGAATCGTTCGTTGTTCCTTTGGAGCTCATCCTAGTTTCCTCTTTCGTCCTCGGATCACAAAAGAATCGCTTTCCTTAAATATTGTGACTGGGACTATGGAGGCTTAGGTACATTGTGAAAAATATAGGGAAAGTTAGTTTGGCTAGAACTACTGAATCTATTGTCACACCACTAGAAAATCAACAATTAGCTTTTTTTGCCTCTCTAATTCCGAGTAATGGGGCTACGGATTGCTTTGAGGGAGAAGGGAACGAGTTTTCCATGAGTCACCGCATATCATAAAATTGCCACGCAAAGCATTCAAAATACAATACATTATCCGCTTTCCTGATTTCGCAATGGGTGTTTTTTATGGAGTTTCATTATCATCGTAGTTGCACATTTAACACGAAATTTCCCAGATTACCACGGCAGCTTTCAACGCAATTTCAAAAATCGCTAAACCTTGCAGTTTCTATTTACTTATGGGATGACAATTTGTAAGAATCAGGAAAACTTCACCTTTCATTGCTAGTACCCGTATGATCCTTGAAAAGATGTTCCCAAAACGGGATCATTTGATTGATTGCAAAATCATTATGCAATGCATTAAGCTATTTTCCATCTACTCCTTATAACGCCAGCGACGCTTTAAAATTATACTCGCTCTTACCTCGTCCTTTCTCCGAATAATGTCTTTCGTAATGTCGTAAGAGTAAAGTGTATAAGCAACTTTGATGGATGTACATAACCCAACAATACTCATCACCCATAAATATTTTCGAAACTATTATATAAATTGCAATTAAATATCCAGGTATGCTACCAGAAATAGGGTAAGTGGCTTACCACTTACTAATAGTACTCGATAAGTGCATGGGTCACGTTTTCTCTATACGTGGCTCGTTCACTTGATACCAATTCATTGTCCCTTTGAGAATATGTTTGCAACTTTTCTACGGACGGTAATATGAAATTCAGTCCCGACATTTTTTATTGCAGTAAATTAGATACATATGCCAACAAATTGCCTCCTACATTGTTTGTAAATCCAACAATTTATATCAATTTGTGTTTCTTATGACATCTTTTGCAATTTAATGACAATCAGCTTAAAAAAAGGTAACATTAAAATCTGTCCCTCGAAAACAACTTTTGAATACTCAAGGGTCCTTTAAGAAAAATGCCAAGCTATCGGAAAAGTCCTTTATTTTAAATTATGTTGAAAAGGTTATCATGCAATTTTTCAGAGGGTAAATGGTTTAATTTATGTTAAACGCTTTTTTGCATTTGATTTCTTTTGAACCTGCAAAAAAATTCCATTAAATTAATTTTACTTTAATTTCCTTTCATTACTTATGGTTGAAGTTAGTGAGATAAATAAGGGATGCAAAAAATTCCCAGCGACCGTATTTAATGAGGGTAATTTGAAAAAGTGTAAATTGGATTTTGGAATGATTTGTTTGGAGAGACAATTAAAGATAAATAGGATGAGTATCAAAATACGCCGAGATCTTTATTTGAAACTTGACTCCGAGGAGCCTCCGGTCGGCAATTAAAATCACTGTTCAAGGTTAAGGAATAAGAAATGAGTACAGAGCCATTAATAAATAAAAAATCTAATTAATGGATTCACATCCAATGCAAGTGCATGTCTCTGCAATTTTGCAATTAGCGGGAAAGTGGGACTGAATTTCAACAATTGAACTTTGCTGGTAACAAAGGAACATTCTATGAGACTTGAAACATGTGGCGCGCTTTCACTTTTTACATTAACCACCTGTCCGGAGGAGTAGGGGGGTTAAGTCAATAAGAATATTTTAATAGCTTTCCTAACGAACAAAATGCACAGAGTACACGTAAACGAATAGCATGCGAAAACCTGCGGAAAGATTGGTGTCTTTTGAGATAAAAATATTCCTCCAATCTGAGAAGCAGAGAAGCAACACAATATAAACTTTTCTGTTGGTTAGATCAAAAATTTTACATTTCATCTAAATGGATTCATATACAATACAACCATTTATGGAAAGATATAAGAAGGCAAAATTGAGAAGATGTATCAAATATGTAATTAATACTGACGGTTTTTCTAAGACAAAATGAGAAGTACAAAGGTATGAAAATAAACGCCATTCATACTAACTTGGACGAACCTTTTCTCTGTCTACCCAGAAGATACGAAGGGTAACTATCACATATTATTTATATTATGTAGTTGCATTTTCTTGACGTCAAACCATACTGTTCATCCAGACCTTCTAAGCCATCTTTTATACACAACTCGCTCCAAATGGGTTGGGATCTGTGAGCTCAACATATTTGTTCGGGCAGTAAGAAATGCGATCCTAGAAGAGAGAAGCTATTTGATTTTATCATTTCTGGTGGTCTCATGAATGTGAACTCCACTCCGAATAGGTTCGCCCAGTGTAGTTCCTTTTCATTTTTCAATGTCGTAGCCATGAATCCGATTCCGATTCCATAGAAGGATTCTAGTCCATGTAGAGGCATCCCTGCTCCTTTTTTGACCAGCTTGTCCGCTGTCTTATTCCCTTCTAACTCAATGTGGTCAGAAACCCAGAGTATCCAAACATTATTAAGCGAGCCGAACGTGTTCGGTGTGTCAAGGTATTAATATACCAGTTTAGAGCTCACTGGTTTGGCCCGAGCACCCTGATGGCCGCTTGGCTGCTAGTCAGAATAGCGATGTTCTCTTCCCTATAATTCCTTTGGAGGTTGAAGAAAGCACATCTGGTTATGACATTAGTTCAAAGTACGTTTTCCTTCGACCAATGACCCCGGCACCCACTCTCTCTGCAGTAAAGAATCCGTCAGTGTGCCAAGTAATTGCTGTTTTAAGCAGTATGTCATTGCTAAGCTCTCCCAGTCATTCTGAAGGTTGTCCTTCTTGTTGTATACTCTTCCCTCTTTGGTTTCAAAGATAGAGAACACAATTCTTAAAGATGGAGGATGATAGACAGCGCAATTCTGAAAGCCAAGTACGCGAAGAGGTTTTTCATTGACATTGAACGGTCCTTTCACTATGAAACAATCACACGTCATTTCGTTTCTTAATCAAATGAAATTGAATATGATCATTAGAGGTTAGGATGATCATAAAATCTTTCAGTTCGGACAACCATTACCAGACTCAGACCCATCTTCGAACTGGAATCCATTGAATCTTTAAAGGTTAATAAACTAAACAAATAAACATTAATGAATAATCAATTGTGGTCATTAATAACTATTTTGCTTAAGTTTTCCTCAAGAAAGTTCAGGGCTAGTCACAGTATATTTCCATACATAATATGAACGCGCAATTTTGGCGAATAACCTCACTTTGAGGTTGTCTTTCCAATCGGAGAAAAAAATTGCCAGTTTCTTTTAGTTTTGCGCCTTGCTGACCGTTAAAAAATTAATGTATTTTAATTGTACAGAAAAAGAAAAGAATTGTTATGCATTGGATTAACTGATGTGAATTCATGAAATTTAAGATAGCAGTCGACACACTTAGCAAAAACCTGACGATCTTTTGGAAAATATCAGCATTGCTGTCGCCATAAATATATTGAGATGCATAATGTGATTCCACTTTAGGAAATTCATTTTCTTCTCTTGATTGTTTCTGGATAATTACTTAATAAAATGTAGACAAAATATCCTTTTTCTATCTGGGATGGTGTAAGGCGGCGATTAGGTGCCGGTTTGCCAACTTGTAAAAAAAATGTCCCTTGCATGCAAAAATTTGGAAATTTAACGGTTTATTAAAAACTTTATGTGAATTGCCATTGATGTATTGGATTCTCGATTTTGCAAGAACAAAAGAAGGAAACAGTAGATTCAATATACTAATTATTAATAAAGAAGGAAAAATTCATTTTAAAGCTAATAATCAACTTCATTAAAACTCATCACATAATGGAACAAAAAGCCCCAACAGTACCTACACAAAGGTAAATCTAATTAATTAGAAGCCATACACGGAACACACAACTTTTGAAGTTCATATAAAAAGCAATAAGCTTTCACCAGAAACACTCTCCTCTGAAATGTTCACTTATTAAACTGAATTAATTACTTTTACTAAAACTAAAATAAAACCTATCTCACTGCCAAACTTATTCCCTTTCGCAAAAATTATAATGATTTGTTCTCTCCTTTGTTGTGAATCTCAGAAAATATCTTCAATTATTCATTACCACACTTACTCCTCAATTAACTCGTTTTTTACATTCCAGAATTGAAATAAGATTGAAAGAGTGACGAAGACGGCTACGGTTTCGTACCAGGGCAGAGGCAACTCGTTAGACGGTGAATCACCTCTGCCTTGGGAGCAGCGTGACCGAAGCGGTTTGCAGATGCTATACGCTCCCTGTTATATATAATTCGCAAAACTCGACGAGGGTGCGAATTATATTCAACGTGAGTCCGCCCGCAGTTCGCACTAAAGCTTGGCCGAAACTAGACAATTCTCAAAAAAACAAAAGAAAACTAAAAAAAGACCTTTCCAGTAGTAACTTCTGCCAAGTTCCCTTCTTGCTTCAACTTCTCATGGAAGGACCGGAAGTCCGTCGGGGGAAGTTATCATTGATAGTTTTAGCTCCCGTAACGTTTCACCAGGTTTTTCACAAAGCGCCTCTGATTCTTCAAAGAGTTCAATTATCGTCCTGGCAATGGAACCTTCACTATCAACGACTGTTTAGTTCCGTTGCCCTCTCCTGTCATTTGGCGATACCAAAAAGAAAGCGTTCCTACTTAACAAAAGACTCTTGTGTTAGGTAAATAACAAAGGAAACAGCATTTGCTATCATTTCACAGTCCTTACGATCAAGCGTTTCTTTCTTTCTCCAGGCACTCCTAAGTTATCAGTTGCGTTTACCGATCACCTCTTCATCTTTTTCTCTAACCAGGACAATTTTCAATAATTGAAACTAACACAGCTTAAAAATTTCTTCAAAATCACTTCAATTTTAATCAGTAGAGTCAGGAAGTAGGTGCGGAAAATAGAACAAAGGATAGTGAAATGCAAATAAAATTTGTTATCGGAATAAAACTTAGAACAATACATGTATATCCACTAATTTTCACAATTAATCTCTTCGTTTTGGTAAAATAGATTAATGATGTTTTAATTCAATCCTGCAACTTTTGGATGGATGCTTTTTAAGGTTCTGTGTAAAACAAAAAAAACCATTCAATGTCTATCATATCCGATTTACTCGGAAAGGGCTGAACCCATTGTCGGGAAATTTCATGACAAGGTGTAGTCTGTGAATCCATTCATAATGGTGTCCATATAAGCGAGGGGTACAGTTTTTTTCAGAGTATATGATCATGTAGGGTATCAAATAAAGGGGCTCGGTTAGTGCTTTTCGAAACTGATCTTATTTCTGGTATTGAAACTGGTCTCGTTCTCAGAACCTATCTGGGCAAAAATCTGAAAAATTCACAATATACGAAATCTAGGCCTCAAAATACATGGTATATTACCATATTTTATAATTTTACCCGGAAACCCCCCTTAAGTTCATGCTAGAAGTATAAAATGGCATCAGTATAGATGATAATATAGGGCATAGTTTTGAAAAATTTGAACGCAATCCAACTATTATTAACAAATTTATACAAGATCAAAGTTTTGCAATTTATGTAAATTTATTGGACTCAAACACGTGTATAACGTCATCATCATATAAAGTAATACGAGCGGCCGGGTTCCATGGGGACATTTTAGTTTTCCTTTTTTTAGTTATGATATTTGATAGCATCAATTAGGATAAACACTAACGTATATATGTTACTATCGGTGGTATTTGCTTTAAGTACACATTTGTCTAAATGCTTTTGTGGACGGGGTAAATTGGAAATGCGTGAAGATGCGTCAGATCAAATTAGATGGGCAACGTTTGTTTATTAAGGATGAGCATAATATTTATGTCGTTGATATGTATATACATATGTACATACATCTAAAGATTAGCAATTAGTGAAGGAATATTTTGCATGTTAGCGATGTACGAATAAAAAATCGTGCTTAGAGAGTTCTTCACATAAAAGCAGAACACAAAACCTTTATCCTCGAAGCGCCAAGCTTCCGGCATTCCGACTTATATTCTATTTATTAGGTACCCAACTAAATTTTCACTGTTTTTTGGAGAGAATGCAACTTTATTGTGAAAGAATGGTCATAAATGAATCATTCAAAGTATTGCTCCGCAATATCTGGGGGATATTACGGGTGGGGTAGGACTTCCCATTTGAGCGTTTCGAGGTAGGATTTATCGGCTTCGGCAACGTGAGTCCCACCATTTTAATGATGTAGAATCACTTTTTCGTGTCTTTGCTTGTATTGTGGCGGTTTTTTCACGCAGTACTCGGCTCAATAGCATCAATTGAAGTCGGTACCTTTCACCAGTGATAGTTTCGTTCGAATTGAAAAGCTCATAATAAATAACACCGACCTAGTACTACCAAATACTAGCATAACCATCGCAGCGTGAACATGCGGCCGAGCCGACGACATAAAAGCTAAACCAGGCAGCTCCCACGCAATTTTTTTCTTTGGGTTGCTGTAATGAATTCGTTTTCTTTCATTCGTTAGGAAACGATAACACGCTCAACATCCCTCGGTTTCAAATCATAAAGAATCCAATTCCTTGCTTTTGAATCTGTTCCAACGCATGCAATTGCTTAGAAATGGCTTGCCGGAATATTCCCTGAAACAAGCTCTTCTTGCGTTTGGCATGGATCCTCATCAAACAATGCCTCCAATTCAACGTCTTCGAAGATTTTAGGCCTTCTTTCAAGCCGACAGTCGTCAACATCGGAATCACCGTCTTCGAAGCGACGGAAATAATCACGATATATTGCCTCCCTTACATCAATATCTTTGTAAACTTTTCCTGGGCTCTCGATGCGCTTTAACCGGCGTTTTCTTCGAATACCAACCAAAAGTATATGACGCCAAAACAAAATCACTAATGTGTCAAAACCAGTTGTTTACCATATATCTAAACTTGGTTTATAACGTTTCGGATATGTCAAAATCAATCAGCACTTACTGCTAGGCCATCTATTTAAAAATCGCCGGAACTTAGTTACCCACCTAATATATTTCCTTTTTACTATATTTCTTTTTCTCGAACCACTAAGTTTCACGAAAGCAAATAACTAACTTCGATTTGCCTGATAAGAGTAAAATCAGTCCGCTCAACATGCTTCGCGACTTTAAGTTTGTTGATTACTCGGGCTTTTCCCTAGAAAGCAAGATTTCCCTCGCTTGATCAAATATTCTTGTCAGATATGAATCAAAATATGTAGATTTCAATGTGTTAACAATTCCACTCAAAGAAACTTTCAAACCTATCGACAGAACTCTAATAGACCTATTTTAATTTTTGTCTGATAGGAAAACGATTTTTCCGTCAGAAAAAAATTAAAATAGTTTTATTATTCTATTTGCAAAATGTTTGGAAGTTTTGTTGCTTGGGGACATTAACGCATTCAAATTTGTATTCATATCTAACAAGACATACTTCGTCGCTAACTCAATGTAGAGTTAGCACCGATTCCTCTCCTAGATAGTCTTGATAAAAAAAATTTAAATCTACTTCAAAATTTGTCCATTTTCTGCCACCCGAACATTTAACCCAGCATCATGTACTGGATGCTAGTTATTTATCACTGAATTAAAAAAGTTTAAGGTAACACAATCAACGAAAGACATCCTTATTCCAAAGTATCACAAAAATATGTAACAGCGGCCAAAATACAACCCTTCCTTCGCTGTCAAATAATATCATTTTTTCGTTCTCTGTTAAGTATTATCATTTTTGGGTACGGATATTACAAATGCGGTGTTGGCTCGGATAAATGTACATTATCCGAATTCTAGAAAAGGACATCAAGATAGACTTCAAATCCCTTAAGATAAATTACGAGAAAAAGTACCATCACCACCACGCCAGCTTAACTCCCGGTGAAAAACCAAGTTTTCGTGTGTGAAAGGCAATATTATCAGTGAGCTATTAATATTTTACTAGACGTGGGTATGCGATGAAATAAAAATCTCTATCCTGGAAAGGAAATGTATTTCTACTGTTTGATTGGATAAGGAAGAGTAAAAACCCTCAAACCAATTCGGCCTCAACTTCTACTTCTAGTATAGTCAGTGAATGAAAATTAAGGATAAGAAGATCTTCGGGGTAAGAAAAATGATGATAGTTTCTAAACAATATTTCAAAACAATCAACAATAAAATTACATTGCTTTGAATTACAATCCCATACCATCCTTCTGGTTATTCAACATCTTTAGTAGATATTTTTAGAAGAGTATTAATTTAAGAAGAGAAGTACACGTAGAGATACTAAAATTGGGAATAGTTACAAATCTCCTTGAAACATAGTATAATAAACTACAAAAGTTTCCTAACAACTAATCCAAGGGCTCTCAAGCACTTGACAAATAAGACGACATAATAACATAATGAAATCAATATCAGTTCATTTTGTGACAAACAAATGCCACACTCATAAAAACAATTTATCGAATGATACAAAAATCAGCACGAACTGATAAAGTGCCTAAACCAAAGGAAATGATATTTCCAAAAAAATTGATTGTTGTGGGTGGTAATTAATTATTGTAGTGTACACTTCACCCACTAATTCGAATACCATTCGAATACCAATCAAAGCTGATAAGCGATAGCAACGTAACATTACTTCCATTTGTAAAATAGAAACAAACGCAGGGAGGAGAATTGCCTGACGTTCGATTGCTGATATTAAATCACAAAAGGTATTCAAAGAATGTCCACAAGTCGAGAAGTTCTTATAATTATGGTGTATCCTTGCAGCTTTCTAAGAAGATGTTGTGAGGTTTGTCAACTTAGGCTAGATAGTATTGTGAGTGGATAGAGTGGTTGATTGTTCAGTATCTGGGCTTGACTTTGTGATAAAGATACTTATGTATGTGTTATTGAATTGTAACTCCTTAACGAGTTTTAGGTCAAAGTAATATATTATTTAAGATTTAAGTTACCTGTACGTCGCTAAGTTCAATATTATTAATGTTACATAGTTGTTCTGGTTATTCCTCAGTTCAGATTAACCTGGGGTCTCTACTGGCCTCTATTGTGATGTTAAATTATTTTAAAATACTTTATAGTTTTACTCTTGCTAACATGCTAATAGTAGAAATTATCCATCTTTTCAGAAGCACTTCTACAATGGGAAATCCATCAGTTCCACTGCTTCTTATTGTGCTCTACGTAACCCTGGTCACATGTGAACATTATGTCGGTGATGATATATCAGCGAAAAGGATCAACTCTCTACTGACTAGTGATAGTGAAGCAAATAATTTTGACTCAGATGAAAATGCCCTGGATAAACGACATGAACGCTATGGATTTGGATTGGGTAGAAGATCATATGTGTTAACAACAAATTCACAAGGAAAACGATTGCCAAGCTATGATTTTGGATTAGGGAAACGATCACGATACTCATTCGGTTTGGGAAAGCGAACTTTCGAAGAAGATTATCCAGAAAGTGAATATGCACTGAACTTCTTGACATCGAATCTTGATGATCCAAGTAAGTAAAAGCAATCTTCAATTAATTTCATTTTAATTTTGTGGAACATATGAATTCATATGGACAGATTCAATATCCAAATGTTTGAAGTTACGAAGGAGAAAATCATTAGAATCAATAAGAAGTAATGGCACTTCATAGCCACTTAAACTGATAAAAAAGCCGTGATGGCCAAATACTTATGATAAGAGTGAATGCGCCCATTCTATTCTTTGCGTTGAACAGCCCTTCGAAAAAATATCCTATAATTCTTTTAATAAAAGAAAAGCAACATGCATAGGTAGATTTGCAATGTTTACCCTTAAACACATTTTCTGCTTTTTTTTTAAATTTCGTGTATAAGAAAACCTTATTAAAATCGGTTTATTGTTTGTCTTCTGTCTGTTCATCTGACTGTCTACCATATGTACTTTTCTCAGAATCAGTTATACTTGCTAATAGGAAATTTAGTGGGCAGGTTTGAACTATGACCTCCCATACATACAATGAGAAACATAATTCTAAGTTAAGCTTAAAGAGAAAGGGGTCGCCATATATATAACAGAAGGGTGTACATTTTTTTACCGAATATAGCCATGTGAAGTATCAAATGAAAAGTATTGATTAGTATTTTCCTCTTAATTTTGACTCGAAACTTTTCTCCGTTATGAACGTGTTCAAAAGAAATATTTGAATTATCATCATTTTTTCATTAATTATGGAAAAAAGCACCTTTAAAAGTACGATGTCATCCCAAATGTTGATTAATATTCTTTGCAATTTTGTAAAGAATTGTACCTCAAAATTTCATAATGAACCATTTATTGTCTTTTTGAATTAGAAGTTTCATAAATGCGGAAAAACTCATTTGGAGAAAAGTGCATTTTAAAAAAAAATTGTTTGAAAAAATCTCTAGCCGGTGGACCCTGACACTATACCCGGTAATCGCTCAATTCTATCAGCATAAAACTTACAGGAACGCGAACTTCGCTTTGAAATTTCTGAAAACGTCATAATGTGGATTTCCCCTTAAGTTCATTCTTTAACTATGAACTTGCGGTAATAAAGTCTATAATATAATGCACGATACTACCAAGTTCCCCAAGGCCCTGAGTGTTGAGCAAGAACTAAAGTTGAAAAAATTGTGGTTTGGTCAAGGGCAGAATCAACTCATTAGACAAAAGTGGTATTTGCTCTCTTAAAAATTCTGAATATAACAAAACCTCTGAATAATAATTCTGGCCTAATGCTGACCGACCAAATTTTGTTTAGGAATTGATGGCGGACCGGACCTGTTGAGAAGCAACTTACTGCCATGGTTGCATGGCATAACCAGCAACAGAATTCTCGCTTCATTTTAACATATGTCACTCTCGCTTTCTGATCAACGCATCTACAGGCATCCGACCTGCACGCTCGCAAAGATCTTCGGTCGCAATGAGATCAGGCAAGAGTACCCCGATAACACATCCAGGAAGCAAGTATTGGCCAATGCTTCGAGCTGTTGATTAACAGCGGTGGTCACATTCTGTGTTCTGTTCCCATAAACACGCAGAAAAAATATTAGCACAGAACAGTTTCAACTGAATCTTAGGGTTAAGATAACTGCATTTCCACATTTTGAATAGCAAAGGCGGCAAGGTTGATGCTGCCGGTGGTAAAAGCGGCATTTCCGTGACATACAGATTGATCATAATCCCCGCTGTTCTGCCTGTTAATGCGGATAGGAAGAATGCGATTATCCGCCAAAGTGGTTAACTATATTAGTATTTATCTTCAATCTAACTCTACTTGCCTCCCTTACCAAATCCAGATACATTTGCCAAAGATACAAAGAGACAAAATGAAATAACATCTGTGAAAAGATACATCCTGATACATATTTGCAACGGCAGGGAACACGCAAATGCTCCTCTAATTGTCGTACTCATGGCAGGTGCTCCTTTTCGGAATCTTAATGATCATCTCCTTTTTCCACTCTTTGGGAAAGATCTCGGATTTTCAGAATTTCCGTATAAATGGAAGTAGCAGATCTGCGCAAATCGCAAAAGCAGCGATGAATAGCTCTGTGGCAGAACCGTCGCCCTTATGCCTTTTTGAGTACCTTGAAAGCCGAGATAAATTCTGTTCTATTTGCAAAAGAAGTCCGTACTCGCATGCTAGCCATTTCATTCACAACAGGCTGCTACCATAACCAACGTAGTAATAAATCACACTCGAAACTACTCGCAGCGATCACTGTCTTGAATCCCTTACCAAAATCAAATCTTATGACGCTCCTTTAGGACGCCGGCGACGATCTTTCTAGCGCCCAAGAAAAGAGCACTTTTAATGCTGGCCCAATGCTCATGAATATTCTCAAGCGAATTATTCAAGGTATCTACTGTCCGACCAGCCAGATAGCTCCCCCGCTGTTGAGCGACAGCTGGATAATATATATAAGTAGTCAATGTTGAATTTGAGGGGCGCAATACACAAGCAAAGACAAGATGATGTTCCCTTTCACCCATTCCATTGCCACACACATTCTGAAGGTAACTACTAAATCTACTGCTGATCATAATATAGTCAACTTATTTACTCCCGGCAAGTTGTATTTTGGTTGAGTAGTTTGCCGCACTCCCCACCTTTCAAATAAATGTCAAAACCAGCTTCGAAAGGTACTGACCAAAACCGCTCAATCGATACTCCACATGACTATATTTAATAAAAAAAAAGTTAAACTCCCCTTTTTCATGTATGAAGACCCCCCGCCCCCTAAAATTCGATGTAGAATTGTGTAACTCACTGTACACGAGAGCGTTCACAGTTCCCACCTTTCCACCAAATTTGGTATCAATTGCTACAACCGTCTTCGAGAAAAACGCATGTGACGGACAGATAGACAGTAAACCGATTTTAATAAGGTTTTGATTTACACAATTGAATTTGCAAAGAAGCGACAGATTTGACCTATTATAACTGTGTTAATAATTGTGCGATTTCCACGAAACTTGGTAGGATCATGCTCATCGTCTAATAGCCTACATTGCTGCAATTTTTTTGGACTTTTGTAATCACAATAGCAACTACAATGGGAAAATAAGTAATTTGTATGGAGTCGAGAATAAACTACTAACTAGTGAACTACGTTTCGGCTCCATGTGCTAGAATAGAATATTCTCTTCAATAGTATTTTTTTAATTTCCTTTACTTTGATATGCTTGTGTAACAACGCTCATTTTATCACAGCTTAATTTCAGCGCCGGCCATCTGAATCGGTAATTAAAAATATGCAGTCGTTCCAGGAAGTGACTATTGTTACTTCGCTAAAATGTTATTATCGTAAAAGAACTCTAATTCTGTTTTAAAAAAAATATAAAGATACAAAAAAGACTAACAGTAGCACAAATCTCAAAAACCAAAACAAGGATAATAGGTTTACTTTGTTCTTAGGACTTTCAATGAGAAAACTGACTTTTTCGAAGAATAATTCCATAAACTTAATGTTATTCCAAGAACAAATATAAACTCCCACTTCTTAGGGGTGGTAAAGTGAAACAATCCCATCTACAATTCATATAACAGGATAGTCATGAAAACAAGTGGGAGGATTAATTTCACAATCAATTTGTTCCTTCTCATACAACTAACCGTAATGTTTTCAGACAAATATTCCCAAAACGTAGGAACGTAGTTGCTAATTGAAGCAAACTATCATATGCTCTTAAATAGAGTAGCGTAACATCATTGAGGACCGCACACTTGCCGGTTGAATTGTGGGGTACCACCGAAGCTAGTATGAAAATACATGAAGGATACAGAAAATATGGAAACACATCCTAATGCATTCGTTGCTTTACTGTACTTACACATTTTGCAAATTAACCAACTAATCACTTCAAGGCATTTATTAGAAGGGATATAAGCAATGTGTGTGTTACACACATATCCAAGGAAGGAATGCAATTCCAAAATAGATACTATAAATTCACTGAACAATGTGCAGTGTATTCACTCCCATATGAAACCTGAATTTCAATTTACTGAGTGAATGATGAGTTCATACATAAATACAAGCCTAGTCCCTACACCTCTGAAGGATCCATGACCTTTGGCAAGAAGAAGGAAGAGTTTTTGCGCTGAGGGATAGATGAGTGCCCATTAGTGACACGAAAATACATAATTCCCAAAATAATTCTCAAACACATAGCCTAATACCTCGAAAGCATGATCGACAAGAAGCAGATTCAAATTAGTTACGGCTTCTTAAATAACAGTTAATTATATTAGTAGATAGTTTTTCACAACTTTTATGCAGATATTGAATTCCGTAAAAGTGGTCCTCTGGCAATTTAAAAAAGTATTCAAACATATAATATAGGAGTTATATCGAATATTTCAAGAATAGGGATATGAGAATTAAAGGTGAATATAAAATAAACAAAAGCCTTTTCATTTAACCGCAAAGCCTTTTCCCAGACATATCCTGTTCGGAGCCAGTTGTTTTTTTTTTCAATGCAATTTTTCTGCTGTTTTTTTATGAATTACATTGATATATTTGCCACAGATAATAATAATACTCTTAAGGAATATTGCACTGCAATTCCTAGGAGAACTATTGTGTTTCCTTCTACTGGTTGGTTATAGTATAACTATAAACTATAGTATGTCTAGGAAGCCTATAACGGACAGTGATTTTAGTATATTTCCTACTTTCCAGTATTTCAACTTGGCATTTAATATGGCATTGAATATTCCTACTATGATCCGTTGGCCCTTTTAGTGAGGTTGGTAAGTTCGCCCAGTAAATTTCCCTCAACCATTCATCTTCAGTTATCAAGATCTTAGCCATGAACCTTTTTCCGATTCCATAGAACGGTTCTGGTCCGTGTAGAGGTCAGCTGTCACATTGTTTTCTAACCCAACCAGCCTGGAATCTAAAGTATCCAGACCTCATTATGCGAGCCAACCATGTTCAGCCTTTGAAGGTATACCCGTATAAGTGTGGAGTTCACTTGGTTGGCCCTAAGCACGTTGATGGTCGCTTGGCTGTCGATTAGAATAGCAATATTCTGCCCCCTATAGTTTTTTGGAGGTTGAAGAAGGCACTCAAGCGTCTTCACTTTGCCCTGTAACTTCAACCTGTTTCAAATTTCTTGTCGAAATGAAGCTCTTATCATGCTATACCTTGGTATCAATAGCTCGTAATGCCACCTACAAAGAATATGAATCTTCCTTTGATATAGGCAGCTACTCCCCTCATTGGTACTCCCGGTAATTCTGAAGATCGCTTTCATTGCCTGCATTTGTATGTTAAGATGAAGAAGAGTTAATCCCAGAGAGACTTCCAGGGATGCCGCACAAAGACCTCCAATACTTCTATTTGCCTACTCTCTAGCATTCTGCCCACCCAGAGGGCCAGAATGTTTCCCACTTCCTTGCGGAACAACATCCATATTTCTGTACGTTATGTGTTATCAAACGCTCCTTCGATGTCCAAAAACATACACAGTGCTATTTCTTTTACTTCTATGGCATTTCATAATACTTCCGTCAACTGATACAGGACAGTTTCGGTTGACCGTCTTGCCCGGTACCCATGTTGTCATCAGTGTGGGGGATTACACATTAGACCCTTAGTTCTAATATAGGCATCTGCGAGCTTTTACACGGACGATGCTAGGCAAGTTGATCTGATATATTTAGGCCGAAACGGATCCTTTTTACTCGCTTTCAGAAAGAAAAACGACTTTTGCCCGCCTCCATGCAGTTGATACATATCTCAAGAGTATGCCCTTGCCACCCGTAGAAAAGACCCAAAGATGATTTTTTCTTCCCCCGGAAGACGCATTACATTGTGGAGCCTACCGACACACTTCTACTGTGAAAATTAGTTCCTCGCCTGTTTTTCCGTACGTTGTCTTACCGTCGAAGCTCCTCCTGAACGCAGCTTATAGTACCATAAACTGCATTTCATACTTTTTAAAATTCGAAAATTTGAGGAATGGAAATTCCAGCAATTCTCGGGCACAGGAAGAGAACATGTTCCGGATGCTCATATTCACTTACATATTCAGAGCAGAACAGGGAATTCCCATGTTCAAAACGATGTAGATACCGGTAGTATACACCACACCCGGTTAGAAACTGGATTAAGTAATAGTGGATATTTGTAATTAGTTTTTGTGTCCACTTCCTTTTGTGATAATTATTTTAACGTTCCCACCACACCCTAACTGGATGCGTTATCTCCTCCCGGACCAGAAGACGGTCCTTTCAACGCTTTGATTCCTCACGTGTCATTAGTACAAAATCAACGTGTCTATACCGATGCGTGCGGTGCGTGGGTCCGCACCGGGTTTCAAAATAGACAATAAACGAAGGAGTTCGCTATGGCCTAACAAATAAAAACCAAAACGCGAGCTAAAACTGAAAACCAAAAAAAACGGCTCGACCGCGCGCGTGTAGCCGTAAGTCTCCGGACCCAAGTGCCGCAATCGAGAGGAAAAATCCACGACGGATCGCAATGCCGATCATGGTTTCTTCTGCCTCAGATCGTGATTGATCGGGATTGATCCCTCCCTTCCTTGACAATTGTCTTTTTGAGAAGACACGGCAATTTTGTAATAATGATACGTGATGGATCAAAGCGCCCAAAGGACTCCCCCACATTCCCGAGCTTGGCTAGCACAGAGGCGTGCAAGAATGTGTCCACCCAGCACTTTGGTGGAGCTTCAATCTTTGGGGGCGGACCTTCACGGTCAATTTCTCGAACTTTTTAGGTTTCTGGGATAGCTTTTGTTTGTATGTACTGATATTTCGGGAACCATTTGGTCACTGAATCGGAGTTGAAATAAACGCCAACAAAACCAAGGCTCTCAGTTCTACAGATAATCGCACTCTTCCTATCTACATAACGGGCAGGACATCGAGAGTGTAAATTAATTTGTCTGCCTGGTGAAGTTCTTTCTGCCGACACCAAGGTTGATTTTACCCGACGCGTTAGCAGTGCTAGGCGGTATCACGAATTACTGATACCAAGGGATAACATGACAACGAGGTTTCACTTCGATAAGAAGTTTGAAACAAGTTGGAGTAACAAGGAAACTGGGAGAGCGTTTCTGTGACATACGGCTTAAACCACCAACTGATTACTTGGTACACTGATAGATCCCTCCAAGGAAAATGTACTTTGAGCCAATGGATAGGTACACTAGCATATTCCAGGCGGAAATATACGCCATAGACAAATGTACTTCCTTTAATTTCCAAAGGAACTCCAGGGGACAGAACATAGCTATTCTCACCGATAGCCAAACAGCGATCAAGGCACTTAAGCCCAGTCAGGTGAACTCTAGACTAGTATGGAAATGCCTTGAGAGACCAACAAGGTCTGGATACTTTGGGTTCCAGGCCATGCTGGGCAAGAAGGCAACGAGGCAGCGGACGAACTAGCCAAGAAGGGAGCAGGAACGCCTTTACACGGGTCAGAACCCTTCTGTGGAATCATAAACGGTTTCACGTCTATGGCTCTAAGAAATGAAGAGGAACGGTTGAGGGAACTATACTGGGCGAACCCATGCGCACAAAGGATTGCTTAAACCTCACCAAAAGGAACCTCCGAATCATATTGGGAATTCTCACTGATCACTGTCGGCTGAACTATCACCTAGGGGAAGCTAAGGATGCCTACGGACACTGCCTGCAGGTTTTGTGAGGAATGTGACGAAACCTCTATACACGTAAAAATAAAACTAGGTAGTTCGAATATATATTGTAGTAGGAGCAAGCTACCTAGCTTTATTTTTATTTAGAAGAACTACAAGCATCGGAACGATAACTATTCTCTATACACGTCCTGGGACAATGTCCGGCACTTGTGCAAAGTAGATTGAGGCATCTGGGAGAACACTTAATACCAGATGCAAAGTTGAAAGATCTGGAAGTAGGGAACATACTAAAGTTCCTGAAGGTTATAAGCTTGCTTGAGATGCTATGAACAATAGGTACACTATAACCAGTAAAAGTGCACAATAGTTCTTTAAGGACCTTCCCTTAACAGATAATAATGATAATAGCAGTGCTAGATTCACCTTCACTGTTTTGTCTAAAATTCGGAAATGCAGATACCACAAAATCAACGTCGAATTGGGATTATTCTGTGTTCTCTCTGCGCTGTTATGTAGGAACAGCATATGGAACCATCACTGTTACTCAAAAGCTCTAAGCCTTCGTTAACGTCTGTCTCTGCGGTGCCATCGGTAAACTCTGAGCTGAAAAAATCTCGAAAGATGTTAATTAGAGTATGGAAGTAACAGAGGATAGGTCACACTCTAAGAAAGGGCAGTAACTCCATTGCGAGCTGTGCCATGCAGTGGCCGACGAATTTGGCCACCAAATATCACAAACTATTCATTCACTTCAAAAGAAAACATCCCTCTTCTACTTTTTCAACCTTGGCTGTTAAACTAAAAAAGAGTAGTCCGTGGACCATAAAGAGTGGGAGCCATTTACTTGGGACCAAATATTAAATTCCAAATAAATTCCTAAAAGAAAAGTGTCTAGCTCGCTGCAGCCGTTGTTTACAACTGAAAGTCTGTTACTTTCTTACCCAGAACATGAATTGCAAATCTAACATCTTTTCTTAACATAAAATCAGTTTTATCGGGAAATCTAGCCAATCAGAACTATTCTTCTATTTACCTGTATATACAGTAAATTCTAATTTACCAGGAAAATGTGTTTTTCCGATTTCGACTTAGGAAATTGAAATTTACTGCTACTGCTACAAGTGCATACATCATATATGTGTATATGTACACATATTGAATAAAAAAGAATGATATAAGAACCATATACCAAATATAATTGAAAGATTCCTTAGTGGAACAGTTAAATGAAAGCAAACAATACATTTATTAACAAAATTGTAATCTTATAACAAAATTCATAAATTTTAAAGTAATCTGTTGTTTTTGTCTAAGCGGCTTGTTTCTGACTTTTGTCAAAAAAAATCTATTCAGTGCCAAAAATACTGTATTCCACCCGGTACATTCGGTTTCGACAAAATTGCTGCAAAAATAGCGTTTAATTGGACGATTTCTTCTCTATCAAGTATTTTTATTACAAGGTCATTATAATCATTTTCACCACCGCTCTCGTTTCTTGCAATTTGGTGCACGTCTGTCAGAATTCAATGTTCATCAGAATATCAGCTATCGAGACATCGTTGCCAATCTAATTTATAATAAATAGACAGCCAAATTTCTCCTGTTTCATTCTCGTTGTTTTTTGCCATGCATGCAATTACGCAATGACAAATAATTGCCGTCAACTCATTCAAATTTGTAGAAACCTTGGAAATAATTTGTAGTTATGGTAGCCGCCATATCTGACTGAAATCTTTTTGATTCTCAAAAGGAACTTTCTTTTAATTACATTTCTGAAAATGCATTTTGAAATTCTGAGTAATTTTCATGTTCCTTGGTTGAACTTCACATCATATTATTATTCTTGCCGATCAACCAATTTGTAAAAATATCATCCAGACAATGGATGATGCTCTTTCGATTAAGAGCGATAAGAACGGGATCCCATTATTACAATTCGTTTGGCCTACCCAACCTTCTTGTGCAATATTCACTTTAATTTTGTGAATTTACATTGCATTAAATCTAACTGCGCCTAGAAAGCAAGCGAACTGTCAATTGAAGTAAATTTTCAATTGTTGACAGTTCGTAAAAGAAGTCATATTCAATTTGAATGACTTTTAACTCCAAATAGAACTTTCATAACCCTGAAGGCATTTATTTTCTCTACAATTTTATGCATGGATGGAAATTCACACAGCCAAACAACAACAGTACATACATAAGTACACAAACAATAATTTCTTCAATTTATCTCATAAAAAGGCACCTGGTTCCATCCAGGATCGAACTGGAGACCTTCTGCGTGTAAAGCAGACGTGATAACCGCTACACTATGGAACCACATTAACAATAGTATTGCTTATAATTTCACACAGTACGAGATTATTTGAAAGAGCTACTGAGGAAGTGAAAGCTTGTGCGTTATTTTTAACCTGTATCTATCTACATATAATGGACTAAATTCTAATTTGTTTATTCAGGTTTAGAACTATCTGATAAATAGATAAAATTTTAAATTGATTTCTAAAACCTTGTTCTCATTTCATTTTCAGATATCAAACGTGGCCGACCGTACAGTTTTGGATTAGGAAAACGAGCTGCACTACGAAATAACGATCAACGGTATAACTTCGGTTTGGGAAAACGTTAAAGAGAGCTTAAATCCGACTAAAATAACCTTCGATTAAGGATTCCAAAAAGCATGTCTTCACATCCTCGTCCCTTATTCTGAGTAAAAATGAAATTAAAAAAAAAAAATAAACTAAAAAACATTAAATAGATCATTTACTATAGTAAAAATACAAATATGTATAGTCGCTATAAAGTATCTCCGTAAACACATCACTTAAATAGCTTCCCTATAAGTTTGAAACCAGCTGCCTGTATGTAAAGTTATCCAGAAAATAAATTCCACTTGATTTCCCCGAAAAGAAATGACAATTTTTTGAAGTATAGCTGCCAACTAACCCAATTATTTTCGGCTATCATGTTTTCTTTCAACTATTATAATATACATATACTGTATGCTGTGTAAATTGTTAATATATATTATACATAAAGAAATAATATTAAATTAATTATATGGCAAAGTATATAAAAACAAATAAAAGATAATCCATATGTAATAAAACTACGAGCAAATTATTTCCATGTATTCTTTCCTCTTCTTATTTCATTTTAAATTATAATATTAAAGTTAGAAATATGTGTGAACAGAATAGCAAGAAAAGAATGAAAATTTATTGTTATTTGAAAGAGAATTGATTTTAATAAATGAGAAGTCAAAGATGATATACTAATAATTGAATGAATCACAACGGTTTTCATCAATCTTTTTTACGGATACCGGGAGGATGTTAAATTCTATTTCATGTATCTTTCATCAAGTGGTTCGTTAATACCACATGCGCAACTGGTGTGGATTTCCAAGTTTCTGATCATATTTCAGGTATACTCTGGACACGTCGGAAGACCGCAAATTTACAAGTATTGAAAATTCTTTACTTACACATTTTGCGGACTTATTTTGGAAAAGCGATCGGCTGATGAATTGCAGCTAGTGGTGCCCCCCGGTAAATTTTCACTGGAGAAAGTAACAAGGATATTCTATAAATACTTCTTTTTACTGAGAACGGTTTATTTTTGTTTTTTTACTTTGTTTGTTCTTTGTTTCAATACTGAGGAAGCCCAACCGAACTGACAATGGACTATGCCAACTTTTTATGGGGATAATATTTTAGGGTATGGTTAATTACTCTTATAATATTAATAATAATAGTTGGTGCAACAATCCAATTGGATCAAGACCTTGAAGTGTGTTAGAGCATTTCATTCAATAACGTAACGGTACACTACAGTACACTTTAGGAAGCAATGTCCTTAGTTTTAGTTAACTGGGGGGAGCCGCAGCTCCGAGCACTCAGGCCATTGTTAGGCCCATTGTACTATCGCCGTAAGTTGCCTATTCAATGGCTTCCCGCCTACGGTGTTCACAGGCTTTAGCGAATCTGAGAACATTCTCAAGAGGCAGAGAGTGTGCAGATTCTTCATTGAAGAAAACCTTGCCAAGGTGTCTTCGTCTGAGATCTGAGGATGCCGGGCAGCTGCATAAAAAGTGCAGGGCTGTCTCCTCCTCCTCCTCACATTGGCTGCACACAGCCGAAACCACTACCCCAATCTTTTCCATATGGTAGTTTAAGGGGCAGTGTCCTGTCAAAAGCCCTACTAGGGTTTTCATGTCCCACTTCTTAAGGGACAACAAAAATGCCGCTCTAGTGGCCCTAGGCTCCTTCACAAGGATTTTCGCTTGCCGGCAAGAGTCCAAATTTCTCCACTCGGTTGCGTGAATCCTTGCAATTTCACCCTTCAGAGTAGACTTGACAGTAGATGGTCGGATTCCAAGAGCTGGTTCTGGCCCCACCATTTTGGATCCAGACCCTTGGCGAGCCAGTCTGTCAGCCCCCTCATTACCGGCGATGTTAGAGTGCCCCGGCACCCCCATCAGGAATGTTTCGTTCAGTCGGCCAAGTTGCCGCAGCACCTGATGACAACTCCACACCAACTGGCTTGATATGTTGTTGCCATTTAGTGCTGATAATGCCGCCCGACTGTCGGAACAGATTCGAATGGTGCGACCCCTCCATTTTTGTCACAGACATTCTTCTGCTGCCAATGAAATGGCATATATCTCCGCCTGGAATACGGTCGCCATTTTTCCGAGGGGTCGGGCCAGTTCTATAATCGGATTCTCCGAGAACACACCTGCACCCGATCCATCCTCCGTGACTGACCCGTCGGTTAAGATTATTAGGTCTGTAGTCTGAAAAGATTCATGATCACTTGTCGACCATTCTTCTCTTTCGGTGATTACGACAGTGTATGTCTTTTCAAAGACGAATCTGGAAACCATATGATCGGTCGGCATCAGGGCTACCGGATGTTTTTCAAGGAATTTCCAGATAGACGCATCCCCGTTGGATTGGCCGCCTTTCCACGCCCCAATGGTATTGAGCCTATATGCGTCGTTGGCTGCTTTCCGTTTCACCTCCAAGTGAATGGGGGGTAAATTTAGGATAGCTTCAAGGGCTGTAGTCGGCGTAGTACTGATTGCTCCAGTAATACTTAGGCAACCAAGTCTCTGAATCTGCGTTAGCAGCTTCCTGCTGTTAGCAAAGTTCAGTCTTGGCCACCAGACGATGCATGCATACATTAAAATGGGTTTTATTATGGATGTATACATCCAATATATCCGTTTGGGTGAAAGTCTCCAGGTCTTACCTATCGCATTCCTACAGCACCAGAGCAATCTGCACGATTTCTGGTATTGTTCCTGGATATGATGCTTCCACATTAACTTGGAGTCGAAATGTACTCCTAAGTACTTGACTGTTTGTACCGGCTGGATTTCCGCCCCTGCTAAGGTGGGTAGCGTATAGCTGCCCCACCTGACGTTCCTAGTGAACATAACTAGTCCAGTCTTCCTAGCGTTCACCGTGAGTCCATTGCGGAGGTACCAGCTGTGGATTACATGCAGAGTTGCATTCAAGCGGTCACATACTGTGTCCGCAAACTTGCCGGTAATTATTACGGCTAGGTCGTCCGCCAATGCTTGCGCGAAGACTTTTTTATCCTCCAGGAGCCACAGCAGGGTATCCATCACCAAGAGCCATAACAGTGGAGAGAGAACCCCTCCCTGTGGGCAGCCCCTTAGACATCCTGCCTCAATAGACTTCTGGCCGACCGATATGTGGATTTTTCTCCACTCCAGCATGTGAAGGATCCAACTGATTAGCAGCGGTTCGATTCCATGCTGTCCCGCCGCATCACAAATTGTCGCAAATGAGGTATAATTGAAGGCACCTTCGATGTCCATGAATGCGCCTTTATCGGGCATCGCCTTTTCAATTTTTGCCGTAAGTTCATGGAGTGCTGTCTCCGTGGATTTGCCTTTCTGGTAGGCGTGTTGCCTATGGTGAAGTGGCCATTTAGGAATGTGTGTATCCCTTATGAACCGATCTACTAATCTTTTTAGTCCTTTTAGCAGAAAGGACGTTAGGCTGATCGGTCGAAAGTTTTTTGCGTCTGTGTAGGTGGATTTTCCTGGTTTAGGAATGAACAACACCTTCACATCCCGCCATTTAATTGGAATATAAGCGTGCGCTAGACATGCACGATATATATTCCGAATGTGTAGACCCAGGGCATCCACTCCTTCTATTACTAGCGCAGAGATGATGCCATCCGGACCTGACGACTTGTATCTATGGAACGAGTTAAATGCCCATTTAACTCGCTCCAGTGATACTACTTTGCATGCCACATTCCAGTCTCTCGGTTGAGGGCTGTATGCACCTGTTGGCCCCGAGATTAGATTTTGGTTGCTGTGTACTTCAAGCAAATGATTTGCCGTTTCTGCATCGCTTTCTGTGTACTTCCCATTCTGTAAACGTAAATAACTCAGTTTCTGGCTACGTTCTTTGACCAGAATCCGCTTCAGCTTTGAGGTTGCCTCAAGAGAGTTAGTCTCTTCGCAAAAGCGTCTCCAAGATGATCGTTTAGCCGATCTTATGCTCTTCTTTAGAGCCTTCTGTGCCTCTTTATAGCGATTCCAGCTGGTGCTTGATTCACCCTTCAGAGCACGATTAAGGAGCATCCTTGTCGTTCTCCTCTGTTTTGCCAAATCCGAGTTCCACCATGGTGTTTTACCCTTCTTTGGCATCTTGAGTGGAGAGCTTTCTTCGAAAGCTTCTCTCATGCTAGTTGTGATCATTTGGATTGTCTTCTCAATTCCAGCAATGGATTTGATGCGCTTCCCAGGGATCGTGACTCGGCCGCTCAATTCTGTTTGATACATTACCCAATCTGTCTTCCTCGGATTCCGAAATGGAGTGGGTGGAGGTAGATCCATGCCCATAACGAAATCAATACGTCTGTGATCCGAGAGTGTGATATCGTTTGATACTCTCCACTCTCCGATCAGAGCCGCGATGTCAGGAGATGCCACCGTGATGTCGATGATCTCTCGCCTGACCACGTTGAAGAAAGTGGGTGCGTTACCCACATTTAAGATCTGCAAATCGGTTCCTACTAAATACTCCAGTAGTCTCGATCCTCTTGCATTGATGTTCGAACTTCCCCAGCATATGTGGTGAGCGTTGACACACATCCTGCTATTACCGCCATGCCTCTACTTTTGGCATATTGGATAGCTCTGATGAATGTTCCACTGGGAACGTCTTCTGCGTCGTAGGGGAAGTATGCAGAGCACCATAGTATCTCTTTATCTCCCTGTTGACTTTTTATGGTTAGCTTAGCCGATGTGGTGTCGCCATCACATAGGTCGTTAACCAGGTTAGCCTGGAAGTCTTTGGAGACTACCATGCAGGTGCGGGGTCGCTCGCTTCCATTGGCATACAATAGGTCAGCATGTTGGAAGTTTAGGCCCCTGACTGCCCCACCAACAACCCACGGTTCTTGTATGGGGTAAGCAATGTGGTCAGTATTGCGCTCGCCCGACATTATTACCCTGATTTGACTCAGGTACTCATTTACAGCTGAGTCGACTGGTACCCGACGTCAAATCACAATATAAATCCGATTGCCACCAGAGAAATTTGATTACTCTGATAATGAACTAAAAGTGGCTAATAGAAAACAAATTAAGGTAAGCACATCTGGTTCCATGTAAAACGCCTAGTTAGATATACTGAGGCAGTTCAGGATACTACATGGCGAGAGGAGAGGAAAGAGAAGAAAATAAAAACGACGACGAAACTAGAGATGCCGAGAGAAAGAAATTCCCTTCCTTTGGTACCAATACGATGAGCATAGCATAGAATCTTCAATGCAGGATGTTCTTTGCCGATAAAGTTCCAGAGTATTTCTTCGTGGATTCAAGAATTGCTTTGCGTATTATTTTTACAGTTCTGTCGAGTAAGTGTGGTGGATGCTTTCGCAATTTTCAGCTGCACTCAAATCAGTTGTCTTTCTTCAAATCTGTTCATCTGCAATTTCACATCTGTTATTATTGGTATCCAAACCTTAAGGCAACAAATCGTTTCAATTACGGAGAATGAAATCGATTAAAAATCATGGTGAAGTGTTCCTCCCTTCATTTCAGTTATTCGCCACCCCGGATTAGTACATAGTGATAACATGGTGAAGAGTATTTCTGATCACCTAGAAACTTTTCACATATAACTAACTAACGTAATAAGTGAAGGCCTAATTCCCGTTTGCAATATCATCTACTTCTCTTACCAGTAAAACTACCTGCATATTTGTAAAAGCATGAAAGTGGAAAATGCACAAAAATTACCACAACCACAAGAGTATGAACTATTAAAAAATATCAGATCTTAAGCTAAGTGAACTCCAGCAAAGTACTTGCTCACACGGGTCTGCTTGTCATTTTTAAGGTTTTGTGTAAAGTAAAACTTTATTAAAATCAATTCACTGTCTGTCTGTCTGTCATATGCACTTTTCTTCAAAACGGCTGAACCGATCCGAACGAAATTTGGTGGACATATGGGAACTGTGCATACATCATACAGCATAAATTTAGGTGATGCTTAAAGGGAGGCTCCCCATACATGCAAAGGGGGGATTTAATTTTTTTTTTTCATCGGATATAGCCGTGTGTATCAAGGACTGAAAGGACTCAATTAGTACTTTCCGAAACTAATATTAGTTTCGACGAAAATTATAAAGTGTGCGAGTAAGGAATGTGAAGGTACACACTTAAAGTGAGACAGGACTCATTTCGGAAACTACCAAACCCAAAAATCAGAAAAAATCAGGGCGGTACGTCTAGATGAAATCTAGGCCTCAAAATATGTGCCATTTCGATATCCGTTCAAATAAATTTATTAAAAGTAAATTATCAACTTTTAGAAATTGACTGTAAAACCCTCCTTAAGTTCACTCTAGGAAGACCAAATTTTGCACCGGCATAGAGGATAATACCTTGCATACACACGCCATTTCATAGAAATCTGGCTATTAACACCAAAGCTATAGCAGTTCAAACTTACCAATTTGGCGCGAATTCACTGCTTCTAAAGCCATGCAAATAAGATGCTGATGTCATAATTAACGAAAATAATTGACATTCGCGTGAAATATTAAAGTTGCATTTATGAAGAATCTACTTCATCCCAGCACTTTTTAAGGTTTTGTGTATCAAATGAAAGGTCTCGGTTAGTACTTTCCTAGTCGGTCTCAGTGTTGACTTTTTTCTGGAAAGGCGGGGAGTGGAGGGTTGAAAGCGATCATTTCTTTAACGAACCCATTCTCAGAAACTACCAAACCGAAAATCTGAAAAAAATCAAGAGGTTGCGACTGTATGGTGACTACGCTCCGAAATACCCTACATACCGATATCTGTTCAAATAAAATGAATAATAGTACATTACTTTAATTGGCAGCAAAACCCCCTTAAGTTCATCCCCGAAATTTTGCAGCAATGTTGGTTGCAGCATAAAACATGATCCTACCACTGTTATTAACAAAGTTATAATATATCAAAGTTGTCGTTTCTTAGCAAATTCACTCAAATCTCTTCATAACAGAAATACACAAAAACTTTCATACCTGAAGCATCTAGTTTACGGTTTCCCGACTTGTTCTAGTTAGTTTGGGAACAAGCGCATGGCATTTACATCAGTCGACTTTGCCCTACTAGGGCATCTGTATTATCATTTTCAGGCACCTTCGAGCGACTTACGATGTGGTAACAGAGCTGTTTGTGTTGGTTCTGCGGGCGTAGTAGGTACCAATCTGCACTTTCCCCCTGAGAGCGACGTAGTTTTCCGAAGCCCCCTTAGCCGTGCAGTATCTTTTATGACTATTTTAACGTTATTATAACCGTAATACCAAATGGATTCTGGCCAACCGACAATCATTCTTCTTTTATGGTGATTACGTTTGGTCAACCTGGAAAGCGAATGCTCCGCAAACGTTAGGACCAGTGAAATTGAAATGAAGGCACGGCAGTTGGTCGTCTTTGAATACATGAAAAGTACCAATGGAAGCTGCCGAATTAATGCAAGTGGTATTAATAATTAGTACTTGCAACGCAAATTGTGCCTTTCGGAGTTCTCAAAACGAGTTCATTCAAATTAGTTACATTCAACAGTAACAGCCGAAAACGAAAAGCCCCGCCATATTGCAAATGACGCAACAAACTATTATCTATCACGCATTGCAAAAGTTCAATTTTCTCAACTTTTTTACGTTCCGCATTGCGCATCGGATTCGTTGTATATTGCCTCATACAAGTCCGTGAAATGAAATTATTTTATTTTACAGCCTTCTCACTCCGCGCGCACGCAGTCACTCCGCTGTTGTATTTGGGCCTTGTCACGTCACACAGCGTCGCCCAAGTGTGTATTGCTGCCTACAAAATCATATAAAGATACTTTGACACGCAGTGCAGCTTGCGGTTGTAACTTTATATTATGTCTATCACGAAATTAATGCGTCTATGATTCTAGAGTGTAGTATCGTTCGATATTCACGACTTTTTCACAGAAACTCTTATGTCAAGGGGTTCACTTACTTAACCACATTTACGAACTCCGGTCATATCCATATGCATTTCTTTCCTTACTAGATAATATTGTAACAGATCTCCACGTGAAGATATTAGAACTTCTCCAACAAATATGGTAGATGATAATAATGCGGAGCTAGTCTGAAATATTCTCAGTCCATTAGCTGTATATCTTGGTAAGCCACCTAGCAGCAGTTATCAGTTTCAAATTATCCCTTTTTTCCTTTTTATTAAGAATAAACACATTTTACTTGCCTTTTCCTACAATTTTATTAATTGCACATCTGCCTTTCGGGCATCAGTTGTGCCCTTCTTCAGCGCAGTGTCAACACAAGGATCCTGTCATAGGGAAAAGGAACACAAATGTTTTTATCCGAATCCCGTTGTTGAAATTTTTCTGAACAGCAAACAGTTCTAGAACAATAGTGCTGCGTCGCTCCTCCTCTGGAACCCAAAGAAGAAACTGGTTCAAATATACCAGCTCAGTGAACTTTTTCAAGGTTAACCACTCACCCTCCTACACATTGTTGAAGAAGGAGTAATGATGCGCGAGGCATCCATTCGCACTATAATCAGACCTATACACCTACCAACTCAAAACAAAGCTTATCGCCTGTTCAAGATCCAGCCAGTGAAAAGAGGAATATCTCAATTCCTTAGCTAACAAAAAGTAAGCGTACTTTATTTTGAACCCCCCTCCAATGACACTTTAAAGATCAGTATGGTGACTGGTTTGTATTAAAATTATTTAAAGGGCAATAACATACAATGCAAAACCTAGATGGAGTATATATACGAGCACATTATATAACAGTGCGTTATAATTGGCTATCGGCAATAATTATCCATCATATCTTCCATTTTCGGAAAGTTTTCCAATTTAGATAAACTGATCTCAAATGTTCAAATATTTTTTTCTTGCGCATTTCAGCAGTTTTATGAAAATTATTTAAATTGTTTTAATATTTAAAACCGACATTTATCACCATTTTCACCCAATACTAGTAAATCACCGCAATCCAAAAGGCTTCGATAACAGATAATTCATCAAACAAAAATATATTGATTCAATAAAGACACCACTTACAATTCGAAAGCCATTCAACACTACTTTTAACTTAAAACCACATACACTTGCAAATTTACAACGTGCGAGAAACTCTACTGTCAATATTATTTGACTGTTCAATGCACTACAGATCGCATACAATCGCAAATCAAATTAGAAACATTCATACATTGTTCATTTCGATCAGAAGCAAATTGGAAAGATAAGCATTTTTGTTCATTCGATCGAACCAATACGCCGCACGATTCATCAACAATCAATTTTGATGCTCCAGAGGCAAATCTGAAAACATTCCCACAAGAATGTAAAAAAAAATATTTTTCAGAGGCAGATTTTAAAATGCCTCTCAAGAAATGTATACCGCGAAGAGGGCTTTTCCCGCTGCTGTTCTGCTCTTGCTTTGTCAAACTGCAGTTAAGAAGGAATATTTTGAGCCGTGCAATGATTTTTACAGTAGCTTCCTGTGTTATTTTTCTGTCAATGCATTTTCTTTAATTAATTGCTTCCAATGATGGCACGACGCTGCGTATACGGGTTTAATTATGTATCCCACTGAATTATAGGCCTTACACTTCGTAGGAACAGAATGATTCTAGAAATTCCTACGAAAGAGGATTAATCAAACATTCCCGACTGCAGTGAAATACATAGAAGAAAAACTTGAAAAGCTAAATCAGGCTTCAATCATCAAAACTAATTCAATGGATAATATCGATTGATTCCGTTCGAAGCCGAAGCCTAATGGTTTCAGAAAAGCACAATCGTACTAGACAGAAAAGTAACAAAAGCTAGCAGCATATTTTCCCGAATATCGATACCGTTCCAAGTATACATGAATAAATGAGATTGTCTTTCGAAGTTAACCAAACTCGAGAAGGACAATTTAGAAGCTTGACATAGAAAGAGCAAACTTGAGAGACAGGATGATTATTTTACCAGTTCCATCCTTAATATCTGTGTATTTCAGATTCCAACGAAAGGAAGTCTAGAAAATAATTTGCAAATTCATGAATTTGTGTCCTTTGCAAACAATTGAATTTTTTAGTATCCCCTTCCGCAGAACAGTAACTCGCCCTTGGTCCTCTATACGAGGAATCAAGCGAGCTTTGTTTCAACTGTGTTTTGGCAATGACATGATTTTCAACACTCTCACCCAACACTTCATTTTCGGGATTCAGGAGTTTTCCTCGAAGATTATGTATTTCTATAATCACGTCGTGGGCTATGGGCTCCATAATAACCTTCTACCTACGTTATTCGTCCGCCATAAATTCTTGTTGACGACGCATCGCAAAAGCATTTCCTTCTGATACAATATTTAGAAAAGAGTTCACTCTCAGTTGAACTAAAAGATGAAAATGGCTTAGCTTGAACATCAAAGTATATCACGAAGAGTGACTTTTCTTTGCCTGACTTTGTCATTCTGTCCTTATAATGGTGGACGAATAATTCACTCCAAACTAGGGCCTCGGCAAATTTTTGGATTCGAGGTGTCCGTTGATGCGTCGGTAAGTCGTTGCTACTAACAATGATAGCGCCTGTTTCATTAGAGTCCTTCGCAAATAATTCTGTTTTATATTCAGAATTAATCGGAGAACGTGCTCGCGCTCCCCAAACTTGGTCTGCTTAATAGATGAAGAACAATTCATTTAAAGAAAAATGTTTTACAGGAGATTCGAACGCTTCTACGGTGATTGAAGTCGTTTTAATAATTCAGTGATCGCGTCATAATTTTGACTATTGCACGATAAAAGTTAGAAGTCTGCAATTTGATAAATCAATTGGACTATGTATTTAAAGCTGCGATTTATTTTGTTCAAAACTTAACAATCATTGATTTTTCCGTTACTTCATACCTCGTGTAGGTTGAATTCTGGTGCCAAATTTTTATGCCCCAATTGCAGGGTGAAAACCTATTCAAAGCATATTCTCCACTCGAAATGAACGGGGGCAAAGGTTAGAAAATTCCTTTGCGTGACAAGAGCTTTAGAGGAGGTAAAGAGGCTGAAAATGTCAACAACGAAGCAGAGAGGGGATAAAGCGAAAACTATAAAACGACTGGAGAAGTCTGTCAACTAATTATGTTTGTAAAAAATCTGACGAGGGCGAAATGATTCAGAGATACTTTGGGCGAACGTTATGGGTATATATATTTGTATATAAGACACAAGAACTTCTTGAAAATAAAGTGGTCTAGACCACTCTGAGTAAAGTTTTATTCTCAGAAAAGCAGATCTCATCTCATCTATATCGATGTAGACTATAGTGATCTCTTGCCCGGCCGCTATATCATCATGCTAAGGACCATCCAATTTAGCTCACGAGCTTTTCAGGTGTAATATCCGTACCCTTACATTATTTGCATCGTTTCATTCGCTTTGCCCTGTAACCAGCTGAGAGATTCAGCATATTTCCTTTTTCCATAGGACAATTGTCAGAAGGCATAGCAGAAACTAAAAATAAAAACTTTCGTTTATATCGCGAAAACTAGGCGAGACAGTTCTCCTAGACAATATATTATGAAGAAGTACGGTCCGAACAAAGAAAAGGACCAAATTAAGATCATTTTGCCCTGACAAAATCAAAATGCCACTACTAGCTGTTCCAAATACCGAGTTCGATATTTCAGACACGGTCCAAGATTTATCATGAAATAATATAATAAGTTTCCGCAAGATTTCGCTTTTTTACTCCTTAAAATTGGTATCACTTTTTTAATTTATTTGCATGTGCTAATTTTTCATTTTTGGCTGAAAATGTATGGTAATTTTACAAGGAGCAATAAATTCCCTATAAATATATGGCATATCGGCATATGTGGATTTTCTCCCTCGATTACGGCACAGTTTTTCTGTTCCTCGTGCAAGTTACGATTGCTTTCTTCAGATGAATCACACTCTGACTTAAATGTCAGCATTTTTCCTTGTCTAAGTCTTTCACAATCAGTTGTATCTGCAATCTAATACCCTAATGTCATGTTTACATCCGTCACTAACCTAAATGCACATTCTGTAATTTTAATCTTATTCTGAAATCCAATCCTCTTATTCTGCAGATTTGATGGTGCCACAACAGAAACTAACAAAATGCTTAGCATGCATCTTTGTAAAGAAATCAACCTCGTGACAATTAAGACTTAAAAATAGTAATAAAACGTTTTTAGAAATGAAAAACTTAGTTTTATTCGACAACATTAAATGTAACTCGCACGGTAATTTTTTTTTTAAATTTCTCAGTTTTAGCTCCCATGTTTTTCCGGTTAGCGTGCACGGTATTGCTATGTTTGTTTCGTTTTTCAGGTTCTGATGCTGACCCACGCAACGGTGGAAAGGACATGTGAAGTTTTGGTTAATGGCACGTAAGGGACTGAAGTATCAAAAAAATTCCCCCGTCCCATTCTCAAGCCCGGCATACAAACGCGTGTCAATGAGGCACTTCAGTATTTGCGGCCGGTCCTTCACGATCAATATCACCAACTTTTTTAGGTTTTTGGATTAGCTTTGGCTCTACGTCAACCCTGGCGAATCAGAATGGCCTTTTAGCCATCGCCCAACTCCCTAAGTCATTACATAGCCCAAAGACATTTTCTCAAACGGGTCGTCTTTGAACTGCCCATAATAATGAAGCGTATGCGGTATGGCAACTATCACTTCACGTCAATTATGGAAGCAAACTTAGTATCATCAGATAGCTAAGGGCACAATACCATCCACCGTCGCAGCCGCCTTCGTGTGAACCAACTATGGCTAGTGTACTCCAACTTTTTCACTTGCGGATCTGATGAAAGTACTTTCCAAACATATTTCCTCATCCGCTCCGGGTGTAGATGACATTACCTGCAACATGATGCGTACCCTAGATAACTTTGCTTACACACAGCCGTTACAGGCCTTAAATTCTCTATGGATGCAGAAATCGGTGCCACCTGAATGAAGGATCATCCGTGTAGTTCCGATTTCAAAAAAAAAAAACAAAGATCTCAAGGACATCCCCAATGTCAGACCAATACCGCTAATTTACTTTTTTGCAAAAAACACTCAACGCAATGGTTAAAGACCGGCTTTACAGTTTCCTTCCAACTTTCAACTTCCTGGATGAACGCACACTCAAAGTCGGCAACTGCCACACACTCATTCAAAATGGCTCAACGCAAGGCAGCTGCCTTAATCTTGCTTTATTTAATATGTATACTTCTAGCCTACACATTATTGCTGACCAGAGAATTGTCAGTCAACAACCTCCAATTTAAGGTCAATAAATTTGTGAGCCTATGCAACAGATTAGCGCTCCCATCAACATCGACAAGCCCAACACCATATGCTTTGTCAAACATCAAATGGAAGGACTCAGTATCAGAATAGGAGGTCAACTGATCTTTCAAAGCAGCCATATTAAATTCCTTGGTAGAACGATAACCAATTCCCTCATTGTTAAACTTCATTTTGACGATATCTTAACAAATGCATCAGCTGAAACCAACGCTATACGGACAGTGTCCGGTATTAAGGCTGGATTTCACCCCAACAAAAGATTAATGCTCAATAAGAGCTTGAAAATGATGCAACATTCACTGTCTATAGACCACGTTATATTAACAAAAAGCTGGGCAGCTTTACAGCCTCCCAGCGGCGACGTTGTGCTGGACTCGCTAATTTCACCCCGACACAGGCTATCTTCGCCATTATGAGCGAAACTCCGTAGAGATTGGTTACACATACTGTTTCAGAGCCTTTCATCAGATCAAACCCAATCGAACACCCCCCAGGGCCACCAAAATCCAAACCACATTCGAACACAGCACTCCAACTAAGACTCCTCGGCTCCTAATTGCACCACAGTGTTGCCGACTTGTGGATGGACCCACAAATCGTGGCTTGAAACTGATGCAGCACGATCGCCGGATTGCACAGGCAACGCTGGTGCTCTTTCCATATCTGGGGAATGTTTACTTTTCAATTTCGAGCTGCTGAGTTAGCCATCATCAAATTTGCAATCTATGCAGCATTAGATCGAGATCTCCGAAAAATTGTCATTTCAACCGACAGGCTGGGATCGTGCCAATACATGATATTTCAAACAAACACCCATTTCTTAGCTACAGAAATTCATGCCTTGTTGACGATTTTCACCTTGCGGGAATTCAAGTAATTTGGACTCCAGCGCACAGCGGGGTTCCTATTAATGAACTAGCACGCAAGGCCGCTAAAAGAGCTACCCTAGCGGGCACAAATCCTTTCACGACGAATTGACAATAATCACCAAAAAAGTCATGGACGCCTGGAATGCCACCAACTCCACCTTCACCAATGTCTTCTTGGCCAGGATACCGCTGGCACGCATGCGGCGAAGTTGAAACCAATAACCACACAAGCTACCACTGCAGCAAACTCCAACAATTTCGACCACAGACTCCCTCTTCAAAGAACAGAAATATCTGGTTGACCTTTTAATTTCATGAAACACGATAATATAAAACTCCGCCATGCTATTAACATAGTATGCTGGTCCCAAGCCCAGGTAAAGGAGAAGGGTTTGAGGCAACGTACTCTGTACTATCCTTAGTAAAACAAAAATAAAATGCTGAGATCAGGGAAAGAGATAAATAGAGTATAGTTGGAGTTATTCTACTATGCTAAATCCTACCTGATCTCTCTTGGTGACAGGCCCCGCGACAGGTCGACCAAGAAAATGCATAGAATGTCGTTACAAACATGATGATCGGATTGAGTCGCAAGCCTCGGAGAAATGCTAGGGCGTCCACCTCAGTCGACGCGGCGGTACGGGTCCCGGTGCTGTCGAGAAATGGGCAAGGGTTCTTGACGCATGGACGGCGTCAGGGCGTAAGCAAGTTAGTCCGCACACAACGAACAAAACCAATACGTGGCTGCACGCTAAATGTTAGTGCCCTAACTGGAAAGACCGAGGAACTCGCAAGAGCCCTTCGGAAAAGGCGCATTGATATCTGCGCTCTGCAAGAAACCCGATGGTCTGGTGCCAAAAGCTGCGACATTGAACGCGAACGCGGTAAAAATGGCTATAAGCTTCTTTATTTTGGTAACCCACACACTCAAAGGTGGTAAAAGGGTAGTATAGGTCCCGGGGCGAAACGTGAATTGGTACCCACGATGGAGCATAAAACCTGGAAAATGCCTGCTGAACCAACACCAACAGCTCTACTACCAAACCCTATCTCCACCTCCACGTGGTGACCGCTGGGAGCTCTTTCTTGACGAAAAGCTGCAGACGGAGAAGGATGAAGGCGAGTCTCCCGCGCCTAAAAACGGGACAAATTGTACCAACTGGTCCTCCAGGTTGGGGGTTGGGCAGGGCTGACAACCCTGCACGGAAAACAACTTGTTACGAAGCCACAACCGGGGCCTCGGATAGGACAGATTTTAAAACGACGGACCCGGCAACGACAAAGGAACAACGATTTGCACATTTTCTCATGGAACGTGCGCTCCCTGTACAGAGATGAAGCTGATAAGCAGCTAGCCGATACCCTGTCCCAATATAGGGCTCATATAACAGCGTTGCAAGAGATGCGATGGACAGGGACCGGTTTCCTGGAGAAGAGCCACTACACCATATATTATAGCGGTCATCCAGTAAACCATGTGCTCGGAGTAGGTTTCTTAGTCAGCCAAAAAATGAAACCTGCTGTTATCGGCTTGCGAGGCAAGTTTAGAAATATAAGCCTCATAAACGTACGATACGTTGGCTCCCATATCTTACACGAAAAAACAAATGATAACGGACTGCGGACTATTCAATTAGCAGGGTCAGACGAAATGGTTGTTGGAAGTACCTGGTTTGCGCAGAAAGCGGTCCACAAACATACGTGGGCCTCTCCAGACGGGACCACTTTCAACCAAATTGACCACGTGTTGATCGAACGCCGCCACCTCTCAGCCTTGATGAATGTCAGAACATATAGGGGGGCCAATATAGACTCGGATCACTATCTCGTTGGAATGGTGCTCTGAACTCGAATAACAATACCACCGAGAATCCCCTCTGACAATCAGGTGAGAGTGAACACTGAAGCCATCCACAACACAACCCTCCGCGACACCTATAAGAGGGAAATGGATGCCGCAATAACCGCAGTCAACAGAGGACCTGGAGATGAAGCATCAACAAATGATCTTCACAACCACCTGAAGAACGTTATCATGGATAGGGCCACAAATATACTTGGCCCCAGCCGCAAAAGGAGTCGGAACGGCTGGTTTGACGATGAATTTTAGCTAGCTACGGAACGGAAGAATGCCGCATACCGAGTAATGTTGCATTCTCAAAGAACGCGGGCACGCGCAGAGGCTTATCACGAACTCCGTCGAGCGGAGAAGCGACTTCACAGACGGAAAAAGGAAACCTGGGAGAACCAACAAGTCTGTGAACTAGAAAAGTACAGGGAGCAACCGCACCAGGCGCGGAAGTTTTACCAACAAGTCAGCAGCATGAAGTCTTATACACCCGATGCTCATCCTGCCGAAACAAAGAGGGAAATCTGATTTCCGACAGAATGGGCATATTAGAGCGATGGGTTGAGTACTTTGATGAGCTACTGAAGAACCAGAACATCGGCGAGTTGGAGGTCCCGCCAACTGAAGACGACGGACAAATAATGCCACCACCAAGTTTAGTAGAAACAGTCCGTGCAATTCATCGGCTAAAAAATCATAAGTCGCCAGGAGCCGATGGAATTACAGCCGAATTGGTTAAATATGGAGGCGATCAGTTACACCAAGTGGTTCATCAACTTGTGCTCAAGGTATGGGACAGCGAATCAATGCCTGACGATTGGCAACGAGGCATAATCTGCGTGCAGCAATTATATAGGTATCACGTTGCTGAGTACCATCTATAAGATATTCTCCACTATCTTGCTAGGCCGGATAGCCCCATACGCCCAGAACATCATTGACCCATACCAAAGAGGCTTCACTCCAGGCAAATCAGCAACAGATCACATTTTCTCTCTGCGGCAGGCGAACTGTTGGAATATGGACAACAGTTGCACCATCTGTTCATCGACTTTAAAGCCGCCTATGATAGCATAGCCAGGGTAAAACTGTACACGGCCATGAGAGAATTCGGTATCCCGACGAAATTAATAAGACTGACTAGGCTGACCCTGACCAATGTGCGAGGCCAGATAAAAGCAGTAGGATCACTCTCAAGACCATGCGCATCAACAACGGTCTACGACAAGGGGATGCGCTATCATGCGTCCTCTTTAACCTGGCCCTCGAGAAAGTGATCCGTGATGCTGAGGTGAATGCAAGAGGTACGATCCTCTTCAAGTCCACCCAACTACTGGCCTATGCTGACGATATCGACATCATGGGAAGAACCACCCGAGACGTACAAACTGCCTTCATCCAGATCGAGCAGGCGGCGCGAGCTCTTGGGCTGCACATCAATGAAGGCAAGACAAAATATATGGTGGCAACGTCAGCACCGAAGACGAAACAACCAACAACATCAAATCGCACTGGTCAAACACAAACACGAAAAAGAATAAGGATAGGAGAATACAACTTTGAGACCGTTGACAATTTCTCCTATCTAGGGTCGAAAATCACAACCGATAACAACTACGATGATGAAATCCGCGCACGGTTGTTGTCTAGAGAGAGCCTATTTCAGCTTACAAAGACTGTTCCGCTCGAAACGTCTCACCATAGGGTCAAAGCTCTTACTGTACAAGACTATGATCTTGCCAGTCCTCATGTATTCCTCGGAAACTTGGGTTCTTAGCAAGAAAAATTGCGAACTCTTGGCCGCGTTCGAGAGAAGAATCCTCCGAAGAATTTTTGGCCCCCTACATTAGGATGGACGATTGCGTAGCCTACACAATGACGAAATCTATGAGCGATACCATGACCGTCCGGTTGTGGATAAAATCCGGCTCAATAGGTTCGGTGGGCGGGTCACTTAATCCGTATGGATGAAGATGATCCCACCCGGAAAGTCTATAAGGGCAATATCTATGGTAGAAAAAGAAGACGAGGCAGACCCTGCCTAAGATGGAGCGATGGCGTAGGTCAGGATGCCAGACAGCTTTTAGGGATATCGAATTGGTGGACCTCGGCGCAAAACCGGGATATCTGAAGTTCCTTATTAAGGCAGGCCTAGACCGGATACCGGTTGTTGCGCCGTTGATGATGATGACACACTCAATATGTTGTTGGCATTGCCATCTCAGAGGGTTTCCGTGATACCATTAAAGAAGTCGAACGATTTGATGATCGGCTGGTGAAGCTCACCATTATATCAGCTGATCGCACTATTCACTTCTTCACCGCGTACGCACCACAGACAGGTCGTCCTGATGCCGAGAAAGATGCCTTCTGGCAACTTCTCGATGAAAAGACTTGTCACGTGCCTGCTGACGATTACATAATCATTGCCGGCGACCTTAATGGTCATGTGAGTCAAAAGGCAGACGGTAACAAGTGCCATGGGGGAAGAAGGTTCGGAGCGCGCAATGAAGGTGGCGAGCGTATAATCGATTTTGCGGACACCCATGACCTTATACTTATGAATACATGGTTCATCAAACGATTGTCCCATCTTCCCACATTTTATAGTGGGAACAATAAAACGCAAATCGACTATATTCTCATAAGACGCCAACATTTTACCACTGTCACTGATTGCAAAGTCGTTCCCTATGAGACCATCGCACCTCAACATCGGCTGTTGATTGCCGTCCTGCCGATTATGCCACCGATAAAACAGCGTGAGGAACGCACTGGCCCGCCGCGCATTAAATGGTGGCGGTTTGGTGAGAAGAAAGAAGAAACTGCCTCACTCATACGATTGCCAACCATTACGAATGTGGAAGAATCATGGAACCAAATGAAAGACACGATCAACAAAGCGACCTCAGCAACCCTCGGGGTCACCAAGCCGGGTGAGCGGTATATCAACCGAGATACTTGGCTTTGGAATGATGATGTTGAAATGAAGGTCCGTGAAAAGAAACGCCTCTTCCACAAATTTCTCGACGATAAAACGCCTGCTAATTGGCAAATTTATATGAATGCCAACCGGGAAGCAAAGAAAGCGGTCGCTGTCACCCGAGCGAACCATTTCAAACATCTTTACGATAAACTGGACACTCGGGATGGCGAGAAAGATCTGCATCGGCTTGCTAAAAGCCGTAATGAACGCATACAGGATATCGAACACTTCTGTTGTGTTAATGACAAGAACGGTAATTTGCTTACCAACCGTCGAGCCGCAACGGATAGATGGCGAGAATACTTCGAGCAGATTTTAACTGAAGAATTTGCTCATCCTCCACTTCCACAATCATTGCCGACATTTTAGCAGTTCCACCAGTCAGCGCAATTGAAGTCGAGGAGGCAATAAAACAAATGAAATCGGGGAAAACCACAGGACCTGACGACATCGCATCTGAGCTCTAGAAAGCGAAGAGCTGGGACCCAACACTGTGGCTCAGTGAATTCTTTAACCGGCTTATTCAGGAAGGAAGAACACCATTTGTTTGGCAAGAAAGTACCACTGTTCCAATATGGAAAAAGAAAGGTAGTCCAGCAGAATGTTCAAATTACCGTCCGATCCGGTTACTTTCCCATACCATGAAGATTTTTGAACGCATTCTTGACTACCGTATTCGCGAAATCGTTGAAATAACCGTGAATCAAGCCGGATTTGTCAAAAACTGCGGAACTACTGACGCAATACACGCTGCGCGATTACTCATGGAGAAACACCGTGAGAAGCATCGGCCTCTTTACATTGCATTTCTGGATCTAGAGAAAGCGTTTCACCGTGTACCACACGAACTCATCTGGTATGCTTTACGACAACACTTCGTGCCGGAAGAACTCGTGCGCCGGGTTCAATTGCTCTACCACGATCCGAAAAGTAAAGTTCGAAGTATGGCGGGTGTATCAAAACCGCTTCGTGTCTCTGTTGGTGTTCATCAAGGAAGCGCCCTCTCACCACTCCTCTTTGTTCTTGTTATGGACACCAATATCCAACGTCCAGCGCCCTACACACTGCTTATGCAGATGATGTTTTCCTCGCATCTGATAGCAAAAATGATCTCGAGCAACTTGTTCAAAAATGGAATGATCGCCTCAGGCAACACGGTCTCAGATTGAATTTAAACAAAACTGAATTTTTGACGACCGATCCCCATGAAACAGGCACAATTACTGTCAGCGGCAGTGATCTGCCCAGAACTGAGCGATTTAAATACCTCGGGTCAACGCTATCAGCCAATGGAGAACTGCGTTATGAAATTACTTCACGCATTAACGCAACCTGGATGAAGTGGCGTTCCACGACTGGCGGGTCTTTGTGATCGACGTATCAACGAATGTCTCAAATCTAAAATTTACCGCAATGTCGTCCGTCCTGTCGCTCTCTATGGTTCTGAGTGTTGGCCGACTATAAAAAACAATGAACTGCGTCTTGCGGTAATGGAGACGAAGATATTACGTTGGACTAGTGGCGTGACACGTTTTGATCACATCCGAAATGAGGATATCCGCGATCGTTATGGGGTTGCACCGATCGTGGAAAAGTTGCGAGAAAAGCATCTTCGATGGTATGGTCACGCAATTCGTGCAAACGAGAATTCACTTGCCAAGATTGGTCTGAACATCGAGGTCGATGGTAAACGACCAAAAGGCAGACCTAAACAACGGTGGCTTGATACGCTGAATGGGGATTTGAAAACCTCGAGATTGCACCCAGATCAGGCATTCGATAGAGCCAAATGGCGAAACCGATCACGACGAGCCGACCCCGCTTGTGAACGGGACAAAGGCTGAAGAAAAAGAAGAAGCACGATAATATAATCAAACTAGCATCTTTCATTGAAGACTCAAGCGTTGGTATCTAATACCACACAGCATACATCAGTTTTGTTAACCATAACCTGGAAACAAACTTTTGGACACAAATAAAGGCAAAACAACAGTAAATACTACCCCAGGCCGAAATGTAAATACATGCTCACAAACGGATATGCACACATAATCTGACAGCAGACGCATCAACCGAAATCAAATTTATGGACTTCATTGCGTTATAGGCGCAACTTGCCAATCGGCACCACGGGACCCATTCTACGTGATCGAGAAAATCACCTAGCCGCAGGAAGCCACCTCAGATTCAAACAAACAAACAAATATCATCATCATCATCAATGGCGCAACAACCGGTATCCGGTCGAGGCCTGCCTTAATAAGGAACTCCAGACATCCCGGTTTTGCGTCGAGTTCCACCAATTCGATATCTCTAAAAACTGTCTGGCGTCCTGACCTACGCCATCGCTCCATCTCAGGAAGGGTCTGCCTCGTCTTCCGTTTCTACCATAGATATTGCCCTTATAGACTTTCCAGGCTGGATCATCCTCATCCATATGAATTAAGTGACCCGCCCACCGCAACCTATTGAGCCGGATTTTAACCACAACCTGACGGTCATGGTATCGCTCATAGATTTCGTCGTTATGTAGGCTACGGAATCGTCCATCCTCATGTAGGGGGTCAAAAATTCTTCGGAGGATTC
This sequence comes from Hermetia illucens, assembly GCF_905115235.1. Taxonomy (NCBI): domain Eukaryota; kingdom Metazoa; phylum Arthropoda; class Insecta; order Diptera; family Stratiomyidae; genus Hermetia; species Hermetia illucens. Next base: position 67,343,495 of record NC_051851.1, on the reverse strand, counting down.
TTCTCTCGAACGCGGCCAAGAGTTCGAAATTTTTCTTGCTAAAAACTCAAGTCTCCGAGGAATACATAAGGACTGGCAAGATCATTGTCTTGTACAGTAAGAGCTTTGACCCTATGGTGAGACGTTTCGAGCGAAACAGTTTTTGTAAGCTGAAATAGGCTCTATTGGCTGCCAACAACTGTGCGCGGATTTCATCGTCATAGCTGTTATTGGTAGTGATTTTCGACCCTAGATAGGAGAAATTATCAACGGTCCCAAAGTTGTAGTCTCCTATCTTTATTCCTCCCGTTTGACCAGTGTGGTTTGATGTTGTTGGTTGGTTGATTTTTGGTGCTGACGTTGCTACCATATAACAAATATCAGACAGCGAAAAGAAGATACTCAACAAGCTGCTAACTCATTCATTAGCAATGATTGCAATTTTCAAAGACCTGCCAATTGAAGCAAGTACATACAAAAATTCCCAATACAATTTGAATAATCTATTTTGCCACTGTGCGGTGCATTATGTTTTAATATGATAAGAAAAAGAACCACACTAGATAGATTGTTCTGAATAAACACCAGCAGAAGTCACTGGAGTGAACTCAAGACAATCTTGAATGGGCTAAGGACTCTGTCGTTTCCACAGATACAATAAATTAAGCATTTTATTCTTACTTGTAAATACCACCATAAAGAAGAAATATTATTGTAACGTAAAGAATCATGCCCAGATGTACTTTCAGTAGAAGAATGTGCCTTTGCCGAAAATTTGACAACAGTGACAATAAGGGTTATTGGTGTCTACCAGAAAGCGGCGTGTGAATAATGATTCTATCTTGTAATCATAAATATAATATTCCACCATGCTGTTATCTAAATATAAGCAGAGAAACTCCACAACATTTAGTAAACTGTATCCCAATTTAAAAGGAAAAATTGATCCTTTTGGTTGAGCTTACAAAAAACAGCCCGAGTTTTAGGTTTCAAACTAGAGCTAACACTGAGTCAATTTAGCAGAATAAACTGTGAATTCTTTGCAGTTCATCATAGATTACGTAATAAATATTTCCAGAGATCCCCTATGAATTAGTCAATTTAATCTCTCCTTTTCCCATAGAGGTAGTTACGTCACTATTTTCGAGTAGTTTTGGAACAATATTGATAGCCTAGGGGAATGTTTTATTTAACAAATTTCTTCTGCGATAATATCTGTAACTTTAATAACTCCTTGCATTCTCTTTCTTAGTTCTTCATGAAATATAGCAAAATTAATGATTATGATGAAAAATAATAAGAGTGTACACTGTCTTATGTTTGAGATTATTTTATTTTCAACAATATTTTTTGTTTGATTACAAATGCTAATGGGTTCCGAGTCAAACATTTATAATATTAAGATACAAAACTCTATCCTAATATCAAAGTAAATTCATCTATTGCTTCATATTTTAAAAACTACTAAGATTAAAAAATAATGGAAAAAAGTTTAGGTTTATGCTTACTTCCAACACGTACAACTATAATAATAAAACCGGAACCAGACACTAGACGGTAATATTTAAAAGTGACAACACCGTATCTAGTGCAAAAACAGGACAATTAAAAATATAAGGCGACTTTCTAGCTACGCCAAAATCTGAATCTAATTGTGGCAAATTATTACGTGAATTCTTCGGAGAATTTGATTGTTGTTGGTGGTTATGATTGAGTTTTCTGGAATGCATTAACATTTTTTTCTTGCGTAAAACGAGCTTTTTCGTCTCACGCACCATAAATGCAGACTCTCGAGTTGTCATGAAATTGTAAATTACCTGGAATGCGAAAGAAATTTCTGAATAAAATTATCTTATACAAAGTCAATGGTTTACCTTTTTCTTCTCTTCAGAATGAATAAAAACCCAAACTAGTGTGCACAGCGTATTAAAAATAGGGCAGTCTTTATCGCTCCATCGTAGAAGCATTTGTGCTATTGTCACGAGACCTGACTCCTGGAAGACATCCTCTTTCGTCCCTCCATATCGTGCAAAATTTAGAATAATTCGGCTACATAATTCAATCACTTGTTTATCGGGCTCCGAGCGATTTGCCTGAGCCATAATGCCATATGAAAATGATGCTATGAATACGGCATGGTCTTTGAGGGTGTGTGGAACGACACGTGACAGGTTTTCTATTGGATAAATAGAGAAGGATGCATTTTATACAAACATGTTCTTATGTAAGAGGAAATGTTTCAAATTTTCCTTTTAAATAGTTCCCTCCGTTCATCATTTATTTCAATTATTGATTAAATTTGGATAGCGAGATTTTAGTTTTAGTGGAATGAATTTCAGATAAAGCAGATGAAGAGATACCATTTAGTCTGCTCAAAGGCTGTAAAGATATTTAGTTAAAATTAAGATGTCTTTCTTCAAATGAGAAAGGGAAGAGAAGAAAGGAGAACAAAGAAGTGAAAAACAGGTTTTAATTACTAGTTATGAGAGCGACAAAATAGATTTAGATATATATTGTAATATCGGTGTCGAATAAATTAAAGAAGTCACTTTAGCTGTAAAGATAATTTGCAAAACTAAGAACATTGTCTTTAGATCAAAGGGTAGTATAGGTTACAATATGGTACCACAATGGAGCACAAAACCTGGGAAACGCTTGGTGAATCAAAACCAATAGCTCTACTACCAAACCCTATCTCCAAATCGAGGAAGTGATCGCTGGGAGTTCTTTCCTAATGAAAAACTGCAAACGAAGAAAGATGAAGGCGAGTCTCCCGCGCCTAAAAACGGGACAAATTGTACCAACTGGTCCTCCAGTTTGGGGGTGGATAGGGCTGACAACCCTACACGAAAAACCGATGTTACGAGGCCACGAAAGGAGCCTCGGACAGAATAGAGTTTACAACGACAAATCCGGCAACGAAAACGTAATAACGATTCGTGCATTTACTCTCGATGCGACCACTTTCAACCAAATTGACTACTTGTTGATTGAACACCGCCACCTCTCAGTCTTGATGAATGTCAGAACATAGGCCAATATAAACTCGGATCACTATCTCGTTTGCATAGTGCTCGGACTCGAGTTACAACACCGCCTACAATCCCCTCTGACAATCAGGTGAGAGTGAATATTCAAGCCATCCACAACACGGCCCTTCGTAACATGTAAACGGGGGAAATGTCCTGGAGATCAAGCAACAACATATGATCTTCACAACCATCCGAAGAGCATTATCATTGATACGGCAATAAACATACTTCGCCCCAGCCGCAAGAAAAGTCAGAACGGCTGGTTCGAACGATAACAACTCGATCTACACTTTTGGAGACTTTTCCGCTAAACCGGAAACGATTCCCTGCGAAATCATTTGATTTTGGTATTGCTAATCAAATCGTATCAATATACACTTGTAATTCCATCTCGCGATTGAATTCACCAATGATAAAAATCTCCAACAAAACAGGTTTTCCAAACGTAAAGGAAGCAGGAAAGCTCTTACTGAGAATGGCGGTTTTACTAAATACTCCTTGGTCCATTGTTAAGGTTTTGTTTGTAAAACAAAACCTTATTAAAATCGGTTTACTGTCTGTCTGTCTGTCTATGCGTCACACGCATTTTTCTCGGAGACGGTTATAGCGATTGACACCAAATTTGGTAGAAAGGTGGGAACTGTGAACGCTCACGCATATAGTGAGTTACATCCTCTTACGACGAATTTAAGGGGGGGTCCCCATACATGCAAAAGGGGGGTGTAAATTTTTTTTCATCAAATATAGTCATGTGGGGTATCAAATTAAAGGTCTCGGTTAGTACTTTTCAAAGCCGGTATTAGTTTTGACTTTTGCTGAAAAGGTGGGGAGTGCGGGGGGTCGAAAGTGGTCATTTTTTTAACGAACCCATTCTCAGGAACCACCAAACCGAAAAATCTGGAAAAAATCAAGGGGCTGCCACTATATGGTGCCTAGGCTCCGAAATACCCTCCATATCGATACCTGTTCAAATAAAGTTAATAATAGTATATTACAATAATTTTTAGTAATTGACAGGAAAACCCCCCTTAAGTTCACCGTAGAATCACAAAATTTTGCGGCAATGTAGGCTACAGTATAGATCATGATCCTGCCATCCTGCTGGTGAAAATCGCACTATTACTAACAAAGTTATACTAGGTCAAATCTGTGCTCCTCTGCAAATTCAAGACTGTGAATGTCAATATCACTTGAAAGTGGCTATTTTCACGTAATATATGCATATTTTACGTGCTACATGCTAATGGGACAAATGCACACCCAAATCTCTTTATAAAAGAACTACACAAAACCTTTCATACTTGAAGCGTCTAGCTTCCGGTTTTCCGACTTGTTCTTTTTCATTGTGCGTAAATGATCGTTTTAAGGTTTTATTTGAAACAACCTTATTAAAGTCGATTCAACATCTGCCTGTCTGTCACACCCGATTTACTTGGAACGACTCAACCAATCTCACGAAATTTAATGAGGAAGTCAAGTCGGTGAACCCCTTTATATATGGCAATGGCGCCATTTTGTGTTGAGTATGAAAGAGGGCTCTTCATATATACGAAAGGGGAGTGTTGAATTTTTTTTCATAGGATGTGGTCATGCGGGGAATCAAATGGGGGGGCAATATAGACTCAGATCACTATGTCAAGCTCGAATAACAACACCACCCAGAATCCCCTCTGACAATCAGGTGAGAGTTAACACTGAAGCCATCCACAACACAGCCCTCCGCGACACCTATAAGAGGGAAATGGATGCCGCAATAACCGCAGTGAACAGAGATCCTGAAGATAAAGCATCCACAGATGATCTTCACAATCACCTAAAGAACCTTATCATAAATACGGCCACAAACATACTTGGCCCCAGCTGCAAAAAGAGTCGGAACGGCTGGTGTGATGATTAATGTAAGCTAGCTACGGAACGGAAGAATGCTGCATACCGAGTAATGTTGCATTCTTAAAGAACGCGGACATGCGCAGAGACTTATTACGAACTCCGGCGAGCAGAGAAGCGACTACACAGACGGAAAAGGAAGCCTGGGAGAACCAACAGGTCTGTGAACTCAAAAAGTACAGGGAGCAACCGCACCAGCGGTGAAAGTTTTACGCTGCTCATCCTGCCGAGACAAAGAGGGAAATCTGATTTCCGACAGAATAGGCATATTGGGGCGATGAGTTGAGTACTTTGATGAACTACTGAACAGCCAGAACATCGGCGAGTTGGAGGTCCCGCCAACTGAAGACGACGGTCAAATAATGCCACCACCAAGTTAGAAGAAACAGTCCGGGCAATTCACCGGCTTAAAAATTATAAGTCGCCAGGAGCCGATGGAATTACAGTCGAATTGGTTAAATATGGAGGCGACCAGTTACACCAAGTGGTCCATCAACTTATGCTCAAGGTATGGGACAGCGAAACAATGCCTGGCGATTGGCAACGAGGTATTATCTGTCTCATACATAAAAAGGGAGATATCACACAGTGCAGCAATTATAGAGGTATCACGTTGCTGAGTACCATCTATAAGATATTCTCCTCTATCTTGCTCGGTCGGATAGCCCCGTACGCCCACACCATAATTGGCCCATACCAAAGAAGCTTCAATCCAGGCAAATCAGCAACATATTAGATTTTCTGCAGCAAGCGATGGAAAAACTGTTGGAATATGGACATCAGTTGCACCATCTTTTCATCCACTTTAAAGTCGCGTATGATAGCATAGCCACTGATCTATACTGACGATGTCGACATCGTGGGAGGAACGACCCGGGACACACAAACTGCCGTTATCCAAATCGAGCAGGTGGAAATCGGCGCGAGATCTCGGGCTGTACATTAATGAAGGCAAGACGAAGTACATGATGGCAACGTCAGCACCAAAAATCAACCAACCAACGACATCAAACCGCAATGGTCAAACGGGAAGATAGGAGAATACAACTTTGAGACCGTTGATAATTTCTCCTATCTAGGGTCGAAAATCATAACCGATACACAGCTACGATGATGAAATCCGCGCACGGTTGTTGGCAGCCAACAGAGCCTATTTCAGCTTACAAAAACTGTTCCGCTCGAAACGTCCCACCTTAGGGTCAAAGCTCTTATTGTACAAGACTATGATCTTGTCAGTCCTTATGTATTCCTCGGAGACTTGGTTTCTTAGCAAGAAAAATTGCGAACTCTTGGCCGCGTTCGAGAGAAGAATCCTCCAAAAAATGTTTGGCCCCTTACATGAGGATGGACGATTCCGTAGCCTACACAACAACGAAATCTATGAACGATACCGCGACTGTCTGGTTGTGGATAAAATCCGGCTCAACGGATTGCGGTGGGCGAGTCACCTACTCCGTATGGATGAGGATGATCCAGCCCGAAAAGTCCATAAGGGCAATATCTATGGTAGAAAAAGAAGACGAGGCAGACCCGACCTGGCATGAAGCGATGGCGTAGATCCGTACGCCAGACAGTTTTTATGGATATGGAATTGGTGGATTTCGGCGCAAAACCGGGTTGTCTGCTGGATGTTGCTGACTAAAGCAGGTCTCGAACGGATACCGGTTTTTGCGCCGTTAATGATGACGTGTACGTTGCCACAACGTTTGGAAATCGTCCAAATATTTTACCAAGGAAAGTTTCGTTGCTACTCAAAGAGTATTTCGTGCAAATATGGCCGTAACTCTGTCGCTTTTTAGCTTGAAATACGTCGTATAATTGATGATACTGATGAGAACGATATTTCTTTCCAACTAGACAGCGCAACGTGACACATTGCGACCTTGACAATAGATTGATTGCACGCTAAGTCCGGTGAGTTATTAATTTTGAGAAAGATCGTGCGATTCAACACCATTGGACTAAAATTCATAGGAAAGGGGTAACTTCCTCCGAACTACGATTTTTAGTTTTAGATGTAAATATATACTTCGGGAGCGACTTGCCCACTTCATCAGTACAAAGCTACTAAAAACAATTTTTTTTTTTTTAACACATTCAATTTATTCATTTCATATTTACAAAGATCAGCTTAAGGCTATTACTTAATACTAGAACTTATTTCTAACGACATTAGTCTTATCTAGAAATTAACCTACAGCTTAATAATAAAGGTAATTTACAGTACAACTTAACCTAAGCTTACAAGCTAGTGGGAGGAAAGTCAGGAAAAACCCCCCATAAAATAGAGAATGTATGAGAAAAAACGGAACCGGTAAAGGGATGGGAGAAGGATGCGTAAGGGGAGGGTTAAAACTATTGGGAGATGGAGTAGACAGTGTCAGAGAGATGTTCATTGTAGGGCCGATGGTAATATATTAGCTTACCGTTGCGAAAAACGCGACCTAAGGAGTGAAGGTTTAGGATGTCGGAGGGGAGGACATGGGTTCTAAATGGGCGGTCTGTAGGACTGATGTGTGAATAGATGGACTCTCGGACTAGGCTATTATCATGATTCAGGGCTTGGTAAAGGAACTTTATTAGGGATTTGATGAGGAACACGTCTAAACGGGTCGAGTTGACCCGGTTGTAGACGGCTTGGTTGGAACGGGGATGGGAAGGGCCTAGGGATATTCGGAGGAACTTCCTTTCGTTAGCTCTTAGGCGCTCCATTTGGTGTGAGGTTAGATCGCACCATGCTACGAAGCCGTACGTCATTAATGGACGTATTAGCAGCTTGTAGCAGTAGAGCTTAACGTCAGGACGGACAGAGGACTTGTAGTTGAGGATGGGCCATAAGGATTTCAGACCACTTGTAGTGTTGGAGAGGATCGAATTAACGTGAGGAATGGGAGAGAGACGGGAGTTTAGATGGATGCCGAGGTACTTTGTGGAAGTGACGGTGAGGATTGGATCTTGGCCAATTTTGATAAGGAGATCGGAGATATCGCAGCGCATTTTGAATGTAAGTTTTATCCTGCCTCGAAAGACGATGGCATGGCATTTGGACGGGTTGAGTAGGAGTTTCCAGGAGATGAGGTAGGAGTTGAGGGATTGGATGGAGTGGTTTATACGGGATTGGGCGGCACGGATATTTCTAGATGGGGTATAGAGAATTAGGTCATCGGCATATTGAAGAGCATTAACTGTGTAGGGAGTTGTGGTGGAATAGTGAAGAGGGATATCAGCAGTGTAGAGTGAGAAGAGGGTTGCCGAGAGGACCGAGCCTTGTGGGATGCCTGCGGGGGGAATGTAGGAATCGGATAAGGAGTCAAGAACTCTAACTTGGGAATGGCGGTTGGAGAGGAAGCTAAGGATAAGTCGACAAAGGTGAGGATGAAATTTAAAAATAAAGGACAGTTTGAAAATAAGGCCTTCGTGCCATACGGAATCGAAGGCCTTCTGAATGTCTAGGAGACAGGCGGTGGTGGGGATGTTATTGTTTAAGTTTTTGTAGAGGTCGGATTTGAGGACGAGGAGAGCGTGTGATGTGCCATGGCCTTTCTTGTTGGCAAATTGGAAGCTAGGGATGGTATCGTGGTCGGAGATGTGGGAAAGTAGAAGGTCGTGGATGGCGACTTCAAAGATCTTGGAAAGGGAGTTGAGTAAGGAAATTGGGCGATAGCTATTGGGATTGGATGAGGGTTCTTGTTTTTTCCGGATGGGGACGATGTGCGCTTGTTTCCAAGGAGTGGGGAAATGTGCTAAGATAAAGCAGTGGTTGAAGAGTTGTGAAAGGAGAGGACTTAGGGTTTTGGCGCACCTCTTAAGGATAATGGTAGGGATTTTGTCAGGACCTGTGGATTTTTTGTTTTTACGGGAAAGGATTATGGATTCGATGGATTCTTGGGAAAGGGATGGGATTGGGTCGCAAAAGTGAGGAGCGGGACCTGGGGGTGGAATTGGTAGGCTGGTGTAAACTGGGAAGTTGGACGTAAGGTCGGAGAGGTGTTGGGAAACCGATGATTCGGTAGAAGGGTCTGAAAGATGGAGGGTAGTGCGATGAGCTGTGAGGAAGGCTTTTGCCAATTGGTCGGCATGGTCTTTAGGAGAAGTGTTGGGTGGAAGGGTGGTGGGAGCTTTAGATTTGGCGAGATGGGGACAAGTGTGGCGGAGTTGGTTACATGTTTGGTTATTAATGGAGATACCTGAAAGTTTGACGGTGTGGTGTTCGGCGTAGAGGGATCTGATTTCGGATCGGATGGTATGTGTTAGGGAATCAATGCGGGTTTTAAGGAAGTTGAAGCGGGGGTTGTATCTATTGCGGTGGAGTTGGCGACGGAGGGTGGTTTTGAGTTTGATTAGGTCGAGGATGTGGGTGGGGAGGGTGATGAGATTGTTGTAGTTTAGGGGACGCATAGGGATGGTTTGGTTGCAGACCTCTTGGGTGATTTCTGTTATCTGGGATATTGTATTGTCTAAATACTCTGCAGAAGGGTAGGAGGGAAGAGAGATGGATGCAAGTTTGTCAGCTAACCTGTAGTTGACGAGATTCCAGTTGGCTTTGGAATAATCTGGAAGGGTTTTAGGTTGGATTCTAGGGAATTGATCATTAATGTAGAACTCAAGAACTACACCGTCATGATCACTGAGGCCAGGAACAGTTGGGAGGTCGGAGGGAACTGTTGGGAAGTGGGACTGAGTGAGGAGATTATTGCTCACGAAGAATAGGTCAAGGAAGGAATGGGAATTGGATGAGTGGTGGGTAGGTTGATTGGGTGGGAGGAGGGTTAACTGTAGTGGGAGGGAATTTTGGGAATACCAGTTGGCTAGCCTGTTGCCATTGGGGTTGGTGGTAGTATTGAACCAAATACTGTGCTTGGCATTCAGGTCACCGCCTAGTATGAGGAAGACTTGTTTATTTTGGGATTCTGGGAGGGCTCTGAGGAAATAAACAAGTTGGGTGAGATCAGCTGGGTCAAGGATTTGTTTTGGGCAGTATAGGCTGCCGAGAAAGGTGATGGAGGAACGGGAAGTAACAGAGATAACCGTAGTTTCAATGGAAGGAGTAACGGAAGGCGGGATAAAAATTTGGTTGGAGTCTATGTTATTGGACACTAGGATAGCTGTACCTCCGCCCGGGCGGTTTGCACGGTCGGTTCGGAAGGAAGTGATGTTGGGAAAGGAGAGTCTGTGGATCGAGTTAAGTCTTGTTTCGGTGAGGAGGAGGAAGTGCGGATTATGGGTGTTATGGAAGTTGAGGAGTTCATGTCTCTTTTGCCTGCTCACAATGGAGTTTGGGTTGAGCAATACCACTTTAGTGGACATTGCTGGGAGACACTTGGCACAGGAAGGAAAGTAGAGCGAGGCGTTTTTCCATAGGAGAGGAAAGGGAATGGTAAGTGGGAATGAAGGAGTTGAGTTGGGAGGCGAGTTGAGGAGTCGGCATATTGAATAGTGAGAGGATTTCACTATCCAAATTGAAGGAGTTGCTAGGATGAGTGGCGTTTCTGGCTATGGAAGCATAAGAGAGTGGCTGGCTTTGAAGTGGGATAGAATTGATAGATTGTCTAGGGTTGTGGAGGGAAGAAGTCCTGGGAGCAGGGATTGGAGAGGGCTTGTTTGGTTGAGGAGCTGTATTTTGGCGTGCACGGGCTTGTACGAACATCGGGCAGTTGCGATAACTCGCCGGATGTGTATTGGAGCCACAATTTATACACGTAGGATTTTGGTTGGCAGTCTTGGGGCATTGTCGGGGACCGTGGGGAGTGTTGCATTTAACGCAACGGTAAGGTAAATTGCAGTTAGATGCGGCGTGCCCAAGTCTCTGACAATTGCGACATTGGGCGATTTCGTGGAATTGTATGGGTTCGAAATTAATAAGACAATGGAACATCGCCCTGGCCTTGGATAGTGTGGATTGCTGGAAGCCTGGTTTGAAAGAAACCAGGAAAAGGTGGAGGGATTTGTTGTTTCGCCTCGATGAGCTCGTCTCATACGGTCGAACACTAACTGCGTCTGAAACACCGAGCCGGTGGAGTTCGCCGAGAACTTCATCAGATGTGTAGGTGAAATCTAGTCCCCGGAGAACTAGATTTACCGGCTTTTGATGCGCTGGTGTGAAAGTGAAGAAGGGATGATTCCCTTCTTTCAGTAGTGCTTTCGTCGTTTCGAACTCCGTTTGGTTCGAGACGAGCACATGTGTGGAGTGAATACTGGTTTTCTTGAGGGAGACATTAGGGGAAGCACTGATTATTTTAGTTGTAACAGATCTTGTACTAGTTGGGTCGGCGCGAATAATTATGGGGGGAAATTTTTCCTGACTTACCTTAGAAGCAGGTGTACTATTCTTATCGCGGATTACTGTATTTGGATGAACTTGTTGTTGAGATGGATTGATTGTGTTAGTATTGGTAATCGGTTGTTGAGTTCTGGAGAGATCAATGTTGGGAGTAGTTGCTGGATGTAGAGTTATTCGTTGTATGGTTGAAGTGTTGAAGGTTGGTTCTTGCTGGATCGGTGTGTGTGTCATTAGTTGTTGGCTTGATTGCTGTTCGTTTATTGCATTGATGTGTGGTTGAGATGGTGAGTCGGAGAGGATTTGAGTTTCTGTTTCTTCTAATGATGGTGGTAGTGGTGTTAGCTGATGCGAGCGGGTCATTGTCTCCGCTTCGTTGTGTGTGTGCATGAGTTGGTTGCCGTATTTGCCGGCACAAAAATTTCGGTAGTCGGCCATTTTGCTGGCCAGGTTGGTGAATGTTTCCTCGTTATCGAGGATCCCGGGCCCGTCAATTCCAAGAAGAGACATGAGCCGGAGGTTGTGGATCATTAGTCTCTTGTTGGTTTCTGAGATTTGGGACAGCCGGCGCTCGAGGTCGGCCATTTTCAATTCAGAATCGCTGTCCGACTCGGAACAGCATTCTATCGAAGCAGCTGCGGGGCTGCTCGGTGGTGAGGAGGGGTCGTCAGGTTCCCCAGCAGGGTGGATCTTTTTGCAAGGATCCACCTCTTGGGGGGATACGGACCTAACGTCCACATTGCGTTTCGACATAGTGTCGAAACGCAACAGAAAGTCTATTAATTCTACACGTGTTTAAATGTTCAAATGTACTACTGCACTAGCACTACAAAAGCTAACTACAACTACGTACAACTACTACTACTACTACTGTTACACAATTGAGTCTTTAAGTCTTTAAGGAACACTCACTCGATTCGGAAAGAACGCGTCCGTACTGCACGACGTACTGACTGATACTGTACTAAAAACAATTGCGATTAGAAGGTTCTTTTATACTTATTCACTAATTACTTAAACTTCAAAAAATGTTGAAACTATCAACCCAATTACCTGCTAATTACCGCGGCGAATCTTATTAATTTGAAGGGGCAGTTACCTGAATCTGTGTTTAATAACCGCGTTGTCTCTTCTCACGCCGTCATGCAAAAATTGTGAGAGAGGCACCTCCGATTGTATGGCCATACAATTCGTGCGTCGACAGAGAGTTTTCTAGTAACTGAAATTGCTGGATAATGACTATCTACTGCTCTTGATGCATTAAAGATACAGTGACTGCAGAATCTAAAATACTCGCAAAATACCAGACTTGAGTTTACACGGGCAAAGTCCCCATTGGAACGATAGCTCCATGGTGAAACATTGAGGGATAACCAGCGGCATATTATATTGCGTCTAACTAGCTAAACTTATTTCCTTTTATTGCCATTCCACTTTCTTTTATCTTAAACCTAATTATTCACTTTCTCTGTTGGTGAAAAAGTAATGATGCAACAAAAGGGAAATTTCACCAAAAATAGTACCACTGGTTCCATCCAGGATCGAACTGGAGACCTTCTGCGTGTAAAGCAGACGTGATAACCGCTACACTATGGAACCACTTGTTAGGCTTACGGGCATATCACCATCTGTAGCTATTCCAACAATAAATGAACTCATTTAAAAGTAAAACACGCCCCGTCGAATAAATCACAATCAAAATCTACAAAATGATATAGCATTAAATTAGATGAAATATATTTCACTTAGTAAGGTCTTTAATTATAGTCATAAAAGCTTCTGATAACTTTTAGCTATAGTTTCAAGTGAGCATAGACGCGATCCAAGTCATGAATTCAACTTGTACTTTTCCCTGGAGAAATCTAGTACAAAACACTACTACATCTACCAATCATGTGCTCCATAGGAAGCATTTAAAAAATACATTGGAATCAGTCCTTACAGAGCTATATATTGTAAGTGCGCTTTCAGCTGTTTGAAGAGCTTAAAATAATTCATTAATTAAGAAAATCAGAATGAATGGTCCACATTGATGGGAAAATTTCAAACGGTTGGGTCGCAAATTTTCGTAATTTCCAAAGCAACAGACACGTACGCCGAATCATCTCATCAGTTGGGACAATTTCTCTCTTACTATCTATCAATATCAGGGAAGAGCTAACAAAAAAAAAAGTTAAATTTCCATAAAATATCGAAAATACAAAACAATGCACTCCCATGCAAAAGTATAGCCCAGTGGAGCACTTCAGGACGAGTGCATGTACAATGCGAAGGTAATTATTGATAGATTTTGAAGATTTCAGTGAAGCTCATTGAAAGTAAAATAGTTTTTTCCGCGGCAATTTGTGATGCGGCAAGACAGCATGGAATCGAACCGCTGCTAATCAGTTGGATCCTTCACATGCTAGACTGGAGAAAAATCCACATATCGGTCGGCCAGAAGTCTATTGAAGCAGGATGTCTCAGGGGCTGCCCACAGGGAGGGGTTCTCTCTCCACTGTTATTATGGCTCTTGGCAATGGATGATACCTTGCTGTGGCTCCTGGAGGATAAAAAAGTCTTCACGCAAGCATTTGCGGACGGCCTAGCCGTAATAATCACCGGCAAGTTTGCGGACATATTATGTGACCGCTTGAATGCAACTCTGCATGAAATCCACAGCTGGTACCTCCGCAATGGACTCAAGGTGAACGCTAGGAAGACTGGACTAGCTATGTTCACTAGGAACGTCAGCTGGGGCAGCTATACGCTACCCACCTTAGCAGGGGCGGGAATCCAGCCGGCACAAACAGTCAAGTACTTAGGAGTACATTTCGAATCCAAGTTAACGTGGAAGCATCAAATACAAGAACAATATCAGAAATCGTGCAGATTGCTCTGGTGCTGTAGGAATGCGATAGGTAAGACCTGGAGACTTTCACCCAAACGGATATATTGGATGTATACATCCATAATAAAACCCATTTTAATGTATGCACGCATCGTCTGGTGGCTAAAACTGAACTTCGCTAACAGCAGGAAGCTGCTAACGGGATTCAGAGGCTTGGTTGCCTAAGTATTACTGGATCAATAAGTACTACGCCGACTGCGGCAATTGAAGCTATCCTAAATTCACCCCCCATTCACTCGCCAGTGAAACGGAACCAACGACCAACGACGCATATAGGCTCGATACCATTGGGTCATGGAAAGGCGGCCAATCACACGGTCATGCATCTATCTGGAAATTCCTTGAAAAACATCCGGTAGTCCTGATGCTGACCGATCATATGGTTTCCAGATTCGCCTTTGAAAAGACATACACTGTCGTAATCACCGAAAGAGAAGAATGGTCGACAAGTGGCCATGAGTCTTTTCAGATTACAGACCTAATAATCTTCACCGACGGGTCAGTCATGGAGGATGGATCGGGCGCAGGGGTGTTCTCGGAGAATCCGATTATAGAACTGGCCCGACCCCTCGGAAAAAGGACGACCATATTCCAGGCGGAGGTATATGCCATTTCATTGGCAGCAGAAGAATGTCTGTGACAAAAATGGAGGGGTCGCACCATTCGAATCTGTTCCGACAGTCGTGCGGCATTATCAGGACTAAATGACGACATATCAAGCCAGTTGGTGTGGAGTTGTCATCAGGTGCTGCTGAAACGAAACATTCCTGATGTGGGTGCCGAGGCACTCTAACATCGCCAGTAATGAGGAGGCTGACAGACTGGCTCGCCCAAGGTCTGGATCCACAATGGTGGGGCCAGAACCAGCCCTTGGAATCCGACCATCTACTGTCAAGTCTACTCTGAAGGGTGCAATTGCAAGGATTCACGCAACCGAGTGGAGAAATTTGGACTCTTGCCGGCAAGCGAAAATCCTTGTGAAAAAGCCTAGGGCCACTAGAGCGGCATTTTTTTTTGTCCCTTAAGAAGTGGGACGTGAAAACCCTAGTAGGGCTTTTGACGGGACACTGCTCCTTAAACTACCATATGGAAAAGATTGGGGTAGTGGTTTCGGCTATGTGCAGTCAATGTGAGGAGGAGGAGGAGACAGCCCTACACTTTTTATGCAGCTGCCCGGCATCCTCAGATCTCAGACGAAGATACCTTGGCAAGGTTTTCTTCAATGAAGAATCTGCATACTCTCTGCCTCTGGAGAATGTTCTCAGATTCGCTAAAGCCTGCGAACACCGTATGCGGGAAGCCATTGAATAGGCAATTTACGGGGATAGTACAATGGCCTGAGTGCTCGGAGACGCGGCTCCCCCCAGTAAACTAACTAAAATAAAAATTGTAATAAATCTCCGTAAGAAGGCAGCCTGTTCTGATTATGATTCAGGTTAAAGCTGCATAATTCGGGTAGTCCTCACAGACCTCCTCGTGTTGGCCGCTGGAAACCGCCTTCGGACGGGCCAAGAGTGTGTAGGGCCGGCCTAGGAGTAAGCTCATCCTACTGAAGCGGATCTGCTTGTCTGCTGGTCATGTGGGGCAAGTAGACCTGGCCGGGGGATGGGCCGAAGCAACAGCCCGGGTATCGTCCTCCTACACCGGAGAAGGTGCTAATAGGACCCCCAGTCAAGGTGAAACAGCATACGCAGGGGGCTGCGTGCCCAATGGGGAGCTTGTTCTTTAGTATTCGAACTCTGAATACCTTGGGCACCTTCAGTTTCAAATAAGACCCTTACCCTGGTGGCCGGGCTAGCCAGGGTGGACATTCTTCCCGTACTACTCGTGGCACCAAGACATGAATTCTACTCTAAAAATTAAAAAAAAAACGGCCATGGAAGAGGGGGTGATGCCAGGCGTATCATCGGAGGACGAGCTGCTGTCATCCAGCCAGGAGACAGTAGCCGTCGAGTGCAGTACACTCGGTGCAAACGCCGCTGTGTTGAAACCAACCGCAGGGACTTCCCGAAGCGAGATGGCAGAGGGACTTGTGGTTTCTAGCCTGGAATCCACTGCCGCCAAACTCGGTGTATCGAATACCAGACATAGTACGCCGGAAACCGACTAAAAAGTGATGGTCCACTGGTGTGAATACCAGTAGGTCATGTATATTCTCAGCAAAATTGTTAAGAATAAGGAGGCCGTTACTGTTGACGAGCAGGATGAAAAATACCTTGCTAAATACCAGGCGATTGTTAAGGAATACAACAGCAAACGCCTGGCAGACGAGCAGAAGGCGAAGTCCATCGCTCTGAAACGCAATCGATTTCAAGACGAGGTCAAGCCAGATCATAAGCGGAGCAGAGGGGGCAAGAGCTCAGACGCTAAGCAACCTGAAGAAAAGTACGCAGTAACAGTCAACCGACGAGCCAAACTGCGGAAAACCTTCAGCGACGTGGGTAGGAGCCACTTACGTGTAGCGCTAGCGGATGGCAATTCCGCCAGCGGCAAACTAGCGCGGGCGGTGTGGACTAGTATTGAGGTCAGGAAATGGTCATTGAGCATTTCCTGGACACCAAAGGCAAACACACGGGATTCATACCCTGCTTTAATTCCTCTCAGGTGGTCCGTGGGTTCCACGCTTGCGAGGACCAATTCTCTCGGGACTTTCTCGGTTCACGCGCCTCTAAGATCAGCGACGCCTGGGAGGGCGCCAAGCTCAATGTAACCCCTTACAACGAGATTCTCAGGAGACCGGTTGCCCAGATCTGGTTGACGAAGATCCGGATGGATAAGGACAAACTCGTCCGATCCCTGCGCCTTCAAAACTCCAGGATTTCCAATGACGACTGGGTTGTTATTAGGGAGGTGGAACCCCAGACAAACAGCCAACCTTTTCTACTCCGTATAAACAACGAAGAGTACCTGGAGACACTGGAAAAGGTCGACTATAAGTGCCGTTCGGAGTCAGGAACGCAAAGGTAAAAGTGTTCCGTTCTGTAAAACCGGACGACGGCCTAGATCCAATCGACGCCGCCAACGAGCTGTTGGAAGAGATGAGGATCGACGGTCCGACGGGGACTGACGAAACCCTCACGGCTAATTTGCTTGTCTCGGCATCGCACTAATCCAGGAGCCCTGAATCGGAGGCGACTGAACCAACAAAGAGCTCTAAAGCAAATATTTTAATTTATTCCATAGCACAGAAGCCGCGAGGAAGAGTCTGCACGCTTTTCTGTGTCCGGACCTGAGTTCCAGCGACCTAGTCGGGGCCATGCTGGAACAGGCGGGGGCAAAGAACGTGCATATTTCCTCGGGTTACACGGCTCACGACCGATCAGCTCCCCCAGAAGAACTACAACATGGACATCCACTTAAGGACAATTATGGAGAGAACGCCATTTCAGTCCCAGCATGCCTATCTCAAAGGAAAGTCCACAGAAACCGCCCTCCACGAGGTAAATGGCACGGTTGAGCGATCGCTGCAGTACAAGCAGTATACCCTAGCTGCCTTCTTCGGATATAGAGGGAGCTTTCAACAACGTTAGTACCAACGCCATCAAGGAAGCCTTGACCAGTATTGGATTGGAGAGGTATCTTATGCATTGGATTATATCCATGCTAAGTATCAGGATAATCCAGTCGGATCCAGGAGGCAACCAATTGACCAAAGTTGTGAACAGAGGCACGCCCCAGTGTGGCGCTATCTCATCGGTGCTCTGGTTAATAGTAATGGACGAAATTTTATGTACATTGGACAGCAGCGAGGTGAAGATGGTGGCCGACGACTTAGTGATATTAGTATCAGGGATGTTTTTGGAAGGAGCGTTGCGAAAGGTGTGCCTGTGGGCCGCAAGATGTGGACTCAGCATAAACCCAACAAAAACGCAACTGATGCTATTCACCATTAAGCCATCGACCACGGCTAAATGAACAAAAATTGATTCTTTCCTCTCATGTAAAGTATCTGGGTGTAATCCTGGATCCAAAGCTAAATTGGAGATTGAACATAGAACTGAGGGTTAAGAAGGCCTGTATAGACTTCTATGCCTGCAAGAGAACCTTTGCAAAGAAATGGGGTCTCCGGCCGAGGATGGTTCTCTGGATGTACACCGCTGTAGTGTATCCGATCCTAACGTACGACTCTATTGTATGGTGGCAGGCTTTTAGAAAAAAATACAATAGGATGAAGCTTAGCTGCTGGGCAGATGCTCTCAATGTACTTCTGCATCTCCTCCCCATTAAATACGTTGCAGCGTGCAGTGCCGTCAGACTACGTGAGTCCGGATGCTGGGCAGCGAAGTCCTACGGCCACAGCAACATCCTAGATGAAGTACCTCGGGAAACCTAGGCATTCCCCACGGACTATGCCATACGCAAGCAGAACTTCCCGAGAAACTTGCCAACATAACAGAGGGGAATGAGCGGGCTGACGGATTGGCCATGCAAGGCTCTGCTCTTCGCAACCCTTCGGTGAATACAGTCGGTGTTTCGCTGGCGGCTGTCAGGGGCGGAGTCTACTCGCACTACCTAGCAGCCAAGCGCTACCCTCATGCACTTTCTCTGCGATTGCCTAGCTCTAACTAGAGTCAGGCTACGGACATTGGGAAAACCATTCTTTGGAAACCTCAGAGAGATTTCTAGTTGCAGGGTGGGAGAGTTGCTTTCCTTCGTGAATGCTACGGTCTGGCTCTGAAGATCCGAGCCGGCTAGACATTGCCTCTCTGCTATTATAATAGCAGTCACAGTCTTAGGAATTTGTGGCATCAAAACGGCGCACTACAGCCCTAATTGGGCTCCTCGGAGCGGCCACTGATACTTACCTACCTACCTCCGTAAGAAAACCACCATTTCTAAAATAGGAAAGAATGTAAGATAGAGCAGGGAAGTGGTAAACAATTGGCGGACCGTCCCCGTGAATTACAAGGGAGAGTCTGTTCAAGACAGACCGCGTTGTTTAGCAGAGCGGAATCAGTGAAATATATCACATTAAGTGTTGAACTCCTCTCCCTTACAATCTAATGAGAACACGTTGAATTTAGACTGACCAGTTACGGCTTATGGTATTTTCATGACTGCGATGACATGGCAGTGCAGCACCACAAGGATGCAATGGTTCAATTCTGGCAGGAAGTGTCGTAATCAGATATCAAAAAACTATTTAGAAGCTTGCCTAAGAGAACGGAATAAAGAGAATAAAGAGAGAGAATAAAGGAAGGGAATCCATCATTGAAAATTCTGTTAAGGGAACGTGACGGGTTCAATTTTTGTAAATTTTTATTTATTTTTTTATGATTGGTTTGGGTTGAAAATGCATCCGAAAATATGTGGTAAGAATATGAAAGTCATATTCGATTTTAAAAATGAGTAGTCAGTGTATATAGCGCGGCGGGTCAAAGCGGCATTTTAAGCCTCTTACTTCTTGTAACGTGCTTTTCTCCTCAAAACGTCTGCTTTATATGTGTATGTTGTCGTTAGCACTTGTATAAATAGAGGGGAACACTTTGAAAACTGGTTTTGCCAGTTATGATTCGGCTTTTGCACTGAAAAGTGACTACTGTCAATACTGTAATAAATTTTTAAACGCGTGTTTCTGAAAACAACGTTTTTGGGTTGGCGTGGAGGATTAAAAAAAACACTTGATCATTCGCTTTTTAATGTCATTGTACACATTCAAAGCAACAGAATGAACCTCGAAGACGGAGATATGTGCTAAATATTTTGATTTACATCAGGTTTTTCGGCGCCAAAAACAGAAAAATTTCATCGGTTTATTGGCCACCCCCGATATAGATTAATTTGGAAGCAGTTTACTCGATTCTTTGAGGCTTCGCAGAACATGGTTATCGCCGCTGGAGATTTTAATGCAAAGCATACCCAATGGGGTTCAAGGTTAGTCTCTCCTAAAGTTAAAGAACAGACAATCTTATTCAGCAAACTTGACCACATATCAGCAGGTCAGCCTACTTACTGGCCGACTAATATTAACAACTGCAGTTTAATCGACTTTGGGATGTCAAAAGGAATCCCACATCAATGTACAAAGATGCAACTCTCCCGTGATTATCTTAGTGCAAAATAAGCCAAAGAACAATAACACCCAGCCTGGACTAGCGAAGAAATCACAACTTAGTGAACATTCAGAAAGGAAATCAGCAATAGTCTTTCGCTAGAGTTTCAATTAATGAGTAGATCTGTCATCGAAGAAGAGCTGTAGCGTTTCGACGAAATTTTACTGCAACCGCCTCTATAGTAACACTAAATACTTCGAAGAGAGTCGAATTCAAAGAAGTCTATCCGTCGACAATTTTAAAGCTTTTGCGGGACAAAAGACGAGCACGAATGGCAACTATACATGTTTCCCCTAGCAAGAAGCAAACCCAATGAAACCACAAATCAGCGATTATAGAGGATCAGGAATCTGATATTCAACGATTCCTGGGCGGGATTTCTGCTTCTGAGTCATTATGGAAAGCAGCTAAAAAGATTAATAGGCCAACGATCAGAATCCCCACAGGAACTTAGGCTAAAAGTAATGAGGACAAAGCCAAAGCAACCCATTTGGAAGAAATACTTTTTCCAACCAATCGATCTCCAAATGCCATTTCAATTTCCTAGATGTTCAATTAGCACCAAGCAAAGTCACCTCCACACTTCCCTGAGTGATGTTAAAAGCATCATTATTGGCTCCAAGGTGTGATTTGGCTACTTTTTCCTGTTGAAACGGCTGTCAGTAAAAGTCCTCAAATTACTGTGCTATATTTTCAATGCAATCTTGAGAATCGGATATTTTCCAAATTGTTGGAAGAATGCAATTATAACAACGATTCCAAAACGCCACGCATCTTAAATCGTACAGACAGATAAGCCTGTTCCCGACAATATCGAAAGTATTCCAAAAACTGCTACTCCAATGCTAGTAGACAACAACGTTATACCTGATTACCAACTCGGATTTAGAAAACAGCACAACACAATAGAAGAAGTCCACCGGATTGTGTTGTCAATAAAATCAAACAACAACTTTCTGATTGCTTTCATAATCTATTAACATCGTATTTAACGAACCGTGATTCCAACTGAAATACAAAGATACTCTCAGTGAACAACAAAAGATCAGAACAACCCTTTGGGAAGAGTACTTGATTTTGTACTGTAACTTATCTACACGAAAACTTTCTCTCATATGCAGTCAGTTACGACGGTATGGCAAAGTCATTCCAGGCGTGTTCAGACCCGTGACGAACCAGCGCAGTTTTTTCAAATATCTCAACGAATCGACCACACATACAGTTCTCGGAAGCGGAAGAAAAAGAGTATTGGGGTAGAATTTGGGGGTTGCCTACCCAGCATGCTGCATAGATTACCGCCAAAGACACCTGCCATGCCACTACGCCTGGTATGAATTTTGCGGATATTACCGAAGAGCAGGTTTCACGAGCTATAAATAGCTCGAAGAAGACCTGGTCTGGATCAGGTGCGAAATTCCTGGTACAAAAAGTATACCAGTATGCACGGTCGGTCGGTACACAGCATAAATCCTGTCATTACTCTGCCTGAGAAATTTCCAAATTTCCTGACTGCGGGAATTACCCTAAAAAGGACACGATGCAAGACCCCGCAAACACAAGGCTGATCACTTGCTTACCAATCCTCTACTAGTTCATAACGTCCGTTATTAGTAGAAGGGTCAATGCACACATCGAGACCAAAAACATTTTGTCCGAAGAGCAGAAGGGCTGCCGAGTTGGGCTAAGGGCGTCAAGGGTTTCGCACACCTGACAAATTGATGTCCTACGTCTGTATCGCATTGATCCGAAACTAATAATGTTTTTGGGGACAATCAAATATGGTCTACGTGCTAAGCGCGAGCTGACACATTTGATGTACTTAGATGACATCATCAAGCTGTATGATGGTACTGACTAATACGAATAGTAGATATGTTTAGCCGTGATATTCGGATGGAATTTGGGTTAGGTAAGTGCCGAATCCAAGCCACCTACAAAAGCAATTACGAGCCACATGTCGGAAATAGCATTGATAACTTCCACATGCAAGCTGTGGCCGAGACAGACTTCTACGGACACCTAGAAATTCTGTAAGGGCATGGGTTGGTGATCTGAAGGATGTTCTACTAACCGAATTAATGCGAGCTGATGCTGAAATCGCATCTCTCGGGGAGGAATCAAATAATCGCACTCAATGTATTCGGTTTTCCTTCTCTGCTGAGAAATATTGCTGTGGAAGATCAATCTGATGAACATCGAACGGCGAATTTGGACTATTATGTCCAAATTCCGAATGCATCATCCAAATTCTGCCGTGGAGCGGAAGAACCTGCCTTGCGACATTAGAAGCGCGCCACCGATAAGTCGACCCACTACACTCTTATTTTTACAACAAAAATAGGTGAGTCGCTTGCATGCGGCTGTTTTGTAAAACAGATTGTGAGCTGACTCAAGGATCGGACTTTCAATCCTCTGAATGGGGTGGAGTCAGACCAAGAGCGGATCCATGAAAGGAAGTCGAATGCAATGCAATGCACGCTTAACACGCGAATTGCCTCTGCCAGTTTTTTGTCGACTTGCATTTGTCGAACAGATGGCTGTGTGCTGAGGAGCGCTTTGTTGAAACCGAGGGATTTATATGTACCATTCAGGACAACGTGGTGCTCAGGTGACGGCTTATAAAAAGCTCATAATGTAAGAGCGGGTGGAGAACAAACAACCAGTGCAGAATGTGTTTTTCGGCGTTAGAGACGTTGGGTCGTCTCATTGCTGGCAGTACTATAATGGCACCGATGCAATACAAGAACAGGCACAATGCTGTCTGCAAGGCGATTCACCAAAACCTTGTATACAAGCATAGACTGATGACAGGAAAATGTCCGGTTTATTGATATGAGCCGCAAGCAATACCCGATGCAGGAAAGTTCTAATTCATCGCCACATACCACGCAATTTGCCTGGCGTACTGTTACCTTATATATTTTAAGTAGGTAGGATCGTCCGAACCTAAATACTCAGCCCTTAGTGGTGCTGCCTAAATTGAGTGTGACAAACAGGCTAAAAGACAAACATTGAATTCATTTTGATAGCCTAAACTCCTACGTTAGTGGTATGAACAATATGATTCCTGGGCAGTTTTACACTCGGGATTTTCTTATAATTCCATCAAGGGGACTTTATGACAAGCAGTAGAATGTATGTTATTACGATATTCAAAGGACCTCCCTGCGCCATAAATAGCCGTAATCACGATAAAGTTAAAGTTTAGTCATTTTGAGCCAAGAATTGCCTGGGGTGAAAGGGTAGGGATCTTAAATAAAAGTATAAGATAAATAACCACAAACAACCATCTGGTTAAGCGTATACTCTTATTAACATGTGGAAACGCCACAGGTCATCCGCTTATCCATATTTTCATCGGGGTTTTCAAGTTCACTATGCATAAATTACAGTTCCTTAGTTATACTGGAATAAAACCATTAAATGTACTCACCTAAACGAATCAGGATCGATAACAGCTCCGTTATCGAGTATCTTCGCTTCAACATCTGTATTGAACTGATAATCTGTTGCCGGACCGTATTTGCCGGCTTCGATGTCAACTTCAATTCCCTAATTCGTTTTCGCATCAACTGAAACTGGGCACTATGCCACCGTTTACGTACTACATATCCTCTCCAGAATTTTTGTATAACCCGGGCAGCTTTCCTTCTACGAATTGCCTCACGTCGTTCTGGCGTCAACAAATCGTTGAAGCGTTTTCGCGCCAACACACCGCGAATACGACACTGTAAATTCAGAGTAACGTGTCGAATTTCTTTGTAGGCTTCATGTTGCACTCGAGCCAAATTACGAGCTCTATATTTTTGTTGAATGAAAATTGTCGTTTGGCGGAGTTGTAAATAGTGTTCTCGGACAATTTTCGTTATACGAATGGATCGGAACCATTGTTGAATCCTGACTGCAGCTGATTTCATGACCAGGAAATGGGAGCGATGTTCTATAGCTTTCTGTTTTGCACGGAACCTGCGCTGAGTTGCAACGGCTGCCTGCCTCAAGAGAATATAATTTGTTCGAATTGATTTCATCAGTAGATATGAGCGGTAGAGGGTTTGTATTCGCACGATGCACCTTCTAATCTCAACATATTTCCGACGAATAATTCGCATCTGCAAAGTTGCACGCCAGCGAATCTGAATTGTGTGAACAGCCTTTATAGTTTTCAGGTATGTGGCTCGCTCTTGCCGCTGGATTACTGAGCTTCGCCACCACCTTTGAATTTTAATGGTCGAGTTCCGTTGCAGCACAAATGTTTGGCGGATATTTCGCATCAAGTAATAGTTTCGAATAAACCTCTGTATCACAATTGTCTTCATTTTACATTCGGTGTACTGATTTAAAGCGAGTTTCATAGAACGTCGGGCGCGGAACCTTCGTTGGACGTCAATCACAGCATGTTTGAGAGATAAAAATTGTCTTCGTTGGTGCTTCATCCGGAAGTGAGCCCGAATATGACTCTGGAGGGTGATGGCAGCCGCTTTGAGTTCCAGGAATTCTGAGCGTCTCGGGCGCATCAGAAGTTTGGCGCGGTAATGGCATTGGATGTATACGACAATATTTCGTAAGCGAATGTATTCTTCACGGCCTCTTTTCATTAATCGTGTAGCACGGAAACGTCGTTGTATTGTGATTGCAGCTCGCTTCAAAGACATATATTCAGTCCTACATTCTCTCATTTGCATTTGTGCTCGATATCGCTCCTGCAGGACCTTTGCCGCATATTTTTGCTTTAAGAACGCAAGTCGGTGCAACCGCATCAACGCCGTGGCACGATAGTAGCGTTGAATGCATTCACTGGCTTTTTTCAAACGGAGAAATTCGGAACGTTCTCTCCTCATCAGTTGTGTGGCTCTGAATTGTTGCTGAACCGTGATAGTAGCTGACTTTAAGACTAAAAATTCCTGTCTTTGTCGTCTCATTTTTAATAGAGCTCTGAAACGATCTTGCAAAATAACTGCAGCGCTTTTAAGAGTTGTAAATCGTTGTCGCTCCAAGTGCATGAGCAGCGTAGCTCGGAGTTGGCGTTGAATACAAATAACTGCATTCCGAACTTTTAGGTATTTAGCCCTCTCAAGCTTCATTAAACGATTCGCACGTAAACGTTGCTGAATTATGATGGCATGATATTGCATTGATATGAATCGCATTCGGACTTCGCGGGCGAGCAAAGTTGCACGGAATTTTCTTTGAATTTTAGTAGTGCTTGATTTCATAGTTAGATAATTTTCACGACACTTTCTCATTAGTAACAAAGCTCTGTATCTCTGCTGGATGATTTTTATCGAGGATTGTAACTGTAAATATTCTTGGCGCTGTCTTCTCATCAGTAAAGTTGCGCGTAATCGACGCTGAATCACAGCTGTTGCTTCTCTAAGGAGCAGGAAACGCCGCCTTTCAAGCTCCGCCATTTGTGTCGCACGGAACTTCCGCTGGATTTTTATTGCACTTGATCGAATTTTTTGATATTTATTTTTTTCGGTCTTCATTGCCAAATAGCCTCTGAAGTATCGCTGGATGGATATTGTAGCAAATCGCTGCCTTATGTATAGCGTTCGAATCTCTCGAGTGAGTCTATAAAGCCTCCAAGCGCGCTGAATCTTTATCGTCGTTTCCTTTTTAATAGTGTACTCTCTTCTGAACCTGATCATCTGGAAGAACGCCTGAATACGAACCGCACTTTTGTACTCAAGTTTCTGCGTAAGGGTTTGACGCACAACTTGATGCACAATCATTCGGAACTTCCTTCGAATGGTTACCGACTTCCAGACGCGTTGTATGATTATCGCTTTGTTGTGTTCCAGCTTGGCCTGTTTTTTTATCGCTGCTACCGCCACCGCGGCGCATCTCAGCTTCCTTGATAGAATGATCCTTCGATACCAAGTTTGAATGCGAACTGTTGATGTTACCGTCAGCAAGTAGCGAATTCTTTCTGCTTTTGTTTTCTTGACGGCGCGATACCAGCGCTGGATGAGCACAACCTTAGTGAGAGCCCTCTCGAAACGTCTTCGACACAGAAATCCCCGGACGTATTTTTGCAGGATTAGGACATTTGCGATTCTTTGCTTTTTCCAAGCAGTTGTATGAATACGAGACATGTACCCACGAAACATGGACTGTATCTTTGTAGCAGCTTCATTTCGCCTGTTTTCAATTTTGATTCGAATCCTACGCATGATGACTACTTTCAGCCAATAATTACGCCACCAGCGTTGTATAACCGTCGCAGCGGCATGGAACTTCGGTG
The DNA here is from genome assembly GCF_905115235.1 of Hermetia illucens. Taxonomy (NCBI): domain Eukaryota; kingdom Metazoa; phylum Arthropoda; class Insecta; order Diptera; family Stratiomyidae; genus Hermetia; species Hermetia illucens. The sequence goes on along the minus strand of NC_051851.1, from coordinate 67,317,133 downwards.
ATCGGAATTTGTAGATGAGTTGCCACAATAGTGACAATGTCTTCTCCCGATGGCCATCTACAATGTCGTATGCAGCAATTCCTCCAGTTAACGTGAAGTTCGCTTCGGCCAGAGCTTTCAGACTCAAATTTACGTTAAATGCCTTTTGGGTGCGGGAAATTGCAGGAACCCGTAGTTGTGATGTTAGGTCTTCCCTCAGAAGAATGATTTCCATTACACGAGCCAAGCGCACGCCGTCCCGCAAATCTATAGCCAAATTGTTGAATGCGTAGTTAAACTCGTCTATGTATGTCTGTTTGTGGGTTAGCACGTAGCCAAGGCGCCTCAAATTTCGTGTGATATCACCGATATTTGCCAGGAGCTCTGACGAAAATCGTTGCAAGATTTCTTTGGTTTCTTTGTATTTTGCATTCGAAACAAACAGACATGGATTGTGTTTGATAATTTTCTTGTTTTTGGCTTTATCTAAGAACAACAGCAACAACAAAAATTTCTGTAGAGTAAATTTCTTAATGTAGGCGCAGTAACGCTCGGACAGAATGTACGCCCTGGAGTGCTTCTGCTCGACTAAGCGATCACGGAATAGTCTGTTCAGTATGAAGGTGCTCAGGCCCACAATATCAGAGTTCGAGTGTAAATGGATTACTTCGCCAAAGACGACTTCTAGCCCAAGACGGAGCCAGAGGGGATTGAAGCTCAGAAGCAGTTCCAGAATGTACCGTTGCAGAACAACATCCAAATGCAAATCGCGGTCTTTGCGAAGCTGAATTGAGTTTTTATTTATGTAGATGGCCACTTTGGAGCAGATCTCTATCATCTCCGCGCTCATGTACAAGTTCACAGCCGATTTGCGCAGGAAATCCATTTTCGACTTTGTGAGATAATTCATGGACAACTCCTCCTTCGTTGGAGCGAGCATCAACTCCTGGTTTCTCACTACGTTGAAAAGGTTTCCCACGTCGATTTTCTTGTTGCAGTCTGTATCTAACTCAGCCGGGAGAGCTACAAGCGCGTTTAACCATTTTTTGAGTTGCTCTTCATGCCTTTTGATGGCGTGGTCGTCCAGGTACATTGTGGATGCTAGGAATGGATCAAAGGTAGTAGTCGCTGCAAACGCATCTGGATTAATAAACGGCTGCAAATACATTTCCGAATCGTAGAGTTTCACCCGAGGTCTGGTCAATACCGCCTTGGAAGCAGAGTTTTGCGGTCGGATCAGTTTAAGCTTTTTAGGCTGCGTTGCGCTCCACTTCGTGACACGAACCTTAGTTCCGGGTCGTTCATTTGCCAGTTCCATACGAGATCTCTTAGGAGGAGACACAGATATAAAGCAAGTGCTTTGGGTGTACATACCGACGCTGAGGAAATTGTCTGTCACCGGTGAATCGAGCGATGATTCTCGTGCTCGTTTGGGAAAACGTTGTGTGTCTTCGGGTTCTGTTTTTATCTGTGGTTTGAATTTTAGGTCCAGAGTGGGCTTTCTCCTGTTTGTTTGCGTAGTCGATTCGTGGACGTTGAAACGACTCGATTGAGCCAGAATTTCGTGCTGGTCAAAAAGCAACTCCTGCGTGCTTATGGTACTCTTTATACTGCGGATACTTTCGTAGCTTGTATTGAGGGCTTCCGGAGAATCTTCTATTTCAGACTTGATTGGAAGATAATAACGATTTTGTTCGATCGATTTTATCGCCTCCATTTCGTTCAGATTTGGCATAGACCCTTGTGTTGCGATTTTCAGCTTCTTTGATGAAATATCCTTCATAGACTCGGAGACTTTTCGGAGCGGCGTTCCCACCAGATGGACGTCGCGTAATAATTGCTCGTCAGGCATGTCAAATGTCTTCTCGTATATTTGTTTAGTCGTTTCTATTTTTTCCTCCTCAACAATAATGGAGAGAATTCTGGACTGAGACGTTGATATGGTAGCAGTTTTATTAATCACAGCGAGCACATCTTCACTGGAGCCCTCGCCACTGTCGAGGGAATCCGTTGATTTACTGGGGACTTCGAACGTTTTGTTAATTGTCCCAGAAGATGTTGTCTGGTTGCTAAACAGTTTCCGTCTCCCTTCACTGATGTTCTGCGGGGAGGCCGATCCAGATCGTTCAGGAGTAACGCGTTTGGAAATGGTGGAAACAACAGCTGGGTCGAACCTGCTTTGTGACGATTCTTTTGCGTGTTTTTCAGTCGGAGATGGGGTACATGAATGGCGGACAATTTTTGGAGTCCATCGACAGGGCTTTCTGGGTGTTTCTTGACGACCTGGTTTCTCCACGCTTCCCACCATATTGTCTACTAGACGTCGCGGGTTGATGCCACAGGAAACGCCCTCATCCTCATCTACACTTTTCTTTTCAGATTTTGTCTTGAACACAGGCGTCGGCATTGAAGAGAGAATTTCAAGGTTGCTGGTCTGCTTCGACTTTGTTTCAGTCGCAGGAGTGAATTTGAATTTGTCAAAGAGATCAGAGGCGTTTTTTGGCGTCTCTGGGCTCACGTTCTCCTTCCCGGCGGACCATTCTTCAACTTTGGGGTTGAATGCCGCTTCTATTGTTTCTCCCCTTTCGAAGTACGCGGGATTGTGAGATCTGTCGTCATTTCGACTAGTTGGCTTTGAGATATTCATGTCAGACTTTGAGATTTTTGAAAGAGGTTGCGACCTCATTGTGGAGTTCGTTATTGTATGTGAACTGGCAGATTTAAACATTTTCGGGGGTTGCTTGGCAGGGCCGCTCGACAAGCTAGGGTAGCGCGACGCCCCACTCTGTAATATCGGTCGAGAATATTAGAGATAACTAGGAAGCGGGAGGATCTCTTCGAACTGTACCTTGTTCCCGGGCAATTTACTAATCGACTTCAGAACGACATTAACGTCTTTCCGGAAGTTACGGTTGTCTGTCAGTTGAATGCTCTCGCTACTTGCTATCGCCTCCAATGGGGTCCAGACGAGTTCCATGTTTGTGCTGCCTTGGGGTGGAATCTCGTTCCTTTGCCACGCGACAGAAATATTGAGCTCAGGCCGGAAGGGTTTGGTAAGAATTACCTAAAACGAGGAACCATATTACCAGGGCAAATAAATGGAACTGAAAATGCGGGGGCCCAATTCAGGGTTGTGAAACTGCTTAATTAAGAAACCACACACAACTCTTTCCACAACCTCAACTTGTAAATATTGCCCAAGAAGCGAACATCCTTCCTCATGAAGGCCGTTATGAAATTCACATTTTCAAATTATAAATTCGATAACGAGGCATAAACCTTGTGACGCTTTTCAGCCTTTATATCATTTCCTTACCTCCAGCTGCTCATCTGTTGGGTTCGTTACAACCAAAACTCGCTTCGCAGTCTTCGAAACAGGAACATCCTCAAACACAACAATTGATTTGCCCGAAAACGGGGCCATGACCACGGGGACGGGCTCCCGATTCTCATTCCTGGGGGGTTTCTTTTTCACTCGCGTCGGAGTTATCGACACCTAAAAAAACACATATTTAAGCCGTTGCTTCCCCAATCATATTCGTAAGTCATTACCGCAAATGCACTCATGATCACGCTTCAAGTCCAAGTTAAACAAATCGCCCTAAAGGGCAACAGCCGTTATATGTTCCGCCACACACGACAAACACACAAAATGTGACCTTGGCGACTATGGAAAATATATTCACTCCCTTCCCGTAAAAATAGATGCAATTTTAAACTCAGAATAAAACAAAAATAACTTATACAAAAGTGCGAAGCAGAAAACGGTTGTATTGGATTTGAAGTCAGTACTGGACTTCAAATTGGAACTATGCCGAGTTTTGAAACCAGCTGTCAGTAGAATTTTCGAATACAGGGCTACCAACACCGTGGTTTGTGTATTGGATAGGTCTTGGCTGAAGGAAAACGGTTCTTTATTTTGAATGTTCAGTTCAAATTTAAAATGAAACAGAAATTTATAATATTAATCAGAAAAACCAATTTTCGCGAAGACCGGTGCTAGAAAAACCTCACAACTGGGGATACGCGAATAGTTGCCGGGACCGCTACGACTGAATTGAATTGGAAGCAAAGATCTCGCCCGGAAGCAACCCTTGCTTGCACCGAGAGCGCTGAGCTGGCGACGGAAGTGTTAAAGCAAAAACTATGTAATTCAGTTCATATCGATTATATAATTATATCTTTACATGTAGAACAAAAGCCAAAATAAATGTCAATCTCCGCTCCACTGATGACGATGGAGATGTCAAAAAAAATATCCTTTTAATGTTTACTCTTGGGTTTTTATTAGCAGAAGGTACACCAATGAATCGTGTGTCGAATGGGCGGGTGCGAGCCACCTCGTTACAGTATAAATATCAAAGGAGAAGGACTTGATGGTGTTAGGCAATAACTATTTGCTATAGGAATCCTTGAAGCTGTGATTTATGTACAGTTGCGAAAAAATAGCAGTGTAGACCTGACGTTAATTTTAATTGTAATATTTTTACTACTAACTATTTATTTTTATTAACAATTGTACGGGATGCATATTGAGGGTCTATTTTGTACAGTGCTGAAAAGTCTAAGCAATCAATCAAACGGCAATCCAGCTAAAAGACGAACGTGATGTGGTGGCTAAGATTCAAATTCAAGCCGAGGATTAAAAAAGAATAATTTGAAAGGTGGAAGCCCGAGAAAAGTCCCTCTGCTCAGTAAAAGGTTCGCCAAAAACCCATTTAAGTTATTTTGTATGACGGCAAAGGGTCCCATAGCTACATAAGACGCCCACCCCATCACGTCTTTGACCCCAAGAATACTGTAAAACTAGTTAAGCACGGCGGTTTAAGCATTATGGTGTGGGTTTACTTTTCATCCTATGGTGTAGGCCCAATATATTGGATAAAATCAACGATGGACCAAAATGTTTATATCTATATACTGGAAAACAACATTCTACCTTGCGCCACTGACGAAATGCTGATAAAATGAGTCTTCGAGGAAGAAAACGACCCAAAACACACGAGCAGAAAAGCGAAAAAGTGCTTCCAGGACAATAGGGTGGAGGTGTTCATGTGGCTAGCGCAATCGCCAGACCTCAACCCTATTGGGAATTTATGTGCTGATGTCAAGAATGCCGTTAGTAATGCAGAACCTTACAACAACAATGGAATTTAGCCCGTAGTACAAGAAACGGAACGGAAACGGCTGGACCGATTGTCACGGAAATTGGTAAAAGCGTGTGATCTGTTCTTCCATTTACATGCAGCAAGTGGCGCCATTTTGTGTTAAGTTTAAGGGGGGCTTCCCATATATGTGAATGGAGAGTGTAAATTTTTTTTTCATAAAATGTGGTCACGTGGGGTATCAATGAAAGGGCTCAATTAGTACTGTTCGAAAATGGTTCCATATTTGATATCGGGTGAGAGATAGGCGAGTGAGGGCTGAAAATATGACACACAAAAAGTGTAACAGGTCTCGTTCTCAGAACCTATCCAACAAAAAAATCTGAAAAAAATCACGATGATGCATCCCTATGAAATCCAGACCTCAAAATACATACGGTTCCGCTATCTGCACAAATAAAGTTAATAATAGTATATTCCCACATTTTAGAAATTTATTCGGCAAACCCTCTTAATCCATCCCAGAAGTACAAACAATTTGAAAAAATCCAACTATTATTAACAAAGTTATAGGAGGTGAAACTGCCATTTTTTGTGAATTCCGTGCATTCATTCGTGTATGACGTCATCATCCTATATCATTTCATCAATACCACAACGAAGTAAGTTCATATGAATGGGATCCCAAAAATTATTTTGTTTGAGTTTTTTAGTCATTTGTATATGTATCAAGTACTCCAGACATGTGTGTAAATAGGTATATAGTATATGCGTGCTAATGAAGTTTGCGGGTAGTCTCTAATTCAAATAGATATACATATTGTATATACTACATATGTACATATGTATAGGCAGGACTCATTTTCGGAAACTACCCAACCTCAAAATCCGAAAAAAAATCAGAAAAGTGCGCTTAGATGAAATCTAGGCCTTAAAATATGTCCCATTCCGATATCTGCTCAAATAAACTTACTAATAGTATATTATCAATATTTAGAAATCGACTAAAAATCCCCCTTAGGTTCATCCTAGGAGTACTAAATTTTGCAACGGCATAGAGAGCAGTATCATGCATATGAATGCCAAGTATCAAATCCAACTATTAGTGTCAAAGTTATAGCAGTTCTAACTTATCAATTTCGTGCGAATTAACAGCATTCTAAGCCATACAAATAATATGATGACGTCATAATTAGTGAGAATAATTGACACGCATACAGCGAGTGGTATAAATTTAGGTGGAGTTTAAAGGGGGGCTCTCCATACATGCAAAGGGGGATTACAAAAATTTTTCACTGGATATAGTCTGTACTTTCTACAACTGATATTAGTTTTGACGGAAATTGCAAAGCGCATGAGTGAGAAGTAAAAATGTACACACTTAAAGTGAGACAGGATTCATTTTCGAAACTACCCGACCTAAAAATCAGAGTGGTGCGCTTAGATGAAACCTAGGCCTCAAAATATATCCCATTCCGATATCTGCCCAAATATACTTACTAATAGTATATTACCAAGCTCATCCTAGGAGTACTAAATTTTGCACTGACATAGAAGACAGTTTCTTGCATATACATGCCATGAAAATCCAACTATCAGAGTCAAAGTTATAGCAGTTCTAACTTATCAATTTCGTGCAAATTTACTGCATCCTAAGCCATACAAATAAGATGCTGACGTCATAATTAACGAGAATAATCGACACTCGAATGAAATATTAAAATTGCATTCATGAAGAATCTACTTCTCCCCAGTCCTTTTTTATATCTGTTGTAGGTTAAATTCTTCACATTTGCTAATAGTGTTAAACTCAGAGGGTGAAGCGTATGAGGTTGACTATTATCAATACAGGGCTTTCCATCAAATGATTTACTTAAATCGCTTTCTAAAAACTAGAGTTCAATGGAATTTTTAACTATGTGACAGGAAGCTGCCATGTTCTCGTCGCTCCTCATATCTTCTTTTTTTCAGTCTTTGCCCTGTTCACAAGCGGGGTCGGCTCGTCATAATCGATTTCGCCATTTTATTTGATCAAACGGCTAATCTGGATGTAATCACAAGGCTTTTAAATCCCCATCAAGCCACCGTTGTTTCGGCCGGCCTTTTGGTCGCTTACCGTTGACTTCGATGTTCAGACCAATATTGGCAAGTGAATTCTCGTTAGCGCAGATTACGTGACCATACCATACGATCGGTGCAACCCCATGTCGATCGCGGATATCCTCATTTCGGATGTGATCAAAACGTGTCACGCCACCAGTTGCAATGCAACATCTTCATCTCCATTACCGCAAGACGCCTTTCGTTGTCTTTTATAGTCGGCCAACACTCAGAACTATAGAGAGCGGCAGACGGACGACATTGCGGTAAATTTTAGATTTGAGACGTGCGCTGATACGTCTATCACAAAGAACAGTTGTGGAATGCCATTTCATCCAGGTCGCACTAATGCGTGAAGCAATTTCAAAACGCAGTTCTCCATTGACTGATAACATTGACCCGAGATATTTAATTTGCTCAGTTCTGGGCAGGTTATTGAAGCTGACAGCACTGAACAATTTAAATAACTTGAGTCAATTTTGTCAGCGAATGGAGAACTGCGTTATGCTCCTTACATAAGAAAACACAAAACCTTTTATACCTGAAGCGTCAAGTTTTCGGTTTCCCGATTTGTTTTTTCTATTTTTGCTCTATTACAATATGCATGTGTGTGCGAACTATAAAACTCAAATTCTTATTCAATTGTGGATAATTTAATTTAATTTTAATTTAATTTTTATATGTATTTAGGGTTTTAACTATGTATATTAAGTAATAGCTGCCTTCTTACCGACAAAATTGGGTTTAATATTCTGATTACTTACATTATTGGTGCTTAATCTTTTCGCTCGTGTCGGCCGCGCCTGGGCAGGTTTGTCCATATCCCCTCCGTCCCGAGCTCGAGCCGATACCCTGATATATGAAGCAACTCCAACATTTCCAACTTTTTCTTCTTCTAGCTCGCACGAGAAGGGCCCGACGGGTGAGGTGAGTCAAACGCGAGTGCAAAAATGGTGACACTCCCTGGCTCAGTGTGATGTCCAACTAGTTAGGCCAAACTTCTCGTCTGAAGTATGCACTGCCACAACAGTCACGGTCAGGAGATAACAATTAGCTGACTGCTAACTTGCTGCAGACTTTACGCAGAGACGCACGCCAGAACCACCGCCTCCCGTGTCGAACATCTCACTTTTATTACAAAGAAAATCGCCCACGGACGATATTTCACCCTTTGACACGCCGCCACTCTAGGCTCTATCTGACCGGAATAGCCTCTGGTGCGAAAAAAATGCAGTGGAAACTCGATACTTGACCACCTTAAATACTGCACAAGTTTACACGTTTTTAGATGTGGCCCGTTTTATTCCAAAAACAAATTCACCTCCATGCGAATCACAAACCAAAAATTACCTGCAGCGCCACACAACACCCATTCTTCTTCCCCTCTTTTTTCTCCAAGAAAACCAATTTCCCCGCCATGTATCGCGGCAAACCAAAGCAGGGCAACCCCAACGATAAATGTCCCTTCCGTGGCTGAAGTATGTAGATTCAAATTTGAAATTGAACATCCAAACCCCGAAAGCGGCCAGGAAAATTATATCGACGGAACAAACCACAGGTGCTTCGCCGGTCCCATGGCGAGGAGAAGAACCTGGAGGAGTTTAGCGACGCCTGAGTCGAGTTTTGCCTCCAGCATCGAAATGCGCTCGTAGGGGGGCTGATTCCTTCCGAGCGGCCTTGATGTTATCCCAGATGCTCGCGTCTATCGAGTCCAATTGGAGAAAACCCTGAGTAAGCATTTCGTCTAGGTAAGTATACTCCCTGCTATTTGGGAACCGGAAGTGAATTGCTCCTTTCGGTTCATCAACTTTAACACATTAATCGCCGCCGTGGTACAGGGTGCGGCAGCATAACTTCCTTTTTTAAAATGCGCGCCACTCAGTTAGTTGATGTCATAGTGGAGCGCTAGTGGTCTCGTTCAAGAGGGGATACTGTAAAGTTTTGTCCCAACACGGTTCAGTCGCCATCATGCGTTGGAATAGTGAGGAGTGTGCCTTTGCCGTTGAGGTTTACTTTTCAAGCGGATGTTCGGGTTTATTGCAACACAGCGCGCATTTCGGAATCGCTTTAATTTAGCCCCGTTGGCTCCCGTCCCAGACCGCAAATCAATTGTTACATGGGTCACTACATTCAGACAAACTGCAAGTGCGACAAAAGGAAGAACTGGAGTCCCTCGGCCCGTTAGATCACCTGAGAACATTGAAGCAGTGAGAGCGTCAATGTTGCGATCGTCACGGCGTTCTGCGCGCAAACACGCATCTGCCCTTGAAATATCCTATCGTTCTGTGAGAAGAATTCTTCGTGATGATCTTCATTTTCATCCCTATAAGATGACGATAGTGCAGGAACTTTCAGAACGTGACTTCAATTCTCGGATGAACGCGTGTGAGCTTCTTCTTGATGTCATTCCCGAGGGTGCTATTGTTGTTTTTAGCGATGGAGCCCATTTTCATTTCTGTGGGTCGGTTAACAAACAAAACATGCGCTACTGGGTTGACACCAACCCTCAAGAATTGCATTCACCCAAAGTCACAGTGTGGTGTGCAATTTCCTCAGCTGGAATTATTGGTCCCTGGTTTTTTGAGGAAAATGAGGTTACAGTGACAGTGAATTCGGACCGGTATGTAAACATGCTACAGAATTTTTTTTTCCCACGGCTAGAAAATTTGGATTTGGGGGACACTTGGTTCCAACAAGACGGTGCAACAGCACACACTTCAAGAGCATCGATGGCTGTTTTGAGGGAACACTTTCCAGAGCGCCTTATCTCAATTAGAGGCGATTTGGAACGGCCGGCCCGCTCTCCCGATCTGTCCCCTTGTGGTGTTTTTTCTATGGGGTGTTTTGAAATCCCGTGTTTATGTGAACCGTCCAAGAACCCTACAAGATTTGAAGACCAACATCCAAGAAGAAATTGCCAACATATGCTAACAAGAGTCGTGACAAACGCCAGAAATCGGTTTACGCAATGTATGGAGAATGGGGGACGTCACCTAACAGATTTGATCTGACAATGTAAATAAAAACTTTAGACATGTACCTGCATTATAAAAAATAAATAAATATTTTCCGATGCATACAATAGTTTTTATTGAGTTTTGAAGAAAGGAAGTTATGCTGCCGCACCCTGTATTAATTTTGCCGTTATAATGTTCACAAAAAGCGCTTTGTCTGAAGTTTCTCCAGAATATCCTGTCACCCACCTCGAAGGTAGATGGTCTTGCCTTCAAGTTGTGATGGCCAACTGCTCTTTGCTGGGCCAATCACAGTTTCTATTGGACCTCCTGGCTTAAGAGTTCCGTTCTCGCATCATTAGAGATGACCGAGGAATGATCCTGAAGGAGGATCACTTGGCGCAACATTAATTCGAAGATTCTTCTACGAGGTATTCATCAAGATCTTCATCTACTTCACTCTGCACTTCAGTGGGCAAAAGCATTTTAAGAGGATCTTTGAGGAGTTATGACGTGATCAGAGCACAATAATAGCCTGTTGATGAAATCGCGATTACATGTCTCTCGAATAAACTTTCGGGCGTAATTTAGACGATACGAACGAAAGTGTTTATTGCGAGCCTCAGCAGCGTCTTCCGACATCATACCAATGGGTAACAAAGCTTTATCAAACACACTGGGTCCGTGAACTATTTTATGGGGAATAGGCATCATTGGATGTCAAGGCTGTAGTTCCACATATAATTTACTTGTGTCTGAGCAAGGGGATCCGAATTTTCTTATTTCATGACCGCTTGATATAGCTTCTAAAATTACTCTCGGGCTATATATAATACTAGGCGAGAATCTATACCGAATACTGTTGCTGAAAGTTCATGATCTATAAAAAAATTTCTGCTTGTCTTACCGTAATTGGGGTTACCGAAGTCAGCTTTGGGAACATCCACTATGAACTCCAATTATGTTCTAAATGCCTCTTGTATCTCAAATTTCTTTTGTTGGATTATTTGGTTTTGTATTTCCTTCTCGGTACTTAGTTATCGTTTTTAAGGTTTTGTGTAAACACAAAACCTTATTAAAATCGGTTTACTGTCTGTCTCTCCGTCTGTCCGTCTGTCTGTCCGTCACACGCATTTTTCTCGAAAACGGTTGTAGCCATTGACACTAAATTTGGTAGAAAGGTGGGAACTGTGAACACTCGCGCATGTAGTGAGTAACATCCTTTTATGTCGAATTGTAGGCGGGGTCCCCATACGTCCAAAAGGGGGTGTAAATTTTTTTTCATCAAATATAGTCATGTGGGGTATCAAATTAGGTCTCGTTTAGTACTTTTCAAATCCGGTCTTAGTTTTGACATTTGTTGGAAAGATGGGGAGTGCGGGGGGTTGAAAGTGATCATTTTTTTAACGAACCCGTTCTCAGAAACTACTCAACCGAAAAATCTGAAAAAATCAGGGGGCTGCCACTATATGGTGCCTAGGTTCTGAAATACCCTCCATGTCGATAGCTGTTCAAATAAAGTTAATAATAGCACATTATTATAATTTTTAGTAATTAAAAGGAATACCCCCTTAAGTTCATCCTAGAATCACCAAATTTTACAGTAGTGTAGGCTATAGCATACAGCATGATCCCGCCAAATTTAGTGAAAATCTCATCATTACTAACAAAGTTATACTAGGTCAAAGCTGTCGCTTCTCTGCAAATTCAAGACTATGAATGTCAATATCACTTGAAAGTGGATATTTTCACATAATATATGCATATTTTACGTGCTACATATTTAGGGACAAATGCACACTCAAATTTCGTTATAAAAGGAATACACAAAACCTTTCAAACCTGAAGCGTATCGCTTATTGGCTTACTTAGTGATAGATTGTTGATCTCTTTACTTGTTACCTCACAGATGTAGCATTTCCCTGCTAATTTTGGCAAGAATTGCGGCATTGTACACTTTCGCGTCAACCGTTGCAAGCATGATCACATGTTTTACCGAAAAGGTTTTGTTTTTAAGCCTAATTTGAGTATCTTCTAATGCATTTATTTTATTCTCTATGCATCCGATTTCCTCTTTCGTAATACCCTTTCCTTCACAAATCGCATTTGAATCGGTCAACAGAAGCCTGGGGAAGAAGGTAATTGGTTTCCCCACCCTATCTTATTTCGTTGACCGGAAGATAGTCGCAACTTTGGAAGATGTTCGCATCCGAATGGAAACAATTTTAACATTTTTGCTTAAATTTTTTTTGTTGCGATTCATCACATCCTCACTTGTACAATTTATTTTCTTCATCAGCTAAGCGCTGGACGACATCTATCAAACTTAAAAACAGTCGCTGAGCAGCTGAAGATTAACTTCCGCACAAGTTGCTGTAACTCTGTAAGATATTATATTTCCAGAGGGTAGCAAGTTTTTTTAGCTGTTTGTAAAATTGAATAGCGAGGATAATAATTGTTTTTATTAAAAGTTCGAATTATCTCATACTGTTTTCTTGACAGACCAGCTTCGACAAACATGGATAATGCTTCCGGTGGTGTCAATTGCTGCTTTGGCTCATTCTGACGTTTAGCGGCTACTTTTCTATATTTTTGCACGCGAGTTACGCATGAGCCACCCACTCCTCATACTTCATGCACTCCTCACCTATCCATAGATACTAACCCTTTATTTCAAGAATAAGCTATCTCTAATAACCGGCAACCTTGTCTCAATTTCATATTCTTAATTGAAAAACCTTATTATATAAACATCCGGCCTCTCCAGACATCAATATCCCAAATTGCAATGCCACTTGTAACCAACTGTTATTTTTTTAAAGGAAAATATCTTCCATATTATGTGAGGCTACCCATCTATGTTTAATCTCCAACTTTAGATATGAGAGTTTCTTTTAACATAGTACATAATCCTGGAAAGTTCGAAGGTAATCCGACTATTTTTAACAAATTTATAGAAGGTGCAGGTTTAGCATTTCAGGTAAATTTATGGCACCCAAGGTATGTACGACGACATATAAAGTGAATTTATATGAACGGCGGGGTCGTGGGAACTAAAAGTTTTCCTTTTTTGATTTCTTTTATTTGCATTTCAGTGTCAATTACTCCAGGTAGACATGTGTATGTATATGTATACACTAATAAGGCTTGCCAGGAGTAACCAATATAATAGACATGTGTGTTCTGGTTACCAGCGGTTTTTAATTTATGTACCTAACATATATATGTATGCTTTTGTGCACGGAGTAAAGTGGAAACGCGTGAAGATGCGTTACATCAATTTACATGCGCACATATATATGCATGCATCGCTATGTGGTTATAGACAATATTTGTTTATTTAGGGTGCACACAGTATTTATGTCATTAATTTGTATGTATATAAATGTGTCTTGGCGTTTGGTAAAATATCACGAGATATTTTGTATTCTTAGCTATATACCAATGGGAAATTATGAATAGCAAGTTTCTTACATAGATAAACACAAAACCTTTTGTGTGAAACAAAACCTTATTAGAATCGATTCGATGTCTGTCTGTCACACCTTCGGAAATCGCTATTGTCACGAAAATGTGTGGAAGCGTGTGGTTTGATGTTCCCTTTACATGTAGCGAATGGTCAAATAGTAGTATAAGTGTAGGTCCCAGAGCGAAACATGGATTGGTACCCACGATGGAGCATAAAACGCCTGCTGAACTAACACCAACAGCTCTACTACCAAACCCTATCTCCACCTCCACGTGGTGATCGCTGGGAGTTCTTTCTTTATGAAAAACTGCTGACGGAGAAGGATGAAGGCGAGTCTCCCGCGCCTAAAAATGGGACAAATTGTACCAACTGGTCCTCCACGTTGAGGGTTTGGTAGGGCTGACAACTCTGCATGGAAACCGATGTTACAAAGCCACGGAAGGAGCCTCAGACAGGATGGATTTTACAACGGCGAACCCGGCAACGATAACGGATTAACGATTTGTGCATTTTCTCATGGAACGTGCGCTATCTGTACAAACCGAATGCTGCTGAGCAGCCAGCCGATATCCTGTTCCAATATGAGGCGGATGTAACAGCGTTGCAAGAAATGCGATGTACAGGGACCGGTTTACTGGAGAAGAGCCGCTACACCATATAATATGATGGCCATCCAGTAAACCATGTGCTCGGAGTAGGTTTCTTAGTCAGCCAAAAAATGAAACCTGGTGTTATCGGCTTTGAAAACATAAGCGAGCGGCTATGCACTCTGCCCTTGCGAGCCAGAGAACGATACCTTCCACGAGGCAATTGAGCGGTCCCTCGTAGCCTGCCCCAAGTATGATATCAAAATCATACTTGGAGAGTTCAATAGTCAAAGCTTATATATGGACACCAATGATAACGGATTGCGAATTATTCAAGAACCACCCGAGATGTACAAACTGCCTTCATCCAGATCGAGCAGGCGGCGTGACATCTTGGGCTGCACATCAATGAAGGTAAAACTAAGTATATGGTGGCAACGTCAACACCGAAGATGAACAAACCAACAACATCAAACCACACTGGTCAAATAGGAAGAATAAGGATAGGAGAATACAACTTTGAGACCGTTGATAATTTCTCCTATCTAGGGTCGAAAATCACAACCGATAATAGCTACGATGATGAAATCCGCGCACGGTTGTTGTCAGCCAACTGAGCCTATTTCAGCTTACAAAGACTGTTCCGCTCGAAACGTCTCACCATAGGGTCAAAGCTCTTACTGTACAAGGCAATGATCTTGCCAGTCCTCTTGTATTCCTCGGAGACTTGGGTTCTTAGCAAGAAGAATTGCGAACTCTTGGCCGCATTCGAGAGAAGAATCCTCCGAAGAATTTTTGGCCCCTACATGAGGATGGATAATTCCGTAGTCTACACAATGACGAAATTTATGAGCGATACCATGACCGTCCGGTTGTGGATAAAATCTGGCTCAGTACGTTACGGTGGGCGGGTCACTTAATCCGTATGGATGAGGATGAGCGATTTGATGGACGTCGACGCAAAACCCGGATGTCTGGAGTTCCTTATTAAGGCAGGCCTAGACCGGATACCGGTTGTTGCGCCGTTGATGATGAAAAATCGGAGAAGCGCTTCTAAAGCGGGATTTAAATAGTTTGAAGCATTTTCTTTTGCTTTTATCATTGCTTCTAAACGTTGGGATATCGAACGCACGACATTTGCACCAAAATTCGGAGAAACATTATTTCACTCTCACTTCACAGCCTCCTTAAACTTCTCTATATTTTTAAATCTTCAGGCTCGGGTCTGGTGAGTGCGAAGGTGTTTTCAGAAATGTCGGGCAGTTGTACACGGGCCATATTTCAGGAACAAAGGAAATGTCCCTGGGACCATCGTCCTCATAGAAGGCGAATTTATCCAATATATTTAGCTCCTTAGCACTATGCCTCACATTTTGCTTTAAAATGTTTTAAAATTGAAATGATATTGAAATCTATCCGTTACCATTTTATCATCTATAAAATAAATATTCCATATTCCTGCACTGCAAAAACGCCCCCATATCATCACTGACTCTCCACCATGCTTGATAGTGGCCCGAATATTATGTGGTTTAAAATCTGTATAAAGTTTCCGCCACATGTATCTCTTCCCATCAAGGCTATGCGATTAAATTATGTAAGCAACACCTGCATTATCTCAGAAAAGGTCAAAAATGATTTGAATTTTAAAAGTTACTGCATGAAAATCATATTCCCCAAGAAAGTTTTCAGCCGTTTCTGCACAAACATCCTTTTACAAATCGCATTCGACTATATTTTTCAATTCCCCCTTCCCTTCCATATTCTTTTCATTTCAAAGAAAAGTTGAATAATGAGCACTTTTTGTCCGATTATGCATTTGACCCACTGCATATGAAACTGTGACTAGAGTAATAAAATAAGAACATTTATTTCTACAAAATTATACATTTACACTTCTACATTTCAATAAAACGTAATAAATAATTAACCACCAGTGCTATCATCTGAATCAGGTAAGTAGATACTTTTCTGATAGCCTGGGAACGGTGTTACGATTTCCGAACTCTCCGGAAGTATAGTTTCATAATCATCACTGGCGTCCACTTCCGCATACGAAATTACAAATCCTTTCATGTTCATGTCCTTATCTGTTCGGAAACGCACAATTAGTGCATCCGATATAGATGTAATATTCGGGGGTATCTGAGATAGATAAGTATACGAAATTACTAGTCAGTTTCAAAACCAGCAGAAAGAGAGCTTACCGAATTTCCGCAATATTTTCCAAAGTACTTAGTGTCTGGTCCCGAATAGTCGTAGATTTCGACGTAGTCTAAGCTACAGTTCTCTGTATGTTCCACTTCGAATACTTCGAAAGTGAGTTGAACACTATAATCAGGATCCGACTGAATAGTCCACGTACAGTCCATATTACCTTTATAGTTTCGCTGGCCATACTTGGGATGCGAGTAAAAACGTTGAGTTTCATTTGTTGCTCGTAAATATCCACCACATACTGAAAACAAGGATGCAGAACTTAAAATGTATCTACAAATTACTAACAGAAATTGAATTGATGCTCGATAACAGGCCAACCAAGTCTAGCTTTAAAAAATGTCTTCTCTTCTAGGAGATTAGACTTACTTGCGGAATAGTAGATCTTAAAACCAGAATGTTGTGATGTATTGTCCGACTTAAAGTTGATAGAAAGTTCGTTGGATGTTGATGTCATCGGAGGGGGTTTATTCTCTCCACAAAATTTACCCAATGATGAACTAAGCAGTGAGGGCCCATCGTAGATAGCCAGGTAGTCATAAACGCACTCCTGAAAGAGAATTTAAATAGTTGACATTAATGAGAATATTCAGGCACTTTCAATTTTTTACAGATCTGGTTATTAATGTCTACATAAATATTTATGTGCATATTTTACATCTAAAATTTTACGAGCACATTATACCGACAAGCATTGACAGTGTCTATTAGAGTCTCCACCTATCAATAGCCATTGTGCCGATAGTGGGGCAATGCTATCACAAACCAATAGAGGCCTTGCAGTGTACCAACGAACTCCTGAACTAACGATATAGTAAGCGAGCAAATTGGTCTGAATTCTTAGTTGAACCATGTGGAAATTAGGGTTCAATCCTTAAAAACGGTCTTATATTTCAAGAACCTTTTCCTTAGAATCAATCTAACTCTGGTCCTTACCTAGACATCATCTTCAACACCAATTTATTCAACATTTTGTGTATAAAAAGACACTGAATCGTGAAAAGGGTAGCTTAAAATCACTGCATCCTACCCTTGACTACAGCATTTCGACCTCAATTTTCTGCTGCGCGGTCTAACTATCTTTGACCATTTTCACATTCATTCCTTGGACAGTTATGACTCTATACCAAAAAATGAGGTTACACCTGAATGAAAGACAGATGCTCCGATACTGTAAGAAGGTGCGAAGTGCATCGACAGCTCTGTGAATCCACGCTGTGTTCGTTTGTGTTAGACACGCGGTGGAATGCTTTGTAAGTTACGTTGCAACCCCTTTGTTGGCGATCTGCAAATTATATGTTTCCCAATACTTTCTCATTGGGTGACACCCATCTGAAAACACAAAAATCAGGAATTTTGGTTGTAGTACTGACTCTGGGGTTTTACCCAGATTTAAAGTAGGGGTAGGCCCTACATGACGGAGGTGGAAAGGGTGTGATTCGCTCCTGGCCCGGAATAGAGACTATTAAAATTAGATATCTATTTTAGTAATATAGATGGGGCGCTCTGCAAGGATTTTCTTTCTAAGGGGCTGCTGATGTATAATACTTAGCAAAATCATGCGAAAGGTTATTGGTTGATAAGTTCAATCCAGAGATTGTGGGGATAAAACATGTATTGCCAACAAGCGCGAAGTATCGTCAGCCTTTTATCCGATGTTTGTGTTTGGAGATGACTTGCAAAAACAATGATAGGTTTCGTGCGGTTGGGCATTGTACTACGAGCGAAAGAGATATGAATACATATCGAAAAGGACGGTCTGTTTAAGTTGTTTAACTGATATTCTTTGGCTATGCACAGGAGTGTAACATATCTTAGCACTTTAATGTGGGTTATTTCCATAGCGACCATCGAAAAATGGGAAAAGGGAGCTGTCAAGCTACTTAGCGAAATGGCCTAGCCAAGGTTTAAAGAATAGTGGATACAGAGCTTAGTAAAAAAACAACAGTAACGTACAAACTGCCTTCATCCAGATTGAGCAGGCGGGCTGAGATCTCTGGCTGCGCATCAATGAAGACAAGACAAAATATATGGTGGCAACGTCAGCACCAAAAATCAACCAACCAACAACATCAAATCACACTGGTCAAACGGGAAGAATAAAGATAGGGGACCGTTGATAATTTCTCCTATCTAGGGTCGAAAATCACAACCGATAACAACTACGATGATAAAATCCGCGCGCGGTTGTAGGCAGCCAACAGAGCCTATTTCAGCTTACACAAACTGTTTTACTCGAAACGTCTCACCATAGGGTCAAACCTCTTACTGTGCAAGTCTATGATCTTGCCAGTCCTTATGTATTTCTCGAGGGATTTTAGCAAGAAAAATTGACCGCGTTTGAGAGAAGAATCTTTCGAAGAATTTTTGGCCCCCTACATGAGGATGGACGATTCCGTAGCCTACATAACGACGAAATCTATGAGCGATACCATGACCGTCAGTTTGTGGATAAAATCCGGCTCAATAGGTCGCAGTGGTGGGGTTTTTTAATCCGTATGGATGAGGATAATCCAGCCCGAAAAGTCTTTAAAGGCAATATCTATGGTAGAAAAAGAAGATGAGGTGTCTGGAGTTCCTTATTAAGGTAGGTTTAGACCGGCTACCGGTAGTTGCGCCGTTGATGATGAATAGAAACAAATTTATTAAGTAAGAAAGAACGTCTATACGGGAAAAAAAAATCTAAATTAGTTGTTCAGCGAAGTAAGAAATCTGCTTCAAGGTAAATATGATTAAATTTGTTGGGTCTTTAGAAGGTTGTGATAAGATCACTTAAATAACGTGCACCGATTCTATCATCCTCCAGGAGTACTGCCTGAGCAAGGGAGGAATCTCGTTCACCATAAAAAACTTTTGAGATGAAAGTAATATCTACAGTAATCAGAGAGGAGCTACTGGAAATTTGCAGTAAGATACGGGGAAACAATCTAATAATGCGTTCAAATTCGTGGTATAGCAGGACACATTTGCCAAGTTTTACGGAGCATGGTGCACAAAGATGTTCCTGCCAGCGTTCTGGCGTGGCAGAAGTTTGCATCTAAAGCTGGTAAACCTCCAGGTAAAAGAACCTATTGCCTCATCATCATCATCATCAACGGCGCAACAACCGGTATCCGGTCTAGGCCTGCCTTAATAAGGAACTCCAGACATCCCGGTTTTGCGCCGAGGTCCACCAATTCGATATCCCTAAAAGCTGTCTGGCGTCCTGACCTACGCCATCGCTCCATCTTAGGCAGGGTCTGCCTCGTCTTCTTTTTCTACCCTAGATATTGCCCTTATAGACTTTCCGGGTGGGATCATCCTCATCCATACGGATTAAGTGACCCGCCCACCGTAACCTACTGAGCCAGATTTTATCCACAACCGGACGGTCATGGTATCGCTCATAGATTTCGTCATTATGTAGGCTACGGAATCGTCCATCCTCATGTAGGGGGCCAAAAATTCTTCGGAGGATTCTTCTCTCGAACGCGGCCAAGAGTTCGCAATTCTTCTTGCTAAGATCCCAAGTTTCCGAGGAATACAAGAGGACTGGCAAGATCATTGTCTTGTACAGTAAGAGCTTTGACCCTATGGTGAGACGTTTCGAGCGGAAAGTGTTTTGTAAGCTGAAATATGCTCTGTTGGCTAACAACAATCGTACGCGGATTTCATCATCGTAGTTGTTATCGGTTGTGATTTTCGACCCTAGATAGGAGAAATTGTCAACGGTCTCAAAGTTGTATTCTCCTATCCTTATTCTTGTTCGTGTTTGTGTTTGACCAGTGCGGTTTGATGTTGTTGGTTGATTCGTCTTGATTGTTGATTCTATTGCCTCATGTATCTTTTAAATACTGTGAGGAAAGTGTTGAAGTAAGTAATGACATCTCCGGGTAGTTGATATTCTGTAAGTTTCTCAGATTCGCGTTCTGATTTCCATGTGGGATTCGGCCCTGATAAATTGGTTATCAGCTTGGCGGAAAATGTATAGATGCTGATGGATTCAAAGAGAATATTGTTTCCATGGGTATTTCAAAGGACTGTGCCCTTCGCCCACTGTTGTGAAACATAACATACAACGATATGCTCAACCTGCAGCATGCCGCGGTATTGCATAACGCTAAAGATGGAATTGGTTGTAGTCATAAAGCCTCTTGAGGATGTCAAGTTTTACCCACGCGAAGACTAATTTGCGGGGCGCAAAACGAAAATAAACTCATAATCAGAAGATCTGTAAAATAAATGAAATTTTCGTCTACATTGGGAACCATATCGTCCACTTTTAAGTTAGCCGATATGGGGGAAGACGATTTAAGCAGTAGTCCAGGCTGGGATGATGTAGTACAGAAGAGGTATGTGGTACAATTTCAGGTTGCTTAGGCCTGAGGAGAGCAGTGGATAAGTAATGGCATGGAGCAAAATAACTAAAGTTAAAGGGATAACATGGGAGCGCGCTTAATTTTCACTCCGGGCTAGGATTTTCTCTCTACGGCTCTGATTAGGACTTCGAATGTATGTACATAGGACATGAAAGGGCTCATTCGAACGAATCATACTTTTTGATATAACTTGTAAGATGTGCTTTCTTCAATTAATTCAGTTTTGGTGCCCAACCGTACTACAATGAACTGTTTGCTCTGTAAAGGTCAGTACAGGACATGCCCTTGTACAGCTTAAGCGGCTGAAAAGTATATTTCCTTAAGCGATGATACTGCCAACAGGCTAATGAATGGGACGGTACATTGCACAAACGATGGATTAGAAGTTGAGGTGGTGTGAAACAAATTGAGTACATCTTTAAAAGAGGAGAGTGTGACAGTAGTATGTTGCATCACAAAATCCTTGAAATGGAAATTGAACTGTTGCATTTAAAAGTAACAAATTCGAAAACTGCCCTTTGTTCAGGCTTTGGTAACATATGTGAGTTTTGGTCAAACTACAATCATCGTGATCTTTCGCTCAGCAAAACAATCAAAACTGCCTTGATAGTTCAAACGACGGGAATATTTTTATAGACTACAATTGGTGTCCACTTTTCTCTCTACACAGGAGTCAATCCTACATACTCCGCCTCCACTGCTTTTCAAAAATTTTGTAAAACAAATATTAATTATGTCATCTACAAAAAAGCCCACTAACCTGATGATTTTCAATATCGATTCCCTTAAAACCAAGACGAATACGCTGTCCTTTCAAAACGTTTATAAACCATAAACAATCAGAATTAGGTGGATAAGGATTGGGATAATTCGGACTCATGATAATTCCATGTGGCTTCACGAATTCAAATTTACACGCAGACTCATCACAATTATGCTGGTTTTCATTCAAAGTGTATCCACTTTTACACGTGCAATTGTATGATCCGAGAGTATTCTCACAAAAATGCTGGCAGCCACCATTATTAGTTGCACATTCGTCCACATCTGTAATGGGAGCAGGATACAAAGTAATTGAGTTCAAAAACTAGACATTTCGGGATTGGGTTATGCTTACCTGTGAAATAGATCGCTGAAAATCCCGCGTGTTCGATGGATTTGTCCGAGTGAAATTCAATACGCAAAATATTCTTATCGGATACGATAAGAGGCGGTTTAGTTGACCCGCAAAATGTTCCCATTCGCTTAAAATTATCGTCCATTTGTGAGAATACAGTTACATTATCGTAGTTACAATCTAAGTGAAGTGTTCCGCCCTCCAGTTGGAAATGCGTGAAATTCAAGAAAACCTGTCGATTTACTGGTGCAACTAGTTCCCAAACACACTCGATATTATTCGGGTATTTATCGGGGAAACTGGGGGTTGAAACAGTTCCAACTGTGTCCTCTACTTCGATTAAGCTACCACACGAATCTGAAAAGGATAACATTCATTAGTAGCATTTCAATCAACATTGGATAGTAAAAGGTGGTTTTCGGTAGCATCAGACGATTATCTTACCATGGCAACTTTTTCCATCTGATCCCAATTTATATCCAATTTCGCACGTGCATTTGTAACTGTCCAAAGTATTTACACATTGATGTTCGCAATTGTGCTTCCCTTGGGCACATTTGTCAATATCATTCGCAAATATCGCAGAAAATCCCTTTCTTTCCACCGTATTATCCGTGAAAAATCGAATTGTAAGTTGGTTTCCTTCAGATCTTTTAAGAAATCAAAGACAAATCAGCAAATAATATATACATGCAAAACGCACTAGGCATACTTGATAAGTTGAGGATAGTCGCTTCCACAATACACTTCCACAACATCTCCGTTTTGAATTTCAAGATAATCATTTTCGCACGATTTATGATATTCCAATTGAAACTGCTCGAATTTGAGCGCAATGTGAATTCCCTCGGGGGCAACTATCTTCCAAGTGCACTCCTTGTTCGGTAAGTAGTTCAGTGGATAATTTGGGCTAATAATTCTAGTATCGGTAGACGTTGAAAATTCTCCTCCACAAAACGCTACATAAAATCAGAAATTTTTCATAAATTTACTTGTGGAAAGAAAAACAAGAAATTCTTACAAAAATATGTAGCTTGGAATCCTCGGAAGCCTTTATTTCGATGTGTATTCACGTATCTTACCAGAAAACGGTTGGACTGAGATTTAATTTTTATTTCGGTTGCATTCCCACAATATCGTCCTATAAGTGGAGATTTATCCCAGTAGCCATCCCGGATTTCTAAATAGTCGGTTGCACAGCCAACCGATTCGAAAATCGACTGAAAACGTGAAAACTTATTATATTTGATGGAAACTAAAAATTAATCAGCCAAGTCAATTAATCAATAATTTATCATGAAATACATAATTAACATTCATTCCATCATATATGAATTTCTTAATGTTAAGTGGATCCACTTCCAATTTCGCCTTCTCATCAATGCATTCAACAGATCTAGTGAAAGAAATTCGTATTCTTCAACAAACCCTTTCGTGGCATTCAGACAAGGCAGGATTACCTACATCCTTGATGGTAAAAGGAAATTACAGACTTTATTTGTCATACTTCTTTCCCTCTCTATTTTCTTGTATTATTATGTAGAGATTCTGGTCATTACACATCAAATACACTCCAGATGAATTTTGTCGAAATACTGATAATTATCTGCTTACCACCGCTTTTTGGATTGGAGATGTAGAATTGTCGATGAAGCTTTCGATATGTTTTTAGAGAAGTATCGGTATTATTAAAAATATAGGTATCTAAGTTCCAACTTTGATTGTGAGGTGAAACTACCGAATTAAGGTGGGGCAGGACTCATTCGACAGGAACAAAAAAATGAAATATGTCCTCAAACCAAGTTCGTGTTAGGAGTACATTTCGCAGATACAATATGTAGATTAATTCTAGAACCATGGAAGCATCAGGCTCTACATGGCTAAGGATAGGCTATGGCCAAGGATAGAGCAATTTCCTCTGTCTACTTAAAAAAGGAAGACGGGACATTTCCAAGACTGAGGAGAACAGGGTACATGCAATTTCTCAAAACTGATTTTCAAGGGCCCAATCCCAATGCTGAGGTAAATGCAAGAGGTAGGAGCCTCTTTAAGTCCACCCAACTACTGGCCTAAGCTGACGATATCGACATCATTGCAAGAACGACCCGAGACGTACAAACTGCCTTCATCCAGGTCGAGCAGGTGGCGCGAGATCTTGGGCCGCACATCAATGAAGGCAAAATATATGGTGGCAACGTCAGCACCGAAGACGAACCAACTAACAACATCAAACTGCACTGGTCAAACAGGATGAATAAGGATAGGAGAATACAACTTTGAGACCGTTGACAATTTCTCCTTTTCGACCCTAGAATCACAACCGATAACAGCTACGATGATGAAATCCGTGCACGGTTGTTGTCAGCCAACAGAACCTATTTCAGCTTGCAAAAACTGTTCCGCTCGAAACGTCTCACCATAGGGCCAAAGCTCTTACTGTACATGACGACACGACTATGATCTTGCCAGTCCTCATGTATTCCTCGGAAACTTGGGATCTTAGCAAGAAAAATTGCAAACTCTTGGCCTCGTTCGAGAGAATGATCCTCCGAAGAATTTTTGGCCCCCTACATGAGGATGGACGATTCCGTAGCCTACACAATGACGAAATCTATGAGCGATATCATGGATAGGTTATGGTGAGCGGGTCACTTAATTCGTATGGATGAGGGTGATCCCACCCGGAAAGTCTATAAGGGAATATCTAGGGTAGAAAAAGAAGACGAGGCAGACCCTGCCTAAGATGGAGCGATGGCGTAGGCCAGGACGCCAGACAGCTTTTAGGGATATCGAATTGGTGGACCTCGGCGCAAAACCGGGATGTCTGGAGTTCCTTATTAAGACAGGCCTAGAAGGTTTACCGGTTGTTGCGCTATTGTAAGATGGGCAGTGGGAACCTTTAAACCACTCAACCACCCGTAGAGGATCGCGTCTTCCCAGCACCCATATAGTAGAATCGAATTTGGATTGAGGATTATTAGTATCATATGCAGGAGGCTTCAGGAGGCTTGGAAGCCACATCAATCCAGCTAAGGTCAACATAGTACAATTCATTAGGAAGCACAAGCCTGTGAGAACCAGAGAAGATAAACGAGAAACAGATGTTGGATACTTGTGAATTACACTCGAGCAAAACCTCCGAAAAACGTATGTTGGGAACGTATGTCGAAAAGGCACAAAGGCTTCGACGATTTGCAGGTCCCTAGCAGAGAAGAAATGAGGAAATACCCGAAGATACTGCGCCGGATATATACTACCGTTATATGATGATTGATGGGACGATTTGGTTCTATCTGGAAGAAGGGAGCAACAACACCATCATGTGTATTCTTGGGGTACTCTAGTGATAAATTAATGCAATTAATTGGAAGATTTTTCTTTGTCGCTAGTGTTTCTTTTGGTGTGCATATACCGATATTTCGAACGTGTAGTAGTTACTCCCGAAATATTGGTATATGCGTACCAAAATAAATAATAGCGAAAGGGAACAATCGGCTAATAGTGCACAATTGAATATGTGCCGCATATCAGCGACACCAAGCTGAAAACAGGGATCGGATGAAGGTTTTATCTGAAGTGTATATTATTCAACGCTGCACCTGCAGTTATATGCAGATCTGCTACTTCTTACACGGAAATCCTGGTAATCCAACCTAACTTTTTCCAGGGAGTGGAAGAAGGGGATGAATGTTAAAACTACGAAAAAGGCACCCGTGTTGAATGCGATAAAGGTAATAGCTAAACTAATCCGGGAATATATCAAAGTATAGCAGTGTGTGGAGTTTAGATTTCCACTTCACCTGATTTTCATCGATTTGGAGAAGGTGTTCAGCATGAGCAGAGAGTTGTATCTGGCGTACTTTAGGCAGGGGCAGGGGGGCGTTTCGGGAAAATTAGTACCTGTTATCAGAGCGACACATGATGGCGTAAAGTGTCACGTGTTGAACCGAAGTAAAGCATCGGAGGACTATGAGGTCGATAGTGGAGCCCGCCAGGGTTGTATCTTGTCACTGATATTATTTCTTTTTGTTGTCGGTTGTTTTGTTGTGGTTCTTCATGTTGCCTTGGCTTGAGTGTGTTGATGACATCTGCTTGCTCTTTCATAGAGTCATGGGCCTTGTCGAAATGACCCTGGATTTGAAAAGAGAGGCAAGTATAAACGCACTGAAGATAGGCACCAAAAAACAAGGTTGCCTGTCTGTCATGTCATTATCCCTATCTGCATTAATGGGCAAAGCATCAAACGCATTGATCAATTTGTATATCTCCCTCGACTTATGACCAGTGTTAGATTCGCGCCCGTTGGAAATGAAGTTATCTCAACACGAAGATCTAGTTGAGATCTTTATGCTAAATTTTCCTCTGCATTTCCACATGGGAAGTAACCATCACTGTTACTCAAAGGCTTCAAACTTTTATCTCGAGAAGCCCTGGAGATGTTAAAGCGCATTTCAGCGAACCATGGACAATGATTGGTATTCGTGATTGACGCGCTATGCCCTATTAAAGGGTAAATGGCAACTATGTAAAACGGATCCAAACACTAATTAGATTTCATATCAGTTGATCTGTGGGAGACAACTCGTTTCGGCTTCGAGCCAAAATGGAAGTCCCTGGAAATCGATATGCCTAACTGGCTTTCGTTAATCTTGGCACGACCAACTTCAGCAGCTTTTCTTAATTTTTTTTTAAGCTTTGTCCTTGATGCATTGCCAACAAAGATTCAGTTGCCGTTGATCTTTTGAAGGAGAATGACGTTAAACGTCATGAGTGCTAAGTACGCGTCGCGCTACGAGGCTGTGTTCCTTTGCATCCACTCGAAAGGTCCCAAAATGTCGCAATCAGCGGCTGCTAAATATATGACAAAGTCGAAGGCATTTGTACAGAAGTGGATACAGCGATATAAAGTGACTAAAAATGTCGATGGTTTACCAGAACGTGGCTCGATAGGAAAAATGAACAAAAAATATGAAAAAAGAATAGTGAATCTGTTTTCGCGGAATCCTGCTTTAATACTGCGGCAAGGATAAGCAAAATTAATGGCAAAAGGTTTAGATATATCCTACGAAACTATCCGAACCCATCTTTGTACTCATGATCTGAAATGGCGCAACACAATGACGAAGCCTCTGTTGACTGAAAAACTTGTGACAAAGCGACTCGCTTGGGCGCATGAGAATATTGATAGAGATTTTGAAAATGTCATTTTTACTGATGAATGTTCTATATGGGCAGGTTCTGTCCTCACGCGAGCCTGGTCAACTTCCACCAATAGGCTTGTTCAGCGGGCCGTAAAACATGGAATAAAGGTACATCTTTGGGGCTGCTTCTCAAAGCAGGGATTCGGCACTTTGCACCTCTTTACTGGCAACCTAAATGCCGAGAAAATGATAAAAATCTACAAAAAGGCTTTACTGCCATCTGCCAAACGATGGTTCATCACAAGAAATGAAGATTGGATTCTGCAGGAGGACAACGATCCTAAACACCGAAGCAAGGTCTGTACTCAGTGGACATATGAAATCCTGTTTGGAGTTTGATGGAAAAGGTACATTTATCTATACATGCCAAAGGGGAAGCAGCATTTTTCCCAGTGATATTTAAAGTGGACAAACTCTCAGAAAATACTGAACTAACATATCTGAAAATCTCTATATAAAATTCCCATTTAGGATTCGCAATCGTTTCTTTAGTTTCAAGGCAAAGTGAAAATGATATGAATTCTTACCAAATTTCTTATCGTCATCTGTAATCTCTCGCCTGAATGCGTAGTTATTCGCCATTCGCACTTTTCAACTTGACTTTGGACTTCTTCCGTAAAATCATACGTGGGAGATGTAAAGTCTCCGTGATCATCTTGAAACGTCCTTCCGCACTGCGGACATTTATACAGCAAATTCGCCTGCGCAATATCTCCCCTACTCAATTTATACCGTTGTCCGATTTCTGGACGTCCTTTCCCAGTTAACTGTTTCGGGATGATTGTATCTAAATATGAGCTTTTTGAAAACGTATTTCGAGCATAGTGCATAATAGATTCGTAATCATATGGCATTCCCAAAAAATCGACTTCATCTTTCTTCAAAACTTCGAAATTGCCTTCTTGATGTTTTATAATGTTTGCTTTATCAACGAATATGTGATCGTCCCGATCCGGCCGTGTATGTTCATGCCAAAAACCTATGACATGTCCTAGCTCATGAACGATGACACCAAATTTGTCGCAGTCTTTTCCAATAGAGATTGCTTGTCCGCCATTTCCACGTTTTCCAACAAAGGAGCAGCACCTTTAAAAATAACAAAACATAAATGATATCAAATATTGTTTAGTCAAGTCATTTTTGAGATAGATTACATATTTGATGGTAATTATGAAAAAAGTGATCAATGAGGATATGGTTTGAAAAAACAGCAAACTTTCTGAATCTCAATCATCATCACATTAACACTGATTTTACTTACCCGCATGATAATATGGTAAATGTGATATAGTTCGGATGTAAATCGGGTTGACGTTCAACAAACTTCAGGCAGGTATAGTTCTCCCAATGGTTCATTGCATCCCGGAATAGAGTTCTTTGACTATCATTGAAAATTCGATCGATCATATATGGTATGACACCATGTTCCCAAATACGATCTTCCTTGGCGACAACTGTCCTTACAGTTCTATGACTGCGTTTACATAAAAATATAAAATCGTATAGTTTAGTTAACTTTGATTATACTATGTCATGATTAGAAACCGTAAAGCCGTCATCGTCTAATATTTTGAAATTTTGGGTGCTAAGCCCTAATCGAGGGATCCGTGGACCAAAAAAAGAGGGATTAAGTTGCTCCCCATTTGGTCCGGTCCGGTATTATGTTGATGCAGACTTAGGATCCACAATTCTCAAAAAAATATTTTCAGCTCTGGCCAAGCTCTGTTCATTAAGGCGGATTTACGCTCAATATAATTCGTAGTCATGTTGTGTTCTTCGAATTATATAAAGACGCACTTAACATCTGCGAGCCGCTTCGGTCACGCTGCTCCCATGGCAGAGGTGAGGCAGCGTCTGACGAATTGTCTCTGCCCTGGTAAGAAACTAAAGCCGTCATCGCCTAATATGTCAAGTAAATTAGTCAGCATTTTTGAAACTTAAAATTCTCAGAGAAGCCCCTTTTCAGATTTCAATGGGCTGGACAACGAGAAAAGATTGACAGCAGAGCGTTGTCTGCGTCAAAATTTGCGGAATGGCATAATTCTGCTGGAACGGAGTTCTTGCTGTTCCTTCAGAGGGGCGATTTGAAAACCCTAGTCAGGCGTTTAGATGAGGAGGAGGAGAAGGTAGGCATTTCACAATTCTTAAAATAATGCATCATGCCTGTAGTAGCTTGAATTCGATATTGGACTATGCAGATACGTGAAGGGATAATACAATGTATCCAATATATGAGACCCGAGTGTTTGGAGCTAAGGGGACCGTAGCCACTTTGTCAACCCAATTTCTAATGATGAGGGGTTTTCAGTTGAGAAGAAAAATTAAGGTAATCTGGTATAATATACGTAAAATAAAATGTAATCCCCCCAAAAAGTTGCGAAGGAGTATACGTCGCGTCTGGAAAATTAAATAAATTCTCAGATGGTTTAATGTCGAATGCAAACACTACAAGAGAAAATATTATATATATAACGGCCTCTCAGATATGAAATAATACACCGGGGGATATTGTGGAAAAGAAAGTCTATCCATATGTTAATATAACAAATAAGGAACAAAGAGAAACTCCTAAATGACGGGTGTGAAAGCATCAGCTACAAAACTACAAAGATATCTCACTACAATGCTCTACCTACGTAGTATTTTGAAAAAGAGACTCTTGTCATACGCTAAAATTGTAATTGGCAAATATCAGGTGAACGAGTTGGACGGCCTTGCAGTCTTAAAGAAAATCCAGCATTATATTGGCGGCATCTACTAATTATTTATATACTTCAAGCAAGGTTACGATAGTAATGATTGCGCAGTATTATAAACAAGCCGGGAAACCGGAAGCTGGGCGCTTCAGGTATGAAAGGTTTTGTTTGTTTCTTGTGTGAGTATATTTGAGTGTAGAACTATCTCATTTGTACGTAGCCCGTTAAGAATATGCATTTAGTATATCAGATTTAGTACTTCGGGTTGTAAATTTACACGGTAAGGGAACTTTGAGCTACTGTAACTTTATTACTAATAGTATGATTTCGATCAAACTTGGAGATAATATGCTTCATATTATATTTTATAATGCTACCAACTTTTATAACTCTGACATAAACTTAAGGGGGGTTTTACTTAATTTTCCCAAAAATATGGTAATATAATATTATGACCTTAATTTGAACAGATATGGATATGGAGAGTTTTTTTAGACCTGGGTACCATATAGAAGCAGCTTCATGATTTTTTTCAGATTTTCCGGTTGGGTAGTTTCTGAGAATGGCTCCATTAAAGAAATCATCACTTTGCACCCCTCCTTCTCCCCGCCTTTTTAACAAATCATAAACTAAGACCGGCTTCGAAAAGTACTAATCGAGACCTTTCATTTGATACCCCACATGACTATGTTTGGTGAAAAAAATTTTTACACCCCGCTTTTACATGTATGGGGACCCCCACTAAATCTCAACGTACGAGGATATTACTCACTGCATGTCTGGGGGTCCACAGTTCCCACCTTTTCACCAAATTTCGTGTCAATTGGTATATCCGTTTCTGAGAAAAGTGCCTGTGACAGACAGACAAACAGACATTGAACCGATTTTAATAAGGTTTTGTTTGTAAAAATAATCCTATAATTTAGCATCCTAGCGAAATTAGTTCGTGTCATAAAATCAATAAGAACTGCGCTATTTGAAGAGCTAGTTTCAACAACATTTTTTGTCTTGAATATAAGGCAAAGATCCATCCACAGGTTCCATTAACCCAGTAATTTTACCTTGAGATTTCATCCTTAGCAAAATATGCCGAAGTCTATGGTAATTCATATGTAAAATGAAATCCAGAACGGCGTGAAACTTACACTCCCACCCCTGAAGTTGTCAAATTTGTTCCAGGATTAATCTAAGCCTCTATTTCCGGTGTCCTGAGACAATGCTGGGTTCGGGGGAATTCGCCCCGCTTCCAACCTTTGTAAGACAGGCCTGCCAGTGCTTATTGTTCAGCAGAAGTGTGCGAAATCTATGGATTTTTAGCGACATTCCTTTTATCTGAATTTCAGTTTCAGCTTCCACAAATCTGTCTATGTTGAAATTTCCAATTTTTTCATATCAAAAGGACGAGGGAGTTTTCACTACTATTCGATAACCACTAACAACTTTAATGTAAAATTTCATCGCAACCAATTTGTGGACATACTCGTCTTCCATGGTGAAAATTACTTCCTTACTTTTCTCGCTCTTGACGCACTTGGACACATTAAGTTGATACATATTTCGTTCCACTTCGAAGAGTGCTTACTAGGACAGTTACGTAAAGTAGAAAGCTGAGCATAGTATCACCGAATAGTACACTTAAATCAATAGGTTAACATCTGGCGGAACCGCTTTTTCAATATCTTTTAAACAGTGTCATAGGGAGGAAAACATGGGCAGGGATAGATATTACGAACTTGTCCTCCTCAACTTGAACAATTAATCTAGTTTTGTTAACATCTAACTATTCCCCCAGACAACATGGTCGCCATAGCGATCGTATCGTATTGTGAAATAGAGAATTTCTTCTGCATCTTTAATTAGTTCAATCGTCTCTCAAAAGTCGAACTATTATCAAGAGTATTAGTATATCTGGGTTGAACAATACGAAGACGTACTTCAATAATCCCAAGATTTTAATATGATAGTACTATTATAGCAACTATTTGAGCAGAATGCCAATGATTCTCAAATTATGTTATATTCCACACCTTTTATCCATTTATCTGTTATTGTGGGATATCCCAATTTATAATCCCAGAAAGATTCCAATGGTTATCCAACACTCCTGGTTCATCTTTTGCAAGATAGTGGACAATCCAGTCAATATTGGACAATGAAACTGAATGTTTCCAGTAGCACCGGTTTTTGAAAAATTGCGAACCATCCAGTTGAGAATGCAGTACTCAATTGAGTTCATTGCTAGCTTAGGGCATACTTAATACTGTGGCAGATGCACTTTCGGAAAATAGTAACAATAATTGCATTTTTAGAATTCAGGTAATTTAATTTTTTGCCACAGATCAACTTTAACGCAGCCGGAATGGATTGAGTTAAATTTAGTTGATAAAAATACAATTTAGACCACTTTCCACTCAGTTTTATTAAAAATACTTACGAAGAAGATGGTATATCCGATTTTTGAACAGGTGCTCTATTGCTTGTAAATGCCATGTCTGGCAAAAGCACATCTCCATCATAACTCGTCTAAAAATTTAATCTATAAATCAACGTATTGTGAATATTTACATTTTAACTTACTGCCAGATCCATGTCTGTCATTATCTTTCTAGTTCTCGAGTGGGTTCCAATAAATTTATGTTGATTAGATCCTCTATGGATCCTGTCTGTCAACCTAACAAATCCATTCCTATTCCAATGATTGTTGTTCAGTTTGTATGTTAAACTACTCTCTGCGAAAAAGGAAAATATTGAATATTTATAATAAATGTTGGCATAAATAGTAAGACGTGAAATTTAGGGGGGAGTTTTGTTAAGTTTTTGTGTAAAGACAAAACCTTATTAAAATCGGTTTACTGTCTACTAGCCATTGACACCAAATTTGGTACATGGTGGGAACTGTGAACGGTAACATACAGTGAGTTATATCCTTTTACGTTGAATTTAAGGGGGGTCCCCATACATGCAAAAGGGTGGTGTACATTTTTTTTCATCAAATATAGTCATGTGGGGTATCAAATTAAAGGTCTCGATTAGTACTTTTTGAAGCCGGTCTTAGTTTTGACATTCGTTGGAAGGGTGGGGAGTGCGGGAGGCTGAAAGTGACCATTTCTTAAAGCAGGCCATTCTTCTAAACCGAAAAATCTGAAAAAAAATCAGAAGGCTGCCACTATATGGTGCCTGGACTCCGAAATAACTTCCATACCGATATCTGTTCAAATAAAGTTAATAATAGAATATTACTATAATTTTTTGTAACTGGCTGGAAACCCCCTCCTAGCACCACGAAATTTTGTGATGTAGGCTATAATGTAGAGCATAATCTAACCAAGTTTGGTGGAAATTGCACTATTACTAACAAAGTTATAATACGTCAAAGTTGTTGCTTCTTTGAAAATTGAAGACTATGAATGTCAATATTACCCGAAAGTGGATACTCTCACATGGATATATTAGGTGCTACGTATTAAGAAATACACAAAATCTTTCGTACCTGAAGCGTCCAGCTTCCGATTTTCCGACTTGTTTTGAGAAGTTTAAGCTAAAAATAAAATGGTGACGCGACACTATTCTACTGAAGGCCGTAACGATAGTTCTACAACTGCGCGATGTGTTGAGACTTCAACTTTTTTTAATGGACTTTCAATTTGCCCTGGGTGGAATATCCTTAGCAAAGTTTTTCGTGAAGTTCAACTTGCGTGTGGCGCAGTCCATGGGGAATTCCAGAATTTCCGAAGAACTTTGTTGTATCTCGACTCCAAAATTACTTCTCGTTACGATATCTTGACATACATTTATGTTTACTATGTCACACAAAAACGTTTTGCTTAGGAGAGTAACTGTCTCAAGTTGAAGGGCGGATGGCTCAATGGTTAAAGCAAAAGGTCGAGATTCAAATGTCACAAAAGTCAATTGTTATAATCGAATTGATATTAACACTTATATCAGTTTTTCATTTAGGTGTTTACACCGCCGCGGTTGGAAACAGAAGAGACCAACTTATTTCCATGCGGTCCTTACTGTCCCAACCAACGGCATTTTTCCACCGCTAATTCTCCACTCCCCTGGTGCGTTCAGAAAATGAGTGAGTGGAGAGTTCCGCGCCATCTACCCGTCCGCATCCGCAACATTCGAAATAAATTTCGAATGCTGCAGATCCTGCCGCGCCACATCATTCCGCCCCCAGACGAAACCTAGGGGGTTTCGGCGACGGATCCCGGAACTTCGTTCGCCGTTAATCCACAAAGCGGACACGACGCTGCTTCGAGGCGCACACGGGTTTCAGCCTGGACAAAGAGACCGC
This sequence comes from Hermetia illucens, assembly GCF_905115235.1. Classification (NCBI taxonomy): domain Eukaryota; kingdom Metazoa; phylum Arthropoda; class Insecta; order Diptera; family Stratiomyidae; genus Hermetia; species Hermetia illucens. Next base: position 67,283,050 of record NC_051851.1, on the reverse strand, counting down.
CTTTTTGTGACCACCGATCTCGAGCTGGAAGAAATGTTCTCCCCTCTCGAGAACGCGGTACGGGCCCTCATATGGAGGCTGCAGCGGCTTCCGGACGGCATCCGTCCTGATAAGCACGTGCGTGCATGTGTCCAGTTCCTTGGGCGAACAAGCAGGTATGGACGCGTGTCGAGTGGGTGGTGGCGCTTTGATGCGTCGGAGATTGTCCCTCAGCAGACGCACCAACCCCGACTCCGTGAGACCCGATCTCTTGTCGAAGACTGGATCGCTTGGGAGTCTTGGGTTCTCCCCGTATACTTGCTCCGCGGGGCTGGCAGCAAATTCCTCTCGGCGGGTTGTACGAAGGCCGAGTAGGACGAGAGGCACGACTTGAGTCCAGGACGGGTCGTCGCGTGCCATGATGGCGGCTGTCAGCGTCCGGTGCCAACGTTCCAGCATCCCATTGGATTGCGGATGGTATGCCGTAGTCCGCTGGCGTTTAAAACTCAGGAGTTTGCCTAACTCCGAGAAAAGGGTGGACTCAAATTGCATTCCCTGGTCAGTGATGACCACTGCAGGGACGCCAAAGCGAGGTATCCACTCTCGGCAGAGGGCTTCGGCACAAGATTGCGCCGTAATGTCTTTCAGAGGTATTGCCTCAGGCCACCGCGTGAACCTGTCGATGATTGTGAGGCAATACTTGTAACCGTGCGAGTCTCGCAAACTCCCTATTATGTCGAGGTGTATGGTGTGGAAACGCTTGGTAGTGCGGGGGAATGAGCTCACTTCTTTCCTTACATGCCTGGAGACTTTACACTTTTGGCATGCGACGCACTCTCTGGCCCAGGAATTGATATCCTTGTTCATGGAGGGCCAAAAGTATTTTCCGGTGACTAACCGGTTTGTTGTCCTGATGCCGGGGTGCGCCAAGTCGTGAACTGCGTGGAACACTTCCTTGCGAAATGTGGCCGGAATGTATGGCCGAGGTCCCTTTTCCGAGTCTTCGCAGCAGAGCGAGAGGTTTGAGCCGAAGATGGGCAACTCTCGAAATTTGTATTTGGGGTTGGACTTGAGGCTCTGAAGTGCTGCGTCATCCTCCTGCGCCTTGACAATAGCCGAGAAATCGAGTGAGGCGGGGATGTTAACCTCGGAGACACGAGACAAAGCGTCAGCAACTATGTTGTCCTTCCCGGACACGTGCTGGATGTCTGACGTAAACTGGCTGATGAAGCTCAGGTGTCGAAGCTGACGAGGGGACACTTTGTCGGGCTTTTGTTTCAAAGCATAAGTGAGAGGCTTATGGTCCGTGAACACTGTGAACGGCCTGCCTTCTAGGGAGAAACGGAAGTATTTGATGGACAAGTACGCGGCGAGCAGTACGCGATCGTAGGTACTGTAGTTCCGTTGAGCGGGATTCAACTGTTTCGAGAAGAAGCTCAACGGCTGCCAAACTTGATCCACCTTTTGGTGAAGGGCAGCACCTACTGCGATGTTAGAGGCATCAACAAAAACGGCTAGGGGTGCATCTTGCTGAGGAAATGCCAAAAGTGTAGCATCGGCCAGTTGTTGTCGGGATTTGTTGAACGCGCGGACAGCCTCTTCAGACCACACAATCTCTCGTGTGTCCTTTGTTTTGGGGCCAGACAAGTATGCGTTCAAAACGGACTGGTGATGGGCGGCCTTGGGCAGGAAACGACGGTAAAAGTTTAGCATGCCAAAGAACCTCCTCAACTCCCTCACTTGTCTGGGTCGGGCTGTATTCCTTCAGAGGAAATGGAGTGGCCGAGGAATCTCACCTGTTGTTGAAGGAATTTGCATTTCTCAACGTTTAGGACTAAACCGGCCTCAAGGAGACGTTGAAAAATGCACTCGAGATGGGCTAAGTGCTCAGACTCAGTGGAAGAAGCGACCAAAACATCATCCAAATAGACGAAACAGAAATCGAGGTTTCGCAGGACTGAGTGAATGAACCTTTGAAAGGTTGCGCCGCATTGCACAATCCGAAAGTCATTCAGGTGAACTCGAAGAGTCCAAAGGGTGTGCATATTGCCGTCTTTGGAATGTCTTCAGGAGCTACTGGGATTTGGTGGTATGCCTTGGCTAAGTCCAAGGTCGAAAAGATGCGGCAATTCGCGAGGTGATGCGCAAAGTCGTGGATGAGTGGAATCGGATATCGGTCAGGAACAGTCTGTGCGTTTAGCCTTCTGTAATCCCCACAGGGACGCCATTCGCCATTTGGCTTAGGGACCATATGTAAAGGGGAAGACCAACAGCTGTTTGAGGGCCTGCAGATACCCTGTTGAACAAGTTGTTCAAATTCTTTCCGCGCGATAGCCAGTTTCTGTAGTGGTAGAGGACGCACCTTCCAGAAAATCGGGGAACCAGTAGTATTTATGTGGTGCTGAACATTGTGCTTCACTGGTTTCGAGAGACTACACTCGGTAGTAATCTGGCTGAACTATTGGAGGAGTGTCCGAACACGAGAGTCGGTGATGTCTTCCAAAAGAACGGAAAGGTTATTGTCAGCATGAGATACCATTTGGCCCGACGAATTAAGGTTGGTCCTGGGATCTATAAGGGACTTATTTTGCAAGTCCACCAGCAACCCATAGAGACACAAGAAGTTCGCGCCTAATATGGGGAAGCTGACATCCGCCAGGATGAAACGCCACGAAAACGTCCTACGCAAGCCAAGACTCACGTCCACTTGCCTGTACCCGTAAGTATTGATGCGGGAGGAATTTGCTGCCGCCAGTTTGAGGGGTTGTGGATAAAGTCGATGATGCCGAGGTACGGGAAGAACCGAAACCTCTGTACCCGTGTCGATAAGGTAGTTGCGCCTGCTGAGGGGGTCGAAAATAGTTAGGCGACGTGGCGCTGCGCTCTGGGTGGCCGTCGCCAAGACCCCCCGCGGACCTAGTTTTTTGCGGTAGGCGCGAATTTACAAGGTAGCGTACATCTTGTCGCTTTATCTCCGAAGTTACGATGGTACCAGCAAATACCTTTGTCCGCAGGCTGTCTTGACGACCTGCTACCCGAACGCCCTTTTCGTGTGGCAGACCGTGAGCGAGCTGAGGATCTGGCACTCGAACGCTGAGCGTCCAACGTCGCCCGCATCTCGGCCACGCTGGCCGTTAAAGCCGCTATCTCGCGCCTTAAGTCGCTCACCTCATCCAACTGTGGTTGAACGGCCGCTATGGTTGGGCGAACGTACACCTCCTGTACCTGGTCGGCCGTCACTGCCAGTTCCTCCAAGGAACCGGAAACGCAAGCAAGAATCGCCTGGGTGCCCTCCGGAAGCCGACGCAGCCAGAGCGACCTGATCAGGTCATCGCCAATCTTGCTCCCACCCAATTGCCTCATTTCGCGAAGCAATTCGCTGGGAGTTCGATCACCCAATGTTAAACCCGTCACTAAGTGATCTAATTTTGCCGATTCGCTTGCCGACAGGCGCCTGATCAACTCGCTCTTGAGCTGCACGTACGATGCCGACTTTACTACGTCCGACACCATAAGAATGGACTCTTCGTCCAGGCCGACCACCGCGTAGTTGAAGCGGGTCGCGTCCGATGTGATGCCGGACATTTGGAACTGCGCTTCCAAATGCACGAACCACAGCTCCGGGTTCCGCCTCCAAAACGGAGGAACGTGTACGGCGAGGGCGGTCACTTGCGGGTCCGCTGGGCCTGCCGCGTCTTTGCTATCAAACGACATCTTGTTTCACGAAAAGTACGAGTTGTAATGCAGACGCGGTGAATTTATAACGAAACGCGGTGAATTTTACTCCGACACGGCAGGCCGCACCCACAAATGCACGCACAGACAGAGAAAATTACGACCGAAGCGGACGCTCTCCAGCGCAGACCAAAAACACCACCAAGGAAATGGAGAACCCACGATGCGAAACACCTAACGCCGTCTCTTGCAGCGATTTTCAATTTTTATTATCACTTTTTAAATAATATTTCAAAACTAATTATAATGATAATAATATTTCAGCAAACAGTAGATCGAAGCTAGAAAATAAAAACTAAATTATGCGAAATGTTTGTAAAATGCATTCTCTGAGACTGTGATAACTAATGATAACGTCGTCGGATCGTAGCGCTGATGGGTTGCGATGCGGCGTCTAGTTCATTTGGCACGAGCACTCCATTGCAGGGAACGATACGATGGCACCAAACTCAAACTAAACCTGCGAGTTGATTGAAGCGAACTGCTGATTTTGTGGTGGCTGTTGTTGCTGCTGTTGATATTGTTGCTGTTGTGCTGGCGGTGGATTATGATGTTGTTGAGCTTGAGGCTGATATTGTTGTTGGCCGGGGTGCTGTTGGTTTTGTTGCTGCTGATATTGTAGCACTTCGATGGGATTTTGTATGCTTCCGTATTCACAAAATTTTCCGCCGTTGCTGCGTTGTCGATGTCTGTGGCGGCGGCGCTTATGCGGGTTGGAAACAGAAGAGACCGACTTATTTCCATGCGGTCCTTACTGTCCCAACCAACGGCATTTTTCCACCGCTAATTCTCCACTCCCCTGGTGCGTTCAGAAAATGAGTGAGTGGAGAGTTCCGCGCCATCTACCCGTCCGCATCCGCAACATTCGAAATAAATTTCGAATGCTGCAGATCCTACCGCGCCGCAACTTCGTTTAAGGCGTTACTATTACGTCACGTAGTCTAACAGCAATGCACCCTACAGCGTATTTAATGAGGAAGTCTAAGGCGTCATTGGATTTTTCGCTCAGGATTTCTCCTATCTAGGGTCGAAAATCACTACCGATAACAGCAACGATGAAGCAATCCGCGCACGGTTGTTATCAGCCAACAGAGCCTATTTCGAAACGTCTCACAAGTCAATAATCTTGGCAGTCCTCATGTATTCCTCGGAGACTTGGGTTCTTAGCAAGAAGAATTACGAACTCTTGGCCGCATTCGAGAGGAGCATACATGAGGATGGACGATTCCGTAGCCTACATAACGACGAAGTCTATGAGCGATATCATGACCGTCAGGTTGTGAATAAAATCCGGCTCAATAGGTTGCGGTGAGCGGGTCATTTAATTCGTATGGATGAGGATGATCCAGCCCGGAAAGTCTATAAAGGCAATATCTATGGTAGAAAAAGAAGACGAGGCAGACCCTGCCTGAGATGGAGCGATGGCTTCGGTCAGGACGTGAACAGCTTTTAGGGATATCGAATTGGTGGACCTCGGCCCAAAACCGGGATGTCTGGAGTTCCTTATAAAGGTAGGCCTAGACCGGACACCGGTTGCTGCGCTGTTGATGATGATGATGATGATGATCTGCCACCGCACAATAGAACCGTACGTCTCACAGATGTCTACATCTAGAGAATCACTTTCCACCGAAGACCTCATTTCCTTGCAAAGGTCCTCTTACAAGCACAGAAGGTTATACATGCCTTCTTCACCCTGAATTTTATATGCAATTTCCAAATTTACTTTTGGATCCAGGATTACACCCAAATACTCCACATTGGAGGAAAATCCAATCTTTGGTCATTTAGCCGCAGAAGGGGGAACTCGGAGGTGGAAAGCATCATCTCCATTTTGGTTGGGATTTTGACGATTCTTGCAGCCCACATGGTATACCTGTGGGCCACCACTCCTTCCATGATGTCACTCATAATAATGGGAAACATCCCTGAAGAGGTCACCCATCACTATTAACCAGAGCACCGGAGAGAAAATGCCAACCTGGGGCGTCGTCTGCTCACGGCTCTGGTCATGTGGCTACCTCCCAGATTAGACTGGATCCCTGTCTTTTTTGGTTACCATGTATTAAGAAAAAATGCTGTGGGAGGAGAAACTTCGATTGAAGATATAATTTGTCGTGGACCTTCCTCCTCGATCACGACATTCGAAGATCGATTTTTCCGGCTCACCGCGTGCTGACAATTTCGTTATTTCTTTAGGTATTTGGGATAGTTCTGCCCTCTTACGTAGTTGTTTTTAGCCAACTCGGATAGACTTTGTTTAAGTCAAGATAGAGAGTTCTAGTACCTTTAGGAAGGAATCATAATCCGAATTGACAATATAATTTCAACTTAATGATATGGCACGTTCAAGAAGAAGGTCATTACAGTTGGACCAAAGCGGAAACAAGAAGTTAGTAATTAACTTTAAGTTGAATATTAATAGCAACCTGATGATTTCTACTATAGTATGTATATTTGATAGTTATCTCCTTTTTAAAGGCCAATATTTCAATGGATAATTAGTTTTTTTATCGAATTTTCTTATAAACAAGTCGGGAAGCCGGAAGCTCAGCGCTTCAGGTATGAAAGGTTTTGTTTGCTTCTTCTGTGAGTATATTTGAGTGCAGAACTATCCCATTTGTATGTAGCTCGTTATGTATATGCATTTAGCATGTCACACTACTCACTTTAGTGTAATACTGATATTTAATAGCAGTAAATTTACACGGTAAACTCTATTTTGAGCTACTGTAACTTTGTTAGTAAAACTATGATTTTGATCAAACTTGGGCATAACTGTGAGCTTATAATTCGTCAGTTGATATACGAGCTTTGGATATATCCAAGTATTATATATTAAACGGCTTAAGGGGGTCATCCCGTGTGTCGGATCCGCGGAATTGAATTTTTTTTGAACATATTTCTACGGTCCGCTAACTAGGATAATTGCGATCCATTTAGTAGCTTTTTTTATTCATTGAAGAAGCCGTGAAAAAACACCAAAATTAACAAAAAAAAAAGTTGAAAGCGGGACCTAAAATTTAGTTTTTAATATTTTTTAATAATCCTAGTTTGCAGACTGCAGTTAAGTCTGTACGTTGAAATACCATTTACTTTTTCTTTCTGATCATCGCAGCGCCCTGTATCGTGGCAACAGAAAAACATCTTTTTTTGGAGATGTGTGTATAAATTGCTCTGTATTTCAATAATGAACTATGCGATCAAGCTGAAAAAATTACCATGGGCGCTCGAGATATTAATAAATCTATGGTAAAAAATTTGCACTTGTATCTTTATCCATTTCTTCACAAAAAATTTCTAAATAAAGCGAAAGAAAACGGCCTTCACACGAGATGATAAGACACATTTTCTCTCCTGCTTAATAGAACTATTATAGCAATTCGCAGACCTGAACCCATTGAAGTAGACCAGTCCATTAAGTCATTAGGAAACATATTTTCAATAAGGCACCGCTTCTTGTCAAATGCTTTGCTGGATATATAAGGGTCACATCCATTCTATTGAAAATCTTGTTCGCCCTTCTTGTCCAAATTTTTTGTTCTTATAAATTCAAGACGTTCAAATTTCACGATATCATTGGTAATGGCAGCTTGAATGAATTTAAGGCTACAATTTATAAAGTATCAGTCTTGAATGCTCTTCAAGTTCCACGCCGGTCATGCAATAAATCTTGTTGGTATGGCCAAGGAATATTTTGGAAAAAGCAATGCAAATTTCAACTGAAGAATTTGTTTATCCTTCAGTTCCACAATCAATGCCGACATTTGGAGCAGTTCCACCTGTCAGCCCAACTGAAGTCGAGGAAGCAATAACACTGATGAAATCGGGGAAAGCAACACGACCTGACAACATCGAATCTGAGCTCTGGAAAGCGAAAAGCTGGGACCCAACATTGTGGCTTAGTGGATTCTTTAATTGGGTTATTCAGGAAGGTAGAACACCACCTGACTGGCAAGAAAGTACCACTATGGAAAAAGAAAAGTAACCCAACAGCAAGCAGCTCTGCATCATTTTAAGTTTGTATTTTGCAACCCTTTACTCCTCTATCTTGTAACGCATGTAAAAACTAATATCTGTTAGAGAAAGCACTAATCGAGACATTTGATACCCCGCACGGATGCATTTGGAAGAAAAAAATTTGCACCCGCTTTTAACATATATTGGAGGCCGTTTAAACTCCAGCCATTGTATACGTGGGATTTTACAGTTTCAATATAAGCACTAATTTTGTTTGAATCGATGTTGCCGTTTTCGAGGAAACTGCGTGTGACAGAGAGACAATAATGGAGGATTAATTAATGGACGATTTCAATGAGTACGTAAATATTGAAGCACATTAACCTCAAACAATTTGAATTCCAGGCCAAAAACCACAATCAGATTCTGGACATGGTAAAGTCAAAGACATTTTATGTTTGGAAAGGACAAAGGTATTGCATGGCAACAGTATAAAGCTAACCGACTTCATCACGAATAGAAATTAGTCGGGGATCAAAAAATCACTTTGATATGGTATAACTTAGGTTACAGTACAGTTACTAGGAACTTAGCCTACTATAACTTGGTTAACTTTAGTAGCTTCTATAAATTTACAAAATATAGCAATAAATGTTCAGAATCTTCTTCTTCTTCAGCCTTTATCTCTTTCAAAAGCGGGGTCGACTCGTCTTGGTCAGATGCAGTGGTGAGTCTTTCAAATCAAAATTCAGCGTATCAAGTCATCGTTGCTTCGGCCGGCCTTTTCGTGTTTTCTCATTAAAATTCAAATAAATCTTGGCAAGTGAATTCTCGTTAGCGCGAATTACCTGACCATACCATCGAAGACGTCTCCCTCGCATTTTTTCTACGATCGCTGACACCCCATATCGATCGTGAACATCCTCATTTCGGAGGTGATCATGGCGTGTTACGCCAATGGTCCAATGTAGCATCTTCGTCTCCATTTCATCGAGACGCCAAGGTATAGTCATATACATATTATTATAGACTTCTTCGAAAAGTAACTGTATAAGATAGAGTGTAGATTTTATATAGATTTATCGTCGTTTTTTTTTTCAGATATTTCAAATAGGCAAGTTTGAGAATGAGTCCTTTTTGACTTTATCTCTGCACCGTTGACAATTCATTACACTGTTCCATTAATACGAGTAATGTAAAACCTAATAGCTGTTTCGAAAAGTACTAATAAAAACCTTTCATTTGATATCCCAAGCTGCCATATTAAGTGAAAAAGACCTACTTTGCCTTTGAATGAGTGGAAAGCCCGAAGTTATGCTCAATATAAAATCATACCAATCGATTCAATTGGTATAAATGTTTCCGAGAAAAAGTAATGCAGTATGCAGAGACAAGGATCAGTTAATTTCAGAAAGGAGAACCCCTTCCAGCGCACGAAAAGATACAGTAGGAAACAGGGATAATTCTTTGCCATTGTCAGGCAACTAGCTTATGTAGTAGTAGGCAAACGCAGGGAACTAATCACTATGAAGAAGAACATTTGGAGGGTATACATATTCTGAGATATCAGATACCAGATGGTAGATGGCAGCTGGCAGAGCCGTTGAGGGAAAATCCGGTCCCGCGGTAAAAATTATGCGGAAAATCAGGGTACAGGGTGAAAATTACATGCTTTTCGGGTGGAAACTATGCAAGCCCCCTATTATCCTTATTTTAATTAGAAGTTCTTTTACGCGCCCCCTAGAAGACTCTAGACCCGGGAAGAAGGGACTTCAATGCGTAGTTTAACGGAGCGAGTCAGTCGATATTCGTAGTAATTATTAAACTGTTGAATGTAACAGAGGAAACAAGTCGGGAAACCGGAAGCTAGACGCTTCAGGTATGAAAGGTTTTGTGTATTTCTTTTATAAAGAGATTTGGGTGTGCATTTGTTCCATTAGCATGTAGCACGTAAAATATGCATATATTATGTGAAAATATCCACTTTCAAGTGATACTGATATTCATAGTCTTGAATTTGCAGACGAGCGACAGCTTTGACTTAGTATCACTTTGTTAGTAATGGTGAGATTTTCACCAAATTTGGCAGGATCATGCTCTATGCTTTAGCCTACATTGCTGCAATTTTGTGATTCTAGGGTGAACTTAAGGGGGGTTCCCGCCAATTACTAAAAATAATAGTAAAGTACTATTATTAACTTTATTTGAATAGGTATCGGTACCGAGGATATTTCGGAGCCTAGGCACTATATAGTGGCAGCTTCCTGATTTTTTTCAAATTTTTCGGTTGATCACTTTGAACCCCCCGCACTCCCCACCTTTTCAACAAATGTCCAAACTACGGCTTCGAAAAGTACTAACCGAGACCTTTCACTTAATACCCCACATGACTATATTTGATGAAAAAAAAATTTATACCTCCCTTTTGCATGTATGAGGACCCCCCTTAAATTCGATATAAAAGTATGTAACTCACTGTATGTGTGAGCGTTCACAGTTCCCACCTTTCTACCAAACTTGGTGCCAATCGCTACACAAAACCTTAAAAATGATTATAGTCGATGAATATCGGATGCCAGACGACAGGCAACGAAGCATTATCTGTTCCAGACATAAAAAGATCACGCAGTGTAGCAATTATAGAGGTATCACACTGCCGCTGATATTATCCGCTATCTTACTAACTCGGATAGCATTATACGCCCAGAACATCACCGCCACATACCAAAGAGGTTTCATTCCAGGCAAATCAGCAGCAAATCGATAGAAAAACTGTTGGAACATGGACCAGTTGTACCATCTTTTCGTTGAATTTAAGGCTGTCTATGATATCACTCACTGGACTCTTCAAGCCCACCGAACTACTGAGATCTTCGACTGCACATTAATGAAGGAAAGACGAAGCACATGGTGGAAAAGTCAGCGCCAAAAACCAAAGAACCAACAACATCGAATCGCACTGGTCAGACGAAAACAATGCAACTTTGAGACCATTGATAATTTCTTCCATCTAGGGTCGAAAATCACAACCGAAAACTGCTATGACGACGAAATCCGCGTACGATTACTGGCAGCCAACAGAGCCTATTTAAGCTTACAAATACTGTTTCACTCGGAACGTCTCACCATAGGGTCAAAGTTTTTACTGTCAGTCCTTGTGTATTCCCCGGAAACCTGGGTTCTTAGCAAGAAAAATTGCGAACTTTTCACCGCGATCGAGAGAAGAATCCTCCGAAGAATTTTTGGCCCCTCTATGAGAATGGACAATTTCGTAGCCTTCATAATTACGAAATCTATCAGCAATACCCCGACCGTCTGGTTGTGGATAAAAGTGGATTCAACAGGTTGCGGTGGGCGGTTCTCCCAATCCGTATGGGTGAGGATGATCCAGCCTGAAAAGTCTATAAAAGCCATATCTATGGTAGAGAAAGAAGACGAGGCAGACCTTGCCTGAGATGAAGCCATGGCGTAGGTCAAGACACCAGACAGCTTCAGGGATATCGAATTGGTGGACCTCGGCGCAAAACCGGGATGTCTGGAGTTCCTTACTAAGGCAAGCCTAGACCGGATACCAGTTGTTGCGTCGTTGATGATGCTGAACATAATATCGTCCATGATAGATGTAAACAAAACGAACGAAGCAAAAATGAAACGTCATAGAGATGTTCATTACTATTTCAAGCTGATGTAATTCGCCCATTATATAATGTGTTTAAATAGTTTCATGAACCAGCGTAGGAAAGGATGATTTCAGTGACACAAAGTCTCACAACAACGCTTTTCCTTTTGTACATACAAAGCATATATTTAAATAATGATAAGACTGCCTGATCCTCTTTGCCTTTTTAACCATTACGGGGAAGATGCTGAGGAGGATTATATAAAACAGACTGCCTTTTTCGAGCTTGGAGTGGTCTACTGGAGCGATAGTATGGATTCTGCCTAGCCCGTTCTACGGCCGATGCGATGGTGGTGGTCGTATATTTTTCTTGGGAGGCGATATTTGTTGGTAAGGGCTGCGCAGTAGTGATATTGGATGTCAGGAATGCCTATAATCCAGCTAATCGAGTTTGAATTAAGGGAACTTTGGCTGAATTGAGTGTCTCTGGCTACTTAGGTCGGTTAACCGAGGGTTACGTCAGAGATAGGCTAGACCGAACAAGTACAATATGAATGAAATCGAAACTTTTTGGTTGGTGAAAAATATCAAGCTATTATTTGTATCAGGAATACATTATCACGTGACTATACTTGCATATACGCCGTGGACTCAAGGAGCCGAAAATAATCGCCCAATTTGAAAGAATCACTTATTACTTATGAGACAACATTATGCGACCAATTTTACGTATTCGAGATCAATTCAATTTATGAATCAAGAACCAGGAGCCCCCGGTGCTATAAAACGACCCTCTGATCTAAGAGACTAGAGCTTAACATGATGATATCTAGTATTATGATGAATCTACCATTTCTAGCAATATTCAATTAATAATTAAAATCTACAGCGGCGAATTTGAATGCCGGTATGGAAATGAAATTACTTCACAGCGAGACTATCTAATAGGGAAAGAAAGTACTTAATATTGGAATTTCTTCACGATATTATCCGAACACAAACAAATACCAATTCGCTGAAAGACTACAACTGTCAATATTTCTTAATTTCCATAAACATTTCTGTTCACACTCACCACAAAGGAATAGCGTCACCGTTAAAAAAATCCAGGAAAAATGCATCAACCAATTCATTTTTTAGCCTCACTTCACTATCCGCTATTTACACAGTCGTGAATGATATCGTGGCTGACTTATAACTGGCAGGGGAACTGTAGTTCACTAGTCCTTTGGCATCTAAATTTGTTTGAAAAGTAAGAAACTGTTTTCACCAGGCGTCAGGTAAAATTATGCACTCTGTCCTTTTATATTAACAATCATGCAATTAGGTTTTCCCAAAGTGAAAGCCTCTAATCCATATTGTTTTGGCATTTTATGAGGTAATTAACTTGATGACTGGGAAAACAAAACCTAAAAAGCTGGGGAAAATCCAACTATTTCACCAAGAGTGGGATAAATGTGGCACTAGTCAAATGGAACTATTTTTTCTGGAACAGGGGAAACTACGTGAATAACTGAATTTAGAGTAGATTTTTTTTAAATGATTGCTAATTTGTTTATGGAACTGAAAATCACGGAATTCGCGTTTCCCGTTCTATAGTTAATGAACGCAAATATTTTAGAGCTCCACCAATAGACCGAATCGAAATGCACAGTGAATTCGTGTTAATTGAAGAGACAAGTGCCAGCCATGAGTTAGATTTAACAAGAAATTCCTTTTAAGCTTAACAATACTAAAAATACTATATTGCACAAAGTCTTAAGATCGAATGCCAAGATAGAGTCAAATAGAGGAAGTTAAAAAATAAGTAAATTAAAAAATTCGAGATGCGCGGTATGTGTATATCCAGAGTACCATACACGAGCTCCACCACATATCATCAATTAAGTCTAGTCATATGGCGTATGCTTGTCATAAATATATTCATCGTGTAATTCTTTAGCGACTTTGCACATATGCTGCATATGGCAAGAGAAGATACAGCACCTACTATACATTGGCTGCGTGATATATGTATATACGGAACGCTTTGTAGTTTATTAATTGTTTTTACAGTGCCCAGTTTTAATATCAAATTGATGTGCCTCTCCTCACCACCATTGAAGCGACACAGTCCAATCTAAAATTCATTAAGCTAGAATTTTCAGAAGAAATATCTTCTTCAGAAATATCACATTGTGTATTTTGAATATTCACGGATACACATATCTGTGCAGCATGACGTACTGGAATCGGCTGGAGTACTACTAAACCATATTGAACGAAATGTTGAAGGCCAAAAACTGGCCGGTTAGAAAAAATACTTTTTTATTTTGGGGTAATTGACCGACTAATATTTAGAATTTTAAAAATATCACATCCACAAATGTAATTTTACCGAAAATTTGCAAATCCCTAAATGAGAATAATGTAATGTTGTAGTGAATAACGAAAATTATTTCTGTTGCTCACAAAAGTACCACTTGTAAACAATAAGGACTCTAGATGACAGACAGATTTTTGGTCACAGTTTCGCAATTGATCCTGACGAATATCGCTATCTAGTTCTCCTCTGTCAAAATATTCCCCGGAATTCCGTTTCCAAAAAAATGAATTTCTGTGATAACTAACTTCCCGGTGAAACATTCTGTTAATGTACAAATGTTGAATCGTTTGACACAATATATTAAATGAGGTCTGTATTATAACATATCGGGAAGTACTTGCGAAACGTGATTTAGCATCCCTTCCTCTGTTCTGCTCTCTCTACCTTTCGTGCGGCGCTTATATACATATAATCTACTTTGCAGTACCTCTTTTAAGATTTCTATCACACCATACGTCTCATCAACTTGCATCCGGTGAATATGGGGAATCGCTAATTCGTCAGGACATTTACATCTGTTTTTCTCCAGAGTTAAAATCAAACTGTAATTTCTTTTGTGTTCGACATCACTACTTTTCGATACTAATTTAGTAAGATGTGGAGAAACTGTGATTTGTAGCCGCACGATAGGATATCTACATACGGGCCCGACTAATCGGATATGTGGACCTAAAGTAGGTCTTGATATGAGGCATTCTGGCGAGCTGCATGTTGATCTCTAGTCCAGTAGCCTTAGAACTGTGATACATTTAGAGCTGGTGTTCGACACATTTGCTCCCCTTTTCGTTTTTGACCATCTTTAATCACTGCATTTTCTGTTTTCTTATTGATACTTAAACATTATCTCACAATACTTGTATATTATCTTACGCTACTTATATATTACTTACTATACGTATATGTTATCTTACAATAATTCTATATTATTTTACAATACTATATTAACTTACAGTCTTATAATACTTTATTATCTTATAATACTATATAATCTTACAATACTAGTGCCCTCAAGCTTGGATAGGTTTTCTTTATATTTGTTTTTAATTTTAAAATATTTAAAGTTTTATTATTATGAGAGTCAATTTTTTCGAACAATTTTAGGGCTTTATCTTTGATAAATTTATCTATAGGTTCTAATCATAGATTGTTATGTATATCTACATTTCTAATGTAATGCGGGACATTAAAGTTTATCCTTAAAGCTATGTACTGACATATTTGTAATTGTTTTTTATATGTCTTAAAAGTTTGGTAAAAGACACTGCCCCCGTATAGCAGGGATGGACGAATTATTTGTTTATAAAGTAAAAGTCTATTCTTAATATTTAGTTTCTTAGTTCTAATTAAAGGATAAAGAGAGTTTAACGTACCTGTGCATGCTTCGCGTTTCGACTTGATATGTTTTTTCCAGTTTAGTCGGTTTTCGAAAGTTAGTCCTAGGTATTTCGCTGTTGTTTTCCATTCGATGGGCTGATTGTCGATTTTGATGTTTCCTGGTTTCTGCTTTCTTTTTCTTGTGATGAAGATCGCCTGAGTCTTCTCCGGGTTGATTTTGATCTTCCACTTCTTGAAGTATTCCAACGTTGGGTTGGTCGCCTTCTGGAGATTGTCTGTGATGAAACGTGCCTGTTTCGAAGTGTGGGAAATACATGTGTCGTCCGCGAATAAGGAGATCCTGTGAGGCGGTTGAATTTTCTTGGAATGTCCGCCGTGTATGTTGGGTATAACAGCGGTGATCCTTGGGGTACTCCAGCCTCTATCCTACTTTCTGTTGATTGGTACTGCTCTGCTGCCACCCTAAAACTCGGTTTTATAATAAAGGATTCAATTATTTTTATCAGTGAATGAGATATTTTGAATTTCTCCAGTTTAGCTATGAGGCCTGCGTGCCAGACTTTATCGAAAGCTTTCGATATGTCGAACATGATTAGTTCGGTCGATTTCCGCTTGTTTAATCCACTGCGAATGTACTGGACTTCTCTGGCCAGTTGTAGCTCGCATAATTGCTCTCGTTGGAATCCGTATTGTTCCTCTGGGATGATGTGGAGCGCGGTGAGTTGATCCTGCAGTCTGCTCCGTATTATCCTTTCTGCAATTTTTCCTATTGTTGGAAGTAGGCTGATGGGTCTCCAGTTCTGTGGGAAGGCTGGATTCTTTCCCGGTTTTGTCGGAAGGATGATGATGGACTTTTCCCATGCTTTTGGTTATGTTCTGAGACGAAGAACTGCATTTATTACTGCGGTGATTGATTCGGCGATGTTATTCGGTGCGTTCTTGATGCATTCGTTTGTAATCATATCCCAGCTTGGGACTTTTTTGCTGCTTAGTCTTTGGATGATGGTTTGGACTTCCAGTTGATCTGTTTGCAGTTCCAAGTCTTCTCTTTGTATTGAGTCATCTTGTGTCTCCGTTTCTGACTCGTATTCCCCTTCTGATTCATCGTCCGATGTGGTGTTCTCCCTGAACTGGAGTTAGAGTGAGTCTGAATCATGAATTGTAGGCATTCGCCTTTTCGAGCTTCTTTTGAAGTATTTGGTGAGCCGCCAAAAGTTGTTGTTTCCTGGCTCTAAGTTTTGGAGGAAGTTTTCCCATTGTCCATTCTTGAATCGGTCGATGTCTTCTCTGATGACGTTGGTGAGCCGGTTCGCTTCTCTTTTCAGATTGGGATCTCCTTTGTTTTCTCCTCTTTCCTGATGCGGTTTCTCTCCCTTATTCTCTCTTTAATCTTTCTTAGGAGCCGGTAGTATTGTTGGTCGTTTGCTTCTGCCTCCGTTGTGCTCTCCTGTTTGGCTGAAGTTATGTGGGCGGTTAGGTTTTGGATTTCTGTCTCTATTTGTTCCGATGTTTCCAGTTTTGCTGTTGTGGTGTATTGTGTTAGAATGTGGCGATAGGTGTCCCAGTTGGTGTTTTTGATCGTTTTAGGCGGATTTTCAATATATATGTTATAGTAAGTCGGTCGTTTCTGTATGTTTCATAGTTGGGTATTTTAAGTGGGTCTGTTGGTTTGAGGAACATTTCTTGGATGAGTAGTATGTCTACTTCTCGTAAAGGAATTCTTTCAATTCTCCAATTTTTCCTTTTACGGAATTTGCGTTCCACGAGAGAATGTTAAGCTTAATGCTTTCCATGCTGATTTTTTGTTGGGTTGCCTAGAGGGATCTGCGAGTTAAACAGATTTTGAATATATTTGTCATCAGTAACTCCATCATAGTTTGGATTGGTTTGCTTTGCTTTGGGTTTGCTGTGGAAGAGAGAGTTTTCGATGCTGTTGCGTTTTTTCCTGCCGGTTTGTTGGTTGGTTGGAATACCTGTGGGGAAGGGTTAGATTTTGCCATCTGGGCGAAGGTTTCCTTTATGTTCTTGGGATTTTTTGGACATCCGCCGTAGCTGGCTGGATGTTCCGCCTTGCAGTTGGTGCAGGTTGGCTTCTGTTCCTGTTTCCTTTTGCATTTCGTGCAATGACGCGATCCCTCGCATTTTACACAACGTGCTTCGGCAAAGCAGTTGTTCCCAGAGTGCCCAAACTGCTGGCAGTTATGGCACTGCGATTGCGATGCTCCCGGTTTTTGTGGCTCGATTTGCACAATCAGGCGCAAGCGATTTCACGTTGTAGATGCCGGTTTTATTTTTGGGCATTAAAACTTTCAATAGCCTGGAGGGTCCGTTTTTTATTTTGATGAAAAACACTCGATTGGGTGGAAGCCCTGGTCCTCTAGGTCTTCTTTTGCATCCCCGGGCGCTATTCCCTCGACCCCCCGGATTATTATATTAATATTCTTTTCTTCAGGGTGAAGATATGTGTGGAATTGGATTCCATTTTCTCTGAAAAACTTCGTGAGCTTCCGGTGGTCCCTCGGCTGCTCTGGAGTTATCCCTACTCCAAGGTGTATCCTCCTAGCCTGAAGGATATTGATTTTTCTCTTTCTTAGCTCCTTTTCAATGGCGGGCCATTTTGACGGCTGCCGTAGAATTACGGGTACCGTACCTTTTTCCATTTCTTTTGCCTTAAGACTTTCCTGTCCTGTTGGCTTCGATTGTTTTACCGATGACTTAGGTTTCTCTACTTTTTTGAATATGGGCGGCAGAGTCGGCACTGATTTCGTGGCGGCAGAGGTGGAAAGTCCACCGTTTTCTTCTCTTCGGTGGCGGTGTTGTCCGTGTTGTCGGGTGACATCTCCTCTTCCGATGAGGAGCTCTCGATCCGAACTCTCTTACCGTTTTCCTTCTTTTCGCGGCTTTGCAGGTCGAGCGACTCCTGCAAACTCTTGATGAGGGCTGTCAGACCCTCGTTTTGCTTTTAGTCCAGTGGTGGAATACGCATTCTTTTATTATCTTTGATTTAGTGTCTTCTGAAAAGAATGGGAATTTCTGATCGTTTGCCCCGTTTCTAATCGATAAAAGCTTCACAGCCCTTCAATGGGAACGGAGAACACCCGCTACCAAGCACATGTTAAATGTATTGAGTAGCAGATCCAGCTGAGTTCTGAACGCTAGCCGCAATACCTCGATGGACATTTCATCTTATTTTTGTATGCTTTGTTTTATCGAAAATATTGCCTTTCCTTGGGCCAGTTAAGCAATTCGCTTTTTAGTACAGAAATATTCCAAATATTTTTCATGCACTTTCTTCAAGTTCACTCAAAATCAACAATTTTAATTTCAACGAAATATTCCTAAACCGACCATTTTCAAAATATTCCAATTGCACCGTCAATTATTATTTACTCCCAAGAAAGCGAACCAATACAATAATTGTTTTCTGTGGTAGTTGCATATCAGCAAATTACTGGAAAGTGAATAAAATCAATTTGTAATACAAAACAGGATGACCTATTTCAAAAATAATATTATTTTTTTAATTAGTTTTTGATATTATCTAATATATACACTAAGTATCTATTCAATATAAGAATTCTCTACTCGTTGATAAGGAAAGAAAAAAAGTTAAATATCTCGGGCATCTTTAAGTGTACAGAAAAATACCTCATCAGGTATGGAAAGTTTGGTAATTATATATTTAGAAAAGATCCTCTGTCTGGGAGTTTGAAAATTTGACCTAATAACTGTATACACATGTAGGAGTTGAAGGTATATACCGTAAGTTATAGCCATTTAAAATTTTAATATTTCCGTAGAACAAAGTCACATTAAACACGAAGGGGAGGAAATTGTTAACTAAAAGAAATTGACCTATGATCTCAATCTATTGGGAATAGAAGCAGCTAATGTATACTTTTTGATATTATCACTATATCAGTTGATTATTATTGTTTGCGGAATAACTTAGTTATGGAAGTTGACATACATACATAAATTTTGTATGGCAATCGTGTTTGATCATTTTTTAACCGAATTGGTTAGTTGGTTGGTTGTTCAGTCCACATTTATCCCTGGTATAATTTTTAAAGTTGAAAATCCTGAATTTGGGTGTTATTTCCTGGTCTTTGTTAGTTTTTGTATTATTTCAATGTTTTAGGTATGAGTCGTCAGCACAGTTATGGGCACCTCTCCGGTGGATTTAATCCTATAGTCTTTTTAAGATACGAGTTGATTTTGTGACCACAATCAGAGCTCCGCTGAGACAAGTACAACGGTGCCAGTCTATACTGAGTGCATGGCTCAGTTTATTCATACTGGTAGATGAAAAACCTACCTAAATCTCTACCGAACTTTTGGGTACGGCACCCGTGTTGAAATGGAACACTACGTTTTAAGCCCGAAAGTCTCTTGTTCGCTTGAACGTGACCACAACTCCCATGATGCTTCTATCAGGGGCCAACCAACAAAAGAAGTACGGGATCCCTCGGATGACTCTGGGGCTTAAGAATGCACTGATTATCTTAAAATACTACTAAAAAGGATAAAAACTTGTGGGCTAGCAAATTATGTTCCGATTTGCGAGTTGGAGCAAAATAACGAAAGTGCCTTTACCACTGCGCCGGTACTAATTGATTACATTGAAATACGTTGGTCTTCTATGAAATTAATAACTTTATTTTATGTATTTGATATTAATTAATGAAACAAACGTACGCGTTGAACTAATCACGGCTATTTGTTATAACTATAATATGTTACTGAAGACGTACAAACTGTCTTCATCTAGATCGAGCAGGCGGCGCGAGATCTTAGGCTGCGCATCAATGAAGGCAAGACAAAGTATATAGTGGCAATGTCAGTACCAAGAACCAACCAACCAACAACATCAAACCGCACTGGTCAAACGGGAAAAACAAAGATAGGAGACGAGAACTTTGAGACCGTTGATAATTTCTCCTATCTAGGGTCGAAAATCACAACCGATAATAGCTACGATGATGAAATCCGCGCACGGTTGTTGGCAGCCAACAGAGCCTATTTCAGCTTACAAAAACTGTTCCGCTCGAAACGTCTCACCATGGGGCCAAAGCTCTTACTGTACAAGACAATGATCTTGCCAGTCCTCATGTATGAAGAATCCGTCATGAGGATGGACGATTCCGTAGTCTACGACGTAATCTATGAGCGATACCATGACCGTCCGGTTGTGGATAAAATCCGGCTCAATAGGTTACGGTGGGCGAGTCACTTAATTCGTATGGATAAGAATGATCTAGCCCGGAAAGTCTATAAGGGCAATATCTATGGTACGAAAAGAAGGCGTGGCAGACCCTGCCTGAGATGGAGCCATGGCATAGGTCACGACGCCAGACAGCTTTTGGGGATATCGAATTGGTGGACCTCGGCGCAATACCGGGATGTCTGAAGTTCAGGCCTAAACCGGATACCGGTTGCTGCGCCGTTGATGATGGTGATGATTCTACTGAAACGGAATATTCACGGCAACTGGCGGAAATGTTATTTGGGACGTATATTTGTGATTTCAAAAATGCGGACGACTGTTGGATTGTCCGATTTCGCGCAGTTTTGAATTTCTGTATTCTGCAAAAATGATGCAGGCGTCGCGTGTTGATGTTCTTAATGGTTAACTTTTATTGAGGTGTGCATAATTCCCCCAAAACAAAACCTTATTAAAATCAGTTCAATGTCTATCTGTCTGTCTGTCCGTCTGTCTGTCTATCTTTTTTTTTTGAGGAGGTAGAAAGCTTCAAAAGACTCTGGCCTGGGCACGCCAGAGTGTGTAATTTTTACCCACTAAAACCACCCCGACCACCTTTAGGTATTACATCACGGGGCGGAGTTAGCTCACTTTAGCTAGGTCTCCGTTCACCTGCCGGGTTCGTAACCGCGCCTTCCTCACTTCTTCTGCTTTTCACAGTTTTTCCTGAATTACAGCGATCATGGAATTGATCGCATCCCAGTCTTCCTGACAGGCTACCATTTTCCAGACAAAATTTTCCGGCGAAAGCACTTCACCTAGAGTTTCCTCTAGGTTCCTTCTTTCTTCCACGAACCTAGGACACTGGAAGAATACGTGCGCTCGGTCCTCTGGGACCCTGTCGCAGTTTGGACAATTAGGCGAGGTGTCCAAAGTCCTGGCTATGAACTTGTTACAGGGAGAATAGAAAAGGGTCCAGTCAGATTATTACAAATAATTGATGCAGCTTTTAGTTGAAAATACGTTCCTTGACAATAAAAAGTGGCGAAAGTGATATTCGTCCCCAAATCGGGGAAGGAACCAAGTACAGTCGAATCGTATCGATCAATATCGCTACTCCCTACTACAGTCAAGCTAGGAGGCTTCCTTAAGAGACCGAAACAAATCATTGTGGATTGAAATCTAATACCCTCCACCAATTTGGTTTCTGCGAAAAGCATTCCGCAATCCATTGTATAAGTTGTGTAGAGATTTCCCAGAAGAATTTTTCGACATTTTAAAATAATATGTATCAGAGCATCTATTCAGAGTGAAATACGAAGGAGCCTATCCTGAATTGAAAAAAACTGGAGCGCAGGGCAGTGTCTTGAGCCCAACACTGTTTTTCCTGTATACCAATAAGGAATATTGTTGTGAAGAAGATAAAATAGCGACACTTGCGGACGACATTGTCATGCTTACCACGGGCAAAACTGCGGAAGTAGCGAAAATAAAGTTACAAACAGCTATTGACAATATTGTAGAATGGATGAAGCATTGGAAAATAAAATTGAACGGAAGCAAATCAACGTACATTAGCTTCACAAACAAAAAAGACAATCCAGCTAAATTCATCATGAACGGACAAGATATGCCACAGGCGAGCGAGGTCAAATATTTACGTATGACACTCAATGCTAAGTTGAGCTGGAGAAGATAATGCTAAGAAACAAGGATGAGCCAAATGACATACAGACAAATGTACTGGCTATTGGGGAGGAAATCCCAGCTGACAATCGACAACAATTAATTTAGAAACAGATCCCTCCATGTGGACGTACGGCATACAACTCTGGAGCTGTGTCAAAGAATCAAACCTGAAGGTCATACAAACGTTCCAAAATAAAGTGTTTAAAAGCATAATGGACGCTCCCTGATTTGTTCGTAATGGTGATCTGCATAGGGACACTAGTACAGCCAGTTCCTCAGCGAAGCCAACCAAAGTGCTGAGGTGGACCACATGGTCTTCTCCCAATAAAAACGAAACCTAAATACGCAAAGAAAACTGTTGGATGTGGAAATCTTAGTCCCAGTTTTGTGGGAGGTGGTTTTGGTGCATAAAAATCCCACGCTCTCAGGGATTGTGAACCCGAAGGTTAGTCTTTTGAAGATTTCCACCTTTTCAAAAAATGCTATTCCTGAAATCTGAAACAGTGGTATACAAAAATGTGCTTATCACAAGTTTCTAAAAATTTACTCGCAGTCAAGCCAACTTTACTTTAATACCACAACGCGTCAGTTCACCCTGCTGGAAAAAACAACTTTATTGGGCTCTCAGATATTGAAGAATTTCGTCACACTCCTGACTGGGACCATATAATTTCTGGTTATACCCAAAAATAAAAATACAAATTGAGAGCGAAACCCTTTACTGCTAATGAGGACATTATCCGATATTCAGAAGTTGCAAAAAGATAATGTTAAGGAACGAAAGGTGGATTTACAGACTTAAGAACTGCATTGAAATCAATGGAAACTACGACGAACAAATACAAACTGATAAGTATTAATAAAGATGGAGAAAGATACCGTGTGTTCAGATTTTTATTTAAATTTACCGAACTTTTGTTAGTCCCCCGTGCATATGTAAAAAATAGATAGCTAGAATAACTTGCGTAAGCCAAAATGAGGCAACTTCTATCATATTATACTTATTCCAAAAAGAGGAAAGCAAAACTATTTTTTTCAAATGATATTTATTTTATTCTTTCTTTTCTCTCTCAAACATTTACAAACATACTGACAAATATTTGTCTTACACCTAATTGCTCATAAGGAGCACTGTATTTTCCTATTTAAAAAAGTGTTGCATGCACTATAAGAGCACGCATCTATGATTATAAAGATATTTAAATGTTCAATATATAATAATTACATGTACTCATATGTTATAATAAATGCTTAGGACACTACAAGTAACAGCAAGAGATGTTACAGTAAATTTGTTTCTATCGTTAAAACCTACATAGAACACTTTCATTTTAACCTGAAAATGATAGATTTTAACAAATCGTAGGGATCAGAGGAATTGGAAATTCGAGTATATGTATAATATTTTGGAATTTGGTTTGATATGGATTTGGAGTGTGTACACTAAGAATTCATATGTTTGGTTTTTCAAAAATATGATATGGGTAATTTTTGGGGCACGCTTTTATTCCGAAGGGTAAATTTTAAAAACTTTTTATTGTCATCAATTCTTTAACTCGAGATATTAAAGGACATCGAGTAACATAATTTCGCCTTGAGTTTCTATGGTTTTTTATGTGGTATTCATTGCTAGTTGGAGCCAAGTCGGACAAATTACAGCACCATTTCGGTAAATTTCGTTAAACTATATTGCTAGCAATTGAAAAGGTGTGTATAAATAGTAAACTGAAGGATACATTGCACAAGTTAGTTTCATTTTTAACAGATTTATTTTAGTAAGTAGAGCCGTTAAGTTTCCTACAGTACCTATCGTCAATACGTTGCTATTGTCATATTCCATTGCATTCTTTCTTTAAAATCATCGAATCAAATTTTACTATAAATACAGTTCCACTTAACTAATGAGCTATGAATCGAGAAACATTTATTATTCACGAATCATTTTTATGTGTGGGCTACTTACAAATTGCCACAGTTTATACCCGCCTTATATTACTGCTCCATGGATTATAGTTCTTTTGCAAGTGGTTTTCACTATAATCCCGGTATTCATCGTAATCATAGGAATCTGCTTTGTATATAGGCTTCAGGTAGCCGGGAAAAGGTGTAACCATTTCAGAGGAATCTGAACTAACCTCTTCAATGTTATCGAATGGATCGACTGCAACATATGAAGCGGAAAATCCTTTTTTAGACATGGTATCATCTGAACGGAATCGCACTAATAAGGAGTCGGTCAAAGAAATTATATCCGGTGGGTTCTGTAGAAATAAAGCAAATATTGTTAGACAATTCTTACGGGATTCACAATTTTTACTTACATTTGAACCACAGTATCGCCCATATAATGGGCCACTAGTGTCCTCCATCCCAGCGTAAACTTCAACGTAATCGTATGTACAGTTCTCAATATCCTCTAGTTCGAAGGATAAGAAGATCAATTGAACGTTTCTACCAGGATCCGCTTGAATTGTCCAGTCACAATCCATTTTTTGATCGTAGCTTTGGTAACCGAATTTCGAATGAGAGTATAAGTGTTTAATTCGGCTCGTTGCTCTCAGATACCCGCCACACGCTGCCAGTATAATAAGATATTGGTTAATATCTAATTTTATATCCTACTTCTTACGTATCAAAATAAATATTTGTATGCCGAGTTACCTGTAGAATGGATTGCTGAGAAACCACGTCTTTGCTTATTTTTATCTGATTTGAAAACCATATACATTTCATTGGAAGATGCGGACAGCGGGTAGGGAATTTTATCTCCACAGAAACGACCAAGGGTTGAACTCTCCTCAGAGTCGCCGTCATATATTACAACATGATCATATGCACAATCCTGAATCCAATAAGTTAATGTTAATAAGATATATTTTATTATATTTAAAAAAATCTCTAATAATGTCACGTAAAGCTTTTATTGATTCAGACCAAAATGTTGCATTATCTCATACTGTTTTGATGACTCAAGAAGAAATGGCAATTGCCGATATACATAGTTCTGGGGAATTTAAAAACAGACTGTATCTTTCATAAACGTTCCATTATTGAAAATTAGCAGCCACTTAAGGAAGGCAAAAAGTGGAAAGTACGGTTTCACCTTCTTAAGGCAAATGAGCATTATAGTTAGGGCTATTGGATACCAAGCTTCTAATGTATCAATATTTTAGACAGCATTTTTTGAAGAATTTCGATGTTATATGAGCGAGCAGATCTCTTGTGCACAATTAGTCAAGATTGGTTGCTGCTTTGTATATATGTACATAAGTACTCTGAATTGCAATAGTAGCTTGGAATATTTACAAGCTTTTGAATCTCACATTGACTTGAGTTTCCCTCAAATAAGCCTTCTGTATTTGCTAGTTTTATGATCCTTTACATCCTTAGACTGAGGCGTGGAGCTTTTGCTTCTTCAATGTGAAGGTGGCACTCCACACTTTGTTTCATTCGTTGTTAAGATTTTTCGAGGATAAGAATGTGGCCTGAAAATTACTGTTCTTTAGCAAAGGTATCAAATAAAGTGGAGAGTCCAGAACACCACCTTGAAGTATCTCAACTTTGATGTTGGATTCTGTTGAGGTGAAACCTATTTAATTTACTATTTAGTAACCAATCTCCTGCCGGTGGAATAAAACTCGTGGATTTTATGGGTATTCGTAGGCAAATTTTCTTTGCTTTTGTAGATGAGTTCACCGTACTAGACCCTATCAAACTCTTATGTAGTGTCAAAGGATACGGCCGAGCAATTCTTTCCATTTTTTAAAGCAGCATATATTCTCGGAGGCTAATCGACGAACTTAGTCGATAGTTCTGCGCTTTCTATTGAATCCGAATTAGTAAGCAGGGATAATTCCATTTCTGTCGAAGTGTTGCTTTTTAAGGTTTTGTGTGAAACAAAACCTTATTAGAATCGAGTCGATGTCTGTCTGTCTGTCACAGCCGATTTATTCGGAAACAGCTGGACCGATTGTTACGAAAATTGGTAAGAGCGTGTGATCTGTTGTTCCCTTTTCATGCAGTAAGTGGCGCCATTTTGTGTTCAGTTTAAGGGGGGCTCCCCATACATGTGAATGGAGGGTGCAAAATGTTTTTTCGTAAAATGTAGCCATGTGGGGTACCAAATTAAAGGGTTCAATTAGTATTTTTCTAAACTGGTCCCATATTTGATATCGGGTAAAACATAAGCGCGTGAGGGTTCAAAATATGACCCCCAAAAAGTGTAACAGGTCTCGTTCTCAGAACCTATCCAACAGAAAAATCTGAAAAAAATCATAGTGGTGCATCTCTCCGAAATCTAGGCCTCAAAACACATCCGGTTCCGATATCTGAACAAATAAAATTATTAATAGTATATTTCCACATTTTAGAAATTTACCCGATAACCCCCCTTATGTTCATCCCATAATTATAAATTTGGCATGGGTGTGACGAAGAACATAATGCACAAGTTGGTCAAAGAAGAAAATCAAACTATTATTAACAAAGTTATAGGGTGTGAAACTTTGACATTTTTGTGAATTTCGTGCACTCTGCAACCTGTATGACGTCATCATCACATATCAATTCATCAATACCACATCGAAATGAGTTCTTATGAATGAGGCCGCAAAGAATTATTTTGTTTTAGTTTTTTAGTCACTTGTATATGAATATCAATCACTCCAAACAGAGATGTGTGTATGTAGATATATAGTATATGCGTGGTAATGAAATTTGCGGGTAGTATCTAATTCAGATAGAAATATTTGTACATTAAACCAGCGGTATTTAATATACGTACTATATATGCTTTTGTGCATGAAGTAAATTGGAAATAATATAAATAATATATGTACAGTATTAAGAAATAGGCAGTTTGTTTGTTTAGGGTGAGCATAATATCTATGGCTGTAATATGTACGTACGTCTTGTAGATTGGAAAAATATGAAGGAATATGTTTGATTTGTAGCTATATACGGATAGAGAAATGTGCGTTGAAGTTTCTTACATAAGATGAACACAAAACCTTTATAGCTGAAGCGCGAGCTTCCGGTATTCCGAATTGTTTGGTATTGAGGAGAGTGATAAGCGATACCATGACAGTCCGGTTGTGGATAAAATCCGGCCCAATAGGCTACGGTGGGCGGGTCACTTAATCCGTATTGATGAGGATGATCCCACCCGGAAAGTCTATAAGGATAATAACTATGGTAAAAAAGAAGACGAGGCAGACCCTGCCTAAGATGGAGCGATGGCGTAGGTCAGGACGCCAGACAGCTTTTAGGGATATCGAATTGGTGGACCTCGGCGCAAAACCGGGATGTCTGGAGTTCCTTATGAAGGTAGGCCTAGACCGGATACCGGTTGTTGCGCCGTTGATGATGATAATGATGTTGAACAGGTTATAACGAAAAGATATCTTTTTCGCCATTATTCACTCAGGATCTACTTTATCAACAGCCTGGTAGGGCTGGTAGAGATTGGTAGGAGATTTAAGCATGTTAGGAGGACCGGCGAATAATGGGAGTTAGGATAGTTGGTTCTTCATTATGCAAATGTCAATAAGCTCAGATATTTTACAGCGGTCAGTTGGCTAGTAGGCTCAACGACCGTTCGGTAAGAGTGGTCAACTTTTTAACTTTTGCAGTTACACTCACAGCCTTACTCTCGATTGTATATCCCCTCTTTCTAAAATACGGATTTTTTCTATTCTTTGGCTTACATAGAAGAACATTTACGTTTATATGGCCAAAGGATAGCAAATTAATTAATCGTAAGTGATAAAACACAATTCCATCGAATTCAATAAATAAAACTTAAAAAACGTGAAATACTTTTTTTTTCAACTGCCCGCTGGTTAATGTTAGTATCTGCTTAGACCATTTCACAACAACAAAACCTCATTAGAATCGATTTAATGCCTGCCTGTCCGTCTGTCTGTCACACCCAATTTATTCGAAAACGACTGGACCGATTGTCACGAAATTTGGTGAGAACATATAACAAATGGCCCCATTTTGTGTTGAGTTTAAGAGGATCTCCCCATACATTCGAAAAGGGGTGCACATTTTTTTTCACAGAATATGGCGATGTGGGATATCAAATTAAAGGGTAGTACTTTTCGAAGATGGTCCCGTATTTGATATCGGGTGAAATGTAGGGGAGTGAGGGCCCAAAATATGACCCTCAAAAAGTGTAACAGGTCTCGTTCTCAGAACGTATCCAACCAAAAAATCTGAAAAAATCACATTGCCGTATCTAAACGGAATCTAGGTTTCAAAATCCCGTTCCGATATCTGCACAAATAAAGTTAATAATAATATACTACCATATTTTCGAAATAACCCGGAAACCCTCTTAAAACTCATGCTAGAGATATAAGGGATTGATTGGTATAACGGATAACATAAGTCATAACTTCGGGAAGTTTGAAGGAAATCTAACTATTATTAACAAAGTTGTAGAAGGTGAAACTTTTACATTTTATGTAAATTCCATGCATTCTGAGTAGTAAAACATTTCGTTTTGTTTTAGTTTTTTAATCATTTGTATATCAATATCAATTATTAGAGACAGACATATGTATGGATTTGTATGTATATGCTAATGAAGCTCGGGAGTAGTGTCTAATTCAGATAGATATATTTGTGCATTAAACGACCGGTATTCAATATATGTACTGTATATGTACATATGTATACTTTTATGCACGAAGAAAATTGTGCATTTATATGTACAGTGTTCGGTAATAGGCAATATTTGTTTGTTTAGGGTGAGTATGTTAAAAAAAAATCGAAAAAAAGCCTAAGCACTTAACACCTAATTCCTTCTTTTCACTCAAAATTCTCAATTCTGATACGATTACTTTATGTTTTCATTTTTTTTGTCAAAGTTGCTAGAGATATTGCGTCCACTGACCAAAAAAGTGATTTTTTGAGGCAGCCATATGACCTCCACATTAGAGCAAAAGAATGCATTTTTTTGTGCAATTTGATATATGTATATATTCCCGATAATTTTGGGTTGACAATATCATTTTGTGGATTCAAACTCTTTATAGTTAAGACACAGTAAATCTCCATTTCATTTCGTGGTCTTTTCAACTGTTATCCTCCCACGCGTTTTTACTCTACTGAGTCTTTTTGTTCTTCCTTCGGTTCCACTTTAAATATTAATTGTGGTATTTTGAATCGGTTCTTAATTTTCTTTCTTCTTCTTTTTCTTTAGCCAGTGTCACGCCACTAGTCCAACGCAACATCTCCATTACCGCAAGACGCCGTTCATTGTCTTTTATAGTCGGCCAACATTCAGAACCATAGAGGCTGGCAGGATGGACGACATTGCGATAAATTTTAGATTTGAGACGTGCTAATCTGAGTGAAATTATGCGGTGTTTCCAACGGTTAATTAATTGAAGTTGTTAGCACTGATGAAGGGAACAAGTGGTTTCCGAAATATCGGTATTTGCAAGAATAAATATCCACACCAACGAAAAAGAAACGACAAGTTTTTATTACTTCAATTGAGACGTGCGTTGATACGTCGATCACAAAAAAGACCAGTTGTGGAACGCTACTTCATCCAGGTTGCGTTAATGCGTGACCAATTTCATAGCGCCGTTCTCCATTGGATGATAGCTTTGACCTGCCGCTCAGTTCTGGGCAGGTCACTGCCACTGACAGTGATTGTGCC
Organism: Hermetia illucens; assembly: GCF_905115235.1. NCBI lineage: Eukaryota > Metazoa > Arthropoda > Insecta > Diptera > Stratiomyidae > Hermetia > Hermetia illucens. Next base: position 67,253,490 of record NC_051851.1, on the reverse strand, counting down.
TGTTTCATTGGGATCAGTCGTCAGAAATTCAGTTTTATTCAGATTTAATCTGAGACCGCGTTGCATGAAGCGATCGTTCCATTTTTGGCCAAGTTGCTCCAGATCATTTTTGCCATTAGACGCTATGAAAACATCATCTGCATAAAGCAGTGCATAGGGCGCTGGACGTTGGATGTCCCGTGTGACGGTGTCCATAACAATCGGTTCTTAATGTCATAGATATACAGATCCAATCTCAAAATCCTTTTATAGGCCTTTGGAGATTTAAGTAGCTTTAAGTAGCTTCGTTTTCAATACTCTTAGTTATTACTACTGGCCCGTTACTGCTTTGGAGCTGGAATGTGTATTGGTTTTTTCCGTCAAATCAAATTCTTTGGTAAAGTTCCCATCATTTTCTATAGACTTGCAATTTCGTTTCTACATTGAAACTGTTATGTTCATGTATGTAGATTGTTGGAAGACTGGATAGAATGGGTTCAGTGAGTGCTTTCTAACTAGTATTGTTTTGAAATTTTCGACGCGCTGATTTCTTTGCTAGACTTAGGTCCCATCATGCGTTTGAAGGTCACCAAAACGTACCCATCTAACCCTATTTGGACTTTTTGCGACTGGTCTCTGCCACTCCTTCCCTGTACCTCGAGTGAAAATTCGATGCTGGAGGGATTACCGGGGTATGCTATTAAAACCGCTTGAGTGTTAGAGCAGAATCAATGTTGTGCCTGTATCAGGCATATAGTAGATATCCTGCTAATGGCACTGGGAATATGGTCGTCGATTGGAGCCGGTCCACAGTTTCCATTGGTATACACACCAAATAATTTCATTGAAGGAAAGCACCCAATGGTATTACGCACAATTTTCAGCCTCAATCGCTATGCAAGATGCGTAACTGAAGGTTCTTTCAATATTCATGGAATAGTCGCAGTGAACTCTTTCTTGAACATTGATTTGTTAAAAAAAGTCAAGCGACGGCGGCTTTACGGTTTCTTACCAGGGCAGAGGCAAATCGTCAGACGCTGCCTCACCTCTGCCCTGGGAGCAGCGTGACCGTAGCGGCTCGCAGATGTTGAATGCTCCTTTATATAATTCGTAAAACACAACATACCTACGAATTATATTGAGCGCAAATCCGCCTTGCTGACCAAAGCTGGCCAGGGCTGAAATATTCGTTTTGAGAATGAAGGGGGGTCCTAAGTCCGCATCAACTTAATGCAGGACCGGACCAATTGAGGAGCAACTTACTCCTTCTTTTCTGGTCCACGGACCCCTCGCAGGGCTTGCACCCAAACTTTTTTAAAAAAAGTCAAGCGACGGCGGCTTTACGGTTTCTTACCAGGGCAGAGGCAAATCGTCAGACGCTGCCTCACCGAATTATATAAAGGAGCATTCAACATCTGCGAGCCGCTACGGTCACGCTGCTCCCAGGGCAGAGGTGAGGCAGCGTCTGACGATTTGCCTCTGCCCTGGTAAGAAACCGTAAAGCCGCCGTCGCTTGACTTTTTTTAAAAAAAGTTTGGGTGCAAGCCCTGCGAGGGGTCCGTGGACCAGAAAAGAAGGAGTAAGTTGCTCCTCAATTGGTCCGGTCCTGCATTAAGTTGATGCGGACTTAGGACCCCCCTTCATTCTCAAAACGAATTGATTTGTTGTTGGGAATCACAACCGCCGATCTCGACGGATAGTGCTCCTCATAACGCTTGATGTTAGAAATGCCTGCAATTTCGTAAGACGGACAGATAAGCTAAGCACATTAGAAAACTCATTCCACGTGTCAAGCTATCCCTTGCGGATATTGCGGGATTATCTGAAAGGTTGCAATATGAGAAGCTAAAGGATCACAGGAGGATGGAAATCACGTCGGGAGTAGCACAGATCCTGGTCGGTAAGGCAGACGACGTTGCCGGACGTATTGTTGAACAGACGCAAAGCTGACTTGGCTTATTGATGCGACGGGTAAGCGGATGGATGACGGTTCATGGAGTCTTGGAGCCTTGATCCTTGAGTCGAATAATGGCGAATATTGGGGGCCGTCTCCTTATGGGAGCAACGTAGTCGGTTTGCTCTATGGCGAGTAGGTATGGGCTGAAGCCCTTGACAAGAAGGTGCATCGTAAGCGCTTTACTCAAGTGCAGAGACTTGGAACTTTGCGAGTGGCATATGTTTATCGCACTATCTCAGAAGCGGCCCTGATAGTGATCGACAAACTGAAGGACAGACAGACGGGCAGGGAAAATAGCGACAGCAATCACATTGCAGGATGCAGCAAACACCTTTGTTCAGAAAGGTGTTCATAAATAAGTTCAAATGAAGTTAATACAATAAAATCTGAATCACTTTCGAGCGGCCCAAGATCTGCTCGCCAAAAGTGTAGTCAAAACCAATGTTGATATAGCCATCATTTCCAAACAGTAAGAAAATTTGAAAAGCAGAGTAAGGATAGCAGACAATAAACAGTAATATAGCGATATAGAGCTGTGGAAGATGCGAAGGAGCACGAAGACGGATTTATACGTTCCAAGACAGGAGGTACAGATATTTATAGCTGTAATGCTGCGCCGAGGCTCATCAGCAATTCCCGTTATTACTGGAGTTAACTATCTTTGATGCAAACTGCCAAATGTGTTGGCAGAGTAGAGAATTCCAATTGGTATTGGACCCCCTATTCGTCAGCGATACCCTAAACAAAGACTTGCAGTGGTAACGAGGAGTACACACGCAGCGATTTTCAGGCTATCATCTTGCATAGGAATAATATGAAGCCATCAAACAGAATAACGATGAGTTGAATAACCAAAAAATCTAACGCAGAAATGTTCAAGGAGGTATTTCTGGAAGACACATTGTTATTGGGAATCGAGCAAGAAAAAGTTTTACAGCTCGTGGAAAAATTGAAGCTGGCTTGCAATGCCTCTATGCCTCGCGTTGAGCTTCCTTCCGAAGACGGATTTCGTCTGTGGTGGGATTCATAAATCAAGGAATGTCGAAAAACGGCGAAAAGCTAGAAGTCACTCCCAGCGCAGAAGAAACCAATCTGAATTCAAGGAACTGCAGGTACAAAATAAAAACGCCAGAAAAAATTGCAATGCGATCATGAAAAGCAAAACCAGGCATTTCTAGTGGATGTGCACCGAATCTGACTTTGATCCATTGGGGGAGTTACACAAGTAGATGATGTTATCACTTAAAGGCAAACGCTGCACACCGATTATTTTCCTAAGGGCTTCTGAATAATGTAGTCAACTTTTTTTTCCCAGATGATGTTAACTGCACGAGGCTTCCGGTAGTGCACGTAAACCCTGACGAAGCTAATATATTAGTAGATGAGGAAATTCTAGAGACAGTAGAGAAACTTGTTGAAAATAAGACCCAGGGAACCCCGAATATTGCCCAGAAAGTGGCAGCTAGAATAGTACCAAGTTTGTTTGCCCAAGTTCTTAGACCTGCTTTAGAGAAGGAGAATTACCGGAGCAATTGAGGCTACAAAAACAGATATTCATTCCGAAGTCAGATAAATCTCCTCTGTTCAATTACCAAACTATTTGAATGAATGGTATACAATTTGTTGCTCCCGACTGCAGAAAAAGGCCTTTGTGACAAGTAATTCGGATTTCGTAAGGTGTGATCAACTGTTGACGCAGTCAATATGATGATCACCTTGGCTGAGGCTACAATAGAAGAAGCACTTTCTCGGTAGTAGAAACCCTAGATATAAAGAATACGTCCAACTCTGCGAAATGAACGATGGATAGAATATATTTCCGACAACTTGCGGTATGATACAGTTTTCTTACTGCGTATGATAGAGTGTTGACATAAAGCATTCCTAACAGCGTAGCAATTATAGAAATTCGACGATGGATTGGACGAAGCCACGACAGCTATGAGTTAACACAGTTCTTGAGTGGACATGTTGGTTGTCGTCGATTTGGGTACAAAGATTCACTATTCAACCCACGATGCGTTAATATGGTTGAGAATGTGGAGCATGTTGTATTTGATTGTTCCAGGTGTGTGCACCAAACAAGATTGGAGGCTGTCGCAGATAAGCGGTTAACACCTGAAAATATTGTGAAGTGCATGTTGTAGTCAACGGTTCAAGCCTCCGTTCAAGGTGTTGGGAATTATTCACAAACAGCTTAGATAGGAAAAATTTCGAAGGAAAGAAGAAAGGGAGAAAATCAGAACGAGCCGCTGTTAAGCAAACCCCGAGATGCAATGCTTTAGAGCAGTGCCGCGGGGAGCGTGGAAAGAGAAGAAGGTGGTTTTAGTGCAGGAACCAGGTTTTGAACTTTTCACCTTCCAACGATCAAAAAAAAAAAAAAAGACATGTGGGCAGGCAGACAAACAAAGATCCTATTTTACTTTACACAAAACCTCAAAAATTAAGAATTAGAACAATTCATAAAAATGGGCGGTCGATTGATGTCTGTAATTCGAAATATTAGTCGGCTTGTCAATAAACTCTGGAAGCAACTGAGCCAATTCGATTATTTCTAAAAACTTGCCGTATCTGTATCTCATTAAATATGAGTAAGCTTTGAGAGGAATTCTAAACTTTTGGTTTTTCCACATTTTCACTGTCCCTGCTCCATTTTACTAATTTTCAAAAACGGGAAAATTTATGAAAGCAAATCCGTACAAAAAACAAAGATCTGATATTTAGGTCAATTATCCAAATTATGTTGAATTGAAAATTTATTTAGAAAATCTAAGATATGCATCCCGCCAAATATGCAATCAGTCCTGAATATCGGAAATTCCTTTTAAGTGGAAATTGTAAAAAAAAATCATCTTGACACATATGTATATGTATGCACATACCTGATGCGATTCCACTTCAAATTCATTAAATATCAATTTAATCCTGTGTCCCGGTGTTGTTGAGAAATGCCACACGCAGTCTAAATTCGCCGGATACATATCAGGATAATTTGGACTATAGATAGATCCGTGCGGTAGTGTAATCTCATATTTGCATTCACCCTCTTTGCAGTCATGCCCATTATCGTGAAGTGTATATCCATTATGGCAAGCACACACATAGCTTCCGATGGTATTCCTACAATCATGATGGCATCCTCCATTATTCGTAGCGCATTCATCAACATCTAATTAAATTCAAAGCGGAATAGAAAGGATGTATGAGATATAAAAAGTTTCCTGCTACATACAGTCATGAGTAAGTGCCTGTATTTTCAACGGACTCACTTGAACTGAAATACGCCACCCCCTCAAACTCTGTGCCAGTCGGAAGTACTCACCTGTGAAGAATAAAGCTGCAAAGCCAGTCCGTTGGATCGATTTATCTGAATGGAATTCAATTCGTAGTGCATTTCCTTCGGACGTAAGGATTGGGGGGATTTTGCTTCCACAATAGGTGCCTATGCTCTTGAGCCGATTTTCACCGAGCTTTGAGAACACCCGTACGTAGTCGTAGCCGCAATCGATGTGCTGATGATTGTTGCCTTCCAAATCGAAATGGGTAAAGTTCAAGGAGATTTTATTCCGTGGCGGCGCTATAATCTCCCAGGTGCAGTCCTTAAGGATGGGATAATACTCGGGAAATGATGGGGAGCTGATAGTGCCTTCTGTTGCTTCGATCACGCCTCCGCATGCATCTGAAATACATGAAATGTGGGAAATCGATTGAATCAATGAATGAAAATGTATCCCTTTCGGAATTGTCGGCATCGCTCCAGGAGGATGCAATATCAATTTCCTGAACGCTAGCAGAATGGCTGTACGATAAATCTGCACTGTTGGCAGCCATTTACATATGTAAGCAAATATATGCGTACCTTCACAATGCTTCTTGTCACTGTGCAGCTCGTATCCGATGTAACAATTGCATTCATATCCGCCGAGGGTGTTAATGCATTCGTGTTCGCACCCGTGGTCCTGCGTTTCGCACTCGTCCACCTCTTTCATAAATATCGCCGAAAATCCAGCTTTTTGGACGGAATTGTCCGATGAAAATTTCACATACATTTTATTCTTAGTTGACCTGTTGAATGGAATTTAGGACGTTCTACTTTATTCCCTGGAAACTAGAAAGGTTTTAGAGGGTGTGTCGGAATGAAAACGCTCTGAAAGTAGCTCGTGAGTCTCAATTTTGAATTGATTGGTGAATTATTAATTTAAAATTACACACATGCGATCAATAAGTTACACAATCAGTTCCCTTTAGTGTTGGATTTTCTGCTTCATTTCTTCACACAGAAAATGTTATCCAACAATCAGGAAACGAATAAATTTCAAATCGTTTTCATTGAGCATCGTCAACACCCTGCTCGAGCGCTTTCAAATTACTTCATATTTGGAGGATTTCGATATCCGCAGAAGATTCCAATTGTAGGTGATTCCGTCTCATCCGCGCTTCCACCGTCCCGCACCTCGACATAGTCATAGTTACAGCTGTCGTGATTCTCCACTTCGAACGATTGGAATTTAAGGGCGACTTGATAGCCTTCCGGAACGGACAGAATCCAGATACATTCCATACCCGGCAAATATTCGAGCGGATAGTTGGGTGATTCAAGGCGACCTTCGCCGTCTATTGTCAACTCGCCTCCACAATTTGCTATCGACAAGGGAGGAAATGCTTTAGTACAAAGAAATCCACTCATAAAAACATGAGGCGAACGGAAGAAGTGAACTTTTGCCATTCAGTTAAAGTGTAATTGCAATAAGGAATCCACTCACCCTCGTATTCTGCTTTGAATCCTCGATACCCTGCATTACGGTTCATGTTAACGTAAGTGAGTAGCATTCGGCTTGAAGTTGTTGTAATTGTTTTCTCGGTAACTTTTCCACAGAAACGGCCCAATAATGGTGATTTATGCCAGTAGCCATCGCGAACCTCCAAATAGTCAGTAAGGCACTTTTCCGTAGATAGTAGATTCTGATGGAGGAGGAGGAGGATGAGGACGAGAAAAATGAGGGGCTTGAGAAATTATTTCATGAGGCATTCAGAATAGATTCTTAAACTACCCTATCCAAGCACTTAAGTTAATTCCAATTAGGCAAGTAGATATGCGAAAGTAAACATGGAAGTGAAAGGTACTTGGATGCAACTGTTTAAGTAATTAATGATGCTACCATCAGGTGGATGGAAGAGTTTTCTTTCTGGCTCAGTATTTCTTTTATTGAATTTTAGTTTCTAAACGAGTGGTCTGCAGAAAAACGTAGAATGGGAAATGAATTCTGTTGTTTCTACCGAAATCATGGCCGCGATCACTGCAGTATGGAGTTAAGTGTGAGTTAATTAAGGAATTATTTTACACTAACACTAAAAATGGAAACGACAAATGTTCAAATTATACATCTACTACAAATTATGCACTCATATGTTGCATGATAATTCGATTTTCCCAACAAAATCAACTAAACTTCATCATGAACATTTTCTGCTCTTCCTTTCCTGAAGAGAAAATATTAGTCGTTGCTTGGAGTTCCCCAGGCTGCTTTTAGCCTTTCATAAAAGACTGAGGAGTTTTATACACAGACCACAAACAGCATTTTTAATAGAGAGTGGAAGCAGAATTCTTTACTGTTGGAAACATTTCGAAAACCGAAACTCTGTCATTTTTACCTTAATCTGTTTCTATTCACAAGTGTGTCTGATTCATTTGCTGTTGATATTATTAATTGGAGACAGTAATTACTCCACTGTGGTAGCAACTTCCCTGTGAATTAATAATTCAATAGTGTTTTTCATTTGCCTCAGGGAATAGATAGAGATTGATTTTTAATTTTTGCGAACCTGCGCGAGTTTCTTGATAGCGGTGTCGGGAGTTGCTTTCAAGAACTATAGCGAAAATCAAATTGAGGCATTTCAGAGAACACTTCCTGCTATCTCGTGACCTGGGAATCGGCTGAGAAAGTGTGATCCAAGTCATAGACGGAGAGCTGGCTACTTTAAAATTTACACTTGTAGCACGAAAAATTTTATCCGGAAATGGTTGGGTTGTTGCTGGCGAAGCAGTAGCCGGACAATCAGAAGACCTACTGGAAGACTAAGGCGTGGTCGGGCTATCAAACCTGTCAAATTTTCGTCAAAAACAAAGTGACTCTTGCGCGGCTGAATTTTGCATAGATATTCCGCAAATACAGGACCAATATTGTCAGAAGGCTAGGTTGAAGACAAAGGGCTGTCAGAAGGTTTAAAGCTGCAAAACACACGTAAAATTTTCATATTAAAAAGTACTGCGTCAATTCGAATTCATATCCTTCACGAATACAGGGTGCTTCAAAATGGCCGGACTTACTGAATCACAACTGGGACTTCACTCTAGAATACAAAAGTTCGAAAGGAGGATCCTGAAGAGAATAATGGGACCTAAAGGAGAAGACGATGAAAAGGTATTGGGAGACCTAAAAAGATATTCAGATTTCAAAATTGGAAGGCGCGATCGATTGATCGAGACGGCTGGAGGAAGGACATCCTGAAGGCCAAGACCCGAAATGGACTGTAGAATCTCTTTTACCCCAAGCCCCGATTTTCTGTTTCAGTCCTGGCAACACTCTACTAGGGAGTGAACATGAAACATGTGTATATATAAAATTAAAAAATCCCGCTAGGCAAAGACAGGCTGAGATCATTTGGTGTCCGGTTTGGACTTACTGAAATCGAAAGTTTCAGACACCTCGTTCTTGCGGCAATTTCATTTATTACTCCCAACATTTTCTTAGTCGCTTGACATACGTCATGGCCTTACTGAAATCAAAACCTATCTTATCGTTTCTTAGTATGTACACATATTTACTATATACATATATTACCTTATAAGTTTTTCAGGCAGTGCTTTCCTGATATATTGGAATCAAGTGACCCAAACACCATAATATTTTGAGCCTGATTTTATCTGTGATCGTGCAGTCACGATATCACAGGAAAATTTAGTCATTATACTGGCGTCCAAGCCGGCCTCCTCATGTATGGATATTTCAGACGACCTTCTTCTTAAAAGTTCCCAAGAGTTGGCAATTTTATTTGCTGATGTACGCTTCCGGATGGGTCAAGTGGTTAGAGCGCTGGACTGCGGTAACGGAAATTCCGGATCAAATCTGTCAGAGAGATCTGTTACCGTGACTGGATCTTAGACACCAGTCGACTCAGATGTGAATGAGTATCTAAGTGAAATCAGGGTAATAATCTCAATCTCTCTCTGAATCAATACTGACCACATTGCCTTCTCCAGTGTACTGTAGTGTATTAGAGTACTTCATTCAAGACCGTAATGGTGGCCCTGATCCAATTGGATTGTTGCGCCAACGATTATTATTTTTATTGTATGGATCTTTTTGTAAAATAAGTAGGACTGCCAAAGTCATGGGCTTGTACAGTAGGAGCTTCGGCAGGCTTAGTTAGCTACTAACAGACGCAAGTTGTGCCGATGAAAAAAGTGTTGCGAATGAACTTAACTAGTCTTCTATCTTCTCTTCAGAAAAAAAAATATTTACTAATTTTATGAGAAGTATGAAATCGTTATTATTCGATCAATATTTCGAAAGTAAACTTTAAGAACGATGTACATATGTTTGGATATTATTGCACTTCGAAAAGAGAAATTATAAAATAGTTCCACGCACAAAGAAGGTTAAATTCTTTGTAGTTCCAATGATTTCGATTTTGCTAGTTTTATTTCAAAATCGATACATAATAAGTAAATAGATAGATAATGAACAGAAATATTGTAAAAAATGCTCCATTTATAAAAACTCTTTCTTCCATAATTACTCCTTGATACCCAGATGGAATTCACAGTTGTCATGAATATCTTCAAGGCGAATTTCTACGTGTCACACAAAGAAGACTACTTACCAGATTTTCTAGTTTCAAGGTAATTCTCTCGCCGTGTGTCGCAGTGATTCTCCATTCACATTTCTCCGTATCATTAATCAGTCCAGGTATATAATACGAAGGAGATGTAAAACTGCCTGAATTACTCTGGAACGTCTGCCCACACTTGGGGCACTTGTACAGTAAATTTGCTTGTGCAATATCACCTACACTCAGCCGGATTCGTTGACCGATTTCAGGACGTTTCTTTCCTTTCACCTCAATTGGTAAAATCGTATCTAAGTACGTGCCTTTCGAGAATGTATTTCGAGCATAGTGCATGATTGAGTCGTAATCATAAGGCATTCCCAAAGAGTCCACGTCATCAGGTGTGAGCATGTTGAAATTGTAATCCTGCCCTTTCATAATGTTGCTCAATTCGATAGTGACATGCTTTTCTCGGTCGGGCCGCGTATGTTCGTGCCAGAAACCAACTACATGTCCTAATTCATGGACGACAATTCCGAATTTATCACAGTTCCTTCCAATAGAGATCGCCTGCCCTCCGTTTCCTCGTTTCCCTACGAATGAGCAGCAACTACAAGGAGAACGTTAAGTCAGGTATCCAATTATGCAGAAGGTAGATTGAAAAGAAAACACTCTCTGGAAATTCATTAAGCACAGGCTCATTATTTGTTCGTTATTGAGTGCGCCATTGTTAAAATAACATTGAAGTAAGTTTTGAGGGCAAAAAGACCGTATGTACTTGTATTTATGTCCTTCAGGTTGATCCTATTCGTCAAACTCTGCTAAACGTGTCTTCGCCACAATGTCGACTCTTCCCATATTAGAAAACTAGAACACGTGTCTTGTGGACACATCAACATTTTTGATCCCGACCGTAACTTACCCACAGCTCCTCACGGTGAAAATAATGTAGTTCGGATGCATGTCTGGATCCCGTTCGACGAACTTTATGCAGGTGTTATTTTCCCAGTGCCGCATGGCCTGTTTGAACAACGCCTTGTGGGCACCGCTGAAGTTCCCATCTATTTCGTAAGGAATCACTCCATAGTCCCAAACTCGCTCCTTCTTGGCAGTCACGGCACGTGCTACTCTATGATGGTGTTGCAGGCTTTTCATCATTCTGTGCATCACGAAAGGGAGAAGAGAAAATAGTGCATTTTATACTCATTTGCCTCCTAAAGATGATGCTGATGAAGGGTAGCTTTGAGGCATCTGAAATATTCCCTTACCCTTCATTTAGGTCATCCGCATCCAGGTCGGCTAATGAAGCGTCCAGTTCCGACTCCATAGCTTCTATTGTCGACTTGCGTTTTGTAAGGATATCCATCGCATCATAATGCTCGGACGTCGTGTTGAACCTTTTATTTTGTCTGATGGAAGATTTGTTATGCATCGACGTTGCCGGAGTTGTAGTGAGGGAGGATTTCGATGGCAAGGTGAATTTGTAGCGATTATGCATCTCTTCAAGCGTCACAACGGCACGATTCAATTCGTTTTTCAATCGTTCCAATTTATAATTGTATTCATCGTCTGAAATGAGATGACTTCTTCTGAAAAATGGAAATGCAGATACAATCATTGGAAACGAGATGCTTTTACAGGGTGGTAAGTTAGGTGTTTCGATTTTATTGGTATTCTTCCTATTTCTAGGAATATATGTTATGATATATTTGCAGTTATAACAAAGGGAAAGTTACAAAGAAGTTGAACCTCTGCCATTAGGGGAAGTCCAATCAACTAAATATTTTCTACCTACTTTTATCATCATTTACTCTAAAGTTTCTGGGCGTTAAATTATGCAGAATGATAACATAAATAGAAAGCACAACGGACTGCCACCAAGTAGTAGTAAGCAAGCAAAAGCCCTCAGCTTTTCTACGGGTAGACCAAACACAACGAACTTAACACCCTGTTTATAAAAATTCAACCAAACTTACCGTCTCTGACGACGTCGTCGATGACGTCGACGGATTGATCCTTCAGCCTGAAGGATTTCAATATCATCTAGACTTCCTCCATTCCCACCGGCGTTGCTGAACACATTGGGCAGTGTGGAGCGAGGAATCGGCAGTGATGTTGGCAGTATTATGACTTTGCGCGTTGTAACGAAATTATTCCCTGAATCATCCACTATATCCTTTGTATTGGACTGAATCTTTCGATAGTCTACGTTCCTATTGGTGTTTATTACGGGTTTTTCTATCTTTTCTGTTGGACTGAAAGTGGTTGATGGTGGAGAGGTAATTGGGTCAACTGAAAATTTTTCACCGTAACCGGAATGTTCGTTATTAATATGAGAGCTAATCAGAGTTTCTCTTTGGGTTGGGATTCTTCCAATTTTTCCGTTGGCATGGTGATTATTGCTGGTTTCTTTGATGGGCTCATTCATTGACTGAAAGGAATGAATTTTTAGTGTTAGTATTAGTGGTAAAGAATTGTTGAAGTAGTAAATGAAAACACGAAGTAAATCACAATTGCGCTCTGCCTTTCGTGACAGGATTTTTTCCAATTTGTAGTTATACTATTCCCAAATAATATCCTTGATCGTCTTCTTCAAGTATTCAAATAGGCTGGCAAAGATAGGAAGGGAATATTCAGCAAGTATCCACAATGTAAGGAGAAAGGGAAGTGAAATCATAATAACTGGAGGTCGTCAAATAAATGAGACGTAGGTCTTCCTGGTATCACTGCCAGGAGGACCTAATGAGAAACTCGGTGAAGGATTGAGGAATTGGGTCTCTCTTTTCTTTGTTAAAATTTTAATCGAACATTTCTCATCTATAACACGAGATTTACTCCGAAACGACTGGAGCTATCGTCACGCAATTTGGTGAGAATATGTGGTCTGCGAGCGGTTCGTGTGTGCAACGAGTGGCATCACTTTGTGTTGAGTGTAAAGAAGGAGGCGCCTTTTATATGCGAAGGGGGTAGCATTTTTTTTTCACAGAATATCTGAATATGATCATGTACGACATCAAACGAAATGGATCAGTTAGCACTTTTCGAAAATGATTTACTTTCTTTTATTGGGTGAAACACAGGGAAGTGAGGAGTCAAAGTGTGTCCCGAAAAGTGAACCAGGTTTCGTTCTCAGAACTGATCCAACCCAAAAATCTGAAAAAAATCACAATGATGCACCTATAAAATATCTAGGCCTCAAAATATATTCCATTACGATATTTGATTAAATAAAGTTAATAACAACATATTACAATTCTTTTAAAAAACGCCCCATGAGTTCATTCTAGAAGTATGGCGTCATATAAGTGATAATATAAGACACAATTGTAGAAAGTTTGAATACAACTATTACTGACAAAGTTATGGAAGTTAAATTTTTGTATTCCACGTGAATTCATTGTAACATACTCCAATGGTTCTGAGCCCGCCATCTACTAATTTGAGAAGCATTGGATCGAAGAATTCGATCCGCCTTTTATAGATGGCGGCCTCAGGATGAGTGGCATTCCTAAACAACGGTAGTTGTATTAGCTGAAACCAATCTTGGTCGAAACGTGGTAGTTTCGGACAATATAATTCATACCCTGGTCGAAGTTTCAATTATACAAAAAAAGCAAAATGTTACCTATAGCCGCTTTTGGTCAAGCTGTTTCGCAGGATGGAGGTGCGAGACTGCGTATCATGAGATTCACACTGCTATCGAAATCGACCAGCCACAAACATTTTTGCCGGGTAGTGTTCCATCCAGATGGATATATATCTATGTTAGTACCAGCGTTATTAAACGTTTGTACTTATATGTTATATGTTCATTTGGCGGATGCAGTAAAGTGGAAATATACAAATGCGTGTTATCAATTTAGATAGACATGTGCGTATATATATATATATATGTACACACAAAAATAATATTATATTTATATCTAAATGGCTACAGGATGCAAGCAATCACGGTCCTCTCTGCTAAACTGAATGGGATAAAGATGGTCACGCAAATGGCAAAGGTAAGATAAAAAAAAAGTAGGTAGCAATAATCACAGACCCCCAAAAAATCTGCACCCTTCTGAAAAAGGAAGAATCAGATATTCCATTGTCTGGGAAATAATTGACGCGATAGCGAATTCTAACTTCGAGGGGATAAAAATTTTGTGGTGCCCAGCTAAAAGTGAAATTATGTTGAACGCGCATATAGCAGAATTGATCAGTTTCTTAAAAGAATCAAGAATCAAGCTTTAGGACTATGCGTCTACTCTCACGTTTCATTTCATATTTCTTTTTGTGAGAAAATCTGAATATTGCAGGCCAGATATTTCTTATCCCAAAGCACCCTTCCTAGTTCATTCCACCCATCCCATATATCTCATATTCATTTACCTGGTGAAGATCAATGTGAATGAGTAGTACCAACTAGTACATACTGGTTTCAAATAAAACAAATCACTTAACTATGTGTCTTATTATCACAAACACTAATATAAGCTGACGTAATAACAAAACGCGAAGTGGCCGATAATACAAAATCTATAACAAGTAATATATATCATAACCTAACCACAATCATTTAAAAACGATATCTACGTCTAAACTCCAAAAATCGAGTGACAGCTGGCACACATAGGCCTAAAGGCTGGCCAATTCCCGTTCCCACGTACGATTATTGTGTGCCGGACCAAACAACTTAGCTCTTTCTATTAGACTGCCGGGACGTCGTGGGACAACTAAAATCTATAACAACAAAATGGGACAGGAGTCATTTTCGGAAACTACTCAATCCAATATCTGAGGAAAGTCAGGATGATGGGTTTGTGTGGACTCAAAATATATCCCATTGCGTTATCTGCTTAAATAAACTTACTAATAGTATATTACCAACATTTCGAAATTGACTGAATCCCCTCCCCTGATGATAATCCTAGCAGTACTAAATTTTGCAGCAGCATAGAGAACAGTATTGCGCATAATACTACCCGGAAATCCAGCTATTAATATCAAAGTTTATAGTAGTTATAGTTAAGCTTATTACGTCACAATTGGCAAGTATAATTGACATTCGATTGAAATATTAAAATTCTATTTATGAAGAATCTACTTCTCGCCGGCCTTTTTTAAGGTTTTATTTGAAAAAAAAACCTGATTCGAATCGATTCAATACCAGTCTGTTTGTTTGTCGACTTCCCATACATGTGAAGGGGAGGGTGTAACATTTTTTTGAACAGAATATGGTCACGTGGGGTATCAAATGAAGGGTCTTGATTAATACTTTTTGAATCTGATATTGAGTAAAACATAGGGGACTGA
Source organism: Hermetia illucens (assembly GCF_905115235.1). Classification (NCBI taxonomy): domain Eukaryota; kingdom Metazoa; phylum Arthropoda; class Insecta; order Diptera; family Stratiomyidae; genus Hermetia; species Hermetia illucens. The sequence continues at coordinate 67,238,426 of NC_051851.1, read as the reverse complement.
GGGCGTTCTCTGAACTTATCCAACCGAAAAATTAGAAACGATTCTAAATGGTGCACCTATAAAAAATTTAGGCTTCAAAATACATCCCATTCCGATATCTGCTCAAATAAAGTTAATAATTGCATAATACCATATTTTAGCAATTTATCCGAAAACCCCCTTGAGTTTATCCTTAGAAGATTGGACGTACAAGTACAATATAATACACAATTTTGGAAATTTTAAACGAAATCCAACTACAAATTATAGAAGATAAAAGTTTTATATTTCACGTGAATTTATCGCAATCAAAGACGTGTATAACATCATCACCATGAACGATAGAGTTGGATATATCAAGGAATATTTATCAAACAAGATGAACATAAAACCTTTATACCCGAAGCGTCTAGCTTCTGGTCTTTTGACTTGTTTAGTATCTCTTGTAGGTTAATTTCTACGTATCTTTGTATCTTTCTGCTTCTTTTTCTTCTCAGATTTAGAGCTTTACGACATTTTTCCCCGAACAAGACGTAGACTGACGCAACAAAACTCTATTCCTTGTTCCTTCCTTCCTTCCTTGGCAAAAAGATACTTTTCTTTGAATTTATAATTATAGAAATTAATTTAACACGGACGCTTCCCCCGATTTCATTCGTTGGATTAATCATCGGGAAATGGGTAGCTAGATGCTTCAAATAGAATAGTGTTGCGTTTTCCTCATGTCAGGAACTTTGGGTGTACGTTTTTCCGTTTGTACGAGGCTAAAAATTCAAAATATTACTTCGCGCGTTCCAGGATATGAATTTTGAAGACATAATCGTTATGTTCACCCTAAACAAATTAGTACTTACTGCGTACATAAATATACCTACCTAAATTAATTAAAACTCCGGTATATATATAGTATCTGTCCATCGAATTAGGAACAATGAATTTTATTGAGAAAATTTACTCATTGGGTTTTGGATTGTGAGGAAAAATCAAAAAATTTTGTTGTCACTTTCATCTGTTTATTTTTGCTACTTGCCCACCAATCGCTTCAATTTGTCGAAAGTTGCATTGTAAGCTGGTGGATGTTACGCTTTTTGTGGTTATTCGCCGGAAAATCGGGAAGTCAAGCTCAGTATAGTTCTTTCCGAGGTTTGTAGTGTGTTTACCGATACATGTGGCTAAAAACATTGATTTTATGAATCAAAAAACCAAAAATGACTAACGGTTTCGTCCAGGGCAGAGGCAACTCTTCAGACGCTGCCTCTGCTCTGGGAGCAGTGTGACCTGAAGTGGCAACAGATGGAAAAACGCTCCCTTATATCATCGCAAAAACACGACAAGGTTGCGAATTATATTGAAATGAACCGCCAGTTGTTTTAGTCTAAGCTAGACTAAAGTTGGGTTGGAATGAGAGCCCTTGCGAGGGAGCTTAATGTTTCTGACCGTCTTATCCGTCGACTTGTCCAACAAGATCTCCAATATAAATCTGACGTTTTGCGCAGACGACAGTTTATGTCGAAGCAAACACAGGAACAGCGAGATATCCAATCAAAATGAATTCTAAACAACATTAAACACCCTGAAGCGCCTGAGATGTTATGGTTTTTTTCTGATGAAAAAAATTTTGACCAAGACCAAAATTCCAACCGCAGAAATGACAGATGGCTCCGTTACGATCCTACATGGGTTCCTGTTGTCATGCACACGAAGTTTCCAGCTCCTGTTATTGTTTTTGGTTTTGTGAGCAACAAAGGACATGTCATGCCACTTCACTTCTTCCCTCAAGGACTGTGAATTCTGCGACGAGTGAATTCTGCTGCATACATCGAGGTTCTAGAGACATAGTGAAACCCTGGATTGATAGTGTTCGCAGTGACAGCCCATACATCTTTCAACAAGACTCTGCTCCTTCACACAAAGCGATGGCTACACAAGATTGGATGGCTGAACATTTCCATGACCACATAACATCGAACTTATGGCCGCCTAGCTCCCCAGACCTTAATCCTCTGGATTATTACGTATGGGGCGTAGTTGAGCGTGAAACCAACAAACATCCTCATCCCACTATTTCTTCTCTGAAGGCTGCAATTAATACCGTTATGGTCAATATGAACAAGGAGCATTTGATTCGGGCATACAATCGTTTCCGGACCCGGATCGAGGAGGTTATTGCAGCTAATGGAAATTTTATTGAACGACTTTATCGATATATAATAAGTTAATGTTGTTTAAAAAATTCGTCAAGTTTCATTCATTCATGTTCAAACTAAAAGCTAATTAGTTTTACTCTCAAGTTGACCTCAAATATCGTACGCACTCTGGACATATATGTGTACGAATTGTAAAACAACCCCTGACGGTACGCATATAGATTATCCGAAATGGAATATTTAGCCGGTTGTTTGTAATTTGGAAACAAAGCGTGTTGGTTGCATTTGCATTCATATTCATAAAAAATCTTCGTACGAATTTATTCGTATTCGTATTTACGAATATGTGTCCGGATAGCTGAGGGGTTAGAGCATAATGCTGAGTCGACTCAGCTGTAAATGAGTACCTGAGTCAAATCAGGGTAATAATCTCGGACGACCCCATTGCCTCCTACAATGTACTACTGTAGCGTACCGTTACGGTCTTGAATGAAGTGTTCTAACAAACTTCAAGGCCCTGATTCAATATGGATTCTTGCTCGAACAATTATTATTAAATATGCCCAACACTGTTTTGAGGTGCAAATTTTGTTCCAGTACAACATTTCGATTTTTCTGAGATTTTTTGGTTAGATAGTTTCTGCGAACGAAACCAGTTCCGCTTCACTAGGGCGTACGTTTTGAGCCCTCACTCTCATATATTTCACCCGATATCAAAAATAAAATCAATTGCAGGCAGCATTAGTTGAACCATTTCATTTGATAACCCACGTGATCATATTCTGAAAAATAAAATTACCCTCCCGTTTCGCATGTATGATGAGCCTACTTTTAAACTTTACGCAATAATGCCTAATTTCATGACAATAGCTGCACCCGCTTCCGAGTAAATCGGGTTTGAAAGGCAGACGGACATATATTGAATGGAACATAAAAGTTACGAAAAATTAAGAAAGAAATGGAGAACTACTAAAGTACTGTTACAGATAGTAAATCCATCAAAAGACAATCAACTCCCCCGATTCTAGGTTAGAGGATAATCTGTCTATAAATACAAAGCCAATTGGAGAGAAATCTTTTTGGTCCACGAATTCTTCGGGTAAGTTTTGTTCAGAATAAAGGCAAGATGCTGTCTGGTTCTAGATGTTTATCGCTCACTTACATCCGCAAACACAATATGAGTATCAATTATAACCAGTGAGAAAACCGCCTGGTTCAGGGCTTAGTGTGGCCGAAACTACTGACTGCAACATTCTGTATTCGGAAAAGTGATCTCCTATTATTGGAAAGTATTCAATTTCATAAGCGATAGCACGTTTCTATGTCTTCCTTGCTATTATAATTTTCCAATTGAATTGACTCGTGTCCTACTTCAATATAATCGGATGCGAATACAATACATGTATTGAATATGTACCTATGCAGTTTCCAGCTCGTTTGAGTGGATTTAATCTGCAAAGTTTTAATTAACATGAAAACGAAGCGCACTCGAAACACAAATTTTCATCAGAGAAGAAATATAATTATAACTGCATGGGTTGAAGCACGCATACATTGAAGTGTTTGGCTTTTTCAGATTGAATACCTAGATAGGTGCATTAAATGTACGTGGTGTTATACAAATACACGGGAGCATTTGATTGGAAAAACTTACCAATGTTGGATCATTCCGATTTCGATGATTTAAATTTTCGCTATTGCTGTTGGGGAGTTTCGTTTTCTTTCTAATTATATCCGTCATACCCTCCTCTTCCACTTGCAAACCTTCGTTGTAGACCTCTTGCTTGAGGCGTTCTAAATCCTGCTGAAAATTTATGTTCGGCAGCGATGGTATCTGCTTTTCCTTATCCGCTTCGTAATTGACATTGGGCAACGCTATGTCTCCCATGAATCCTCCTACAAATAAAAAACAGAAAAAACGGCATGTGAGAACAAGTATATTATTTTTGGAGAATTTGTCGATATCATTTGAGTGTTTTTAATTAAAACAGTAAAAAGATATTTGGAGACCATTCGGAGCAGCTTGCCAAAGATTTATCTAATAGCACTTGAAAATAGAGACAATCAATTTAGAAATAAGGCCGGCTGAACGCACAAAATTTGATGAGAATTTTGTATTGAGATAAAAGATAAAGAAGAAGGGATTGGTTTCTTTCAAAATGCTCACAGAGTTGAATTTGCTCAGCGATAAAACTAATCACATATTTGGACATTATCTGGACGAATTCAACCTTTTACGGGAAAACTATTTTAGTAAAATTTCCATTTAATTAAAGCTTTCATAATAACTGGAACTATTCGGAAGCTGCGAGTTTCGTCTTATATGAGGAACGTTGTATGCTTGTTTTTCCATTTGTTACATAGCTAAAAAGTTAAAATATTCTCTCATATAAAAATATTTTGCGCATTACACATACATACATGAGATGGAAAATCTTAGAATGACACGTCCGCACCACCTCTGTCACGCGAACATCGGAGTTAGAGCGCGGGCTTGTGGTATTCAAATCCTCTCCCGAATCATAAGCCCACCATTTGGGTATTACTTCGCGGGTTTGCGGTTTACTTTTGCAAGTCCTTCTCCTTCTTTGAGCTTTCCTCTTCCTTCCTTTCTTCACCAGCTCGTTCCACATTTTTACAATCGCGGAAGAAATCGTAAGCCAGTTCGGGAAGAAGAAAGGGAATTATCGGCAAGTCAACAACCCTGCAACGAAGGGAGCGAAGCGGTGGATGACAGCAGTCTTCCAAGAACTAATGGCTCGAAAATACAATGATCACAGTGAATTTGTGGTGATTTAAGCATATTTTTTTCAAATAAATTGAGGTGGTGTCCTAAAATATCATAATACATCAATATTTCAATTCGAAGGAATTTTGGATAGAAAAAGGTGAATACACGCATTTCAAAATTTCGTCGTTTTTAGTAGAACCGTGGAATTTGTCCAATCGCTTACGTTTAAAGTAGTTTCTTTGTCTCCCGAATTTCCGCTTCGTGTATTTGTTTGTTACCAGGTAGGTTTTCTTTTCAAAATTCTTCTAAATTATATAAAAAAATATGTTCGGCTCTGGCCAAGCTCTGGTCAATAAGGAGGACTTGCGATCAATATAATTGGTAGTCATGTTGTGTTCTGCGAATTATATAAAGGAGCACTTAACATCTGCGAGTCGCTTCGGTCACGATGCTCCCAGGGCAGAGGTGAGGCAGCGTCTGACGATTTGCCTCTGTCCTAGTAAGAAAACGTAAAGTCGTCATCGCCTAACATTTTATATACTGGTTTGGAGAATGCATTTCATTCTTGCAATAGGTGGATCCCATCGGATTTTTTTTGGTAAGCAGAGAGTTGGAAAAGGTTGGGATTCTGAAAGGAAGTTGGCGGGCGAGGAGATGGATGTCGTGGAAGCGTACTCTGAAAGTCCGGGAATTAGATTTGTGAGCTAGCGGTGGATACTTTTCGAAGTTGTGACGACGGGCGATTTTTTCTACTTTATAGTTATCAATATGTGTTCTAAAACCACGTTAATCAAGTTTTGGGAAATTCGTACACAGGCGTAAGGCACCAGAATGCAAAACGAAAGGAAACAGTTTCTCACTGGAAAAATCTTGTAGTGATTTTGTGGTGAAGTTTTAGTTTCGTGGAGGCGCGGGGACACCTTCCCCATTGAGTGTGCGACATACAGAAAATATCGCATTTATAGGCTCCAAGAATCTCTGGTCGGAGTGTATGCGAGACATTTTCCCGCTCGCGTGTCCATCGCTGGGAGGACTCAGGAAAGAAAATAAGGAAAAAAAAAGTATTCCTGTATATTTTCACCTTTTAGTACTTTATTATATTTCTATATACACATATTTTCTTCTTTTTTAAGGGTTTGTGTAAAACAAAACCTTATTTAAACCGTTTTACTGTCTGCCTGTCTGTCTGTCGCACGCATTTTTCTCGGAGAGGGTTATATCGATTGACACCAAATTTGGTAGAGAGGTGGGAACTATGAATGCTCACGCATACAGTGAGTTACATTTTTCTACGTCGAATTTAAGGGGGATTCCCCGTACGTGCAAAAGGGGGTGTCAAGAGGCTATGGTTCCTAGGCTCCGAAATACCCTTCATGTAGACATCTGTTCAAATAAAGTTAATAATAGCGTATTACTATAGCTTTTAGTAATTGGCTGCAAGCTCCCCTTAAGTTAATCCTAGAGAACATTATCCTACCAAGTTTGGGGGAAATCGCACTATTACTAACAAAATTATAATTGGTCAAAGTTGTCGCTCCTTTGCAAATTCAAGGCTTTGAATGTCAATATCACACGAAAGTGGATATTCTCACATAATATACGCATATATTACTGCATATATTATTAATGGGACAAATGCACACCCATATGGCTTAACAAAAGAAATACACAAAGCCTTTCATACCTGAAGCGTCTAGCTTCCAGTTTCCCGGCTTGTTTCAAGATAAGTTACTTCCTTCATAAAAAAAACATTAATTTTTCTTTGTATTTTTTTGTTTATATCTATTCTTATTCTAAAGGATTTTATTTTATGATTTATTTTTGATATTTGGAATTTAGCTCTTCATTCTTAATTATTTTTCTCCCGATTTGTTTTCGTTGATACTGAATTTATAATATATTTTTTTTCCCTACCTTTCTCCTCCTCCTTTTAGGGACATCCTCCAAATAATGCCCTGAGGATGTCAAGGAAGATCCGTCGTGGATCTTCCGTTTCGATCGCGTCAAGCTCCCGGCCGAGCCGTTTTTTTTTTATTTTCCAGGTTTGGCTCGCGTTCTCGTTTATTTCGTTAGAGCGTCGCGAATTCCTTTGTTCTTGTCTCATTTTTAGATCCGGTGCGGACCCACGCATCAGTATAGACACGTTAATTTTGTACAAATGACACATGAGGGATCAAAGCGTTCAGAGACCCCCCTCACATTCCCAAGCCTGGCTAATTCAGGGGCGTGTCGTGTCCACCGAGCTCTTTGATGAAGCTTCAATATTTGCGGGCGGACCTTCATGGTCAATTTCGCCAACTTTTTAGGTTTCTGAGATAGTTCTTCCCTCTAGGTCGTCTTCCGCCACTCAGGATGGTCGTTTGATCATCGTATTTCCCTCAGGTTCATTGCAAATTGCGAATCTTTGGCAGCCAAACATCACATACTCTGCATTCTCTGATGTGCCACTGCATACATGACAATTTGCGAATCATCAAAATGGTGTAGATAGTGCCTGTACCTACCATCATATTCCGTGATGCACTGGGTAATATGACTGTTGGTTTTTCCGTGTTCCTGCCCAATCCCGGATGTTGGAAATGAGCCTGTTTGCCCACCGATTCTTAGAAGACTCTTTCCATCTACGTTGCCAGAGATATTGTGCCACCTTGCCGCATTCCTGCGTTTTGTATGTCCCTCCATACGTCTCTTTCCCATTTCAAGAAAGTTTTTTCTGAGAGGTAATTGCCCACCAGACTCGACAGATACCCAGAACACCTATATGTGATAATACGCCTTCAATTCGGCCCCAGTTGACAGAATTGAATGCTTTTTGAAATCCAGTGCGTCACGGCACAAACCACCAAACTCACCATCGCACTTATTGCATCTACCATAGAGTGCTTGCGTCAAAAGCAACAGGCAATTTCCGCTTTTGACGATTGGTAAAAGTCTGTTATAGATGACTTTCCCCATAATCTTTACCGTTGTATTCAACAGGCAAACCAGATGATATGATGCTGGATCTGCAGGTGGTTTATGGGAGGTGGGAAAACAACACCACTGGGCAGCGAATATTCCTTCTTTTAGACACGCCTCAAAGGTGCTAATGAAATGTTTGGGCCTAGTTTTCACTTCCAGTTTCAAAGTTTTGTTAGGGTTTCGATTTAAACCTGGGGTCTTATTCTCACCAATGCTCGGTAACTAGAGGTAGAAGTATCACGCATTTGTTGACCTGGACCGCCGTTTGTCTTCCGCTGTTTTGGTGCTGAGGAAGCAGAGTGGTAACGATTTCCTATATATTTGCAGCCTTTTCATTACCACACTGAAGACCCCACCGCAGGGTTTATATCCGCATCTTCGCATAACTGTTTGAAGCAGTTCCTTTTACTTTTGCTAATCGCCTCCTTTAAGCGACCTCGCAGTTGTCTAAGCGTCTGAGGACCATATAAATTCAAGCAATGTACCGAGATCTCCTGCGTGAGTCCCCTTGGTACCCAGTAACAGATATTGGGTGTTCAACAAAGGATATTATCTACCACTATAGAGATTTTGAAACAATATTCTTCATTAATAAATATGGACATAAAAATTCAAAACCCTAGCTTAGGAAATAATTGCGGAAGGGACTGAGTCAGCTGGCTTGGTGTAGGAGGGAGAGGGTAGCTGCCGCTGAACTTTTACTTTTTCTAGAAAGCTAAATATTAGCTTTGTTCAACTTATAACACTATAAAGGTCTACAAAGTTTAGGCAAAAATTACAAACGGCAATGCGGTGATGTAGGTGTATGTCCGTGGAAACCGAGCCAGATGACAGATTCATAGAAATAGTTTTTTATGACGTATTTTGGATGATGTAGATCTAGAAATTAATGGGCCAACCTGCCGTACAGCGCAAGAAACAAGGGACTTATTGCCAAGCAAGTTGAATTGGCGTTCAATTTCGGGAAAAGGAATAATACACCAATAATTCAATAACTCGAAACTAGTATCAAACTGGTCAGATAATTCTGATCCCATTTAATGGTGGTATCCATTTGCACCAATGGCTCAATGTCGGTATATGGTGCTGCGAATTACATAGGGTTACTAACGACGGTATTGCGTTTTTTTGTGAAATGAAATAAAACATCGAATGATGGAGCCAACTTTACCTTTTCAGGCTTATTATCACGGCAGTATACAAGCCCCGCTGTAGTTGAATACATTTAATTCCCAAAAGTATTCAACGTTTTTTAGCTCTCCATTTCATTACAACATCGCCCAATTCTGACAAAAAGTTCCCGTCCCAAATGAATTATTGAAAATTATAATGCCTTGGCTGAATAATATGTAACTCAAATAGAAATAATCAAAACGACAAAGTTCAAATCATTCTCTATGTCGAAGAAATGGAGCGTAATGTTGTTTCGCGGTCTACTTTACTATTGAAGGGGAGAACGTTAAACTGAAGTGACTGAAAATACCTAGTTCTATGTTCCTTTCTCTTCTTCTGGAACTGTTGAAAAAAGAAAAGCATTTTCCTATAAATATCATATATGAGTGTATAGTAGACGTATTCATAAAAATGAAATTAGTGCAGCAAAATATATACATATGTCTACCAAATTCCTTTCTTGCTTTGATCATATCCTGAAAAAATCCAAGTAGAGCGAATACCTCAATTCCGCGTTTGTTGTAAATGAAAACCAAAACCGTAAAATGCACGAAAATTCGTTTACGTTAGTTTATAGTATGTAGATAAGTGCATGCAACTATGGGTGCCATGTATAGTATGTATTATATTACACAAATGTTGAATACGCGTTTGAAAAATTCTGCTTGGTGGATAGATCCAGTGTTGCCTACCAAGCACTCGTGGAATAAGCAAGGGGCGCTATAAAATATTTCAGCTCTCTAAATCTTGCCTACAAATTTTATAGAAAAAGGTGGAGGAGAAAATCCTTTTTTGATTTGACAATATGGAAAAGAGTGTCCCAAAATAACCACAATTTGAAAGGTAGGATATATATGCTTCCTATTCAGCACAGCTTGATTCTCCCTAGAACCCTATTACCCTCATACGTTCATGTCTATTTCTACATTTGGAACTTCAACTACAATTTAGCTTAAGAGGGTTCAAGTGCGATTAATTACGGATGAAAACGCTCTTCTGATAAAACGATTTCTAAACATTTTGAGGCATGTTAAGTCCCAAATTGTTCCCTGCTCCTTTAATTTGTTCAAATTATTTTCTAGATGGGATATGAGAGTGAGATCCCTCTAAATGATATCGCATAAACGCCAAGCAAGAGGGTTTCTACTTTTGCCCTTCTTTTACGGCAACGAAGGTTCCCTAGTCATTTGAAAACAATAAACCTTTCAATTCATTACTTTTTAATCTTGAAAAATGCCAAAATTTCCCAGTAATTAAAACTGGAGCTATTCTAATTTAATAGCTATAGGACATAGCAGGTTCGATGGAAATATCCTTAAATAAGTAAGTACAGTGGATATAATATTGAGGAGGAGAGACAACCCCTACTGAGCATATTTTATATGAGGATAGATTCAAAGGCTGATTAAAGGGTATTTTTACAGCCATGCGAGAGCAAATTTAATAGCCATTTATGACTCCCTTGTGAGGACGACACATTTATGCTGTTCGTAAATAGAAAATCCCGAGACTTTATCAGCAAACTGAAAAACCTACAATGACATAGAAAATTGAATTCATACCTTTTAACATAACGAAGTTTTCGGTCAAAATGAAAAGATAATTTTATCTACAGCAATTAACCAAAATGCAAACCAACCAGTAAAGTTTTTGTCAGATGTGGTACAATAAATTTTAAAAAATGAATAGAAGAGGTGAATAAGGAATTAAAGCATGCTTGTAAAAGCTAATGTGAATCGCTTTTGTTTAGCGCTTTCGTTTTATGCTAGTGAAGATTCCAGTTTAAAATCCGTACCTCTCAAACTTAACATTTTAGGAATAATATTCCATGGCTGTCTCCTAGGCCTACCTTCTGTCATTGAAACTGGCTACTGAGCAAACACATTTAGGGATCGTTATGGTTTCAAAGAAGTGCACCCGTTTCGAGTACGACAATTGGAGAGGAATCGCGTAGGTATGGTTGACACACTATACCCCACCAAGGGTAAATGGTAATCATATAGTGTATATGATCGATTCGGGTAAAATAAATCTGTGGTCTGTGTAACTTAATACCCTTTGCCCGAACTTTGCATAAAGCAGAACGCTTTTCGTACACAGAACAATTTTTAGTAGAGAAAGAGATAGATTTAATACACCGCGTTACCTAAATAGTGCCGATCCCTTTGCACCATTTCTGAATATATGTTTCTTATGATAGTACCTGGATTTCAATTTTGTCCACTGTATATATACATACTGTGTATAAATACGATACCAACTCCCGAGCCCCAATAGGTTTTGAGGCAGCGTACTTTGTACTATCCTCAGTAAAAACAAACAAGTCGGAATACCGGAAGCTGGGCGCTTCGGTTATAAAGGCTTTGTGTTCATCTTATATGAAAAACACCCTATGCATGATTTTTCATTCGTCCATAGTTAAGAATACAAAACATTCGGTCATATTTTGACAAACTCCAGGATACACATATATATATATCAACGGCATAAATACTGTGTCCATCTTAAATAAGCAAACATTCTATCTTACCGTATTGATAAATTGATCTAACGCATCCTCAAGCTTTTCTACTTTACTTCGTGCGCAAAAGCGCGTACGTAAATTAAAACCGCTGGTAACCAGGTACATATATGTCTATTATATTGGTTACTACCCGCTATATGCAAATAACACTAATATGCAAATAACTAAAAAAAGCCAAAAAAGGAAAACTAAAACGTCTCCATGGACCTCGCCGTTCATATAAGTTCACTTTATATGGTGATGACGTCATACACATCTCAGAGTACAATGAATTTACCAGAAATGTGAAACTTTGAACCTCTATAACTTTGTTAATAATGATTGGATTTCCTTCAAAATTTTCAGAATTATTGTACTTCCAGGATGATAGTGGTAATATACTACTATTAACTTTATTTGGACAGATATCGGAATGGGATGTATTTTGTGGCGTAAATTTTATATAGAAGTATCACTGCAATTTTTTTCAGATTTTTCGGCTGGATAAGTTCTGAGAACGAGACCTGTTTCACTTTTCGAGGCACACTTTTTGAGTTTTCACTCCCAAATATTTTGATGTTTGCGCTTTAAAGAAGCCCGATGGTTTGGTGTCAAAAGCTGCGACGTAGAACGCGAACGTTGTAAAAATGGATATAAATTTTTCTATTTTGGTAAGCCATACACTCAATACAGAGTTAGCATTGCCATCTCAGAAGGTTTTCATGATGCCATTAAAGACGTCGACTGATTTGATTACCAACTGATAAAGCTCACTATTATATCAGTTGATCGCGCAATTCATTTCTTCACCGCGTGCGCACCACAGACAATCATGGAACCAAATGCAAGACACGATCCACAAAGCTGGCAAGGTAAACTTCGGGGTCAAGCCAAGTAAGCAGCTCATCAAACGAGAGACTTGGCTTTTGAATGAAAATTGCTTGATGGATGATGGTCCGTGAAGAAAAGGGGTGGCGACAGAAATCAGTATCGACTTGTCAAAAACCGAAACGAAGGCACAAGACAAGAACGGTGCTTACCGACCGTTGACGCGCGACGGATAGCTAGCGAGAATATTTCGAGCAGATTTTAAGGGAAGAATTTGTTCATCCTCACTTCCACAAGCTTTGTCGACATTTGGAGCAATTCACCTGTCAGTGCAACTGAAGTCGAGGAGGCAATAAAACCAATGAAATCGAGGAAAGGCGATCGGGGAAAGACGGCATCGTATTTGAGCTCTGGAAAGCGAAGAGCTGGGGCCCAGCATTATGGCTCAGTGAATTCTTTAATCGGGTTATTGAGGAAGATAGAACACTATCTGACTGACAAGAAAGCACCATAGTTCCAATATGGAAAACGGAAGTTCAAATTATCGTCCTATCCGGTTACTTCCCATTGAATGAAGATTTTTGACAACCATATTCTCGAAATCGTTGAAATAACCGTGAATCAAACCGAATTTATCAAGAACTACGGAACTACAAGCGCAATACATGCTGCGTGGTTGCTCATGGAGAAGCACTGTGAGAAGCATCGCCCTCTTTACATTGCATTTCTGGATCTAGAGAAAGCTGACTTTGTGTCACACAAACTCATCTGGAATGCTCAGCACCTTGTACCAGAGGGGCTCATGCGATGCATTCAATTGTTCTATCACGATCCGGAAAGTAAAATTCGAAGTGTGGCGGGTGTATCAAAACCGCTTCGTGCCTCTGCCGGAATCCATCAAGGAAGCGCCCTCTCATCACTCCTCTGTGTTCTTGATATGGACACCGTCACACATGACATCCAGTGACGTCCAGTGCCTATACATTGTTCTATGCAGACAATATTTTGATGCCGTCTCATAGCGAGAATATTCTCGAACAACTTGTCCAAAAATGGAATGATCGGCTTAGGCAATATGGTCTCACATTGAATTTGAATAAAACTTAATGTTTGACGGTCGATCCCAATGAAACAGGCACAATCACTGTCAGCACTCGGTTCAAAACTGTCCGCCAATGGAAAATTGCGCTATGAAATTACTTAACGCACTAATGCAGCCGGGATGAAGTGGCGCTAACGAGAATTCACTCGCCAAGATTGGTCTGAACATCTCGAGTCGATGGATTTGAAAACCTTATGATTGCGTCCAAATCAGACTTTTGATAAAGCAATCACGACGAGCCGACCACGTTTATGAACGGGACAAAGGTTGAAGAAAAAGAAGAAGATATATATATAAAACCAGGGGGATTTAGGTCACGGTTGTGCTTCATCCTAATGCCGGTTCTATATGCTTGATCTTTCCCGCAAACTCCAAAACTTTCAGCGGGTCACACATTGCCATCCATACTCGATCTGATCGTTAGAAAGCGCTTGCAAACCTACACAGGACAAGCCGCTATCCACAAGTTGAGGTTTGCAAGCATGTGGATCCGTGTATGACAATTGATCTGTTGGTTAGGACCAGTGAAGTAACGCTGATTTACAAGAGCTTATTAATAAGCGCATAAAAGTAATTTTTGTCAATGATAATGTGGACAGTGGAGCTATTTGAGAAGTGCATATGTCATCAGCGAGGAAAAGGTGTTCTTGATGTGAAAACATCGTTCTACAATTATACATGTTCGCTTTTCTCTAGTTCTGGTAGATATTAGGTTGTTTTCAATAAAACTGGATAGTTGACAGTGGGATCTCATATCGAATGTAAAACTTAAGTTCAGTGGATGTTTGATATGCAGAAAACAACATTACCCTCACCGCACCGCACCTGCAGGATTCTCGATCAAAATCTCACGTTGAAGTACGACTGAGTGACAAATTACCATCCTCAAGTATATTTCCACAAAAATTATAAAGAAAGATGAGGTCAAATTACTGTAAAATTTCATGCTACCGAGCATGGAATTGACTGAAATAGATTCAGTTTAGTTCTACTTTTCAAGGAACCGCGGATTTGCTTCTTAATCGATATAGGGGTACCCTTGGATATGTTAGGAATGCTATTGAAAAATTGGAAAAAAACGAAACTACGGCGCTTTCAAGCATTAACTTTTGGCCATAGTGTATTGTACCATCATTCCTTACATCTTGGAGATAGTTTTGGATTGGCTAAGTGGCCTTCATAATTTCTCTGCTGTATATGAAGAGATTCCGACTCTCTTTCTTACCCGCTCTTTAGAAAGACTCTCTCGTCTGTCTTGCGTGTGTGGGCCTCGCTGCATAAGACATCCAGGGTTGAGATGATATCAACTTCTTCTCAACGTTGGTATGCGGTCCATGTGTTATGCAAATGGTTAAAAAAATCATAAAGAGCCATCTAGTTATCCACTTTCATCCTCGTTTGAAGCACAAATAATTGCATGTTAATACTCGTATACATAGTATGCTGCAATTACTCTTTTACAGTTATTTACATTCCATGATTCATTCGCACCATTAATTAAAATAACGCCAAACGGGATCCACACCTCTGAACTTTCGCCATCAGATAAAACCTATAATTTCCCAAAATGTACAGATTCATTATAAAAGCCCGAAATACGCAATAATCATAAATTCAGAACCTCTCCAAATAAATATTAGCTCACAGCATAGCTAATCTCTCCGGGAAATATACTATCAAATTTAGTGGGGCCGGCAGTCAACCTATCATCCTTCTGAAAAGTGTTAGCTACTGTTCAGGGAGCAGTCAAATAATCCAATCGAACATTATGTACTATACATTGCCGGCTCGGAAATTTAAAGCAAGTCCTGTGTTCATACGTACCCAGTCCTGATCCACAGAGATGCTATCCTACATAAACTCATTTTACAATTCAATGCACATCGTAATTCTCGTTACAATTGTTATCAGTTATCTGTGGCCTCGCTAGCATGCAGACCTCGCGCTGGGCTCCAAACACAGGCATTTCGAAGTGCTTTCCACTGGCCATATTACACACAACATTTGGAGGCTGTGCTCACCAAAGGATAACGTCGATACTTTTTCGGCCATTATACAGCCGCCGCATAGGACTATTATTTGGTTATTGTTCATGGGTTATGGGCTCGTGGCCACCATTGCAACAGCTAAACGTTTATGCCATTTAACTTCTCCCACACACTGCCATTATCCTCGGAGATGGGAGTTCGTGTTTCAATCCTGATGCATATTTCCGTTCTGCGAGCCAAAACAGAAGCGAACGAACGTTGTTCGTACTCGAAAATACAACTGGCATAATTCAAATAAACATGAATTATGTTTGTCCAGGATCAGGACATTTCGGGGTTTCATATCGATTATAATCACAAAAGCTTATCCGTGTACTAACCAGACTACACTGCTGTGAACTAAAGTTTTCAGGCAGAGTTTACAAAGTCTCGAATTGTAGCACTAAGGATAATATTTATGGGAAACACACCATTTGTTTACAAATTCCAAGTGATTCAATGTCTGTGTGTTAATAGCATGTAAATTAAACAATTCAGTTGGTTGAAACGCAAAATATTTCTTATTTACTTAACGATTCATTGGGCCAAATATGAATTCACGGACGCAGATTCCTGGTATTTCAGAATATTTGCGTAGGTTGGTCTGTGGCTTATTTCTCGAAGTTTTGGATGTTTTTGAGGTTTTGTGTAAAAACAAAATTTGTTTAAAATCAGTTTATTGTTGTATTCGTATGCAGGCTCTTTCACGCATACAAAGAATGGCGTGGTTTTGTATAGAATTTGAAGAGGGTCCTTGTACAAACAGGGGTGTAAAGTTTTTTTCCGAATATAGCTGCGTGGGATTTGAAATGAAAGATCTGAATTAGCACTCAATTAGTATCACGATTGGGGTAAAAAACAGGCAGGTGAGAGGTTAAAAGGTACACACTTAACATTAAACAGGAATTATTCGCAAAAAAAAACTCAACCAAGATTCATTCATTCGCAGAAACATAAATCATAGGAAAATTACCTCATGGCCACTCACTAGCCAAATTCATTTATTTACCGTAGTCAAGATTATCTATTACAATTAGCGATGGCATAATATTATATTGCATTACTAATTACCGAAAAGGCATTGTTCGTTTTTTGAATGCCGAATATATATTCTCATTTTTTACATTTCTAAATTAACAATAAAATGACCTAAATACTGTTACGATTTCCTTCCCCCAATCGCACCGCTGTCACCAGTTGTTACGAATTTGCTTTTACGTAATCCTAACGCTCTCACCAATTGTTATATATTTCCTATACGTACTTCTACCGCTGTCACCAATTTTTACGTTTTCCTTTACGTAACCCCGTCGCTGTCACCAGCTCGTATCACTGGGTTGCGTAGCACTAAACAAAAACCCGTTTTATAACTTTAATACAAGCGTTTATTAAACACTAAATTATACAACCGTACTGAAAAAATAATTATAGAACAATTCTTTAACTAGTACAATTCGAGGCGTGTTCATACCTGACGCGATCTCTTCTAACTCTAGAACCAGACTGACTTTGTGGGCGGATTTTCGGCCCTTTTATACCCCGCAGAAGATTCTAGAAAGGCATGTAAACACTTTACTAGAAAACTACTTTGCAAAAAGATCTTTCTACCGGCATTAGAGTCATCTGTTAACAATTATAGTAGCTAAAGATTCGCCTTACTGTTATACAATTTCGGTCATAACTACGATTTACATTGACGTCACACACTTTTCCAAAATGAGTTTTGTCACAGTACTATATAGACCACGATATTACAAAGTTTTGAGGGAATCTGAATATTATTCATAATAAGTGAATGTTGTGATTTTCATATGAATATATATGTGATATATAGAAAACTATACCTGAAGTGCTAAACTTCTGGCTAACGGGTTCAACATGTTTCGAACTTTGTCGTCAGGGGTTTTCAAAGTGAATGAATATGTTCGGTGGCAACTATATCTGTAACCGATTCCAGAGATGAGTTGCTTCTGCTGAGGCGACGAAACTGTCTGAATATTTTTGAACAAGCTGGATATTCGTTCAAAAATAGGTGGTGCGGGCAATTTGGGTAAACGATGATATCTAAATGCAACGCTTCTACTATAAATTCTTTAACGGCAAAACGTTGAATATCTATAAGAATGCTAAACGTGAAGCAAAAATGTGTTCGGTGTTACTCCAAGAACTAAATATAATTCCGCGACGCTGCTCTTAATAGAGTAGTGTTTCTTGTACTAATGCTTAATTTCCCAGCCCGGGTTTTTACCCATGTGTTGCAAACAAATACACTTCACTTTGTGTGGCCTCGGACGTTGGCAACAGGCATAACCAAAGTGAACTTTCTTTCGAGGATTGGTTACAGTGCTTTGGTCACCTTTTCATCTAGATTTAGTCTGCGCCTTTTTCTTTGTAATTCTTTAATTTTAATAATAATGGTCTCTATTATTACAGTGTGCGTTGATGTGCTATGCTGGTGGTGTTTGTGCTTCCACTGTATTGATTGCACACTCCTTTCCTTTAGCTCCATTGCAGATAAATTATAATGAGAATAGTATCAAAGGAAAATGAGCCAACCTATTTCTCTTTCTGGGGTTAATATATGGTTCTGCAGGAGCCACCAAGACCGTTAATGAGTGATAACTGCACCCTGTACGAAGTGACTCTACTATTAACAAAGCGCTTTTGTTCTAGACTGAGGAGTTAAAAAACACGTCCCATAATCCAGGGTGTGTCCAGGGGCCATTCGACTGACCATATTGCTGAAAGTATCCCCAGAGCTACTCAATCGTAAGGAGCAGGAAATAATTGAGAACCTCGCCCTCATGGAAATTTGTGAAGGATGGAATAAGGAACTCGTGTTGACAAGTATTCGCTTTCCACCAGATCTTATGCTGATAGATTTGGTAGAATGCCTGTTCACGTGCACAGGAAAACCGAAGAAGCATGCTTCGGAGGACACATCGGGAGGAAGTCTACCCGGGTTCCCGAAGGATTCACAGAAGCCATAGAGACTCAAAGGTCAGGACCGAGCAGGGAAGTGCACCTGCTGCCCACGGACAAGCCGGACAAATTAGACCTAAGTCTTCTATCGCTCAAGTCGGATAGCAAATGTGTCATATCGGAAGAGGAGGATAATACTCTTACATTGGAGAAGAGCTCCAAGTGCTAACGGAGCCGACGGCCAGCACTCAAATAATCCAGGTAAACCTCCAAGCTGCATCTGCAATAATTGCAAGGGCAAGTTCTAAAGATAACAGTAGAGTGAGTAGAGAGAGAGTGGTGGCTCAAAAACCCTGAGTATGCCTGAGGCAGACTCGCGATACGCAAGGAGGAAGCATGCAGGTAATTTCGGATTCCTCTTGTGAAAAATCGTGAGCTTGCATCATTCTCAAAAGAAACTTTAAATATATATGTCTTTTAGAGTTCCTGACCGGAGACCGCGTGGCTGTCGAAATCTCATGGAAGCCGTATGAAGGTATTTGTGGTATCAGGATTCTTCCCAGGAGACAGCACCCGGATCTTCTTCTCCTCGGCTGCGATGCTAATGCCCGACATGAGGTCTAGGAAAGCAACAATTTCAATCGAAGAGGTGAGTACCTTCTGGAACTCATCCTCAGTAAAAAGCTAGCAATATATAAGTGTGGGAAACATGCCAACGTGCGTGACCACCACTAGTCAAGGGGTACAAAACATAACTCTGGGGGATACTCTTGGTCAAGAACTAGAGGGTGGCGGATGAGCCGTCGATGTCAGATCACAGAATAATCAGACTCGATATTGAGGGCATCTCGGAAGTAGACATAATAATAAAAAAATCCAGGGGAAGATTCTGACTCCTTCACAAGACACCTGAGTGACAACAACAGTCATCTACAGGTGAGCGGTGACATCAGGAGGGAAATAGAGCTAAAAACAGGGGTGAAGCGCTTCAACAGAGTCGTCAGTGGCGCATATGAGGCTAGCTGTCTTGCCAAGAGAATCAAGTCACAAAGGGAAGTGCCCTGGTGGAACGGGAACCGAGCCAGAATGAGAAAGAAGGTGCAAAAACTCTGTAAGTGCAGGAAGCAGATCGGGGACTGGCAGAGGTATAAAAGAGCACTGACGCCGTATAGCAAAGCGATCAGAGATGCAAAACGAAACAGCTTCAGGGAATTCTGTGAAAAGATAGAACAAACCACACTAGCATCCAGGTTATACTGAGATATAGCCAAAGATAAGGCTATATCTTCTATTGGTGTGAAGAAGGAAAAAGGGACATTTATCAAACGAGAAAGACAGGGAACATCTGTTACTCAGAACTCATTCCCTGCGATGGTATCCCACAGCAGAAGGTAAAAGCATTCTACCTGACACCCCAACAACAGACAGAAGGGAAGAAAATGAAACGAGAACATCTGTGGTTTAAAGGTTAATTTTAAACCACTGAAATCTAGTAGTACTCCAGAGAAGACTCGAAAATCATCTTAGGATCCCTTTTAAGAGTAGCAAGGAGCAGCATAGCCTTGAAATATATACCAAACAGTAGAGAAGGTTATGGACAACTAAATTAGAACAAAAATTCTAACACGCAATCCACACATAGTAGGCGGAACGGTCAATCGGCACTGCCCTGTATCAGCTGGAAGGGCACTATGGGATGCCATAAAAAAGGAATAGCATTGTTTAGGTTTTTGGAAAACGAAGGAGCGTTTGATAACACATCGCACACGGAGATACTTAATGCCCTAATCAGCATGGAAATTGGAAAGACCCTGACCTGACAAGGTGGGCTATAATCGCCGTTAATGTGGATTGGGATCACACTGGACCAACAACTACTCTGAAAGAGACATGTTGAAAACATATGTTGGAAAGCCACAAGAGCTCGAATAACTTGCAGGTTCATATCAGGGAAAAAATGGGGATACACCCCGAATATGACGTACCGGATATACACTGCCATAGTAAGGCCAATGACTTTCCCTATGGGGCGGCAAAAAGGGCAGACAGAATTACCGAATTAAGGATAACGTGACAATGAGGTTTCAGTTCGATAAGGAGTTTGAGAAATTGATAGGGAAAATTAGGATAGCGCTGCATTGATATGCGGCTTAAGGGGGTCATCCCGTGTGTGGGGTTGGAGAAATCGATTTTTTTTTTGCATGAATTGTATCTATATATAGTGGAGAATATGTGGGCAAAGGGATTTTCCGATATTCCGAGTCGTTCAGAAATTACAGTGTTAAACAGGTAAAGAGTTTGCAGCCGCGGCTAGAGTACTCGATGAGAAAGAGCATTGAATCTTTTTTTACCTGTTAGATTTTTACCTGAGCCTTATAAATTCGAACGTAGGTATAAATATAAAAGGATGGAAAACCAATCAATTGTCTAAACTTATTTGCTGTTTGGAATAAAAAGGATACTCCAGTCTAGAGTGAGCACTGAAAGGCTTTCAAGCTTTACTCAGTTATATTTTGTTGTAAGTATTGTGCTGTTTGTGTGTTCAGTAATTTTTTTAAATGAATCGTACGAAGGGAGATCGCTTTAACGTTCAACGTCATGCTCGCACTAAAAATGGAGTATTTCATAGGAATCGATACTTATCAGAGAAGAAAAAGGACTTCGCATCAACATCAACAAAGAAACTTTTAGCAAGCATGAACATGCATGTTCCAATTGCGACAAGTTTTGTATATTGTATATTGGATTTTGGTGGAGTTTTCTCCGGTATTTCTGCAAATTTCTGCAAATAATAAAATATACGTCGTAGTAAAAAAGGAAAGCGTAGGACATGTCGAGAAAAGATTGGAAACGCGGCTTAGAAATGCAAAGAAGAATCACAAAGGCATTGGTAAAAAAGGAGCTGGAAAACTTACTGATAAGGTTATTAACGACCTCACTACATTTTTTGGGCTAGCTATTCGTCGACACGCAAATTCGATAGAAAGAATGAAGCTAGAAATTTGGGCAATTTTCTTCCATAAATGTTCTACAGACGAAAATCCTCAGCATCAAAATTGTCCAGCAGGCGAGGACAGTTGGTGCAAATGGCGCAAAGCGGAAGCTAAAGGAGAACTGTATAGTTTCCACCCCGAGAAGGCACCAATCTACGAAGATTTGTCACGAGATGATCTCTTGAACAGATGTTTAGGAGCAGAGACCCAGAATAACAATGAGTCGTTAAATGCATTGATCTGGACTTTCCCTCCTAAACACCTTCATTCTGTGGCCAAGGTCGTAGAAATAGCCACTTTTCTGGCTGTAATTATTTTCAATGAAGGATTCAATGGCATTCTTAAAATCCTAGTGACAAGCCAGAATTGAAACCAGAGAGCAACAATCGGGCTTACAAGACTTTTTTAAAGAAACGGAGGGTGCTCTCTATGGACCAGGTATAGCAGATTAATGGTGAGTGAAAATTTTACTGTTGATAATCACATTCAAATTTTCACCCCCCATGCCACCATAGCTCAAAATCTATCTAACCAAATTCTTTGAAATTTTCACGACTTCTTTAATACATATTTCTACGATCCGCAAACTAGGATAATTGCAATCGGACGGGTCGTTTTTTTTTATTCATTAGAAAAGCCGTAAAAAAACACCAAAATCCAAAAAATTAAGTTTAAAAGCCCACCAAAAATTTACCTTTTAAAATTTTCTAGTTATTCTGGTTTGCGGACCGTGGAATATTGTCCACATTAAAATGTCGTTTAGTTTTCTTTCCTCAGATGAACACAGCGCCCTCCAGCGTTGCAGCAGAAAAATACCTTTTTTTGGTGATGGGTGCATAAATTGACACGTATTACGAAAACTAGCTGCGATATCAAGCTGAAAAATTTATTACATAGACTAGAGATATCAATAAGCATATGGTGGAAAAGTCACGTTTCTATTCTTTATCCAGTCCTCCAAAATAATTTTTCAAAGAAAGGCAAAAAACGGCTTTCACACGGGATGACCCCCTTAAACCAGCAATTGATTACCTGGTACACTGACGAATCACTTATGGCAGAGGGAGTAGGCGCCCGGTACATTGGTCTAAGCAAAATGTAGTTTGAACCACAATGGATAAGCATACTAGCATATTATTATTATTATTATTCATTGCTTATGGCAGTTGTCCAGATAGCTGAGTGGTGAGAGCACAAGGCTGTTGTACGGAAGGCGCGGTTCAAATATCGTTGGTGGCAGTGGAATTTGTATCGTGATTTGACGTCGGATACCGGTCGACTCAGCTGAGAATGAGTACCTAAGTCAAATCAGGGTAATAATCCCGGGCGAGCGCAATGCTGACCACATTGCCTCCCCTACAGTGTACTGTACTGTACCGTTACGGTTTTGAATGAAATGCTCTAACTCACTTCAAGGCCCTGAGTATTCCCACTATGATTGTGGTGAGGTCCCGCGAATTAATTCATGTTTCCCCCTAAGTGTCATTTTTTTAATTTCACTTCTGTTCACTATTTTTCCCTAGTTTCCTTGGAGGTCCATTGCGACCTCCCAATTACCAAAACACGGCCTTTGCTGATCGATATATTGTCTGAAGGTCTTTTTCTTTAAATATGTTTTTTTCACTTTTATCTGAGGCACTTCTATTGTAAGTTTGTTTCTTGTTATCTAATCAATCCTTCAATGTTATAATATTTGTGCCATAAAAGGATTTGGTTGTTATTTGCATATACAGTTGGATGCAATAAACGGAAAATACTCCAATTACTTATTGCATATAAGTGTATACAGAAAACAGAATGAAAACGAAAAATTACGAAACTCTATTTTTGTGCGTTACTAGGAATGAAGCCAAAGGACCAAGCTGCAAACATTTACAATCCAATAACATTCTGGGCAAAGGTGATTTCAAGCAGCACAAGAGCTCCGCGAAAGGAACCTCAAAACATTAAGGTTGCGAATATTGTAAGATGTTTTCATTAGACTCTAACAAAGTTTGAAAAGGACACATGCGTTCGTCAAGGATCTACGATATTGTAGAGATGTCAGGTTAAGGAAAACCAGACATTCAGGATATGTCCAGTAGGAAATGTGCTCTTTAAAGGTTAGGAATCTAGTGAATCTGCTCTGCACAGATTCGATTGCATCTCAATCACAACTGTAAGAAAACCAAACCATCGAAGCATATTCAAGAAATACTCAGACGAATGATTTATAAAGAATAATTGAGAATACGGATCCATGAATTGATACGAGGAACGAAGTATAAACCCACATATTTTGGAAGTGCGGCTGAATACATCGACATAATGAAAATTAAATCGGAGTTTGCTGTCAAAGATAACACCTAGGTCCTTATAAGCGGCAATCACGGCTAAGGGCTAACCATTAAGATAATGAACGGGTGTCAAGGAAAGTTTCGTAGTAATCATCAAAAGTAGCATTTCTTCGCATTAAGTGGTAACTTTTTACGATTTAACTGAAGGTTGCTCTGATCAGTAGGCGAAGAAACAACAGAAAATAATTTTCAGTCGTTTGCATATGTTCTGTTTACATTTTTAGGAGTTCGAATACCATCGAGACCGAATCCGGCACTAACATTGACGTTGCCAAGAAAGAATTTGACAATTGATGGTTTCAGAAGAAGAATGGAGATTATACTAGCGGAGGAGGAATCAAATGTGTCGGAAGAGAGGTAAGATGAATGGTTAGGAGTAAAAACGGAGAACTGAACCTGAAGAAGTTTCCAAGCTGATTTAGAGGAATGAGAAATATGATCATCCAATTCTATATCAACAACGGGAGAAATGGGCGAAGAGCGTAAATTGCGGGCATGTGACCAGTGTAAAGTCCCATTACTCGAATGAGCCTTCGATGCTATTTAAATACCGGGAATGTGCATTTTGATCAGAATTTTGCCAGACGAACAGAGAATTATAAACTTTGCCCTGTCTTCGGCGTTACCAGAACCTTGGAACCTCAGACGAGCTTCGTGTTTCTCATAAAGAGTATTAGAGAACTCTACAGTGAACCAGGCACGGTATTTGCGCAGGTGAAGATGAGAGAGGGGAAGGAAGCAGGCAAGAAGATTTTCCAAAAAGTCATCAAATGTTTTATTTTGGTAATACAAAGAAAAAGTCGTTAAGCGATTCTTCCGAAGATTTATAGGGCGCACGGTTGTGACTAGACAGCCACTGCACCACGGACATCAAGTTTTTTTAGCCCCTTGTCCCTCTGTCATCAGGTTGTAAGATCGAGGAATATCGGGAGTAATTAGCGGTAGGGTGGAAATTGGATGGGAAATAGGGTGGTTGGGGTGTTCTATTTTTACGAGCTGTTTGGTCAGTTCCAGTGTGTAGTCCTTTTGTATAGTCAACTATGATTTTCTGTCTTGAAAAATCCACGAATTGATGACAGACATTTATATATCTTCTTATTAGAGCGAAAGAAATAAACAGCAGAGCTCCAGACGCAATTACTTATTCGAAAGCCTAAACAATCCTGAAAAGAATATAACTCACCGCAACGGGTAAAAAGGTGACGGAGAAAAGACGAGTTAAGTGAAGGCTGAATGGAATTTTCGAAGCGACCCATGCGCGGTCAAGGCCGATCAGCCTGCGGAACGATGTCGTCTAGTGCGCGGTCAATGTATAAAACCGTAAAATGGAATTCCATTTCTGATCAATCTCAAGATTTAGTAACGTAACTTTCCAAGCCTCCTTGACCCTTCTGAATCTGTTGGTGTGTCAGACAAATTATATATATCTTCGGGATTTTCTCGATATGATTTGCTATAAACAAATATGTCAGGGTATGGGTCGATTAAAATGGGGAAATCGCGGTCGACAATGCGGGTACATTAAAAACGGAACTATTTCTTCGTGTTCGGATAGTTCAGTGGTTGGAGTCCGAGGCTGGCATATGGAAGGTTGAGGTTCAAATCTCACTGGTGGCAATTGGATTTGCATCGTGACTTGACGTCGGATATCTGTCCACTCAACTGTGAATAAGCACTTGAGTCAAATTTGGGTAATAATAACGGGCGCGCGCAATGCTGACCTAATTGCCTCCTTCAAGGTACTGTAATCCTGTAGTGTATCGTTACGGTCTTGAATGAAGTGCCTTGATCCAATTGGATTGTCGCTCCAACGATTATTATTATTATTTCATTACAGGCTATGTCATAAAAATTCCACTTGGTATATACGTAGTGGGTAGTGTCAATTATAAAAACCACATTTATTGAGGTAAAATTTCATGATAGCCATTTAACCTTAAGTACCGGCAAAGGGACAATTCGTGTGACGAGAGTTTGTTAGAGTTTTTGCAAAAACTATTGTGGATAGTGATGAAAAGTAGTGACAGTGCTTGGTTCACGAATATTCATTTTTTTTGCACTTTTGTGAAAAACAAATTCTTATTAAAATTTGTGTTCCTGTCTACCGACTCTCTTTCTCTTTGTCACAAGCACTTTGACTGAGCGGGAGTTTCAATTCTGGACGCGAAGTGAACAGGGTTAAATCAATCCAATGAGTTTTAGCGTCCAATATATTTGATATTTCTCGATATGATATTTTCGCTACATAAAACCACCGTCCAAAGGTAAAATTCACAAAATTGGCAGAGAAACTCCAAAAAATCAATGCAATTCTGGGCCAAATGCAATGTTTCTCATGTTATACGTAATTTCTCATTATTTACCTAAAGTCCGCGTTTTGGTCATTTCAATTCACCTAGTCATGCAGAAAGACGTAACCCTCCAGTAATTTATTTATTCAAGATAGATTTGAAATTGTTGATAGCTTGGATGCTAAGCAATTTTCTTGTAAAAGTCACATCCATCGAGAAGGGTTTCTTGAACAGAGGAAATGTTCCACTGACAACAAACTACTTGTAGGATTTCCGCGGCAGCAAGATTTTCTAGGGGTATCACCTTTGATTTCAAATCGTGAACGTAACCTCGACAGGAAATATTACAGTCCTTGAGACCAACAATATTTGTTGCGTTAGAGTTTTCACGTTATGGCTAAAGATAGAAAAATCTATCCTCCAATGGAGCTTCAATTTCATCAATACTCGTATATACGTATTCGTTATATATTTATTCAATATAGATTTCCTTTTAAAATATTTGGTTTTGTGAACATCGTTTCGATCCCTTTTATTGCATAACATTCAATTTTGTGTAATACTCTCGATTAAAGGGATTGTTTATTCATGTGAGTAAGGATAAATATTCCATGTTATTGAAAGTGCATGTGTTCATATTGCATATATATGTACATATACGTATGTATGCCTCATCGGCAGAGGATTATTCGAATTCAATTTACCGAAAGCTAAGAGAACGTTAATTGGAAAAAACATCCACGTTCATTATATAAATAATGCTACTAATAAATTAGTCTACAACTCCATTAGCAATAAGTTTCACCTAATATGAGGTTCGTTAGGTTTTGGCTACAATTTCTAAATGAATATTGTATGGAATTTTATGTTACTGGATCTAGTTAGATTAACGCATTATCCTTAAACATTGAAATTTACGATTATGGAAAATTTAAAGCTCAATGCCTTTAAAATGGACAGATTCACATAATTTATACATAAAAGGTTTATACGTTTTATATATAGTATGCACGTATATATGATTCAAGGCCTAAATAATGACTAAATGAAGCATAAAAATCATGTGTGAATGCAAGTTTATTGGAAGAACATGTCATTTATTGAACAACAGGCTGAGGTATTAAGTGATTATTATGAGTTTCTCATTTAATTAAGATTAATGTCTGAAGGCAAGAAAAAAGTGCTTTAACACATTCAAGATGCAGCACTTCCAAAGGTTCAAATTGGATTACTAATTGTCCGTCCTCCGATCGCATTTCTCACGGGTGACAGGCTTGTATGCCAACCAAGTTCTTCCTTTGATATATTTGAATTAGTATCAGCGTAGTATACTACTATGAAGGATTGGAGGTTTTGAGTGACAGTGGGAGTCACTTTCTATGTGCTCGTATATAGCAACACAGGGAGAACACTAGCGCAGAACAGTTTCAATTTGATCTTGGTGTGGAGATAACTGCATTTCCAGATTTTAGATTAGGCAGAGAAAGAGGATCTAGTACTGTTAATGCGTCGAGCGACATTCAGTTTGGAGCCACCGTCGGCATAGAACACGCTTCCTAGATATACAAATTGATCGACCTCTTCGATTGTCTGCCCTGTAATGCAGATAGGGAGAGTATGATGACCTGTCACACTAGAAACCGGGGTTATTGGCGTTTGTCTTCTGTCGAACTCTATTTGCCTCTCTTTTCAAATTCAGAGCCATTTGACTAAGGTTAATGACCCCCTCCCTCCTCTCAGGGGTCGTTAATGATCCTTGCGATACGATACGAGAGTGGTGTTGTCGAGGTTAGTTAGTTAGTTTAGTTTACTGGGGGGAGCCACAGCTTCGAGCATTCAGGCCATTGTTTGGCCCATTGTATTATCCCCGTAAATTGCCTATTCAATGGCTTGCCGCCTACGGTGTTCGCAGGCTTTAGCGAATCTGAGAAAATTCTCCAGAGGCAGAGAGTGTACAGATTCTTCATTGAAGAAAACCTTACCAAGGTGTCTTCGCCTGAGATCTGAGGATGCAGGGCAGCTGCATAAAAAGTGCAGGGCCGTCTCCTCCTCCTCCCCACATTGGCTGCACATAGCCGAAACCACTACCCCAATTTTTTCCATATGGTAGTTTAAGGAGCAGTGTCCCGTTAAAAGCCCTACCAGGGTTTTCATGTCCCACTTCTTAAGGGACAACAAAAATGCTGCTCTAGTGGCCCTAGGCTCTTTCACAAGGATTTTCGCTTGCCGGCAAGAGTCCAAATTTCTCCACTCGGTTGCGTGAATCCTTGTGATTTCGTCGAGGTATTCGAGCAAGTAGTTCTCATCCCCCAGCTGGCATAATACCTGCGGCCTAGATAGTATTATAGCCTCGAGTAAGTTTCTCGGTGAAGACTGATATACGCTGTTACACACTGGGAGTGTCCAGAGCCACCGAGAACTTCTTGTGGATGTCGATAGTGGGAATGGAGAATGAGTTGGCTGCGTTTATATGCAGCTCGAAAATGCATCGCTCGCACCAGCAGACAGCGGAGAACGCAACAAGGGCTGAAATACCCGATGAGACATTGGGATACGCAAACAGAGAAGAAGAGTCGCGAAGTGATGCGGCACCTGCGACGGAGACGGCAACCCGGACAGTACTACGAAGTGATATACTTGCGGAAAGAGGCACAGTGGAAACTGCGGAAGCTGACCAGATAGTTTCAAATATAAGCCGAGTGGGAGCGTTGTCGATTACTCTGGCGAAAGCAAAAGAGAAATGGTTTATTAAAAAATGCGCGGCAGTTGTGTAGCGCATGCGATCTGCACGTTCCTCCTGAAACACGTCAGTAAAGGAGTGAAAAATGGGCTGGAGAAACTTCTGAACAGAATTTCGTACTACAGGTGGATATGGAGTGAAAGAGAAAATCCCCGAAAAACAGGGCCCAACGCACCTCCCGATGAGAACACCACGCGTACCAAACGGATCGCAACCAGTCCGCTGCAAAGCAAACCGGGGAAGAAACGAAAGGAAGAAGGGGCATCTGAAGGAGACTACACTCCGGTACTCTCCAGGCTCAAAAGAAGGAGGCGAAGAGTGACAACAACAACAAGCCGTATCATCAGAAAAACCGCTGCTTAAAATTTAGGTACACATGAAGGATGGAAAACCAAAATAAAAGGTGGGGAGACGAAGGAGGACAATCGTCAGCTTATTAAGTCGACGGAAGGCAAGACCTTTACGGAAGTCCTCAGTGAAATCCGATATAAGATCAAGCCCAAAGATACCAGAGTCACCATTCACCTAGTCGAATCAGATCCCGTCAAGGGAGAGAAAGCTGTGGTCTCTGGAAATCCGAGACCTTGACTGTCTCACAGAAAAGAACGAGGTAGAAGAGGCCATCAAATGGGAATGTCCATAGGTAACCAATGTTCGAATTGGTATCCTCTCTGGGAACTCCCGAGGCCAAAAATTCGCTGTGATGGAAGTTGCGCAAAAATACGCGAGGAAGCTTCTAAACAGCGGGAAAATCAGAAGACTCAAGTGGTTAGAGGGCAGTCAACATTATTCGCATCCTACATCCTATGCACCGGAGTGCAACCGCTCACGCTGCGGAGACACTGATTCAGTGCTCATCAGGGAGCAGTACTGAACCAAGGACCCAGCCTCATGGCACCCTGACATATCAGGTACCACTGCCATCTGGATTTAGGACGGTATTCACCTTAGGGTATTTAACCAAGGCCGGGGGACGGCTTTCTCTGGATTCGGTGTTTCAAGGTAACGTTTTCCAGTGTCTATCTAACATCTAGACGCAGGCTTGATACTCCGGAGGACGTTATCTTGCGCACAGAGGGGCGGATCCTGATCGAGGGTGACTTCATCTCGGCAAGCGACCACCAATACATTGCCTTCGAAGTGGTTGACACAAACTTTCGATGTGCGCCACCCCGGCGCTCTTTCTGTGCATGGAAAGAATGAGAGTGCGCTGATCAGCAAAGGAGAAAGGCGACCCTGAATTGCTGTCTTCATACCGCCTACTTTGTATGTTTGACAGTGCTTGAAAATTGCTCGAAAATCTCATCAGAAGTAGACTCGCTGAAGCGATTCGTGCTTCCGGAGACCGCTTTGGACCTCAAATTCCTCTGCTGTTTCATCTCGACGCAGCATGTGACGTTTTTCGTGATTACATGTCGCTCTGATAACAGCTATTAGTTTCTTCGGAATACTGCTCTTGCCTAGAGATACACTCTCTGTTAAGTTTCCAATGATCCGTACGGTGTTGATATGGTCGATTCAGGAGGATCCGAAGCGGAAGCCACACTGTTTTCTATCAAGGCCGATGTCAGTGCCAGAACGCTTTAAAGAAGATTATAAAATTGACTAAACCATCATCATGAAAACGCTTTTGCGAAGAGACTTACTCTCTTCTCTCTTGAGGCAACCTCAAAGTTGAAACGTTTCCTTATCAATGAACGTAGCCAAAAGCTGGATTATCTGCGATTACAGAGTGTTAGGCACATAGGAAGCTATTAAGAAATGGCAAACCATTTCCTTGAAGTGCACTTCCCAAGCAACATACAAAATATTATTTCAGCTCCGACAGGTGAATAAAACAAATCTGAGAAATTGAACTCTGGCATGCAAAGTAGCATCACTGGAGCGAGTAAAATGGGCGTTCCATATACTACAAATCTGCGGATCTGGATGGCATCATTCCTACATCATTCTATTCTAGTATTAGAGGGAAAGCATTCCCTGGGTCTATGTTACACACTTAGCTGGCGTGATGTGAAAGCGATATTTATTCCAAAATCAAGGAAATCCTTCTACACGGACGCACAAAGCTTTCGCCTGACCAGTCTAACTTCTCTTCTATTAAAAGGGCTGTAAAAACTAGTTGATCAGTTCATAAGGGATACATAGATTCCTAAGTAGGCACTTCACTGTGGACAACACGCCAACCAGGAAGGCAAATCCACGGGGACAGCATTCACAGCATAAATTGAGAAGGAGATTTCCGAAAAAGAAAATTCGCATCCATGGACATAAAAGGTGCATTCCATTATGATGACTACTTATTCGCAGCAATTTGTGACGTGGCAAGACTAGATTAGATCAGCTATTAATCTGTTGAATCCTTCACATGCTGGAGTGGAGAAAAATCCACATATTGGTCGGACAGAAGTTTATTGAGGCAGGATGTTTTAGGGGTTGCCTATAGGAAAGACCTCTTTCTTCTCTGTTATGGCTCCTGGTAATGGACACCTTACTATGGCTCCTGGAGGATACAAAGCTCTTCACACAAACATATCCGGACGATCTGGTTATAATAATTATCGGCAAATTTAAGGGCACAGTATGTGATCGATTGAAAGCAACTCTGGATTTGATACAAAGTTGGTACCTCCGTAACGGTTGAACAATAAGAAAACAGGACCAGTTATGTTGATTTGCCACGTTAGGTAGGGTAGCTATACGTTACCCACCTTATCAGCGACAGAAATTCAACTGGTACAAATAGTTCAGTATATAGGAGTACGTCTCGACTCCAAGCTAACGTAAAAGTATCCATATCCAGGAACAATATCAGCAATCCAGCAGATTTCTCCGTTGCTGTAGGACTGCAAAAGGTAAGACTTGGGGCCTTTCACCAAAACGGATTCATTGGGTGTATTCATCCATAATAAAACCCCTTCTGACATATGCATGAATCATTTGGTGAAGGAAACCTTAGCTAAGTATTACCTAAGTATTACTAGAGCAACAAGTACTATACCGACCGCGACGCTCAAAGCTATCATAAATCTACCCCTCATTCATGCCGATTATACAGTCATGCGTCTATCTAAAATACCCTCGCAAACATCAGATAGCTCTGGTTTCTGGTTTCAAATTCGTGTTTGAACAGACATACCCCATGGTAATCGCCAAAAGAGAAGAATGGTCGATAAATCGTCACGAGTCTTTTGCAATTATAGACCAACTAGTCTTCACCGACGGATTAGTCATGAAAGACAGATCTGGCTCAGGAGTGTTCTCGGGAGATCCGATTATAAAACTGGCTCGACCCCTCGGAAAAAACGACCTTACTCCGGATAGCTTAGTGGCTAGAGCATTAGGCTGTAGTACCAATGGTCGCGGTTCAAATCTCAATTGTGTTCGGACGGATACCAGTCGATTCAGCTGTGAATGAGTACCTGAGTCAAAGCACGGTAATAATTATGGGCTAGTGCAATACTGAGCACATAGCCTCCTACAGGATACTGTTATCCTGTAGTGTACCATAACTGTCCTGAAAGAAGTGCTCTAACACACTTAAAGGCCCTGGATTGTTGTGCCAACGGTTATTATTTTTATATTCCAGGTGAAGATAAATGCGATTTCATTGGTAGCGGAAGAATGCTTGCAACAAAAATGGAGGGGTTGCACCATTAGAATCTACTCCGACAATCGAACAACGTTATTTGCAATAAGATATTTGCAACACATAACATCGCGCTATCCATCACTTCACTTATAACGCAAGGAAACATCCCTGATACCAATATCAATCAACATACGCCACCACCTTCATAACGCTCCGGTATAATATCTTTAGAATTGCATTTAGCACTTTGAGCTCGAACTTCGGAGAGGTCGCACTGATTTTGGAAGGTCTTTGCTCCCACGTCATATTGGATTATTTTGGTTCTTAGGGTGAATACTATCCAATGCGTTTGACTCCTATTCTGGTTAAAGTATTCGTGATGCGTTTGTGTGATTTGCCTTTCAGGTAGGCATATGGAGATTTAGAGAAGAGCGTCCTCTTCATGATCAGCCTTAAGCAAATGCACAGGAGACACTTCAAGGTCCTTAACAGGGAAGAAGTGAAGCTGATTGACCGAAAGTGCTTCACGGACTCATGAAAAACACCCACGTGCGTCTCCAGGAGTGCGGTATATACTCGAACGAAATACAGTTCCGATAGATCTGTACAAGTCACAGTCCCGTTACAATACTTTGCGGGTAAGCTTTTTGTAGCTCAGCTGAGTTTCCACTTGGTAATTATCGATTTGATGATCTCACACGACCCGAAGGAAGGTGATGATACACAGTTTTCCTTGCTGGGTTTCGAGTTTCACCAGAAGATTCCATTCAGAAGCCTTTTGATCTTTTGGAAAGGATGGGTGCTAGGTTCGCTGCTGCTTTCAATGTTCTGATAATGGTTTAGCCAGGGAAGCTTCCAGGCTTGGTGAGCGCTTTTTTGTATGGTTGCCAGTATCTGTGTCTATAGCAAATGTTGAAGACCTTGCTGGTCAGCTTTCTGAGGATGGACAGATTTCCTCACTTTGCTAACGCCTTTGCATTGTATTTTGTAGGCCACGAAATTTTGGACTGGCTTTCGAAGGCCATTTCCTTAGCCCCGACCTTTGACTCTAGTTCGTCTGTCATTCCAGTGTTACCACTGGAAGCTCTGCAGAGTTTGTTCCGATCGATCCTCCTGGGGTTTCTGCTTGAAGACTTCCAACAGCAAGATTTAGACTTCTCCACCCTGAAAGCTCCATTTTCTGTTGATAATGTGATATCAAGGACTTCCACCCAATCGTTACAGCTCTTCGAAATGGGAAAATGAAGGTTGGTGTACTGGCCCTACTACAAGCCGATTAATAATAAAGGTAAAGAGAGACTCAGTTCTTTCGTTGATTTCGGAACTGCTATAAAGCCTGCTATCAACAGGTTTGCCAATGATCGATCAATACCAATGGTTGTTAATTTTGGCTGGCGATGTCAATTGAAAATTCTTGCTCATCTGCAGTTGTCGCTTACAGTTACTCTAAGTAGCTCATGCTGTTGATTTTTCTAAATAATAGTGTCTTTTAATATCCTTTTATCACATTTAGATTGAATTAAGAGAATAACACAGCTTCTAGTTAATTTGAATGTACTCTTCCCTTTTCATTTCATTAAATAGCTCCCCAATGTCTCCACTTACCACCATTCCACCCTTATCTCCTAATAAATTCATTTCCAAAAATTAACCATCATCATCATTACAATCTCCTAGCTCCTCGAAAAATTCAATTTGGGAATATATGCTATCAATTTTATGATCCCGTGAAATGATCGTTAGCATATTTGTACTTAGGACCAATGTAATTTAGTTTTCCCATTACATTTTGAAAATTTTCCCCAAATTGCCACTTTATCCTTTTATAGGCTGCCGATTTTCTCTCTTCACATAGAATACTATGTAACACTTAAATGGCTACCAAACTGAAACTAGACCCAAGTAATTTCAGTAAATAGAATACGAACGTTTAGGATGCTTTCAATATGCCGTGCTCCTTGGATGATTGAATGGACGGATGGATGAATATTCCCTTCTCGAAAAGTACTCTCTATGGGAGTGCTCTTGAACGTAATGTAGGTACATAGGCGTACCTAGTTCAGAGAGGAACCTTGTCCGTTATTCAGTGTAGCCTCGACATGTCCAAGCTCATAAGTGTCTATATTACAATAATGGGGTATCTACCGTCCTGGGGCGTTCCGCAAAAGTTATCATAAATGTGAACAGTTTGGTCAGCAAGTAGCTAACTTACCAGCCAGAAAGTTTCCGTGGTTCGTCCTTGTCGTAATAATAGTGAACGCACCGTTCTCAGTTCATACCACTTTGTTCCTGCTTTGCTATGAACAAATAGTAATGAATGTCAACATGGTCGTAGGGAATCTCTTCGAGTGCGCTTTCAAAGTCCTCCCTTATACGATTTCATTGATATGACGATCGTCCTTTCTATCCTTATAGCGCAATGGGCATTATCATTATGCCATTAAAGGCCGGAAAGCATAGTTGCTACCGAATTTTTTATCCACTTTATTTCCTCGTAGAAAATTGTTGCGTTGTAATTCAATCTGGGGAAACGAAATATGATGAAAGGATGTTGAAGGAGCTGAAGAGGCAAAAGGCGTATCGGGTATCGAGAGATTAATTAAAAGGAGACAAAATTTACGACAGGTTTCGATAATAGAAAAGGTCACTCCTTTCAATAATGTGTAATGCTAAGTCTACCACCCCCACTTGACGGTAAAGTACACCTGCTAGCTGGGCAGGACATTGATGTGACCAAACAATTTCACTGCTGCCAGCTTTAGTTTAGAAACATGATTGATTTAGAATGACAAAATAGAAAATTAACGACCCATTTTCAAGATATAGACATTCTATATAATTGTTTTCTAAATATTAAAGTGTTGATTATTATGGATTAAATTTTTTAATGACGAGGTAACTACGAAATTACGCTAAATATAGTCTACAAAACAGGCCTTGCACGCACACGGAAATTGGCATGAAATCCCGCGTGCAAGGAAACATCATAACAACAAAATGTAAAAACGGTCAGGAAACTGTATCCTTTGTCATGACGGGTGTATTTTGTAAATTGATTGGAACAAGATTTTTTTCGAAAGATAAGCCCGAAATAAGAAGAGATTCAGGAGGGATTTCTTTCCGTGTCTTTTCTGAACCAACGATAAGAAGATTTTTGATGTAATCTGTCGATTTAGGGCTTGCTTTTTGTTGAGCTTGGGTCTAGATACAAGCCTTAGGACCGTACTCTACTTAATAGGCATTTGTGTCCATAAATAGTATCGATAGCCTTCTCCTCGGTTGAATGCTCATGTCCTTTATTTGTATCTTGTTATCTACAATTATAAGTCGTTATCGCCATCTCGGCTATCATCACAACCGTTGACATCTTCATCGATTTCCTCACCAAGGTAACATCATCGACCAATAACAGATGACAAGGAGAACTAGTTCACATGGAATTAATCAGGTTATGAATGAGCCATAGGGAGGTTGCACCCCATGCATAGGGACGTGCGGGGACTCGTCTCCCACAAATCTTTCCCATAGCTATAGCTACTGATTATGGCAGTACAAAGTGCCACAAATTCACACTGCGTTTTCATGAGGAGAGTAAACATATCTATGTGAGGAAGGAGACAGATTTGATTGACAAAAGTCGAGTGACACCACATATCAGGACGCACGTCTCCACCAAGCTAGAGGACTCTATAATGCACCGGGAAAAATGGGGGATATTGTATAATGCCTCGTCCCTTTGGGGGTTGGAAGGAGTAATTTGTAGCAAACGGAAATGAAACATCCAGAACCAATAACTGTGCAAAGATTGCTCTCGGTCGTCGTACAATGGCATCATGAGATTCGGGGTTTGTAATTTTCCTCTTGGACAATTGAGTTGTGTTGCTAAATTTATTATCCATTCTCCAAGTTGGATGATTTTATTTTTGCTTCCTTTTCGCTTTGAGGTTTTCAGAATTAGATAACACAATGGACTAAAGGAAATGGAAATGGAAGCATTTTACGAATTGAATTCAATTAAGAGGGGGTTATTGATTTTTATTTCAGGGAGGCAGAAATGGCGGTCAAATGAGGTTCTAAGGATAAATAATATCTGGAATGGAATAAAATTATGAGATAAAGATGATGAAACGGAAAGGATTTAAACAAAAGCGGGGGATGGTAATTTGAAAGAATTGTAAGATTATATGCGGGCGTTTTTCAATGAATTAAGTATTTCTTACCGGCGGACCTTATTATTAGAAACACCGTTCAATTTAGGGTGAAAATTGTATTAATTATGGTTGAAGACTTTTTTTTCATTACGTTAGATTTATTTTTACAACTTTCTACTCTACTCTCTTAAATCTATAAACCAGTTTACATTCTCCACCTCCGTTTGGGAGTAAAGAGTAAATGCCCCTTTATTAATTTCCGAGTTGCCACAATCTCAACAGAAGCCAGATGACCTTATCTACTTAAAAAAATAGAAGGGATTTGGCGGGCAGTGGCATGTGTAATTCTGCATTATGCTACTAAGAAAGCTCCCGTGATCCGCTCATGTTTGTATGCAAGGTTCTGATGGTTCACAGTACAGCCACAAAGGAGATGGTCAGGCATTTTTAAAGCCGAATTATACCTTTTGTGCTGGTCTTTATCCACCCGCTGTTTCATTGTGATCCCGTCCCGTCCCGAATCGCGAAGATTAATTCCTCTGCCTCAGCAAGGAGCTCTCCTGCACACGACTACCTGTTCGACAAATGGAGATAGACAAATGACTGCAATAGTTAATTCACGTCTTCATCGTGCTGCTTTATCAAACTCAGATTATTTAAAGATCTATACTTCAAGCTGGGGGAAGTCTGCATTACAAACAGCCACTTACGGAGATCTGTATGATGTAGAAATAAGGTCGGGACGGTGGCGCTACTTTAGTCCACAGCAGAATTTGGGTGATGCATTCGGAATTTAGACATACTCGAATGCATTGGCTAGTGAAGAGATAGTGAATACATTCAAGGCACTTAATTTGTTCTTTGCCGGGAGATAGGATTTGGGTGCCTGTTGCATGCGTCGCAGTAGTTCGAACAGAGGAGTATGTTTTAAATCGCCAACGCGAACATGTGCTGTGTGTCCGGATAGCTGAGTGATTAAAGCACAAGGCTGTCGTACGGAAGTTCGCGGTTCAAACCTCACTGGTGGCAGTGGAATTTGTATCGTGATTTGACACAAAGATGACGGATTTTACCGAATCTCTGTGAAATGCAGCTAGACCCGGATGATCTTATCTAGTTAAGAAATAAAGTCGAGGGGCACAACAACATCGAACACGATTGCAGTGTTGTGTGCTTCTACCTTCTTCTCACAGTATGCCCTTTTTATGGGGGATAACAACATTAATAGCGGCCCCTCTTGTCAGTTAATAATACATCATATTAAATCTAAATAAAACTGAATTTTTGACGACCGATCCCAATGAGCTAGACACAATCACTGCCAGTGGCAGTGATCTGCCCAGAACTGAGTGATTTGAATACCTCGGGTCAACGCTACCAGCCAATGGAAAACTGCATTATGAAATTGCTTCACGCATTAACGCAACCTGGATGAAATGGTATTCCTTTGTGATCGACGTATCAACGCACGTCTCAAATCTAAAATATACTGCAATGTCGTGCATCCTGTCGCTCTCTATGGTTCTGAGTGTTGGCCGACT
Organism: Hermetia illucens; assembly: GCF_905115235.1. Taxonomy (NCBI): domain Eukaryota; kingdom Metazoa; phylum Arthropoda; class Insecta; order Diptera; family Stratiomyidae; genus Hermetia; species Hermetia illucens. The sequence goes on along the minus strand of NC_051851.1, from coordinate 67,200,409 downwards.
ATCAAAGACAATGAATGGCGTGTTGCGGTAATGGAGACGAAGATGTTGCGTTGGGCTAGTGGCGTGTCACGTTTTGATCACATCCGAAATGAGGATATCCGCGATCGTTATGGGATTGCACTGATCGTGGAAAAATTTGCTAGGGAGGCGTCTTCGATGGTATGGTCACGCAATTTGTGCTAACGAGAATTCACTTGCTAAGATTGGTCTGAATATCGAAGTCGATGGTAAACGACCAAAAGGCAGGCCGAAACAACAGTGGCTTGATACACTGGATGGGGATTTAAGAGCCTCGAGATTGCAGCCAGATCAGGCATTAGATAGAGCCAAATGGCGAAACCGATCACAACAAGTCGACCCCGCTTGTGAACGGGACAAAGGCTGAAGAAAAAGAAGAAGAAGACTTGTCGTAGTTATCGAGTATCGGTAAACCGAACATATTTTCGTGTTTATCGCAAGCTTGTATGCAATGTTCTGACAAATCTTCTTACATACAGAATTACGCCTGTCCATATTTTGGAGCGACGCCATAACAATGTAGCCAGAAGTACGATGGAACAACGTCTCTAACGTCGAACCACATGCTCTTTCATTATCATCGATGGCTGCTCCACTTAAGAATTTGGATTATGGATTCGGATTTTGCACATAGTGTCTGGATGCGCTCTAATATGTTGAAACCTCATATGAGGGCACTGACTGATCTTCCGTCTTGCCATGACTGTTAGCAGCATTAATCTCTGTAGCTACTTTGGTGCGAAGCTCGGGTGAACCTCCGCTAATCGGCTAAACACTGCAGCGTCTCCACAAAGTTATTCTTTTCAATAATGAATCTCCTCCTGGCGAAATAGGACTCGAGCATTTTATGGGTATTCGTAGGTAGCTTTTCTTGATTTTGTAAATGATGGCTTCATATCAGGTCTTGCCCAATGCATATGGAAAGTCAAGGAATACGGTCGAGTAATATTTTCTACCTTTTAAAGCACATCTTATCTTGAACGGTATCCGATGAATTTGCTCGAGAGTTTCATGTTTTCCACTGAACTCGAACTTGCGAGAAAGAATAATTGTATTGTTAGCTCGCGTAGTATGAGTTTATCGAATAGCGTCAAATTGCAGTCTCTTGGACGTGACAAGTGTTGAACCTTTACCTTCTTCGAGATCCTTGTTATTTGCGACAATTTTCGGCATTTAGTAAAGTAAACAAGGTGACACGATTAAATATGTGGGCCATCCAACTAGCAAATCTCATATGCAAATCTTGGAAATTCTTGGATCGAAAATCGAGGTCGAAACCTCTTTGGGTCAATGTGGTCTCGCGGCAATCTTTACACCCTCTTAGGGAATCGAAAGTAGTAAATCTTTCTGGCTTTTCAATGAGTGTTGCAGCTCTTTTCTTCTTTCTGCTTCTATTATTCCGACTTCTTTTTCTACCTTCACTGACCGACTCCCACAAGTTCCTCCAACAACCAAATCAACTCTTCATATCCAAGTTGGCTTATTCTACCTTCTCTCATGAGATACGAGACTATATGATAAGCAAATCCTGCTTATTCCCGGTGCTTCTATCAAAATCAGTAAAGTTTAAGGACCAAGCTGGTGTGTTGCATTGCATCTATCTACTACTGTAGCTTACCAGCGCCAGATCATCTGCATTTCTCAAATCTGTCTGGATGATAAGACGTTGCATTCCGAACTCATTGATACATACTTGGTCATTAGCTGTAACAGATATTTCACAGGTTTCGGAAGGCCACAGATAGAGGCGTGCTGATTTCTGAAAAATCCCAGAAATTTCAAATCCTCCTCTGTATATCGCTACTCACGTTCATCATTCTAATCTGGAATTCAATACATAAAAGACTCATATCAATTTGTATGTAGTGTCTGATAAGTACAACTTTCGAAAGAACCAATTCGATCGTCGTCGATTCAGCTGTGAATGTCTGCCTGAGTCACATAAAGGTAATAATTTCGGGCGAGCGCAATGCTGACCGCTTGCCATTTTTCTAGACTGTGAAGATACGCTCTAATTATCCCTATAAACAAAAGTGATGACCTTCTCGTGTTCAAAAATCCTTGCGAGATATGCCAATTACTGGTTGACTTGTCACTTAGGCAATCTTATAACTAAAGAAACACACGACTTTGTGAAATGTCGCTCTTTGTGGCGTGTGGCTTTGTGCCCATATGTCTAAATGGACATCATTTATACAATTTTTTCTAGGGCTTTTAACTCACACGTACTTTTGTTCAAACTCATCGCAACATTCTGTTGTCAGTTCTTACATGCCTCGCATCCTATCCCGCTATATTTTTCTTCAGCGTTTTGATGGTTGCATTTCCGATTTCTTCTCCCCTTCCTCTATTAAATATAAAAATCTCAGATGGAGATCTTATTATAATATTGAACTTGAATCCAATAACAGCGGTTGCTCCATGTGCTGTTTTGTAAAGTCGTTTAAAATTCGTGGATTGTTATTTCACTAAGCTGGCCAATTCTGATAACCTCTTGAATATGTGTGCGATTCGGCAGTCGCATCGAGGGTAACGAGAATTCTCGCCCTCTCCAACTTTATCAAGAATAAGTTGGATATTCTAGACCTAGCCAAGTGGGATGGCTTGATTCTGGAGAGTACTCCTTCAACACTGACTTCTGTTCTCTGGAAAGCATAGTGGCAATAGGCGCGAAATCGCGGTGGAACTGTTGCGGACGGCTACCCCAAGACAAGCTCCGTATCGTAATTGGGCAGTACTATATATATAGTTCTATTTGTGTGAGTAATTACACGCAGTTCATAAGCTTGCTAAAGGTGACATTTTGATTGTGTTGATTCATCTGAATAACAAGGCGGACTCTGTAAATACCTGGCTCGGAAATATAATGGGGAAGCATGGTCGTGGTAACTCGAATAATAACAGTGAAACTTTTGTAGACTTATGCAACTTTCGCCACCTCATCATCAGCGAGACACTGTTTGAATATAGGGCCTGCCGCAAGGCCAGTCAGTTTTCGGTTGACTAGCCAAGCAGATTGATCAGATTTAGGAATTGTCTTTTGAGTGAGCATAACAAAGGAACTGTTTATGTTGGCCTAACAAGGGATCACTATCTTAATCTTATTGGCACTGAACCACCATCAAAATTGTAAGCGTTGGTGAAGTTGTTGGCCACGTGCTAAAAGGGAATTCAAGACCAAGCTCACTGCGGAAACGTCGGCGTCGTGGAGATATGTTAGAGTAGAGAACGTAAGCAGCCTGGAGTTCTATTCATGGATGTAAGCGCAATGCCTTAGAACTCCCTGCTAATCATTTTGGAACAGTGAGCAGCGTTTAGACCCCCACTCCACCTAGCGCTGCTCATCGATTTGGGGAAAGCATTCGGTCAGGGAGTTTGTTAGCTCTATGCAAGAGGAGTATTACGAAGACACTATTGTAGTAGCTATTATCGCCAAAATGTCACGTGTTGTATCGAAGTTCAATCTCAGCTGAATTTGAAATCGGTGATGCTCTACATCTATGTCGATGGCCAACTCTGCGCAAAGAAGCGAACAGCAGTAAATAAACATAATCAGAACTCCAAAGTTAGATTGTTTTGACATAACATTTCATCCAAATGACAAAAGACAAAGAAATTCAGTATCCCGAAAAAGACTTCAGTTTCCGGTGAACTGATTTTGCGAATTTTGCGTACTTCTTTTCTAATTCTAAACAGTACAAAAGCTTTTATTAAAAAAATGCTACTGTTTCGTTTACCATTGCACAAAATGATGGGTAGTTACGTTTTATTGTTCTCACTATAAAGCGGAGAAAGATGAGAAAATCGTTTGATGAACCATTTATTGACAAGTACAAAGTGGTGAGTGTCCGAAAAATCGACTATACGCTCACCACCCTCATTGCGCACTACAAACGTTTTTCCCCAATGGCACCTATTGCCGTCAGTTATTTCACCCACATGACCACATCAGAAAGGTGATATCAACTTAAAGTGTATTATCACATTACTATCACCAAACATTGTCAGACATTGCGACATCAAACAAGTTGGGAAATCAGAAACTCCGCGTTTCAGTTATGAAAAATGTTGTGTATTTTTTACTAAATTTGAACAAAAGTGACAATCAATAGAAGTAACCGTTTTTAATAAAAATGCATGTGACAGACAGACACATAGGCGGAAAAACAGACAGACAGGTTACTGATTTGAATAACGTTTTGTTTTACACAAAACCTGTGATAAGTAACGCTTTGTAATGTAATATCACAACACAAACATCACCAAACATTGCCACTCTTTGTAGTACAAGCGGCGGTGCTGAGCCGATCCCGACAACGAGCTTGTGAATCTATTGTTGGTACGATTGTCTGTTCTCTTGGCTGGCTTTGATGATTTCATGAGGGGCATATGAAAATGGGGATGCAGATTCTTTGCTTTAAGGGGGTCCCGTTTGTCGGGTTGGAGAAATCGATTTTTTTTTGCATGAATTGTATCTATATATAGTAGAGAATATGTGGGCAAAGGGATTTTCCGTTATTCCGGGTCGTTCAAAAATTATAGTGTTAAACAGCTAAGGAGTTTGCAGCCGCAGCTAGAGTACTCAATGAGGAAGAGCATCGAATGTTTTTTTACCTTTTAGTTTTTTACCTGAGCCTTATAAATTCGAACACAGGTATAAATATAAAAAGATGGAAAACCAATCAATTGTCTAAACTTATTTGCTGTTTGGAGTAGAAAGGATAATCCAGTCTAGAGTGAGCACTGAAAAGCTTTCAAGCTATACTTAGTTATATTTTGTTGTAAGTCTTGTGCTGTTTGTGTGTTCAGTGATTTTTTTAAATGGATCGTGCGAAGGGAGATCGCTTTAACGTTCAACGTCATGCTCGCACTAGAAAACGAGTATTTCATGGGAATCGATACTTATCAGAGAAGAAAAAGGACTTGGCATCAACATCAACAAAGAAACTTTTAGCAAGCATGAACATGGATGTTCCAATTGCGACAAGTTTTGTGTATTTTTGCAAATTTCTGCAAATAACAAAATATACGTGGTAGTAAAAAAGGAATGCGTAGAACATGTCCAGAAAAGAATGGGAACGCGGCTTAGAAATGCAAAGAAGAATCATAAAACTTAATGATAAGATTATTAACGACCTCACTACATTTTCTGGGCTAGCTATTCGTCGACACGCAAATTCTATAGAAGGAACGAAGCTAGAAATTTGGGCAACTTTCTTCCATAAATGTTCTACAGACGAAAATCCTCAGCATCAAAATTGTCCAGCAGGCGAGGACAGTTGATGCAAATGGCGCAAAGCGGAAGCTAAAGGAGAACTGGATAGTTTCTACTACCAGAACGCACCTTTGACTGAAGAAGTGCAAACAGTTATCAAACCAATCTACGAAGATTTGTCACGAGATGATCTCTTGAACAGATGTTTAGGAGCAGAGACCCAGAACAACAATGAGTCGTTAAATTCATTGATCTGGACTTTCGCTCCTAAACACCTTCATTCTGGGGCCAAGGTCGTAGAAATAGCCACTTTTCTGGTTGTAATTATTTTCAATGAAGGATTCAATGGCATTCTCAAAATCCTAGGGACAATGGGATGTCAAGTTGGTCACATATGTCAGGTTGACCGCCGTAATGAAGCGCGAATTTGGCGGTCCGAACGACGATCGACTGACCTCGCTAAAAGAGCCGGAATTGAAACCAGAGAGCAACAATCGCCCTTACAAGACTTTTTTGCAGAAACGGGGGGTGCTCTCTATGGACCAGGTATAGCAGATTAATGGTGAGTTAAAATTTTACTGTTGATAATCACATTTAAATTTTCAAATGCGTTTTTCTCGAAACTGCATCTTGAAAATCGGCTGCCACCATAGCTCAATATCTATCCAATCCAATTCTTTGGAATTTTCACAACTTCTTAAAAACATATTTCTACGGTCCGCAAACTAGGATTATTGCAATCGGACGGGTCGTTTTTTTTATTCATAAAAAAAGCCATAAAAAAACACCAAAATCCAAAAAATTAAGTTTAACAGCCCACCAAAAATTTGCCTTTTAATATTTTCTAATTATCCTAGCTTGCGGACCGTGGAATATTGTCCACATTAAAACGCCGTTTATTTTTTTTTATCAGATGAACACAGCGCCCCCCAGCGTGGCAGCAGAAAAACACTTTTTGGAGATGGGTGCATAAATTGACACGTATTCCGAAAACTAGCTACGATATCAACCTGAAATCAGCTGAATTTATCACATGTACTAGAGATACCAGTAAACATATGGTGAAAAAATCTCGTTTCTATCTTTATCCAGTCTCTCCAAAATAATTTTTCAAAAAAGGCAAAAAAAACGGCCTTCACACAGGATGATCCCCTTAAGGGGGTCATCCCGTGTGTCGGTTCCGCGGAATAGAACTTTTTTTTCCTCAATTGTATCTGTATAGTGTATAATATATGGACAAAGTGATTTTTAAATATTCGAAGTCGTTCGGAAATTATAGTGTTAAACACGTGATCAGTCACATGTTAGATTTAGGTCGATCAACGTAATAAAGCTCGTATTTATTGGTCTGAATGATGTTGGAATGACTTCGCTAAAAGGACAAGAATTGAAGCCAAGGCTGCACATGTTGTTTATTGAAGAAACCTAAGGTTTATGGATTGGGTATAGCAGATTAATGGCTAGTTAAGGTTTTATGGCTAAAAATCGAATTCTACTTTTTAAATCGGCTGCCACCATAGCCCAAAATCTATCCAACGAAATTCTTTGAAATTTTCACAACTTATTTGCAACATATTTCTACGGTCCGCAAACTAGGATAATTACGATTCATTCAGTAGTTTTTTTTTATTCATTGAAGAAACCGTGAAAAAACGTCAAAATTCATAAAAAAAGTTTAACACGGCACCAAAAATTTATCTTTTAATATTTTTTAATAATCCTAGTTTGTTGGCGCGTAGTTAAGTCTGTATGTTAAAATGCCGTATACTTTTATTCTTTAAGATGATCACAGCGCCCTCTATCGTGGCAGCAGAAAAACACCTTTTTTTGGAGATGGGTGTATAAATTGCTCCATATTTCAATAACGAATTATACGATCTGGTTGGAAAAATTACTATGCACGCTCAAGATATTAATAAATCTATGGTGAAGAATTTGTATTAGTATCTTCATCCAGTTCTTCACAACAAATTTCTAAAAAAAGCCAAAGAAAACGGCCTTCACACGAGATGACCCCCTTAAGTAAAATTGATCTGTAAATCTATCGCTTGATAAAGAATCTCAGCTGTTGACTGAGGTCCATATGTATGGCGTTGATGGTACAGAATGTTAAGCAAGGGATATAAGATCTGGCGAACACTGGATCGATGGATGCGATTACTAATCCAATCATATTTAATGTAAGAGCTGTACATACAATGGCAAGCAAAGCAATAGGAAGTGCATATTTTCCCAGCTTATGGCTACCCTAAGGTAATGACGTATGCCGAACGGAAGGTGCTTTTTTTTTGTAATGGAGGGTGATGTTTGTTTTTTTTTCAAGTGATGTGATATCATATTACCAACCAAAGTGATGCTTCCACCATTTCTATTAAGCGTATCTTATACGGAGGTGCGTCTATCCGCATAATAGGATTAGATAGTTTCACCAAGTTCTGAATATTTCTAGGCTAGGAATACGAGAAGAACCAAAATTGTATAACAATCATAGTAACTGATTAGGAATCTATTGCCAATCAATTAAGTAAATGGGCATACACCCGAATAAATTCGATCAATATATTTATCAAATAACAATATTTGCAAATATTTGAAAGGGAAAACTGCTACGAAATATATGTATGTAACGACAAGCTTCAGTTTACCAAACTGAATGCACTCTAAACAAGGATTCTCGTAGCATCCACATGCTTACACAATACTTAATGAATAGCTCTGATTATTGAACGAAATCCGATAAATCCAATATTTGATCCAACGGTCGTAGCAATCCATGTCCTTGTTTATTATCCATCCACTTGTCGTAAATTTCCCTTGTCTGGTCAATTTGTGTATTTGCTTATTGGGTTTTTGATGCAAGCGTAAATATTAACAGCATTTACAGGCACCCAATGCGAATTCCTACCCGCGTTTTCATAATTCCATTCCACAACGGCCAGTCTTGCAAATAATTACTGCATACGTAACATTCATCAATTACGGTCCCAATCAACGAATATAAATCGATGAAATTCAGTAAATTAAATTTAGATTTTGGTCCGTTTGCTGGAATTTTGGATCATGGTCGATTTCTGATGGATTTTATTCGGGCAGGACTAACAAGATACCACCATCGCCCAATGGTGAATGAGTGGTGTTTCGATCGGTGTGAATATATCAGAAAATATTCTCTACCGCTTCCACATTTTTTTCTGGAAAATTTCCCTATTCGATTTGGACGTAAGTAATCGTACTGTTCACGATGGTAATTATAACTTTGTTGATAATTTGCACATGAAGCATCCAATAAATAACAACAAATTGTAGTAAGCGATAGCAATGGACAAAAAAAGGCTCCCAAGTCGTAAGTCGAAGCCAAAGGTTGCAAGTTCGAAGGCTGAACAGAATGACTGTGATAAGAATTTATTTCGGATTCCACGAAATGATGGAAGCACTGAATTCGATAAAATAATGATGAGGCAGCCTATTCCACAGAGAAACTGCGTTACACGACACTTGATTTGTCGATAATGGGGCGAGCGGCGAGGGTGCTTTTGAGATTGTTGATTAGGGTTTTTAGTTGGGACGGGCTAATGATACTATGATGTTGCGGTGGAATTGTGGCAAGCTACGAAACATTTCGTTTCGAGTTCATTATTCTGGGCAAATGGTTTGAATGTTTTAATGGCGTTTTGTAGGATAACTGCAGACAATTGGAGTTTGCGGCTCAACAAAAAATATAGGTCAATCAGATTTCGAAAATAATAAGCTTTCTGTGTTAGTTAAATTCAGATTAATGGGCCAAGGCATTTATAATTTCAAAAAAAATCTTATTATTTATCCAGCCACTTAGTTAAAATTCGCTTGCATCATAATTAAATGTTTTCTCCGCATAATCAATTGTTCATGTATTGTATGAAAAATCCATTGCCAGGTACGTACCTCCTTACCAAGAAAATCAAATAAATAAAAATATAAGGAAAACTTCAAATCCCTAGCACGAAGAATGAAGAATGGCTAAAAGATGGTCAATTTTATAGATTCATGTTAAAAAAAATATATATCGCTCTTCAAATTGTTCATATAATAACAGTGGAAGTAATCAGAGCTATCTTTCACAGCGTGCACGATTTAATTTGAGTGCTACCGATTATCGTTTTGATTATTTCAAAGGAAATTCGCTATTGTGAACCTTCAAAATTGAATTGATTCCACTTGGAATCTGCCTTTGGGGCAGAACACTCAGAGATATCCTTCAACCCGCTTAAAGATCCTACGCAAGCACGTGATAAGTAAAAAGAGCTTTTATGCTCTCGAGAAGTAATTGGAGCGCACTTGTAATGGCAAATCGTTGAAAACACTTTGTTGGAAGCTGTGGGACCATACGGGCAGCAAAAAGGAGATATTACCGCATTTTTCTAACAAAAATGATAAGATGAGTTTTTTTGCGAACTTTCTTGAATGTCGTGGAATTTATCGTGTGGGTTGAACATTGGAAATGATGGACACATTTCTTTTTGTTTTCATGTTGGCTGTCGAATTATGTACGCGTTACAGAAAGTGCTTATTCATCATTTTTTGATTAAATGAAAAAATTAACATTTTAAGTTTCCCCTCGCATCTAAACAAATTTTTGGACTCATGGTTTCCATTCACTCCTCGGCGGGGTATAGCGCGTCAACCACAACTACGTGTCATCGTTCGCGGTTACCTGAAATGCCCTTCAGCACCTCTTGTTTAAAACTGAGGATATATTTTCAGCTCAACTCTATCTACCCAGGGAACAAGAAGGGTATAAAGGAAAAAGCGAGAGGTCGTCGTCGTGGTGACTAACGTAAGTAGGAAGCGACCGCGAAACGGTATATGTTTTCAATATCAACAATGACAAAGCGCGTCATCTTGTTCTCAGATTGAAAAATCGACGCTAAAGACAAATGAAGAACGATTACGATTGTCAACAGCGTAGGATGAGGAAGCCAACGGTGAACCTCATTAATTCTCTCTGGACATATCATTATCATCATGAACAGCTCCACAGCCTGTGCACAGTTTAGATCTATCTTACTAAGGAACTCCAGACATGCCAGTTTTGCGCAGAGATCCACCAACTGGATGTCTCTAACTACTGTATGTCATTCTGACTCATGCCATTGCTCCACTTCCGGCAGGCGTTACCACGTTTCCTTTTTCTACCATAGATATTGCTCGTACAGACTTTCCCAGCTGAAATATTTTCACACATTCAAATTAAGGAGACGAGACAGGTTCAATTTTTGTATTTTTTTATTATTGAATTTGGTTGAAAATACATTTGAAAGTATGTGGTAAGAATATAAAAGTCATGTTCGATTTTAAGTTGCCAGTGTATATAGCGCGGCAGGTCAAAGTCGCATTTGAGCCCCTTACTTCTTGTAATGTGCCTTATTCTTCAAAACGGCTGTTTTATATGAGTATTTTACACATTCTGGTTTTGTTAGCTTATTGTATAAATAGAAGGGGACACTTTGGACTCTGGTTTTACCGGTTATAATTCGGATGTGTACCGAAAAGTCACTACTGTCAATAATGCAGTAAATTTTTAAACGCATCTTTCTCAAAACAACGTTTTGTGGATTGACGTAGAGGATTAAAAAAAACACTTGACCATTCGCTTTCAATATGTTATTATACACGTTCAAAGCAACAGAATGAACCTTGGAGCAGGAGATAGGTGCTAAATATTTTGATTTACATCAGGTTTTTTGGCACCAACAACCAACAAATTTGAAAAATCGTCACCATTTTGTTTTTGGCAAATTTTTTGATTGTGGTTCATTCTATAGAGCATTTCATGCTGATTAAAACCCCATTTTTAAAGTTTTGTGTAAAAAGAACCTTATTAAAATCGGTTTACTGTCTGTCTGTCCATCACACGCATTTTTCTCGGAGATGGTTGTAACGATTCGCACTAAGGTGCGAGGTGTGAACGCTCACGCATACAGTGAGTTACATAATTCTACATTGAATTTAAAGGGGGGTACATGCAAAAGGAGGGTGTAAACCTTTTTCCATCAAATATAGTCATGTAGGGTATCAAATAAAGGTCTCGGCTAATACCTAGTTTTGACATTTGTTGAAAAGGTGGGGAGCGCGGGGGGTAGAAAGTGATCATTCCTTTAAGGGGCCCATTCTCAGAAATCCAACCCAAAAATTTGAAAAAAGTCAGGAAGCTGCCACTATATGGTGCCTAGGCTTCGAAATACCCTCCATGCCGATAGCTGTCCAAATAAAGTTAATAATAACATTATATAGTAGTATATTTTACTATAATTTTTAGTAATTGACTACGAACCCTCGACCCCCTTATGTTCATTCTAGCACCACAAAATTTTGTAACAATATAGGGTATAACATAAAGCATGATCTTGCCAAGCTTAGTGGAAATCGGACTATTACTAACAAATTTATAATAGGTCAAATTTGTCGCTTCTTTGCAAATTCAAGACTGAACGTGGATATTCTCACACAATATATGCATTTGTTACGTGCTACGTACTAATGGACAAAATGCACACTCAAATCTCTTCATAAAAGAAATACACAAAACCTTTCATACTTGAAACGTCCAGCTCTGGTTTCCCGACTTGTTTGTTTTTTTTTCGGACGTCTCAGTGACCTGAAATCAACCACGCCGTCAATTTTTGGCATTTTATTAAAAAATTTGTAGCAAATAAAAACCAGCTTGGAAAATTTCACAAATTTTTTTTTTTTGAAACGTTATAACAGTATATATGCAAAATTTCATCCAAATATCTGTCTTTTTCTCTCAAAAAGTAAACCGTTTGAAAAAATCAAAAGATCCAAATTTGAATTAGTCACGTCCTCTTAAGTTAAATTAAGATCCGCCCATCGCAACCTATTGAGGTGGATGTTATCTACAACTATGTAGACAGTTGTGCTATCGCTTTAAAGTTCGTTGTTTTGTGGGCCGCGGTATCGTTCACCTTCCTGTAGGGAGCCGCCAATTCTTCGGACGATTCTCCTCTCGAACGTGACTAAGAGTTTACAATTTTTCTTGCTAAGAGCTCAAGTCTCCGAGGAATACCGAAGGATTACCAAGGTCAATTTCTTGCCCAGTAAGAGTTTTGTTTCGAGTGGAACAGTTTTTGTAAAGCTCTGTTGGCTGCGATCAACCGTACGTGGATTTCGTCTTCATAGTTATTATCGGTTGTAATATTTAAGATTTTGTAGATGAGAGAAATTATCAACGGTTTCAAAGCTGTATTCTCCTATCTACATTGTTCTAGGTGACCAGTGGCATTTGATGTTGTTATTTCGTTTTCAATACTGGCGTTGCTACCATGTGTTTTACTTTGTCTTTGTCAATGTGTAGCCCAAGATCTAGTGCCGATCGATGCTTGCTCGATCTAGGTGATGCCAGTTCATACATCTCGGGTTGTTCTTTCCATTATGTCTGTATCATGAGTATAGGTCGGTTGGGAAGACTTGAAGAGGATGGTGACTCTCGCATCTACATCAGCTTCAAGATTCATATTCCCAACAATAATTTAAGGTGTATGATAGGACATCTCTTGACTGAGAGGTGCTTCTATCTGGCCTCGCAAATTGAGTAAAGTCAGCTTTATTAACTTCATGAATTTACTTCTCTCATAACCATGCCCCGTGTATAGTACATCATCATCAACGGCGCAACACCGGTATCCGGTCTAGGCCTGCCTTAATAAGGAACTCCAGACATCCCGGTTTTGCGCCGAGGTCCACCAAATCGATATCCCTAAAAGCTCTCTGGCGTCCTAACCTACGCCATCGCTCCATCTTAGGCAGGGTCTGCCTCGTATTCTTTTTCGACCATAGATATTGCCCTTATAGACTTTCCGGGTGGGATCATCTTCATCCATACGGATTAAGCGACCCGCTTACCGTAACCCATTGAGTCATGGTATCGCTCATAGACTTCGTTGTTATGTAGGCTACGGAATCGTCCATCCTCATGTAGGGTGCCAAAAATTCTTCGGAGGATTCTTCTCTCGAACGCGGCCAAGGGTTTGCAATTTTTCTTGCTAAGAACCCAAGTTTCCAAGGAATACGTAGCTGTTATCGGTTGTGATTTTCGACCCTAGATAGGAGAAAGTATCAACGGTCTCAAAGTTGTAGTCTCCTATCTTTATTCTTCCTGTTTGACCAGTTGATGTGATTTGGTGTTCTTGGTTGGTTAGTTTTTAGTGCTGAAGTTGCCACTATATATTTTGTCTTGCCTTCATTGATGTGCAGCCCAAGATCTCGCACCGCCTGCTCGATCTGGATGAAGGCAGTTTGTACATTTCGGGTTGTTATTCCCATGATGTCGATATCGTTAGCATAGGCCAGTAGTTGGGTGCACTTAAAGAGGATCGTACCTCTTGCATTTACCATCAGCGAAAGAGGATGCATGATAGGGCATCCCCTTTTCGTAGACCGTTGTCGAATGGTGTTGAGAGTGATCCTGCTGCTTTTATCTGGCCTCGCACATTTATCAGGGTCAGCCTAGTCAGTCTTCTCAATTTCGTCGGGATACCGAATTCTCCCATGGCCTTGCACTGTTTTATCCTGGCTATGCTATCATAGGCGGCTTTAAAGTCGACCATTGTTGTTGTGGGCGCATGGGCTATCGGGCCTAGCAAGATAGTGGAGAATATCTTATAGATGGTACTCAGCAACATGATACCTGTATAACTGTTGCACTGTGTGATATCTCCCTTTTTATATATGAGACAGATAATGCCCCTTTACCAGTCGTTAGGCATTGATTCGCTGCCCCATACCTTGAGCACAAATTGATGAACCACTTCATGTAACTGGTCGCCTCTATATTTAAACAATTCGGCTGTAATTCCATCGGCTCCTGGCGACTTATGATTTGTAAGCCTATGAATTGCAGGAACTATTTCTTCTATACTTGGTGGTGGCAGTATTTGTCCGTCGTCTTCAGTTGGCGGCACCTCTAACCCACCGATGTTCTGGTTGTTCAATAGTTCCATCAAAATACTCAACCCATCGCTCCAATATACCCCCTCTATCAGAAATCAGATTTCCCTCTTCTTCTCGGCAGGATGAACATCGAGATGTGTAAGACTTCATTCTACTAACTTGTTGGTAAAACTTCCGCGCCTGGTGCGGTTGCTCCATGTACTTTTCGAGTTTACAGACCTGTGAAGTCGCTTAACCACTCGTCGGAGTTCGTGTCCGCGTCCTTTGAGAATGCAGCATTACCCCGTATGCAGCATTCCTCCGTTCCGTTGCTAGCTTTCATTCATCGTCAAACCATTCGTTCCGACTCTTTTTGCGGCTGGGGCCAAATATTTTTGTGGCCGTATTTATGATAACGTTCTTTATTTGATTGTGAAGATCATTTGTGAAGATCATTTGTGGCGACTCTTCTCCAGGAAACCGGTCCCTGTCCAACGCACCTCCTGTATGTAATGCTGCTACATCAGCCCCATATTGGGGCAGGGTATCGGCTAGCTGCTCCAGCAGCTTCATTTCTGTACAGGAAGCGCACGTTCCATGAGAAAATGCGCAAGTCGTTATTCTTTTGTCGTTGCCGGGTTCATCGTTGTGTTATTCGTCCAATTCGAGACTCCTGTTGTGGCTTCGTAGCAAGTTATTTTCCGTGTAGGGTTGTCAGCCCTACCCAACCCCCAACCTGAGAGATCAGTTGGTACAATTTGCCCCCTTTTCGGGAGCGTACGTATAGTGTATAGTACAGGCCTGCCATAATAGCTGATAAAGTCCTGAAAAGCCCTTATCCATGATGTAATGGAAAACCAGAAAAAATGCAACATAATTCATAAAATTCACAATACAGCAGAATGTAGTGAACATGATTTGAAGTATAGAATGGACAGAATTGAATAGATTCGAATCTAATCATAACAAAGGTATTTTTTAAATTAGCAAAACAGAAGCCTGTGAAAAAAGACCCCTTTCCGAGCATCTGGACTAAAGAGAGACAATCGCCTCCCAATCGACTTGCTTATTTTTACAGTAAAGAGCAAGCGAAGTCACTTGCATGTGGCTGTCTGTATGGCAGACTGTGAACTGAATCTACTTACCTTGTAGGATCGATCTTTAAATCTTCTAAGCGAGGTGAAGTTGGACTAAGAACGGATCAATGAAGGGAAGTCGAAGGCAACGCATGGTAAACATGTGAATTGTCTTTAGCAGCCATTTGTTGAACAGATGGCTGTGTGCTAGGGAGCTCTTTGCTGAGACGGAGGAATTCATATGTACCGTTCAGGACGGCGTGGTCGTTACCCGAGTTTATAAAAAGCTCATAATGGAAGAACGGGTGGAAAACGACCAGTGCAGAATGTGTGGTTCGGCATTAGACACGTTGAACCATCTCATTTCTGTCTGCACTGTTATGGCACCGGTGCAGTACATCACCAAGCATAATGCTGTATGTAAGGTGATCCATCAAAACCTTGCATACAAGCATGGGCTAATCACGGGAACATGTCCGTTTAATGATATAACCCGAAAACAGTACTTGATAGTTCTGCTTACAGCATGTATTGGGACCGGCAAGTTCTGACTGATCGCCATATTCCACATAACAAGCCTGATGTACGGTTGGTTGACAAGACGTGTCCCTCCGCTTGAAGTATTGATCTGGCTATCCCCCATAGCAGCAACATTTAACGGAAATATGTGGAGAAGAAGGTGAACTACGAGCCACTGGCTCGGGAAATCAACGAAATTTGGCGTCTCGACCGGGTGGTTATAGTTCCCATAATATTGTCAGCTACAGGTATTGTACCTAAATCCCTCACGGCTTTCCTTGTTGTCCTGGGACTCGCACACAGTCTGGTTCAAACCATGCAGACATATACCATTCCGGCGATTCGCGATTTCGCCAGAAGAAAAGGAAATAATCAAACTTATGGAATTACCAGCAATTACGAATGTGGAAGAATCGTGGAACTAAATTAAAGACACAATCCACAAAGCGAAATACACAACCCTCGCCAAGCCAGGTAAACGGTTCACCAACCGAGATACTTGGCTTTGGAATAAAAATGTTTAAATGAAGGAACATGAAAAGAAACGTCTCTACGACAAGTTTCCTGGCGATAAAACGCTAGCCAATCGCCGATATTTGGAGCAGTTCCACCTGTCACTGACACTGAAGTCGAGGAACCAATAAAACGAATGAAATTGGGGAAAGCAGTAGGACCGAACAATACCGCATCTAAGCTCTGGAAAGTGAATACCTGGGACCCAATACTATGGCATTCTTCAATGGGGTTATTGAGGAAGGTGAAACACCATCTGACTGACAAGAAAGTACCAGAGTTCCAATATGGAAAAAGCGAAGGTAGTCTACGAGAATGTTCAAATTACTATCCGACCCGATTACTTTCCCATACCATGAACGCATTCTTGACAACCGTATTCGGCGCAATCGTTCAAATAACCGTGAATCGAACTGGTGCTGCTGTGAGCTTATCACTTGCACAGCGTTTAGGGTGATGATAGTGAAACTGAAGCACAATCTGAATGTGTGAATACCCTATACCCCACCAAGAAATAAACAGGAAACACTAAGCTGCATGCTTCGCGGTTATTTATGGAAAAACAACAATACTTAGTGCTAGAAGAACTGGTGCGCTGGGTTGAATTGCTCTACCACGAACCGAAAGCAAGTGTGGCGGGTGTATCAAAACCGCTTCGTGTCTCTGTTGGTGTTCATCAAGGAAGCGCCCTCTCACCACTCCTTTTTGTTCTTGTTATGAACACTGTCACACGGGACACGTCCAGCGCTCTATTCATTGCTTTATGCAGATGATGTTTTTCTACATCTCATAGCAAAAATTATCTTGAGCAGCTTGTCCAAAAATGGAATGATCGCCTCATGCAACACGATCTCAGATAAAATCTCAATAAAATTGAATTTTTGACAACCGATGCCCAGAACTGAGTGATTTAAATTCTCGGGCCAATATTATCAGCCAATGGAGAACTGCGTTATGAAATTGCTTCACGCATTAGCATAACTTGGATGAACTCACACTCACACTCAAAACTGGCGTCCTTTGTTATCAACGTAATATCGAACGTCTCAAATCTAAAATTTACCGCAATGTCGACCACCCTCACTGGACAAAGGCTGGAGAAAAGGAAGAAGAAGTTTACCTCTAGGAGGAGATATCTTTTCGTGAACGCAACGCAACGTTCTCCTCTATGGACTGATGCTTTTGGTAAGACAGCGTCTTCTGCATACCGCGCTGTGAGAAGCGGCCGTGAAGGTGACTGCGGGAGTTATCCCTGTTACCTTCTTGCTAATGAAAATAACACCATCTACAAGCCCTTCGCCCTTCAAGGACAACAATGCACACTAATAGAATTAGTCAAGAGGCAGTGGGATTGCACAGTTCATCGCCAACTTAGATCCTAGACTGAACCGAAATCGTGGTGAGATTGATTATTTCTTCTCAGCTGGCATGGAGACTTTCATTGTTAGCTGCACAGCCCTGTCTTCGTTGAAAGGGATTCCCTGGCTTGCAGGGTCCTTAAGACGGTAAACGGGAGGGTTAGTCTGAAGTAATGTGTCAAACAATTCCTGGTAAGTTTCCGAATGATGACGAGGTGTTTAGTTAGTAGTCTGACGGCTTGCCGTTGCGGAAGTCCCACCGGAGCGATGACCATTTTCATCTATCCAATAAAAAAAATTGAGATAAAAGATAAATTATAACCACTCATTCTAATTTCAGAACGTAAGTAAATTGTTTGCTCTAATTTACAAGCTTTTCTAATTTTAAATTTAAATTTAAATTTTCGAGCGGCTACTGTATTCTTAACTTTATTAGGGGTGTCAGACCTAGATTACGTATAGCTTCTTCTTTTCCAGATTTTTGGGTAGAGTCGATTCTGAGAAGGAATCACTTTCCGGCCCTTGAACTATTCAGCCTTAGGCTTGGTGATAAAACTAAGACCCACTTCGGTAAATGTTCATTGAGATCTTCTATTTGATACTTCATATGCCTGTATTAGGGGAAAAACCCTTAACTCTATCAGGCAAGTCAGGATCATGTTACTCATTGCATGCGTTAGGGATCACATTCGATCCCACTTTCATCCATGCCTTAGACAACAGCCAACCTAAAGCTATTTTTAAAAGGTGCATTTGCGTCTTTTGCGTCCTCTTAAACTGGTTTCAGCCTCTTCGCAAATGCCTGACTGAATGGATAAATACTATATTCATAAATTTATCCGTTTCTTGCGAAGGAGAAACACGCAATAGGAGACATATATATATTTAAGCACATATGTATGTTTAATAATAAACTGTTAAAGTCTCCTTTCTAAAAATTACAAATGATATATAATGTACATTGATTGGAGTTTACTAAATTTACGTGGAAAACGCAAAACTTACTTCCTCAAATGCTGATAGATTCAGCTTTTCTAATCCACTTATACTAAAAATTAGAATATCAATCTGACTATTGTTTCGTGGTTTAGTAGTTATTTAGAGTGAGCAACAAAATTCAGACAAATTCAATTCTCTTCAAAGCTGAAAGTTAATTAAATCAAGGGAATTATCCCAAGTTGCCGCAGCAAATGATACAAACCGCGGAAGAATCTTTTCAAGCTCGAAGAAAACAGAATTCTTAACAATGTCCCTGAGAAGAAGATTGTAACGATGTGGCTTGGGTTCACTGGCGGCGTGGAGAATGTTGCCGGTACTTGCAATGACTGTCGACACCACAATCGCCTCGTCTGCTAAAAAGGAATTCACTTTTTCTTATTCTCGCTGTCTTTGGTGCTATCTTAAGAGCCATGTCCTAAGATGTTACGAAGAAGTCTTGGAATTCTTCGTCGTTGTCGTGAGAATCTATCTTTTATGGCGATGTTTAATCTTTCAACCTTTTACTTATCAACAAAGCAAGTGCAGTTACTATAGTGAATGAGTGAAAGCGAAGAAGAGTTAACCTCTCGGTTGTAGTTTTGTAAAAAGTTGTCAAGTCAGTATTTTGAGGGCTTTCCTTTTGATATTGTTATGATCGCTTTGTATACAAAGGTACATAGCACAGCATTTTGAGATATTTTAGAAAATTATGCTCGGAAGATATCAACATCAATCTTGAAAATAAGGAAGTCGTATCGCGAAATGTGAACTCCAAATTGAAGGACGTAAGAATACAACTCACTTTATTCAAGGAGATATCAGTGCGGAGTCATGATAGAAAAACAAAAACAACACTCATGAATTAGCGGAGATATCTTGCTAAAGGAATGTTTACGTGCGTGCACTCACCTGTAATTGCTTTTGATTCCTAGGCCCAAACAAGTAAAATGTTCCCCGGAACGATATTTATCATGGAAACATGAAGTCAACTCCCTCAGTGTGAGTCAGATTGACTTTGCAAAATGATACAAACATGTTTTGTTGCGATGTATTCAAGCAAAATTATTAAGAAGGCGGAACGCTATCAAAGAATTTTTCTTCTCTGGTGCGAATCACGCTTTTGTTTCATCGCCGAACACGATTCGAATACTGACTACCCTAATGAAGTGAAGAGCTGGTTCTAAAGTTTTAGAAATATTCTGAAGCCCTTTTCTGACTAGTTATGGAGACGTTGAGAAAAGGTGCGGAATCTATACAAGTGGCGACTATGAGTTAATATATCGTATCCCTTTTGTGTACTTCTTTTATTTTTTTTATGTTATTTGAATTTTAAAGTATTCAATAGGAATTTGATGCCTCATGAAGATAACTAATCGAAATATACTGTGAATGCCCAATGAAAGGCTTTGAAAAGCGTTTGGAAGGCAAAGCTAGCCAACTTTTATCCCTGGTCCCAAAGCCAAATTGTCAATTTCTATACAGGAAAAATTATTTCAGTTAGATATATTTCTATATTATTATAATAAGCATTTTGTCAAAGTATAATGATTATTACATTTGGTTTTCGCATGTAATGTCACCGTCACCACCATCGTACAGTTCCACTCGCGTTTGAAAAGGAGGACGGAACCCCACCTCAAGGAATAGGTGAGATTGATTTTACTTACATTGACAGTATTTGCAATTAAGCCATTTATATTTTTAGCTGATAGTTGAACCAAGTCCTTGTGGCTTTATCTCGCCTTTTAGGTTGGGGTTAAGGAATACACTTAAAGTATTTCCTGCTTTTCGTGAAATGCTATTCAAAGGAATGTTTGTCGGCAAGTAGCCTGCAAATTTCCAAATTGTTCTGCAATCCAATCATCAAACATACCACGGACAGAAATCAACATAGCGGCTAGGTTTTTTGATTAGTCTCTGGATGGGATCAGACTTCGAATTCGGCGATATTGATTGGAAGTACTCCACTCCCACTGGTGGCACTTTTCTTTTGTAGTCTGGACAGCCTAGTGGTGACAAAGGCGAGTTCCTTGTCGGATTGTTACTGACGTTACTAACTGCCTATGTTACGTTTGTTTACCGACTAAGAATCATGGTGAAATGCTGCGTCAGCCGCTCGTTATCTTGGATGAGGAGACTTCCGTTAACAGCCTTCGCAGAACCAGCGAAAGACTTACTGTCACCTGCAGACTCTGTTGTGATATGGTATTGAGTTGAATTGTATCCAATTTTGTGCGACCGATGTTCCCTTGGAAGCAGATGCAGGCTCGACTTGCGTTACTGGGAATTCTACCTAAAGTGGTCGTGTCTAGGCTCATGCCGCGCATCTGCCATTAATTCAAAAAGAAATTCAATTTTCATGATTTGTTGCATAGATCTTAATTGCTTTTTCCTATTAAAAGTCACTGAAATGCTGAAACGATCAATATTGTCTGAAATCATCTAAAGACTAGGGAAATCTAAGAGATCACAGCAGAAAACCAATTATTATCACCATGTACAGCTATCAATAAAATTACTATTTTACTTTTAAAATGCCGCTTTGCGTTGATGCACTCTCTATACTCACAAAAACCTCAAACCATTCTGGTCTCACATTCGCAACTCCTGTAATTCCGTCTAGCTATCTCCTCCACTGAATAGATTCCCAGGCTCCTTTCCTAATTCCCCCAATTATTTTGTGATTTAATCCGCCGCTAATTTTTCTCAGTCTGTGTTCTTTTCGTCCTCTTCTCCTCTCCCAAGACTGAATGCAACCTTCCGCATATATCCGACTAGTCCTTACTCCTTCTTGTCGAGTACTTCATTGCCGATTTTAATGCCAATTTCTTTTTGATTAAAACTGGCCAGTGTATTTCTCTTCCGCTCTTCTTTTCTACAAGAGCTTCGGAGAGAACCATTTTCCTAGCCTGGGAACCTCTTCTATCATCCCAAATCACAGAGAATTACCGTCCTATTTGGCCCTTATCCTTCTGTTTCAAACTCCTGAAGAGGTATGTCAGTGACTGGTTGTTCGCCTACTTTAAGTACCTCATAGTGAAAAAGCAGCACGGGTTTGTTAAACGCAGGTCCACTGCCACCAACTTGCTCGATTTCATCGACCTGGTAGCCAAATGTATACATTTACACGCCCGACAGGGTTCTACTCTGAGCCCTTTGTTATTCTCATTCTCCTTACTTATCCCTGCTGTCTATTCTGACGACCTTAGAAAATTTTCCGCTATGTCGTCGGCTGTGATCTGTGTTTCCGTTCAAACAAACCTAGGCACTCTGATTTGCTAGAACTCTGCTAAAGAGTAAGCGTTAAATATTGCACGTATCACTCCATTTGCTACTGGCTAAAATCCTCAGTCACTTCCTTTTTCTTCTCCCTTGGCGGATATTCCTTATCAAATCAGAGCTATCCTGTAATTTGAGGTTTAAGAATACACTCAAAGTCTTCCCTGATTATCATAAAATGTAACTATAAGTGATCGAAATTTTTGGGCTAGCAACCCGCAAATTCTGAAGCTTTATTGCTACCGAAAAGTCAATAACGCCACGGGTAAGAAACTGATCTCATGGCTATGATTGGTTGATTGGTTTCTGAAATGTACGTAAGCTCCTCGACGAATGCTCGCTTTCTCCAACTCGAGCCAAAATTCCAACAATATAAGCTGGACATTCTAGACCTAAGTCCAGTTAGATGGTAGGACTCTTAAGGTACTCCTGTCCCACTTGTGGCCATGTGTTGACAGTGGTGGTGGTAGTTATGCCCATATCGGACGCAGAACTCCTTCTAAGCTTAAGCATGAAGTTGCGGTAGAGGCTTTATCTAGGTCTTGCATCCATTAGTATGAATGCTGACCCTGCACACAATATAAACTGGTACCATTGGGCTTGTCACAGCGGGGCTCTAATTGTCGCCTCCAAATCAACCCGTGTCCGAAAAGGACCTTGGAATTATCCCTACACGACAGGTGCACACGTTAAACCCCAGGAGTTTTAGTACTACGCACCAACGGAGATTGCCAATATGGTGGGGAAGGATGCTTTCTACGAGCAATTGCGTGAAGTCTGAAGATGTTTTCTAAAGGTGTCATTGTGATCGTGATGGATAATCTTCAACAACCCCTCGCTCGGATATGTGATGCAGAAGCATTGTCTTGGCGACAGTAACCATAATGGTAGGTGGTTTGTGAATTCCTGCAGCCTCCACCGCCTCGTCATTGGTGGCACAATTGTTCGAGCGTAGAGTTTGCCATAGGATCAGTTGGATTTCAACTGACCAACACCGTATGAGCAATCAGATTAGCCACTTTGCCATCAGCAGTACATTTGAGATTTATCTTCTGGATATGCGTAACCAGAGAGGCTCTGAAATCGGCTTCGAAAGGGATCACCATCTGAGGGTGAATTGCCTTCGCTTGCGTGTTGTATCCGCTACTAGAAGATAAGTAGGATCCAGTTATCACCCAAAAATGGAAGATCTGAGTTGCTGATCGGACGACAAATACACACAAAATATTATTATTACAATATATTGACAAATGATGACAATATGCATATATTGCATGAATGAGGTCTTACGATGTAGTAAATTCACACGAAATAGAATAGACCTTTTTTAACATCGAAAATCCTTCAAGCTTTTCAATATAATGGCCTATTGTACCATTTAATATAGACCATATGCTAAGTTGTCTACTTCTTCACGCGTTTTAGGATAATTTTCTAAAATATATGTATTAATGTTTATTTAAACAGATTATGGGGTATATTTTAAAATGGATTTCATATGCGTACAGCATTATGATCACCATATGGTACTCCACTCCTTTCCTCGATAGATTGAAGTTCAATCACATCAGGAAACTGTAGAGCATTATCCCCATTTCGAGAACCAAGAACAATGTTG
Organism: Hermetia illucens; assembly: GCF_905115235.1. Classification (NCBI taxonomy): domain Eukaryota; kingdom Metazoa; phylum Arthropoda; class Insecta; order Diptera; family Stratiomyidae; genus Hermetia; species Hermetia illucens. Next base: position 67,176,910 of record NC_051851.1, on the reverse strand, counting down.
GCCTTCGATTCACACAAAATAGAGAAAAAACTTCCCACAATGGAGCTACGCGCAGAGGATATACGAGTATGCATACAGAAGCGGAACCCCCGTATGGCGATTACAAAGTTAATTATACCTATTGATAACTTCTCCTACACCATTTACGGAACAAGCCGAAAAAAGTAAAGCTGAAGTCTGTGCGATCCTAAGGTCGGCAAACTAGTGGATTGACGGGCGGCTGAAGGGCAGGCACTTCGAAATCTGCAGCGATAGCCAGGCTGCACTAACGCCGTTGAATAGTCCTTTAATCACCGCGAAAACCGTTTAGGAATATAGAGACCGTTTGAATTCTATCTCTCCATTAAATACGGTGGTACTAATCTGGGTACCTGGTTACTGTGGTGGGGGAGGGAAATGAAATCTTGGGTGGCTTAGTAAAAGAGGGTTCAATCTCCGCCATGTCGGAACCGGAACCAGCAATTGGAGTGTCAGTAACATTAACTAAGACTGTCTCCATAAACTGGCAACAAATACTGCTAGACACACCAAACTTTTCCTGTCAGAATCTAACAGGCATACCACAAAATTCATACCATGGAAAAGCAAAAAAACTTGTTGACATATTGTAAGGATTCTGACTGGGCATAATTCACTAGCTGGGCATAATTCATTAGCTGGGCATAATTCATTAGCTGGGCATATGTACGTGGGGAAAATGGGAAAATGTACGTGTCTTTTTTGTAATGAGCGAGTGGAATCTACGGAGCATTTTCGATGTGAATGCCCCGCCCCGGCATCTTTTGTGCTGATGTATTCCAGTTGCGACTGGTAGCATCACATCCACTAGCGGAAATCCTGCAATACATATACGCATTCGAGATATTCTGTTAGACGGGAGAATCGAGTGCAATGAACCACTACGGTCAGAGCGCTCAGAGGCTATAGTTTCTCCTCCATGACAAACATACACACCTAAGTTTAATTTCGCGGTGTTTCTATCGTATCACACCAAAAAATCCGGAAAAAATCATAATGGTGTGTATGTTTGAAGTAGTTAAGACTTGCTTTTTTCTACTCGCTAGTGATATCTATTTGGCTTGCAAATACCGATATTTAGTACAAGCAGTTTACCCTTGTTGCCTGCTTGAATATAGAGGGAGCTTTTCACAACGTCAGTACCAATGCCATCAAGGAAGCCTTGACCGGTATTGGATTGGAGGAGTATCTCACGCATTGGATTATATCCATGCTGAATACCAGGATAATCCAGTCGGATCTGGGAGGCAACCACTTGACCAGAGCTGTGAACAGAGGCACGCCCCAGGGTGGCGCCATCTCACTGGTGCTCTGGTTAATAGTAATGGACAAAATTTTACGTACATTGGACAGCAGCGGGGTGAAGGTGGTGGCGTATGCCGGCGACTTGGTGATATTAGTATCAGGGATGTTTCCGTCCATAATGAGCGACATCATGGAAGGAGCGTTGCGAAAGGTGTGCCTGTGGGCCACAAGATGCGGACTCAGCATAAACCCAACCAAAACGCAACCGATGCTATTCACCACCAAGACAAGGATACCTAAATTCCATCTACCACGTCTGAATGAACAAAGATTGGTTCTTTCCTCTAATGTAAAGTATCTGGGTGTAATCCTGGATCCTATGCTAAATTGGAGGTTGAATGCCTGCAAGAGAACCTTTGCAAAGAAATGGAGTCTCCGGCCGAGGATGGTTCTCTGGATGTACACCGCTGTAGTGCGTCCGATCCTAACGTACGGCTCTATTGTATGGTGGCAGGCTTTGAAGAAGAAATACAATAGAACGAAGTTTAATAGGATTCAAAGAACCGCGTGTGCAGGTGCTACGGGGGCTCTGAAGTCCTGCCCGGCAGATGCTCTCAATGTACTCCTGCATCTCCTCCCCCTAGACCTCCACATTAAATATGTTGCAGCGTGCAGTGCCGTCAGACTACGTGAGTCCGAATGCTGGACAGCGAAGTTCTACGGCCACAGCAACATCCTAGATGAAATACCTCGAGAAATCTGGGCATCCCCCACGGACTATGTCAAACGCAAGCCGAACTTCACGAGAAACTTTGCTGTGGACCTTCCAACCAGGTGGACCAGGCGTGTTGCAAGACCATGCCACGGTATTCTTCACGGACGGATCAAAGATGGCCTATTGAGTCGGCGCGGGGGTTTTCTCGAATACACACGGTGTATCCAAGTCGTATGGTCACCCAGGTTTCGCCAGTGTATTCCAGGCGGAAGGACTGGCGATATTGCAAGTCTATCGATGGCTGGAGCGTGATTCGAGCCCCAAGCGTAACATAGCCATTCTGACCGACAGCCCCGGACATCTTTCCGGGGGGGGGGGCAGTGCAGATACGCGCTCAACCATTTGAGCGGCACGCTCAAGGTCACTCTCCTCTGGGTTCCCGAGCATAGGAACATAGAGGGGAATGAGCGGGCTGACGGATTGGTCGGCAAGGCTCTTGCTCTTGGCAGTCCCTCGGCGAATACAGTCGGTGTTCCGCTGACGGCTGTCGGGCCGGAGTCTACTCGCACCATCTAGCAGCCGCGGGCCTGAGGTGGCGAAGGCTTACAAGCTGTGCCACGTCAAGGAAAATTTGGCCCGCTTATAAAAGAGCCCGATCACGAGAGCTCCTGTGCCAGATGCGTGCAAATGCATTCAAGATAACGGCGGTCTGCACGGGGCACTAGTCCATAGGGGACCATGCCGCTAGGCTCGGCATACCCTACAACTCGCATTGCCGAAACTGCGGAGAAGGAAGGGAAACCCTTATGCACTTTCTCTGCAATTGCCCAGCTCTGGCTAGATTCAGGCTGTCGACACTGGGTAAACCATTCTTTGGGGACCTGAGAGAGATTTCTAGTTGCAAGGTCGGAGAGCTGCTTTCCTTCGTGAATGCTATGGGCTGGCTCTGAAGATCCGAGCCGGCTGGACTCTGCTTCCCTGCTCCCATAATAACAATCACGGTCTTAGGAGTTTGTGGCATCAAAATGGCGCACCAAAGCGTTAATTGGGCTCCTCGGAGCGGTCACTGATACCTGCCTACCTACCCTCCCGATATTTCGTAAACCACTCGCTCAACAGTGCTAACAAATATACAACAAGGACTTGTTAGCAGTGGAGAGTAGCGAGTGGAGAGCGAGATGAGATCTATTTTTCTTTTTGAAGCCCCACATTTTGAGCCCTTACTCCCTTGTATATTTTTCCCGATGTTTATTTTGAAAAGTACTGATTGAGCCCTTTTATTTGATTTCCCATATTATCATATTCTGGAGACAAACTTTATACTCCCGTTTCGCATATGTTGGGAGCCCCCTTTTAAAATAAACATAAACTGATGCCACTGACCACATTTCTTCAGCCATTTCTTAGTAAATTGGGGGTGACAGGCAGACAGACAGGCCTACGGATCAGTTTCAATAAGGTACCGCCAGATTAAATTCTACCATTGCACTTTCACTTCTTATTATTATTCCTACTTTCTAGTGGTGGTAACAATCATGCTTGAAGTTCATTTTGGAACTCCTCAACTATTCCTATGTTGATTACAGATGAAATTAAAGGGAGATTTCGCTGAAGCTGGAGTGTAAAGCCAAAGGGAAGATGAAATTTTAACGATCTTTATCCAAATCGAATGTCTAAGGATCCGGAACGGAATCGTTCAACCGAGTCTGAGTCTTTGCTAACACTACATACAATTCCACAATCACTCTACATAATCAACCACACTCCTTTGCCATCACGATGATTTCAAAAGATCCAAGGTTTCAAACGGGTCAGGATATTCTCAATGGAATACAGGATAAAATCTACAAAAAGAAAGAATGAGCTGAATGCCTGCCTTTTGTTTATAAATAGCACGCATGGATGAATACTTTATTAGGCGTTAGTAGTTCCACATAACTAACTAAACATGGAAAGTGCGTAAATATAACTTCAAATGAGGGCAGCAAAATAAAGAAAGTGAACGGTCCCCATAAAGGATGGTTTCGATTGATTTCGAGAAATAAGCCGTCTGAACTGCAGGTGAATCTAGGTATTCACCATATAGATAAATTCTTCTCCGCGGAGTTTTCCTAGAACTAGTCCTAAAGTGGATAGTTGCCTAGGATACATACGCGCAATATCTCGTCTCACGTATTATGATGAAAACTCATCCACCCCTTAGCTGGAAGATACCATTCACGCACAGAATTTTGCGTTGCTTTTGGACTTTCTACTTACGTCGAAGCGCCTAAGCTCTTAATGTTGCAGCATTTATGATATTTCTAGAAAGCCGAGAATTGTATGTATATTATATATATAAGTGTGTCATTATACTAAAGCCCTGGAGGGCATACTACTTAGACTAATAGGAATCGTGCAAGAACACTTTCCCGTAAGGACGTTGAGGATTCGAGATTTAGCATTTTTCTGTGTGTACGTCAGTTTCGTATCCAGCTTGAATTTTTTCCGCCCTGCATGTCTCATATGAATGTAATAAAATGTCTCTCGTAAAAATTTCACACGTAAATGATTGCAACATCTGTGACGTTCCGGGAAATGTGTATAAGCATCCATGTCCTTCTGTTTGAGAAGAATGTTAGAGGAAAAAGGTTCTCATCCTCCTTTTGTTGGGCTGCTTAACTAAGGCAATAGAAAGGACTCGTTAGCTGGGAGAGTTTATGTTGTTTTAATGGGAAATCCCTTTCAATTATACAAGTTCTCAGTGAAAGTGCCAAAATGTGGGAAAATATTACATTACACTGTGTGTATGAAAATAAAGAACTAGGATAAATTCCTCGCAAAGAATAACATTTCAATTCGACGATGAAATGGTTTCCTACAAACAATAACTATGTAGGATTGTCGTTACCGCTTATTTGCCGTATTTTTTCTGGTGTACATCCGCAAGTTACAAAATCCGTAACTAGGTAGGATCACTACGAGCCCCATTCATTCATAAGACAGTGGAAGGTGAATATCCTCTAACAATCCACCTTTTATTGTAGTGAACAAACAACGACTGCATTTACCCTGAGGTGAAGTGGTTTGTCTAAACGTTTCAGGAAGTTTGTGTTCTGCCATGGCAGCCATTCCGAGAATTGCATCTGGAATATCTTTCTCCATCAACACTTCTTTTGGTGCACATACACAGTTGTTAGTTGCATTTGCTCTCCACTTACCATTTACAGGAGCACTCCTTCCGTAATAAGACCAACAGAACAAAGTGGTAAGGAATGACACAAATACGCCAACTGACTGTTTGGTTAAGGTGCGTTTCGGTTGTTGGCCTTATTACAAGATATAATGTGGTGATGCGTGTTTGCTTTTCTATTGCAAATATGTTTACATTACTTGGTAGGGTAGGGTTAGGTTTCATTTCTAAGCGATGGGAGTATTTACCATATGATTGGTAGTCACACAACACATAGCGCTCGGATTTGTGCCGCAGAGAGCACATGGGTTACGCAGAAATTCCCTTAGATTCCCCCTGACAGCTTTCCTTTTGCAGGAATTGCCTTTCTCCAGATGGCATCTTGCTTTTGTAACATACATCGTGTTCAATTTAGCTATACAATTTAGTGAAGCTATTTAATGAGGTACGATCATAAATAAAGAATCGTCCGTCAACTTAAGTAATTTAGCGAAAAAGAATTTATTTATTTATTTGATGATACAGAAAAGTCAATTTCTATTTACATTTGTCTTCAGAAAGAGAAGCAAATAAGTGGGTTAAAGCTAAGGAGCCAAAAGAGTCAAGCTATAGGGCATTGTAGGATCGGAGAGTGAAAGCAGATGTCGAGCTCCAGGAAAGAGACTTCAAAATTGTCTGCACTGCGTGTACTACCGGAGCCGATGCGAAATATAATATCGGCGTTGGCAAAACAGTCCAATGCGCAATTATGGCGTTGTTAAGGCAAGTGAAAATTGAGACCGCGGCAACCACGGTTGTAAAGGGAAGACCAGACTATGCCGCAATATTCAAGGATGTTTCTAACAATGGAGTTGAAAAGTGTTAAGGCAGGGTCAATTGAGGTAAAGTCTGAGGAGGAATGTAGGATAAAACTATACATTTTAGAAGCGCGATTGCTAATGTCAAGGAAGTAGAAATTGAGACGAAGTATGCCATTGAAGATTACCGTACACCCAGGTTTTCAAAGAAGATTAGTAGTGATTGCGGTCCACCAAGAGAGTAGCAAAAGCGAATAGCACATCCAGTGACATTTGCTGACATCTAGTGTCAGTTTGTTAACCGAACACCAACGGAACAGAGTATTGAGGTTGGACTGCAAGAGAGCACAGTCCACCGGAGACAGACAGAAGCAAATAATTAAGGGTCGTCTGCATAAACTAAACACGGTAAATGAGGATGCAGAGGAGGTAATTAATAAACACGTAGAATACCGGAAGTTCGGCGCTTCATGCACGAAGGTTTTGTGTTCATTATATATGAGAAGCTTTGTATAGACGTTTTTCATTCGTACATAGCTAACAAAATTTCCAATTTTCAAGTTATACACATCTACATATTAAAAACAAATATTATCATTACCAACGATCTGAGGTCCTCCAATTCAAGATCTTTAAAAGCTGTCTGGCGTCCTGACCTACGCCATCGTTCCATCTTAGGCACAGCCTCTCTGGTCCTCTTCTTCTAATATAGATATTGCTCTTATAGCCTTTTCCTGGATCATTCTCATCCATACGGGTTAAATGACCCACCCACCGCAACCTGTTGAGCCGGATTTTATCCACAACCTGATGGTCATGTTATCGCTCATAGATTTTATCGTTATAGAGGCTGTGAAATCGCCCATCCTCATGTAGGGGCCCAAAAATTCTTCAGAGGATTTTTCTCTCGCAGTTTTGTTTGTTAAGAACCCAAGTTTCCGAGGAATACATAAGGACTGGCAAGATCAATGTCTTGTACAGTAACAGCTTTTCCCCTATAGTGAGACGTTTCGAGCGAAAGAGTTTTTGTAAGCTGAAATAGGCTCTGTTGACTGCCAACAATCGCGCAAATTTCATCGTCATAGCAGGATCAGTTATGATTTTCGACCCTAGATAGGAAAAATTTTCAACGGTCTCAAAGTGGTAGTCTTCTATCTTTATTGTTCTCGATTGACCAGTGTGACACAAGGTTGCTCGGTCATTGGTCTTTGGCGCTGACATTGTCATCATGTACTTTGTCTTCCCTTCATTAATGTGCAGTCTGAGATCTCGCGCCGCCTGCACGATCTTAATGAAGGTAGACTGTATATCTCGGGTTGTTCTTCTCATGATCTCGATGTAGGCCTTGAAGAGGATGGTGCCTCCCGCATTAACATCTGCATTGCGGATCACATTTTGAAGGGCCAGGTCAAAGAGGACACATGATAGGGCATCGCTTTGTCTTAGACGATTGTTGATGTTGAATGGTCTTGAAAGTGATCCTGCTGCTTTTATCTGGCCTCGCACATTGCTCAGGGTCAACCTACTCAGCCCTATCAATTTCGTTGAGATATCGAATTCTCTCATGGCCATGTATAGTTTTACCCTGGTTATGCTATCATAGGCAATGGTGCAACTGATGTCCATATTCCAACAGTTTTGCCATCGCTTGCAGCAGAGGGAGAATCTGATCTCTGGCTGATTTGCCTGGAGTGAAGCCTCTTTGGTATGGGCCGCTGATATTCTGGGCGCATGGGGCTATCCGGCCTAGCAAAATAGCGGAGAATATCTTATAGATGATACTCAGCAACATGATATCTTATTATTGCTGCACTGCATCATATCTCCCTTTTTATGTGTGGGACAGATAATGCCTCGTTGCCAGTCGTCAGGAATTGTCACCTTGAGCAACAGTTATTAAACCGCTTGGTGTAATTGGTCGCCTCCATATTTAGCAATTCGGCAGTAATTCCATCGGCTTCAGGCGGCTTATGGTTTTTAAGCTGATGAATTGCACGGACGATTTCTTCTATGCTTAGTGATGGGAGCATTTACCCGTCATCTTCAGTTGGTGAGACATCCAGCTCTTCGATATTTTGGTTGTTGAGCAGTTCATCGAAGTACTCACCCCATCGCTTAAATATGCCCATTCTGTTGGAAATCAGATTTGCCTCTTTGCGTCGACAGGGTGAGCATCGAGGTGTCTGAGGCTTCATCCTGCTGACTTATTGATGAAACTTCTGTGCGTGGTGCGGTTGCTCTATGTACTTCTCGATTTCAGATACTCCATAGCTCTCCCAGTCTTCCATTCACTGTTTATGAAGTCGCTTCCCCACTCGACGGAGTTCGTGATAGGCTGCTGCTCGTGCCCGCGTTCTTTGAGAGTGCAGCATTGCCCGGTATGCAGCATTCTTCTGTTCTTCTGTTTTCTTGCGGCTGGGGCCAATTATGTTTGTGGCTCTATCAATAATAATGTTCTTCAGGACTCTGTTAGCTGCGATTATTGCGGCATCCATTTTCCCCTTATAGGTGTTACGGAGAGCTGTGTTGTTGATAATTTCAGTATTCACTCCCACCTGATTATCAGATGGGATTGTAAGTGGTGTCTTAGTTCGAGTTCGGCACACTATGCCAGCGAGATAGTAATCTGAGGCTATTTTGGCGCCCTTATGTTCCGACATTCATTATGGTTGAGAGGTAGCGGCATTCAGTCAACCCGAAGTCAATTTGATTGAAAGTGGCCCCATCTCTAGAGGCCCATGTATGTTCGTGGACCGCTTTCCGTGCAAACCAGGTACTTCCCACAACCATTTCGTGTAATTCTAGCTGATTAATCCGCAGTCGGTTATCATTGTTATTGGGCGCCGACGTATCGCCTGAATACGGTCTCCGTCCCTACGTGACTATTAAGATCTGCAGCTTTGATTTTCATATTATACTTGGGACATGCTCCAAGGTTCCGCTCAACTCCCTCGTAGAACGTATCTTTCTCCGACTCTGCAGTCTCCTCTGTAGGGGCGTGAAAGTTAATGAGACTTATATTTCAAAATTTGCCACGAGCGTACGTTCCATGAATGAAAATGCGCAAATTGGTATTCCGTTTTTGTTGCCGGGTTCGTCATTGTTTTCCATCCTGTTCAACGCTCCGTTTTTCAGTTTTTCAGTGCAGAATGGTCAACCCTACCAAACCCCCGCTCTGGAGGACCAGTTGGTACAATTTGTCCCGTTTGTAGGCGCGGGAGACTCACCTTCGTTTTTTTCCATCTCCAGTTTTCCATTAAGAAAGAACTCCCAGCGGTCAGTGGAGATAGGTGTTGGTAGTAGAGCTGTTGGTGTTGGTTCAGCAGGCATTTCCCCAAGTTTTATGCTACATCAAGGGTACCAATCCACGTTTCGCCCTGGAACATACATTTCCCTTTCAGGTATGAAATGTTTTGTTTGTTCCTTATGTAAGTATATTTGGGTCCAGAACTATCTCATTTCTACGTAGCTCGTAATGTATATGTATATTTAGCATGTCAATCCATGCACTTTAGTGTGATGTTAGTATTCAGTATTTTGGGTTCCAGTAAATTTACACGAAAAAGCTGGACTTTAAGCTACTGTACCTTTATCAGTAATAGCACATTTTGATAGAACGTGAGGATATCATGCTCCGTAAAATATGGTAATATACAGTTACTAACTTTATTTGTTGAGGCTATCAGAATGGGTTGTATTTTGAGGCCTAGACTTCGCATATATGCATCACATCAGATTCTTCAATTGAATAGATTCTGAGAACGAGACGTGGTTCACTTTTTGGGGCACACACATATCAGAAATAGGATCAGTTGCGAAAAGTTCTAATTGAGCCCTTTCATTTGATACCCCACACATCTTATTGTACGAAAAACTATTTATACTCCCCTTTCGTATGTATGCCTTCAAACACAAAACTAAATTGCCCAACAAATTTCGTGGCAATAGGTGCAGCCGCTTTCGAGTAAATCAGGTGTGACAAACAGACATTGATTCAAATTTAGAAAGGTTTGGCCTACTACGGCTAAGTATAGAACACCAGAGGAAGGAGAGAAGGAGCGGTATAAGTAACCATGATAAGAAACTTTGCAGGAATGGTAGGTAAAACATCGTTGTAAATAGTATTGTACCTCCTGTCGTAAATTCCGGAGCAGTAGACGGATATTTTATGAAACCATGCTGTTCTTCCGTTATGAATGACCGAAATGCGCAACTAGCGAGGTGTTTATCTCGAGGAATTTAGAGTGAGAGGAGAGAAGGAGGTAAGACAGTAGTTGACAGCTAGAGTGGAGTCCTGGCTTTTGAGGACAGAGATAATAAGGGTCTATTTCGAAAGATGAGAAAAATAGGATTTTTCGATACTTTTGTTGAATATTATTCACAGAGTGATAGAAATGTATTGTTTACTGTTAACAAGGAAGCCCATCAACACCAAGTCTGACATTGATGGCAAGATTACCAATGGCGAATTCAACTGAAGAAGGATTAAAAAGAGGAATGGCGAGGGACTCGGAGGAGTCTACACCTAGAATAGGCGGGAAGGGCGCAGTGGTAGAGGAAGTAGATACGGAGGAGAAGTAGGAACGCAGTAGGCCACAGGATTGTTGTGAGGAGTTGACAGTAGAGTCAGCAATATTGATGGAAGAAAGAAAAGCTTGCGTGGGGTTGTGGGAACAGCGACTGTGGGGCCGAAGCAACATGAAGTCACCGTAAACAGGGGCGGCGTTGACGCTCAACAAAGTATTTCTTATGCGTTCTCTTAATCATATGCAGTGATTTGAAATTACCAAGGTCGGCGTCATTCTTAGAAGCCCAAAACTTCTTCCGCAGTGTATCCTTCAGGCCGACATTCTTATGAGTGTCTGAGGTGAGCCAAGTTTAGGTAAAAACGCAGAGAAGTAGGACAAGAAGGGACATAGACGGAAGGAGATTGGAAAAGATATTACAAAAATTACTAAGAGCTTAAACATATATTGAATTAATATAATATGTGATCCCGGTTAATTAAAGCTAACGAGAGGAGAGGGCGTGGTGAGGATCAATTTGGACATAAACGGATGTGCAAGGAAGTATGGAAAGGTGGCGCTTGTGCAAATTGGAAAGGAAGATATCGAGAGCGTAGGCCGACGAGTTTTTGGTGACATTGAATTACAGGGCAGAGGAAACAAGTCGGGAAACCGGAAGCTAGACGCTTCAGGTACGTATTTCTTTTATAAAGAGATTTGAGTGTGCATTTGTCCCAATAGTATGTAGCACGTAATATATGAATATATTATTTGGAAATATCCACATTCAAGTGATATTGACTTCAAAGGCTTGCACAGAAGCGACAGTTCTGACCTATTATAACTTTGTTAATAATAGTGCGATTTTCACCAATTTGGCAAGATCATGCTCTATGCTATAGAACAGGTATGGGTATGGACGGTATTTTGGAGCCCAGGCACCGTACAGTTGCAACCTCTTGATTTTTTCAGGTTTTTCGGTTAAGTAGTTTCCGAGAATGGGTCCGTTAAAGAAATGATCACTTTCGAACCCTCGCATTCTTCACCTTTCCAGCAAATGTCAAAACTAGGCCCGGCTTCGAAAAGAACTAACCGAGACTTTTAATTTGATACCCCACAACTGAGATCGGATTCGGAAAGTACTAATCGATACCTTTCATTTGATACTCCACATGACTATATTTGATGAAAAAAAAAATTTACACCTCCTTTTCGCATGTATGGGAACCCCCCTTGAATTCCACGTAAAAGGATGTAATTCACAATCTGCGTGCGCGTTCACAATTCCCACCTTTCTACCAAATTTGCTGTCAATCGCTATAACCATCTCCGAGAAAAATGCGTGTGACAGACAGACAGACAATATACCGATTTTAATAATAAAATTAAAAAGTAGAGTAGGAGGAGAGAGTGGAAGAGGTTGTTGGAAGGACCTGACAATCTAGGATGATGATGATAGGAGATCAGTTGAGCATGGGAAGGTTAAACTCCTCGCAGAAAAAGAAAGGGAGGGAAGGGAACCTGTCAGTTAGGAGTTCCGATAAACTGTCAGCAATTCTTTATACAAGTGAAAGGAGCCAGTGCGGAGGACTTATCTGTAAGAAACAATAAACGGGAGAGAGTCGGGCGGAGAGACAGGTAAGACAACGCAATCATAAAGAAAGTCAAAGGAGGTTTGGCGCAACGTGGAATTATTTAGACCATTTTTTTTATTGCAATTAGAACCTCATTGCCAGTGGACTTACGTAATGTTGACTCGTTCTCCTTTGTAGGATTTTTTTAGGAACTGCATAAAGATGCCAATGCCATTATTCCACCCCCTGAAGCACGCGCACCTATCTAAAAGAAAGTATTTTTCTGGTGATACGCTAGAGGGTGATTTGCACATCCTAAACAGAAAAAAAAATGGCATTTTAACGTTTAACGCGGCTCATAAACTAGGATTATTAAAAAATATCAAAAGATGAATTTTTGGTAGTTTGTTAATTTTTTTTTGTATATTTTGGAATTTTTTTCACGGCTTCTTTAATCGGAATTATCCTAGTTTGTGAACCGTAAAAATATGTCTGGAATAAGCCGTTAAAATTACAACGAATTTCGTTGGATAGATTTCGAGCTATGATGGCACCCGATTTTCAACATGCAGTTGCGAGAGGCTTTAAAAATTTAAATGTAATTATTATTATAATAATAAAATTTTAACTGGCCATTATTTGCTATATCTGGTCTATCAACGTTCGGACACTTCAGAAATATATAAAAAATTTTGGCTACAATTCTCGCTCTTTTGGCGATGTCAGTTAGCAATTCATTACGGCCATCTACATAAACCTGATATGTGACACCTTACCAGTTTAACACGGTAATTTTCGAACGACGCATTATATCTAAATACACTTTATAGTAAAAAAATCGATTTCCCGGACCCGGCAAATTAGATAACCCCTTTAAATATTCAGTGCGTTTTCTCTTCTCCGCAGATTAGATACTTTGGCATACTTATCTGCCCCTTTGTGTATGTAATTTATGTACAGCCAGCTATTATTGTTCACTTCTCCTAACGCCTCAAATATTGCGGTTATAGAATCCACAATTTTTTTAAACTAAAAGGACGATATGTTGTAAAATGAACTTACCTATAAGATACAGAGAAAGTGGGTAGGCACAATAAAAGCTACTGATCGAATTTTTTTCTTTTTAAATCTATCTTCAGATGCAACCCAATCCAAAATAATAATGACAGCGAATTCTTTATAAAGCGGAATGAAACCATGAAATTTGTCTGTTTATCCCGCCTGATTATTTCCATTTGTATTGCAAATCACATAACAATGTTATGCAGAAGCTCTAAGGATATGTAAAACACAAATTAGGACAAATGTTTACTACAAATCTCTTTGTCACCAAATCTCTAGAACGTTTATGTAGCTGGCAGAAAACAAAAGCGTATGCAAGCAGATCCCTACATCCTCATGTACATTTATTTTTGGATGTATACTGGGTACCATGAGATCTATAAGGATATACGGAAGTGTGCGCTTCTGCTACGCTTAGACAATACATTTTCGGCTTGGTGGCAGGTCGGTTTGTGAAAATGTGATGTGAAATGTAAATCGTATGCAATACGACGATGTGTCATGCAAGACACATTTGGTATTATTGCACAAATGGGGACGAAATTTCCCGTCAGTCATCTGATCAATGGAGAATAAGGCCGAGATCTAAACTCAAACTGGTTACATAAGGCTCACGTTTAACATGCTCCATACTTAATCTGAAGCGAAAGGTGAAAAGTGAAATTTATATGGTAATGATATGAGAAATTTTCCTGAAAATGTTAAGCACCAAATAAATTTTTGAAATGGGGTTACAGCATCAGCAGCTTATGTACGAGTGCTATATCAAAATGTATTATATCTTTAGTTAGAAACTGCGTTTACTATGCACCACAATTAAAGCAACATTGAAATGTTTACATGACCAAATTCTGATTTTCAAAAGGACTCAAGTCGAAAACTTTTCAAGTTTATGATGAAGATGAGTTCTTCTTAGCTTTACGAAAAGTTCATCTTTGATGTCTTTAAGAAAAAAGTAGAAAAAGTATCATCCTCCTGAAGGCAACTAAACAACATAAATTCGTTCTCTGATAAAAAACAATAGAAATTTCATTTTTAACCAGATTAACATTTTGTTTAATGACGTCCCCGAGCATTATCCCTGCTCACATTCAGCTTACTTTATTATAGTAGAAAGAAAGAAGCCATTGTTAAACGATTATCAGTAGTAAATATAAAGAGCTTTACAGTATTTTCTTGAATATACGACGAGGCATCAAAATTATACTTCTAGGAAGGTAAATGAAATGAATTGTCAGAACATTTCAACACTAGGTAACACAAAACAGCTTCGACTTATGCTATTTTTTTTTAATAATAGCATGATTTCCACCGAATTGACGTTCTGGCAAACCCTTAAAAAATAGTAATACAAAACCCCCCCCCCCCCCCCCATCATGTTATTAGTATAACTCCACTGCTCACAGTACTATTCTCAATAAAATCGAAAAAAGGTCCGGAACCGGGTATGCAAGGGCTTTCCTTTATCCGACGAATTCATTCATTCATTCATGTGTAGTTAGTAGGGACCCCTTGGGGACTGTCCCCAGGTATTTGAGGAGAGCGATCAGATCCGAGTCTGCAATGATACTCATCTGAAGTGGATCTAGCTACGAAGTCGCATCGAAGGTTATCTGGTACGTTGAGAAATGTGATGGCCGCGTGTGACCATATGCTCCAGGAGTATTCCGGGGGGATGTGGTTTTGACTCGATTGTTTACGGTTGGCCTTCTTGTGAGAGTTTCATGGTAGTGGTGTTTATATTGCGGACAGAAATTCTGGTGTCATATCATTCCAATACGTGCAGTCGTTTCCCAGAAAAGCTCCTTTGACAGACTGTGATCCAATTTAAATACGCATCCGTCGTTTATGTCAATTTGGCAATTTGAATTTCCAAATTTTTACAAAATTTTATTGGTATTGTTACTTGGCTATTTTTTGACGAAATTTCGAAAAATTGTAAGTCAGATGCTCGGGAGGGGGGCAACAAAAAAAAGTGTTTGCACAATTTGACACATATAGAGAAGCGTGTGTAATTTCCGCATTAAGGCATGAATATACTTCAGCTGCTTATGCAGGCAGTAGTAAGATAACAGAGTTAGTGCTACTTTTTGTCTCGCTTACTTTGTGCGAAATCATGGCGACCTGTTAGGAGGTAGACCTACTTTAAAAAAAACTGTGGCCTCATATTTAGTTGCATGTCATTAGATGAAGTCGCAGTATAAGTCACCGTATTCAAAAGAAATTTTTTTTTGATATTTTTATGGAAAATATTCGATCCGGATGATGATGAAGACATTGATGAAAGTGGTAATGATGATCCCGACTTTGATAACACATAAAAATGGGATAGGTGTAGATGATATCATAGCAGAAAAATTATGGTACTGAAAAATGTGACAAAGAGGTACTAAATAGTACTCTTATCTGAGCGTATATAGGTCCAAATAAGAAAAAAAAGACATTTGAGTGCCTCATTAGTACGTAGCACGTAATATATGCATATATTATGTGAGAGTATCAACTTTTTTTTTTTTCAGATTTTTCGGTTGGGCAGTTTCTGAGAAAAGCCCCGATAAATAAATGATCACTTTCGACCACCCGCACTCGCCACCTTTCCAACAAATAAATATCAAAAATAAGAGCTTGGGAAAGTACTAACCGTTGAAATAACGCCAGGCGCGAACTAACCTGCCACGAATTAAATAAGTAATGATTTCGTAAAAGAAAAGAAACGGGACACTTAAAAAACACTCCCCAAAGCAACCTCCGCAACCCCCCGGGGTCACCAAGCTCAGTAAGTGGTTCATTAACCGAGCGTTGTTTACAAAATCACCAACCGAGTTAGTCGCACAGCATATTACAAAGATCTTTCTGATAAAGTAGATACTCAGACGAGTGATTTATATCGACTTATCGAAAACTGAAACCAACATGGGATATCAAAAATATCTGTTGTATTTATAATAAGAAGTCTAATTTGCCACGGTGGATGATGGCGGAAATACTTCAAGTAGATTTCAACCTCATCCATCATTTTCTCACGTATTGCCGATATTTGGAGCACGAAAGGAGTTAAATAAGCGATTTGCACCTGGTACTGCAACAGGTTTTGGGGAAATCGCAGGTGGACTCTGGAAAGCAAAGAGCTGGGACCTATCACTGTTCTCTGTTCTACAATCGCGTCTTTGAGGAGAGCAAAGCACCATATGCCTGATAGGCAAACACAACAACGATTTATAAAAAGAAGGGCCGTTTAGAAGAATATTCAAATAATATTTTGATTCGGTTGTTATCCCATATCCTCAAAATATTTGAAAGCATTCTTGGCAATCGCATTTGCGATATCATTCAAATTACCGTGAACCAAGCTAGATCCGCCAAAAACTGCGTAGCTACTGACGCAAAAAGAGGCTTTGCGATTACTCATGGAACAACACCATTAAAGGTATCTTCCTCTCTATACTCTATTCCTCAATCTAGGGAGGACGTTTGACTGCATGTCATGTAAACTCATCTGGTATGCAATAAAAATATACCTTATGCCGAAGGAACTCGCTCGCTGGATTAAATCCCATTCAATTTTGGAAGTTCGAAGTGTAGCTGGCATATCAAAACCATTTCATGTGTTCATCAAGAAAACGTCTTCCGCCACTCCTCTTTATTCTTGTCATGACGTGGACATCTAATAAATAGCACCATACATACTCCCCTATCGGGATGATGTATCCTTAGCGTGTCGTAACAAAGCTGATTTTAAGTAACTGCAGTGATTACCTCATCCAGCACGGTCCCCAATTGAATCTGATATAACAGTGTTTTTGACCACCGACCAGGTCGACCTTTTCCAGAAATCAGATTCACGCTTCAAGGATCGCCATATGTAGTCATAAAAGCATACAACACCGGATTCTCTATTTCGAACATATTTAACAGCTGACGTGAATAGTTTAGAAAAAGTTGGGAATAACGTAGAGATTGATAAAGTTTGCAAGATATCATAGGTAAATTGCGTGAGCAACAGGTCTAGAAACTTCAGCCACTGGAAGAGAAGATGATCGTGCGTTCATTCAAATTCTATAAAATGATTTAATGGGAGACGACCAAGTCCACTGTCTTCGCAGATACTGGAAACCAGTATTCGGTTAAATAGAATTTGATTAAAACAATTGACGCATATAGCTCTTAGGGCAGTGCTGATAATTTAGAGACAACAACAAGTCTTCATCGTTTATTATACCACACGTATTCGAAAAGAAGGGTGGTAGCTCCTGGCAATATTTTAAGCATTCTACTACAACTGATCGCCTCACGAGCTAATTCATGCATTTTAACATGGTCGATTATACGTTTATAAAAGCTCGAGGTATTCAACAAAAAAAGCCATGAAATACGAGCTAAAGGATATCGGCAACCAAAATGTGAGCATAATCAATAAGACCGCCCTCAGTAATATTATGATGATTACTTTAATGCCCAGTGGCAAGAGGAAAATGGTAAAATTTCTTCATTGGATTATTCTTAATTTCTAGAAATATTCCCAAGTTTACAACGCCATCCCAACAACAATCCATTAAAATTTTTACTGTCTTCAATTAAATTGTATTTCTTCGTCTCGTTGCTTTTGTTGCCACTTGCAATTGAATTCATTATTATTTTTGTTCATTCAATGGGGAGGGTGCACGCCCGCTGCAAGCATGGCCCCACTTAGTCACAAATTCAGGGTCGAGAAAATTAAAACTGGCAGATAGTGATTCTGATTTAAATAGTTCAATTTCAATTGATAGTTAAGTTCCCTCTAAAGGCCATGTGGTCGCCCAAAATTTAACGACCAAAATTGCTTTCCTTATCTCAATTATTTCATTACCCCGACTGCCCGACAATATGTATTATAAAGCGTGACCTTGAATTAACAAAAATGCACAACTCACTAATATGTTATGTATTTTTTTTATAGTTCCAAAATATAACTTTTCCATGGAGTTCTAAACGGAAACTTATTGAGATCATTTTCTAAATTAATAATAACTCCACTGAACTTATTTAGCGATAAAAATAGGACAATGCCAATTTTCAACATATTAAGTTGTACCCAGGTATGCGCATTATGGTGATCAAAAATGATCTATGTTTTCCTCTCTGATCAATCCAAGCATTCCAAATTTTAGTGCACCTTTGCGTGTGAAATTGTACCCATTTTTCAATTTGGTAGGTAGTGCTATCTGGAATCTAATCTTGTCTTGAAGTTTTAATAATTTAAGAACCATCTAACTGCAATTTTGCAGGAAGCACAGCAGGCTATAAAGTGTGATTCTTTAAATTAAGCATTAAGCAGAAAGGTGACAACAACCATTCTTACCTTCTAGAATAAGTAACAGAGCAGGATAAGAATGGAAAATATTCCTTCCTATTTTACCAAACTCCATATATGTACATACATATCAAAGACAAGTATTATGTTCATCGTAAATAAACTTTGGAAACTTTTAAAATTTCCTTCTTAGAAATTGTTTCAGAAAAAATAATTAAAACAATATTTCTATATAGAATTCTTCACACAAAAACATAATTGAATGTAAGGAAAGAAACTTGGCAAATTTTGGGTAGAATTCGATTTTGTTTATAATAAAATTACAGTGACTGTATAAGACACTTATCAGTATCTCTCTCTATGAAAAGATATCAAGTGTCTACACCAAAGGAAAGGGATTTTTACTTGCACACCGACGACTTCTATAGGACATCAGGACCTTTGCCAGCTGCATCCTATTGACACTACAGCAAAATCTTGAAACAGGAACCACGATCTAGAATGCCATCGATTTCAACGAACGATAATAATAATCAGTTCATTGTCAAAGTGAAGACCTCGAGATTAGGGCAATCAAAAACTGAAGATGATCACTCACCAAGTCACATATGCGCGTATAAATGTAAATTAGATAGAAATATGTTATATATCCTTCTTTAACTCCTTTTCAACCTGAATCTAGTAGTGACAGCTATGGAATTGGCTCCAAATCCCAGTTATAATAACGACAGCATAAAATGATCTTATATCAAATGTGGTTAGCAGTAGAAAATTATAATCAGTCGCACGAGGCCTCTAAAATTTAAAATAACTAGCCAGGTTTAATCAAGAACAGTCCGCCACCTTGACTACGGATGTCTACCACACAAATGTCTATTGATTGGACTGCAAGACGAGTGTTAATAGCATATTACCCAGCTCTAAAAACAATGTCAATTTCTATGCATATTTCATAAATTGTCCAACCTTAGTTTTGTTTAGTTTAATATCACAGAAACAATTGATTTGGGTGGAGTTTCCTGACCCCATAGTTAACATCTCATAATGAAAATTTTGCGGGACCAGATTTATTGTGAACTCATCCTAAACTATCCAGACGTGACTTCTCAACAATTTCGGCCATTATCAAAACTGGAGGAGATGGTGTTCGTGTTACAGCATTTTTGAAATTAACTAATGGAAAACTAAATACCAATGAATAGATAGCCTTTCAGCTCGATGCCTACAAACTTTTAGGGGTTAGGATATTTACTGTACACCTACAGTCGATTTCTTGATAACGTGATTTGTGATGGCAGCAATATTACTTATCTCTTTCCGGTTGTGTGTACATATTGTTATATATGGAGTATTTCCCAATGATATTATCGACATTTAGTTACCTGCAATAAAAACAATATATTAGTATTTATCGGATATTGAAGGGTTAAATGAATGATATAAGTTAATTATGTATAAAAACACTCAACGACAATACCATCGCAATTTTCTTATTTTCAACGAAATAATGTAATCTTCAAAAGAAGTATTTAAAATGAAAACTAAGCAGTCAAAATACAATCTTGAAGTGTCATTTCGATCGATTAAGATAGACGATACTATAATAGTTATTAATTTGTGTGAATACAACTGCAACTCACAATTAGTTATTAATTATTTCGTGAAGTGACATTAAAAATACTAATTTACAAAAGATTAAATGGGGCGATGAAAAAAGAAATTATCATCTTAAAAGATGAAAAATTGCGACATTGCAAAACATATTGAAATCCATCCATCATCAGTGGAACGGTTTTTAAAAGAATACTACCAAACTGGACAGCTCACAGGCCTGAACTACCCGGGACTACCTCGGATGCTTAGTTTCAAGCATGAACCTTATTTAAAACGTTTATGTTTAGCGGATTGGCATATTTTTGCATCAAAACTTAGGGATCGATTCTTGAACGCTTCTACCGATCATACAGCGTCAGAACAATTCAAACAATGCTATGCGGCATGGGTTTGAAATCTATGCTTTTAACGCCGAAAATGCTATCGCGCCAGTGATTCCCAGAGAGACGCAGCTGTGAAGGAGCCATAATGTATCAAGAAATTGGAGCCATTTTTATGCTAAAAGGCTCTGTGGATGTAGAAAAGTACAAAACATTAACGAGAGAAGAAGTGATATAATCAATCCAGCAGTTTTCGCAAGGATTCCCAGATATGTTATCTTAACATAATTCAGTGCCTTTTTATCAAGGAGAATGTGTAAACACCTCTTGATGGTAATTCTTTTTAATTATATAAAAACAACTGTGGGTAAATTCCACAATTACGTGATCAACAAGTCTTGAACGATGTTTACAGAATAAGAAATGGAACTGCTGAATAAAAGTTGGAGTTATACCCTAAAACCCAGCTTTCGAGCAGAAAATACAGTGATTGATATTGGAGCTATCAAATTTATGGCAAGCGACGTGAGAGAGGTAATAAGAGAAGCTCAGATCGTCAAACGCCTCGAGGAAAAGCCTGTCTATTATCTTAAGGCTGATAAAGGTAATTCCATAGTAATTATGGACAAGAAATAATATGAAGATACAGATCTTGGATGGATGGATGGAAGAGCTCACAGGAGGAACTTATTATGAATTGCCCTGTCGGCGTCCATCAAACGAGTGGAAAAATACTAAAAGAATGCTCACTGGTTGTGACCAATCCGTCTCAATTACGGATGCCGAATCCTTCCCTGCGAAGAATTAGATGCCAACCTAAGGTCCATAAGGAGGGCAATGAGATGCGGTAAATTATCGCAGACTCTAATTCCCCCACATATAACATTGCAAAGTGGCTGGTTGATGAGTGTCAAAATCTAGCAACCACCAACGGAAAATATGCTTTTAAAATTTGAGATATATCAATGATATCTTGACAATTGTGCAGAGAGCCAAGATAAACACCATGTTGAGCACTATAAATGCAATAGACCCGAAAATAAAATATAATAAAATAATAAAATATAAATCGGTTGACTGTCTGTTTGTCTGTCCATCACACGAATTTTTCTCGGAGACTGTAGCAGCGATTGACACCAAATTTGGTGGAAACTGTGAACGCTCACGCATACAGTGAGTAACATCCTTTTGCGTCGAATTTAAGGGGGATCCCCATACATGCTACTAAAAACCGATGAACACTTAACGAACTATCCCTTGCACCTCGTTCCACAATATCGACCAGATATTATAAATAGTGTCGTGCTTTATTGCTGCAAAACTTCATGATTCCTTGATAAACTTAAGGGGCTCCCCAGGCAATTAAAATATACTACTAAATATAGTAATGTACTATTATTAACTTTATTTGAATAGATATCGGCGTGGAGCCTAGGTGTAATTTCCATGGGCCACCATATTATTTTTCAGATATTTTGGTTGGGTAGTTTGTAAGAACGGGCCCTTAAACTAAGTGAACTCCGCACTTGTCCCCTTTTGTCAAATCTTGTTTGGGAACCATTACATTTAGCGGATAGCTCAGGCTTTCCCGTTTGCATTTATTTCCCAAAGGTAAAAAAAAGGATTGGGAAGCCCGTTTAAAAGATTCTCATGTACGTTACGTAACTAAAACTTTTTTGAAGATTGGATACAATCCGTTATATAGTTCTGATCGCATATCTTGGCAAACAATGTAGTTTTGTGACAGATGATTTAGGTACACTTGAAGTATCTAGTCATAAACTACACATCCCCAGCCTTATTTAGTGATACCGCGTACATAGAACATATCGACGTCGATGTTCCACTATATAGTTTTCTTAACATTTTCACGTGCTAGATAGCTAGCTATTTCTTGGGTGTAGTGTTGATTTACACATTAGTGATGATCTCACCTTTGGTCCCCTCATTCATCAGTAACTATTTATTCGGCGGCCTATACAGATGGTAGATTGCCCATCAAGCGAAGCCTTGAATTTCTTCTTTAGGTCGTCGTGTTTGCATTTTTTGCTGTATAGTTCGAATAGCAATCCTTTATCCTTTATCTTATTTACATCGCTTTAGCGCTGAGCTCTTCTGTTGGAATTATCATTGCTTTTAGTCGATTTCGTTCCCATAGTTTTCTTTAAGTTTAGTTCAAAGTCCGAATAAGATCCTCTTAATTGTCAGTTGAAGTGTGCTGATTGCAGGAGAAAGGGACAAAGAATCAAAAGCTACAGAATAAAGAGAAATGAGAGAAGTTCAGACTCGCTATTTCAATATTTATTTTCTTTATTGTCATTTCCTTCCAAATACCTGACTTATAGAACCATAACTAAAATAGGAAGGAAGTAAATAATTTATTCAATTTGATGTATATTTTCCACCTGAAATTTTCACTCAAATTACCTTATTCACAAGTATTGCCATTCCGAAGAAAAGTTCCAGAAATTTGACTGACTGACTGACCATTTAGGATTACCTAGAGTCCTACTTTATAGCAATATATCATATAACACAACCACATATTAACCCTTTTTTTCTGACAAAAGAGTAGAGAACCAAAAGTCAAAAGTTCAAAAGTCTACAGATTTGCTTTACACAATAGTTCTTTAAGGACGCGGTGTGACTATCCCTTACTTACTTTAGATAAATTCGTCACATCCCATATACGAGTAACTCTGGTAGAACAGGGGGGAGTCAATATTCATGTCTCCATTACCGGTCGGTAAAGTTTCCAAAAAAGGGAAAGATTTTTTGCTGCCAAAAGGAAGAAAAAGCTGCTTAATGTATCCCACAATAAAATTGTGGCTTTAATACCTTTGGATGAAAGGGGCGTAGCTATATATTTTAAGCAAGGCTATGTATCTATGTGATTGATGTTATTTTTCTAATGCTATTATTACTTGATTGTTTTAGTTCAAGGCAGAATCTTTCAACAATCTGACTACTATCGAGCTGTGGGAAAATTTTCTTACTCAACGTTGTGAGTAAGCTTAAGAACGCACACATTAACATACCCGAAGCATGCAATACCGAAACGAAGCATCCTAAGACCCTTATATCTGTCACCACAATGACATATAATAAGAGGCGTCAAGTTTTACAAGAAGAACTTCAGCGAAGGATTGCGGCCCGACTGTTATTCATCACCGACTCTATCCTGGATGGCGTGTGAAAAGTCAATAGATAATGACGTAATTGGATTGCATAAATGATATTTTGCCAAGAAGACTATATACAGGAGGAGCAACTCCAGCGGCAAAGGGGCACGGAATCTCATTGTGCACCTTTCGAGTAGGGATGAATTAGGCAAGTGGCCCGAGAACCATGCATATAATGTAGTATGTAGTCTAGTTAGTATGTCGATGTCGTCTAGATGGTTTTCTTATATGTGTTTCCTCATCTTATCCCAGCAGGAAACGAATGCAACTGAAACATTGATCTTGGATGCATCTACTTATTTTCTCCTCACTTCCTAGGTTAGCAAAAATTGATATGTTGCCGAGAATGTTGCGCGTGTTTGCTTCCACCAAGCTTCCCATAGAGGAATTTTGAAGCATTCGCTTAATGATCTCATTAAGATCCAGTACCATTAATCCGTAATGAACCTTTAAGGAGCCTTTGGTTCCCGATGGGATATGGGAAGCCATAAACAGCTATGCAATATCTATTGTTATGACAGATGTTTCCATGTGCTCGCAGAACCAACCACGTGGGTGTACACCAACGCACTGCATGTCGTACCCGGCACTAACACCAACGTTTATATACGGAATTTTAGTCACGCAACTTCCATCGCAGACCGGTTACAGTTACGGTGGGCGGGTCACTTAATCCGTATGGATGAAGATGATCCCGCCCGGAAAGTCTATGAGGACGATATCTATGGTAGAAAACGAAGACGAGGTAGACCCTGCCTGAGATGGAGCGACGGCGTAAGTCAGGACGCGAGACAGCTTTTAGGGATATCGAAGTGGTTGACTTCGGCGCAAAGCTGGGATGTCAGGAGATCCTTATTAAGGCAGGCCTAGACCGGATACCAGTTGTTGATGATGAATTTCCGTGGCGGTCGAAGATGTGCAAGGACTTTCCGTCTCTCTAAAATTGTAAAAAATACACTGGGAGTTGAATTTCCTGTATATAGTCTTCTTGTATTTCGCCAATTTTATCTCAAAATGAAAATAAAGGTGAAAGAAAAACAAACGCCATTAAAATCAATTTTTCTAATTGGGCAGGTCATTCTATTTATTCTTATAAAAATAATAACAAAGATTTTAAATAATATTTGCACCTATCTGTTTAAATATGTAACGTAGTTCAGAAATAGCGATGTAAACGATAATAATTACCACTCAAGAGTTCCGTGGTGTCGATGTGTTAACAGGCTATTCTGTTTTGCCAAAATTTGTGATGCATCGATGTATCATGGTTTTCAAGTAACCGTAATAATACGAGAGATATTTTCACGATTTTCCCCTATAAGCAAAAGTTGACTCTGCGACAGGATTAAAGCGAACATTAAATTGAAATCCAATGAATCTACAGAAAATGTTATTATTATCACGATGCATTGGCCTAGATTTAATGAAGTTATTCTTAACAGCCTCCGAATAAATGAGTCATGTTTGAAGCTTACATTCATTCCTGTTTCCCTAACTTAAACCTGGTGAGATAAGTTCCATATAGTAATTGGATTCGACACAACATGGCTTGGAAAAGGTATTCTGTCGAAAATATTACTGACTCATTTTGCAGTAATCTCGTATGTGGTAGACAAAAAAACATATAAGGGATGTGCTACGACGACAATTCAACCATAAATGGTTAACCATGACTCTGATACATTTTGCTTGGATTTGGAGTAATTTCAATGATGGCGTCGTGAGGCAAGATAAATGGCCTAACGCAAATGTGACAGATATATAGACATAAAACAAAGATATTAGAATACTCATACGATCGAAAATTATAGCGAAAGTTAAGCAACAAGTAAACAAAATATTTACAATATTTCGCCTGGTATCAGATTGTCACAGATGTATTTTCCCGCTTCCCGCTTCACAAAAAGTGATAGTATTCTCACTGTGATTCTAACACTCGTTTTGATTAGATTCAAGCAATTCCGCCTGTTCTATGAGCACTCCATGAACTGTGCAATGTAAAATGTACTATTAACATAGAGGTAATAGCCACAAATAGACTTGGAACGTATTAAAGAACACCTTGAAAGCTTGATCGACAAAGAGCAGGCTAGTTTTCCCTTTTGATTATTATACACTGATCATATGAACACCTTTGGGATCACTTCAATTAATTTGTGGAGTTTAGCTCCACGCCTCACGTACATTACGTTAATTTCGAGATGACTGTCAACAGCGCTATATATACTTGGTGTAGGAGAGGTATTTCGAAGAAGCTAATAGCTCATCAAGACTCCTTGCATCCTCAACAAAAAACAATAGCTATTATCAGGGCTATATATGATGATGAAAAATACCCCATTTTGCATTGAGGTAAAATCTGATAGTAATTTGATGTCCAAAGCGGAACCCGATAAGGCTACATATGTATAAGCCATATTAAGGTTTTTTTGTGAAACGAAGTCTTATTAAAATCCCTACAATGTCTGTCTGCCTGTCATACCCGATTTACTCGAAAACGGCTAGAACAATTGCCACAATATTTGGGGGATATCTGGAAGTTTTGTCTATGAATCCCTCTACACATAGGGTGGCGCCACTTTGTATTGCATTTGAGGGGAAGGATCTCAATACATGCAAAAGGGGAGTGTGCAATTTTTTTTACTGAACATAGTCATGTGGGGCGTCAAATGAAAGGGATCGGTTAGTACTTTCGAAACTGATCTTATTTCTGATATTGGGTGAGTGAGGGCACAAAATATTTGTCCAAAAAGTGAAGTCGGTCTCGTTTTCAGAACTTATCCTGCCGAAAAATCTGAAAAAATTCCTGATAAAGCACCCATATAAAATCCAGGTCTCAAAATAAATCTCATTCCGATAACTGCTCATTTTACCCGGAAACTCTGTATAGTTTCATTCTAGAAGTACAAAATTTGGCATTGGTAAAAATAAGGCATAACTTTGGTAAGTTTGAACGAAATCTAATTATTATTAACAACATTTCAGGTAAATTTATTGCACTCTAAGAGATGTATGATGCCATCATTATATAGAGTGAACTTTTATGAATGGCGGGATCCATGAGGACATTTTAGTTTTTTCTTTTCTAGCCTTTTCTAATTATTTATATATCAGTATAAATTATTCGAGACAGACATATGTATGAATACGCAAGTGCTAATCAAGTTTACGGTATTGTCTAATAGAACAGACACGTCGGTACCAGTCATATTTACTTCACGTACATGTATGCATGCTTTTGTGCACGGAGTAAAGTGGCAATACGTGAAGATGCGTTAGATCAATTTTGGATGAGCAACGTTTGTTTATTTGGGATTAGCACAATATTGATGTCTTTAATATGTATGTGCATATGTATATCTGGAGTTTAGCACTTAAGGAGGTCATCCCGTGTGAAGGCCGTCTTTTTTTGCCTTTTTTTGAAAAAATATTTTGGAGGACTGAATAAAGATAGAAACGTGATTTTTTCAAAATATGTTTATGGATATCTTTAGTATATGTGATAAATTTTCCAGCTTGATATCGTAGCTAGTTTTTGGAATACATGTCAATTTATGCACCCATCTACAAAAAAAGGTGTTTTTCTGCTGCCACGCTGGAGGGCGCTGTGTTTATCTGAAGAAAAAAAACTAAACTGCGTTTTAATGTGGACAATATTCTACGGTCCGCAAACTAGAATAATTAGAAAATATTAAAAGGTAAATTTTTGGTGGGCTGTTAAACTTAATTTTTTGAATTTTGGTGTTTTTTACGACTTTTTTTATGAATAAAAAAAAACTACCCATCCGATTGCAATTATCCTAGTTTGCGGACCGTAGAAATATGTATTAAAGAAGTCGTGAAAATTTCAAAGAATTTGGTTGGATAGATTTTGACCTATGGTGGCAGCCGATTTTCAAGATGCAGTTTCGAGAAAAACGCATTTGAAAATTTAAATGCCATTATCAACAGTAAAATTTTAACTCAGCATTAATCTGCTATACCTGGTCCATAGAGAGTACCCTCCGTTTCTTCAAAAAGGTCCTGTAAGGCCGATTGTTGCCCTCTGGTTTCAATTCTGGCTCTTTTAGAGAGGTCAGTCGATCGTCGTTCGGGCCGCCAAATTCGCGCTTTTTTACGGCGGTCGACATAAACCTGACATATGTGACCAACTTGACATCCCATTGTCACTAGGATTTTGAGAATGCCATTGAGTCCTTCATTGAAAATAATTACAGCCAGAAAAGTGACTATTTCTACATCCTTGGCCCCAGAATGAGGGTGTTTAGGAGCGAAAGTCCAGATCAATGCATTTAACGACTCATTGTTCCCATTCTTTTCTCGACATGTCCTACCCATTCCTTTTTTACTACCACGTATATTTTATTGTTTGCAAAAATTTGCAAAATTACCGGAGAAAACTCCTGCAAAATCCAATATACAATATACAAAACTTGTCGCAATTCGAACATCCATGTTCATGCTTGCTAAAAGTTACTTTGCTGATGTTGATGCGAAGTCCTTTTTCTTCTCTGTTAAGTATCGATTCCCATGAAATACTCGTTTTTTAGTGCGAGCATGACGTTGAACGGTAAAGCAATCTCCCTTCGTACGATCCATTTAAAAAAATCACTGAACACACAAACAGCACAATACTTACTACAAAATATAATTGAGTATAGCTTGAAAGCCTTTCAGTGCTCACTCTAGACTGGATTATCCTTTTTATTCTAAACAGCAAATAAGTTTAGACAATTGATTGGTTTTCTATATTTTTATATTTATAGCTGTGTTCGAATTTATAAGGCTCAGGTAAAAAACTACCAGGTAAAAGAAGATTCGATGCTCTTTCTCATCGAGTACTCTAGCCGCGGCTGCAAACTCCTTACCTGTTTAACACTGTAATTTCTGAACGACTTGGAATATCGGAAAATCCCTTTGCCCACATATTCTCCACTATATATAGATACAATTCATGCAAAAAAAAATCGATTTCTCCAACCCGACACACGGAATGACCCCCTTAATGACGGAATATTTTGCATGTTTAGCTATGTGCGAATGGAAAACCGTAAATAGAAAGTTCCTCACATAAAGTGCCGTCCACATATTTGCCAAGGCTTGACAGAAAGTCTCAACCGCAAGCGTATGAACAGGGTGTTTGCGTTGGTACTACCGCTTGTTGTTGATTTGGCGTATCCACACACTTGCTAAGTCTCAACACACAGTCGTGATGCAAACGTATGGACAGTGTGTTTTGTCTGATACGTGTCCGTCCGCTAGCACCTGCCGTCGACCCGATCGAGGATCGATTTTCTGGTAAAAATCAAAGGGTATGTGCATATGTGTGCAAAATGAATACTGATTTCTTCGGACTTCCGTTACCCTTCTTTCCTTCAACGGAGTAGATGTCACAGAAAGGGACTGCAAGATGCCGAATTCCTTATTGATTATTATTAGCTACTCTCTAACTAGAGTTTTTTGCATCGCCTTAACGATAAGGTGTTTCATTTCCTCAGACATTATTTTCGAACAACATAATAAATCAACAATAAACTAAGAAAATTACTTTGAACACTTTACGTGTTCGCCTAATAAAAAGACGAAAATAAAAAAAAATGCTGTCTTGGTTTTTCTACGCAAAAACTTCTGTAGCAGTCATACACCGTACAATCCCAATAATGCATACATGGATTATTCGTATTTCCGGCTAATTCGTACAAATTTTCCGCTATTTTTTGGACATTAGGCCTTACTTGTTTGACAAAGAATTTTATTGGAAACAGATCATCTACCAATAAAGTGGCTTCATACTTAATATACAGAAAAAGATATTAGTCCCCACCTCCAATGCTGGTTGGTCTCCCTAGGGGAGTACGATATGAAAATCGAACCCATAAAGGGTAAAGAAAATGTAGTTGGTCATATCTTAAGTCGTTTAACAGCAACAATAACGAAATAAATCTTTCAAGTTCTGATGTTGAAAGCTTCAATCTAAAAGATCTATTCGCAGATCCGCAAAATTTCGATACTCTTTCTGAAGTTGAAGCTAATGCCATTGACTAATCAATGGAAATTAAAACAATTCACCCTCAAGAAAAAAATGTCAATGGCCACATATCAATTTTAGAAGCCGGGTTCAATATATTCAAAATCCACATAATCTTAAAACAATGTGAGGATAAAGATTTGAGTGTTCCATTAATAATAGAAGTAAATATGATGAAAAAGATGTAGATACAGGCGTCGTGGACAATATACTGAGAAAGTATATTAGCAAAGTTAAAGTTGGATTTTTTTCAGAATTAAACGACCACCAATATAATAGACAACAACAAATCTATTCCGCATTATCCATAAAGTGAAGTTCGTTAAATGTAGCCATTTTGCATTAAATGTGACAGATGAAGAAGAATTGAACAAACAAGGCCTTATTTCACAAAAACGAAGGTATTAAATTGATAATCTATAATCCATACTTAAAAGCAGTGGTATACAGAATAATAAACAATTGTGACATATGTATAGCAGACAAGAGACACTTTCATGAAGGTATACTTTTGGATGAAATGATTAAATTAAACATAATAAAATCTCAAATTGAAGCATTTCGACAAAATATTGCGTCTGTTAAATCGGGAATACTGAATCCCAATGTATTAACTAACGAAGAAATGAGACATCACGACATAGACTTTAACAAACTTACCAATATCAGACTAGGAGTAGCTAAGTTTATAAACGAATCTATTATATTTACAATTTAATTGTAAATATAATAGATACCTACTAACGTCCAAAAGATTGACAAACAACTGTTAATAGCTACCCCAACAACAGAAAAGAAACAAATGGATGAGTATCTGGTATATTTTATAGAAATTAATAACCAATCATGCACCTATCAATCAGAAAAAACTGAAGGAACTGCAACAAGGTAGAAACTGTGTATTTAAGCATAATTGCAAATATGTGAAAAAAATGGAAAAGAAAATAATAGAAATAGAAGACGATATTTTGATTCTCATTAATATGACAAATGAAAAATTAAACAGTTCATGTGACAATCGAAATGTACTTATGGATGGAAACTACTTTGTACATTTTCAAAACTGCAATTGTGGCTACTATCACATTTTGATATTGTAAACATAGAAAACTAAAAATCTAAATTATAAACAAGATTCAGGAGAATCAAGAATCTAGTAGTGGAAGGGTTACATTATCGAAATTAGAAACTCTAAAAAGTTACGAAAACGATCTCACCCACCCGGTTCCATATGAACTTAAGCGAGAATGGCAACAATTTGCTGGAAAATTCCACTTACATTCCCTCTCATAAAATATTCTGTAAATTCGATAAAATTGCATTCAATTGCAATCAGCGCTTTTACCCCTCTTTGCATTTCAATAATGTAACTTCCAGTTAGTCTTAAGACTGACGTTAACGAATAAAGTTTTTCTTTGGTAAAACAAATAAACTTGTACTTAATATTGCACCTTCCTAGCTAAAGCTTAGGAAATCTTAGTAGTCATTGTAATTCGCGTTTTTATCACTTGGAACTCATAATGTAGCGATTATTATATCGAAAATGAATTGCGGTGATTACATCTATATCGAAAAATGAAACCTCCCTCAGGTACTCAAGTGTTTTCGATGTATCCCTTTGATTTATCAGAGAAACAACACCGCTGTTCACTGTAGTCATGCGACTAAAACTTGGTTTTAACAGGAACGAATAAGTGTACCCAGCTGGTCAGCATCATCTCCTAACGGTAATTTTAACGAGAACATCTGAGGAAGTGTCCGGATAGTTGAGTGGTTAGAGCACAAGGCTGTCGTACGGAAGGTCGCGGTTCAAATCTCACTGGTGGCGGTTGGATTGGTATCGTGATTTGACGTCGGTTACCAGTCGACTCAGCTGTGAATGAGTACCTGAGTCAAATCAGGGTAATAATCTCGGGTGAGCGCAATGCTGACCACATTGCCTCCTACAGTGTACTGTAGTGTACCGTTACGATCTTGAATGAAGCGCTCTAACACGTTTCAAGGCCCTGATTCAATATGGATTGTTGCGCCAACGATTATTATTATTATTATCTGGGGAAGTCTTGTGTGCAAAATGTACCCGAACAATAAAGAATTCGAGTTAGTTGAGGAGCTCCAAGCTGCCATGTTCACAGCGTTGATTCGAAAATTTGTTGTAAAATCTAGTTGGCCCCTTTAAAGATGGTATTTTTGCATTAATTGGGAATCATGGGAATCAAATTGATCACTGAATATCTTAGTTCTTGTTTTTTGTTATTGTTTCATTTTCAAACAGTCGATTCTTGAAAGTGGACGTAAACTTTTGTTCCACCAGAAAAATCATAAATTTAACATTTTTAATCCGAACCATGTGAAAATTTGTGTGCTGAGGTTTTTCAAATTGCTTCCATTTACTTCCATTTTCTAAAACACATGGGAAAGTTCAAAAATTTTAGGGTGGAAGTAAACTATTTTGGACTAGGTAACTTCTGACAATGACCTCGTAATTTAAATTACCATTTTCGAAATCCCGTCACATCTCACTTTACAGCTGGTGTCAAAAAAGGTAGTTTGCTGAAGAAAAAAAGGAGAAACACTAATAATATTAACAATTGTTTCTTTCTCAACCTGCCACAGACCAAATAAGGCCAAAAATTGATTTCTATTGCGGGACTAGGCTGTCGTATGCTGGGAAGTCTTCTGGAAGTAAACGCAAGTCAAATAACCGGGGACAGATACATCGAATGATCCATCAGATCATATAAATAAATCCTGGATCGGCTTTATTGCTGAATTCTCTGCAGAGCAAGTCTGCCATGGTAATGCCCAAAAAAGTAAACTATTGCATATTACGGATGTCTGAAGATGCTGATTAATGTATGATGTACTAGAAATTCGATGTCGTAATAAAATCTGGAAAGGACAGCGTAGTGGGTACTATGACAAAAGCAAATTTATCAATTCGCTGGTTAGTAGCAGTATTTTCTGCAAATAACGCTGATTTTGGGCGCTAATATTGCGTCACGAAATGATTGTGTGTTTTGCGACAATCTAACTGGAGACGTTGGTGATGGGCGTGCTGTACATTGAGTTGCATGTCTATGCAAGGCAGAAGATCACAACCAGTAAAATTCTACCTAATCTGATTCGTTACGGACTATGCTTCATAAAAATTACATTGCGAGGGATAAAGCAGTGAAGTAAGACACTTGACACATACGAAATTATTTAATTCAACACAAGTTAAAAGAAAGGACTGATTGTTTGGATCCCCAAAAAGGGCACCCAACTTGACTACTGTAAATGAACTCTCTCTCTCTCACGCTGCTTACCCGGTTCATCAATAAATACACCCACATTGACTTTTTTTAATAAGTGGGGTAGTATCGTAAAATAAAGCCCTAGTGTTTTCAGTAATAATCGATGGTGCACGCGTTCAGTTTAATCCTAGGCCCTGAATGGAATGCCTAACATACCGACTATGTTGTCAAGGTTAAACCCGCCCCCCGATTTTTGCCCTGGTTTGATTAAGATATTTGCTCACATCTGATTCAACTAATTTGAATCCTTCTCCAGTAGGACTTGAACCGCGACCTTCGGCTGCAAAATCTAATCATAAAGATTTCGGTAGAGCCTTTATATGTATGTCTACCTGCATCTCTGTACCTACCTGAACATACACGCTATAGTTCATCTGAACCATTTTTAAGGTTTTGTTTGCAAAACAATAAATTTTGTTTTACCGAATCCTAGTCAGGTCCATTCTCAGAAACTACACAACCGAAAAATCTGAAAAAAATTATAAAGCTGCCTCTATTTGGTGCCAAGCTCTCAAAATAATCTCCACGTCGATATCTGTTCTAATTTAGTTAATAATAATATATTACCATATTTTTGGGGAAATTGAGTAAAACCGCCCTTAAGTTTATCCCAGAGTTATAAAAGTTGGTTGTAGTATAAAACATAATATCAAGCATATTATCCCCAAGTTTGATCAAAATCATACTATTAGTAACAAAGTTAGTTAAGTTGAGCTCAAAGTTGACTTTACCGTCAGACATGCTATATGCATATACATAACGGGCTACGTACAAATGGGATAGTTCTGCACTCAAATATACTCACAGAAGAAGCAAGCAAAACCTTTCATACCTGAAGCGCCCAACTTCCGGTTTCTCGACTTGTTCTTCATTATATTGACACAATCGACAAATTCGTTTAACTGAGATAATTGCGATTGTCAATTAAATACTTCAAAAATTATTGATCAGATCCAGAATTTGAAAAAAGCATCAGAGAGACAGTTTCGGAGTAAATTAATTAAGAACTACACATTCAAGCTAAATCTCGTAAAGTCATCCTTCTCTGTCATTGTTTTTACCTAAAGCTTCAAAACAATTCCCTCGATTTTCCCGTCCCCATTTCTATAAATAGGACTTAACTAATGACCATCCATGCATGATGTGTCCATAGATGCCATCATGCATTTCGGTCACAATATTTTAGGTATTAGTCTCAATAAAGTCCACGAAACTCTGCTAGGAGATACATACCCTTGTTTGTTTGTGTACCCGTGCTTGCTGTACGTGAACCCATTGGTAATCCGCTACCATCCGTAGGGGGCGGATATTGCAATTGAAATGTAGTTCACATTGACCAAATGTTTTCGTCTAAAAAATCTGAAAATGCTTTTGTGCCTATATTTTGGCCATCGTCAACTCTGAGCCCATTCTCGCTGGATTTAAAACAGAAAATCTAAATAGACGACCTCATGCACACTAAATTGATTTTTTTTTCATTTAGTATTTTGGGAACCGCTAGTCTCTCCCTAATATATATATGTATGCACATACATCACTACCATTCTATAGAAACTATTCGTATGCATAGTCATTGAATTAATCTGTTGCCTATGCCGGGATGACATGAGTTAGGTCAGGGGCTCATAACTGATAACGACGAGAAAATTCGAACGACATTGTGTACTGATAAAAACCTTACCATTTCTCTATATAAACACCGCGACCGCGAAATTATTCTCAAGTGTTAACTATAACTTTGCTTCCGTGGAAGATAAAACTAGGATTAGATACATGGTCAGTTGTGAAGGAAGCTCACATTTCTCTTCCTGTTACAAGTTTATTTTTAGGTTATAGCAAAATCACATCAATAAATCGAAAATACGGAAATTGAAAATGTACATTAGGGGCCATACGAGTCCATAAGTTGCTTCGCTCGGACTTGACAACGTTACTAGAACACTGAGGACAAAGAAAAAATCTTACTCAGAGATAGGCATTCCCTTTATTGTGCACCAAAATTTCGTCTTCAGAAGATGACTAACGATTAGCTTCTTGAGAAGGGTTACTCTGGTTACTCGTTGGAGACGTAAGAATAATCCCCGGGTAATTTCATTATATTCATTATTAGACGCTTGATTTGAAGTCAATGTGAATTATTTAATTTGAAAAAAGCGCACTCGAGACCTCATAAAACCTCTGGCTCAAGGAGCTTGTCGGTAATTTGATGGCATGATTACCATTAGATGACTTTCGTATCAAACACGCAACCAAGCGGGAGAAGCAGTAAATCAGGGACCAAAGCAACTATAGCACATGAGGCGAAAAGCAGAAGATCTGAATATGGCACAGCGGCTCCTTGGCTTCATTCCCCCAAAGCAAAGACTTTCCGACTTATTCTTCTAACGCTTTAATTCCGATGATGCGTCTTTCATTTCGACTCACTTAAGTATCGACGCGGAGTGTTCTGGAGCTGTATTTGATGGAATACTTTTACAACGGAGCTCTATAGAAGATAGAAGATCCAACCGAACAACCTATATGATGGGGCAGACAGGCGAAATGCACGGACTTTAGGGGATTAAAAGTATTAGTTGGGCTTGGGTCGGTTATCTAGTCAAGTATTTGCTCCAGTAGCTTGGCTTGCAGGCGCAGAACGCTTCAGAAATGAGGGACAAATGTTGAGGAAACAGGATAAAATGATATCAGAGTTTTGGCTATGAGGACAAAGTGTATGTCATTAAGATAATGAATTAATGATTAATGTTGAAAGGGACCATTTTTACTGGTGAGTTAACAATTATTCTAGTAACAGCGTTAAGCGGATTATTTGTCGGA
This sequence comes from Hermetia illucens, assembly GCF_905115235.1. NCBI lineage: Eukaryota > Metazoa > Arthropoda > Insecta > Diptera > Stratiomyidae > Hermetia > Hermetia illucens. Next base: position 67,141,272 of record NC_051851.1, on the reverse strand, counting down.
AGTGATTTATATACATACTGGTATTACACGGTTAGCGAGGGGTACTCCTAGCTGGTAGTGATACTTGAACCGTTTACGTGCATCCAAAGCACATTTCTAATTTATTCGTCCTCCGGAGATTTAAATATTTGGTTTGTAAATTTCTATAATTACAATTACATATACTCCTAGACATGTGTTCGTAAAAGCTCGTTGTTCATACCTTATTGTAGCGATTCAATTTTATATTCCACTCGGCCAGTTGCTTTCAAAATGTTCTAATCTAATAGCTGATTCATCTCAGTTTTAAGAAATGTCGAAACTGAGGAACGAAAAAGGGAATCGTTAAGGAGCCCTGTCGGGATCTACTTACTATCCCGGTGGATACATTGATGTCAATTATGAGTCCTTCAAATACAAAACAAACGAAAGTTTCTATACGGAAGGAGTCGCTTCAGATATGAACGATTTTATGCATCATATTTCATACCTATTTATAACCATAGCGACATGCAGACTGGCTATTGTTTGTCGATAGTAGATTCTCGACAACAGTTTCCGCGCTGCTGAAGGTGAGCAAGGCTAAGTAAGCGGAAAGCAAAGTGCTACGTTTAATATGGGGTTCATTGGGGATATTAGTTTGTATCCAAGTTCCACTTCCACCAAACTTGGTAGTATAGCATCGTGCAAGTCCCCATTCCCTCTGCTGTTTTTAAGGTTTTGTGTGAAACAAAACCTTATTAGAATCGATTCGATGTCTGTCTGTCCGTTTGTCTGTCTGTCCGTCTGTCTGTCTGTCTGTCTGTCTGTCACACTCGATTTATTCGGAAACGGCTGGACCAATTGTCACGAAAATTGGCAAGAGTATGTGATGTGCCGTTCCCTTTACATGCAGCAACTGGCGCCATTTTGTGTTAAGTTTAAGGGGGGCTCCCCATACAAGTGAAAGGAGGCTGCAAAATTTTTTTTCACAGAATGTGACCATGTGGGGTACTAAATGAAAGGTCTCAATTAGAACTTTTCGAAACTGATTCAATATTTGATATTGGGTGAAACATAGGGGAGTGAGGGCTCAAAATATGAGCATCAAAAAGTGTAACAGGTCTCGTTCTCAGAACCTATCCAACCGAAAAATCCGAAAAAAATCCGTTCCGATATCTGCACAAATAAAGTTAATAATATTATATTTCTATATTTTAGAAAGGCATCCCCCTTATGTTCATCGCAGAAGTACAAAATTCGGCATAGGTGTAATGAAGAACATGGTGCACAATTCGATCAAGTTTGAAGAAAATCCAAATATTATTAACAAAGTTATAGGGGGTGAAACTTTACAATTTTTTGTGAATTTCGTGCACTCAACAACCTGCATGACGTCATGATCACATATCAATTCGTCAATACCACAACGAAGTAAGTTCGTTTGAATTGGGTGGAAAAGGATTATTTTTTTTTAGTTTTTTAGTCATTTGTATATGAATATCAATTATTTTTACGAGACATGTGTGTATGGAGGTATATAGTATATGCGTGCTAATGGACTTTGCGGGTAGTGCCTAATTCAGATAGACATAAAAAGTAAATCGGAAATTTGGGTACGATCAATTGATATACGTGCCTATGTGTGTACAGTTTTCGGAAATAGGCAGTTTGTTTGTTTAGGGTGAGTGTAATATCTACGGCTGTAATATGTACGTATGTCTCGTAGTTTGGAAAAATATGAAGAAATATGTTTGATTTGTAGCTATATAGATATAGAAAAATGTGCGTTGAAATTGCTTACATAAGATGAACACAAAACCTTTATACCCGAAGTGCGAGCTTCCGGTATTCCGACTTGTTTTTTCTTACCGTCCCATAGACAGTAAGTGCAGGCACTGAAAACATGAGAGCATGTTTTCCACAGATGTTTCGGTGGACGAACATGAATTTGACGAGGCTTTCAAAATCCGTGCCTCAACCGAGACGTGATTGTTTGGATTCGCCGGTAGATTAAAAATTTGTGACTCCTTGGGGAGTCAATCAACTCACTAACGACACGAAAATATGGCAATGGGGCACAATATTTTTTTTAGCGGGGAGTGGTTGCCCCCTTGATTTTATGATGTTGGCAGAGGAGAGATCCAATTTCTCTTACACTCACTCTTTATTCGTTCCCTCTCCGGAGATCCGTAGATCAATTGCGCCCATTTGAAGGGCCACAGCTTTTTGAGGGCGGTTACCGCAGCGATTTTTCAATGCAGCTTGAGGAAGAGGACCTTCGATTTATCGCTCTATACACCTACAGGGATGAAGTTCCAAATCAAGCCTTACAGTCATGGCAAGAGTGATGATTGCCGCAATTCTTTGACTATTTTAGAGAGGGGGATCTTTTCCTTGCTGCTACATAATCCAATAATGCTTTCTCCCTCTGGCCTGATACAAGACAAGTTGGAGACCGGAAGCTCGGCGCTTTAGGTATGGAAGGCTTTGTTGATTTTTTGTTCAAGAATACTTGACTACACGATGGTACCATTTGCATATAATATATATAATACAAGCGCTGAATACACCCAACATTCAATTCGATGCAGTACTGATATTTGATCTCTTAGGAAGTAGTTATTTCACGCAAAAGGACCGAATTCGACATACTATAACTTTGATAATAATAGTCGGATCACCACGACACTTTCCAATATGATGCTTTCTATTAAAAATGTTATTGCAAAATTTCATGGTTCTAGGATGAACTTTCGAAATATGAAAATGTACTATTATTAACCTTGTTTGAACTGATCTCGTAACGTTGAGGCGTAGATGCCATATCTTTTTTCAGATTTTCGATTCAGTCAATTCCGACAACCGCTCCTTGAAGTTTTGTCCCCTTTCGGATCCCCGCACTCTTCCCTTTTCCAACTAATGCAAAATTAATATATATTTATTGAAAAGTACTAATGGCGAAGTTTCCTGTGATACCCCGCACGACTACATTCGGTTGAAAAAATTGTGCACCCCTCTTTTAGGTATCTGGCTACTAAAGTTCAACGTGTAGCAATGTAATTCCCCCGCATGCGTGGGTTCACATTCCCATCTTTCCACCAAAAGTGCGTGTGACAGACAGGCATAGAGCCAAACAAACAAATAGTGAACCAATTTTAGGTTTCAACAAAACCCTAAAAAACACTTTCAGGGGCCATAACTTCTAGAGGGTGACCGCAGAGAGTTTTCAACGGGCGACCTCCCCCTTCATGCTTCGTTAACTTCTTATACCCTCCGGAGAGGGGGTAGAAAATTTAACGGTCACCCCTGTTTCCGCAGAAAAACATCCTAATGAATAGCACACGACTGGGACTCGATATTGTAGATCTTAAAGCGTAGGTACATATTTTGGGTTAACCATAAAAGAACAAAAGATTCAACGCATTTACCAAAAAAAGAAGTCTTCACAGTGATGTGCAATTGTATGATACTGGGATAGCAGAGTAAAGGAAAAATCTATGGACCATAATATATAACTTCAAAAGCGTTTTTTTTCGAAATCATGGTTTCGAAATGGACCAACAACAGAGCTCGAAGAATTTTCATCCGCATGGCTTTTCAAGTCATTTCACTGTACTGTCTCCATTTGATTATACAGTAAAGTATACATGGTTTTAAAAATTGAAGGGGAGGATTGTTTTAATAAAAAAATTACATAAATTTGATTCATCCAAACCCCGAATTTTCTCACCATTCCGCAAAAAAAAGAATATAATAGTGTGCACTTCACTAGCTGTAGTTCAAACGAGGAGAACCATCGAAAAATCTGGCTCTGTTTATATGGTCCTAAGACTGCCATTTTTTAAAAAAATATCAACAATAAGAGATGCTTACGGTTTCGTCCAGAGCAGTGGCAACTCATCAGACGCCGCCCACCTGGGTTCTAGCCCAGAACGGAGGGGCCTTTGAACTAAAAATCGAAGAAAAAGTTTCTTTCCAATTGGGGCCTTCTGTCATCAAGTGGATGGCGTAGTCAAGACTCCCCCATATCCTTAAAATAAAAAACAAATCGGAATAGCGGAATCTGGGCGTATCGGGCATAAAATTTTGTATTCCTTTTCTGTGGAAAACTCATTTTTCCGATTCAAAATATTGCTTAATAAGTCTCCAAACTCTAACTCTGCCGTTCATATGAGTTCGCTAATGACGTCATACACGCCTTAAAAGGCAATAATTTCACGTGAAATACAAACTTTGGAGCTTGCATTACTTAGCTAATAATAGTCGGATTTCCTTCAAACTTTTCAGAATTATGTATAGTCTTATCACTTACACCTCGCATGACCATATTCTGTGAAAAAAAGTGTGGCTCCAATCTTTTGTATATATAGGGAGTTCTCCCTTCAACCCAACAAAATCTCGAGTGATAGACGAACAGATAGACAGACAGACGGAACGGCAGACATTGAATCGATCGATTTTAATAAGATTTTGTTTCATATAAGAGCTTAAAAGGGACGAGGGAGGACTATACGGCGTCAGCGGTTGAGAAGAGATTTTCAGCGCCGTAGCTTATATGGTGCCCGCAGGCAACGTTTTAATAATTTGCTTTCACACAAAACCTTAAAAACTAAATCAGCCTCGCCTCGGCTTAGCCCTGCACTTACTAGGCCGTTTTTGATATGGCTATTATTCATATCCATGGAATATTATGAATTATATATAAGGAGACAAACAACACCAAGTGACCACATCAGTCTTTCATGCGTCTGATGAGTTGCCGTCTATTTTTATAAATTTGATAAATTTTGATAAATTTTAGCCCAGAATAGAGGGGTCGTGGATCAGAAGCCAAGGAAGAAAATTTATTTTCAATTAGTGCAGCCGTTCAAATATAATAGATAGCAGACTTAGGACTCCCTACCCCAATAAAAAAATGTCAGTAATGCATTTCTTGATTACTCCTGAAGAGTTGCTCAATTGATTGGTATATTAGTTGTGGATTATAAAATAAAAATCTTGAAAAAACCCCTTTTTCATGATCTACTGAAAGGTAATTTAGCTGTTCTACTGGCACATGTCACTCGTCTTCAGTTCGTAGGATTTGTCATTGCATTAATCATAATCATATTCCCCTTTTCCGTAGTCATATTTGACTTCACATCAGTAGTTTCCTTTCGGAGAATTTCACAATGATTAATAAAGTCCTGCAGTCCTCATGGGGAATTACTACTACATCTTTTATAAATAGTACCGAAATTTGTCTAGACAAAAGTAATCCTTAAAGGCTTCAACCCTTCGAAATCCCCCTTTCGCTTGCTAATAATGAAATCAATTAAAATTAATAATGTCAGATAGCGTTGTTCAATTACAATTTCGTATACTACACCGGGTGCTTGGGACCCTTTTCCATTACTATGAATGTTTCGCCAGAATAGTACATTACCCTGTCTCTTACAACCCGCCATTATTAAACGTAATACCCTCGCTAAAATGCTACATCGCCCTGGCATCTTACTAATAACTCAATAAATCACGTTAAAGCTCAATTTAATTTATGTTGTACAACAGCAATTAAAATAATTATTACATAGCTGAGCTGCAGTTCGAGGCTTTCGGGGGTTGTTCGATAATTGGTTTAGATCCTACTCCTTCGTTGTATATAGTAAATTAATTAATTTGTCGAAGACTTTTCGACAGGTTTATGTGAAAAGGCGGAAAACCATGTATGTCGAAATATCAATGAACGATGTAAACGACGGTTACAAGGGTTGATGTAAACAAAGTGTTTTTCAGGGGATTAGTTGAAGTTGGAAGCCTGCGTCCAAGGTAAAGTTCAGTTTACCTGCCCCCGAATGAGCCAGGCACAGATTTATTTCAATATCTTCCATTAGCCTTAGTGAGTTTCCGCATTAAGTACTTCACCCATTACTCTAATCACGTCGTGTAAAGTTTTGTTTTCCCTCCAAACACTCCCAGTTGTATACGAGACCCGATGTCAACAAGCGCACCGAAACTTCATTTAGCCCTCAATGCACTTGTTGGGCATACAAACATCCCTGACTTCCTAAAGTATTGAATGAAATTAAATGGATTTGAATGGGTGGAAACATTAAATCCATGGCAGATTGTATAGTAATTAAGAAACGACTTAGGTTTGAATTTACGACACTGCAATAACAAACGACGGACTTTCAGTTGGAACTTTCCAAAAGCGACACATTGGGTTGAAGTTGGAGCGGACTAAAGGGAACGTAAGTATACATATTCCCAAAGATTGCAAGCATGGAAAGGATGTTAGGGAGCTAGAAGCCAAGGCATTGAAGCGAGGAGCAAAGAAAAGAGAAACTTCACCGGCAAATTTTGATGTAGGTTTCCTTGAAAATTGAAAATGAAAATGGATTTAACGGAAGAGAATTTTATACTTATTTAGTTGGGATGATGTACAATAGTTTAATTTATGGGTCGTATCTAGGTTTCAGAGTGAAGGATTTCAGAATAAGGGAATAGTTGATTCCAAATAGCTTCAATGACACTATTTAAATTGGAATGTTAGGATCATTTTGTCAGTTGTTTGGAATTGGTGAAAACTCTGAAAAGATGGGTTCTGCAACGGATGGAGACAAATTAAATTAATACATACGGAAGAGTTGGGATATAAACCTAGCAGATACTGTTATGATAGCTCAAGAAATCTTTCATTTCAACTTGGGCATGGTATCGAAAACTTATGCAAAACTTTGAAAATCACAGTAGTGATGTGGTTGTAGGTCGAGAAGTTATCCAATATTGCAATGTAAGTCGCAATATTACTCCAAATCTTGATGCTACAAGATTCTGTTTATCAAGAGAAGCGTGTAGTACCAGTATTCCACAAGCCCACAATAACCCTTCGTTCTATTCCATTGTCGCCGACTAATTACATTTAGATGTTCCTCATTCACATCACTTGATTGGGTATATCATTTTATTGATTTCCTTTACCTGATTTTTCTAATTCCACTGCTGATAGATTAGTGAATTTTACAACAACATTTTTGAATTTGTTTTATTTATTTCATTACTTGCTAAATCTATTGATTCTGGATTTCTTATACTGAATTAGCTGTCACATTGATGACATTCATAATAACGAATGGACAGGTTTGATGTTGAACACAGGAAATCATCTGTGTATGTGCGTAGTACTGTGTGGAGTGACCGGTAGGTTCCAGATAAGTGGAACTGAAGAAGATAGCCCAAACTCTGGGTTACACGCATGTACTCTAGAAGCAAGTGCTCATAAGCCTCATCCCAGTAATCTTGCGACCTAAGCTATATGCTGTTTGAGCTTCTGATGAGTGTCAATCTCTACTTTTGAATAAAATTACAATCCTTTTCGTTCAGTTATTTGAGACTTCTAATATTCTATATTTTTCGTGGGGAAGAAACAATGGATGAGATGAAACCTTGATGAAGTACTGAGAGAGTTGGTGTAAGCTCTGCCATTCCGTTCTCCACGTATAATCCTCACTTTGTTCCCGAATTCCAAATAGGGAAGATAGAATTTTCCCATTTCCTCTTCATTTTGATTTTTTATCCTGCACTCTCCCACGGGAAGTAACTCGATTGATGCTTGGTCATTTGACAATGGACTGTGTGCAGAACTATCGCTATGCACAAAGTCTAAATCAGTGTTAACATTTTGACCATCTGAATTCAGTGCGAGGGGAATCATTGTCTTTTATAGTCGGCCAACACTCCAAACTATAGAGGGCGACTGGCGGGACGACATTGCGGTAAATTTTAGATTTGAAATGTTCGTTGATACGTCGATCACAAAGAACACCAGTTGTGGAACCCCACTTCATCCAGGTTGTGCTAATACATTAAGCAATTTCATAATGCAGTTGGTTGATAGCTTTAACCCGAATTCTGGATAGGTCACTGCCATTGACAATGACATTGATAGCCTGTTCCATGGGGTCAAAAATTCAGTTGTGTTCAGAGTCAATCTGAGACCGTGTCGGATGAGGTGATCATTCCATTTTTGGACAAATTGCTCGAGACCGTTTTTGCTATGGGACGCCAGGAAAACATAGTGTGCATAAAGTAGTGTATACGGTGCTGAACATTGGATATCCCGTGTGACAGTGTCCATAACTACAACAAAGAAGACTGGTGAGAGGGCGCTTCCTTGATGAACACCAACAAAGACGCCAAGCGGTTTTTATACACGCGCCACACACTCAACTTTTCGACTTTCGGATTGCAGTATAGCAATTGAACCCAGCGCACGAATTCCTCTAGCAGTAGATGTAGTCGTAAAGCGTAGCAGATGAATTCATGTGACACATGGTCAAACGCTTTCTCCAGATCCAGAAATGCAATGTAAAGAGTGCGATGTTTCTCCATGAGTAACTGCGCAGCGCGATTCACTCTGCTGGACGAGCTTTCCTTCTCCATATTAGAATTGTTGTACTTTCTTGCCTGTCAGACGGTGATGTACCAGTTGAAGAATTCACTGAGCCACAATGCTGAGTCTCAGCTCTTCGTTAATTCATTCTTCTGATTTTTCTTCTATCCTTTCGATTATAATTTAATTTTTCCATTGAATTTCGGCCTTTGAAATATTTATTTTTGTTAATTTTCTATTTGCCTATAGTTTATAGTTTCCGCTTCCTCATTTTTTCTTTTCACGTTTTTTCTTTTGTTTTATATTTACAACCTCTTCTCCATTTTAAAAATATTAGATTTTCTTTGAGTTACGCAGTTATTTTTCAGCAACTAGATTACTGGTAAAGCGGCCAAGGTTGCTTTCCTATTGCATTTGTGTTAGGACAATTGTTGGGTAATTGATCTGGCCATCGAACCCGAACATCCAGTACATCAGGCCACACAACACTTGCCTGCTTCCACTCGTATGGCACTACTAACTGACAGACATGACGGTGTTGTTATCTTTACGGACTTCGTAGCAGGCCTGGATGTGGTAACTTTTTCGGACTTAATGACAGATTCCGCCTTAATAATTTTTATTGGCTTGACAAAATGTGCAAATACGACTCGCTTCTAGGACCAGGCACGACCGCTTAAATCCATCTCGAATTGTGTGTACACTATCATCGCCTTATGGGGTTTGGTCTAGGACGATACACCTCCTCACACAGGACTCATTCTGCTCCCTAACTACTAAACTCACACTAATATAAGGATTATCCTCAATTTTCATAGTATATATCGATAGTAGGGTCAATTAGTATTTGTCAAACCTATATGGCCGCTTCAACATGGTAATATTTGGAATTACTGTGAAAAACGTGAAGGCAACGCCTTTGTAGTCTCGCGCATCCGAAACAAGAATGCCTTGATGAATGAATCTTGGGTTCTAGAACTCGACACTTTGATCATAATGGTTTGAGGGTGTTTTCCAGAAATTCAGTACAACAAAATGTTGCTCAGACTGAGGAGTTCGCGAGATAAACTGGATGTTCACTTGCTCTCCAGACTCAATAGAATAACGACTCAATTGGTCAAAGAATCTACTTGAGAAACGCTTCCTGGGGCACTTGGCGCAGAATAGTAGAGGGAGAGTGCAAGTGTCTGGGGAATTCGGGTGATGCTGAAGGGCATTTCAGATAACCGCGAACGAAGGCGCGTAGGCGTAGTTGACGCGCTATACTCCACCAAAGGCTAAGTAGCATCAATATATATATATATATTGCTATGACTTATGCAACTCGCGAGCGATTACATCTAAGCGACGGGTTTTAGCTCACGATGTAACAACACTACCAGTTTATCTTCTTTCAAAGAATTTTCCAGCCAATTAGATAGCTTCTGACCGCCTGGCTAGCACAGAGGAATAAAACAAGCGCGTCTCAATGGGACACTTCGATGGAGCGTCAGTATTTGTGGGCGGACTCTGACAGTCATTTTCACTAATATTTCTTTTAGGTTTTAGGCAAACTAGGATAATCTTTAATCATCACTCAATCTATATAAGTCATTACAGTTGTTTGAAACTCACGCGAATGAGGTTTTCTAAGCAGTCGCTGTGTGCTTAATTGTGAATGAAAAAAATTATTTGTGAACATATAAATATTTCGTGTTTTTTCTTTCATAAGAAAATAAATAAATCGATGAATTTGTAAACCTTTTTGTGTTTTACTATACCTGCAAAAATTTGCAACAGTATTCTACCGTGACTTAGCTTATCGGAATAACTTTGTGTAAAACCTGTCTATCCCTGTCTGTGCATCTGCCTATCTGCCAGTCTGTCATACCCGACTTACTCGAAAACGACTGAACTGATAGTCACGAAATTTGGTGAAAACATGTGGTCTGTGTGCCCCTTTACATGCAGCGAGTGGGGCCATTTCGTGTTAACTTTAAAAGGGGGCTCCCCATTCATGCGAAAATGGGGTGTACATTCTTTCCACAGAATATAATTATGTGAGGTATCAAATGAAAGGACTTGATTAGTACTTTCCGAAACTGGTCTTATTTCTGACCTTGGGGGAAACATAGGACAGATGGGGCTCCAAATGTGCACCCCAAAAAGTGAAACTGGTCTCGTTTTCAGAATTTGTCCCACCGAAAAATCTGAAAAAAATCATAATGATGCATCTATATGAAATCTAGGCCTCCAAATACATCCCGTTTAAATATCTCCACAAATAAAGTTAATATTGGAAAATTCCCATGTTTTATAAATTTTCCAAAAAGCCCCTTAATTGGAGGTCCTTGGGGACGTTTTGGTTTTTGTTTTTTGACTTGTTGTTGCATATCGGTGTCAATTACTCAAGGAAATCATCATTGGGATGCGCTAGATCAATGCGGTAATATACAATGTTTATTTATTAAGAATGAACACAGTATTTATGTAGTTGATATGTATGTACATATGATTGCCTTGGAGTTTGGCAGAATGTAACGAAATGTTTTGTATTCTTTACGCAAAACCTTTATACTAGAAGCAACAAACTTCCTGTATCCCAAGTGGTTTGTTTGAGGATTACTACCTCAATCTTGCATCAACTTACTGACGGACCGGACCAATCCTCAAACAAAAAAATCAACTCGAATTAGTTCATCCTGTTTACAGTTATATATAAACAGAGTGATTAGCACAGTAGGCCCCCTCGCACACACCCCCAGGCTGAGGCGACGTCTGATGAGTTGCCTCTGCCCTGAACAAAACTGTCACTTTAATTTTTAGCTACCTTTAAATAGAATAACTGGACACACAAAGTCTTGGTTACCTGAAACTTCCAGCGTCAATCGAAGAATCTGAAAACAAATCACAGGAATGTATGTTTCTGTACAAAGTCCAGGCCTTCAAGTACATCTCATTTCGATATGTGCTCAAATAGAGTTAATAATAGCATATTACCATATTTTAGAAATTTATCCGAAATATATCCTTAAGTTCATTCTAAAACGACAAAATTGACATCAGTGTCAGACATAATATTAAACATAATTCAGAAAAATTTAAAGGTAATCCGACTATTATTAACAAAGTTATAGTAGGTCAAAATTTTCTATTTGACTTGAAATTGCACTGTAAGACGTGTGTGATGTCATCATTGTACAGAGGGAACTCATACGAACGGCGGAGTTGGAGTTGGGAGACATGTCTACTTGTCACGAGCGGAAAAAACCAAATTTCCCACACAAGATTATAAAACATTTATACCCAGAACATCCAGTTTCCAGTATTTCGACTCGTTTTGTAAAATCGTTTCGTGTTTAAATATTTCCGAGAATATAAAAACTTGTTTTATAAATTTTGCCTTCAATATTAAATTTTCAAAATTTTGCCAATCTTCCTCCTGTGTGTGACATCGAAAATGACGCTAAAGATATGTGGGCGTCATGCATCGTTGATTGTCGTTCACATGAAATTTTACTTTGGAAGCGAATAGTTCAGTCGCTATCATCGTGAGGGTAAGGATCGTTCGGATGATTTGAACTGGTATAGTCAGATGGTTCGAAGCTGGTTTGTAGCCTTTCGATTGTTAGTCGAATTGATGATGCGGATTAAATTAAAACCATCTGGTCAAAATTCTCTTCGAAGAAAAATATTTCTGCATGGAAACTTTTCGGCTGCAATTCACAGTATTCATTTTCACAGGCACATTAAATGAAATATCACCCAAGTGAAAGAAAAGGCCGTGCCTTAAGCTCTTTATTTTCGCGTAAGAGGAAGCGGTCCGGATAGTTCATTGGTCATGGCGCTTCAAATCTCACTGGTGGCAGTAAAATCTGCATCGTGACTTGGCATCGGATACTAGTCGACAGGCATAAGGCTTTCGCACTGACCCAGCAAAAAGTACGATACTATGAGGTTTAACTGACACGTAGTTACAGGCGACGAATTCAGTAAAAAAGTAAAAAAACACCGCTTTGATATAGAGATAACAACATGCAGTGCTCCATCGACTGGACGTTTTGGTAACTTTTTTTTCGGAGATAGATTCCTTCCCAAAAATAGATCACGAACCTCTCATTTCAAAAAATAGAAGAATAGGGAGACTAACATATTTTTAATTGTTTCTTGAATTCAAGACTTAAAACCCCACGCATAGACGTGGGACCGCACATAAAACAGCATGTCATTTTGTATAACGGGATTTTAATATAACTGCCCATAATAGAAGCATGGCAATAAAATTTCCCACCGCTAGTTTCATTAAAGATACGTTAAATGTAATGGTTTCCCAAGCCAGCGAACTGAACGGATAAAATGCTATTTCGGTTAAAATATAAACAGGTCAATATGAGCTAATATACGTTAGCTGTGAATGAGTAACTGAGTGAAATCAGGGTAATAATCCCGGGCAAGCGCAACGCTGACCACGTTGTCTCCTATAGGCTACTCTAACCCTGTAGTGTACCGTTATGGCCTTGAGTGAACTGTTCTAATATACTTCAATGCCCGGATCCTATTGGATTGTTGCGTCAACGATTCTTTTTATTATTATACGTTCTGTACAATTTGGCACTTGTCAAATTTTGTGGGGATCAATTGGAAAAAATACTTTTTTCCACGATTTTTGGTTCACGGAACCCGCTGTTCTGGGCTAAAACCTATATTTATAAAAATAGACGACTTACGGTTTGGTCCAGGGCATCAAATGGATGGCGGACTCTGACCTCCCTCATATCCTTAAACAAAATTTAGATCAGCCTGGGCCGGTTTATGCCTGAATTTACTAGGTGGTTTTTAATACGAATATATTCCATACCCATATTGTGTTATGAATCATATATAAGGGGTCCAACAACATCCAGTAACCGCTGCGGTCACGCTGTTCCCAGAGCAGAGGTGAAGCAGCGTCTGATGACGTTGCTGAGATTCATTAGGAAATTAACATCCGCATATGGTTTCTTATGTCTATTATATTTGGGCCTTTAACCTGTTTCTTGACATAAAAACAGTTCAAAATAAACATTACATTCATTGGATTCATGATCCACGTGGATATGAAGAGAGGAATGGGTTGGGTGGATTATCGACAAAAACGCTTCTTATCATGTAAGCAAAGAACGTGAAAAACTAGGTTAACGCACATACGTGTCTTCATGTCTTTAACAACATACATACATGCATACTTTCTAGCATATACATTGCCAATTATTGTTACGCCTACAGTAAAATGCTACCGGCGTAATCATACCTTCTGTATTTTAACTGAAAAGTTGCATCTCGGTATCAAACTGTGTTGAGTGCGGGTGAATGACTATCCCATGCAATTCGGGTAGCTGCATTTTTGCAATGCCCAAAGAAACAATTTTCTCAAAATTTTGACAGCCATTTACAACAACACAATTTTCAGTGATATATTTTTGTTCATCCACCATAACAGTCTCTATGTCAACCGTTACCCTTTTACAAATTCTAGGAGTTAAAATTTCATTTACTTTCCCAAAGTTGAAAAATCTTTTTCGGTTTGCATGCTCTCAAAACAAAGAGGGCACAGTTTTAAACCATTTCACCCCTTCACATCAGAAATCAAATCGATTAATCTTATCCAATCATATGGAGCAGAAAAATTCTTCTGTATCAAAAGAAAAAACTGCTACTCTTGAACAAAACCTCACTGAACTTCGGATAACGGCAGGATTTTGATTACTTTTGGAAATAGGAGAGTTCTGTTGCATACATATTTGTTCCAAAGAACTTCACACTTGAGGAGCATGGACATGTAGTTTTTCACGTGGTTAAGGAAGTGGGCCATTCCGATGAGATATAAATCCCAATTGAAGCACCACACACATGCTCACTCTGTACTCAATTCCCAATGCTCTTAGGATATATTCAAGCTAATTATAGACACACATAAGATGCATCTCAACAATATCTCAAGATATAATTGAAACGTCTCCAAACTGGATTCGAGTATTTGCGAATAATTGAGAAAAGTCTTAAATTATGATAAAACACGCCTTTTCCGAGTCATCTCCCTTGAATTGAATGCGAATCAAGCAACACTATAAAACAATTCAAAGTTGAGACTGTTGTCTAGAATTCTTACTCAGCTTTCTTCTAGATTCCTTAAATGAAACTTTTGCGACTCCTCTTCCGGCGAAACCTTCCTTCCAGTGCCTTCTTTAGTATGATAGAAATGGTGACAAAGGGAAAATCTTTTCCGATTGCTACCACACAGCGGTGCTCTTTTAAATACGAGGGAGGACAGAGATTATCCTGCGAGCCTTTCGCAAAGTACGAGTATGTATGTACAGATACAGTATATTCTACTACGAATATGTAGGTATACGGCTCGGTACAGATATGATACATTTGTATGCGCGTATGTACATATGTTTGGATATATACAATTTTTTGTCTACACATCAGTTGATGGTATGTAAAAGTTATTTTGTGAATAAATATCGAAACGGGAAGTTCTTGTGTGCAGTCGATAGAGTGCTTACTTCCTATTGTGAAAACCACTAAAAGCTGATTGTCTCTTTTATATCAGCTAAGGACTATACGGATGTGTTTATAAATATGTCGCTGTATAGTTCGATATTATATCGTACGTATCTGGTTATATTCAGAAGAGCAAAGAAGTGGATGTTTATTGGTGGGTAAAATGGAATTTGCATGCGGGGCCGTCGAATTGTTTTTCGCATTTTCGGCAAATATTAAAACAATTGACAATAAACGACAGTAAATGACAATAAATCGACAAAGATTGGAATTCGGAAGTGATTTTGGCCAATAAGCAATTCTTGGAGAATTTTGACTATCAGTTAGCTTGCATGTGTGTTGGGACATGTTGGATTATGCAGATAGATATTGCGGAAATATTTACAATAATTAGGAGTAGTAAAAGTCACGCATAGGACGAGAATGTTAAAAAAACTACGAGAGAAACTTACCGTGTGAAGCAAAAGAAGAGATTTGTAGCTTCATTACTATGTTCCCACAATATTTATGGTTAGGTTTTTTGATGTGAGATCTTGTAAAAATAATTCCTTCGATAAAAAGGTCCCGCTTCTATTTACACTGAGACTTCTACAGATTGTTAACATATAATTTAACATCAGTTTATGCAACAAAGGTTATTACTTTGAAATACCTCCATGCACCTAAAAAATTAATATTATGGACGCTGACTCTGTTGATATTTTCCAACCAAGCAAAGTCACAGATCAGAACAGTTAGGCTGCAGATTATAGTTCAAACGATGCAGATTATAATCAAAGCTTCAATCATTAACATATTTTTTTCTTTTTAGATGAACATCGTACCTTGAGGTCATGCCTTAAAGACATCAGCGGAGACCAGCAATTGTTTTAAAAATAAACAACTCGGTATGAAATGGCATGAAATGTTTCCATTTTCTTTATTTAAGCTGCTCTCTATGTACCTTTTTCAATTCGTAAAAGCTAAGATATCAAATAGTTAGATTATACCATGAGAGGTACCCAAAAAAGAAACGTCACCCTGGTCACGAAGTCCCCCAGATCATCCCGACATAGTCTTACAAGAGATCCAAAATGATCCCAATCCTTTAGTTCGTTCAAACGAAAGAGCCACAGAAGTGCCGAAAAGTGTTACTCATCGTAATGCAACCCCATTTGTAGCACAAAAAATATAGAAGCTCACTTTCAGTTTTTTAAAGAAGTGTGCATTGGGCAAATTTCAGTAATTTTTTTACTGAAAAATATTGACCAGTTATGTAAATGGCTGTCAAAAAGAATGCGTTTTTATTTTTACATTCTATGGTTACGTTTACGGTGACCAAAATTATGACAAACTGAATGATCTGAACCAAAAAATGTTGATGGACTCATAGAAAAACTAGTCTTTTCCCAAAATATTTCAAAACATATGCATGCAGCGGGCAATCAAAGTTAATGGTTAGACTTTTCACTAAAACAAGCCAGAATACCGTAAGTTCTCATTTCGGGTAGAAAAGTTTTGTGTTCATCTTATGTGAGAAATTTCTACGTACATTTTCCATTCGTATGTAGCTACAAATCCAACATGTTCCCTCATATTTTTTCAAACAGACATAGATATTGACCTCACCCTAAATAAACAAACTGCACAAACGCATACATACATATGTACATATGTAAATATATCTATCTGAATTAGACACTACCCGCAAACCCCATTAGCATATACCTAAATTCACACATATGATTGTCTGAAGTAATTGATATCAATATCATACAAATGACTAAAAAACTAAAGCAAAATATTTCTTTGCGACCCCCTATCAAATCACATTATCACTTGCACAAATGCCCAAATGCCGGGTAAATTTCTAAAATATGGAAACAAACTATTATTGACTTTATTTGTACAGATATGGGAAGCGGATGTATTTTGAGGCCTATATTTCACTCCTCTATGTTTCACTCAATATCAGAAACATCATCATCGTTTTCGGAAAGTACTAATCTGATGAAACTCAACACAAAATGATGCCACTTGCTATATGTAAAAGGATTCACAGATCACAACTTTTTAACAAATTTCGTGACAATTTGTTCAGTCGCTTTGGGGTAAATCGGGTGTGACAGACAGACAGACATTAAATCGATTTTAATAAGGTTAAAACGGCAATAACCGATCGAACGACTAAACATTACATTTTGATGTATTGAATAAGTCTGCCAAGTTTCAAAAAGATCAGTTTAACAGTTTCCGAGTAATTTTGATTGCAAATTTCGAACATGTCATTTATAGAAAAATGCGGAGTGTCAGTTTCGCACAGTGACCCTCATTGGCGGGATTACGTGGTCGGTTTGTTTCGCGCGGTTTCAGCTGGGGGCAGAGTGATATGACGGCACATCGGAGGAGTGAACCTGAGCGCCATTGCGAATTCGCCTCTGTCGCTAAATTTAATGTCCGTAGAAACAGCTGACGGCCTGACACTAGACTAGGGTCACAAATATGAAGAATGACATTTGTCAACTCTCTAGTCTCGCCCGCCGACCAGCTAAACTCACGACAGGTCTGCCGACCCGTTGGCAGCATTTAAAGAAGTAAAAGTATAGTTTGAATAATTTTTAACGAACCGTCACCAAGTAAAATGAAACTTCCGGCCTTCATGAATTATTTCATTCAAGTTCTGACACATGACACACGCTAACTATAGCTACTGACATTTTATGAAAACAACAACGTCAAATTTACCCCTTAAATATAGTATCTCATTTATTTCTATCCCTAGGTGAATATAACCATCTTTATTCAATTTATAAAGCTGCATAGTTTTAGTTTTCTAACCGCCGGAGATTCCTTCAGAAAACTTTTCCGAACTCAGCAGACAAACTAACTTACCAACTTTTCATTTCATCCTTTTCACCATTGTCCTCATTTTAGCGAACGTAATGCTAAATACCATCGTCTAAAAAGGATGCATCGAACAATTAATTTAATCGAAAGTTTACCTTGATTATGAGGAAATTGCATTGATTTTTAGTGAAAATTTCAATTAAGTGAACATAGCTCGTTTGTCTGCTTGGATGAAATGTGGAGGTCAAGTGATAAGGAAGTGGAAATGCAGTGGTATGCTGCTTTTTATGTGATATGTGATGAAGGGAGGATAAAGTTTTTCTAATAAAAATGCAGTAGTGGATCATTTCGAAGTAGATATTGGTGATGCGCCCAATTCAGTTCATTCGGAATAACAAATTGGAGACTACCACTAATAAATCTAAGTAAAAACCCTGTTACATCTTAGTGGATGGATTGGATGGATTGGTTAATGGGCTACGTATATTTCAGCAATCCATTCCATCTAATCATCGTCATCTGAAATTCAGTTATAACAAATTCAATATCACCTGTTTTGATTTAAAGTAGACTAGTCCTGTAAGAGCCGAATTCCTCTCAACTACATACGAAATATGGAGCGAATCGTAATCTTGATAGTGACAAATTCAATTGACGAAAATAGTCAAAAAGGGACTCAAACGAAACTTAGTTATGTTAAACTAATCCAATAATACCAGGCGGCATATATATAGCTTAGAGAGCGGCAAATATTTCCATAATACCCATCTCGGTCCAAATAGATCTGGGCCTTCAAGTCACGGTGACAGAAGCGGTGCACTACAATGTGGTCGCCATTGCGCTTGCCCGTGATTATTACCATGATTAGATATCCAATCAGGATACAATTCTCTGAACCATTAGGACGATTTGAACCACAACGTTACGCTGCCACAACCTTGCGCTCTAACCTGTAAGTTATCTGGTTTCAACTAATAACTGTCTAAAAACATCTATCGGCGAAGCCAACAACTAGATACAAACAAGTCGGAATACCGGAAACTCGCGCTTCGGGTATAAAGGTTTTGTGTTCATCTTATGTAAGAGACGCACATTTCTCTGTCCGTATATAGTTACAAATCCAACATAATCCTTCATATTTTTCCAAACTACGAGACATACGTACATATTAGAGCCATAGATATCACGCTCACCCTAAACAAACAAACTGCCTATTACCTGCTGTACACATATATGCACGTATCTAAATTTATCGTACCCATATTTCCGATTTACGTCTTATATCTATCTGAATTAGGCACTAGCCGCAAAGTTCATTAGCACGCATATATTATATACCTACATATACACATGTCTGGTTGACAAATAACTAAAAAACTAAAACAAAATAATTGTCTGCGACCCAATTCATAAGAATTCATTTCGTTGTGGTATTGACGAATTGATATGTGATGATGACGTCATGCGGGTTGTAGAGTGCACGAAATTCACAAAAAATTGTAAAGTTTCACCCCCAATAACTTTGTTAATAATAGTTGGATTTTCTTCAAACTTGACCAAACTGTGCATTATATTCTTCGTTACACTCATGCCAAATTTTGTATTTCTGGGATGAACATAAGGGGGGGTGCCGGGTAAATTTCTAAAATGTGGAAATATACTATTATTAACTTTATTTGTGCAGATATCGGAACCGGATATATTTTGAGGCCTAGATTTCGTAGAAATGCACCACTGTGATTTTTTCCAGATTTTTCGATTGGATAGGTTCTGAGAACGAGACCTGTTACACTTTTTGTGGGTCATATTTTCAACCCTTACTCCGCTATGTTTCATCTAATATCAAATATTGAACCAGATTCGAAAAGTACTAATTGAGACCTTTCATTTGATACCCTACTTGGCTACATTCTGTGAAAAAAAAATTTGCACCCTCCATTCACATGTACGGAGAGCCCCCCCTTAAACTTAACGCAAGATGGCGCCACTTACTGCATGTAAAGGGATCACCAGATTACATACTCTCACCAATTTTCGTGACAATCGGTCTAGCCGTTTCCGAATAAATCGGGTGTGACAGACAGACAGACAGACAGACAGACAGACAGACAGACAGACAGACAGACAGACGGACAGACGGACAGACAGACACCGTCACCATTCTAATAAGGTTTTGTTTCACACAAAACCTTAAAAACAGTCACCACTATTTAACTATCTTCTCCTGTGATTGGGGAGCAAATTAAATCATGTTGTAATAATCCATGTTTGCTTTAACGTTCGACTTAAAAAAGTAGATGATTTTCCAATTGCTTTTTGAAATGTTCACCCATGAACTCACTGAACACTAGTTACCATTCCGCTCTCCAAATAAAGAAGTTTAGATTGAGGGAATCTCAAACAGTGGAAAAATTTGACTTGTTTTTATAGAGACTGTTTCTAAAAATATGTTTTTAATAATAAAAAAGATAATAGAAATTCGAATCTTACAAGATCATCACCATTAACAAAAAACAACAGAAAATACAGAAAAGATCCTACTAACAACATAGTAAGGAAAACCTAGAACTGTAAAGCCCACTAGCGAAAATAACTCAAGAAAAGAAAAACGTTGTACTTCGAGAAAAGGTCAACAGGATAGAGAACTTAACGATACAGCTAAATTAAAACCTTCAGCAGGAAAACAGAATCTTCCAGCGGAGTGTAGCAGCTCCCGAGTAAATAAGCCAAGAGGATACGGCACAGATAAAGAAGCAAGTCGGGATACCGAGGCTGGACGCTTCGAGTACAAAGCTTTTGCGTTATCTTATGTAAAGAACTCTCTATGCGCGGTTTTCCATTCGTACATAGTTAAAAATGCAAAATATTCCTTCATTAATTGTTAAACTCCAGATATACATACATATCAAAGACATAAATATTGTGGTAAACCTAAATAAATGAACGTTGTCCATCCACCTTCCTCCGAACACAAAAGCACACCGATATAAACTTAAAGTAAATACCACTGATGCTAACGTACATACTTGTTTATTCTATTGGACACTACCCCCAAACTTAATTAGCACACAGATATACACACGCATGTCTGTCTCGAGTAATTCATACCGATATACAAATAACTGAAAAAAAAACTAAAATAGTAAAACTAAAATGGTCCTTCATATAAGTTCATGATGACCTCATACATGTCTTAGAGTGCAATGAACTTATGAGAAATGAAAAATTTTCATCTTCTATAACTTTGTTAATAGTAGCTGGATTTCCATTAAACTTCTCAGAATTATGCCTTATACTATCACTTATACTGACGCGAAATTTTGCACTTCTAGGGCATAAGGGGGTTTTCAGATAAATTTCTAATACATGGTAATATTCTATTATTAACTTTATTTGTGCAGATATCGGAATGGGATGTATATTGAGGCCTAGATTTCGTATAGATGTACAATTTTTTTTTATCAGATTTTTCGGTTGAATAACCCTTACTTTCATATGGTTCACCCAATATCCAAAATAAGCTCAGTTTCGTATCAAGCTCTTTCATTTGATAACCCATTGACCATATTCTGTGAAAAAAAAAATAAAATCCCGCTTTTGCATGTATAAGAAGCCCGCTTCAAACTCAACACAACATGGCGCCACTTGCTATATGTAAAGGGAACAACAGACCACACGTTCTCACAAAATTTGGTCACAATTCGTTCAGCCACTTCCGAGTCAATCTGGTGTGACCGACAGACAGACAGACATTTAATCGATTTTAATAAGACTTTGTTTCACACAAATTTTAAAAAATGGCTAGAGCAACTGACTGAAAGAGCATCTAAGAAAGGGAAGGCATCGGAAATTATTAGGCAAAATCTTGCGAAAATCGATAAAGCGAATACTGTAACGAAATCGAAAATCATGATTTCAGTGACTTTGGCATAAAGTCCTAGGAGTTTTTCTTAAGTACATGCCGTTCAGGCTTAACTTTCCGATCCTGTAGGATTAATTTGGAGAACATACTATAAGCCTCGCTGTGACAAGCCCAACGGTACCAGTTCATGTTGAGTGTAGGCTCAGCATTTATACCGCGATATGGGTACAACCACAACAACCTTGAAACTTCCACAAGTGGGCCAATGACAAATAACCGGGTCGATATTCACTCAGTAGGCTGTTTCGGATCTCATGGTACCAGATAAGCTCTGGTGAGGCTTCATGGCAACAGCCACTTCAGATGATTCTGATCGTCCTTCTCGAGTACGTTGTGAGTACGTGGCGCTGACAAGTGGAATTGGTCCAATGTTGGTGGTAGTTGCGGCCTGTCGATTAGCAAGCAAGATACAGTTCTTGCCATTAATGCCCCAAAAGTGTTCTGTAGCCTATATACGCTGGCTTAAGGTAAAGCGATCGTTCTCTTTGCGGCGTTCTACATTCTAAATTTTAGTTTTCGCTTGTCAAGCTGTGTCAAATGGACTGAAGACCATGAATTAAGAAATTTCGCAGCTATAAAGTTTCTCGCGCAAAGTATGTAAATTTCAAAGGTCAACACCTAACAAATTACAGATACCGTGAAGCGGCGAAAGAATTACAGGAGCCAATACCTAAAGGAATATTGCTAGGCAGATAGCAGCGACCGCAGATAGTAAACCAAGACGACTGAAAATAATGGCACTGATTACCAAATTATTTAAAATATAATTGATTTTTCCAATAAAAGAGTTAATCAACAACAGAACATAATAAAAAAAATTTTTGAAAAACTTAAGCATTACATTACATATTATACTTATATAGAAAAAAATGTAATAACAAAACTAAATGACAAACTCAAATGTCTCCGTGGAACCTGCCGTTCACTTTATGTGGTTATAACGTCATACACGTCCAGAGGGCAATAAATTTACGTGAAATGCAAAAATTTGACCTTCTATAACTGTGTTAATCGGGTTGAAACTTACTGCACTCCTATATTGCTACCAAATTGTGTACTTCTGAGATGATCTTAAGGGGGGCAGGGTAAATTTAAAAAATATAGTAATATGCTATCATTAACAAATGTGCAGATATCGGAACGGGTTGTATTTTGACTTTTTTCAAATTTTTCGGTTAAATAGGTTAGGTTAGGATCCTGAACCTGCTTCATTTTTTGAGACACACATTTTGAATTTTCCCTCTCCTGTGTTTCAGCCAACATCAAAATCAAAATCATTTTTGAAAACTACTAAGTCCTTTCATTGGATATGTCACACGACTATATCTGGTGAAAGAAAAATGTGCAACCCGTTTCGCATATACCAGGAGCCCCCTTAATCTCAACGCAAGATAATGCCACTCGCTGCATATAAAGGTACACACTCACCACATGTTTTCACTAAATTTTCGAGCAAATCAGATATGACAGACGGACAGAAGGAAGAAAAAAAGAAGAGTTAAATATCAGATATAGACAGATTTACTGGCTGTTGGAGAGTAATTCAACGACCACAGCCGACAACCAGTTCTCAGTTTACAAGCAGCTCCTAAAGCCCATCTGGATGTAATGCATGCAGCTCGGGGGCTGTGCCAAGATCTAACTAGAAAGTTGTACAACAAACTGATGAGAGGCATAGTAGACACTCCCTGGTACATTCAAAATGAGAATTCGCATTGGGACCAACGAAAGTGGCTAGTAGGTCATTAAATAGCATGCAATTAAAAATGGTCAGCGATTATGTTCCCATGAGAATAACTAAATCCAAAAATTAACGGATATCCCAATTCTGACGAGACGATTGAAAAGAGTAGAGCTACTTACTATCATAAAGGACTTAACCATTTGAGGTTCAACCAGCTTAACAACCAAAACAACCAAGCTGCTGCGGTTGACCACAGACTGTTTCTCCTATAAATGCGATGCGGAAATATGCAAGCTAAGCGGCTGGATGAGGAAATCTCAGTCGTAGTTTGGCGAGAGGTGGTTTTAGTGGCTAAATACCCCACACTCCCAGCGCACGTGAACGCTAGTGTTGATATTTTGATTTCACCTCCGAAAACAAAAATATTGTGATAACATTTTATACGTGTTTTTCTTTAAACATGGTGTTTTCAATTGCCGTGGAAAATTTAAATAACTGGACATTTCAAATGTGAAAGGTTTTGAGTATTTCATTTATCAAAACATGTGAGTGGACATTTGTCCCATTAGAACCTAGCATGTAATATAGGCGTATATTATATGATACTGACATTCAAAATCTTTAATTTGCACACATGCGACAACTTTGACCTATTATAACTGTGTCAGTAATAGTCTGATTTCCCCCAAAACTCAGTATGATCATGCTCTATGCTGTAGCTCACATTGCTGCTCAGATAGACAATAAAACGATTCTAATAAGGTTTGGTTTTACACAAACTAGTTGGCTAATCGCTTTGAAATCCTAATATATCATTATATACATTCAAATTAAAAGGAGGAAATACGATCGAATAGATTGGTGCTAAATATTTAGATTTACATCGGTCTTTTTAACGCCAAACACGGAGAAATTTAAAAAATACTGTCAATATACTTTTCGCAACATGGGACCTTGCCCAAGAATGAGGGGTCCGTGAAAGTATGTTGCTTTCCAACTGGTCCGGTCCACCATCGAGTTCATGGCGGACTTAGAAATCCCTCGATTCTCAAGCAAAAGTCTAGTTTAGTCTCGGCTTGCTGGTTCATGCTTAGTCTCTGCGCGTGCCCGCGTTCTTTGAGAATGCCGTTCCAACTTTTTTTGCACTAAGGCCAATCATGTTTGTGGCCGTATCAATTCTTCAGGTGGTTGTGAAGAACATTTGTCGATACTTCATCTCCAGGACCTCTATTAACCACAATTATTTCAGCACCCATTTCCCCTTGAAGGTGTTACGGAGGGCTGTGTTGTGAATGGCCCCAGTGTAAACTCCCACCTGATTGTCAGAGCAAATGGTGCTTGAAAAAATCGAGGTAGTTTTCACTATGATCACGGAGACAATGAAATATCAAAAAGGAGCACGAGCGGATTCATTCCATTATCGCCGAAACACAGCTGTTTCATAGAATTACTACAGTAGTGTCCCTGGAAGTTTTCACGCAAGAGCCTTAATGCATCCGTTCTACCGTTTCCGTTCTGACGTTTTTCGTGGATTAGCTCAGGTTTGCGGTCGTTCAATTAAGTGCTCTGTTGGAGTCTTGTGAAAACACGCACGGGCCGAATTTGCAAAGCAAACAACAAAAACATTTCCCAATACTTTAACTCACAACTCTAACATCATCGGAGGGTAAGAAACAGCTGAAATAATGGTGGAACGAATTCCGGAGGAAAAAAGTCGGTGACTGGTAGGTTGTGCTATTAAATGAATCTGAGTTCTCGTCTAGGGTACTTTTGAGACAAATGACAGTACGAAGACAAATCTTTCCATCTAATTGCAGAAAAACATGTAAATCCATTTAACTCCTTTAAATGATAAAACGAATTACCACTTAACACACATAAATTGCAAGGGATGCTTCCTACTTTATTGAATTATATAAAGTTTCTATACATATTTGAATCTCAAGCGGTACTTAGGGGATAGGCTTCTCGAAGTTTTATTAGCACAATTTTGATTTGACAAAGAAAAGTAAGGAAAAAATTAAGCCTTATCAGAAAGAACCGACCCTCACTAATCCAACAAACAATATT
The DNA here is from genome assembly GCF_905115235.1 of Hermetia illucens. NCBI lineage: Eukaryota > Metazoa > Arthropoda > Insecta > Diptera > Stratiomyidae > Hermetia > Hermetia illucens. The sequence goes on along the minus strand of NC_051851.1, from coordinate 67,115,910 downwards.
TCTAGAGGCATCCTCAAATATAATGTTCTGAGGATGCCAACGAAAGGAGGGAACCTCAAAGGCCTCTCCTCATTGCATATCTGGGGCACGAGAAGGATCGATTGAAGATGCGGCCCGTGGTGGATCTTCCTTCTCGATCGCAGCACTAGGGTCCGGCTACAGGTTCCCAGGTTTAGCTTGCGCACTGATCTTTCGATAGATTCGCCCGTGATGTTGATGTTTCAGGTTTCGGCGCGGGCCCACGAATCGGTTAAGGATAAGGATCTTCACGGTCCATTTCACCACTTTGTTTTAGATTTTTGGAATAGCGCTCCCCCCTTGGTTATTTCCTGTTACTCAGACATTAGGCCATATGTCATTATAGTCATAATAAGGGATCGTTAGCGCAACAATCCAATTGGAGCAGGGCCTTGAAGTGTGTTAGAGCACTTCATTCAAGACCGTAACGGTACACTACTGGATTAGAGTACCCTGTAGGAGATAATGTGGTCAGCATTGCGCTCACCCGAGATTATTACTATGATTTAATTCAGGTGAGTCGACTGGTATCCGACGTCAAATCACGATACAAATTCCACTGCCAGCAGTGAGATTTGAACCGCAATCTTGTGCTCTAACCACTCAGCTATCCGGACACACACAATATATCATTAGAAGCTGATAATAAATATTAAAACTCAAATCACTCTCGAGAGACCTTTCCTTATTTTTTCTCTACGAGAATGTTGCTATTATTAGGGGTAGCAACATCAATAACATAACATGGAGTGACTCGTCTTGTCAACTATCAGGTTTGTTGAATATATCAGCTATCAGTTGAAATCTGTCGGTCCGTAGGCAAAACATATTTCCGTGATGAACCCATGTTTGCATACAAGATTTTGATGAATCATCCGTGTATTGGCACCATAAAGTCGCAGTCAGAACTGAAGTAGCCCAATGTTTCTAACGTCGAACCATATTAGGTTAAGGACTGGTCTTTCTCCATCCGTTATTTGATTATTATCAGGTTTTTTAAGCACACGTGGCGACTAAGCCGTCCTAGATTGCGCACGTAAATCCCACCGTTTCAACAAAGAGCACACAGTCATCTGTTCGGCATATGAAGATCATCAAACGGCGCAAGAGATAGTACATAGTATCCGCCTCTCGCCCTACTCTGAAGATAGAAACGAAAGATCAATCCTTTAAATGGAATGGACTCAGCTCGCATTCTGTCTTACAAACTGCAGAATGCAGGAAACTCGCCAGCTTCTTGCTGTGGAAATGATTACGTATCTAGTCGACTTAGAGACGATGTTATGCCGCAATGCCAATTACGCCCCTGTTCTCGATGTCACGAAACAGAGTTTGGTTGGTGCATTCGGAATTTGGACGTCGTGGTCCAAATCCCCAGGTGGATGCTTTTGGGATCTATGGATTTCGTCTGAATCATGGTACTCGATTTTTTCAATCCCCATGCATTGTTAAGCCGGTATATTTTCGCTTTTATTTTCCATTTTTAGCTTCGCAATCGTTTCGATTTTGATTTTATGGGATATCTCTGTTTATACTTCAAGTTCCTTCCCGATCCACAGCATCGGAATACAGGACGCGAGAAATCTTTGCTAATGATGTGAGGGAGCCGAACCTAAAAACAATTCCCATCCCCTATTCCTGACTCTGACTAGCACGAAGGCGAAACCTCCTAGTTGATCTTAATTAGCTCGGAGGGCCAGTTGGCTATTTCACATAAGTCGCTATAATTTTTAACTTACTAGATTCATTGCTATAAATAAAACGATTTCTAAATAATATGTGAGATGTGAAATATCGTGAAGATATTAGGGTACAAACCACCCCGTCCCAATAATGGCGCCAGCAGCGCCATAAAAAAACTGTATTCTTCGGCTCCTTATGCCTTATTTTGTTTTGTATCCTAAATAGGATGTTGGAGGCTTTTGAAAAAAGTGGCTATATATAGAGAAGACAAGTATCGCGATACGACAAGAAGATCTGTAGACGAAAACAACGAAAATTCGATAACAATGAAATTTTAACACTTGATGACAGCTTGAAGAAGAACGACGTACGAGTTGCATTTGGTACAATGAAACAGATGAGGATAGGTTTTAAACTGCAAACCGCCCTCTGTAGAGATCAGAATGGCAATATCATCAGCAACGCGACTCTGATAAAAGCAAGATGGGTTCAGTATTTTCAAGACCTCTTGAGCCCAATGTCGGCATACTTCCACCCCTTCGTCCTTCCGGATGCCCCAGACGTAAAACAAGTGTCCACACCCCCCGACTTTTTTCAAAGTAATGGCGGCTTTGTTTAAATTAAAATCACATAAAGCTTCCGGAATCGATGGCGTCACCAGCCGAGCTCTTAAAAGAAGGGGAAACAGAGCTCATCAGTCGAATCTATAAACTAATCAGCAGAATCTGGACAACCGAACAAATACCTGACGACTGGGAGAAAAGTGTAATTTGTCCAGTGTGCAAAGAGGGTGATCGTCTGCGGTGTGAGAACCACAGGTTATCTCATTACCATGCACTTGCTACAAGGTGCTGACCAATATAATCGAACGATGACTGAGAGAGTATACAGACCACTTCATTGGGCACCAAGGGTTCAATCTTCAGATCCGCACGATCGACAACGGTTGAGCAGGTGCTTGAAAGGGAGAGTAGGACACTCTTGTGTACCAACCGTTCATTGACTTTTGTCAGGAATACGATAGTGTAATTTGTAATGCTCTGTAGGGAATAATGCTACCGAAGCTAGTCCGGCCAGTGAGCAGCGAATCAGGTGGGACGCAGGATCAGTGAATCCAAAATGAAATACCATACATTACCCAAACTCGAAAGGCGGTTGCTAGGATGCATAACATTGCAATGGGAGAGGAGGAGAGGAATTCATGAGGATTGGTAAGTTCGTTGCCCTATACAGAAAGAACCTTGTGGTGAAATGTTTCAAGTGGAACAGTTGAAAGCTGAAATAGCCTCTCAAATAAGCTGAAATAGCCTCGTGGATGAAAAACCAAGCACTTCAATGTGGAAAAGGCACAAAAATATTATTACTCCTATCGAGCAGAATTTAGAATTATTCGTAAAAGCACTAGAATTGTTTAACCGAGAAAGGTTTGAAGCAAATAGAATAACCCTGCTTATTTATGTTGCCGAAAACATTTTTAATAATAGAAAGTACTCGTGTGTTAATGAACATAATACACAGACAGACTGATACCATATAGACATTTGATAGGGGTAAACAAGAAGCATACTGATAACAAAATAATGAAAACCGATGAAGATATCCAAATTCTCCCTCCTAAAGTTGAGGCAAGCACAAAGCGGAAGCAAGAGAAGTGGTGCCTAAGAATCGCAGTAAAACTGGTTGGAATAATTAATATCTCCATTCGTACTATATACTAAGTCGACAGGCAACAGAATCATTACTCAAACACTATATTCATTTGTCACAATTTGTGAATATTAGTCGCTAAACATCTCTTGAATATTCATGGTAATGTTAAAATACTTCCTTCCATTCACGGGAAAATGATAATCAGTCAAAGTTTCACAAAATACATACTTACAAGAACCGAAGCAGCAAAGTTCAAGGATAAATACACTTCTGTATTTGAGATAACGTATTATCAGGAAACAATTTAGAATTTCAAATAGGGTCTCCCTGAAGAGCCTCTATGCTTCTCGTCGCATCCGGACACGAAACTAATTTTCAGTTGAAGTATTGCTTTCAGTTGTTGGAGGTAATATATGTACATGAACGAAGGCCGGAATACAAATAAACTACCATAACTTCATGCAAATCTTCCACAAACTATCCAGGGAGGGTTTCAAATTAGGATTGCTCGACGATGTGCTCCGGGTAAGAGCAGATAGAATAGATGTCCCCTGATTATTTTCCATTCCTCTAATCAGTGAACAATTGACTGACTGATGTCACAAGCAACTTTCCACTTACTTGTGTTTCTGTGTTGTCACCCTAAACAATTAACTCTGCTGTAACAAGTTGCCGGAAGTGATTGTGTAGGTTATCATTTCACAGAGGAAACAGAAAAGTGAAACGAGGGAGCTAGTAGTTTCATGACCTGGGAATTGCTAGCATACAAAACGTAATTCCCCTGCCAGCCGAAAGCCTGACGGAACACACATATCCGTACATACGCTCGTATTCATTTGGTCTCATTGTCTGTAGTTTCTACATCGCTCCTTTTTAGCTAAGGGTGGACTTGTGTGTGAAACTCTCAAAAGTGAAAAGTTTTAATGACTGAACTCATCCATAAGTCTTTTCTTTGCACAGACTACGTAAATTAGTTGAGAATTCTACTATTTGAATTTCGTCTCGTCGAGAATAAATAGGCACGAAATCACTTTCATCCGTTTTGTTGTCTAGGAGAATGTCTGCTCTGGAGGATTCAGTCAAGTGATGCACTATATGAATTAGTGCAACGATTGTCTTTCCGAAAATTGGGAGAGTTGGAGCGTCACCCAGCAAGCTCTACTAATAGCAAAGTCATTGTGAATATCTTGGATAAAGGTTGAATGCACTTTCTAGACTGCAATAGTGAACCAACTGATTTACAAGCATCTCCAATTAAATATGTTTATCAAGGCTGAGAAGCTCTGTATATAAGTACACAAAATTTTTCACTTCAGGTAATTTCGTTATCACCAACAGAAGAATCTAGTTAGTGGCGCCTAAAAAGAAATATCGGCAAAATCTTTCTGTCTGCCTCGAACCAAGAAAATGCGATTTCGTTACTCAATCGTATTCCGGAGTATTTAAATGCTATCGGCAAACCTCCCTAATATGTACTGGAATATTGATTGCCTTTGCAAGCTGGAAGTTAATAAAAATTAGGGTCTCATTAGTGACGCGCAAAATGGTAAGAGAATTTCGTCTCGTTTGCAATTTAAAGTAGCCTTTTGATGTTCCAGGATCAAGGTTCGAACTATGATATTGATTATAATTTTACCACATTTAATATCCATTTAAGGGGCGCATCGCTGAATGGTTAGACGCCAGCATCTCAGTCACCTTCCCTGGAGTTCAAACTCGACTCGTAATATGTGCCGCTGTTCTTTTTCTTCTTTTTCTTCAGCCTTTGTCCCGTTCACAAGCGGGGTCGGCTCGTCGTGATCGGCTTCGCCATTTGGCTCTATCAAATGCCTGATCTGCGTGCAATCTCGAGGCTTTTAAATCCCCATCTAGCGTATCAAGCCGCCGTTGTTTAGGTCTGCCTTTTGGTAATTTACCATCGACTTCGATGTTCAGACCAATCTTGGCAAGTAAATTCTCGTTGGCACGAATTGCGTGACCATACCATCGAAGACGCCTCTCTCGCAACTTTTCCATGATCGGTGCAACCCCATAACGATCGCGGATATCCTCATTTCGGATGTGATCTAAACGTGTAACGCCACTAGTCCAACGTAGCATCTTCGTCTCTATTACCGCAAGACGCCGTTCATTGTCTTTTATAGTCGGCCAACATTCAGAACCATAGAGAGCGACTGGACGGACAACATTGCAGTAAATTTTAGATTTGAGACGTTCGTTGATACACCGATCACAAAGAACACCAGCTGTGGAACGCCACTTCATCCAGGTTGCATTAATGCGTGAAGCAATTTCATAACGCAGTTTTCCATTGGCTGGTAGCGTTGACCCGAGGTATTTAAATCGCTAAGTTCTGGGCAGATCACTGCCGCTGACAGTGATTGTGCCTGTTTCATGAGGATCGGTCGTCAAAAGCGGTCGTCGGAAGCGGTTTTGATACACCCGCCATACTTCGAACTTTACTTTTCGGATCGTGGTAGAGCAATTGAACCCAGCGCACGAATTCTTCTCGCACGAAGTGTTGTCGTAAAGCATACCAGATGAGTTCGTGTGGTACACGGTCAAACGCTTTTTCTAGATCCAGAAAGGCAATGTAAAGAGGGCGATGCTTCTCACGGTGTTTCTCCATGAGTAACCGCGCAGCGTGTATTGCGTCAGTAGTTCCGCAGTTCTTGACAAATCCGACTTGATTCACGGTTATTTCAACGATTTCCCGAATACGGTTGTCAAGAACGCATTCAAAAATCTTCATGGTATGGGAAAGTAACCGGATCGGACGGTAATTTGAACATTCTGCTGGGCTACCTTTCTTTTTCCATATTGGAACAGTGGTACTTTGTTGCCAGTCAGATGGTGCTCTTCCTTCCTGAATAACCCGGTTAAAGAATTTACTGAGCCACAGTGTTGGGTCCCAGCTCTTCGCTTTCCAGAGCTCAGATGCGATGTCGTCAGGTCCTGTTGCTTTCCCCGATTTCATTTGTTTTATTGCCTCCTCGACTTCAGTTGCGCTGACTGGTGGAACTGCTCCAAATGTGGGCAATGATTGTGGAAGTGGAGGATAAGCAAATTCTTCAGTTGAAATTTGCTCGAAGTATTCTCGCCATCTATCCGTTGCGGCTCGACGGTTGGTAAGCAAAGTACCGTTCTTGTCATCAACACAACAGAAGTGTTCGATATCCTGTATGCGTACAGATCTTTCTCGTCAACCCGAGTGTCCAGTTTATCGTAAAGATTTTTGAAATGGTTCGCTGTTGACTTCTCATTTTAGGATTTAGTGTGGTTATAAAGAAAAGTCTCATGAAAAATCAAACAGAGATCAAAACAATAGTTAGAACTTGTGTGAATATCCGCTGCTCCACAAAGAAGTGACACAGGAGACATAGACAACAAACATAATCAGCTCAATTTAGGATACAAATTCGTATTCGTATCAGTATTAAAAGATACAAAAGCCAGCCAGAGCCTATAGTTGAACATCAGTATCCGTGTCTGTGTCCGTGACTTCGCAATGGGCGTATCACTCCGTTCACCTTTGTGCTACGACAAGTTGACGAAGATACTTATTGGCTAGTATACAGGACTTTTTCGACCTTATGGTTTAGCTCCCACCATCCTCTTCTCTTGGCCGCGTTCGAAAGAAGAATCCTCTGAAGAATTTTTGGCCCGCTACATGAGGATGGACGATTCCGTAGCCTACATAACGACGAAATCTATGAGCAATACCATAACCGTCAGATTGTGGATAAAATCCGGCTCAATAGCTGACAGTGGGTGGGTCACTTAATCCGTATGAATGAGGTCGATCCAGCCCGGAAAGTCTATAAGGGAAATATCTACGATAGAAAAAGAAGACGAGGCAGACCCTACCTGAGACGGAGCGATGAAGTAGGTCAGGATGCCAGACAGCTTTTAGGGATATCGAATTGGTGGACCTCGGCGCAAAACCGGGACGTATGGAGTTCCTTATTAAGGCAGGCCTAGACCGGATACCGGTTGTTGCGCCGTTTTTCTTTTATTATAGTTGGGTTCATACGTAACTCTCCGGTCTTGAAGTTTGACAGCTCTGCACCCGGTTGAGCCGGTATTTTTTCCCCCAATTTAGCTTCGTATATATTTTCCGATGAGTTTGTGAGATACTTCCTTTTCTTTGATGTTTGATGCTCCAAAGCAGTCCTGCGCATCGATTAACAGTTAGGTAAAATTTTGTTTAATGAGACGTGGCCACTTCTGTTGGCCACATTCCCGCAGCCTGACTAACACAGAGGTATCCAAAACCATGCCGAAGGCATTTTTATTCTGAAGATAAATCCTTATTGACTGAATTTATTTAAGAACAATTAGGAAAATAATGTGGTTGAGAGAAAAAACACTCCCAACACCTTCGTCCAAGTAATATTGGCGATTAAATCACAGAGAAGAGGAGTTTAAAATAACAACATCCCGCTACGTTTGAACTTTCGCCCATATAAGCATCCGTACCGTCTAAGATCAGCTTGGGCTTCCCCAAATCGTAGAAAATACATTTTATTTTTTACTTGAATCAGGCTTTTCAATATTACCACGCTGTACAAATCAAAATGACGCTTCCAAATATCTGTCACCAACGTGATTTAAACCCAAGGTGATTGAACGGCTGGCAATCAGCCAACTCGGCCATCGCACAGTCGAAATTAATGCGCTGCACACACACTCAGCTCCATTGCCTTACATGCCTACAATGCCGAAGGCCCGATATTCGACCTGACTACGCATCAATTATTTTAATTGCTTAAGGTATAATGATACCTAAATAGACGCATACATAATGCTGTGATTGAAAAGTTCGCAATTACAGTCGATTGTTAGTGAAAGAGGGGACATCATACTAGCGCTTCTGCTCTCCTTAAAGGATAGAAATTGTGAAAGACGTCTAACAAATTTGTTTTCTTCGAGAAATCTGGAAGAAGTCATGAAGGAATAATCATGAATACTTTTTTTCACAAACAATTTACAATTACAATTTATTGATTTAATATTTTTGAAAAATAATTGGTCAACAAAACGTTATTTTCTTAGCTGAAAACGAAGCACATTTATCACTGTAGCCGATCGATCTAGTTATATATACGTATTCAGCTAACCATTTCGTTGCCATGGTGGACCGGCTCGAATAGTAATCCCACTTTGAATTCCTTCTGTCAATTGGATGAGAATGAACACTGTCATCCATAACAGAGCCCTTCGTAGCACTTATCATCATCATCATCAAGAGTGCAACAATCGATATCCGGTCTAGGCCTGCCTTAATAAGGAACTCCAGACATCTCGATTTTGCGCCGAGGTCCACCAGTTCGATGTCTCTAAAAGCTGTCTGGCGTCCTGACCTACCTCATCGCTCCATCTCAGGCAGGGTCTGCCTCGTCTCCTTTTTCTACCATAGATACCTTTCCATACGGGTTAAGTGACCCACCCAACGTAACCAATTGAGCCGGATTTTATCTACAACCTGACGATCATAGTATCGCTCATAGATCGTCGTCGTTATGTAGGCTACGGACCTAGCACCTGTAAGGGGGAAATTGATGCCGCAATACGCACCCAATTGACAGAAGAAAGTATTCGAGGGCAGACATCCTAGAGACGAAGCACCGAAAAATTAAATTCACAACTACCTGAGAAGAGCGCTATCATTGGCACGATCATAAATATATTTGGCCCTAGTCACAAAAAAACGAACGGCTGATTCGATGATTATGGTAAGCTACTTACGAAACCGAAAAATACTGCATACCGGCCGCTTCAGCAATCTAGCATTCGCAGTGACTTATCACGAACCCAGGGGAGTGGAAAAAACTTCACAAACAGAAAAAGGAAGCTTGCAAGGGCCAGCAACTGTGTGAACTCGAAGAGTCGAGAGAGCAGCTACACCAAACGGTTAATCAACTGATGCTCAAAGTTTTTGACAGTGAATCAGAACCAAAGGATTGGCAATGAGGCGCGGTCTGTCCCATACATGGAAAAATTGATAGCAATCATGGTGGTGTTACATTACTGAGTAGTATTGTCCTTCTGTTGCAATATGGTCATCAGTTGCGCCACTTTTTCATTAACTTCAAGGCTGCCTATTGCAGCGTAGCCAGGGAAAAACTGTACACGGGTGAGAGAAAATTCGGTATCTCGGCAAAATAATAATACCTGACCAGTGTGCGAGTTTAGATAAAAGAAGCAGGATCAGTCTCTAGGAACCTCACCATCACCAACAATCTAAGATAAGCGGATGCTGTACCATGCATCCTTTCCATCTTAACTAACTCTACGGTATTGCTGCAATGGGAAGGACAACTCAAAATGTATAAGCCACCTTCACCCAGATCAAGAGGGACGAGATCGTGGGCTGCACATTAATCGAACCAAGACGAACTACATAGTGACAACGTAAGCGCCTAACAACAATATCAAACAGTGCCCGAAAATTGACAACAATAAAGATATGCATTTTAAAATCGTTTAAAAATTTTCCAATATTATCAAAATCGCACACGGTTGCTGGCAGCCAGTAGAGCCTATTTCAACTTCAGGAACCGTTCCGTTCGGAACATCTAATAATGGGGTCAAAGCTCTAACTGTCCAAGGTAGTAGTCTTCCCAGTCCTCATGTATTCCTCGGAGACTTGGGTTCTTAGTAAGAGAAACCAGAAACCCTTAGCCGCCTTCGAGAGAAGAATTCTTCAAATAATTTTTGGCCTATATACCAAATTAATAAGCGACACCACGAACGGTCGGTTGTGTTTAAATTCTAAATCAATATGCTGCGGTGCGCGAGTTACCTTAACCTTATCTATACTAGAAATAGAAGACGCGACAGACCCCACCTCAAATGGAGCGTTTGTATAGGTCATAATGCCAGACAGTTGTTCGGGACATCAGACGAGTGGCCGCGGCATAAGCTGATTAATAATAATAATAATCGTTGGCGCAACAATCCATATTGGATCAGGGCCTTGAAGTGTGTTAGAGCACTTCATTCAAGACCGTAACGGTACACTAGGAGGCAATGTGGTCAGCATTGCGCTCGCCCGAGATTATTACCCTGATGTGACTCAGGTACTCATTCACAGCTGAGTCGACTGGTATCCGACGTCAAATCACGATGCAAATTCCACTGCCACCAGTGAGATTTGAACCGCGACCTTCCGTATGACAGCCTAGTGCTCTAACCACTGAGCTATCCGGACTCCCAGCATCCTCAACAAAAAATATTGATATTGATAATTAGGACAGGCCTAAACCAGTTACCGGTGTTTGCCCTGTTCAAGATAATAATTTGAATTGTGGAGGCGCTGTAGAATGGAGTCGCTTAACGGAGATTCGTCCGAGCTACACACCAAAGTAGCGTAACTTACCACGACTGGAAACTCACCCGCCTCAGCGGCTCGCTTACGTGTTGTTAGCAGGTTGAAAACCTTGAGATGAGATGAAATATTAAATAGTTAATCCAGTAAACTAGGTGCTCGAAGAAGGTTTCTTAGTCAGCGAAAAAAAGAAACCGGCTATTTTTGGCTTTGGAAATATAAGCTCCGCGTTTTTGAAATATAAGTCTCTAATCGTTCACGTTCCTACAGAGGAGACTGCAGAGTCAGAGAAGGATACCTTTTATGAGGCATTTGAACAGACTTTCGAAGCCTGCCCAAGTATTATATCAAAATCATACTTGGAAATTTCAACAGTCAAGTAGAGACAAAGCCCGTGCATTCAGTCAGCAGTATCGTACGAAATGGTTATTGGAAGTACCTGCTTTACGCAGAAAGCGGACCACAAACATACGTGGGTCTCCCCAGGCAGGACCACTTTCAAATAAATTGACCATGTACTGATTGAACGCCGCCACCTCTTAGCTTTGATGAATGTCAGAATATATAGGGGGTCCACTATAGATTCGAATCACTATCTCTAACAATCAGGTGAGACTGAATATTGAAGTCATTCACAACACAGCTCTCCGTAATATCATAACTGCAGTCAATAGATGTCCTGGAGAAGAAGCATCAATAAATGATACAATCACAAACATACTTGGCCCCAGCCGCAAGAGAAGTCGGAACAGCTGGTTCGATGATGAATGTAAGCTAGGAAAGGAACGGAAGAATACTGCATACCGAGTAATGTTGTATTCTTAAAGAACGCAGGCACGGACAGAAACCTATCACGAACTCCGTCGAGCGGAGAAGCAACTTCACAGACGGAGAAGGAAGCCTGGGAGAACCTGCAGATCTGTGAACTCAAAAAGTACAGAGAGTAACCGCACCAGGCAAATAAGTTTTACCAAAAAGTCAGCAGGATGAAGCCTTATACACTTCGATGCTCATCCTGCCGAGGCAAAGAGGGAAATCTAATTTCCGACAGAAATGGGCATATTGGAGCGATGGGTTGAATATTTGATGAAATGCTCAACAACCAAAATATCGGTGAGTTGGAGGTCCCGCCAACTGAAAACGACGGACAAATGCTGCCACCATCAAGCTTCGACTTAAAAACCATAAGTTACCAGGAGCCGATGGAATTGCAGCAGAATTGGGCAAATATGGAAGCGACTAAATCATATAAAAACCGCAGGATCACTCTCGAGATGATTCAACATCAACAACGGTCTAAGACAAAGGGATGCCCTATCATGTGTCCTCTTTAACCTGGCCCTGGAGGAAGTGATTCGCGATGTCCACGCAACTACTGGCTCATAGGACGAATAACCTGAGGTGTACAGTCTACCTTCATCCAAATCGAACAGGCGGCGCGAGATTCTAGGCTGCACATTAATGAATGCAAGAACATGGTGGCAAAGTGCGCGCCAAATACCAAAGAACGAAGAGCTTCGAATCGCACTGGTCAAACAAAAACAATAAAGATAGGAGACTATAACTTTGAGACCGTTGAAAATTTCTCCTATCTAGAATCGAAAATCACAACTAATAACAGCTATGACAATGAACTCCGTGCACAGTTGTTGGCTGTCAATAGAGCCTATTTCAGTTTACAAAAACTCTTTCGCCCGAAACGTGTCACCATAGGGTTAAAGCTCTTACTGTACAAGACTATGATCTTGCCAGTCCTTACGTATTCCCTGGAAACCTGGGTTCTTAGCAAAAAAAAAATTACGAATTCTTGGCCACGTTCGAGGGAATAATCCTCCGAAGAATTTTTGGCCCCCTAAATGAGGATGGACGATTCCGTAGCCTACGTATGGATGAGGATTATCCAGCCTGGAAAGTCTATAAGAACAATATCTATATTAGAAAAAGAAGACAAGCCAGACTCTGCCCGAGATGGAGCGATGGCGTAGGTCAGGACGCCAAACAACTGTTAGGAATATCGAATTGGTGGACTTTGCGCAAAACCGAGATGTCTGGAGTTCCTTAGTAAAGCAGGCCTAGACCGGATACCGGTTGTTGCGCAGTTGATGATGATGATGGATTAATAAATAGTTATTAATTACTACAATATTATATTAACGATTTCTTTTCAGCTGTTTGCAACAAAAAGCCCCTATTCGGCCGATCAGCCGATTTTCTTCAGGGAGTGGTTAGTTATAAGAAATGGAATCCTGTAGTTATTGCAATTAGTTATAAAACGGATCAACTACAACAATTGGTGACCCTGATTCAAACTGATTCGAAATTCGGTAGCCCTAACGCAACTGCAGCCGAGCGACAAGACAGCAGCCCCAGCGTACACACATTTGAAAGAGCAACACCAGCTACCCCGACATAGCCTCAACTAATTCTTCATCACCAGCTGGGAATTTCTCTTTACTCCGGTCATATTACGTGATGAAGGCTGATTGCTATTTCGCGCCATAAGGATTCATTTTCTTGTTTCATAGCTTAAAATCGTGTGTCTAAAGAATCCTGGCTTTCACGCATCACTTTTACTTCATTCAAACTTTGCTTGCTTACTTCCGATTCCAATGAACATTTTTCGTCAAGACTTTTTGCTGTCGCGATCTTGCGTATGTCCTAAAAGATAGGTATATCTACGTTTGAAGCATGAAGAGAACTCCATTTCATCGCGATCGAATTTCAGATGTGCACAACCAGCTTCCCAATGCAACCATCTAAACTTAAGGAAAAACAAGTACATTTCGAAGAAGTTTCCACAACTGCAGCAACAAACCACCTTTTTTTTATTCAATTAGTTAAATTATTCTTTGTTATGTAAAAAAAGTTAAACCGCAAGAAACGGCACAAAGTTTTTTTAAAGTTAAAAGAAGCATAGTTGGACAGACAGACTGTGGTTTTTGGCGCTCCATTGGTTTTCCTCAGCCTGTTGTCGGCATGTAGGCTCGACTAGTTCCGCTCCGGCGTTCAGTCTCGCTTCGGTCGTGGTTAAGTTTTTACGGTTTCCGCCCGGTGTGGGGCTCGGTCAACTCTTCGTGTTCTTCAAGCAAATCCGTCTATTTCGCAAATGTCATATCATAACAGCGCGGCAAACGACTCCGCCCCCACAATAGTCGCAGTGGCGGTACGAGTGCCATCGTTTTTACGACGTAACCCGGAAGCCTGATTCCAACAATTAGAGGCGCAGTTCGCGCTCGCGGACGTCACTACTGATGCCACGCGATACAACCACGCGCTCGCCGGCCTGGACGAGGAGTCGATTGGACTTGTCGCCGATATTCTGGAAGAGTGTTCCCGCTCGACATTAAAGGGCATCCTCATCAAGCGACTAAGAGTAACGGAGTCAGCAAAGCTGAATCAACTATTGCATGAGATGAAGCAGTTAGGCCGGGATAAGGTCGGGGTTGAGCTTCTGAAATCGCTGTGGTTGCAGCGGAAACGCACCCAGGTCACCTTTGCCTGTACAGACTTCGAATCTTTGGAATTATTAGCAAAATCCATGAGGTGCGCCCCATGGTCAGTGATCGCATCGCGGGAAGCCACGGGACAAATTCCTGAGCTTCAGCCGAAGATGGCAACCCTCGCGGCTACCGTCTCTAAGCTGGCGGCAACAGTCGGAGTTTTGCGTTCGGCTGATAGGTCCTGAACTACTTCGTTGTCCTCTAACCGAAATGGGCGGCACTATGGATTGCTAGTGAATTTGCAGAATATGTCTCTTACAGACCCCGTAATTTCGTTTAAGTCTTCAGGGAAACTTGCCGCATAATCTACTGTCAGTCTTTCAATTATTTTTAAAGAAATATCAGACCTTCGAATTTACGCGCTTCTTCAAAAATACAGCAACATAAATACTGAAATTAATCTCTCGCAGCTAAGCATGATGTACAGCACCACATCTGCATTATTAGCTCCCATACCTTCTGTTGATAAGAAATAAGACGCACAGCATTTGCAGACAATTAAATAGTTGCTGGTCTTCTCCACTACACATGGTCCCAAAGCCCAACGGCCAAACCGCTATCCCATACCACTAATCCGCAACTTGCACAATCTAGCCAACTGCCGTGTTTTCGCGACCTTGGAGTTAGCCAAGGAGTATCAAGTCCCTGTAGCTGCAGAAGATATTCCAAAAACGGCAATATGCACCCCCTTCAGACTTTTCGAATTCACGCGAATGCTTTTTGGTCTGTCCCCTTTTCGGTCCAACCTCCGAAATACTCTGCGAGACCTCTGAAAAGGTACCTAGGCTATATATTCCAGCCGCTTCTCGCAAGGAAATATTCAATGCAGTACACAATCTTGCACACCCAGCCATTTGGACAACGAATCGCCTGGTCACAAGCAAATATTTCTGACTCCCAATGAATCTTAATTTTTGGACCAAATAGTGCATCCCCTGCCAAAAGTGTAAAGTCTCCAAGCACGTACAGAAAGAAGTAGGCTCATTCCCTCAGTCTACAAAGCGCTTTCATACGATCCACATCGCCATCATTGACCCCTTGTGAGATTCGCATTTGGATGATTGTTGCCTGAAGCAATACCACTGGCTGACATTTCCGCACAATCGTGCGATGAGGCCCTTTGTCGGGAATGGATCGTACGCTTTAGAGTTCCAGCTGAAACCATTGCTGACCAGGGAATGCAGTTTGAGTGTACTCTGTTCTCGGCTAGGTAGGCTTGAAGTGCCCTCAGGCGACTGTGCACCACTTGCAACCCAGTTGGATGCTGTAACGCTAGCATAGGACCCTAAAGGTCGCTATAATACCAGACCATGACTTCATGGTCGCAAGTCCTGCCTTTTATAAGTAGCTCGTAGTATATATATGTAAATTGAATACACTCGATATTCAATTCGATATGATATTGACATTTTATTTCTTAAGGAGTAGTAATTTGACGCGAAAGTGGCAACTTTTAGTAGAATTTCCACCAAGCTTTCTAATATGATGCTAAAACCTATATTTCTGCAATTTTCCGCATCTAGGATGAATTTAAAGGGGGTGCGCAGTGAATTGAAAATATACTAATATTTTTATTTTTAACCTTAATTGAGCAGATTTCGTAAGGACTATTTCGGGGCCTAGATGCCATATGCACCAAACACCATATTTTTTTTCTAATTTTTCGGTTGACTGGTTCTGAGAACGTTTCTGAGTCTTTGAAATAATTGACCGTTTTAGGACTCCGTACTCCCTCTACTGCCACTAGTAGTGGCTTCAGAAAATACTAATAGCTTTATTTGGCAAAAGGGAAATTTGCAACTCTCTTTTAGGTGTATGGGGACCCCTGCCCCTAATTGAAGATTAGAATCAACCCGAAATAAATGTGTAGGTGAATTTTCCACAAGATTAATAGGCTACAAATTAAGGAATTTTCATGAACCAGTAGTAAATCTAACATTACAATCACAATAAAACAGAGCTTGCCAAAAGTGATAAATGCAATAAAAGAAACAGATAATTCTCTTCTAGACGAAAATACACTGGTGAAGCAGCATTTAGTTCCCGAAATACCGTATTTCTGTAACTGTAAAAAAAGTTCATTTGTTATACCACTGGCTAACACATATCCTTCAAAGTTCAATCATGATGATAAATGCAACAGAAACATATAATTAATCTGGGTCTACAGAATTTCAAACATTCTTTGTTTATCTTGATGCAATACCCAAGCCTCCATGGTGCAGCCTCGTACCAGCCTGCGGTGGCAATTATCTTGCCAACGAGTAAAGTGCACAAGAAAAAGAGGAAAAACAAACAAAATTATAGAATCAAACCCATATTGAAGCCAGCATCCAAATGGCTTATGATCGTTAAAAATTTACCAATGAAACCTAATAAAAGGAGCTATAAACGACAACAATCGTATTATTGAAGTGCACATTAAATAACCTTAAACACAATCGTCATCAGGGGTCGGCAATAGTGATAACGCTTAACAATCAATAAATGATATTCCACTCGTGCTTGAGCTAAGAATGGACAGCGGTTAAGCCAGTAAACAGAAGTATTTAACATTTTTGAAAATCCGCCATGCATTGAAATCACTCACCTGCTTTGCAAGGATCCATATCGATGTCGTTCGATGTCTTATATTCGAATTGTGTATTCAGTAACTCCTCAATGGTGAATTTGCTGCGGTAGACCCGGCGATGTGGTTGCTGATGCTGGTGATGTTTCATTGTTATGACACTCTCATTGATATAGATACAATTGCACATTTGTGACATTAACGCAACTATGAAAACTGCACTTAACCAATTGAACGCGGCACTGCATTTCAATTTCCGTGAAAGATCTTTAGGGAGTATATCGAAATGTCTGAACGCCATGATTACACAGCACTCGGCACTCAATACACCACAGCACGCACACGTTCAATATCTGTATGTTTTCCAAACCGACTTTTGTGACCTATAATACCGCTTGACTACTGCTGTGATATCGCGGGTACCGCCGAAACACTATTTCAGAACTAATAGGCTGTAGATTCTATTTATAAATATTTCATTAAGTAAAGCGACTTAAAGATGCGCCCAAGTTGTTCCGTACTACATCATGTACTGTGAGAGGAGCTGCAAAGTATTGCGCGATTAACCATTAATCGTTTGCGCTTGTAATTCGGTCCAAGATAGATAGTGAATGATGCTTTCTTGGCTCCTTATCAACAGTCTCACATCTGTTCATTCGTTTTGCTTTACAACCAAGTGTCCACCAATACCACTATAGTTTGTATATTGAAAATCTTCCAGATAATTTCGCTTCAATTAAAAATTTACAATAAGTTTTCACGCACAATGATCTTAAGTCGATGAACTTCTTTCTCTATCATGGTAGGATTCAGCACTCAAGAAACCCCCATTGACGGATAATGCAACGAAACCCAAAGCCGGGGGTAATTGTAATCGTTCTTACTGAACACAAGAACCTTGTAGATTAACCTTTTTAATTAACACATAATTTGCATGAACACATTGTTTCTGTAATTATAAGAACATAACGAATTGCTATTAGCTCTGGTCACACATATATTAATTATGGACATCTATCTGCAAGTGGATAAGATATGTTTACTTTGGAATAATAAGGTGTAAACTTGAACATTTTAGGTATTCAGGGAGCTGTTATCTGGCTACACTACTTAAAGGGCACAGTGCTACCGAAAAGCAGAAATATTTCAAGTATTCCGAACTAAATTCTGGGACGATACGAAAACACAAATTTTTTAGTAAAAGATATGATGCGAGATTGCACTTGAAAGGTGCAAATCATGTCATTGAGTTTTCCTGCAAATATAAATACACAGTCAGTGGGGAATATGCCTTTGATCGCATTCCGTAAAATTTGACTTTGGTAAAATATTCAACCAATACCTTTACCCATCTGATTTAAATTTTGGAAAATAAAATAAATCTCAAAAGACTGGAAAACTGTTGGATTTGTGTTTAATTAAATCTAAAGTCGCAAATAATTAACTTCAAGGCATTCAGTGAAAGATTGCACGCGAATTGAATACGGGCGAAAATCTTTCTCATGAAATGGCGCTGAAACTGGAAGCGGGTTGTTAAGCGAACTGGTTAAAAAGAAATGAAAATCAATAAATTCAAGATAAGAGAAATTGAAAGCAATAAAAAGTATGTATTTTATAATGGTTCACTAGAATTATGAAAGACAAAAATAACGATTTTCCGAGAAAAAGCAATAGAGGAAAAGATGCCATTTCAATATGATACAGAAACTTGGGATTTGGGATGTAAACCAACTGTGGAAGGGAAAGATAACAATAAGGATTCAAATTTTTTCAAACCCTTTTTACATTTTGCACCGTCAGTTGGGTTTAAGTATAAATTCAAAGTGTTCCCTGCTTGTGTTAAAAAGCGACAAACGTGAATGGGGTGGGGGGGGGGGGGGGGGGGGCGATCCTCTTTAAGTCCACCCAACTACTGGTCTATGCTGACGATATCGACATCATGGGAAGAACGACCCGAGACGTACAAACTGCCTTCATCCAGATCGAGCAGGCGGCGCGAGGTCTTGGGCTGCACATCAATGAAGGCAAGACAAAATATATTGTGGCAACGTCAGCATCGAAAACCAACCAACCAACAACATCAAACCGCACTGGACAAACGATAAGAATAAATATAGAAGACTACAACTTTGAGACCGTTGATAATTTCTCCTATCATCATCGTCAAAAACGGCGCAACAACCGGAATCCGGTCTAGGCCTGCCTTAAAAAGGAACTCCAGACGTCCCGGTTTTGCGCCAAAGTCCACCAATTCGATATCCCTAAAAGCTGTCTGGCGTCCTGACCTACGCCATCATTCCATCTTAGGCAGGATCTGCTCGTCTTCTTTTTCTACCATAGATATTACCCTTATAGACTTTCCGGGCTGGATCATCCTCATCCATACGGGTTAAGTGACCCGCCCACCGTAACCTATTGAGCCGGATTTTATCCACAACCTAACGGTCATTGTATCGCTCATAGATTTTGTCGTTATGTAGGTTACGGAAGGGGGCCAAAAATTCTTCAGAGGATTCTTCTCTCGAACGCGGCCAAGAGTTCGAAATTTTTCGTGCTAAGAACCCAAGTCTCCGAGGCATACATGAGGCCTGGCAAAATCATTGTCTTGTACAGTAAGAGCTTTGAACCCATGGTAAGATGTTTCGAGCGGAACAGGTTTCCTAACCTGAAATAGGCTCTGTTGGCTGACAACAACCGTGCGCGGATTTCATCATCGTAGTTGTTATCGGTTGTGATTTTCGACCCTAGATAGGAGAAATTATCAACAGTCTCAAAGTTGTATTCTCCAATATTTATTCTTCCCGTTTGACCAGTGCGGTTTGATGTTGTTAATTGGTTCGTTTTCGGTGCTGACGTTGCCACAATATACTTTGTCTTGCCTTCATCGATGTGCACCTCAAGACCTCGCGCCACCTGCTCGATCTGGATGAAGGCAGTTAGTACATCTCGGGTCGTTCTTCCCATGATGTCGATATCGTCAGCATAGGCCAGTAGTTCGGTGGACTTAAAAAGGATCGTACCTTTTGCATTTACCTCAACATCACGGATCATTTTCTCGGGGCCAGCTTAAAGAGAACGCATGATAGGGCATCCCCTTGTCATAGACCGTTGTTGATGTCGAATGGTCTTGAAAGTGATCGCACATTGGTCAGAGTTAGCCTAGTCAGTCTTATCAGTTCCGTCGGGATACCGAATTCTCTCATGGCCGCGTACAGTTTTACCCAGGCGGCTTTAAAATTGATGAATAGATGGTGCAACTGGTGTCCACATTCGAACAGTTTTTCCATTACTTGCCGCAGAAAGAAAATGTGATCTGTTGCTGATTTGTCTGGAGTGAAGCCTCTTTGGTATGGGCCAATGATGTTCTGGGCGTATGGGGCCCTCATGCATTGCTCGGAGACTTGGGTTCTTAGCAAAAAAATTGCGAACTCTTAGCCGCGTTCGAGAGAAGAATCCTCTGAAGAATTTTTGGCCCCCTACATGAGGATGGACGACTCCGAAGCCTACATAACGACGAAATCTATGAGCGATACCATGACCTTCAAATTGTGGATAAAATCCGGCTCAATAGGTTACGGTGGGCGGGTCACCTAATCCGTATGGATGAGGTTGATCCAGCCTGGAAAGTTCATAAGGCCAATATCTATGGTAGAAAAAGAAGACGAGCCCCACCTGAGATGAAGCGATGTCGTAGGTCAGGACGCTAGACAGCTTTTAGGGATATCGAATTGGTGGACCTCGGTGCAAAGCCGGGATGTCTGGAGTTCCTTATTAAGGCAGGACTAGACCGGATACCGGTTGTTGCGCCGTTGATGATGATGAATGTGGATGTTGGCTAGTAAACTACGACCTTTGACTATCGAAAACGGCTAATAATTGATTCCTGAAATGTGAGCACGTTTCTCAACAACTTTATCGAGGAAACCCAGAAATATGAAGGAGATATGGGCTGGAATGGAGGGGGTTTTGACACCAACTTGTTCCGTCAATTGATGGAGAGATATGGTCTTGATGGCCGCAACAACCATGGTTCAAGGTTTGTAGACTTCACATTTCTGGAAAACAGGGCCAGCCATTTAGTTGGATTTCACCTGATCAGATACATTATAATAATAGTCAACTTCATAAGCTTCACACTAGGAGGTCAACGTTATTAGTAAGTGCACTGAAGGTTATCTAAATAGGTATAAAACAGGACTGGGGAACAATGCTTCTACATATACGGGACGTTAGAATTTCACTTATATGCAAATTATTCCTGTTAATTATGACGTTAATATCTTGGCTTAAGTGTTTCCTGTTCACTCCTTGTAAGGCCTAGGGCATCCACACAGTCAGATTGTGCTCCAGTTTCACTATCATCACACTTAACGCTGTGCAAATGATAAGTTACAGCAGCGAAAAAAACACAAAACGAAGGCTGAGAGTAAACCGATTTTAATCAGGTTTTATTTTACACTGCTCAGAATGACCAATATCTGCATTATGCGACGCTAACGGAGATTTCCAATATAAAGGATAAGAAAAATTTCCATAAGCAATTGAATGTAGTCCAAGAGAGATTTCCTGGAAGTCACATGGTGACCGTAAGGAGTTATCTAAATACCAAGGTGGGCTCTAAAATACCTTGATCAGATGTAATGGAGAAACGCGTCAGCCACATGGACTGTCACGGGCTCCTTATGACTACCTGTTACTGCTTACACATTTTTGAAACACCATAAGGTTAGTTGAGTCCCAACAGCCCGGCAGCGATCGAGCAATCAGATCAACAGAATTACAACCAGAAGTAATTATGATATGGCCAGTAATCATACCTACAAATACTTCTCACACTAAATTATTCCATGAAATATTTCAAAAATACTAACCAGGAGGATATTTAATGTGAACCACATTTCATGGAAATGTTCAAATATTTTTTTTTACACCCACACTTCTTCATTTGATAATGTTTGATTTCAGCAAGTAACGCAATTATAATGCAGAAATGCAAGCAAGTTAAAATCTTTTGGAAATTATATATATGCTTGTCGCTATAGCACAACATAGCGCGTCAACCATGCCTAGACATCATTGCTTTCAACGCACCGTAATGTGGTTCAACTCTTTTCAAATCTTCTTGAGGAGCTATGCTGTTCTGCGCCATGGGTTTCTGAGCCTGCTCTTCAGGAGTAGTGGATTCCACTACATGACATAGACAGAAATCGATCCGTAACGTAGTCCGTAATGGATTTGTCACCCTTTCTTAAACTATGGCATACCCAATTTTGCTCCCGCTTTTTAGTCAACACATCTACCGATACTTGACCTGTATGTCACTGAAGTTTGTCGGTCCAGATTTTGTCGGGGCAAAGTAAGGAAGAGTCATCCCGCCAGAGCGGACCTCGGTTTCTTCGAGAAATGAACAAATGGAGCAAGCAGGAAGTATTCACAAATCCATGTCTTCGCGAAAAACATTGGTAGCCCCGATATTGCAAAAATCCTCCATTTCTGATAGTTTCTGTGCCGCCATCAAAGAGGTCGAGTGATTTGCTGGAAAGTTGGTGAAACTCACTATTAAAATTCTGGTGCTTTGTTCGAGTTATAACGATCGGCATTTACGTGATACGCGATTGTGGGTGCGGTTTCGGCACCAAGCAGCAACAGCTGCAGTTGAACTACCGAAATCAATGATCAATCTTGATTTGGAAACAGATAACAGTACTGAAGAAATAAATAATATTTCGCTGTGGCTTTCCGGTACGTTGAACAGAATGACGACTATAGATTTCAAAAATGTCAACGATAATTCTGACATTTGAATCAGATAGTTTTCCGAAAAAAAAGAAGTAAAATCTGCGTTTCGCTTTCTTAATATGCCTTTCTAATTAAGTTAGTACTTATTTTTCTATTATTTAATTTTAAAATCCCAATGCCTCCGCCGGATACTCTTTATATTATCATGCGAACCGCTAAACACTTTCATGTGCCATCAAGCATATGAATAATAACTTAGAACGTAAAGCAGGATTCTAAATCTCAAAAGAAGTCTGTATAACGGAAGAAAGCAAAAGGAAATTTCCCAACATTAAAAAAATAAAAACACTCCTCAAAGTAATAGGACAACATTTTGAAAAAAAAACCATTTATCATCAAAGATTGTTCTTAATATGGGAACATTCAGCGAACTAAAAAACATAATCCAATTACTTGGTAAATTGACAAATATCGAAAATCGGAAAATAAAATATGTGCACCAAAAAGAGTATAATTAAGAGGTCTAGGTTCCTCAGAGGATAAAGGCGAAGTAGTGAATACGACGCAGATAACAACTTTGGAAGGTGCAAAACGTAATAATATTGAAAAATATTTTTTTTAGATATAAGATACAGTGAGCGCAATTTCTATATACGCAGTCACATTTTTTTCCTTTTTTTTTAGAAAATGCATAAAATGCGAAGATTGTATGAAACAATTGATGGGAATATAGGTTCCTTGGTTTCCTGAGAATTCGTTATGACAGCGACATTTAGATCAGCTGAAAAATGTATGATATTTGGTTTCTGGAAGAAAGCAATCATTTGCAAGTGCGCAATTTCTATAAACGCAGGTATCTAAAACGTCTATAAAATTACTTTTGAAAAGTTTTTTTTTGTAATTAAAAGGCGTGTTTTGTAGTGTTCTACGTAAAACAGTGCTCAAATTTAACATTTTTAGCTTAGATTATAGCAATGCCTCGTGGAAAACTGTTAACCGAAGAAGAAAAAGGCCAACTTGCCAGAATGGAAGATTCAGGCTGCATAATGAGAGCGATGTTGAGAGAAATCGGTAGATCCGACGGAGTTTTGCAGAATTGCTTTAGATTAAAGGGAAAATACGGTACAAAAAAACCATCCGCATGGAAATAAAAAAATCGGGAAAAGAGAAATTACCTTGATTAAGGAGGAAGCTACTAGAAATAAACTTTGGTTGGTTCCAGGTTATGTCGAAATTACATCTTCCTATTAAAAAGAGACGAGTGCAACAGATTTTTCATACTGATAACAGCATTCAATATAAAAAGCTTGCTAAAGCACCTCATTTAACACCGACACATAATAAGGCTCGTCTCAAATTTACTAGATCGTGGATGAAATGGGAAGAAGAATGGAAGGCAGTAATATTTTCGGATGACAAGAAATTCAACCTTTACGGCCCAGGTGAATTTAGCGCATTTTGGCACGATCTAAAAAAAAATGAAGCTCCTCGAATGAATCGCAACTTTGGAGGCGGTAGTGTTATGGTATTCGCTGTAACCTTCGACAGGGAATCGTACCAACCAAAATGAACTCAGTAATTTATACTGAGCTTCTGATGCCGCATTTAGATGAGAATAACCTTGACTGGAATTTCTAACATGACAACGACGCAGTACACGCTTCTGCATACATGAAATCATTTTTAAATGACAAACAAATAAAAATTTTGCAGTGGCTACATTGAAGTCCTAATTTTAACCCCATAGAGAATATATGGGGGATACTTGCTAGGAAAGTCTTTGCGAATGAATGCCAAATTGGCTCGGTACTTGAGTTAAAGAAAAAAATTTTAGAATGCTGGGGCCAAATCGTAGAAAATACTTTAGAAATTTAATAGCCCCAACGCCAAATCGAATTTTCGAAGTCATAAGGTCCAATGGGGGCAAAAAAAAATATTAGTAACTAGTGAATATGCGTTTATTTATTTCAATAGGCTTAAAAGTGCAAGTGCGTATATAGAGATTGCGCAATAAAAATGTAAATTTTGTTAATTTAAAAAAAATAAAGATGCATTCCGTTAATTTTTTTTTATTCTAAACTTAAATAAAGATAAATTTATTATCAGATAAACTTTATATGTCTCAAGGCTTCTGTATAGTCACAACGAGCAATATATGGGGCGCTTATATAGAAATTGCGCGCACTGTGTATGCCCATAATGAACATATGCTGGTTGATTTCCAAGCCGACAGTTTCGTTATACATTCCGTAAAGGCAAATTTAACATAAGCAATCTGAGGAGCCTGAGATTTGGTTTTTAAATTTGAAGGTAGAAAAACAAGACAGTTACAACTGACACACAGAAGTGTCGGTCGGTCGGTCGACACACAGAAGTGTCGGTCGGTCGGTCGGTTTTCAGGCTGAAACATCTCACTAGTTCAAACGCACATGCATATAATTTCCTGTAATATGCGAATTCCGCTTCAAATTGCAACACAAACTACAATAATGTCAATTATAAGTTAATATTTATTTTCTTAAATTTTGACGGACATAAAGCTGACATTCGTCGGAAAACTGACATTTGGCATATGCTCCCATATGTCAATTATGGTTGGGCCATGATATTTAGGGAATTATACAAACAAATTGCATTATATCGAAGGATCACGGTGTTAACTAAGTGAACTATTGAAAGGACTAACTACCAAATTTTAGAAGGTAGGAAGTTTTATCAATAACCTGTTAGGAAACGGTAAGGAGCAGAAGAATGCAGTTTTCCCTTCAAAGAATATGATATTATTTATAACAAAGGTGACACTAACCAAACTTTCTCAAATCTATAGGAAGATCAATGACTGCTTAAAAAGATGCAATACTGAATCTAAACCAAGTATGAAAACGCTTTAGAAAATTAAGAGAATTTCTTAGTGATAACAGTAATAGAATTGACATACACTTGATAACAGTATTTCACTTGAACAGTCACAACAATCTATTCAAAATTACGTTCATTGTAAAACGATTAATCCAGAATAAATGGGCAAGCTTCCTACTACACTCTGAACAAAGGGCGGAATAACAACGCTACCTGATAAAATTTCCTCAAAGTGCAGGAATATATTTTTTCTCACCCCTTTTCCCTTTTTTTGATTGGTATCTTTACCAAGGGTCGAAATATGAATTAGCAGCTCATATATTAAGCACTTAGCAGCAGGCACTACTTTAGATAGCTCAGGTAATCTAGGATATAAATTCTCAAGATAAAGTAGTTATGAAAGCTCCTGAAAAGTACCTTCACATAAGGTAGCAAAAGGTATAGATGAATAATATGAGTAGCTTACTTATTCTATGGAACGCCGAGTTTGAAAACTAACAGATTCAACAGGCTTCACCTTAGCTCGTAGAGTACCTCGTAAAAGTAGGAGCGGCAATTTATTAACACTTAAACCTAAACTTAAATAGCATCTTTTGAAACCTCAATGACTTTGATACGGCGAAAACATTTGCTTTCAACTGAAAGTATTCCATAGACATTGATGAGCATTGGACTAATAATAAATCAGTAGATTAGTAACGAGAATGCGTTTTGGTTCTTCATAATTGTGTGTTATTTGTGCGAACATTGATTTGTCTTGGAGGGTTCCCTTGTCTTTTTGGGGAGAAATTAGGCTTCATAAAATTAGGGTTATTAACCGACCAAATAGCTTTCTTAAAAAACAAATGCTTGTCCGAGTGGCTTAATATCACTGATGGCAAAGGAATCTGCATCGTGACAATAGATACCAGTCGGCTCAGCTACGAATGAAGAGCTACCTAATGCTAACCAAAGTGCTTCCTACGGTACGTAGTCCTGTAGTGCGCCATTACCATTACATCTTCAAAGAAGTGCTTTAACACGCTTCAAGACGCAGTTCAATTCGATTGTCGCGTTAACAATTATTATTATACAGGGTGTCACGGTTATGATGGTACCAATTAATGGTGAATAGAACCAATTGTTTAAGAAAAATTAGTCCATGGGATGGGCACTCTATTTCTCGCCGTTACACAGTGATGCAGTCAATTATTAAAACTATTACTGTTATTATTAATAATTATTAACTTTGTTTGAAGATTTGAGATATCGGTATTTTGACACCCTAGGCACATTATAGTGGCAGCTTTATGATTTTTTTTCACATTTTTCGGTTGGGTAGGTTCTGAGAATGGATCCGTGAAAGAAATTACCACTTTTCAACCTCAACTTTTCCCTTTTGCATTAAATGTCCACACTTTGAAAAGTACTAATCGAAAACTTCCATTTGATACCCAAAATAACTATGTTCGGTGATCCATCCACATTCACGTTTTACACGTAGGGAAACTTTCCTTGAATTAAACGTAGATCGATGTAACTCATTGTATGGCTGAGGGTTCACAGTTCCCACCTTCCCATCAAATTTGGTGGCAATCGGTATAACCATTTCTGAGCAAAATGCGTGTGACAGACAGAATAAAGTATTGTTTTACACCAAACTTTAAAAAAGATATGCAAATCCTCCTACTAGAGCTGTGAAGTGAGATAAATATAGGTCAAAGATGAACTGTAATATAACAAGTCGGAATACCAGGAGCTCGCGCTTCGGGTATAAAGGTTTTGTGTTCATTTTATGTAAGAAACTTCAACTCACATTTTTCTATCCGTAAATAGCTACAAATTCAACATAATCCTTCATTTTTCCAAATTACAAGACATACGTACATATTACAGCCATAAATATTATCCTCACCCTAAACAAACAAACTGCCAGTTTCCGAATACTTTACATATCCATGTAGGTATATAAATTGATCGTACCCATATTTCCGATTTACTTCGTCCGCAAAAGCATTCACATGTACATATCTAGTACGTGTATTAAATACGGCTGGTTTAATGTACAAATTAGACACTACTCGCAAAATTCATTAGCACGCACCTATTATATACCTATATACACACATGTCTGGTTGGAGTAATTGATATTCATATACAAATGATTAAAAAACAAAAACAAAATAATTCTTTGCGACCCCATTCATAAGAACTCATTTCGTTATGGTATTGATGAATTGAAATGTGATGATCACGTCACACAGGTTGCAGTATGCACGAAATTCACAAAAAAAGGCAAAGTTTCACCCCCTATAGCTTTGTTAATAATAGTAATAATTTTTTTCAAACTTGAAAAATTTGTGCATTATGTTCTTCATTCATGGCAAATTTTGTACTTCTGAGACGAACTTAAGGGGGGTTGCCGGGTAAATTTCTAAAATGAGGATATATACTATTATTAACTTTATTTGTGCAGATATCGAAACCGGATGTATTCTAAGGTCTAGATTTCGTAGAGATGCACCACTGTGATATTTTCCAGATTTTTCGGTTGGGTAGGTTCTGAGAACGAGACCTGTTACACTTTTTCTGGGTCATATTTTGAGCCCTCACTCCCCTATCAAATATAGAAAAGTGCTAATCGAGACCTTTCATTTGATACCGCACATGGCCACATTTTGTGAAAAAAAAATTTTGCACCCTCCATTCACACGGCCGCCCCTTACACTTAACACTTGCTGCATGTAAAGGGAACAGTAAATCACACACTCTTACCGATTTTCGTGACAATCGGTCAAGCCGTTTCCGAAAAAATCGAGTGTGACAGACAGACAGACAGACAGACACCGACGCGATTCTAATAAGGTTTTGTTTCACCAAACCTTAAAAATGAGGTGTGATGGCGAAGGTAGTTACTAAACAATAGCAGTAGGTTTTTGCACCTAGTGTTTGAACCCTTTCTCGATCACTGATTCATGTTTAGTTACCTGATCCGATTGATTGCTCACTTGCCTCGAACTTATCAGCCACTCGTAAATAAGCAGTGGCATTCAGGATTCCAGGACAGTCGGTGAATAGGTCACCCTAAGAACATATAGCTCAGAACATTAAAGAGTGCAAACTTCTCGGCATTTTACAATATACATTTTGGCAACTAGAGCGCTTAAGCGGTTCTGACTAGCTGTAACCCAACAAGGAGTCAATAAGAATGCCATATATAAAAGGCATTTCTGCCTTTTTCACACTTCGTGTGCTTTACTAGTCACAAACTAATGAAACAGCTTCAATACATAAGCAAATTGTAACCCATGAGGAAACAGTGGAAATTTGCAAAAATGTGCAAACATTCAATATCTATTTTTGCGATCATAAAGATTGCACTACTGTGTTCAAAAGCTAAGGCGAATTTTTTAAGTTAACCGATTCGGGTAGACTTTTTTATTTTTTATTTTAATTAGATCATTTCAAACAATTTTGACGGATTACTTAGGTCTCAGAAGGGTCATACCTCACTCAGTGTCTTTGAAAAAATTGAAAAGAAACATAGTGAGTGAAAAGGTGAATTTCCGACAGCGATGACGTCTAAGAATGCATTATTAGAGGAGATAAAACTTAAGTGTATGCGTATAAAGCGGACCAACCAAGCAATCAAGTGAATATCATGTCAAAGGTGAGGCAAGCCGAAACAATCGCGTCAAAGTCGCTCAAAAATTATAATGGCAATTTTCGTCGACTTTCGTGGGGCTGTGTATTGTGAGTTCCTTCAGCCAGGGGTCTATTATGCGCCGTCAGAATTATAAAAAGACAGTTACTGGTTGATTCAACCACCTTATTTATCTGACTGAGCTCCATGTAAGTTCTGGCTATTTACCAAACTCAAAAGACCAATCCGATGATACCGCTTAGAATCTATTAAAGATATTCAACGTGAATCGCTGCACGCTTTGAAGGAATGGATAAACGTTGGGGAATATTATTTTGAAATGAATGGAATTGATTGATTTTTCATTTTGTAACAAAATTCACCTTATTTTTGGACACAGTAGCATTTCTTCAACATATCAGAGTGTTTCCCGTTGAGTTGTTTATAAAAGTGGCCTTTTGTAGGTGAAAAAACAGGTGAGTACTTCAAACAACAATAAACATATTTTGAAATATTTTTCTACATATATTCCCAAGGTATATTTATGTTTAATTGTACCCGTATTGCTATCCTACTGTAAACTATATTCAGACATCAAGTTTCTCTCGGAGGTTTAAATACAATTGGAGTTCATTACAAACTACGGAAAATTGATTAAAGACCAGTTCTACTGCCGTCAACATTCTTGTTGTTAATATATTTCAACAGATAATTTGTATATAATCACAAGCGACACAATCGTTACAGCATAACTACATACACATATACGCTGGACCTGATGAGATGAGTTTGGAGAAATTCCGCGACCACCTAAATTAAAAATAATTAGAATTATTAAAACCCAGCAAAGTACATACATATATACGCGAAACGCTTTATATGTATATTCGTGAATATACTTTTACTATACTTTTATGCCTATATTTTCCCCTAGGAGAATGGAAAAACTTTCAACTTCCTTAATTCGAAAAAATCTAATCCCTCAGCTAGCTGGGAACATTTTATCATCATTTCCCAAGCAAAATTTAATAAGTAAATTTCGTTTCCGTTTGGGTGAGTTTATTAACTGCTTATTCAGGATATTCGCGAATATCCCGTTCGGACACATTTCCTCTTAAAGGATTTATTAAATAATTAAAACGAGTTCTGCGTTAGGACATTATATAAAAAAAGCAATTTTTATTTCTACACGAGTGAAAAATGATCTTCGAGCAATAGAGCATCCTACGGAAGGCGGACGAAGGAAAGGCCAAAGAATATTCATACGTAAGCACGTCCGCTCTCGTAAATGAAACATTAAATAATCTTCTAGATATTTATGTTCAAATGAAAAATAAATGCGAAGCAAAAAAACTGCCGGAAAGGAATAAAGGCTTCCGCACGTTGCGAACCGTAGACACTCATACCCCGCTTGGCTTTTGGAGCTGTGAAAACTTCTCATTTATTTTTCTCTCTCCTTTCTTATCGCTTACAAAAAATACTGTGAATACAAATGACCCCGGGGATTTACCACCAAAAGGATACATTTCACGCAAAAAATGGAAAGCATATCCTTTAAAAAAGTTAAAGATGATGATTACCACTCTCGTTTCACTTTTCTCCTACACTTTTTTATTCATCCTGCAAAAATGATACTGTTTGGGGCCCACGAAGGAATCTGTTTTCCTGTCCGCTCGCTGTGCTTTGCGAACTTTCGCCTTCCGCCGGGTTTTCCTCTGACACGAAGTAACATGTAGTATGTACCTATGTACACAAAAAAGGATAATTTTGTGTGGATTGTTGATTTTTATACGTACTTTGTAAATGATAAAAGAATGAAAAGGGTCTAATCTTGTCTACAAAGGGAGATGGCGGGCAAGGCAAAAAGTGAATAAGCGAAATTAAATGGAATTCAAGTACTAATTGGGATTTATGCTTCGAAATTTACTTAGGTTTGGAAAAAAGAGAGGAAATTTAGAAACATGTTGACAGTTGAACTTAGTGGTTTTAGAGACGAGCATTAAAATATACAGTCAGTATTGGAAAACAAGCCTGGCATACTTGATCATATTTCGAAAATATTTGAGTCTCCTGATTTTTGATTCAATTTGGTAAAATTGAGTACAAACTGTAATTAACCGTTTTTAGAGGAAAAAGGGTAAAACCATTTCAAAACTATAAATAAACAAGTCGGGAAACCGGAAGCTGGACGCTTCAGGTACGAAAGGTTTTGTGTAATTCTTAGTACGTAGCACGTAATATATCCATATATTATGTGAGAGTATCCACTTTCGGGTGATATTGACATTCATAGTCTTCAATTTTCAAAGAAGCAACAAATTTGTGGTATTATAACTTTGTTAGTAATAGTGCGAGTTCCACCAAACTTGGTAGGATCATGCTCTATATTATAGCCTATTCATTGTACTAGAATGAACTTAAGGGGGGTTTCTAACCAACTACAAAAAAATGTAATAATATACTATTATTAACTTTATTTAAACAGATATCGGCATGGAAGGTATTTCGGAGCCCAGGCACCATATAGTGGCAGCCTCCTGATTTTTTTCAGATTTTTCGGTTTGGTAGTTTCTGAGAATGGCCCCCTTAAAGAAGTGATCACTTTCAACCCCCACGCTCCCCACCCTTCCAACGAATTTCAAAACTAAGACCGGCTTCAAAAAGTACTAATCAAGACCTTTAATTTGATACCCCACATTTGATGAAAAAAAATTTTACACCTCCCTTTTGCATGTATGGGGACCCCCCCCCTTAAATTCGACCTAAAAGGATGTAATTCACTGTATGCGTGAGCGTTCACAGTTCCCACCTTTCTACCAAATTTGGTGTCAATCGCTATAACCGTCTCCGAGAAAAATGCGTGTGACGGACAGACAGACAGACAGACAGACGGACAGACAGACAGACAGACAGACAGACAGTAAACCGATTTTAATAAGGTTTTGTGTTTACACAAAACCTTAACAAGTCGGGAAACCGGAAGCTTGGTGCTTCAGGTATAAAAGATTTTGTGGTTCCCTATGTGAGCAGCGATAAGTGCCTAACATTTCGTGTGTACATAGTTATAAATCCCATTGTCCACCGTTTTTTAGAAAGCCATTTAAATAAATAATTTAATGGAAAACACTGTCTTGATAATAGTCAACCTCATACGCTTCAAACTCGGAGTTTAATATTATTAGTAAGCACGTGAAGAACTTAACCTACAACAGATACAAATAGGAGAAATAGATGCTTCATGAATGAAATTTTATTATCGTTAATTATGACGTCAGCATCTTATTTGTATGCGGTAAATTTCCACGAAATTAATAAGTTTGAGCTGCGTATTCACGATACTATCCTCTATGCACGTGCAAAATTTAATACTCCTAGGATGAGCTTAAAGGGGGTTTTCCAGGCAATTTCCAAAAGCTGGTTGATATCCGAATGGGACATATTTTGAAGTCTAAATTTCATTACCAACCTGATTTTTTTCAGATTTTCGGGTTGAGTAGTTTCCGAAAATGAGTCCTATCTCACTTTATTTGTGTACATTTTCCCTCCTTACTCACGCACTTTACAGTTTACGGCAAAACTAATATCAGTTTCGGAACGTACTAACTAACCTTTTATTTAATACCTCACACGACTATATCTGGCGAAAAAAAATTTTTAAATCCCTTCATTGCATGTAAATTTATGTCGCGTGGGATTTCAAGCGTTATCTTCCCTCCAAATTTCGTTCGAACTGGGTAGCCATTTTGTGAAAAAGTGCCTGTCACAGACAAACAGACAGTCAGTGAATTGCTTTTAATAAGGTTTTGTTTTCCACAATAAGGTTTTTTTACACAATAAGGTTTTGTTTTACACAAAACCTTAAAAAGACAGTAATAAGTCGGGAAACTGGAAACTGGACGCTTCAGGTATGAAAGGTTTTGTGTATTTCTTATATGAAGACATTTGAGTGCGCACTTGCCCCATTAGTATTAGTATATGCATATACTGTATGAGAGTCTTGAATTTGCGAAGAATTTGTTGGTAATATTGCGATTTCCACCAAACTTGGTAAAATCATGCTCTATATTATACCCCATATTGTTGCAAAACTGTGGTGCTAGAATGAACTTAAGGGGGGGTTCTGCAGCCAATTACTAAAAATTATAAGAATATATTGTTAACTTTATGTGAACAGATATCGGTATGAAGGGTATTTCGGAGCCTAGGTACCATATAGTGGCAGCCTCCTAATTTTTTCAGATTTTCCGGTTAGGTGGTTTCTGAGAATAGGTCCGTTGAAGCGATGATCACTTTCGGTCCCCCGCACTCCCCACAAATATGTACGCCCTCCTTTTGCATGTATGGGGACTCCGCCTAAAATTAGACGTGAAAGGATGTAACTTACTGTATGCGTGAGCGTTCACACTTCCCACCTTTCCCCCATTTGGTGTCAATATCTATAACCGCGTGAAGAATGCGTGCAATGGACAAACAGACAGACAGTAAACCGATTTTAATAAGGTTTTCTTTAACACAAAACCTTAAAAATTAAACTGGAATGTCAACTACAAGGAAGAAAGAACATTTAACTCCTGGCCAATGGCGGTTGTACAGCACCCTAGAGCAATTAAACATTCTGTCTACTCAGGATGAATTTCTGGAAAGACTAGTAGCTCGAAAAAGCTTAACACCAAGGCAAAAAAAGGCAAACTGAATGAGTTTAATGGCAAAAATACAGCGTCTGAAGTATCTACTTTTTCGTCAGTTAAGACTACCGCGAAATAAGCTGGGATCGACCGCTCTGTCACCATTATCAAAAGGCGACGCAGTCCACAATCGTCGAAAATTACCGGCAACGCTAAGAAAGTTTCGAAACGCACGGTTGATGATAGTTCATTCACTGAAAATCGATTCCAACCGTTTTCACAGAAACTGATAAAAAGTCTAAAACGATCACTAAAACTAAACCCCCTCCGATTTACCTGTGTGAAAAGAACAGCACAAGTTTGGTGGACAAATTACAAGCAATATTTTGCAACAACAATTTCAACATTATTCCCATCAAAAAGGGAGAGATCAACGAGACGTAAATACAAATCTAT
Organism: Hermetia illucens; assembly: GCF_905115235.1. NCBI lineage: Eukaryota > Metazoa > Arthropoda > Insecta > Diptera > Stratiomyidae > Hermetia > Hermetia illucens. The sequence continues at coordinate 67,081,859 of NC_051851.1, read as the reverse complement.
ACGGAAGGATAACTGAGGATTTCGCGACGGAAAAGCGACAATACTACACGTATCAGCTTAAGAGCAGCAAAGGCATGTGCGTTGTGATCAAGGCTATTGAACCAGATCCAAATGAAATAAAAGAGGAACTACTGAAATAGGATATGAGGTGAAATCGGAACAGAATACCGTAACCCTTATTCAAAGTTGAGTTGAATCCAGAAGCTCGCAAACTCGGAAAAAAAGAAGTTCACCCGATATACAATCATCGCTAGCTCTCGCACAGGAGGATTACAGCGGAAGAACCACATAAACGCAATGGTCTTGCCCAGTGCATAAATTGCCAGGAATTTGGGTACACTAGGTCGTACTGTACACTTTCTAGTGTCTACGTAATTTGCGGAGAATTCCACAAAACAGTTCTATGCACCAAAAATAAAACAGATGCTACAGCCAGAAAATACAGTAACTATGGACAAAAACATGCTACCCTGAAGCAAAATACGCTGTCCATTCGAAGGAGGGAGCAGCACCAAATGAACTCTGTGGTTAAAACACAAATTCTAGCTGGGTCAGTTTACTTACCAGCCCCACCTTTTCGTCAATTCATTCCTAATGCCAAGACGAACCTGTCGAACTGTCATCAAGAATTATCTTTAATTATTGCTACACTGTCGAATAATCTGAATCAGTTCATGAATACTATCAGCACCATGATCGAGGAACTAATAAAGAACCAAAATATGATATTGCAGACTCTTATAAAAAAATCAATACCATAAGAATTGCTCATTAAACATAGAGCTGAATTTATCTTCTTTTTGAAAACTCGTGACATTGATCTATTTCTACTATCGGAAACTCACTTCAAAGAAAAAAGTAACAAGTTCAGTGTTCCTGGCTATATTTAATGCTAGACACCCTAAAGGGAAAGCCAGAGGCGGGTTAGCAATTTTGATTAAACGCCAGCTCAAACACTATCCACTGGAAATAACCAATAGGGATAGGGATAGGGTGGCCAGAAGAATTTGTCATATCATCGGTTTATTGCCCGCCGCGACATAAAATAACTCGGGAGCAGTTTATTCAGTTCTTTAACACTTTAAGGAACAGATCCAGCACCGCTGGAAACTTCAACGCAAAGCATACCCACTGTGGTTCAAGGTTAGTCTCTCCTAAAAGTAAAGAACTATATGAGGTAGTCTTGGGCAGTAAACTTGATCACATATCAACAGGCCAGCTTACTTATCAGCCGACTAGTGTCAACAAAACTCCACACCTAATTGACTTTGGTCTATTCATCGACAATTTTAAAGCTTTTACAGAATAAAAGAAGAGCATGAAGGGACTGGCAACTGCATAGGTCTCCCCACGCAAGAAGCAGACTCAATGAAACCACAAAACGACTTAAATCGGCGTTTATGGAGGATAAGGAGTCTAATATTCAACGCTTCCTGGTTAACCACCACAGCTACCTTTGCTTGCAATCTTAAGTTCACATGTAGGCCCAAAAATAGCTTCTTTGCACCTGGAATGGCATCTAAGGAAAGTAGAAGACTTCAAATATGGAGGATGAAAGTCAACGAGTCGAAGTCTGTGCAACTATCTTTCACTGTAACTGTCCTCAAAATCATTGTCCCCCAAACGAATGACGTCAAATACCTGGGGATAAAGCTCGATAGAATGCTCGCCTGAAAATGACACATAGAGGGGAAAAATCATCAACTTAAGCTTAAGTTCAAACATTTGTTGTGAATGCTTCACAAAAAAATCACCACTTTCTCTGAGCTGTAAGTGGTGATCGACAAATCGGTGCTTAAGCCTATATTTATGGGATTCAACTATGAGGCCCTGCCAAACCATTCAACATTAATCTGCTTCAACGGCCTCAGTCTAAAATTCTGAGATGCATATCCGGTGCTTCTTGGTTCCTTCGTCTGTAACGTCGAGGACCATAAAGACTAGAGACCAGGACAATAGTGGAAGAAATGGAGAGTTCCGCTAATAAACACTTAGCCAAACTGAAAAGTCACCCCAACATAATGGCTAAGAGAATTTTGTCTCATCGGAAATCCAAGCGACTGGAGAGAGTTGACCCCTTGGACCTCGGAAAGACGTCTGCGCCAGCATCAGTTTGAATATTTTGCTCTTTATTTTTCTTAATTAAGGAAAAAAATGTAAAAAAAAAATCATACTTAAAATGTTAATAGTTAATGGTTAAAAATGTCCAGCATTGGCATGGAATTATGTAAATAATTTACTATTTTTAAGAATTGAAATCTATGTGAAGCTTCCAGTGTATGGTTGGAATCAAACAATAAATATTTATCAAAAAAAAGCAATTCATGACGACTCTAATCCTAGGGAAAATGCAATTTTGTATAGTAAATGGTTCCCAGAAATAAATCTTGAGTCTTAGGACATTCAGGAAGAACCTAAAGTGGCTACAAAAGTAGCGAATAAAGCCAAAAATATGAAGCAATGCAAACCACTAGGCTAAGAAATATAATATATTGTTTTAGCTTCTGGCTTCTTACTTTAATATGCCCGTGCCAGGTAAAGAACACTGAAATGAAAATATATAATGGCCGGTAAAGTCAATATAGTTAATTTAGCGGATTTCCTATTCTTATTTACACTCATTAGAAAGTAACGAAAAGAGTGGACATTATCTTCGCGGATATTGTTCTTCGCGAGTGTCGTTATCGCTACTGCTATGCTGTCTAGCAGACAATTGAGTTTATATTATAGTAACAATATCCCTGTAGTAATGTTATCAAAGAGTAAGTTTAAATTCAATTTTTGTCTCTGATCAACGTTCGCCCGAGCTTTTAGGCTCGCAAGCAGAATGCAGAATGTCATCATTTTAACTTTAGGTTTCCAGAGGTTTCGAGAGGTATCCGGTCTATGCTGAACGTGTGGGAACGCCGCTTTTCGGCTTTTTTAAAAATTGTTTGTTAAGAACTGGATAAAGATACGATACACCGTAGATTTACCAATATCTTGAGCGTTCACAGCAATTTTTCCAACCCGATCGCATAGTAAGTTACTGAAATACAGAGCAATTTATACACCCATCTCCAAAAAAAGGAGTTTTTCTGCAGCCACACTAGAGGGCGCTGTGATCATCTTAAAGAAAAAAAGTAAACGGCATTTTAACGTATAGACTTAACTACAGTCCGCAAACTAGGATTATTTAATTTGTCGTGCCGTGTTGAACTTTTTTTATAAATTTTGGTGCATTTTCGCGGCTTCTTCAATGAATAAAAAAAACTACTGAATGAATCGCAATTATCCTAATTTGCGAACCGTAGAAATATGTTCTGAATAATTCGCGAAAATTTCAAAAAAATTCGTTGGATAGATTTTGGGCTATAGTGGCAGCCGATTTTCAATATGCAGCTTCGAGAAAAACGCATTTAAAATGTAGAATGCGATTTTTAGCCATAAAACCTTAACTGCTCAATAATCTACTATACCTAATCCATAAACCTTAGGTTTTTTCAAGAAACACATGTACAGCCTTGGCTTCAATTCTTGTCTTTTTAGTGAAGTCATTCCAACATCATTCGGACCGATAAATACGAGCTTTATTGCGGCAATCGACATAAACCTGGCATGTGACTTATCACGTGCTTAACATTATAATTTTCGAACAACTCCGAATATCAAAAAATCACCATATATTGTATACTATATTTAGATATAATTGCTGCCGAAAAAAAATTCGATTCCGCGGATCCAACACACGGAATGATTCCCTTAAGCCGCGAATCGCATTAGTCATGGGCTATTAATTCGCGAAATTTTGTGATAACACCATCTATGATCATTCTATAAACATCACCTTAAAAAAACACTTTATCAAGAATAGTCTCTGAGCCTACTTGAGTAGTTCAAAATTTCTGCAATGTGAAAAATCTTGCAATGGCTACCCTGCAGTTTATCTATTTATCTTATCTATTGGTGGATATATGGGAACTATGACGCATACTGGTAGCTTCCGATACATGCAAAGGGAGGATGTAAACAATTTTTTACACGGAACATGGTCATGTAGCATATCAAATGAAAGATCTCGATTAGTACTTTCCAAAACTGAATTTTTGATATTAGTTTTCACGTAAATTGTATTGTATCTTAAAGTAAGATAGGACTCATTCGGAAACTACCCAACGCAAAAATCTGGAAAAAAATAGGGTGGTGCGCTTATATGAAACCTAGGCCTCGAAATATGTCCCATTCCTATATCCGATCAAATAAAGTTGCTGATAATATGTTACCAACTTTTTGAAATTGAAGGACCTTTCTCAAGTTCATCCTAGAAGTACTAGTGTTGCATCATAGATGACATAATACTGCCAAGTTTCATGGAAATCCTGCTATTAGTATCAAAGTTATACCAGTTCAAACTTATCAATTGCGCGCGAATTTACTGCATCCTTATGAGACATGCAAATAATTAACGTTAACTATTATCAGTAGAGTGCTTTCCAAACCAAATTATTTGTATAAACGGCTCTTCGAAAAATAGAGGACAATTGCGCTCATCCTTCTTCACATTTCGAATAAAGTTTTGTGTGAATTAGAACCTTATTAAAATCGGTTCAATGTCTGTCTCTCCCTCTGTATGTCAAACTCGATTTAGTTGGAGACGACTAAATCGATTGCTTTGAAATTTGGTGAGAACATGTCGTTTGTGTCTCCCATCATGCGTTGGGATATGTGCGAAAAGGAGGTGTAAATTTTTTTCCCAAATGTAGCCGTGTGAGGTATTAGATAAAAGGGATCGACTAGTAGGTTTCCAAACTGATCTTCTTTTTGATATTGGGTGAAAGACACGGAAGTGAAGATTTAAAATATGTGCTCCAAAAAGTGAAATGTGCCCCAAAAAGATCTCAGAAACTACCCAATCGAAAAGTCTGAAAAAATTCGCAATGATGCATTATGTGGTATCTGCCCAAATAAAGTGAATAATATCATATAACTATATTTTAGAAATGTACCCGAAAATCCCCTTAAGTTCATTGTAAAAGTACAAAATTTGGTAGCATGTAGGCGGTAATATACCACACCAGTTTTAACACGATCTAACTATTATTAACAAAATGATGGACAAAATTTTGAATTCCACATAAATTTATTGCTCTCTAAGACGTGTATAACGGCAAAGCCACATAAGTATATGAACGGCTGTTCCTATGAAGACATTTTAGTTTGATTTCATAACTTTTTTTAGTTATCTGTATATCAGTGTTAATTACTGGAGACAGATATGTGTATGAATATTTATGTGCTAATTAGGACCGCTCAAGTGGTTAGAGCGCTGGAGTGTCGTGCTTTGAATCAGATACTCATTCACAGCTGAGCCGACTGGTATCCGACGTCAAATCGCGATACAAATATCACTGACACCAGTGTGATTTGAACCGCGACCTCCGTACGATAGCCTTGTGTTCTAACCACTCAGCTATCCGGACACGGAGGAAGCTTCAAAATAGCAGGAAAATCAGTAGGCTCAATTGGTTCAAATCTCCCTGGTGGCAGAGGGATTTCTGTCGTGACTGAATGTTGGATATCAGCCGACTCAACTGCGAATGAATACCGGGGTCAAATCAGGGTAATAATCTCGGGCGACCGCAATGCTGTCTACGTTGCTTCCCGCAGTTTATTGTATTGTACCGTAAGGGTCTTGAATGAAGTGCCCTAACACACTTCAAGACGCTAATCCAATGTGGATTGTTGCGCCAGCGATTATTATCATTACTATTAATTAGGATAGACCAGATAGTTGATACCAGTGGTATGTTTTTGTGCACGGAGTAAATGGAAATTTGTCAAGATGCGCTGGATCAATTTGGATGGTTAACGATTGTTTTTTTAGGATTAGCATGTATGTATTTACATATGTGTTATATATCTGGAGTTTAGTAATTAATGAAAGAATATTTTGTATTTTTTGCTGCGTACGAATGGAAGGCCGTGCGCAAGCGTTCCTCACATTAGGTAAACACAAAACCTTTATACCCGAAGCGTCCAGCTTCCGATATCCCGACTTGTTTTATTGGATAGATCGTTAACTTAGTTATCCCAGAATAAACTGTAAAAAAATTTCAAAGAGAAATTCGTGTTCCTTTAGATTTTATGAGCGAAGAACCGGGCCATTATTGGGTACAGGTTGCCCAGGACGTCCCTTTATGTGCTTATATATGTATATATAAATACTCAGCGTTAGTTAATTCTACGAGTGCATTCGTTTTTTAAGGTCTTGTGTGAAACAAAACCTTATCCAAATGGATTCAATGTTTGTCTGTCCGTCTATCTGTATATCTGTCACACCCGATTTACTCAAAGGCGACTGAATCGATTGCCACGAAATTTGGTGAGAACATGTAGTGTCGGTATTTTGTGTTGTGTTTGAAGGGGGCTCCTCATGCATGCGAAAGGAGGGTGCAATTTTTTTTCACAGAATATGGTTATGTGGGGTGTCAAATGAAAGGGGTCGATTATTATTTTCCGAAACTTATTTCTGATATTGGGGGAAACATAAGGAAGTGTGGGCTCAAAAATTGGCGGAGCGATTTTTTTTTCAACAAAATATAGTCAGCCTACATGAAAGACTAAGTAAGTGCTTTTTCAATTTCTGGGATTGGGTGAAACACAGGGGAGTGAGGACTCAAAATGTGTGCACCAAAAAATGAAGAAGGTCTCGTTCATAGAACTTATCCAACTAAACAATCTGAAAAAAATCACAGAGACACCTGTGCAAAATCTAGGCTTCGAAATCCCATTCCGATATCAAATAAAGTTAATAATAGCATATTACCATATTCTAGAAATTTACCTAAAAGCTATCATCAGGTTCATTCTATAAGTACGGAGTGTAAGTGATAATATAAGACTCAATTCTGTAAAGTTTGAAAGCAATCCAACTATTACTAGTAAGGTTCTAGAAAGGCAAAGTTTTGCATTCGGCGTGAACTGATTGTACTACTATACGCTTGTCGGGTTTTGAATTAAACAAAAATAGACAAAACATTATCTGTAGCCGGTTTTGGACACGCTGATCCTCCCGGTGGAGACGCAAATCAGTGTTTGATGAAATCGCCTCCACCTCCAATTTTTTGCGGATAGTGTTTCATTCAGACGGCTATATATCTACGTTAGTACCCGCGGTATTTAACTTTTTTACTTATATATGATATATGCAGTAAAGTGCAAATATTCAGATGCGTGCTATCAATTCGGATAGTTATGTGCATATATATGCGTATACACATCAGTATGCGTTAATAGATAATATTTATATATATATCTCTTCAATATGTACATACATATATTTGAAAGGTTACAAATATATGAAGGAATATTTTGAATTTGTATCTATCTTCGAAAACCATCTATCTGGAAAACAAACCAGGGGGGAAGGATTCGACACGAGATGCTTAAAGGGGTCATCCCGTGCGTCGGATCCGAGGAATCGATTTTTGTTTTTTGGCATCAATTGTATTTCGATACAGTCTTGAATATATGGGCAAAGTGATTTTTCGATATTCGGGGTCGTTCCGAAATTACAGTGTTAAACAGATAAAATGTCACATGACAGGTTTATGTCGATCGCGATAATAAAGCGCGTATTTATCGGTCCATATGACGTTCTAGTGACTTTACTAAAATCATAAGAATTGAAGCTGAGGCTATACATGTGTTTCTTCAAGAAACCTAAGGTTTATGGACTAGGTATAGTAGATTAACGGTCAGTTAAGATTTTATGGTTGAAATCCGCATTCCACTTTTTAAATGCGGTTTGCCCGAAACTGCATGTTGAAGATCTGCTGCCACCATAGCCCAAAAGCTATCCTACGAAATTCTCTTAAATTTTCAGGACTTATTCAGAACATATTTTTACGGTCCGCAAACTAGGATAATCACGATTCATTCAGTAGTTTTTTTTATTCATTAGAAAAGCCTTGAAAAAACACCAAAATTCACAAAAAAAAAGTTTAACAAGGCACCAAAAATTTAGCTTTTAATATTTTTAAATAAACCTAGTTTGTGGATAGTGGTTAAGTCTGCACGTCAAAATGCCGTTTACATTTTTCCTTTAAAATGATCACAGCGCCCTCTAGCGTGGCAACAGGAAAACACTTTCTTTTGGAAATAAGTGTAAATGTTGCTTTGTATTTCAATAGCAAACGATGTTATCGTGCTAGAAAAATTACTACGCATGCTCATGACATTAATAAATATATGGTGAAAAATTCGTATTTCTACCTTTACCCAATTCTTCACAAAAAAAATTCCAAAAAAAAACGAAAAAAAGAACCTTCACACGGGATGACCCCCTTAAACATCACTCTGACCAATGTCCGAAATATAAACACCTTTAGACTTAGAGGACTACATTCTGTAGTATTTCTTACCCACATAAATGACTCGCATATCAGGCACCTACATGTGCATATCAGCGAACAGTATATCAACAAAAGACCAACAGGCGAAATGTATCACGATTGATAAGCCAGAAAAGTAAATCCTAACCTGAAAAGAGCATCAGGTTGGTCATCAAAATCATTTGAAGAGGATTTATTCCTGGAAGCATTACGGTGAAATGCTGAATTTGATGGATATGCTTTAAATAAGGCGTTGCAGTTGCCCCAACAAATATATCAAGTATGTGATACTTTCATGCCAGCAGCGTTCATTCTCAGAAACGCAACCCCAACTACTAGTAGAACACTGAAATAATGAAAAGGGGTTTGGAATATTTGCAGGGAACAAAACAAAATCAAATATAATGGCAAGTGTTTCGCAGGGGTCCTCGGTTATAGAACATAATGTATAATGCCGTTCTACGGCTTCCAGTAAGTAGGTTAGTTGTTGCCGTAGAATTCACAGATAGCATCCTATCATCTAGACGAAGTAGACATATATCCGATCGAGACTGTCTGTTCTGAAAAGTCTTCGCTTTGGCACTTGTACGAGAATCAGGAAGCAAACCAATGGAAACAAACTGAGTGAATAAGATCATTGGCTGCGTGACAAACAGACGAAGAATGGATCGGTGGACACACTGGCTTATCACGAACGTAAGTACGTGGAGTATGCGAAAGCACGGTGAGACGAGTTATAACTTGAGCCAGTTCCTATGCGGACAGGGTGGGTACAGGAACTTCCTCTGCAGGTCCAGTTACCAGATTGCCCAACCTGCGAAGGTGGAGCCGAAGGTGCAGAATACATTTTCTTCACTTGCCACAGATTTGAAAACTCAAGGCGAGACCTTGACATTGAGCTAAAGTCCCCTTTCAACGATTGAAAATCTAGTAAGATATCTCTGGAATCGGATATAGCGTAGAAAGCGGTAATTGTAACGGTGAAACGGATGAACTAGTCGCTAAAAGATGCAGACCCGATACGGAGGCATAGAAATGAAGCTTTGGGAAACCGTTTTCTTCAATCACATATTTGTTTGCACCCGAAGTCGTGAGATTAAATCAATCGAAATAATTACGTTTAATACAATTTATTACTTTAATAGAGTAGCAGTTAATTTAGCTAAGTGGAAAATTTAACAACTGAACAGACTCGCGAAGGAATACCCGAATAGTCCTGCAGGAAGCGTGTGGGGAAAGTACGGAAAGTTTTAGTCGGTGGGAGTCCGGCAAGAGCGTCTTCAATTACAAACGCGTATCTATCATGGATTTCTCCCTGCCAAAGAAATTTGGCGGTCAGACAGGCCGACGGACAAAAAGACAAACACACAATGAACCAATTTTAATTAACTAGGTTCTGTTTGCCACCAAAATTTAAAAACCAAGAAATTCAACTATGATCGTGTTGGTTTCAAAAGGCATAGAAAACACTTTATGGAAGTTTACGAAAAGTGCGAATTCTAGAAAGATAACTTCAGTTATTGGTAAAGAACACAGAATAAGAGTGAGAGAACGTAGACAAACCAACCATAAAAGCAGGGTAAGGATGCTCAGATAAAATTAATTTATTCATTTAATGAGCACTGACAAGAGAAAAGCGCAGTGCATTTCGGGGGTGCAGATATTTATATGGGGGCTTCCTCAAAATTTTTCTCAGATTTGCCAGTTAGATGGTTTTTGACTTCAACTTCCTATAAAATTATGCTATTCTTGAAAGCCTAGGTTTTCCCAGTTTGCGCAATTTTACCCAATTTCGTCTTGATAGGTTTAGACGTTTTGGAGAAATTGGGTGTGACAGCCAGACCGGCGGGTGATAACTAGGCACGTATGTAACGAGCGTCTTGCTGCAAAGTGCTTCTTAAACTCCCCAGCTTTATCACTCAAGGCGTCGAAATTATTGACCTCCATAAAGTTTGTTTGGCGAATTAATGAAAGTAAGATGAAAATTAGGAAACACAAAAAAATTGGACGAAATCTAACAATGGACAATTTACTTAGACTTCTCTGCACCGTCTCGGGTAAAATTGAAACATATTCCCAGAAACTGCCAACGAAGCCTCGTAGGCTTGGTTGACGAACTCTGCAAAAGGGTATGTGAATTATTCCAAAAGTCAAATAGTGTTTACAACATAACATTTACAAAATGCATTCATTCATTCATATGGTTGAAGAAGTGTCATAGCATGCCATATATTAAAAAGACGGTTCAATTCGCTCGGTAAGGCAATTGAGAAAACCGACGGAATTTATAGACCCCGCGAATAGCTTCAAATCATTGACAAAAGTGAGCATCTAATATTGTATTAAAAAAACCCGAAATAAATCCAGGAAATATATATAATACTTATAGTCAAATTGAAATATCACAGCATTCATCCCATACAGCCTGAACTAATTGTATCTCTGCGCACATTACCTAATTTCAATAACTTCATTAGACGAACATTTCACCTTACATAGTATACTAATTAACCAAGTATCAGTAAAATTTAAGTACGTAAACAGCCCTGTGAATATCATTTTACCCACTAATGTACACATTATGCTTGGCAAAAGTACTCATATATTTAACTTCTGCTTGCTATAAAGAAATCGAATATCTTCCATTATCATTTGATAATTCAATTTTGCAGGGTGGACCTCATCATATATTGTTTCTCCTCCTAAGAATAATACATATGATGCTAATCAAGACTAAACTCCTCAAGGCTGAGCCAAACAGAAACCACAACAATAAAGAAGTTATTCAAATGAGATAAATGCCTAAAGTACCGAACCTGAAATCCTGCATATTTCCCCAGATATAAGATTTTCTGTCTGCCATATGTAACTTGCCTATCATGAATTGTTATTCCAGATCTCAAAATAAATATCGTTCTTGAGATATAAGTGAAGTGAGGAGGAATACCTTAAAGATACCTATTTTTTATCCACTTACTTCACGTTTGATGAGGATCCCTCCAGGCACACTATAGACACCAGAAACGAATCTCAAGTATCTCGTGAATATGTAAGGACCCGTGCATCCATAGAATATTATATGGAGTATGAGCCGGTCAAACGAGTCAACTATATAGCACGATGTGGATGGTATATCGAGGGAATCAGAATCAGTATTTTAACAAAAGCACCGAATAAAAAAGTGGTCCATATCATAACAACTTCAGCCCCTAACCATCTACAGCACTAACAAATGAATAGAACAGACCATGTTATGAACTAGCTTCAGGGAGCTGCGACACTCTTTCGGAGGGAATAACACAACCAGTAGTTAATAGGCACAGAACATATTATTAAGAACTCAAAAATAAACCACGATTGCAAATAGACTTAGCACAACAAAAATACTTTTACACACCGCAAACGTGTTTCAAGGCTCCTTATCCGCGATCCACAACAGGACCTTCATACCAGAGTGTCGACGAAAGACTGAATAGCATCTTCCCAATGTTAGCCAATCTCATCTCACATGGTAAACATAGCTACATTATGTTGTTGTAGCTAATAACATCGCTCTGGATAATGTTGCCAGTTAGTGGTAGTATTCATGTATGCATTCACAACGGTAGCATTATCTCATAAACACCAACTGTGCTCACACAAAATTTATTAAAATACGATTTCCGCGCTATTTTATCGCCAATTAAAACCTCGACGAGAAAATCACGTTTTCACTAGACGGCAGCAACAACTGAACTGATATGAGCTCCAGAAATATCCAAACATAAATGGTCCACGGTAGCAACTTCCAACATCCCAGCATCTAGCACTGCGTCCAAACCAAATCCAAAGAAGAGCAAGGACCAACTTCGACCCTATTTCATATTAACCGCATCCAAAAGTATCTACAGCGGCTGCATCTTCATCTGCTCGTCACACTGTGGCCGCACAGCACAGATATGATAAACAGAGAGCACCGGGAGAGCAGCCAGCGAGATTATATTCTGCAGTCATGTGCTTTACGGCATCATTTTCCCGCCCGGTCAGATGGTATCATCTATCATCACATCCCTACGCTATAGTCATGACAGCATCAAGTATCTTTTCCGAGCTGAGATAAATTTCACCGCACGCACCACGCACACTCATATTATGACTCTCTTTAACGAGGGGATTCCCTGCTCCTAGACAGCCGATAGCCACATGGATATTTGACAGTGGTGTGCGGTAATTTGAGGATAGGTCGATAAATTGTAATAATAGAGAAATTTTTCGTGATTCTTTCTTTAATTTAGCAATGTATATATGGATGGTATGTATGGATACAATTGTTTTTGATTATTCCTTCACGTTTTATCGACCCTCCCCTTCTCTGATTTTAAAAATAACAGAATCGGGAAAGCTTAGAGTATCAAAGGTTTTGTGTTTTTTTGTGAGGATCTGAGGCTTTGGAATTTTCCAATAATCACAAATTCATTATGGAGAGTATTATCAATTGTCAATTTGTGTTAATAATGTCTCAAAAAAACCAAGGATTATGTAACAACCATACAAAAGGGCACAATTGAAATAGATATTATACAAAAAATTAACGGGAGAAATAGCTGCTTATTATTTTAACTATACACCTTTACCTGACCTCGAATAACTGCTTCCTTCAAAATGAATTATAAAAGTTCAGAGAAAAATTATAATAAAATCTTCATATAAGTACTCATTGCCCCAAAAACCCCTAACCTGCTACATTTTACGGATATGCAATTGGTGATTTTAACCTTTAATAAGTCAACCTCAGTTAAACAGAGTTAAACGTTCTTGTATCAGAATCCATTCAATTAGAACATTTCAACTTATGTCATTTGGATTTACAACGCAAATGAATTGGCGAACATATCTGGTTGTTATTTCGACTCACAACGCTAGTTTCACTTTCCGAGGAGAATATGGGTGGTTTTAGTGTATCTAAAATGATGCAAAATCACAAGAAATCACCTAGGTTTCACTTATTTGCGGGCAAAATGATTAGACACCTGCCTCGAACAGATTATTATGGTTTCGTACATTCCCCAGAAAATGGAATGTGCCTTAAATGACAACCAACACAAACAAATCGGAATACCGGAGTCTCGACGCTTCGGGTATAAAGATTGTGTGTTCATCTTATGTGAAGAACTCTCTATGAACGTTTTTCCATTCCTCCATAGCTAAGAATGCCAAATATTTCTTCATAAATGTATGCATTTCCAAACCCCAGAATATAGATACGTACATACATATTAAAACAAACAAACATTGTGTATTACCGTATGCTACTGCATATACATATATATCCGTATCTAAATTTATCTAATGCATCTTTCTATTTTAACGCATGCTCAAAAGCATTCCCATTGGCATGTAAATTAAATACCGCTGGTACTTGCGTAAACGCGTATCCATATTATTATAAACTACCTGCAAACTTCATTACATTAAACATATGCCGTCTTCAGTAATTGATACTGATATACAAATAACTAAAAGTAGCTAAGAAAGGAAAACTAAAATGTGTCCATGGAACTCCGCCGTGCATATAAGTTAACTTTATGTTGTTATGACGTATATACTTGTTAGAGAGCAATATATTTACGTGAAATGCGAAACTTCGACCTTCTATAACTTTGTTAATAACGATTCGTATTTTCTGAAATTGTTTCTTATATTATCGCGTATACTAACAAATTTTGTACTTCTACGATCAAGTTAAGGGAGGTTTACGCGTAAATTTCTAAAATATGGTAATATACATACTATCATTAACTTCATTTGCGCAGATATCGGAACGGGACGTATTTTGAGGCTTAGATTTCACATAAATATACCATTGTAAATTTTTTAAGATTTCTCAGTTGGATAGACCTGTTTCACTTTTTGGGGTACATATTTTGACCCTTCACTCCCCTGTGTTTCACCCAATATAAAAATAACATCAGTTTCGAAAAGTACTAAGTACTACATGACTATATTTGGTGAAAGAAAATGTGTACCAACCTCTCGAATATACGGGGAGCCCCTCCTTACTTCTAACTCACCAAATTCCATGATAATCGGTTCGGCTATTTCCAAGTAAATCAGGTGTGACAGACAGATAGACAGATATTGAATCGATCTTGAAAGGGTTTTTTTTTCACTCAAAACCTACGCGGCCATCGTACAGGCCGATAAGTTGTTTGCCTACATTTTCAATAACACACAACTCATATATAGAGAAAAACTTGGGATCGAGGAATTTCATCATTTAATCGAGGAAATAAACGACGTCTTTGAGGAAAGAAATTTAGCATTAGGTACAAAACCCTAATACCTCGTGAATCATCAAAGCTGGTGCGCCCCAAAGTAGAATCTTGGTAACTGGTTGTCTCTACATCTTATTTAAATAAACAGAGCTACTCACATATTTATTGATGACATAGCGTTACTGGGACATTTAGACCTCAACATAGCATCATGGGAATTCAATTACCATCCGAAAAAGTAATTTAATGGCTGGTGTAATGGAGAGTTAAACGACATGAAATGGCTAAATAGAATACTTAGAAACCAAAGAATTCCAAATCAACTCGAAATTCAAAATTATATTGACTGATCCACCGAAATTTGAAATTACCGTTGAAAATTAAAATATTGATCTAGTATGTATAAGGTCGTCATAGAGCCAGTTTGGACATATGGAATTCAATTTCGCGGTTCTACACCTTCATCGAAAATTGAATCTTATAAAGAGTGCATTCCAAAATTTCAAGGATCAAAATTGTTAATATCCAGACTGCAAATTTCATTCATAAAAAGTCAAAATACCGCAAGCTGGGCTCTCTGGGTCTAAAGGTTTTGTATTTATCTTGTATGTGAAATTCCCTACTCTGGTTGCCATTCATGCATACCTATATATTCATTGATATACATATGTATTTTGAAACTCCAACTCCGCCATTCAGATGAGTTCACTTTATATGGCGATGACGTAATACACGTTTAATAATGCGATCAATTCACGTGAACTTCACTATTTTGACCTTCTATGACTTCGCTAGTAATAGTTGGAATCTTTTCAAACTTTCAAAATTGTGTGTTATATTATTACTTATAATAATACCAAATGTACTATGCCTAGGATGAATTTAAAGGTAAGTTTTCAAAATATGGTGACGTGCTATTACTAACTTTATTTGAGCAGAATGGGATATATTTTGAGGTCTAGATTTCGTATGGATGCATGATTGATTCTGAGACCGAGATCTGTTACAGTTTTCGCGGCAGACATTTTGTGCGCTCTATGTTCCACCCAGCATCAAAAACTAGACGAGGTTCGAAAAATTGAGTCCTGTCATTTGATACCCCACATGACCATATTCTGTGGAATAATGCTACACCCCCCTTTGGCATGTATGGGGAGCCCCCACTTAAACCCTGCGAAAAATGATGACACCCGTTGTATATAAAAGGATTCACAGACCATACATTTTCACCAAATTCCGTGACAATTAATTCTGTCGTTTCCGAGTAAATCGAATTGAATCGATTCTAGTCAGATTTTGTTACACATTCCTTAAGTTTCTTATGGCTTTACAAGAAAAGTCATTATTAAGACTTCTACGGTTTTGTATGAAATAAAACCTTATTAAAAAGCTATTAAAATCTGCCCGTCTGTCCGTCTGTCTGTAGGCCACACCCGATTTACTCGAAACGGCGGAACCTTGCCACGAAATTTGGTGAGAATATGTGGTATATGTGTCCCTTTGCATACATGCGAAAGGGGTAAGTAATTTTTTTTCCACGGACAAGGGGAAATAGGGCTCAAAATGTGTGCTCTAAAAAGTTAAATAGATCTCGTTCTCAGTACCTATCCAATCGAAAAATCTAAAAAAAATTGCGATGATGCATCTATATGAAATCTAAGCCTCAAAACACATCCCGTTCCGATATCTGCACAAATAAAGCTAATAATATTATGTTGCCATATTTTACAAATTTACCGGAAAACCTATATAAGTTCATTCTAGAAGTACAAAATATGGCATCAGCATGGGGGATAATATATGACATAATTTTGAACAGTTTAAAGGCAAGCCATTTATTATTAACGAAGATATAGAAAGTCGAAATTGTGCATTTCACGTCGATTTATTTTACTTTAAGACTTATATGACGTCATCACCATATAAAGTTATATGAACCGCGGGGTCCATGGGGACGTTTCAGTTTTCTTTTTTTAGCTGTTTATAGTTATTTGCATATCAGCGTCAATTACTCAAGGTAGCCATGTGTATGTTTATGTATGAGTTAATAAAGCTTGTCGGTAGTAATCATTATTATAGACATCCGTGTACCTGGTTACTAGGTACGCGAAGATGCGTTAGATAAATTTATATGCACACATATACTATATATGTATGCATCGACATTCAATAATAGACAATGCTTGCTTATTTAGGATGAACACAGCATTTATGTCGTTGATATTTATGTACATATGAGTATCTTGGAGTTTGGCAAAATATGAAGGAATATTTTGTGTTCTTAGCGGTGTACGAACGGAACATTGTCCATAGAGAGTTTCTCACATAGGATGAACACAAAACCTATATAAGTTCGCCCGAAGCGTCTAGCTTCCGGTATCTCGAATTGTCTTATATATTGTTATTAGAGTCATGAGTTATGATATGAAATTTTCAATTAACGAATTTGATAATCGTATGTAATTGTTTTTTGCGCTTAAAATGGACTTCTCTAAAAAAAGGTGGGAAGCATACATATCTACATTTGTAACAAACTGACACAAAATTTGAACGATTTGTTATTCTCTATACTTACCGCTACCCTCCGAACGATAATTAACAAATTAAAACAAAATCTTCAAAAATCGGGTCAATTTTTCATTGAAAATCCAAAATAAAATAAGAAATTATTAACAAAAATGTATTATCGTGGTTTGGAGTGATGTGATGTACACTGATGTGTAGAATATTGTGTAAACATTTCAGCCCGACTAATTCATTGCACAATATTTTGCTATCGCTCGATGGTGCTCCTGGTCATCTTGCAGCTTCCTTTTTGCAACCCAAGACAACCGCATTGTTGCAGCCCATGGTTGCTTCTTTTAAAACACATTATCTGCGTCCAACTTTCTTCTACAAAATATTGGTATATTTGGACAGTAACATCTTTAGAAGAGATAACTCTTTACACCATGAAATGTATTTAACACTTTTCTTCAGCCACGTGAAGGCAACATCCAAATGACGATGATGATGCGTTTGGTTGTAAAGTGTTTGCGACCACGCGAAAATGTTTTGCTGCTTCTCCGATTGTCGTAAACACTTTAGGAAATGACGCAGCAGTTATAATTTGACGACAGTGTAAATCTAAATCAGAACCTAGTAGGCCAGACTGCTACCGAACAGGAATTTTTGGAATATACTATAACGACTTTTTGTGTTTCTGTGTATTGTCCGATCTCAGATCGAGCGTCTTCAGCGTTTATAGAAATCTCGAAGGATTAATCCTTCTGTAGTCTTAATATATATTTCGAACCGTGTGCCAATGTGCCGTGAGTTGGTGAGTTATAGCTGGTCAGCCACACCTTAATGCCATCGCTCGCCTTTACCCGAAATTCGTTTCGCTCCACCCGAGACTTACCGAGACGCCGGTACTTCTCCTTCACTCTTCTGCGTCAAGTGCCCTTGTGGCGACCCACTTGTCAACTATCCTCGGAAAGTGTATTCCACTGCATGACGTAATCAGTGACACTGGGGATCACCCATTTAACAACACAAAAATAACACTGTCACTAGAAGTGTCAACTTGACATTGGTGTTGGTAAACGAGCAACTTTAACTTACAATCACTTTGTAAATAACAGTAGAATTTCCTCCAAACTTTCCAATATTATGCTTCATATTGGAACCTACATTACTGCATTTTATAGATCTAGAGTAGACTTAAGGTAGTTGCTAATAAAATTTCAAAATATGTAGAGCAGGAATAGTAACTTAGGGTATTTCGATGTCTAGATACCATTCGCAAGATTTTTTCCTTTTTCGAATCGGTTCTTGAAGTAAATAACTTAATTGGTGGAAAAAGTTTTGCGCCCACCTTTTACGTTTGTGGGAACACCCCTTAAGTTCAACGTGCGAGAGTGCAATTCACCACATGTGTGGGGGTTCACAATTCCAACCTTTCTATCAAATTCGAAGTCGATAGGTGTAATCCAATCTGGAAAAGCACACAATGAACCGATTTTAATAAGGTTTTACTCTCAAGGAAACCTTAAAAAGAATTAATCAATGTATTCCATAAAATAATAATAATAATAATAACTTTGCCTCAGCTGGTCCCAAGCCTGGTTACGGGGGAAAAATGATGGATAGATCTGAATAGCTGTAGTAAATTTATGGACCTGCAGATTACTCGCCGAAGAAGCTATCAATACACCTGGCGGTTCAATATAAAATGCAATACCAACAGGTCGGAAAACCGGGAGCTGGACGCTTCAGGTATGAAAGGTTTTGTGTATTTCTATTATGAAGACATTTGAGTGTGAATTTGTCCCATTAGTACGTAACACGTAATATACGCATATATTAAGTGAGAATATCCACTATCGGGTGATATTGACATTCAAAATCTCTTTTGCAGGGATATCGGTATGAAAGGTATTTCGGAGCCTAGTCACCATATAGTGTCAGTCTCTTTATTTTTTTTCAGATTTTTGGGTTGGCCATTTTCTGAGAATGACCCCCGTTAAAAAAAGTTTCCCTTTGGACCCCCCAAATTCCCTGTCTTTCCAAAAATGTTAAAACTAAGAACAGCTTCGGAAAGTACTAATCGATACCTTTCATTTGATACCCCACATGGCTATATTCGTTAAAAAAAAATAATACACCCCCCTTTTGCATATACCTCCCCTCCCCTTAAATTCAACGTAAAAGGATGTTTCCACCTTTACACTAAATTTGGTGTCAATCCCTGCTACAGTCTTCGAGAAATATGCATGTGACAGACAGGCAGACAGTAAACCGATTTTAATAAGGTTTTGTTTTACACAAAACCTCAAAAATGGAGGGAAAGAGAAATTTAAGGCTCGGTTCGAATAAATGGCAGGGTCGGCTGACTTGGTTACTGGGTCGGACTGGATAGCAGAAGTGGATAGCAGAATTTCTGCTATAAAAGGTTCACCAGCATACATGGATTGACATACAACATAACCCAAGTCAAGCCGACCGGAGGAATTCCCACCCACCAGAAGATCGATGAGTAGCTTACCAGCCCTCGACAAGTTGATAACGTTCATTATTAGTGGAAGGGTTCGAGCCTTTGGTTTTTTATGCCACTGAACCCCTGGCAACTGAAGAATACAAGAGGGCATGGTTTTGCAATTAAATGTGGCATACGTGCTAAGCGTGTTGTATGTACTAAGTTGACAACAAGTTCTATACTGGCATTGACGACCATCTTAGTAGTTGTTTAGAATAGTTAGGGATCCTAAGTCCATATCCACTTGGTGTTTGACCAGACCAAATGGAGAGCAACTTACGACACTTTTTGAAGGTCATATTTTGAGGCATCCCTCTCCTACGTTTCACCCGATATGAAATATGGGACCAGTTTCAAAAAGTACTAATCGAGCCCTTTCATTTGATACTATACTTGGCCATTCTGCAAAAAAAGTTCTGCGGCTTCTATGTATGAGAAGCCGCCGCCCCCGCCCCCGCCCCCGCTTAAACTTAATACTAGACTAGATGCTCCCACCAATTTTCGTGACAATCGGTCCAGCCGTTTCCGAATAAATCGAGTGTGACAGACAGACTGCGAATCGATTCTAATAAGGTTTTGTTTCACACAAAACCTTAAAAAGTTCCTGAAAAATAATTGTAAGCTGAAATCGTAACTTACTTATCGAAATCTATAACAAAAACAAATTCAAAGTCCTTAGCGTCTTTAATATCCAAGAATAATCTACGGGCTCACTAAATTAAGATCATGAATCAAACATGAATATAAGTGTTTATTTTATGTTACCACTTCCCTCATTATCATCCCCCAAATAGGACATCATCTGAAACCAATAAAACATCCTACTTCATCTTTTCAATCCCCCTCCTCCTGCACCAGCTTCCAGTTTTCCAGACTCCTACATGACATAAACCATGCAAATTTTATCCCGCGAGATGTGTGGTCGTGTTCAAGAGATCCAGTGTCGTTCACATCTCCCTGGTCCTTTTCTGAACATTTCCCTTTTCATGGCATAGTAGAGCGGCTTAAGGTAATTAACAAGCATGTAGAAAAAAATTTAATTCAACTTCGTAATTAGGATGCCACGAGAACTGGGGTCCGTTTTCATTAAGCGTCACTTATTCGTCATCCTCCGGGCTTACACCAAGCAAGAGTAGATACCGTGCGTCTGCTCTTAACTCTTATAAGGAAGAATGAAAAATTCTTAAGCTGTATATGTAACGACCACCGTCAAATATCCTTTTGCCCTTATTCATGGCTTTCCTTTACATTTTACCGGGCTTATAGAAGACTCCTTTTATGGGTAATTATTCGCAATGAGTCTGTGATGATATTGCTTTATGCTTACTTGACTTGATTCCTCGCGTTTCTTACACCGTAGCGAGCAATTATTGTCACCCAATATCAAGCCAGCAGGAAAAAGCAACAATTCTTAATACTACTTAAAAGATTAAGGTTCACTTCAAAAATAAGTAGGTAAAATACTGCTGATGAAATTTCCAAAGAAGAACAAATGTTGAAAAATCAAAATAAATTCATTGCAATGCCTTAACAATGGATTCTACAATTTTTCGATTGTCGATATCATTCGTCAAACAATGCGGTTAATTATTTGTAAGGATAATTAAAATTTAATTTGAAGGAACTTAAAGTGAGGGACTTTCTTCATCAAAAATAATAAATTTGTTCTTCTTTATTGAAAAAAAGAAAACATTTCTTTCTTCCTCCTTACTTCGATATTACTACTTCCTTTACTTTGATTTTACTACTTTGAGATGCTAGCTGCTACTAATTGTATGCCTAATAAGCGATTCTACTCTAAACAGTACAACTAGCTTGAGTAGCAAAAGTAAGATCTAAGGAGCTTCCTCAACAACTATTGCCAATTTCAAATCTGATCAATTACAGTCAGATAGCTTTATTTAATTGCAACCTGCTCAATCTATTGAGGTTTAGCACTATAGCTCGTTCCTTGTTTTCTGATATATCTAATGACTTAAAGTGGTTCGGCAATGAACAAAACGGCTGCAGTCATCAAAACGCACCTGCACGCCACTACGCTGCTAGGCTTAGGGATGTGAGTGGATCATTTTGGACATTTCTCCTTCAGGTGTGATTTACCAAAATTCCACGCGGCATTTACCGGTTGCGTGGAACCACAACGAAACCTGAAAAACAAACTGGGAATATCGCGCGAATCTAGCGGAAAATACACAGAAAACTAGAACTGGAAATAGAAAAATACCGACTGGACCGCGCGCCTGGAGCCACAACACTGGAAACCCGTGTGTCGCGATCGATAGGAAAGATCCACGATGGATCATATTCTCAATCGATGTTTGGCCTGCCTCAGATCTTTAAGATACGCGGCCTTTGGGTTGCCCTCCCTTGCATGACATCATCAGACCATAAAAATGGTGCACGTCCCTTTTTGCAGGAAGACCAAAATGATCGATCCGTAACCATACTTTGTAAATTTCATAATATTTCGGTCATAACGATTTTCCATCTATGTTTCCAGTTATCAATTTTGTACTAAACTTTAATTCCACCGATTGAGTAGCAAATGCAATCACCACGACATGTGCTAATGCATGCGGCTCCATTGCAAATATTTCTTGATACTTTTCCTGGAAAAACTATGCATGTTCCAGAGGATCCAAATTTATCAGTTTCACGTCAGGCCAGCAGTGTGTCGAATTTTGCGAAAAGATATGTATATATATAAGATAAAAATATAAAGCCTTGTAAGTGTAAATCTTCTTTGTCTGCATCCTTTGTCCCGTTTACAAGCGTGGTCGGCTCGTCCTGATCTGTTTCGCCATTTTGTTTTATCAAAAACTTGATCTGGACGCATTCGCGCGCTCCCCATCGAGCGTATCAAACGTGTCACGCCACTAGTGCAACGCAACATCTTCGTCTCTATTGCCACAAGACTCCGTTCATTGTCTTTTATAGTTTGCCACCACTTAGGAACATAGAGGACGACAAGGTGGACGACGCGTTATATGGCGAAAAACTTGTGGTACAGGCGTTTCTTTTCACGGTGCTTTATTTCAACAGTCATTCAGTCATTTCAAAGTCAAGTATTTCGGTTGATGAACCGTTTACCTGGTTTGGTAACCTGGAAGGTTGCAGAGGCCGCTTTATAAATCACCATCATCTTTAATTTGGTTCCACGGTTATCAATTTCAAAGTCGTAGATTTGCTGATTAAATCACTGAAGAGGAGACTAGTTTTAATTAGAATCATTTTCAAATATGGGATTTTTAAAAATTCATAAGGGAGTATCGAACAATCATCATATTCATCACAATTCACTGAGCCTGATACTAATGTCAATGAACTGTACTACAAAGCCAGTGTATTGATCTTTCATGGCTTATTTTGGATGGTATGGAGGTGGAAAGTTTATAGACCTAAGAGAATTGCGCTAGGTCCCACGCAGTGCAAGGAATAGCAGATTTATTGACAGCCAAATCGTCTTATGTCCCAAAGAGGCCTGGTCAACTGGCCACCAAAATTAAATGATTAATTTTCTTTTTCTTATTTACAAGAATATTCCCTGACAAAGCCGAAAATGATTATCGAAGACGATATCTGTAATATAGAACCACAATTAAGAAGAAATGTGCTCTAAAAGATTATTGAAGGTCGCAGAGGACATTTGCGCGACATTACCATATTGTTCCCTCATGAGTGGTGAAATTTTTTAAAATAAACTTCGAAGAGAAATTAAAAACTTTTCATATAAAATATGAACTTTTCTAAAATTTAAGTCTCTATTGCTGGACCCTACATTTCTGTTCATTGTGTAAAGCGTGAGTACGAACCAAGCAATTTTTTTTTATTTTGAGGATCCATTCGTTGGAAATTTTCCCGCCAACATGAATTTACCGAGCATTTGACCCTCTACTTCAAAGGTTAAATATGTTCAATAAGCGCTTTTTGGTTTATGAAGGTAAAAAGCAACCATTATTAAAAAATCTTAGATTAAATTATTTATTAAATTGGATGGATAAACATGCGGGTGTATTATATTAATTAATGAAAAATTAATAAAAATATACTATTTTGCACGGTTTTAAAAATTGATTTATATGAAACAAAGCATTCCTTAACAATTCAATACATAACTTATTATTTATTACAAGTTTTTAACCCCCAAATTATTAATGTCAGCATGTTTTAGCTTAAAATTGTTTAGTAGAGAAGTAAGAAGAAGAGAGAAGAAGGAGAAGTAAGAGAAGAGTAGAGAATAATTACTGAAGTAAAGTTTTTTCACTAGCATTTTCAAAAATCGCCCCCTTAGGATAGAATTTGAAAAAAAACGTTTCAGTGATCTTAATGCAATCGACGATGACGGAGCGTTTAATTAAACTTCTAATGACTCTTTATCATTACTGAACCATTCCCTTTGATAGTAAAATCTTTTACTGTGCTCATAAAGCACCGTGCGGGTATTCCAATTCGAAACTTTTTGATGAATTGAATACCATCGAAGCGACTTTTCAAAAAATAAATTTCCATGTCCACACTTACTCTAACAGTTAAAATTGTTAGTATATTTACATCTTCTGCTACAATAATTTTTTTTTTATTTCAACTTTAAATTCTTCTGCTTCAGCTTTTCTTTGATTGCATTTGATAGATGTTTCTACAATTCTTTTATCAAGTATATTATGTTTTTGAGTTTGATAAACATTTTTCTTGACCAACATATACAGATACATCTTTTGAAAATAAGTACTACTAATAGGACCGATGAATTTTTTTCAAATAAATGGTGTAGTTCATTCTTAAGTCATAACTATGATATTTCAATAAATTTTGGTTTTGCAAAAATAACAAGTCGGGAAACCAGAAGCTGAACGCTTCAGGTATGAAAGGTTTTGTGTATTTCTTTTATAAAGATATTCGAGTGTGCATTTATCCCATTAGAGCCTGGCATGTAATATAGGCACAAATTTGACCTATTACAACTTTGTTAGTAATAGTGCGATTTCCACCAAACTTGGTACGATCATGCTCTATGCTATAGCCTACGTTGCTACTTCGTGGTACTAGGATGATTTTAAAGGGGGGTTTTGCAGCCAATTACTTTATTGTTCTTGATTTTTTTCAGATTTTTCGGTTGAATAGTTTCTGAGAATGAATCCGTCAAAGAAATGGTCACTTTCAACCCCCATACCCCCCACCTTTCCAACAAATGTTAAAACTAACACCGGCTTGAAAAAGTACTAGCCATTTGATACCCCACATGACTATATTTGATGAAATGAAAATTTAGATTCCCTTTTGCGTGTATGGGGACTCCCCCTTAAATTCGACGTAGAGTTATGTAACTCACTGTTTGCGTGAGCGTTCACAGTTCCCACCTATCGCTACAACCGTCTCCGTGGAAAATGCGTATGACGGATGAACAGACAGGCAGACAAACAGTAAACCGATTTTAATAAGGTTAAACCGTAAAAGCAAACCATTTTCAGTGAACAAAGCCACCTTCTGAAACTACGGCATTCTCTTTGGTTGAACCTATTCCCACGAAATTTGGTGTACACGTAAGAAGGTTGTAAGTTTTCTCATGGAATATGGTCATCAAAGGACTCGATTTGTACTTTTCGTATACTAAGTGAAACTTAGGGGAGTAATGGCTCAAAATATGTGCCCCAAAAAGTGAAACAGGTCTCGTTCTCAAAACCTCTCCAACAGGAAATTCTGAAACAAATCTCCACCTTATTGTGGCATCTGCTCAAATAAAGTTAAAATTCTGTGTGAACGCAATCCAAGTACCTATCATCAAAGTTATAGAAGGTCAAAACTTTGCATTTCACGTTAATTTATTGCACTCTAAGATGTGCATATTATATCAACGATGAGTTCCATGAGCACATTTTAGTTTTCCTTTTTAACCTTTTGTTAATTATTTGTTTATCAGTATCAATTATCCAAATCGTATGTGCGAATGAAGTTTGCGAGAAGTCTCCAAAAGATGGATAGATGTATACCATACGTTAGTAACAACGGGATTTAGATGCGTACATAGATATATATGCATCAATATGCGGTAATAGGCAATGTTTGTTTGCTGAGGATCAGCGTCTTTAATAGGTTTGTACATATGCACACCTTAGAGTTTGACAATATATGAAGGTATACTTTACACTCTTAGCTCTGTACGAATGCAAAACTTGCATACACAGTTCCTGACATAAGATGAACACAAAATCTTTACACCCGAAGCGCCCAGCTTCCCGTATTCTGGCTTGTTTATTTTTTGGGATATTTAACAAAAGACACAATTCAATGGATTAGGCGTGATTATAATTTTTACGATACAACCAGGGCTTTTATTATTGTTTTCCGATTTATCTAAAAAAAAAGAAAATAACTCTATTATTGTTTTTCTCAATGACGTTAATTTCAGTTCACAGAATCCTTTGTTATTTCTGTTTAGTGTGATTTTTTACCTAAAACGCACGGATTTCAATTATAACCGTTTGAAAACCTGCATTTTTTATGAAAAACTGACATGTTTGATTACAAATAACTCTAAAAGTGTTGATTGAACAATTTTTATAAATCATTTTTTGCTTAGAATTGACCTTTTAATCTATTTCTGCAGTTATTTTGAATAAAAAAATTCACCCCCGAGACGGTTGGCGTTCACCCCCAAGGGGCTGAACATAACTATGCAATTTTCTACTTCCACTCCAAATTTTAAGCCAATCAGTCTTCACCGCAAGAATTCGGAGGTAGAAACCGTCAGTGACCGGACTGCAACTTCTGGACTGAATCGGGATCGATGTTGATCCAGTTCACGAGAGGACCGGCTTAAACTGGCGTTTGTGTCCCCTCCATTAACCGAGTAACGATGTGGCCAGGAGTCGAACATGTAGAAGTGGCACAGGTACATGGATATGAACTTTTAGTAGTCAAATCCAAGCTGAGAACAGCAGTCCCTCCGGGTTTCAAAGCTGTTCCATTGAGTTGACGAGCTATTTGACTCAACATGTAACGTCGTCGTTACATATTTGTTTATTCCTCTTTTATATTGCAAGTACATTTCGAATTATAAGACCCATTTTGGTACAGGTTGTTAATACGCCAACCGACTAGTCCGACTGACTATACATTATTTCTGCTTAGTATGATTTTCTACATAAAACGCACTGTTTTTGAGTTGTGAAAGGGGCGAACAATAATTGTAATCAAATCACTTCTTAGGTTTTATTGAAGAGATTACTTGCACAC
The DNA here is from genome assembly GCF_905115235.1 of Hermetia illucens. Taxonomy (NCBI): domain Eukaryota; kingdom Metazoa; phylum Arthropoda; class Insecta; order Diptera; family Stratiomyidae; genus Hermetia; species Hermetia illucens. The sequence continues at coordinate 67,054,983 of NC_051851.1, read as the reverse complement.
TTTTTTTAGGTTATAATCATTTTAGTAAGTTACAGTAATACTTAGAACGCAAACGAGCTTCTGGTAAAATTTTTCTACTAACTTAAATTATATTATTTATTAAATTACCTATTTTATATCTTTAGGTTCAGGTCAAGAAGACTAAACGCAAAAGGAGCAAATTAAGTGTCTAGGAGGCATGAAATATCATTCATTCATGGGATAGGGACAAGGTAGCTAACTGGCCCGTGGCCCTTGCGGTTCATGTATTGGTGTGTCGATGGTTTGCTTGTGTGTGTTCCCCACCAAACCAATGCACTGCATCACATGTACTAGAGGTAATGCGCGGAATTTTTCTCGCGTATGTACCGTAGAAACTTGAAAATGGGCAAGGATTTTTTTCCATCATACAGTTTCAAATAATGTGCCAGGAGACAAATCTCCTATGGCAGACTTCTTGGTTGAGGTATTTACTGTTGGAGTTGTTTTCAATTTAACCTGTTGCACTATTACTACCACAGAATGATATTAACAAATCTTTTATTTTAGAGTGATGTCTTAACTACAATCAAACTTTTATTCCCATGCTAAAAGTATCGTACCCTTTGAATCATTTTTGGCTTAGAATTGTGTGAGGAATCGGGTGGCATACCGTTTGGCCGGTAGTTTTGAAACACACTATATGGGAGTGAGGCAGCATCTGGTGAGTTGCCCCGACCCTGGTCGAAAATGTCCGTAACCTAGGCTTGGCCTAGTAGCCCTCTTTATTCTCAAAACAGGAATCACTCATACATGTTGTCGTCGTTTCTTTCCTTGAGGGGGCCCTTTTCTTCCACAGTTTATTCTCGATTCTTCTCTTCTTCAAATAAGCTGAGGACTTATTTCGCTAACACACTCAGTTAGAGTACCATTACCTTTTTATATTCCCTCAATTTAATCAGTCTACAATCGACTCCACTTTTATTCAACCTGTGAATATTGGCCTTGATGGCAAAAATATTTTACCGATCCCTGTTAAGACATCACATGAACGGATGACTATATAAGAACAAGGTTTGACACAACACAGACACAGGGATATTCACACTATTTCAAAAAGGTTCCCCATTTGCATCTAAAATTCGTCAACAGGCATGCATTTTCACATCAAATTTGACTTGAAACCAGGACAACTTTTAAACAAATCACACTAAACTGCTGTTACTCAACGGTGAAATCCGCATCGTTCTAGTAATGTTCTCGTTTCCTTGCATACGTAAGATTTTCCAACCGGGTAAATAATATCATTTCACTTTTCTTCCGCTTGACGGGAAGACATCCTATAGCTTTACGTCTTATCCCATATGCCACCGACACGAATACAAAACGCTACCTAGGACGCCTTAAGCACAACACGCAACACTCGTAGACGGATACCAGAATTAGCTTCATCAGAGGCATATCTACCTACAATCATAGTTGTAGCTATAAATACACCAGCCTCCTGAAGTCTGATGTAGAACGATATTCACGAGAAGCTCATTATTAAGCTATTAGGCTATAACTTCGCTAAAGAATGAATTTAATTGGAGATTCCAAGAGTTTCACGATAATTATAATAATTGTTATGGCAAACAATAGGAAAGGATTGTCATCGCCTTCACTTAGCTATAAGGAATTTCAAAAATGTTTCTGCAATTCTGTGTAATTGAAGGAAACATTTTCAAATTGCTTTAATTGAAAGTATCAGTTTCATGGCTATCTAGGATTCTCCGTTTCTCAAAGCTTTAAATGCTTTTGAAGTGTGTAATTGAAACGCCGCTCTCTATAGAGTCTAGCAACAGCGTTTTTGTTGTATGTTTGAAAATTCGTGATATTAAGCCGCTTTGTATATTTTAAGGAAATCAAATTTTAGTATGACTCCTTCATTCATGGTTAATCATTTTTTATATGGATACTATTGACATAAGAACTATCATTGTCGATTGTAAAACTATGTTTGTCTTTCCTGCAAAACTTTCCAACACGCCTACACAATTTTACACCACATAAAGCGAGAGGATTTCGATTCCTCAGAGATACAGTTGTCGCCTTTTTAAGGTTTCGAATAAAACAAAACCTTATTAAAATGGATTTACTGTCTGTCTGCCTGTTACACGCATTTTTCTCCGAAATCATTGTAGCGATTGACATCAAATTTGGTGGAAATGTGGGAACTGTAAACGCTCACGCATACAGTGAGTTACATCATTCTACATAGAAATTAAAAAGGGGATGTACATTTTTTCACCAAATATAGTCATGTGAGGTATCACTTGAAAGGTCTCGGTTAGTACTTTCCGAAGCCGTTCTCAGTTTGGACATTTGTTGTAAAGGTAGGGAGTGCAGGAGGTCGAAAATGGTTAATTTTTTTCACGGGCCCATTCTCAGAAACTACTCAACCGGAAAATCTGTGAAAGATCGAGCGGTTTCCACGCCAGCATTCGCCAATTGGCAAATTTACAAGAATGCCAACCGGGAAGCAAAGAAAGCGATCGCTGTCAACCTAGCGGACCATTACAAAAATCCCTACGATAAACTGGACACTCGGAATGGCGAGAGAGATATGTATCTACTTGCCAAAAGCCGAAATGAACGCACACATGATATCGAAGACTTCTGTTGCGTTTATGGCAAAAACGGTACTTTGCTTACCAACCGTTGAGCCGTGACGGATAAATGGCGAGAATACTTCGAGCAGATTTCAACTGAAGAATTTGCTCATTCTCCACTTCCACAATCATTGCCGACATTTGGAGCAGCTCCACCTGGCTTGAAAGTATTATTCATGAAGGTGGTTACAGCCGGACACAAGTTTTTAATGTCGATGAGGCAGGACTGTACGGGAAGCGTTTACCATCACGTACATTTATTTTCAAGGATGAAGCTACAAGTCTCTACAAAGTCTCCAAAAACAGGCCTTCACTTACGAAAATGCCGCTGGCTTTTTTAAACTGAAACCTCTACCGGTGTACCATTTGGAAAATCCAAGCGCCTTGAAAAATATTTCGAAAACCACGCTGCCAGTTATTTGGAAACATAATAAAAGGCTTGGGTAACTTCGGCGTTATTCACTGAATGGTTTAGAAGAAAGTTTTGTCTAGGAGTCAAAGAATACTGTAGGAAGAACAAATTATCGTACAAGGTTTTGCTTTTAGTCGATAATGCTCCTCGACATCCTGCAACTCTCAACCAAAGCAATGAAAATGTGAAAGTTTTCCTACCGCCAAATACCATTTCCCTGCTGCAACCGATGGACCAAGATGTAATTGCCACCTTAAAGCATACTATTTGCGACGAAGTCTCCGGCAGCCGGTGGAATGTTTTGACGATGTAATAGCATTGGATAAAGATAGGCAATTACCAACTAAAGAAATCTTGAAAAATTTTGATATTCCCAAGGCTATTGAAAATATTGAAGCTTCTTGGAAAGAGATAACTCGTGGCACAATGAACAAAGCCTGGCGTAAAATCTTGCCAGAAGCGAATGAGTCTCCTTCTGACATTGATATCGACAACGATCCAGAAATCAACAAAGAAATTCTTGAGATTGCGAAAACTATAGGCTTTGACGAAATCGATGAAGAGGATATATTTGACGTAATTAATACTCCTGAAGTGCCACTTTCCAACGAATAATTGTTGAATATTGTAACAGATGACACAGAATTGGTACAATAAACTTTGGACGAGGGAGAAAAAGAGTTTCCATTCCATTTTCAAATTTTTGGAACACATTGAAAAGGCTTTGGATTATTTGGAGGATGATTGAGACCATGAAAGAGGGCAGACGGAGACCTTTCAATGAGTAAACGTGTTAAATGTTATCGAGAATTGTACAAATCGAGAAAGATTAAAGCAAGTCAGACAACTTTAACTCAATTTTTCAAACCGGGATCTGGGACAGCTTCTCAACTGCAAACCTCAACAGGGATTCATCGTGATTTGTCATCAAGTGATAAGGAGTAACTTATAAATATTCATATTTATATACATGTGTACTTTTATAATTATATGCACTTTTATATAATATTCTATAATATTTTCTAATAAATTCTCTTTATTTTGATAGTATAAATTTAAAACGGTTACATTTTGTAGGTATTTTGAATTAATTCTTAATAGGTGCTATATGCGAAATGTTAATTTTAGTACTTCATAAGCGACAATTAACGAAGAATTCTACTCTTCTTTACCCTATGCATGCGAGGATGTATTTCTTATGCTTCGACTTATCACATTTTCGACTTATAACGCACTTTCATGGAACCAATTAACGTGATAAGTCGAGATATGCCTGTATACGAAATCGTTTGTTAGAAGTTGGATGGCGCGGACGCTCTCCTCGCCATAAACTGTACATCTCCAAACCAAACCAAGGAATCTGCAAAAGAGCACAGACGCTACTATCTTTCTGGAAAAGAGTACTCTGGAGCGATGAATCGAAGATTATAATATTTGGATCCGATAATAGATGCAATGTTTATTGCTCAGTAAACAAAGAATTGGATCCAAGGTACAGAATTAAAACAATCAAACACGGGCGAAGAAATATCACGGCATGGAGAGCATTTTCTTGGTGTGATATTGGTTCTATTGTTCGGTCAACATCGTAGATTTTGGGACGGAGCCCTATGCGTTTAAGTTCATGCCGATTAAGTATACTTTCAGCATAACAATGACGCCAAACACCACTCGCGACTGGAATGTTGATTGAAAAAACAAAGAACTAATTTCCCAAGCTGGCCAGCGCAAAGCTCCGATTTCAATCCCATTGAGAACTTATGAACTGATGTGATGCCAGGCTTGCGATCGAAAAAGTTCAAAAACTCGACTGAGCTTTCTCAAACAATAAAGAAGTTTAGGAAAACATTACCCTTAATATCAGGACTTGATGACTCAACATCGTCTCCGTAGCTGGTAATATAATAGTTTCTTATTCCGCAAACATCGATATTTAATGGCTAGTTTGCCTTCAAATTGTTTGTTCATTATTTTCTTAAGGAAAGACTAAAATACTAAAAGGAATCAAGCACAAATTTCTTGACAAACCCGTTTTGGTTGCAAAATAAGGCAGCTTTTCTAATTATTTTTCCACAAATAATAATAGTTTTTTGTATTCCATGAAGTTTTCTTTCCTCAAAATTATCCTTTTCTCATCTATATCTACACCTATGTATACATCAGTTTGCGGTAGTAGAATATGTTGGTTTGTTTAGGATGAGCCTATATTTATCATTTATATGTACATGTATGTCAGGGCAATTTATCGGCTTAAAAACCATTAGTCGCCAGGAGCCGGTGGAATTACAACCGAATTGGTTAAAAATGGAGGCGACCAATTACACCAAGTGGTTCATCAACTTGTGCTCGAAGTGTGGAACAGCAAATCAATGTCTGACAACTGGCAAAGAGGCATTATTTGTTTAATAGATAAAAAGAGAGATATTACACAGTGCAGCAATTATAGAGATATCATGTTGCTGAGTATCATCTATAAGATAACTCCAAGGAAATCAGCAACAAATCAGATTTTCTCTCTGCAACAAGCGATGGAAAAACTGTTGGAATATGGACATCAGTGACACCATATATTCATCGACTATGATAGCATAGCCAAGGTAAAACTCTACATGGCCATGAAAAGATTCCGTATCCCGACGAAATTGATAAGACTGGCTAGGCTGACCCTAACCAATGTGCGAGGCCAGATAAAAGCAACAGGATCACTCTCAAGACCATTCGACATTAACAACGGTCTACGACAAGGGGATGCCTTATCATGCGTCCTCTTTAACCTGGCCCTCGAGAAAGTAATCCGTGATGCTGAGGTAAATGCAAGAGGTACGATCCTCTTTAAGTCCACCCAACTACTGGCCTATGCTGACGATATCGACATCATGGGAAGAGCGACCCGAAACGTAAGAAACTGCCTTTATTCAGACCGAGCAGGCGGCGCGAAATCTTGGGCTGCACATCAATGAAGGCAATACAAAGTATATGGTGGCAACGTCAGCATCAAAAACCATTTCTAAAATGTTAGATATTGCCTTCTGTTTGTAGTTAAGTCTAAAATTGAAAGACCAGTAGCTTAGTCCAAACTACAATTTTATTTTATTATGTATATATAATATATATTTCGGGAGCAACTTACTCCCTTCATCAGTACAAAGCTACTTACTTGCTTTGTACTGATGAAGGGAGTAAGTTACTCCCGAAATATATATATACATAATAAAATAAAATTGTAGTTTGGAGTAAGCTACTGGTCTTTCAATCAAAAACCAACCAACCAACAACATCAAACCGCACCGGTCAAACGAGGAGAATAAAGCTAGGGGACTACAACTTTGAGGCCGTTGATAATTACTCCTATCTAGGATCGAAAATCACCCCCAATAGCAATTACGATGATGAAATCCGCGCAGCTTACGAAAGCTGTTCCGCTCGAAACGTCTCACCATAGCGTCAAGCTCTTACTGTACAAGACAATGATCTTACCAGTCCTCATGTATTCTTCGGAGACTTCGGTTCTTAGCAAGAAAAATTGCGAACTCTTGGCCGCGTTCGATAGAAGAATCCTCTGAAGAATTTTTCGCCCCCTACATGAGAATGGACGATTCCGTAGCCTACACAATGACGAAATCTATGAGCGATACCATGACCGTCCGGTTGTGGATAAAATCCGGCTCAATAGGTTACGGTGGGCGGGTCACTTAATCCGTTTGGATGAGGCTGATTCAGCCCAGAAAGTCTATAAGGGCAATATCTATGGTAGAAGAAGAAGACAAGGCAGACCCTGCCTGAGATGAAACGATGGCGTAGGTCAGGACACCAAACAACTTTTAGGGATATCGAACTGGTGGACCTCGGCACAAAACCGGGATGTCTGGAGTTCCTTATTAAGGTAGGCCTAGACGGGATACCGGTTGTTGCGATGTTGGTGGTGATGTTTAGAAATATATGAAGGAATATTTTGAATTTTTAGCTATATACGAATGGAAAAACGTACATATCGAAATATCTCATATAAGATGAAGACAAAACCTTTATATCCGAAGCGGCTTCCATATTGTTTCTATAATATATTAATTTTTTTTAAACGGTAGTGAATTGCCACGCAAGGGACCTTACACTTTAAAACACTCCTTGAATTTTCTGTTTGAATCTTAAGATTAATTGTCAGCCATGTGATGGGATACGTAAGTAGATAAGTGAGATAACTAGATTATGCGAATTAAAAGGAATATTTTTTTATATTCTCAAAGGATAGATTAAACTAAAGTAAAATTTGCATGGTCATATATAATGAAAGAGATGAAAAAAAATTCGTAAATAGTGACTCTCTTGGCCTTCTTATTTGGACTACCACCTTAACATCAAAGGAAATCAAGGTCGTGGAAAGGAAAGCATACTTACTTCCTTACAGGTTTGAAAGTTTCTACCTTTCCTCCGTGTTAAGAAAAAAAGAAAAAACTGTAAACAAAAACAGAAACCGTGTTAGAAGGCGAAATGATGAAAGTGGAGAAAAGCATACCAATAACACAACATTCTTAAAATGGGATCATTTCTGATAACTAATAACTAGAACATAACATCCTTTGATTACATTTTAATACCGCCTTAATCACAACAATTGCTTAAAGCATCAAAGTCATAAATTCGCAAGAGCTCGCACATCGACATTTAGCCATCTGTGATAAACGAATAATTCCAATGGCAACCTAATGCCTTATATTCGTCCCACCATTTACCCAAACGCTTCAGACACACTCATGTTTATTGTCTGTCTTGGTACTAATACGATTTCATTACATTACGAAACACTTCGAAATATTTATACACAGCAATTATGCATATGATGTATCATATATGCCACCATTAATATTGATTTATTCCACATTCTGATTAGAATCCTTCTTTACACCACATGAGTTGAGTCCTCAAACGGAGAAATTACGCTTTCCTTTCACATTTCTTAAGTTCGCCAGTCGTCGTTTTCCTTCTAAGTGTCATCTAAATTCCATTAAATTTGAACTGTGTGACTAAAAGAAAGCCAAGGAGGCAGTCAAGTGAAAGCAGCTCTCTTGCTTGGCTCATGTGCTTAAAATCCTACAAGTACATATGGGTTCAGGCTTCAATTCCACTGGCTCCTAGCGTCAGTTCCGGGCTGCGGTGAGCTGTGCTAAAAGACGATGATGTATGTGCTCAAAACGAAGGAGCAAACTTTGATTACTGTGCATAAAATTCCACAACACGAACAACATACAAAAAGATCTCGTTATTTCTCTTCATCCGCAACGTCTACTTCTGGTCCTTGCTCGGCGTCCGCTTCTTTTTCTACTTCTTCCGCACCTCATGAATTCAAAAAGAAAAAGGTGTGAGAATATGAAGGGAAATTAGTAAAAGACAGCATCGACTCCCAAAACCTTAGACTTCTTCACGCTTTGTATGCTCCTTAATTACAAACTTTTAAATATGTCCTGCCGTTGCCATTGCCAACGCCATGTATGAAAGCAAATCCGAGCGGGAACGTTGGATATATGTCGAAGAAGAATATCAGCTTCACTCTCCATTGGCATGGTTTACCTTGCACCCTCTACATCATTGCTGGAAAGGTGTTGTCGGTTACCCATATAACGCAAAGCAGAAGTACGTATTTGAGAAGACTCCGGTCCATTTGACTCCCCTCGGAGCTACGATTGAAATTTGTTGTAACCTGAGTTATTTGAAGAACTCCCATTATGGAACACATTGCAAAGGTGGGAACAATATTCTCAAACCCACATATCAAATGTCCAGCTATACGACTTTAATAGTAGTTCCAACGTTATTTGAAGTTAATCCTGGTGCTCGTTTTGGCTCCAAACCAATAGACACACCGGATCAAATTGTTCCACTGTTCCACATTGGCAACCCCACTATGCAAAGCGCCTCTCCTTCTTGCCAACTCATAAACACAAATCGCAGTTACATCATCGTTACAACCGCTGGCAAAGCAACATTACCGGCTGGGACAATTTCTATAATGAAATGTTAATACTCCTTTTTAGTCATTTTACTTCGTGGCTTCGCGTACTTTACATAAATTGCTTCGCGTCGATGATGCCGTCGCTATACAAACTCGCTCAAAAGGGTTGCAGGAGGACCAAGACAACTCGGCGTTATAACTCGGTTGCTCCTCATCCTATCTACCACTAAGTTACCTCCTTGAAAGAAAAGGAAATTTTTGTTTGCTGTCGAGATGCTTTTTTCTGCAATCATGTTGTATTTCATTCATTTGTGATACTTTAGGAGAGAATACACAAACTTTCTGCAAATGTTCACTGAGTTCAGAAAATCTGAAAGTGAAATTGAAAGAAGGGAACAGTTGAACTGAATCTGAATCTTTGGGGAAGGACTTTGATAAGTATTCAATGCAAAGTAAATGAACGACAGAAGATTGAAGAACCTTCCTGCCTCTAAATGCAAAAATTATCCAATGCATAAAGGTATATGTACATATATAACACCAAATTAGATTAACTCGCAGTTAGGCTCGGTCGCATAGGAACCATGGTAATCCCACAGGTATTGACTGGCAAAAAATTACTGGTAGAGCACCTTTTTATAATTCACTCTCTTTGTATTACCAAAATATTGTCGTCATCGAAGCTCTACAGCCTATTTCGTGTATTGACCCTCAGGATCCATCGATCGCGTCTGCCAATTTCAAAACTAGAGTAGTAAAGCGCTATTTTCGTCAGCAGGATCTTCCTAGCACTTACGCGGTTTTTCTAACAGTCTTCTTACTTCTGTTCTCCTTCCGAATACCCTTTTAGCTATCCCAGTGTCGTCGATACATACATTGAACGTGCCCATCTTATTGCAACTTCCGAAATTGCTGGGGCCGGCTGGGGGAAAAGAAATATCATATTTGTGATCGAAATTTGAGGTTTTATTTAACATACTTAGAATTATCCGATTTAAGTCAAATATGCGTCACTTTGGTCGCAAACTTACTGCTATTTGGAAGGCAACTCCATTATCCCCCCTTATAAACCCCCCTCCATATTTGGAAAAAATCTCAGACAGCCAGTTTTCACAAGCTTCTTTTGAGGCCAACTTAGTAGCACCAAGAGCGTTTCGCATGGACCGGAAGAGATGGTAATCACTTGGTGCCAGGTTCGGACTATACGGTGGGTGCGATAGAACATCCCATCCGAGCTCCCGTAGCTTCTGGCGGATCATCAAAGATGTGTGAGGCCGAGCGTTGTCCTGGTGGAACACAACACCATCCCTATCGATCAATTCTGGTCGCTTCTGGTCAATCACCTGTTTCAAACGGTCGAGTTGTTCACAGTAGGGGACCGAGTTGAGGGTCTGGCCATAGTTGAGCAGCTCATAGTGGATGATTCCCTTACAATCCCACCAAAACCTTCTTGGCCGTTAATCCGGGTTTGGCGATGGTTTGGGCCGGCTCGCCACGCTTCGACCACGATCTTTTCCACTTGAGCTTATCGTACGTGATCCACTTTTCATCGCCAGTCACCATCCGCTTCAAAAATGGGTCGAATTCGTTCCGTTTCAGCAGTGCATGGCAGGCGTTGATTCGGTCAAAGAAATTTTTTTACGTCAACTCATGTGGCACCCAAACATCCAGCTTTTTTTGGAATCCAATCTTCTGCAAATGGTTCCAAACGGTTTTATGGTCTATACCTAGTTCCTGGCCAATCGAGTGAGTGCTCAGATGCCAGTCTACTTGGATGATTTCGACGATTTTATCAGTTTCTACGACGATTGGTCTATCAGTACGGGGTGTATCTTAGACATCCACAACACCAGAACGAAATCGATCGAACCAACGCTGTGCTGTGCGAATCGTTACAGTACCGGGCCCATAAGCCTCACAAATTTTCGTTAGATCATTGAATCAGCATTCCTTGCTTTCAATTGCGTTATTTGTAGAAAGCATTCTATGAATTTTGGCAATATTCTCAGCATATCAGGCATTAGGATTCTATAAAATCTCTAAATAAAATTAAACGATCTAGAAACGAGATAATTATGTGAAAAATCGATGAGATAATAATTCAAAAACAAACAAATTCTTTTGCCATATTGGGGAGGTTTGATACACATATGGACCTAAATTCTATAATATAGTTATTTTAGTAATTTATTCCTCTATGATTTTTTTGTTTTTATGAAATGATGAACCCAAATTGCATCAATTGCCGTTTTGTAAAATACACGCCTAATAGGCCCCATACACTATCAAACAATTAGCGCAACGGAGTGATGCGCAACGTTGCGTTGTGCAATTGTATTTTCCATACACTTAGCGAAATTTTGTTCAAACATTAGTGGAAAGGCCGGACATTTTTTTCCTTCTATATATCCTCCTTACATTCTTACTCTCTGGGAGTATGGTTAGCAAACCCGACTTAGCATGATGATATCGAAATACCCCCAAGCGAAGGGAATTTGAAAGAGAGGGCATCCTTTCCCATTGCGGGAATAGAGCTCAAAATTAAACCCTATCATTTAAAGGGATGGTGACCGCCGCAGTCCCTTAACGGGTTTAGAAATTCTCTTTTTCTCTTCTTTCTACATATCCATCCCATTCTGTCCTCCTTACGGAAAGAATCCTACTTTGAATGGCTATAACAGTTTAAGGGGCTTGAAGAAGAGGCACCACTCCCTTCCTCCTTCATAAAATTTCCACTCCCTCCGGGGATGAGATTGATTATTCTACCTTTAAGAAAATTATATTTCAGCCATCAGCTAAAAAATATTTTGCAACGAAGCACAATGTGTCCATACACAACACAACGGGTTGCGCAAACGTCTCCGTTGCGTAAAAGATTTCAAATATGTTTGCAATTCGTCAAAGATTTACGCAATGCATCAAATGCGCCCATACATTAGCATATTGTTGCGCAACAGCCTGCGTTGCGTAATTTGTTTGATAGTGTATGGGGTCCCATAACGTAACATTTATAGTGCATGGCTAAGTGTGTTTTTTAGGGGGTCATCCCGTGTGAAGGCCATTTTTTTGGCTTTTCTTTAAAATCTTGTTGTGAAGAACTGGATAAAGATACAAATACGAACCATAGATTTATTAATATCTTAAGCGTGCACAGTAATTTTTCCAGCCCGATCACATAGTGAGTTATTGAAATACAGAGCAATTTATACACCCATCTCCGAAAAAAAGGTATTTTTCTGCTGCCACGCTAGAGGGCGCTGTGATCATTTTAAAGAAAAAAGTAAACGGCCTTTTAACGTACAGACTTAACTACAGTCCGCAAAGTAGGATTATTAAAAAATATCAAAAGGTAAATTTTTGGTGCCTTGTTAAACTTTTTTTTGTGAATTTTGGTATTTTTTCACGGCTTCTTCAATGAATAAAAAAACTACTAAATGAATCGTAATTATCCTAGTTTGCGGACCGTAGAAATATGTTCTGAATAAGTTCCGAAAATTTCAAAGAATTTCGTTGGATAGATTTCGGGCTATGGTGGCAGCCGATTTTCAACATGCAGTTTCGAGAAAAACGCATTTAAAAAGTAGAATGCTATTTTTGGCCATAAAACCTTAACTGACCCTTAATCTGCTATACCTAATCCATAAACCTTAGGTTTCTTGAAGAAACACATGTACAGCCTTGGCTTCCATTTTTGTCCTTTTAGCGAAGTTATTCGAACGTCATTCGGACCGATAAATACGCGCTTTATTGCGGCGATCGACATAAATCTGGCATGTGACTTATTACATATTTAACACAACACAATTTCCGAACGACTCCGTATATCAAAAAACCACTTTGCACATATATTCTACACTATATCTAGATATAATTAATGCCAAAAAAAATTCGATTCCGCGAATCCGACACACGGGATGACCGCCTTAAATAAGTGGTCATATCTGAAAAAGCTTTGCTCGACCACTTAGTGAATGTTCAAAGTGAGAATCATGATTCGGGCTTAAGCTACCAACGCCTCAAGGACAATTATTAGTAAATTTGATTCCGGTGGGTCAAGTTGGTCTTCAAATTAAATGCAGCAGCGTCTTTTTGAATGGCGAAATTTGAACGTTAATCAAGTTTGATTTTAATTTTTTAAATGTGATCTCAGTAACCTCTGATCTAACTTTTTCTGTTGGTAATTCAAGAGGTTTCGCAGTTACGAATTCATAACATAATAGACTAGAATGATTACTGTAACTGCTCTCTGCAGACCTCAGAAAAGTTTATCGAAAGAACGTTCGTCAGGAAAAGCATGGAAGAATCTCATGCAAAGAAAATTATTCAAAATAATAGGAAAAAATCAGGTTTTTCCAGGTGTCTGTAAAGATGTTGGCCGAGAAAGAAAGTGGTTTCCCAAAGAGAAGGATGTTAATATGTATATAATAATTTGATTTATAAGCGTTTCCCTATTTAATTTTCTCTTTTTTAAGGTTTTGTGTAAAACATCAAACATTGTTATTAAAATCGATTTACTGTCTGTCTGTTTGTCACATGCACTTTCCTCCAAAACCGATGAACTATAAATTTAAAGGGGGTTTCCCATATATGCAAAAGGAGATGTAAAAATTTTTTCATCGAATATAGTCATGTCCCGATTGGTACTTTCCGAATCTGATATTAGTTTTTACGTGAATTGTAAAGTGCGCGAGTAAGAAGTCGAAATGTACACACTTAAAATGAGACAGGACTCATTTACGGAAACTACCCAATCCAAAAATCCGAAAAAAAATTAGAAAGATATGCTTATATGAAATCGAGGCTATGTGCCAACCCAATATCTGCTCGAATAAACTTACTAATAGTATATTACTAACTTTTAAAAATTGACTAGAAACCACCATTAAGTTCATCCTAGAAGTACTAACGGGCATAGTATCGCGAATAAGCATGCCAAATTTCATGGAAATCTGACTATTAGTGCCTAAATTATAGCAGTTCAAACTTATCAATTTGGTGAGAATTAACTGTATCCTAAGCCATGCAAATAAGATGCTGACATCATAATTAACGAGAATAATTGACATTCGCGTGAAATATTAAAATTCCATTCAAGAATCTACTGCTCTCCAGCCATTTTTGAAGGTTGTGTTGTGTGAAAATCGATTTAATATCTGCCTGTCCGTCCTTCCCTCTGTCCGTCTGGTGAAAACATGTGGTGTCTTTATGTCCCTTCACAGTGCAGTGAGTGGCGCCATTCTGGGTTGAGTTTGACAGGGTGCTCTCCATACATGCGAAAGGGGCGTGCAGATTCTTTTTTGACAGAATATGATCATCAATTATTATATTAGGTTTGACGTAAATTGTAAAGTGCGCAAGTAGGAAGTCAAAATGTACACAGTGATGTATCCCTACAAAATCTAGGCCTCAAAATACATCCCGTGCCGATATCTCTGTAAATAAAGTCAATAATAGTATATTACTATATTTTGGAAATTTACCCGAAAACCCCCCTTAACTTTGTCCTGGAAATATACAATTTGGTATCAACATAGGCGATAATATAGCAACGCAATCTAACTATTATTAACAAAGTTATTGAAAGTCAAAATATAGCATTTCACTTAAATTGATTGCTTTCTAGGAGGTGTACGACGTCATCATGTGTATAAAGTGAATTTATATGAACAGCAGGGTCCCTGGAGACACTTTCGCTTATCTTTTTTAACTTTTTTTAATTATTTGAATATCGGTATCCATTACTGAAGGCAAACATATGTGCGTATATGTATGTGCTAACGAAATTTGCGGGTAGTGATAAATAAGATATGGACATGTATGTATGTACGCTTTCGTACACAGAGTAAAGTGGAAATGCGTGAATATGCGTTAGATCCATTTTCCGCACAATATTTATGTTTTTAATTTGTATATACATACGCATGTATGAGATAAAATCTAAGTTTCAAAATATGTGCCATTCCGATATCGGCTCAAATAAACTTACTAATACTATATTATCAACTTTTAGAAATTAAGTGAAAACCCCCCTTAAATTCATCCTAGGGATACTAACTGCACCAGCATAGAGGACGATATCGTGCATACGCATGCCAAGTTTCATGAAAATCCAACCAGTAGTGTCAAAGTTATAGCAGTTCAAACTTATTAATTTCGTGCGAATTTACCGTAACCTAAGCCATGCAAGTAAGATGCTGACGTCATAATTAACGAGAATAATTGACATTCGAGCAAAATATTAAAATTCCATTTATGAAGAATCTAGTTCTCCCCAGCCATTTTTTGTATCTATTGTAGGTTAAGTTCTTCACATTTTCTAGTAATATTAAACTCCGAGTGTGAAGCGTATGAGGTTGACTGTTATCAATACAGTGCTTTCCATCGACTGGTTTATTTAAATTAATAATAATAATAATCGTTGGCGCAACAATCCATGTTGGATCAGGGCCTTGAAGTGGTTAGAGCACTTCACTAGGAGGCAATGTGGTCAGCATTGCGCTCGCCCGAGATTATTACCCTGATTTGACTCAGCTACTCATTGACAGGTGAGTCGACTGGTATCCGACGTCAAGTCACGATACAAATCCCACTGCCACCAGCGAGATTTGAACCGCGGCCTTCCGTATGACAATCCAGTGCTCTAACCACTGTAAAGCGTTTCCACGATCGTTGCAACTCCGTATCGACCGCGGATATCCTCAGTTCGGATGTGATCGCGCCACTATTCAAGACGCCGTTCATAGTATTTTATAGTCGACCAATACACAGAATAATAGAGAACAAAAGGACAGACGACATTGCGGTTAATTTGATACATTGATCAGAAAGAACAGCAGTTTTGGAATACTATTTCATCCAGATTGCGTTAATGTGTGACGCAATTTCATTAAGCAGTCCTCCATTGGCTGATAGCATTGACCGGAGACTGCCGTTAACAGAACTGTGCGATTTAAATATCTCGAGTCAATACTATCAGCCAATGGAGAACTGCGTTATGGCCGTCACATAGGGAAACACAAAACCTTATATTATTTCGCGCTCCCTCGCGAACCCCTAAATCGACTGCTGATCGCGATGAGGTTAATCTGATTAGAGGTACGTTGCCGGTCAGTTGACCTACAACTACTCTATACTCCATCAATGTGCCACCAGTGAGGAAATGGTGGAAGTCGCTGAAAGCAGCAAAGCAGTTAAAAAAGGTTCAAATAAATTACTATTGCTGAAACAGGGACAACTTGGAACCATTCTAATTAACCAAATGCAAAAAGGTCTATTCTTAGCATTTCAAGCCGAAATGGAATAAATTTTTGCGATTAGGAACAAGAAAGAATCATCTTTCCATCCAAAAGGATTTCTAATTACCATGAAGCATATGACCAAGACCAGTGGAATTTGAACATTTCGGCACAAAGTTTTAGAAACTAACTTACACTGCTCTAAATCTCTTTTGCCGGATGAACCATGTAGTACTAGTACGGTATTCTGCAGGATCGTCCTATTTACCGTGCAGTGTCAGCAAATTATGAACACCGCTGATTACAATGCAACTATGGAATTCAGTGTATGTAGTTTTATTATGTGTATATTATATTAATACGCATCAACTTCATATTCTTTCCCCACCTCTGTACTCCCCGCTGACACAATAAAAAGTACCGTTACGTTTTGCTTTACCCTGAAACGTGCTACTGAATAGAAACGTAATAAAATAGCGTTGCGTGTCCTGATCTGTAACATTATCATACATTAGTAAAACAGATGATTTTTATTATGACAATGTTTGACATCATTGCAAAACGTTTGTCATCATGAAGATAAATTATTAAGTCAATAGAATGTTTTAACAGTGTTAACAGTTGTAAAGGTAAGCGGCTTAAAAAACTGTGAGTTTTCTTCAAGTTGTTGTAAAATCGTGTAATTGACAGTACGAGCAGAAAAGCTAATATTAAAGCAGTAAAAAAGGTTAAAATTCTTCTGAGAAGATGAAGAAAATCCGTTTGAATTTCGCAAAGCAGTACAAAACATTCACTACAGATGACTGGAAAAAAGTAGGACTTGAATTAAAAGTAATTTCAAAGTATTTGCCATTACAAAAACTAGCCGTGTCTAATTTTTGGTTTTGTAGCTCATGTTTGGTGACCAATCCTTTTTGAAGGTATTGACAGTAAGTTTATTTCCGTTTAGTAACGATCAGAAGAAACGTTCCACCCTTTCTGTGTTCAAGTAACCATTAAACACCCTCGGTCAGTAATAGTATAGGGAGGTGTAAGTGAACAAAAATTCTGAACCCTCCCAGTCTGTGGAAGGTAACAAGAACCAGTAACAATATTTAAAAGTCTTAAACGATGATCTTTTGACATTTAGGCAACGACTGGAAGCAAATGGAGTTTCCACAATCCTTTTTGTCTAATCGAAACATTGCCGCTCTTCTTTCGAAACCCAAGTCTTCTAATATTAACCGAATTTAAAATGGTTAAGTGTTTTAAAAATTTTAGAAGAGGCAGAACCCTACATATAATTTTTTAGCAAAAAGTACTTGCAAAATATGCCTGGACACTCCACTTGCCTTTTAATGCACTGAATCTTGTGCTCAAAGTATGCCGCGCAGAATTGAGAACATAATTTCAAGCAAAGGACAAAATCTGAACAGCTTCTAGATAAAAATAAGTACAGTATGCAAAATTCGTATTGGAACACATAGGTTTTTAACAGTTTTTTGCTTAAATCTTCGAAATTCGCACGAGTTTTGAAAAATTAAAATGTGTTTTGGATTTTAAAGCAAAATATTTATTCAATTGTATAAAAATAACTAAAAATTTTGGTAACAAAAAAAAAATAATAATAATTTCATACTTTAACAAAAACAAAATTCGTATTGGAACACTAAAATGGATTACAAAAATGCATTTTCTTAAACACATCTAATATTTAGTTGGGTAGCCTTTTTGCTTTATAACAGCCCTTAGTCGTTTTGGCATCGACTGCACCAATTTTTCAGTCAAGTTTCTCGGAATTTTTTTCCATTCTTCCTGTAATGCAGTTTTAAGGTCACTGATGTTTCTTATGCTATGATATCTTAACCTCTGTTTAAAAATTGACCACAAATTTTCAATAGGGTTAATGTCTGGGCTCTGAGGAGGGGTTTTTAAATATTTTCTACAATTGTACAATAACCACAAGCGAGTATTTAAAGCGGTATGCTTGGGGTCATTGTCTTGCTGAAATATGTAGCGGTCGTCAATGCCCAAGTTTCTCGCACTTTTATGCAGATTTTTTTTTAAAATGTCGATATACTGCGCGGCATTCATATTTCCTTCGATAAAGTGGAGCTCTCCAACGCCGGATGCAGCGAAACAACCCCAAACCATTAATGAGCGGTACCCATGTTTAAAGGTTGGTCTCAGATTTCTCGGATGGAGGCGAGTATTTCGTTCACGCCAAATTCGTATGCGACCATCCGACGACTTAACATTAAATTTACATTCGTCGGTAAAAATTACATTTTTCCAAAATCAGAAGTTTTTATTTAAATACCTTTTTGCGAATGTAATTCGCTTTTTCCGATTTACTGTATTTATAAAAGGTTTTCTTGCACTTACGTTGCTCCGAAATTGAAGCCGGCGAATGTAATTTCGAATCGTTTGAGCTGTTACACTTACTCCACAATATTTCTCTAGGAGGGCAGCTAGCTTCACAGCACTTACGGCATTATCCTTTCGAATTTGACGGAGAAGAAAGGACTGATGTCTGCGAGTCAGAAGCATTCGATTCGGATTATGCGATTTCTTATTGATCCTGCCGCTTGATTTGTATATTTTGATTATGTTGTAAACCGTCGTATGACTTCTTTGAACGATTGTTGCTATTTCCCGGAGCGATTTCCCATTTTCATGCAAATTAACGATTAATTTTCGAACATCGTTTGATAACTCTGTTGACTTCCGACCCATTTTGATAAATTTTGAATAGTATAACTAATTATGGAAAATAAATGTAATTTTTATACTTAAAACTATTCTCTAACTCGATACACAGCCGATCATTAACTAAAACATCACAATCTGTGCAAATTGTGCATTTCCTGGAAGCGTACAGTGTCGCACCATTAGTGTTCTAATACGAATTTTGCTTCGACAATAATGATCTATAGCCCATTTTGAAAAACCGGTTTTGTTATTTTAAAAACTTTTATGTGTTAAAAGTGTCTTAACTCAAATGCAAATAATTAGAAATATAATTGTGCTAAAATCATTTAATTTTCTCGTAGAATAAACCATTTTTCTGTAAAATCATAGGTGTTCCAATACGAATTTTGCATACTGTATATTTTCTTTAAAATCACCCATTTTTAGAAATGCATTATCCTTTCATCCTTTAAGTTCAAAACACAATATATCAAAATTTCCTTAGTGTTGAAAATTCAATGGCACTACACTGTAAATCCACTAAGTGCATATTTCAAAGAAATAGTTCAATAGATACTCCGAGATCCGAAGAAGAAATTTCTTCTCAAGTAAGGGGGGGCGGGACTACTTCGAATATCAAATAAATTTGGAACGAAATTTTCAGTCATATTGATCATATTGCATGCATAGTGCGCATAGTAATGTTTAACATACATAGTGCATTGGTACTATGTTCTTTTATCTGCTGAAAATATGTTTTTGGGCATTTCTAGGTGTTTTTATCTGCGGAGTCACGTTTCTATAACTGCCACTAATAGTAAAATGACACAGATTCGCGTTGGCAACGATAGCATATGTACAGTTTGACCCATAGTTTTGATAACCTCGATATCCTTTACTAATAAATGTGCAAGGATGTCAAACGAGGGGATTCCCCTAAAAAATTAGTGCCCATATGAGACATTGCTCTTAAATTCCTGGTTCTAATTTGCTAAATTAACACCCGTTTTGGTAGCAAACAGCACCATCTACCTTTGAACTACAAAGAAAAACCCGGCTGATGACTAGAATACCACTAATCAGCTGTCATTCCAATATTGCTAACCTTCTCGTTTTCCAATTGCCAAATTCGAGTACAAAATAGTTTCTAACCTAATTCAGTTTTATTTGCGAGTTGTGTGCGGAGTTTAAACTTAAGCTCAAGCTTTCCGTAGTTCTGTACTCCACATTAGTGCTTACCGTCGTTGAAACCGAACGTAGCTAGCATCAAATTTACAATGGCTGATGTAATAAAACACAAATGCGAAACAACGAACTGCTCCAACCCGGCAACTCTTCAGTGTCCAACTTGCCTAAAGCTGGGAATCCAAGGGTCCTATTTCTGCTCGCAGGACTGCTTCAAAGGATTCTGGAAGAGCCATAAGGCCATTCACATGCTGGCCCGTGAGTATGATTCGCTTTAAGGAGGAAACGTAATAAAGCGAATCGCATTAAAATTGCAGAGGGGCAAGGGCCTGAAAACAACGTGAAATCCGGCGCCTACAACCCTTGGCCTTTCTACACTTTCACTGGGCAACTGAGACCGTGGCCACAGACTCCTAAGAGGCCGGTCCCTGAGGCTATTGAACGTCCGGACTATGCAGACCATCCGGCGGGCAGGTCATTGTCCGAGGAGAAAATGCGAGGAAACACCACAATCAAAGTGCTGGACGATGAGGAGATTGAAGCCATGCGGGTGGCCTGCAAATTGGGGCGTGAGTGCCTGGACGAAGGCGGCAAAGCCGTGGAAGTGGGAACAACCACCGACGAGATCGACAGAATCGTGCATGAGGCGGCCATAGAGCGGGATTGCTACCCATCACCGCTAAACTACTACAACTTCCCCAAATCTTGTTGTACGTCAGTGAATGAAGTTATCTGTCACGGCATCCCGGACGCCAGACCTCTTCAAGACGGGGACATATGCAATATTGATGTCACTGTCTATCACCATGGTTTCCACGGCGATTTGAACGAGACGTTTTTCGTAGGCAACGTTTCAGAGAAGCACAAGAACCTGGTGAAAGTCACCTACGAATCATTGATGAAAGCAATCGAAATCGTTCGGTACAGGGCACCCATTGTTCAGTAAATTCACTAACAGTAATAAGCTTTGTCTTTTTGCAGACCTGGAGTAAAGTACAGGGACATCGGGAATGTGATCCAGAAGCACGTCCAACCATTTGGCTACAGCGTAGTAAAGAGCTACTGCGGCCACGGCATCCACCGCCTTTTCCACACAGCTCCCAATGTGCCTCACTATGCGAGTATGCAAACACTCATTGATTACGTATTGACATGCGTTTATGCCGTTGATTTCCGATACAATTTCAGAAAATTCAGCTGTCGGCGTGATGAAGGCCGGCCACTGCTTCACTATTGAACCAATGATATCGGAAGGCACTTGGCGGAACGAACAGTGGCCCGACGATTGGACTGCAGTCACCAAAGACGGACAGTGGTCAGCACAATTCGAACAAACACTGCTTGTAACCGAGACTGGCTGTGATATTTTGACAAAACGGTTGGAGCGCAACGGCCAACCCCACTTTATGGACAAAATGTAAACCAATTAGCGAATTAGTGGAGTTAGGAACAACAATGCAAACGTATGATAAACCCTTTTTGTAATACGTACTACACATGCTGGAATGTATTTAGTGCACGTAGATCGTAGGAGCTAAGGAACCTGAGCGAGCGCCATTTCGGGAATGCTGAATTGTTTTTTTAATGCAAAAGTTGATCCTGGGTATGTTGAATTTTCCCACAAATACCTGACGTTTTATGCCCCAAGAATAAAATCACAAAAGTGACAATAAAACGTGTATTTTCCTCACTTGCACTTTGGTTTCAGTCCCGTAATTTGAAAATTTGTCAAGAAATGGTAAAATGAGAAATGAAAGTTGGATTGCTTGAACGTCACCTTTCCATCTGACATTTCTCTCCAGAAATAAACTGTATCAGCGGTTTACATACGGATAGAAATTGCAATACATTTATTTCGAAAATTTTGGAATAAATGTACGAGACGTTTACACTTGTGTCCCAGTGGTATACATATTTATTTTATCTCGGGCATAGTTTAGTTCATCTTGCTACGATGGAAGCACTCATCATCAACGGCGCAACAACCGGTATCTGGTCTAGGCCTGCCTTAATAAGGAACTCCAGACATCCCGGCTTTGGGCCGAGGTCCACCAATTCCATATCCCTAAAAGCTGTCTGGCGTCCTGACCTACGCCATCGCTCCATCTCAGGCAGGGTGTGCCTCCTCTTCTTTTTCTACCATAGATATTGCCCTTATAGACTTTCCGGATTAAGTGACCCGCCCACCGTAACCTATTGAGCCGGATTTTATCCGCAACTTGACGGTCATAGTATCGCTCATAGATTTCGTCGTTATGTAGGCTACGGAATCGTTTATCCTCATGTAGGGAGCCAAAAATTCTTCGGAGGATTCTTCTCTCGAACGCGGCCAAAAGTTCCCATGAGGACTGGCAAGATCATAGTCTTGTATAGTAAGAGCTTTTACCCTATGGTGCGACGTTTCGAGCGGAACAGTCTTTGTAAGCTGAAATAGGCTCTGTTGGCTGACAACAACCGTGTGCGGATTTGATCATCGTTGCTGTTATCGGTTATGATTTTCGACCCTAGATCAATGGTAAAGTTGTATTCTCCTATCCTTACTCTTCTTCGTGTTTGACCAGTGCGGTTTGATGTTGTTGGTTGATTCGTCTTCGGTGCTGACGTTGCCACCACGATGGAAGCATTAAGACGTAAAATCGCGGATAATTAAAGTTTTGTGTGAAACAAAACCTTATTAAAATCGGTTTACACACGCACTTTTCTCCAAAACGGCTGCATCAGTTCAAATGAAATTTGATGGGCATCTAGAATCTATGAGATCCCACGCGTAAAGTGGGTGGAATAAGTTTATGTGAACCTCAAAGAAAGCTTCCCATACATGAAACTGAGCTGGACTAAGAATGATGAATGATGTACCTCAAACTAGCTAAGATCAACATGTAGCATTCAGAATAACAGACAAGGAATTACACAAATATGCTAGATTAACTCTTCTCCATCTTCACATACAGATGCAAGCAAGGAGGGCGACTTTCAGAATGTGATGAGCCGCTTAAAGTGAAGAAATATTGATATTCTTTCTAGGCGGTATTCTCAATTATTATACAATAAGCAGAGGATGGCATGACAACAAGGGGAATATAACAGATGCCAAGTTGAAACACTTGGAAGTAGCGAACATAATTCCCATTGGTTACAGTAAATAGGTTAGTATAACCAGTAAAACGACACAACTTCCCTTGACAGTATTATTATATATCAGTGTACATTAATAGGCAGTGTTGGGTTGTTTGTTTAGGATGAGGCAATTATTTATGGCTGGAGTAATTTTTTGATTTTTTTAGTGGAAAAGTATGTAGAAAATTCCTCATATAAGATAAACACGAAGTCTTTATATCTCAAGCGTTCAGCTACCCATAATCCGACTTGCTTGTATTTGTTTTAAGTGAGCTTCTGCGGAGTCAACAAAGAATAATCAAGGTCTTCTTCTCCATCAGCCTTTGTGTCGTTCAGAAGCGATGCCGGCTCATCTTCGTATCAAACCAATATTGCTTCGGCCGGCCTTTTTGTCGTTCTCCATCGATTTCGATGTTCAGACCAGCTTTGGCAAGTGAATTCTCGTTAGCGTGAATTACGTGACCATACCGTCGAAGACGGCTCAATCGGTGCAACCCCATATCAATCGCGAATATCCTCATTTACGAAGTGATAATGGCGAATCACACCACTGGTCCGACGCAATATCTTCATCTCCATTACAGCGAGACGCCGTTGATTTGTTTCATAGTTTGCCTGCACTCAATTATAGAGGGCCCGGTAAATTTTGGATCTGAGGTGTTCGTTGTGAAACGCTACTTCATCCAAATTGCACTACTGCATAACGCAGTTCACCATTCACTGATAGCATTGGTCCGAAATATTTAAATCACTCAGTTCTGGACAGGTCACGGATAGTGATAGCGCCTGTTTCATTAGGATCGGTCATCAAAAATATTGTCTTATTATGACTCAATCTGAGACTGTGTTTCATGAGACGACCATTTCATTTTTTAACATGGATTTCTTGATGAATACCCTCGGAGAAATGAAGCGGTTCCTTATTTCACACTTTACGTTTCGGGAGTGGTTGAACTATTTAACCCAGTGCACTAGTTCTTCTGATATTAGGTGCTGTAGAGCATATCAAATGAGCTCGTGTGGCTCCCGGTCAAACGCCTTTTTTAGATTCAGAAGTGCAATGTAAAGGGGACCATGCTTCCCACAATGTTCCTCCATGAGTAACCGCGCAGCGTGTATAATCGAAGTTCTTGACAAACTCGGCTTGATTCACTGTTATTTGAATGATGCTGCGAATTCGGTTGTTATAAATGCGTGTAAAAATCTTCATGGTATGGGATAGCAACCGGATCGGGTGGTAATTTCAACACTCGGCTGAATCACCTTACTTTTCCTCCAATTTGGAAATATTGGAACGGTGGTGCTTTCTAGCCAGCCAGATGCTGTTCTAGCTTCCAAAATAACTCGATTGAAAATACTCAACTCTCGCTATGAAACCAGATCCTAAGAAAGTTGACTGTTATCGATACAGTTGTTTACAAAGGAAGTTAGTTATGTAAATAGTTCTTGCAAATAATGCACAATTGAACGTATACTTATGTACAAGAGGAAATACCGTGTACTCAAGGTTTCTCATATAAAAAGAAACATAAAAATATTCATTCATGAAGCAATCAGCTTCCGGTTCCCCGACTTGTATTTTTATTCTAAAAATGAAGGAGCGATTTTGAGTCGTTGCTTACAATTAGTTAATGTCTGAGCTCAGCAGAATAATACCTGCTGATTTCGGAAGGCATGCTTTTAAAGTTGGCTCCCTTGGAAACTGGCAACATGGAGATCTGGCAACATAACCTACCCCTGGCACATCAGGATGGTCATAACTACTGTAACTATACCAAAGAAGTACGCGCAGATTATGAAGAGTATTTTTAAATGAGGATATCCGCGATCGTTATGGGGTTGCACCAATTGTGGAAAAGTTGCGAGAGAGGCATCTTCGATGGTATGGTCACGCAATTCGTGCTAACGAGAATTCACTTGCCAAGATTGGTCTAAACATCGAAGTCGATGGTAAACAACCAAAAGGCAGGCCTAAACAACGGTGACTTGATACGCTGGATGAGGATTTAAAAACCTCGAGATTGCACCCAGACCAGGCATTCGATAGAGCCAAATGGCGAAACCGATCACGACGAGCCGACCCCGCTTGCGAACGAGACAAAGACTGAAGAAAAAGAGGATGAGTTTTGTTTAGTATTTTTCGGCCATTGTTTTAAATTTTTCCCCAATTTCCTTTAAGGCATCTTGTTTTTGCAGACTATTTTTACAATTGCTGCTTGTTGCACCCGAAACTTCCGATTTACTGTGATACATGTTAATCAGTTTTTTTATCTCGGCTTTAAACTCCTCTTTTCTCTCATCCATATTTACCCGAAATTCAGTTCTCTATCCTGAAAAGTAGACGAACAACCAACTTTCGCGTAAGTGTCAGGAACTTTGAATTTGCAACTAATCGGCGTTTACATTTGCTTGTATAGAAGTGTCGACACAAATAACTAACGTTGGAAATATATATGTCTGACATAAATTCTTCACCGTCTATATTAGCCGCGATTTCTGTCCGACATAGTGTCAGATGTAAATGCAGAATTAGTTGCAAAGCTTAACTTATAGGCAGAGTTGGGCAACCAAAATCATGATTATGATTACTACCATAATCAGGAAGTGGGCATGATTTTGTGATTACCCGATTATAATCGTAATCTCGGGTGATGATTATGATTATAATTATGTAATCGTACAATCGTAATCACTGTAATCATAATCATGCAATCATGTGAAATCATGACCAGTGTCGTTTTTGCTTGACGCGGCAGCCTTTGTTATGGCTGGCTAGCCTTTTAACTAAAGGCAAATTCGAGACCAAACAACAAATGGTTGAAATTGTTTCCGTGTAGGTTGAAGACAAAAAAAACAAATGTTTGCTATTCCAGACAAACATTTGTGTTGGAGAATAATCTGCGCTTTTGTCAAACAAATGTCTGTGTCTGTCTCAGACATCAGGCAGACATATGCCTGTTTGAGTCAGACAAATGTTTCCATCTAAATTGGACTTCACGGTTCACATAGTACGTAGATATAAGAAATTGCCTCTTAGAAACTAAACATTTATATGTATGTTTCTGAGTTGGGAATATTGCAGTTTTTATCATCTTCGGGCGTAAAATATATGATCGAGTTTTCGAACAAAAGTCCGTGATTGCATGCAACTTATATAAAAAAGGAATTCAAGTCGAAGGCATGGGTTAAAATAGTTCGAAACAGATTGAGGCACCATAATTTTAACGACTGAAATCCAGGAAACGGGATACTTTTGGAAGCAACACATATTACAAAAGGATCTGATGTGATAAATAACATGGGCAATGGCCCACCATATTTTATGGATGGACGAAAGTAAAATTGTTCGTTGTGGTCTCAAGTACAGTATGTTCAAGGTTCGCCAAATTATGAATACGATTCTCGCTTGACAATAAAAACGACAAAGCACTGTGGAGAGGCCAGCATCCTCTTAACTGGGTCTACCAGTGGGACAACGACCCATAAAACACGGGCTAAAAATCTAAAGAATTGTTTTTTTGGCGTTGGGAGGTGGAAAGGTTCAAAACCTACCGTTGGCTCCTGCCACACGGTTATGTGAGACTTTTACTCACTTAAACTACTTCCTTCGCACGCATACGAGGCTGCCATTTCGTAATTACCTCACGGGGCAGGATCAGTTACGAACTGCGGCTCGTGTTAGTACTTATCATCTTCTTCTGAATTTCCTCTTTCCTTATCGTATTAAGGATCGCCTTCATTAGTTTTTCTACCGCCCTCTAAGATGTTTCAGAAGTTAGCATCTGATATTCTCGGGTAAGAACTGCGCCCCGGCGACAATTTCCACATCCGCCCTGTTTTCTAATCTCAGGCAATGAAAGACAACATCCTCATGAATCATATCACCTGCCGGGCAATATGGGGAGGTGACACACTCTGCTATTACGCATGCCGCTTCGTCAGATGTTGTATGTGAGCACACGATATCCGCCGTGCACTTAATCGGTATGGGCGTGCAATCTTTTTCCTATTTGTTTCATGCTCCAATGCCGAAGCCTAGACAGGAGCTGCATAAAGTAAAATCGAGCTAACGAGTCGGGAGATAAGGAGGGCTTTGCCTTGGGCCGCCTATATTCGGTAACGTTTTCGCTAATTATGTTGCAACTCCAGACCGTTTTCTTGCTAAGCTTCAAAATGTTTCATGAAGTTTCACTTTTGGTCGATCATGACTGTCAGATATTTGAGCGCTGATCGCGAGTGTAGGGTTTATTTGCCAATCCTAACCTTCATCCACGTTTGCTTCCTTCGTTTGCTGATTAGAACTACCTCTGTTTTATGCTCTGTGAGCGCCAGATCAGCACCTTCTAGCCAGGATAAGATTTCCCATATTGACTCGTTTGTCAAAATCTCGATCTCCTTAATATCTTGTGCCACGATAGTTACTCCAATATTATATACGAGACCGATAACGGTCACTCTTTTGGAGAGCTGTAACCTCAAAATTCCATCGTACATTATTATCCCCAGAAGAAGGCCGAGGACCGTTCCTTCTGGAACGCAACAGGTTGTCCGATATGTCTTAAGTTCACAGTCCGAATCGTAACACAATAGCCTCTCGCGGAGAAACTCTATGACGATGAGTACCAGATATTTGGGCTAATTTGGCTATAGCCTCAATTATTTTACACCAGTTTGCAGAATTAAATGCATTTTTCACAACAAGATTATCTACCGCGCAGGATTTGTTGGCCTCCATTGCTGCTTTCCCAATTACCAGTAGATCTCGCCTTTTGGAATCTGAGTTGCCTGTCTGATAGGACACACTCCCTAATCGTATAAGCCTGTTGTAAATGACCCGCTATTCGGCTTCGGAATTAGCACTAGCTTCTATAGCTTCCACTTTTCCGGAAAAATCCTTTCTTTGAAGCACGCAGCGAATATTTGTGTTAGCCAATTTGGAACTGTCTTCACTGTCACTAGCAGTGACTTATTCGGGATGCCGTCCAAGCCTCAAGTTTTATTTTCGACTAGCTTCTTCGCGGCATCAAGAACCTGTTCTGTGGTTACCTTGCGAATTTCACCGAGACCTACCTGAACAGTGCGTAGGTTCCGTTCACTTGGAACTTGTGGGAAAAGAGCACTACTTGGTTTTACTTCTAGAAATGGTTGCTTGTGGTTCTTTTCTCGCCTTTCAATATCGGTTATGAAACTTTCCAAACTCACGTTGATTTCTGCTATATTGGCTATGCCACGTGGCTTTAAAGCAGACTACGACGTTCATCAGTTTCAGTCCACCAAAAGTTGGCTATTCGTTTCTTGAATACAATGCGTCGTGGCATGGAGGCGTCAATTGTTTTCTATATTTTTTCAACAACCTTTGTCATCTTCTCTTCTGCGTTCCCCATCGTCTGTCTGTATGTGTGTCACACAAACTTTTCTTCAAAACAGCTAAACCGATCCGAACGAATTTGGTGGACAGATTTGAACTATGAAATTCCACGCAGTTTGTCCAGTAAGTGACATAAATTTATGTGGAGTTTAAAGGGGTTTTCCATATTTGCAAAATGAGGATGTAAATAACCGGAAATGGACATGTGGGGCATCAAATCAAAGTTCTCTCTTCTGTGCTGCGATTGGAGTTTTCATGAAGAGAGACTACATACACATCGAAGTGAGGTGGGTGAAGACTACTGTCTTATGAATGTTCGTTTCGAACAATTATATTGTCTTTCTTTAGCGCAAGCTCTAAATTTCAGAAAATTTAAAAACCAAATTGGAAATACAGTTACCAGGCTGCAAGTTGGAGAGTTATACACAATTTTTTAATGAAACATTTGTTTTTCTCAATAATTAGCAAAATAATCAAAAATGGGAAAGTATTAACTAATACTTTTATATGAGCGCACTTGGGTTTATGCAAAGAGAAAAGATTTTCGCTTCTGTTGTTGTATTTTGTGTCATGTCCATGTATATCATGTATTGTAATCTATCAACATTGTTGGTTCACTGCGAAAAATGGTTCTAGGAGGTCAAAGAACGCACATCTAAGCACGTATCAGACGATACAATGAAAACAACAGATCATTTATTCCCACTTAATACAGATCATACAAGAAAAGTAAGGAAAATGACCGTTGAATAAAAATAACAGAATTTGAATTTTCATTTTAATTTTAAAGTTATATATTCATCGTATTGGAAAGGTACTGAATCGCGCTAGTTTTAAACTGCACGTTGGCTTACTTATATGCCTATCGCTTTCTACTAAACATAAATATGAAACGTCTAAGATTTAGTTCTAGATTATAGCACGCTCTTTTACAAAGGCGGGTGGTTTTCCTGGTTATTTTCAGATATGAGCGGCTTTGTTCTAGCCAGGTGATTATGAAACTTCGTTACCCACAAAACCTGCTCTAAATCTGTCTGCTCGTGGAGTCATCTTTTTCGAAAAGAGGCCTCGCGTTAGAGAGTGACCATATGTTTTTTACGGGGAAATAATAGTTTTACCCGCCAAATTACCATATCCGTTAAATAAAAATCAATTTGGAACGCTCATTTGATAATTATAATCGTTTAAAAATTGAATTCTCACAAGCCGGAAAGGAAAACGCTGTGACGTCATCGAGCCAGCAAATTGAATCTTATTTACGTGAAGGCATTCGGTTTAGTGTTTGTTATTTGTTACTTTTCAAGTAATCAAAATGTGTTTAAAGGGAAGCTGGGAAATTGAGGTGTGAATGGGCAATCCTCCAAGTTACTTTATGTTTCGGCAGTAATGGTAACAAGCTATATAGCAAATTCTGACATTTTTACCTTATTTACGGCAATGAAACGTATGTTTCTGAAAGATTCAGAGGCCGAAAAAAATTAAATTGCACTGAGCGGAATTCAAACTTTGACACGTTGAATATTTTGCGGGAACTCTTCTCTTGTGACTTGATTTGCAGTTGAAAAATAATGACATAAAATTCTAACGCAATCGTATATTATCAATTAAGATTGGAGTTAAAGTTTAAAAAATGTTAACTGAAATGATCCTCATAATTTAAACCTGACTCCAAAGAAATTGGATTCCATCGGACGATGGCGAACCACTTCTTCCGAAAATCTCCTTTCGGAACTCCAAAACAGCTTTCTGAGAGGTTTTATGGAGTTATTTGTGTACCAAGGCACCAAAGAATATTTCATCGCCCTCCTTAGCATTTCACGCGAGAAATTAATATTGACAGTTTTATATTTTTATGAGTAACTGCCATTTGCCGGGCTACTGAAGCTTCTTGGGTTGAGTTGGGACGTGACATGACATGGCGTGAGCTTTTCAGTCTGTTTGAATTTGGTGGAAATTTAAAATGCTGATAATTTCAAACACACGACGAAACCGGAAGTCTTAAATTTTGCATCTTGGGTGCTTGCCCAACGATGAGGGTTCCGTGGACCACAACCGCGAAAGCATGTTGCTCCAACTGGTCCGGTCCGCCATTAATTTGATGGTCCGGTCCGCCATTAATTTGATGGCGAATTTAGGAATCCCTCAATTCTTAAACAAAGTTTCAAACACAGTTTTTTTTCGCAGTTCCAATTTATATTCTACTTCGTGAGTTACTTTATACCTTTGATGCTGTGGTAGATTGCTTTCATCGAAACTGTTAATTTGCTTTGGCAATTTCACGGATATTTTGGCCTATTTTAGTGAAGGAACGATAGGCGACGTAACGTTACCAGTTCAACTTTTCGATCATTATGTCATTTATAAAACGTGTTATTGCCAATTATTAACTTCATTTCGGCTTCTGTTGAAAAGTACTGGATAGTACCTACATACTAAAAAAGTACTGAGGTACTAAAGGTAGGTACTAAACTTAGCCTATTTGATAACTAAACAAGTCGAAATACCGGAAGCTGCCGCTTCGGGTATAAAGGTTTTGTGTTCATCTTATGTAAGAAAGTTCAACGCACATTTTTCTATCCGTATATACAAATCCAATATATTCCTTCATATTTTTCTAAACTACAAGACGTACGTACATATTACAGCCATAGATACTATCCTCACCTTAAACAAACAAACTGCCTATTTCCGAATACTGTACATATATAATACATACAGGTATATAAATTGATCGCACCCATATTTCCGATTCACTTCGGACACAAAAGCATACAAATGTAAATATATAGTACGTATATTAAATACGGCTGGTTTAATGTAAAAATATATCTATCTGAATTAGACACTACCCGCAAACTTAATTAGCACGCATATACTATATACCTACATACACACATGTCTGTTTGGAGTAGTTGATATTCATATACAATAGCTTTGTTAAAAATAGTTGGATTTTCTTCTTGACCAAAATGTGCATTATGTTATCCCTTACACCCCTGCCAAATTTTACAATTCTGCGGTGGACATAACGGGGGTTGCCGGGTAAATTTTTAAAATGTAGAAATATACTGTTATTAATTTTATTTGTGCAGATATCGGAACCGGATCTATTTTGCGCCCTAGATTTCGTAGAGATGCACCACTATGATTTTTTCGGATTTTTGGGTTGAATTGGTTTTGAGAACGAGATCGGTTACACTTTTTGATGGTCATATTTTGAGCCCCCACTCCCCTATGTTTCATCCAATATCGAATATGGAGCCTGTTTCGAAAAGTACTAATTGAATCGTTTTATTTGATATCGCATGGCTACATTTTATAAAAAAAATGTTGCACTCTCCATTCACATGTATGGAGAGCCCCCTCTTAAACTTAACACAAAATGGCGCAACACACTTGCTGTATGTAAATGGAACAACAGATGACAGACTTTTACCAATTTTCGTGACAATCAGTCAAGCTGTTTTCGAATAAATCTTAAAATCTAAAAACCTTAAAAATCAACACTGCCTAGCGCCACATCAATAATGTTTCGTTCACCTCGCTGGTCCATAATCGAACTGAAGTTGTTGGGGTATAGTCTGCAGTAATTTTCTAGAAGAAAAGTACTCCGGTACCACCCTGGGCTTCTCCTTCCGGATACCTAGTGTCGTAGAAGCAATATCCATCAATTTAAGTATTTTTGTAAGTCAGATAAGTTTTGGATATGAGCATTATGTCGATTTCTTTGTCAAACAAGAAGTGTCGTATTTCCAGTTTATGCTTGATGGACCGGTTTTGCATTCCAGTGGCATATTTTGAGCTACCTAACTTGCTACTGAGAAGGACCTGTACGATTTGGGTTTAATTACGCATCATTTGCTATAGTTTTTGGCATTATTGCCCTCCTTATTGTTCTCATAAATTGAGCAGTAGATCATGGAAGTAAGCAAGACAATTTTGGTAAGACTTAGAAACCTTTGGCACAAGTGGATTTCAAAGGCAACATGGCACAATATCGCTTATCGTCTTTTATGCTCTCCTTCTTGATTAACTGATGTACTCTTGATTCACCTTCTCGATGCGTCAATGGGTTTCTCGACAGTTTCTGCGCAATATGTTTCCTACGAAGCCGTCGAATTTCCGGGATAGCAAGCTTCGTTTACCCTTGTCACAAATTTGTTGCAAAGCAATTCTTTAGGTCGGGATTTTCGATTAAAATGCCGGAACTAAATTGTGTGAAACAAACCGAACATCTTACTTCGTTTCAGTCAAGAATGTCTAGTTTATATCGTCGTAATCCTCACTCAAACTGGAGAAAGCAAGCTTTCTGAGGGTCCGCGACACAATTGTCGATAAGCGGCGTTCGTATACTTCAGAAACTAATCATAAAATGTTTTCGAGAGTTAAAAATGATGACTGAGAGATCAGTCCCTACCCGGGCGTCATTGACATTTTGGTTGCAAGAAATATTCAAAATTTACAGATTGCCGGCCCAGAAATGTTTATCCCTTTTAGTTGTCTTCTATGCCAATCAGGAAACATTTTGAGTGTATCCTTAAAACCCAACTCAACAAGCGCCCCCTTGCCCTGGCCAAGCTGTTTGTTTTCCCTTGGTTTCTTATTCGCTTTACATTATTACGTTGATTTCGCACACCTGGAAAAGTGGACGGATTTTACCTGAAATTTCCGGTGGTGAATGCGATTAACTAAAATATGTATGTACGAACTTATGAATATTATCATCATTTTTGGTCATGTAGAAGCGGAGTCACTTGGGGCTGAAGGAAACGTTGAAGTTCTGAATTATTCCCAATTCTCCCTTAAGCATTTTCTTGCCCTGAAATGTCTGTCATTGCTTCCAAACACATTAATGAATTAATAAATAAATACGTTTTATTTCCTAATATTAGAATAATATCATAGAGTTATCTTTTCATACACCTAGAAATGTAATCTAATTTGAAAAGCTACTTCTCATTTTGAGCGCTTTCTTCTTTGGGTTTTTCTTCAGAGGACGCAGGCACTGTTACTTCTCCTTCCTTTGATTCGTTTTTACTTATCAGATCCGACAGTTTATCGGATCGTTTGTGTAGGTTTGATGGCTACAAATAAATAATTTATAGTCAAATTAAATAGGTAGCCTAAGTTAACAACTTTACTCACCTGCTGAAAACTACCGTCCGGGGCATAAGTCCCAAAAGGTGTTGAGCCAAATTGTTGTTCCAAGAGCCTTTGATGTTGATCAAATGCCGAAATTTCCTGTTGAATATTCTGATTCGTAGAATATTCCTGTGCTCCAGCGTCGAACAACTGTTGCTGAAGTTGCTGGTTGGCTTCCTCTAGAGTGTGTTGATTTTGTAACTGTTGCTGAGAAAGGTCCACATAATAAGGACTGTGATTTGGAGCAAACAATTGCTGTTGCTGATCATTTTGAATGGGATATTGCTGATGACCGTTTGCTAAAAGTTGTTGCTGTGTATTCTGATCAACAAAGGGATGTTGAATGCTGGGTGTAACGATAAATTGGGGTTGCGGAGTTGGTGTCACCACTGGCTGAGGTGATTCTTGAATATCTACATATTGCTGATGATTACTAGCGTCTCCGACTAACTGTTGGGAATATGGCTGTAAATCGCTTCCTTGGGCACCATAATAATTCGATACGACAAAACCACCCTGTGCCACAGGGTTCTCCAGATGAAGGTGTTGCGATACGTCAGGTTGAACAGTATGAGCTTCATAACTAACAGTCACAGCACTCGATAGTTGGGGTTGGGCTACTAAAGCGGCGTAAGTTCCGATTTGCGGAGAAAGCGCTAAGGGATGCACTGTTAGGTCTGTTTGGGGAGTTGGTGTTGCTGGTATGATAGCATCACTGGCAGCATGAACTATCTGCCCGTCACTGGCTACATGCTGAGTTAAGTCTTCCGTTCCATAATGACTGCTGGGTGCTGCTATTTCTGGCTTGGGTAACTGCTGTCTATGTTGATCATAAAGATTTTTCGATTGCGAGACTAAATAGCTTGGGTTGAAAACAGAGAGTGGCATGCCCTCGACCAAATTTGGTACTGGGATCGAATTTATAGGTACTCCATAACTTGTAGCTGGAGGTCTTGATATTTGTTGCGGTGGTAGATATTGGTTTTGAAGATCCTGTGGGAGAGAATTTCCTTCGCTAGGCATGCTGTAAGGATCTGCTGATGGTGGAATTTTCCTCACGGGCAACGATGGGTCCGGATCGGGGGCAAAATATTTAACTTTTCCAGAGAATTGATCATGAATAATTTGATCATTTGTCTGCTCTTCAGTTACTTGGTATTGATGAGAGTTTGTGAAGTGATTGTTGAAACGATATTGATTTCCTGAAAATCCAGCACCGTGGCCTAAGTTTGGAGCAGGTATCGTATGAATTGGGCTAAATTGATAGTCTTGTGGTAAGTCAATATGGTTATCAACCTGAAAATGATAGATTAGAATTAGCGTATATGTTATGTTAGCTAAAAAATGATTTCTTAGAGGAGCCGTTATTTAAGGAATTCGTTTTTTCTTTCATCAATTAAATTGCAATTTCTCAATTCCTTCAATAGTATAATTATTCGGAAGCTACTATTGTTCTTCCGAATTTTAAAATCACTTTTTAATCGTCAAAATCGATTACAAACTGCGTAAATTGAAACATCTCTAAAAATGCTTCGGAAAGAGTCGAGTTCGGCTGAATGCTATTGTGACGACACATTGCCATGATAAATAAAAGTGGAACTAATCATTTAAAATAAAGAATGAGTTGAAATGCTTCAACTTACAGTGCATTTTTCGAAATTTTGTAAGGTGAAAAAGTCATTGCCCATCTTCGATCGCGATGGTAATTGCGGGAGAAAAATTCCGCCGAGGTCTGGTGTTAGTGCCGTGTATGTCATGCAGTGCATTGGTATGCGCCCACATGGTTGCAGGCACGTGGCATTGCACAGCTGTTTATGGCTTGTCACATGTGATGAGGAACCACAGACAAGAAAACCATCTAAGCGCCATTGACACAACGACACACCAACACATTAACCACATGGGTCAAAGATACACAATGACATTCCGTGCCCCTTTGCTACCCTAAACCCCAGAAAATCGGTTCGCCAGCGAACTCAACAACTCAATTTGCGACAAAGCTCTTTACATGTAATTCTTTTAAAAAATCTGAAAATGCAAGGGTACAAGATTCAACGTACACATTACGTTCAGGGGAAGACACATCAATTTGGTTAATGGATGTTGGCTCGATAAGCGGAGAGCAATAATTTCACAAAAAGAATAATTTTCTCAGATGAGACGCTCTTCCATTGAGGTAGAACTGCAGAATTTGGGGTATCGAAAATCTGCGAGTGACTATGGAAAATAAAATGCATCCAGGACGTAAAGCTATGTAGTATGGGTCCTGGGCAGAAAGCGTGATTAGCCCGTACTTTTTGGAGAATTATGAGGAAGCTGCCATCACTGTGATCGACGACCGTTGCAGAAACAGGCTCTCTGATTATACTCGTATTTTCCCATTTTTGAATGAAGATGAATATTTTTGGTTTCAACAGGATAGTGTAAAACGTTTCAATGCCCACAACGATTGCTGTGCTGAATGATATGTTTTTTGTGGGCATTAGTGATATTAAAAGTGTGTGTAAACAAACCACAAACAGTCCACCAATAGAAGGATAAAATTCAAAGGGTTATTAATGGCACCCGACCAGATGTTTGTGAAGGCGACATCGAGAACTTAAAAGATTGCATTGGTCGTTGTCGCGCGGCATTGGGGGGTTTTACGTAGGTATTGTTCATCCATAAATGGGAGATATTACTTAATCTTTCTATAAGAAATTACATTTTCAATAAGTTTTGTATGTTCTATAGCACTTTAATAATTGTTCATACCTCCTGGACACCGTATATATTAATTATCATGTATACTTTCGAATGAAAAAAAAGAAAAGGCATGTTAGAAGTTATGCATGCTCCCCGATTAAGAACGAAAAGTCAATATTATTGGTCTTACCTGATAATGTGGTCCAGATGGAACAGGTGAGAAGGGTTTCTCATATACATATCCGTTTGGAATTTTCGGCGAGTTTAGTCTGAATTTTGTAACTCTTGTTGGTTTCCTTATATTACTGTGACCGAAGCCTACGCTTGGTTTGAATAGAAACTGTGGTGAGAGGATGAATTTCAATGGCTTAGCAAAGCGTCCTGGTGGAGCTGGTTGTGCTGGTCTATGTAGCAGCACGTTGCCAGGTAAATGCCGTTTACCAGGCGGTGGTCCCCGTTTAATTACTAGCTTTGGTCTTCCAGCATCGCTTCGGACTTGAATAATAAATGTTCCAGGTGCAAGCTTTTGAGGAACTGAAAGCTGTTGATTTGCTGATGGTGGTAAATATGTATTCCTGGGTGGCAGGTAATTCTTTTTAGGTGGCAAATAAGACCGAATTGGTGGCGGTTCACATGATCCGATGGCGAATATGGTCGGAAGAAGTAAAAAAAGTATTATCTGAAAAGAAAGACAAAGCAGCAACTTTTATTTCACTGGCATAAATTAAAATAATACATAGTGGATGGTCTGGTTTTAGGCAAAATAACTTGCAAATGAATTGTTGGACTCCCTTAATTATTCTGAAATCAATCTGTTTTGGGGAATTGCTGGTAATATCCTAGCTTTGAACTCATGTTTCTGATTGGGCAATCCCAGCCCAAGCTGAGGGATTCTAGAATACAATAATGTACATGTATGCACAACCAAAAACCTTCGTGTTTAATTATAGTTTGATGAAAAAAAATATTGAGGACACTTCACTTTCAAGATCCTTTTCCCCCTGGAGTTTGGCTGATGTATGCCCCATTCCAGGGTCCTAGCATTAAAGACACCACCTATGACGATTCTTCACTCCGCGTCCTCCAGAGCATCAAGCCGTCGCCGAAAGTCCGGAAGTCATTCGGCGTCATGCTAGTCATGTCCTAGCCCTTTTTAGTTCCGACCTCAAGAGTGGACACCGCCACAACCCGCAGTATGTGCAACGGACACTGCACTTATCCGGACATTGGTTACCTCTGGTCATTCACGGTTTATGGCCTCCTCCACTTCAGCTTTTCTGTGAGGCAGTCAAGATTCCCGATTTCTTGAAAGCACATAAGCTCTAGATAAGAAACGAGAGTTTCTCCCACAGTAGCCCCTTGGCCGCTTCGCAGAATGTACTCTTGCCAGTCGTCTTCGGGTCTAGTTCAACGAAGATTTCTCCCCTCTTGTTTTCGGTAGGAAAATCACTTGTCTTCGGTTAAAGGAGTCGCTGGCGGTGTAGCGTTTTCTTTCCTTTTGTTCTTCTTTGCCTCCTTTTTTTCGGGTCCTGGAAATTACTTAGATAAAGGCTCCTTCAGGTGCGTCTTCCTATTTCCGATTTTTTCCCAGTTCGCTTTGCAGTGGGTTACCTGCGATCCGCTTGTTGCTTACAATGTTTTCAGCAGGGAGTGTGGCGGTTTTTGTTTTTCACGAGCTTTCGCTGCTGTTAATTTTTACTTGTAGAAGGAGATGCAGTCCAGTAATTCCTCCAGTTCCATTAGTCCATTTTTCGCGACTTTACTGACATTCTTATAATTTCCTGATGAGCCTTTCGTCATCGGCTCTAGTTACGACTGGTGACTGCACTTCCATTCGGTTCATGTACGAATCAACTTGTTCGGATCTAGTAATTTTGGTTTGGCCTTTTTCCGGAACAGAGACATTTCAGATTATTGGAGTTGCTGTCCCCCACCATAAGCGACGTCACTTTGTGAGGTTCCCTTTTTATTTGGGCGTCCCGTTGTCACTTCAGGTGTCCCATTTTCATTTTCGTGCTGCACACAAACATAGCCCACTGTGCGCAAAGGAGCGAGCCGCAATAGTCAGGATCAAGTGTACTCTCGGGGAAAAAGCCCCTACCCCAGTTCCCTGAGGACTGACCTATGCTTAGGTGATCCGGGAACTCACGGACGGATCAGCGCTCGCTTGGGGCAACCCAGTCTACTAATACCGGTTTAATGCACACTACTCCGGGGGGATCTGATACATGTCACAATTATCACCTGTTAGAGATATCGAATTGGTATAAAACCGGGAAGTCTGGAGTTCCTTATTAAGGTCGGCCTAGTTGGAATACCGTTTATTGCGTCATTGATGATAATGATGATCAAAGTTTTAAAATGGAAATGGAAATAAACAACAAAAGTAACGTGATCACTGAAATCATGGGTCATCATGGTCTAATAAAAAGATTAAATAGTATTCCAGCTCGAAGTTTTATTTTTTTAAAGGAAGATTTACCCATTTTTGAAAAATGTGTGAGTAACGATGCTGGCGCATATCCAATTAAAAGATGGAACCCAAAAATTGAAAATAATTTTCAATGGATTAATTACTGAATTCGTTTAAAGAAGGCCTAAGTGTGTGTAATATTGAGTGATATTCCCTGTAACATCAAAGGGCCCGAGTTTCTCACCCAATAGCTTCTTCATATTATAATTATTCAGTGGGAAAATTAGAAAATAAAAAGTAAAATGAAAATTAACAAAAAGTTATGAAGTTCATCTGTGATGTGGTGACGTGGTTTGATGATTGGTTTTTGGAATGTGCGCACGCTACTCGACAACGGTAGTGAAAGTCTTTAGCATACTCGCCTTCTCCAACTGGAGCGGAAATCTCGGTGATATAAGCTGGATATTCTGGACCTAAGCGAATTAAGGTTGTGGGACCTCTGAGGAGTACTCCTCTTCCTCTCGCAGCAATGGGCTTTTGTACTCTGGAAATCCGAACACCCTCTTGACCTGGAAGTCGGTTTCTGAAAGACTTCTGACTGCAAGGTTCCGGTAAAGGTTAAGGAGCATCACAATTGTACAGTGTTATGGTCCAATGGAGACTTTCGAGGATGATGCGCGCGTGGGTGTAGTTGACGCGCTATACCCCACCAAGGGGAAATTGCAACCGTATATATATAAACTACTAGAATATCTTGCAAATACAGAACTATAGACCCTCAACTTTTGTCAATACGGCAAAGTGTCGGTATCCTCCATCCCTACAGCGACTCTGAGCAGGTAGTTGTACGTAACTCAACCTAAATACTGGTCCTCGGTATGGGAAATAAATAGTATTATTTCAACTAGTTAATACAGCATTTACCCGTTCCTTACATACAAGCCTGCCGATCGGATATTTGTAATTGTAGCCTGATAATATGTCGAGTGGATGCTTTGAACATGCACATTTGAAAGATATACGGTGCATGCTTGGCATGTGCTTATATTTCAATAATCTGCCGGGAGATGAAGGGGAGTAAGCATGGACACAAAAAGTCTCTCTCAAATCTGTCTAAATGTCCTTTCTTCTAGAAGTAATGAAAATATTAGTAAATCGTTTTATAAAGGATATGTACTCGTGTGGCAGCTTCATCGCATTCAACAAGATATCAAACGTGTTTTTAACTATGTCTTGTTCGTAGCTACAATTGAATTTTCATATGCTAGAATAGGGAAAGATTCATACTTGATTGAAAGAAGGTAGACCATTCTTAGGCTCTAGAGGACGAAAAATGTTTGTATAAGCATACGCGATTGTTATAAAAACCCAAAGTTATTAAATACTAGGGAAAGGAGTAAGGAAATTATTTGATAAAAAAATTTCTTTTTAATTCCACTAGTTTGCTAAATATTTTATTATTTTGGTTATCCAGGTACGGTGGAAAAGTTTTCTATTATACTATTTTTATCAATTTACTCCAAAATTAAGGTAAGTTACGAGGTAAGATGTAAAATTCAAAATCCGTTGGCTTTATGGTTCTTTGCACACTGCGCAACGCATTGCTTGTGTGCGTTGGAACATAAGGAGTTCATTTTACAAACAAGTCGGGAAACCGGAAGGTCAGCGCTTCAGGCATGAAAGATTTGGTGTCCCATTTATAATTGTACAAATTTCATGGTAGACACTACCATATATTTGAGGAAAATTGGTTTATGGAATGAGCACCCTATCTTTTACAGAGATATAGCATTTCCAGGATTTGTTAAGGATTTGGTGATATGTGATTTTTTGCGTAGCGTTTTATAATTTTGTTTGCATCGGTGAAGACGGATTTCTTTTAATTTAGGCCTAAGTAAATGGTTTTCACAGCGTCTGAAGGCCTCTAACTGGAGATCGTCGCGAAAAATATGATTCATGTTACGCGTGAAGACGTTCATTTTACTCGCCAAACGCTTCTGTTTGCACAGCGGATTCCGGTAAACTCTTGCACGAACAGCCTGCACAACATTCGGTTGTCGTACAAACCTCGGATGCCCCTCTCTCAGTCGATCTTCGATGTCATCTGTTTCTTTGTATCGTTGTAACGTTCGGTACACGAATTGTTCACTTATGAATAGCCGTTTAAGTGTTTTATGATTCCCTCTAGCGTTCTTTCCATATTTGTAAAAGGCAACAATAGCCATGCGTTTCCCGTACTTGCCGAACCTCATCGTTATGTTCCCCACAAACAAATACCTGTGCGGTCTGAAACTTAAATAAGGGTAAGAGGGGATCCTATATTACACGTTCACAGTGTTGCCACTGCTTTTTGTTTCTCATTTCTCTCGCTACCATGTTTCT
Source organism: Hermetia illucens (assembly GCF_905115235.1). Lineage (NCBI taxonomy): Eukaryota > Metazoa > Arthropoda > Insecta > Diptera > Stratiomyidae > Hermetia > Hermetia illucens. The sequence continues at coordinate 67,013,818 of NC_051851.1, read as the reverse complement.
CAATTTATTGACATAACTTATGGCTATAGTGTGTACATGATATTCAATTTGACGTGGTGCTGATATTTGATCTCGTGGGGAGTAGTATTAATTTGCCATGAAAGGGGCAATTTTTACCGACCATAACTTTGTTAATAATAGTAGGATATCCATTACCATTGTGATGCTTCGTATGAAAGTCTATTTTACGGAAAAAATTTACAGATCTGGGAGGAACTTGAGGGGGGTTCACAGTAAATTTTCAAAATATAATAGTATACTATTGTTAACTTTTTTGAGCAGATGTCGTAACGGGGAGCATTTTGAGACCTAAATACCATGTGAAAGCACTATCATGATTTTATTCAAATTTGTCGGATCCTTGAAATAATTTCTCTCTTTCGGATCCCCTCACTTCTCCGGTAACTAATGTCAATATCTGCTACGAAAAGTAATACCCCACATAGCTACATTCGGCTAAAAGAAAATGTACACCCCCCGTTCTGCATGTATGGGGTCATCCCTTTAAATTCAATGTTTCCTTGTTGTTTTTAACAAAACCTTAAAAACGGAAAACTTGGGGCGCAGAATTCAGAACGCCTGGCTGCATCATGTCTGTGCCAGTTCTTAGATATTTGAGAATCGGTTATAGAATATACTTGAACTCAGCAGAGTTAGCCATGGTTTGTTCATACCTGCGATCAGATAGTTCACCATATAATTGAATGAGTTAACAACCAAAAAGCATAGATATACATCAAAATCTCACTTAATTGGGATTAGAGAAAAACTTGAAAGCCACAATAGTGTAGGCAGATAATGGTGGAATCTATAATCCCAAGGTTATTTTAAGCTAGTTGAATGAAAATGTTGGTGGTATCTTTACCTAACCAACCAGACATGAATCCAGTGAAGTATGTCTGCAAATTACTCTTCGATATTGTTTGTGATGAATAGCAGATACAGAGAAAAAATTGGAAAGCCATTCAAGAAACATCAAAAAAATGAACAAGCGAAAAGCGTGAAGTTCTTGAATCGTTTGCATTCCCTTTCGGAAGTAAGAATACAGTCGTATTCATATTCACACGCGTGGATACGTAAATATTCACTTAAAAGAATACGATTATATTTATATTCATAGAAAATCATCGTACGAATATATTCGTAACTCGAGGCTAAACTTCAATAATTACAAAGCTGCTGCCACAATTTGGAAAAGTATGAATATTACTGGATCCATGAAAACTATGACAGTCGCGTCATTCTCTTCTCCAATCATTTAGGTGTGAAAAGGAAAGCACCGACAGATACTAGCTGAGAATCATTTGATCGTATGACCATTCATCCGTTTGGAAATCCCTTGACAAACATGACAAACATCAAAAATATGGTCTGTCTTATCTACCAAAGGATGCAGCAATGAGTCTTTTGGATCCTTGATATCAGACTCAGAAGTGTTTTCAGAAAACCTGTTTTTGGGACATCATCATCAACGGCGCAACAACCGGCTTTCGGTCTAGGCCTGCCTTAATAGGGAACTCCAGACATCCCGGTTGTGTGCCGAGGTCCACCAATTCGATATCCCTAAAAGCTGTCTGGCGTCCTGGCCTACGCCATCGCTCCATCTCAGGCAGGGTCTGTCTCGCCTTCTTTTTCTACCATAGATATTGCCCTTATAGACTTTCCGGGTGGGATCATCCTCATCCATACGGATTAAGTGACCCCCGCACTGTAACCTATTGAGCCGGATTTTATCCACAACCGGAAGGTCATGGTATCGCTCATAGATTTCGTCATTGTGTAGGCTACGGAATTGTCCATCCTCATGTAGGGTGCTAAAAATTCTTCGGAGGATTTTTCTCTCGAACGCGGCCAAAAGTTCGCAATTTTTCTCACTAAGCACCCAAGTTTCCGAAGAATACATGAGGACTGGCAAGATCATAGTCTTGTACAGTAAGAGCTCTGACCCTATGGTGAGACGTTTCGAGCGGAACAGTTTTTTTAAGCTGTGGGATATCTCTATTTTTATATATGTATGAGACAGATAATGCCTCGTTGCCAATCGTCAGGCATTGATCCGCTGTCCCATACCTTGAGCACAAGTTGATGAACCATCGGCCGTAATTCCATCGGTTCCTGGCGACTTATGATTTTTTAGACGATAAATTGCACGGACTGCTTCTCCTAAACTTCGTGGTGGCAGTATTTGTCCGTCATCTTCAGTTGGCGGGACCTCCAACTCGTCGATGTTCTGGTTGTTCAGTAGTTCATCAAAGTACTCAACCCATCGCTCCAATATGCCCATTCTGTCGGAAATCAGATTTCCCTCTTTGTCTCGGCAGGATGAGCATCGAGGTGTATAAGGCTTGATCCTGCTGACTTGTTAGTAAAACTTCCGGGCCTGGTACGGTTGCTCCCTGTACTTTTGTAGTTCACAGACTTGTTGATTCTCCCCGGCTTCCTTTTTCCGTCTATCAAGTCGCTTCTCCGCTCAACGGAGTTCGTGATAAATGTCTGCGCGTGCTCGCGTTCTTTGAGAATGCAACATTACTCGGTATGTGGCATTCTTCTGTTCCATTGCTATTCATCGTCAAACCAGCCGTTCCGACTCCTTTTGCGGCTGGGCCCAAGTATGTTTGTGGCCGTATCAATGATAACGTTCTTCAGATGGTTGGATGGTGTTGTGGATGGCTTCAGTGTTAACTCCCACCTGATTGTCATAGGGGATTCTAGGTGGCGTTGTTATTCGAGCTCGGAACACCATGATCCGAGTCTATATTGGCCTCCCTATATGTTGGCTGAGAGATGGCGACGTTCGATCAACACGTGGTCAATTTGGTTGAAAGTGGTCCCATCTGGAGAGGGCCACGTATGTTTGTGGACCGCTTTCCGCGCAAAACAGGTACTTCCAACAACCATTTCGTGCGACCCTGTTAATTGAATAATCCGCAGTACCTTATCATTTTTACTTTCGTGTAAGCTATGCGAGCCAACGTATCGCCTGAATACGGGCTGCTTCCCTACTTGGCTGTTAAAATCCTCAGGTATGATTTTGATATCATATCTGGTACAGGCTTCGAGAGTTCGTTCTACTGCCTCGTAGAAGGTATCCTTCTCCGATTCTTATATTTCTAAACTTGCCTCGCAAGCGCAGAGTGCATAGCCGTTCGCTTATGTTTTCAAAGCCGATAACAGCAGGTTTCACTTTTTGGCTGACTAAGAAACCTACTCCCAGCACATGGTTTACTGGATGGCCACTATAATATATGGTGTAGTGGCTCTTCTCCAGGAAACCGGTCCCTGTCCAACGCATCTCCCGTAACGCTGTTACATCAGCCTTATATTGGGACAGGGTATTGGCTAGCTGCTCATCAGCTTCATCTCTGTATAGGGAGCGCACGTTACATGAGAAAATGCGCAAATCGTTATTCCGTTGTCGTTGCCAGGTTCGTCGTTGTGTAATCCGTCCAGCCCGAGGCTCATGTTGTGGCTTCGTAACAAGTTGGTTTCCGTGTAGGGTTGTCAGCCCTACTGAACCCCCAACCTAGAGGACCAGTTGGTACAATTTGTCCCGTTTCGCCGTCATCCTTCTCCGTCTGCAGCTTTTCGTTAAGAAAGTGCTCCCAGCGGTCACCACGTGGAAGTGGAAATAGGGTTTGGTAGTAGAGCTGTTGGTATTGGTTCAGCAGGCATTTCCCAGGTTTTATGCTCCATCGTGAGTACCAATCCACGTTTCGCCCTGGGACCTATACTACCCTTTGACCACTGGGTCATGCCTTTGGAAAAGTAACGACTATATTCTATTAGCAACAGAAAGACGTCAGCGGTCAAACTGGTGAAATGTATCAGCCCTAAAGAGTAAAGCTAGATGAAACCAGTGGATATGGAGCTGTCACCAAATTTTGGTGAACGATTGAACGAAACGTCCCTAATGTAGGTTTCAGAGTAGTTGGTATCGCTCATAATGAAAAGGCTGACTGTTTGAGCTTTGGAGGTTTCGCTGCATAACGGTTAGGTTACCAGAAATCTAGTCTAAAGGGCAAAGTTATGTGACTAAATAAACTAACTAATTAAACTCATTCCAGCAGGTCCTTATGAAAGAATATGAAGTTGTTGAAAGGGCTTTTTTTGCAGGAAACATGAAAATCGTAGCAGGGACTTCAGCCGGACACCAATTCGGAAACCATTTAGACAAAATCGAGTTGGTAGGGTTTATTGTTTACAACCAATGTGAGGAAGAGGTGCAAACGGCCCTGCACGTCATATGGAGTTGCCTAGCATTTCTAACCTTCAAACGAAGAAAACTAGCCGTCAACGAAGAATCTGTGCGCTCTTTGTCTTTGGTAAGCATACTTAAATTTACAACAGCCAATGCACGTAGTAAGAAGAAAACTGTCTGAATAGATACATCAGGGGATAGTACAGTGAATGCAAGTGGAAAGCAGGAGCCAAGCGTAACAGATTCTGCGCATGCTATGTTTGTAACAATATTCATTTACAGGTAAAAGTGTTAGAAAGCATCAACATTAACTTTATTAGACTTGGAAATTGCTGGTAACCAGCGTTAGAGCAATTTACTATCGGAGTGTTCATCAAGTTCTTATTTTGTTTCTTTTTTGTAGATGAATTCAAAGCTACATTGACTAAACAGGCATTCAACCACAATTAAACATATTTGCAAAAACTGACTATGGAATCCCTAGCGTGTGAAGTTATTTTCTTATTTGTGCAATATTGTTTTATACCAATATATATATATTCCGCTTTTAAAATCTTACTTTCACGCCTCATCACTAGTGAAAAATATAAGCCCAAAAAAAATTAACAATCATCAATTTTATTCTTTCAAGAAATCATGTCGGAATTATAATCGAGGCCTGATCTATTCATTTTTCTGGTTTCTATCTAAAAGTGGTATGTATTCGTGAGGTTGCTCGAAAAGTGCTGAGGCCAATCGATTACAATTTAATTATCGATAAGTTTACTTCTGTCTTGTAAGTGAAGCAAATGTGAACGGTGAGTTTTTCATCTCCCTTCTGTCATTTACTTTTTTTAATATATATATATAGATGCTAATTTACTCCCTGTTAAATAATGAATCAATAAATTTATCCAATGAAGACAACAGGCATGCACTAGAAAAGAGTCAATACCGGAGTTATTAGCTGTAACAGAAAAACGACAGCCACTTCAACTCATTTCACGGACCAGTCCGACTAATGCAGTCTTGTTAATTAATTTTTTGATGCAGGTTGCGTTTCAGACGAGATGTTCGTTGCTTTTGCAGATAACTCAGTTGATCTTCTTTTCTAGAAATTCTCCAATCATCGGGAAGCATTTTTCCGTAATAAATAAATACATAAATAGCTTAATGGAACCGGTATTGGAACCTGTATCTAATCTAGACGGAGCATCGACATCATTAAGCTAGCTTCTGCTTCCATGCGGAAAAAATCCTTCAATTCATTTGTGCCAAATGGATTCTGATCGGATGAAGTAACAGGTACACGCGGAGTCCGATCGATCGGAGAACAGTAACATTTAATCAGCTACGACCGTCTTTCATTGGGTTCAGCAGGAACTACGCATCGCAGTTGTGTTTTGTAGATTCCACGCTAAGTGAAACCATGCAGACATGCTATTTACCCAGTTATTTGGTTTTATGGATGACATGAGTCCGCCTCGCACTTCAACTTTATTCTTAATTTCAACAAGAAGAACGAGTTGAATTGAACAAATTTCTGTCAACTCTTCTAAATAACTGAGTGAACTAAAAATCATCCATTTACGAAGAGAGAGGAATACCTTCACGTGTCATTCAAGTTTCACTTTATCGTTCCATAATAGTGATGTAGTGGCTTACTCCTCATTGGATTAGTACATAGATAATTCAAGACCATTGTCGATTCATATCGACCGCATCTTGTAGACAATAACAGTCTTCTTTGAAAACAAAACCATCGAGGCCTGACCAAGTTCATATGGCTGTAAAAGTAAATACCAGTAACACTAAGTTTGCCTGCTTCCATTTTCAACGACTTGGTTGCAAGCCGGCACCTGTTTGGAGCATTAAAGTGCATATCGAAACGCATGTAGACCACCATCTCGTTTGCAACGCAACGCGTTACATACACGCAGATTTCTTGGCTACTACGGGTACTAACTGCTGATATCCACTGTTACACGTTTATGCAGGTTAGATAGCACTAGAAAAGCGGTGGTTCCAGTGCAACGATAGTTAGCACACCGCTTGCATCCATAAAGGTGAATACTCAAGGGCTGATGAAGACCACTATGTGGGCGGTTAGTTGATAGATATTTAGGTAGTTCCAATTTATTCGGGGTGAACGACTAGACTGATTTCACTTGGTGGAAGCAAATATGTATTTTGCTCATTTAGAAACTCTGTAATTTATGTTTTGAAAAGACATGAGTACAGTAAATTTCGATTTTTCCTGAAGAGAATTAATTTGATGATACAGTAAATCGTAAATCGCAAAAATGAAATCGTTCACTTACTTTTGAAATGCACAACGTTTGGAATATACAACCAATAGACTGTATAGAATATATAAAAGTGAGTAAGATATGTGGTTCTTATAAAATGTCCTATAGTATAGGAGCAATTTTTGAACAGAATCGGATGTAAAGCCTTTCACTTTAATCAGTAGATTTGCAAAAGGACTAGAGCGTAATATAAATGAGACTGGTCATCGGTGAATATACAGCGCGGCCTCGCAATTTGCCTGACCCTGCGCACCTTCGCTATTGGATTGTGCAATCGGATGTGGGAGTAGAGGATGAGCATCATTCAATTTTTGTCTTACTCCCGATCCTCCTGCTTCTTATAGCCACCGTGTCCTGAAACGACCCGCGACAGGTGGTAATTCACGTCTCCGTGATGACGATGGATCCACTTCTCAACACACCATGCTTCCACTTAGGTTTGAACCATAGCTAACAGAATGGATTCTACCACCGCTGTGATAAGCAACCTGTGAATACATTTTAGTCCTCCGATATAAGCCATCATCGTTGAGAGAGATGAACTAATCTTTCCTACTGCGGTGTAAACTTCGTCGAAACATTGTAGACTCGAATGCTCCAGTTACACGCTGATCCAACTGACTCACCTTTGTCATGTTCCTGCCTGATCATGACCTCCTTTTAAAAAGGAAAGTAGTATCTCTTCCCCGAAACTGCTAGCAGTGGTTGAGGTTGGTTTGTATCCACCTTATTTACCTGCGAGATTCATCTCCTTCCTAAATTTCGAGTACCTGCCACCATCAGCAATATGTCGGCTTCCCATATGTCCTGCATAGTATACAGCGTGGATTTCCCGTCTTATCCTTGTTCTTGCAGTTTTTTAGCTATCATATTGGCTGATCAGAAATCTGAAGTGTTATTTTACCTGTTAGCTGAGTCTACACATGACCCTTTCTGTGTTCGAATAAGGTGCCTTATACTAAGTCCACTAGTTCCGGCTCCGCTTTTACCTTTCGAAGGATATCATCGTCGAACATATTCCTTTTTTTGGAAATTATTATTTTCCAGCAGCTTTTTGGAACATGCATGCAAAGTGACTTTCGTGGCTTTACCACTTGGTAAATGGCTTTTTTCTTATTTCATGCCTCCAAAGTGCTAATTCAATGCAATAGGGGTAGGGTATTTTCTATTAAAATTGCTCTAGTTTTCATGAATATGAAAACCACACGCCACGTGGAGATTACTTTGAATACAACTGATTGGGTGAAAAAGCTCTTCGAGTTTATTGAGCTACAACTGTGCAAAACGCTGCTGGGACATACACATATACTAACATATGCTTATGAAGTTCTGTATGCACTTGAGCGAAAGATACTAAGTAGTTTTGGACCAACAAACAACGAAGCTGGGATGGATTAATAAATGTGAAGGAGCAACGGATACGATAAGCTGATCGCGTGGCAAGAGTGAATGAACAAACTAGAAAACTACAGTGCCAAACGGACGAGAATTGGAAACACCGGCGAGGGATGTTACCAGGAAGAAGAAGTCGATTAGATAACATCAAAATGTCACCCAATTGAATTTGAAAAGAGAAATTTAGCCTACTTCCTAGTATCGTGTGGTACATTATGGCCTATTAAATGTTTTACGTTTTAAAATGCTATGCTAAACTTAAGAACATCTGCGCCTACGTACTAAAGCACCCCCGTGGTACAATTCTCAGCACAAGGCTAAATATTACTTCGCCGGGCAGGTTAGCAATTATGCTGCTATACTTGTATGGGGATAGTTCGCCTCTCCCTTTCCGCGATATGGTGCTTTATTTCGACGTTTGTTACAAATGCCACTACATCCTAGCATCTATCCTCCGACTGTAGCATGTGGTTCACCAGGAAATGTACGCTGGGCCAGACAGTAACTGCGTTAACTGGTAACCACAGTCTCCATGGTGACAATTAAGCCACCGATCGTTCGCTTCCTCACTACAGGATGCACATGTTTTATATTGTGGAATTTCTATTCTGAACTGAACTTTTCAGTATGTCTGTTTGGTTCAGACAGGATTGTGGTTTATGCATCCTTTAAGCTCTGGTTGCTTATTCTTGTTTACAGTTTTTTTTTATAGCAGAATTAACTAATGCTACTGACCAATTTAGACGTGAGGGAGACTGAACCCTCTTTGGCTAAGATGTCCGCATATAGCTCTTTGCAGTGAGGCTACTTTACAGGGTAAATTATTTCATTTCAACTTCACCTACCATGCTAGTGATGCTTGTCAATGCAAATGTTTGCCTACAGAGGCTCTCTGAGCTTGTTTCACCTTTGCTTCTACATGTTCATTCCAAAGAAGCTTCTTGTCTAGATTAACTCTCAGTTTTTCACCCCTTCGGTCATCTTTATGAGGTAAAATCACCTAATTTTAACCTTTTTGTAAATAATATGATTATTGTTTTGTTTAGATTTACTGTAAGTGCATGTGTGAGGCACAAACTATCATTTAAATCAATGACGGGTTTGATGTATCTACGCGACACGTCGTGAAGTCTCTCAAGTCCTCTGCATAAGCTTGGGTGTATATTCGCAGATTTTGCAGTTCACATAGTAGTATAGTAGTAGATTAACATACTCCACAGAAGTGATGATAGTGCACTTCACACATATAAGTGATGATAGTACACTTCTTACGCAGAAGTAATGATAGTGCACCTTTCGTCCGAGTGCGTCGCTTCTGTCGTCAGGATATGATCAACACCTACTAAAGCACACATTAATCTCTGCGCTAGCACAGCGTGGATCTACTTAATCAAAGTATCATCGATACCATATTTTCTGGCGGCATCATCAAATATTCGCCAAAGCCCACAGATAAAAGCCCCAACAATCTTCACGAGCATTTCCATCCCGTACTCGCTTTTCAGAGTTGTATCCTGGAAACCAACGAGTGTCCGAGCTTCTCACGCTGGTAAGTATGGCTGTTCTCATTTAATGCGTGCGAGGTTAGTGTCTTTCCGCGAATGTGACACTCAACCAGTCTCTGCAGACATTCCAGGAAGATTTATCTTAAGCTAATCGATCTGAAGTTTTTAGGTCTTTCCTTGGCTTCAGTATGAATACTACTAAAGGCAAAAACAAGACATGCTAGAACAATATTTCTTAGAAGTCGCTCTAGATATCATTAATGATAGGCGCCTTTAAATGCCTAAAAGCTCTCGCAGTATTTCAATTCCCATTGCAGCACTTTCATGTTGGAAGGTTTCTCTCCCTTCCACTTCTTTCACCTTTTCTCCCGTACAGTCCTCAGCTCTGAAGTTCATGAAAGTTCTGTTCGCTTTTCTTAGAGAGTCCAACTTGCCTTTGAAGGACTCCTAGCAGTCTCCTTTGCCTTCCAGTTCTTCTCAGTAAGGGAGTCTCACTTCAAACTTTCTACGATCCTTTTATATTCATCCTATGAGTTCCTGAAGTTTCGCCAGTCCAGCCACATACCTAGCACGAAAACGATTTTTATAATTATTCAAAGTTTCCGACTGAGCTTCTACCGCCCAAAGAGTTCTTAGCCGCTTGGAGACCTGCACGACAGAAGCTGTTTGAACTGTGCCCAATCCGTTTTCCTATGATTTCGTCTTGGCATTAAAGTCCGACATAGAGACTTCGTCTAGTACTCGTCAGTCTCTAATCAATTTTATCATTTTAGAAGTACAACTGTTACGGACGACGAACGTTGAGGTACACCCCCTGTTCACATTTATGAGACCAGCTGAAGTGATGAAATCAAACAGCTATTCTCCTCTAGGTTTGCATTTGTTACTTACCCATCAAATATGTTGAGCGTTCATATCACAAACTATTAAGAGTTAAGATTACTTGACTCCACATAAACTACCAGATCCCTTAGTTCTTGGTGAGGACACAGAGAATCATAGGTAATCTATTATAATGCTTTTCCTCTTACCATTTATCTGATATTGGAAGATGACCGCAATCCTGTCCTGGGTACAAAGTTTTTTTAGCACGATTAGTTCTAATAGGCTTTTGGTTTTGCGTACTTCTCATCGTACCGTAACCTCCTTACAGATCCAATACCACAGATTTTCTTGAATCGAACCCACAGTTTTTGTACCAGAAAGGAATAGAATAGAAGAAGGCATCCGACATCCAGTCACCATAACAAATCCCTCTGCCATCAGTGAGATTTGGTCCATCACCTTCCGCTACGACAGTCCAGCACTCTAATTACTTGAGTCATCCGAACTCATAGGTGAAGTGGTGAATATATGATCACGGTTCTAAACTGCATTGCAATGGGTGAAATTTCGGTTATCATGAATGAAATGGCTGATCATCATAACATGCTGATCGTGAGCTACCTTCATATTGCGATGCAACGCCATCAAATTTGATGGTCTTTTCGAAGAATTATCCAATATTGCTCTCGCAGTTTCAGAAGATTTACTAAACTAAGGAATGGTATGATTATTGCTTTGGTATATCTATTTCGCACATTAAAAATTAATGACAATTTATTTGGTGCTACAATATTAAAGTGAAGTCAGTTTTTCAAGAAGTAGTAATCCTCTTGCAAGTGTCCTGTGAAAGTGAGAACTTGTAAGAAACTCCTGTCGTGGCCTAGTTTGAATTTTGAATCTGAGAAAGTGGAAATTATATGTAGGTGTTGATGGTGTGTTATACCCTACTTTTTTTCGTGGTGACCACATATTCACATGTGGTTATTTGTTCATGAACTGAACTTCTTTTGACTGCAATATCCAAGAAGCGCAACGAATCGTATGTTAGGCAGTTACGTTACGCATATCCAAAAATGTAGCCCTTTTAATTATGGCTGGATCTTACGATTAACCTACTTGGCCTTAAAGCAGTTGCAGATCGTATCGCGGCACATATCAAAACATTCTACAAGCGCACAATAAACAATAAACAACAATAAATTCAATGCATAGCAATGAATATGTTAGCTCGTTCTGTGAGAGGAAGCAGCCATTTCTTCTACTTTCACAATTCAAGCATATTACTTCATGATCTAAATACTCCGAACACAAATTTCTATGGAATATTAACTAATATCTAAACCCGAATTTGTTTCACACTCAATGAAACTATGATGTTAATTTTATAGTGCCCACAAATTGCAATTTACAACCGGCTGTCTGGTTTAGCGGACGTCGGTACGGCCTTGCATGGAAAATAATTATCAAATTATTTGAATATTTCCGAAGTTACCTTCAATACCTTCAACATCAATCAATAAAAGTTGTTGAGTGAAAATTGATTTGAAGTCTGCTTAGATATGTAGGTACCCATGCATGCGTGAAAGAAATTTCGTATTGAGCATAATTTGTTTATCCGTAGGAGGAACAAATTAATTATTCCGCACGCATCGAACAAATGAATTTTAATGTTCCCGTAGGTCCTACCGTGCAACCAAACCCGGCATGCGAATAGCAAATGAAGCAATCGCCACAACTCACCAATATCGCGTACAAGCTGACCATATATCTGACATGGTAGTATCAGGTATCTGACAGTTGTAAGCAAGTTGCGAGCAAGCAGCAAAAAATAGATATCTCGGTTAAGTGAAATTATTTCAGGTTAAAGCGGGCGGCGTGTAATTTTTACGCTATGTTAATGTGCGCCTGCTGTGAAGTAGCGTCACGTTATCTGAAAATTGAATATAATATTTAACCATAACATAATTTAGACCAATTAAAGACAATTGGCGATAGTTGCTTAGAGGCGGATACCGGAACAAAGTAACTTTCGTTATTATTCTGGTGGTTTTTTTATCACTAACAAATTATTACTGTGCCTTCTCCATTCAATTTCACTTTCAATTGGAACTTCGGGAATGTGGTTAATATTGTCATATTGTGGGGCTAATCATACACAGTAAGGGTCAAAAATTCGGACAACAACCATCAGTTATCGTTTGAAGCATTATAAAAAAAACGGTTGAATATTTTCAATTCTTTATGCTTTGTTTTCGAGAAAACAAACTTGCTAGAAATAAAAAAAAAATAAAATGTTGAACTTCGTAAAAGCTTACCTAGTGGCATACCCCTCAACCGAAATACTGTTGCACATCTACATATGCGATATGAGTTTTTAAAAAATTGATTAATTCAATTCTTTTGTTTCTGAAAAAAGTCCCTGTATAAGATCGTCGGTCTAATTCTTCCTAAAAATGGTCGAGGCTTTTACAAAATCATTCGATAGGATTTGCTTTATTGATCGTTATTGGGAAGTGACGTCTTGAAATAACCAATCAACACGCATTTTCTATCGGAATTGAGGAAAGTTGCACTCCGAAAAGGGGAACTTATTCCCGAAACATGAGTACATTCGAAATTAAAAACTTTATTAGTAATCTACAATTGAATGTATTTACTTTCTTTGCTAGAAGCACCGAAAATATATATATTACTGGCATACATATTTATTCTAGTATATCGCATTTTATTTAGACTTTTAAATTACCTTCGATTTGTACCAAAAGTCTAAGATTCTATCGCCTCAAGCAGTTTATAAAAACTATGATAAAATGCCACTACGACTGGCATGAATTTTGGGATTGTTACCGAAGAGGAAGTTCGACAATCCATCAACAGCTCGAAGAATTGGAGGGGCCCTGCGCTGAATCGGGTGCAATATTTCTGGTATAAGAAATTTATCAGTATACACAGTCGGTTGGCACATAGCATAAATCAGCTCATTAGTCGGCCGGAGAAATTTCCACCCTTCTTTATACGAGAATTACTTATCTTATCCCTAAAAAGGACACAATGCAGGACCTTGCCAACAGAAAACTGATTACTTGCTTACCAACCCTCTACAAATTCATAACGTCCATTATTAGTGGAAGCGTTAATATGTATTATATTTCGAGAACAACAACATGCTGTCCGAGGAGTAGAAGAGCTGTCGAGTTGAATCAAGGGCTTGCGAAGAGCAACTCATTATCGACTCGGTAGTTATAGAACAAGCATCTGCAGAGCAAAGAGTATCCTACATGGGTATCGCATTTATCTCAAATTTTTTGGCGGCAGTCATCGAGGGGTGGCATACCACCTTATCAGTGAGTTCATCTGAGGGTGCTAATACCTCAGAGCTTATCCGTATACGGAGAGACATCTGGAGATTCGTTGAGTCCCATTTGGCTTTGCATGGCGCTGAACCTCCTTTCATGGCTACTGAATGGTGCAAGAGGGAATGGTTTTGCAATAAAATGTGCCCTACGTGTGACATTAGAAGCAGGTGCGTGGTTCACGTGGCGGCGCTTATTTTTCCAGCAAAAAGCAGGCGAGTCCCTTGCATATGGTTGTTTATAAGGGCTGTGGGCTGACTCCTCTTAGCTTGAAGGATCGATCTTTCAATCCTCTGAGTGGGGTGAGGTCGGACCAAGAACAGAACAAATCAAAGGAAATCAAAGGCAATGCACGGTAAAGACGTGAATGTTTTTTGGCAGCCATTTGTAGCGTTGCATTTGTCGAACAGATGACTGTGTGCTTGGGAGCTCTTTGCTAAGACGGAAGAATTTATGTGTACCACCCGAGCTTATAAAAAGCTTATAATGAAACAATGGGTGGAGGACGACCAGTGCAGAATGTGTGGTTCGGCGTTAGAGACGTTGGACCATCTCACCGGTGCAATACACGAACAGGCGTAATGCTGTATCTAAGGTGATCCTCCAAAACTTTGCATACAAGCATGGGCTGATCACGGGAACATGTCCGGCATCTCGTGCGGATGGCTGTAGTTCCCATAATATTGTCATCTACAGGTATTGTCCTTAAATTCCTACCGGTTTACTCATTCACCAATGATAACCAACATCCAGGGACGATTCAAAGCATTCTGCCATCAGAGGACGAATTTAATAATATAAGGCTGATTTAAACAAAAATATATATTTCATGGCAGACGCTGGGCCCTCGCAACGAATTTCACAGAAAATAGGTCAAATTTCCCTTTCCGTTTTCAAAAACTTGGTCCCAATTCGCAATGATGAAGTTCTAAAGGACTAGGTAAATTTAAGGTAGTAACCCACTACAGTGGAATCCCGATAATTCCTATTTCCGGCTAATTCGAACAAATTGGCTCGTCCCCACAATTAATTTTCTTTATTTTGTACTCCCAATAATTGGCAATCCCGATATTTCGTACCAAATCGTTCGTCCTTTGACGATTGTCGGGATTCTACTGCATTGAATTTTATTTTGCATTTTTACAATATACTTCAAAAATACGTGTATAAAATTTCAGACCGATATTTACTCTCATCTTCATTTTATAGCGGTTAAAAGCGAGGACGGTTTTCTTCTCTTTTTTCCAATTTTAAATACCCTTTAAAATCATGCCGGATGAAATGAAAAACCCTATAGGCCGATTTACTTCGAATACTGTTTCGATTAAGAAAATGGCCAATGTTCAAAAGTGCAAAAAATCATGAAAAACATATATTTTTGTTTAAATTGAGGTTCATGCAATATTTGTTATTCAAAACTAATAGAAATGTTTTAGTATTTTGGCCTCTGATTGATATTTTTGGTTGGGTTTTCCGGGGTACATATTTAATTTTTAGATGAGCCCTGCAGCCCTGCGCGTTTGACCATTAAAATCTCAACTTTAACCTTTAACAAATTAGCAAAAGTCAAAATTTAATTTGATCTATTTGAGGGAGCCCTGAGTTCGCTATTATCTTGATGGCGAACCAGACCAATTGCAAAGAGATTTTTTCCCTCTGCTGCTGATCCACGGAACCTTCTGATCTGCGCTAGTACTAAATATGGTAGAGGCGAGGTAGCGCCTGATGAGTTACCTCTGCCCTGGACAAAACCGTAAATCGTCTATTCCTGGTAAAAATATGGGTCCTAGCCCAGAACAAAGGGGTCAGTGGAGTAGCAACAGAGGGAGAAAGTCAGCCAAATAGGCAGGGGGACTTCGTTTAATCTTCGATTGTCACTATTCTCTACATCATCGGAAATTCACTATTCTATATATAATCAAAAATAAGGAAATTACTAGATGAAACCAATGTTCACACGAAACTATAAAACCTGCGAAAGCAAATTCGCATCCAAAAGAGAATGATTAATTAACAGCATCACTTTTGCTAATAATAATGGTATGATTGCCAACAGCACATTTTAATTAAAAGAATTTCCCCAGGATATTTGAATAATATCTTTGCCTAAGCTTTTCTTAACTCTTTCACATCGATTCGAAAAAGTGCATATCATTGATCGCAACCTCACCATGCCTTATTAATTCACAACATATTTTTCTTGTGCAAATGTCTCTTTTAACCTTTTTGGAATTTGTCTTTTCTGCATCAGTTGGCACGGTGGAACATGGTCAAGAGATATATATATATATGTAAGGACTACTTGCCATTTACTGTAAAGTAACCCTAATTATGATTAACTATAAGCGACAGGGTTAAACGAAATAATAATAGCAGTCCAGCTGCATGCTATTATGATAGTTAACTTCATAACATTGGCGGTGGTCCTGCCCTTAACTGGTTTTGGTTACAGTGGGTTAATTTATATATTAACTTCGTATCTTTCGATTTTGATAACGTAGCATCTGCAAATTAAAGCTCACACAAACTGATAGTTCCAGTCCTTTAGTTATTCTTTTGAAATTACGGAACTGCTAATATTATCTACTATTATTTCTGATGGTATCTTAAATATAAAAGTTCAGGTGGGTGAGGTAGGCATTAGTGGCCGCTCGGAGGAGTCCAATTAGCGCCGTGGTGCGTCGTTTTGATGCCATAAACTCCTAAGATCATAACTGCCATGGAAAGAACTAGAGGCGCAGAATTTAGCCTGCTCGAACCTTCTGAGCCAGCCTGTTGAATTTACGAAAAATAGCAACTACAGATCTCTTTGAGGTCCTTAAAAAAATGTTTACCTACTGCTCGTAGTCAAGCTTTAGCTGGAGCAATGCAAATAACAGGGTATGCGGAGTCTGGTGGAATAGTCTACTATAGCATAGTGGTTCGAGCAGACTGCCCTACTTCTGCACGCATTCACAAGCACTTTGCCCAAAAGCTCTCGCTATAGGATCTTATTATAGCTGGATCAAATTCTCTTAGATATGGCGCAGCTTTCGCCATCTGAAAGCTATTGAGTAATACGAGTAGACTTCACCTTTGACCATCGCCATCGGAAACCCGACTGTTCTCATCGAGGAGCTGACAAGAGCAGAGCCCTAACTGACCAGTTAGTCGATCAAAAGGTGGACCGGAACAAAGATGGCTTGATACGCTAGTGGCTCGAGACTTCATCCATATCAAGCCTTTAACCGAGCAACCGGCGCAAAAACAAGATGAGCCGACCCCGCTTCTGAACGGGACAAAGGGCTAGGTTTGAACTTAGATCGGAATTCACTTCAATATAATTCGCACTCATGTGGTGTTTGCGATTATATATAAATGGAGCGATTACCATTTGTCGCTACTTTCGTTCACGCTGCCCTCAGGGCAGAGGCGAGGCTGCGTCTGATGAGTTGCCTCTGCCCTGGACGAAACCGTCAGTCATGATTTTTGACTTGTTAATTCCATCTAATTGAAGTCCATAATCTATGATTTTGACATTGAAAAAAATTTTAATTTTACTGGAGGGGAGCTTTAGGGTCATAATTTAAAAATGTATAGCTACCCAGAATACTTTTGTTATATATGCATATACATATACATATATGGTATATCGACCCTTCATATGGTAAATTGATCCCAAACGTCCAGTAAATTGAAAAGGAAAATTTTTACCGTTAGTAGCTTTATTGCTAATAGTAGAGTTTCAATCAAACAAATACTCAAGCTAAATTTTTAATATTGGTAGTCTAAGAAAGTTTATGATTTCTGACGAAGTATAAGGGGAGAGAATGGAGGTGAGGTGATGAGAGAATGTGAAGGATACCAAATTCTCTGAGGGCTTTCACTTGAGGAATCTTTCGATATACGTTGGCTACTTCACCCTAGATGTGGTCAACATCAGATAACACCCATTGCATTCTATAAATGCTATATAATAGCAGTGCCAAGATACAGCGAATAATTCTGCACACGGTGGCAGCTTATTATTAAATACACTAGTTCACAGTGTAGAGGAGTGCAAAACAACAGGATGGAAATATCGCCCATGACCCTTTCATACCCTGATTTAATATCATCATCATCAAAGGCGCAACAACCGGTACCCGGTCAAGGCCTGCCTTAATAAGGAACTCCAGACATCCCGGTTTTGCGCCGAGGTCCACCAATTCGATATCCCTAAAAGCTGTCTGGTGTCCTGACCTATGACCGTCCTCCATCTCAGGCAGAGTCTGCCTCGTCTTCTTTTTCTAACATAGATATTGTCCTTATAGACTTTCCGGGTGGAATCATCCTCATCCATACGGATCAAGTGACCCGCCTGCCGTAACTTATTGAGCCGGATTCTATCTATAACCTGACGGTCATGGTATCGCTCATAGATTTTGTCATTAAGTAGGCTACGGAATTTAATATCCAACCACTAGATTTCGCAGTCCACCTGTTGTGTTTTATACAATTGATATTTCAATGGAGTACATATTTGTAGTTTACTAGCCTATATAGTTCTATATCTGAAGGCCTTGCAGTCGCATCAGAGGTTATCTGATGGCATGAGAATAAATAAGGTTCCTTAAACTTCTAACACTTATGAAAATCAGTTTTTAAAGCTGTTGACTACGACTACGATCTACCGGTACACCCAATGTAAAGCGTATAGCGGAGCTCTCTTTCTGAACGAACGCATATCCCAATTTATATATATTTTTTTTATTGTTGATTTTATTTATCGTCAAATTTTATTCTGCGCCCTGGGCAGCGGGACGAACACAAACATCAATATCAATGACGAACCGGGATTTAAAACCAAGCAACGGGATTGAGAGACTGGTGTTCGAACAACTTGGTCATTGCACGGTCACTGGTCTTACGGTTGAACAGATATCATCCATTTGATTTAATAATATTCTATAGCAATTCGAAAAACGGGACAAATTGTACCAACTGGTCCTCCAGGTTGGGGGTTGGGTAGGGCTCACAACCCTACACGGAAAACAACTTGTTACGAAGCCACAACAGGAGCCTCGGATAGGACGGATTTTAAAACGACGGACCCGGCAACGAAAAAGGAACAACGATTTGCGCATTTTCTCATGGAACGTGCGCTCCCTGTACAGAGATGAAGCTGATAAGCAGCTAGCCGATACCTTGTCCCAATATAGGGCTGATGTAACAGCGTTGCAAGAGATGCGATGGACAGGGACCGGTTTCCTGGAGAAGAGCCACTACATCATATATTATAGTGGTCATCCAGTAAACCATGTGCTCGGAGTAGGTTTCTTAGTCAGCCAAAAAATGAAACCTGTTGTTATCGGCTTTGAAAGCATAAGCGAACGGCTATGCACTCTGCGCTTGCGAGGCAAGTTTAGAAATATAAGCCACATAAAAGTTCACGCCCCTACAGAGGAGATTGCAGAGTCGGAGAAGGATACCTTCTACGAGGCAGTAGAAAGAACCCTCGAAGCCTGTCCCAGATATGATATCAAAATCATACTTGGGGATTTTAACAGCCAAGTAGGGACGGAGCCCGTATTCAGGCGATACGTTGGCTCCCATAGCTTACACGAAAAAACAAATGATAACGGGCTGCGGACTATTCAATTAGCAGGGTCACACGAAATGGTTGTTGGAAGTACCTGGTTTGCGCGGAAAGCGGTCCACAAACATACGTGGGCCTCTCCAGACGGAACCACTTTCAACCAAATTGACCACGTGTTGATCGAATGCCGCCACCTCTCAGCCTTGATGAATGTGAGAACATATAGGGGGGCCAATATAGACTCGGATCACTATCTCGTTGGCATGGTGCTCCGAGCTCGAATAACAATACCACCTAGAATCCCCTCTGACAATCAGGTGAGAGTGAACACTGAAGCCATCCACAACACAACCCTCCGCGACACCTATAAGAGGGAAATGGATGCCGCAATAACCGCAGTCAACAGAGGACTTGGAGATGAAGCATCAACTAATGATCTTCACAACCACCTGAAGAACGTTATCATGGATACGGCCACAAATATACTTGGCCCCAGCCGCAAAAGGAGTCGGAATGGCTGGTTTGACGATGAATGTAAGCTAGCAACGGAACGGAAGAATGCCGCATACCGAGTAATGTTGCATTCTCAAAGAACGCGGGCACGCGCAGAGACTTATCACGAACTCCGTCGAGCGGAGAAGCGACTTCACAGACGGAAAAAGGAAGCCTGGGAGAACCAATAAGTCTGTGAACTAGAAAAGTACAGGGAGCAACCGTACCAGGCGCGGAAGTTTTACCAACAAGTCAGCAGGATGAAGCCTTATACACCTCGATGCTCATCCTGCCGAGACAAAGAGGGAAATCTGATTTCCGACAGAATGGGCGTATTAGAGCGATGGGTTGAGTACTTTGATGAGCTACTGAACAACCAGAACATCGGTGAGTTGGAGGTCCCGCCAACTGAAGACGACGGACAACTACTGCCACCACGAAGTTTAGGAGAAACAGTGCGTGCAATTCATCAGCTAAAAAATCATAAGTCGCCAGGAGCCGATGGAGTTACAGCCGAATTGGTTAAATATGGAGGCGACCAGTTACACCAAGTGGTTCATCAACTTGTGCTCAAGGTATGGGACAGCGAATCAATGCCTGACGATTGGCAACGAGGCATAATCTGTCTCATACATAAAAAGGGAGATATCACACAGTGCAGCAATTATAGAGGTATCACGTTGCTGAGTACCATCTATAAGATATTCTCCACTATTTTGCTAGGCCGGATAGCCCCATACGCCCAGAACATCATTGGCCCATACCAAAGAGGGTTCACTCCAGGCAAATCAGCAACAGATTAGATTTTCTCTCTGCGGCAGGCGATGGAAAAACTGTTGGAATATGGACAACAGTTGCACCATCTGTTCATCGACTTTAAAGCCGCCTATGATAGCATAGTCAGGGTAAAACTGTACACGGCCTTGGGAGAATTCGGTATCCCGACGAAATTAATAAGACTGACTAGGCTGACCCTGACCAATGTGCGAGGCCAGATAAAAGCAGCAGGATCACTCTCAAGACCATTCGACATCAACAACGGTCTACGACAAGGGGATGCGCTATCATGCGTCCTCTTTAACTTGACCCTAGAGAAAGTGATCTGTGATGCTGAGGTGAATGCAAGAGGTACGATCCTCTTCAAGTCCACCCAACTACTGGCCTATGCTGACGATATCGACATCATGGGAAGAACCACCCGAGACGTGCAAACTGCCTTCATCCAGATCGAGCAGGCGGCGCGAGATCTTGGGCTGTACATCAATGAAGCCAAGATAAAATATATGGTGGCAACGTCAGCACCGAAGACGAATCAACCAACAACATCAAACCGCACTGGTCAAACACAAACACGAACAAGAATAAGGATAGGAGAATACAACTTTGAGACCGTTGACAATTTCTCCTATCTAGGGTCGAAAATCACAACCGACTACGATGACTACGATGATGAAATCCGCGCACGGTTGTTGTCAGCCAACAGAGCCTATTTCAGCTTACAAAGACTGTTTCGCTCGAAACGTCTCACCATAGGGTCAAAGCTCTTACTGTACAAGACTATGATCTTGCCAGTCCTCATGTATTCCTCGGAAACTTGGGTTCTTAGCAAGAAAAATTGCGAACTCTTGGCCGCGTTCGAGAGAAGAATCCTCCGAAGAATTTTTGGCCCCCTACATAAGGATGGACGATTCCGTAGCCTACACAATGACGAAATCTAAGAGCGATACCATGACCGTCCGGTTGTGGATAAAATCCGGCTCAATAGGTTACGGTGGGCGGATCACTTAATCCGTATGGATGAAGATGATCCCACCCGGAAAGTCTATAAGGGCAATATCTATGGTAGGAAAAGAAGACGAGGCAGACCCTGCCTAAGATGGAGCGATGGCGTGGGCCAGGACGCCAGACAGCTTTTAGGGATATCGAATTTGTGGACCTCGGTGCAAAACCGGGATGTCTGGAGTTCCTTATTAAGGCAGGCCTAGACCGGATACCGGTTGTTGCGCCGTTGATGATGATGATGATGATGATGAAAGACTTTTTCCTGCTTCAAAATTATGTTGATGATCGATTTTTCATTCTTTCTAGTAGATAAACTATGTTATACTCGATGGAGGATATGATGATGATACTGTCTTCCTTGTGTGTCCTTTGTACAACATTTTGGGTATTTGATTCATTCAAGCACAAATAAAGCTATTGATGGGCATACTAGATGAAAACAGTATAAAATGTAGCCGATCTTTGTCGAAATAGTTAAATATGCTATCTTACAATTCCGGAAATACGAATTATTGTCAATATGGTATTTTCATAACTTTTTCAATTACTGAACCACTTAATTAACGAGAATGAAGATGAATATAATTTCAACATTTTAAACTTTCTTACAATATGGCTTAATTTCTAACTTCTTTTCCTCAATTGCTACAATATATTTACCTTCATTTTGAACAGGTTTTATCCTTTAATCCATAAAATAATTTAAGTTTTCTCACTGGAATCTTTTATTTAATATATTGAAAAAATCGGAACCGTAGTCACCGCATTGGTAAACGCGAATCTATCGGATCACAACCAAGGAATGAAAAATAATAAACACGAAATCATACACTGCAATCAGCACAGCATCAACGGTTTAACAAATCGCGATCCCAGTTGGAGCAGACAAGGGATTTTGCACGCAAATACGATCGTTACTTGGAACAGTTCAATCTAAACTGGAGCTGAATCTTGAAGATATCTTCAACGATACCTCGACTACTGATAGTACTGAACACTAACTAGGCAGCAAGTTGCAATCATCACATACTCCACATGTGCCAGTATCCACATATGAGGCGTGCTCGCAAAGAAAGTAGCATGGTATGTACGGGCAGAAGTCTAAACGCAGACGACTAACTACTTTATGACTAGTTAACATGTAGGCATGTCTGCATGCATGAAGGCATTTATTACCACCTTGGAGAGAAGCTACTGCCAAAAAGGAAAAGAAAACCGCTCGGTGCGAACCCATACTAATGACCTGACAATTGTTTTCCCGAGGAGGAAGTGAACAGTTGAGAAAGCGCCAATTGTTTACCAATTGGTAATAATTCGATTACGTTTTACACCTTTTGAATTGATTTTTCGACGGTCGCGTACAGCACTTCATCGTAGAAACTCAATATTATCATATTATTGCTACCAGCATGCACAATAAATCCACTGTTGGCTCGAGCAAAAACGGAGAGTCCAAGTTTCAGTCATCAACGCACGGCAACGAAACAGGATTTTCTTCCAGATATACATATGTACATATTATACGTTTACCATAAGTGCAGAGCTCTGAATCTGAAATGATGAAATAAATAAATAGTATACCATGCAACGGGACGAAAGTAGAACGCCTTGCCGGTAATCATTAATGGTTGGTATCTAGCTTATCGAACCAGGTTTTCCTATTTTCTTAAAAGTGCAATAGTCGATTCCGGTAAGTTACTATCTAATTTACAACCTATTTTGATTGTAGGTATCGTGTAAATCCATGCACATAGTAAAATATTCTAAATACAGGGGAATATATAGGGTAGCAGAACGAAATTCGGGTCCGGGGTCAAAATTATGCGGAAAATGGGGCCTGAGGTGAAAATTATCCGGATTTGTAAATTGGTCACGCTGCTCCCAGGGCAGAGGTGAGGCACCGTCTGATGGGTTGCATCTGCCCTGGACCAAACCCTTATTCCTCATTTTTAAATGCTTGGGTGCCATGGCCCAAACGAGGGATCCGTGGACCAAAAAACGTGAGAGTAAGTTACTCTTCATTTGATCCGGTCCAACATTAAGTGGATGTGGACTTAGGATCCCTCACTATTCTAAACAATAAGAAGTATTTGATTTTTCATCTCTCCTTTTATATCTGAAATTTGTAATTTTCCTCCTACACTAGTTTTCAGCAACAATTTCTTCTATTTAAACAGTGTTTTCGAAGCTTTTTTTATTGCATCAGCCCTATGATGAAATCTTGGGAACGTCATAATTCTTGTGAAGTATTTAATGAGGATTAGGAAGCTTGCAGTTTTTTACAAAGCGTAAGCAATAAACCACTACCCTTAGGTGCCTTGCTAAAGTGAAGATGTTTTATGTCGAACGCTTGTCCTACTTCTACCTCCTTTCCTCACCTATCGGAGTAATTTCTTTATTAGGTCATTGTACGAGTATACTACCCAGTGTGAACCTTTCCAATATGGTTGTGCAATATTAATTTTGCAGGGTTTGCCCGACAGGGCAAGTATGTGTTTACAGATTTCCTTCCCGACAAGTTTGTCGATTTTGAATACGCTGCCGGCTACGAATGAATCCCAAACTTATGGATCTTTTGCAATCCAGATGACTTTTGAATCTCATCATAAAAACAGCAGAGAGTTTAGAATATTTAATGTTTCTGCCCAAGACTACAATAATTGGGCAAATAAAACTGCTCTAGATAGTTGGAGTCGTGGCTAGTTTTGCAGCCAAAAGATTGATTTTGATTTCCTTGCAGACAACTTATGGCGCAAAGAAAAAGAACAGACGCGGAAGCCTTCTTGGAAACATCGCAGGAGCCACGTAACTGTACCTCCTAGCCAAGGCGATAGTTTATACATCGAAGAATCATCAAAGTCTACACATAATGAATATCCCTTTTATATTACTTTCCATGAGTTGATTTAACGAATATTTTTCATCCTAATCAACCCCAGCCTTCCAGATTTCCTGCAATATTAGTTCGCAGTAACTCTAATGAATTATCATTATTTTGGACGTGGTCATTTACTTCGTAACCCCGGTGGTTCGTTTATCTTGATTTAAACTTGAACCGTAAATTGGTAGATATATAGGATTTTAATTGAATTGTCTAAGTGTAATCTAGTGTTTCTAGTGATTAAATTATTCCAAACATTTAAGACTTGTTTTTGCTTTTCGTTATTATTATTTATTATACTTGAAAATAATAACATTTAGGGAACTATAATACATAATACTTCTAGCACTGATGAAGGTAACAAGTGGTTCCTGAAATATTGAAATTTGCAAGTATAATAAATAATACTATCATCCGGTCTAGGTCTGCCTTAATACACCCCTTAAGACATCCCGGTTTTGCGCCGAGGTCCAATTCGATATCCCTAAAAGCCCCCTGGTGTCCTGGCCTACGCCACCGTTCCATCTCTGGCAGGGTCTGCCTCGTCTTCTTTTTCTACCATAGATATTGCCTTTATAGACTTTCCGGGCTGGATCATCCATACGGATTAAGTGACCAACGCACCGCAACCTATTGAGCCGGATTTTATCTACAATCTGACGGTCATGGTATCGCTCATAGATTTCGTCAATATGTAGGCTACGGAATCGTCCATCCTCATGTAGAAGCCAAAAAATCTTCGGAGGATTCTTCTCTCGGAAGCGGCCCAGAGATTGTAATTTTTCTTGCTAAGAACCTAAGTAAGCCTCCGAGGAATATATGAGGACTGCAATCTTGTAAAGTAACAGCTTTGACCCTATGTGATGCTTTTCGAGTATGAAGCTGATGACTTGAGTTGATTATTTCTGGTATGAGCCAAAGCTTCTGCGTTGGTGTCTGCTGTCCTCCATCCTTTGTGATAAGTACGGCTTCCCCTTCATCATCAGTCAGTTGTCGTATTGAACGAATTGACAGGCACGTTGTTGATCTTGTCCCGCATGTATGGGTTCAGCTGGAATTACTTGACATTGTTGATTAGGATCCTGTCTCCTGAGGGTACGTTAAAAGTCCCGATGATTATTGGCGAATTTTATTTCCCTGAACATTTGGTTGGTTATGAACAAATCATGATATTTCGTCCAGCGGAGAAGAATTTTTCATATATTAGGTTGAAACTTTGATCCAGAATCAGTCCGTCAAGCACTACTTTTATTTTGGTAGTGTGCACCGTATGTTGTGGTAAATAGAATGTATCCGCACGTGCGCCTTTGTAATCCTGTAGAAAAAGAAAAGAAACCGCTAAACCGATTGACACATCGTTCTACGTTGAGTTTAAGTTTATCCTAGACTCAGGAGATTTAAAGGTACATGTTATAATAGAAACCATGTTATCAAGTTTGCTGAACATCCTTCTATTACTGACAGGTTATTGTAGGTCGAAATTTTCTCTTTTGTGTAAATTTACTGCAAACCAAAACATTGAATATCAATATTACACAAAAATGAAATGTCTACTAAATGCATATACATTACTAGCTACGTACCACTGGAATAGTTCTGCATTTAAATTTTTGAATACAAAAAATACATAAAACCTTTCAAACGTGAAGCACCCAGCTTCTTTTTTTCGATTTGTTTGCTTTAGGAGAAAATATCTTTCACAATGGAAGCAATGGCAGTTTAGGCAAATGTTTTTGTTGACAATAAGTGTGTGGTGTTTTGCTGGCTCGACGGCTATGAAATCCTCGCATGTGAGCAATGCGTGGTCTTTACTGAGCCAATTGCAATGCTGCAATGGATATTATATGCAAAGCATTGCTTTTAGGTAATACTGATGAACTTCTTGAAGTTGACATTGTTCGAGAAATTGACATGTTTTCTTTGAATGAACGCAAGGTTTCCGTATCTTACTTCCTCATTATGCTGCAGGCATACATAAATAAACTTACTAAGCTCTTGAGGGTTATCATATCTTTCGTAGTTTCAAATTCGATACGAGGTGCATCAAAGATCGTGCTGACACAGGTGGTTCTTCCTTAATCTGTAATTTGTCCACTGCCCTTTGCACCTTCTCGCCGGGTCCTGTGCCAACGGAGTTCTTTGTTCAAAATTCTACCAGGCCAGCGCACCTCGACGACACGTGGAAACAAAGCAAGTAGCTTTTGAGTAACAGTGGTGGTCACTTTCCATATGGTATTCAAATATAACAACACAAAAAGAACATCAGCATAAAACAGTCTCAACTTGATCTTGGTGTTGAGTTAACTTCATTTCCAGATTTTATAGAAAACCCGCGAAAGCGGATCTAGCGATGTTAATGTGTCGAGCGGCTTCAAGTTCAATAGCACCGTCACACTCTGTAAAAAAATCACAGTCTAGCGGGATTTAATTCTTTTGGTACGGAGCTCATAAGTTTGTATGTAATAAGTTATAACCAGTGTTTATCACATTTTTGACATGAAACAGAACTTCATATACACTTAAAAGTATATTGTATCAAGAATATTCTTGAAGGTACATTTCCCTGGTATCTTTCGGGTAAAAATGAAAAGCATTTAAATCAATCATTTTCTGGATTGGAATTTTTTCTTGAATGGGTGCAACGATGTATCGAGAGCTTTCATCAAAATTAGACCAGACTAATTCATCTCCAATGGTTTACTCAATACGTGTAACAACTTTACGAGGAATATGACCTAGAGAACACTTAAAAGAGGAGGGCTGCATCGTTCCATACTACAATATTCCCTTTTTAAGGTTTTGTGTAAAACAAAACCTTATGAAAATTGGTTTACTGTCTGTCTGTCTGTCCGTCATACGTACTCAAGGAGGGCGATCAGACCTGAGTCTGCTAG
This sequence comes from Hermetia illucens, assembly GCF_905115235.1. NCBI lineage: Eukaryota > Metazoa > Arthropoda > Insecta > Diptera > Stratiomyidae > Hermetia > Hermetia illucens. The sequence continues at coordinate 66,986,648 of NC_051851.1, read as the reverse complement.
GGACTGAAGTGGCTCTGCCACGAAGCCTCACCGGAGGCTATCTGGTACCATGGGAACCGGGATGGCCCTCTGAGAGCATATGCTCCAGGAGAATTCCTGGAGGATGTGTTCTCGGCCCGGTTATTTGCGGTCGGCCCCCTAGTGGGAGTTTCATGGTGGTTGTGATTATGCCTACATCGCGGGCAGAGCTCCTCGGAGCTCAAGCGTGGAGTTGCGCTGTACAACTCGAGTGCCGTACTCCTTAGTTGCGGCAGAGGTGTTAGATAGGCCTTGGATCCACTGGTATGAATGCTGAGCCTGCACTCAGTATAAACCAGAACCGCTGTGCTTGCATGACGGGGCTCTGATTGTGGTCCCAAAATCAATCCGTGTCCGAAGAGGACCGTGGGATTATGCCTTTACGGCAGGTACTCACGTCCTGGGGACTTTCATGTCCGTCACCCGCATTTTTCTCAGAGACTGTAGCAGCGATTGACACCAAATTTGGTGAAAAGGTGGTAACTGTGAACGCTGACGCATACAGTGAGTTACATCCTTTTACGTCGAATTTAAGGGGTGGTCCCCATACATGCAAAAGGGGGGTGTAGATTTTTTTTCCGCCAAATATAGTCATATGTGATCCAATCAAAGGTCTCAATTAGTACTTTGGTCTTAGTTTTGGCATTTGTTAGAAAGGCGGGGAGTTCCGGGGGTGGAAAGTGATCATTTATTTATCCGGGCCATTCTCAGAAACTGCCCAACCGAAAAATCTGAAAAAAATCAAGAATACCGTTATAAATAAGTTATAATAGATCAAAGTTTCACTTCTTTGGAAATTCAAGATTTTGAATGTCAATATCACCCGATATTCTTACATAATAATATGTCTATATTACATGTTACGTACTAATGAGACAAATTCACACTCAAATGTTTTTGAAAAAGAAATACACAAAACCTTTCATACCTGAAGCGTTTAACTTCCGGTTTCCCGACTTGTTGTTTGTTTGAATAAAAACTATCGCCTATTGAGAGATTAATGAGATTTTTATGAAATTGACTTTTAGATGTAAACTTCTGCTTGTAATTTTCGTCTAGTCCTATTACCGCTCCACTTAATCATGGACGTTAGTTACTTTCCTCCAATTTCAACACAGCTGAACACTTCCTTTTAAATTTAATAGATACGCTTCATAGTATGTTACAGTTTCGTTCCTATTTTTCGGTTACATGAAGATAATTTTTAACCGGTTTGTTTGCCTTTTGACGAATTATATTGTATTATTAGATGAATAAATGCTAATGTTAGGAAGGTAGATTAGCTTCCATTATCATCACAAGTGGTTCATCGGGAGATAACATAGTCATATTATTTCTTAAAAGGGTTTTATAATGATGAACACATATGCCCATTTTTTTTTGGTTTCGTACCACATTGTCCTCAATAAACCCTAGGTTTTATTTTTTGAATTTGCGGAAAACCTTACCTTAGATGGCAATTCTTTATTGAAAAAGGAAAAAACTCGGTCAATTCATGTATTACCATATCAAACATCAAAATTTTTGCAATTTCCTTTTCTTGTAAGCCATTTCGAAAAGTAAAAAATGTATGGATGTCGCAAAAATGCGCAAAAAATGTTAGTTGTATCTTATACTTGACACCCTAACTGTTTGAGAAAAAAAATCGTGCTCGACTGAGGTCATGCACAATCTCCGGACAAGGCAGTATGAAAAACATCATCGATAATAAGAAGGAATAATATCGATGACAAAATACCCACCCCCGGTGGACTCCTACTGAGTAGGGTACTCCGCATACACTGCCTGTTCACATTGTGGAAAACTTCCTCAAAAGTGGAGATCTGAGCTCCTTGTCCATTAAATTTTCGTGTTGTTCTTTCGTGCGTTACAGAATTATTTTAACTATTATTTATGCGAAAAATGCAAATACCCCTCCAACTGTTGTTGAATTAGCAGCGTGGAAGAAGCAACGGTGAACAGTTCTACTACGTGTGAGTGCATAGATGACCGAGATCATGGCTCCTCTATTTGGAGAAGAAGTGCGCATGTTGCGGCGACTAATCATTTTCTCTACGGGAGGCGGAACTTCATCGGATGTAATACGATTAAGGACCGTGCTGAAGTGTTGTGTTGTGATGGCATTAGAATCATGATCTCAATATCTCTTTAGGAAGCCTGCATGTTATGCTGCTATTCAGATTATAGTGACACGTCCTTCCTTCTTTCTTAAAAGGGCCTCGAACTGTCTTTGTCGAGGTTACTTTGTAATTTATAATTTAAAATTATTAATGTCTTAAACTAGTATTCTTATAGTTTATTATAAAACTATACCTGTTCACAGTTAAACATTCTGAAAATGTCAATGTGAGGGTAGTATTTGCGACTCCTCACCTTTCAAAAATATAGAAAAGATTTTGTATTTCAAGGGAGCCGTCTTAAATTCAGCGCAAAATATTATTTTCAATACACGATCTCTAATAAGTGCCAATAAGTTCTTTTCTTCAAAACAAATTCCCTAGGATAGATATATGGCATGATCGAAGTAACATTTTTCCGATACATCTACCTTATGCATCCATCTTCAAAATATCTGAGTGTGAATACTATTTATTATAATAATGTGATCAGAATTATCTAAAAAAAAAAACCTCGAGTGTCGAACTCACACAATATACTCCGGATGGCCTTTGTTAAATTGGGATTGTATTAGTATCAAAATATGTGGTGCACACGAATCCGAATAACTTTTGCGTAAAATTATTTTGGCCGAGCAAATTCAATGGAGCAGTGCACATTTGACGAATTAGTTAATAGTTGATTTCAAATGCTTTTACTTTGATATTCGCTTTAGCGGCAAGCGGCTTTCTATAAATTGTAATTATAGGCGTAGATATGAATATCTATAACAAGCCAGGCGAACACAACTTGCTACAAAACTATATCAACGCCTTTGTCGCAGCGATGAATGGGTAGCTGTGAAAATTAAGAGCAGTGGCGTTATCAAATAATAAATTATTCCAATGAAAGTTTATGAGTTACTTCACCAATTCAATTAGGTTGATTTCATACGCGGAACCTCATTCTTAATGCAAAATGCGTACATTTATATTTTGACTATTTTAACATTGGGACCATATATATATTTAAATTTTTAAATCCTTGTACATTAAAACAATCTTTCATCACATAAATCTAGTATCACTAACGATTTACATTTGGAAACTACTGTTGTTGCCGATTTATTAAGTGTTATGATTATATTCATCCGGTTAGACTTCAATATTGTAACAATTTAAGTACCTTGTTTCAGATGCTTTGTCATGTAAATGAAGTAATGCTTTCTCCCTTTCTAAGTAGAGATAGATGGTACAACCTATTGACGGCGGAAAGACTATTTTACTTTACTTTACTTTAAGGCGAGTACCCCGTATATGTTAAAGGGAGGAAATTTTTATTTTCTAAATATTAGGCATCTGTATGATCAGATGTAAGATCTCGATTAGTACGAAATCAGTGTTAGTTTTAACATCAGCGAAATGACAAAATGGATTTGGCAATGGCCAGAAGACCTTACCTTACGTGTCATTGTACCAAAAAATCCACGTGTGCTTTCCGATACTTGGTTCCGTGGGGGGATTCGAGCTTTCTGATATAACATGGCGAGTTAAACTAGAATGAAAATAAAACAAGTCGGGAAACCGGAAGCTCGGCGCTTCAGGTGTGAAAGGTTTTGTTTGTTTCTTATGTAAGCATATTTGAATGCAGAACTAACCCATTTGTACGTAGCCCGTAGCGTATATGCATTTAGCATGTCAGACTACCCACTTTAGTGTGATATTGATATTTAGTATATTGGGTTGTACTACTATAATTTTATCAATAATAATGGGGATATCATGCTTCATATTACAGCCTATATTACTGTAATTGTAAGTTAAACCTGAATAGGGTTTCTAATCAATTTCCCAAAAACATAGCAATATACTAATATTAGCTTAATTTGAGTAGATATCGATAGGAAGAGTATTTTGGAGCCTGGACACTGTATAGGGTGATGATGATTTTTTTCAGATTTTTCAGTTAGGTAGTTTCTGAGAATGGGTTCGTTAAAGAAATCATCATTTTCAACTCCCGGCCTTTCCAACAAATATCAAAGCTAATACTGGTTTCGAAAAGTATTAATCGAGCACTTTCATTTGATACCACGATTATTTTCGGTGAAAAAAATGTTACATCCTCTTTTTGCATGTCTGAGGATAGCTTCAAACAAGATAGATAAAACTCACTGTATGTGTAGGCGTTCACCGTTTCCGTCGTCTCACCAAATTTCATGTTAATCGTTAAGCCTGTTTCTGACCAAAGTGCGTGTGGCACACAGACAGACAGACGGGGAAACAAACATACAGGCATTGAACCGATTTTGGGAGATTTTGTAAGACTAAAATAAATAAAATATATGTATATATATATAAATTTATAAAATATTTGAAAAATAGAAAGGAAAAAGAAGCTAAAAGAAAACAAAATCTAAATTCATGCATAAAATTCTTAACTAAGAGAATAATAAATAGTAAAGGTAATAAATAACAATAAAATCAACAATTAAATAAATTTTCATGCCAATATACAGAGTCCTTCCTTCCTCTAGAGCTCCCTTAAATTCCCAAGAATTATTTAAAAGCTTGACAGATTTAGTTGCTGGTTAGTATCTTTTTAGCATTCTCATATTCTTACATTATTCGGTTACTCTTTGGCTTTGTTTATTTTTACAGGGGACGATACTACCAATAGATCATTTTGCATTCATGCATGCATAACAAATATTCAAAATCAAAATAAGATTACTTAAAAATCCTTTGTGGTATTGGCCAAAATCAGAAGCTTATTCACCTATTTTCCTAAACTGCACTGTAGCTAACTAACTTAAGAAGAAACTAATCAATCTTACTCAAGAATCCATTTATATATATATTCACAAACTTTAATGAATTCAATTGCCTTCTTTGGCTTACTTGATGGTTTCACCTCCTTCAACGGCGTATTCCTGTCTTCCCGCCCGAAATCGCTGTCTCTGCTGCCGGAAGCGCCTACTTGTTTTTCGACATATTCGTTACCTCCAACTACCTTCAATAGATAAATCTAAGCAGTTAATCCTCAATGCCAGCAACTTCATTACTTCTTCACAACTCAAAAGATATCCTCATGTCCAACTGATCAGCTGTCCATCTAATTAGTTGGACTCGCTAATTATGATTCCGTCAACTCCGGCTTTGACCTTCCAAATTCCACGGAACTACAGCAAAAGTAACGACAACAACAAACTCACCATGTCTCGTCCAGAAACAAACAACGGCTGGACTACGCAAAAACACGATGATTTCCTTGAGATGTTTGAACCACAGTTAGATACTAGAAATAAGTGAATACGTGAAATAACTTTTTGCTATATGGGTGAGCACGCCGTAGTACCGGAATAGCAAAAGCTCACCGATCTCTCTCTTACCAATACGATTTGACGAGGATTATGCCTTTTCCTTGTTTAGCGTCTCTGATGTGTACAGATAAGCTTCTGCGAGCACATTTGCAAGTGGGGTCAGTTTTGTAAGGGTACTGCCTATAGTAGATCTACTGTGGTTTGAACATTGCCTTGTTCCATGTTTAGTTGCAAGCAAAAGGTAAACTTACATTCTTCCCGTTCAATATTCGCTTGCACTATTTGAAAATTTTTAACAAATAAAATTTAGAATTGTTCGAATGTAAATGAATTCTTGAGTTTAGGGGGAAGCGATCAATTGTTAGGTTTTTTGTAAACAAAGTTAATCATTGTGAATGATAATTGTTGGAGGTAAACGAATGTAAGGATGAGAGTTGGGAAATAGAAGGGAGAAAATTGAAAAAGCTAGAATGCGTTAGAACAGGAGAAAAGGAGGGAATATTGTATGCTATTAAATGCATTCTCCCGTCAGATTGTCCTTAGACAAGGTAAAGGAAATGTCGCATATGTTGGAAAGCCGCGGATAGTACATTAGTCTTAAAAGAAGTATTTAGGATAGAGTGTTTGCTTATTTCACGGATACATTTTTTAATTTTTTTTTTCTTTTTTGAGTTGAAATCACCATTTTGTAATCATTCAACCGTACTAATATAAGCTTGGAAACTAGTCAACAAGATGAAAATATAGTCTCGAGGATGCGCTATCATCTTGTATATCACTTTTCCTCCAAGAAGGTAATCATTGCGCTATTATATTCAATGTACATAAAAGTTGATCCTATTCTTAAGAGTGTCGCTAGAAGAAGTACAAGCAATGATCTTAGGATCTATAACAAGCTGGCTATTATTAACCACTAGAGCAGAGTTCATCAAATATGCGGAAACAAGGGAGCTTGAAAGAAAGAAAGGTTCGCAAACTAAATGAAAAAATACCCGGACATTTCATTTTAATGAACTTATTCAAAGACGAAGACGAGAAAGAAAATTAAACATTATCAAACAGTAGTTTGTTTGCTTAGGGTTAAATAAAAATAAACAATCTTCAATGTCTTTACTTTACTACTATTTAGAACCAATTTCATTTTATAAGACTGTTATTATTATAAGCTTTATCATATATTTTAATTTACAATTAAGAAATAACAAATTAAAAACGGACCACAGGAGTCTGAACTGTTTTTGAGAAACAATCTCCTTATTGACTAACACAAAAAAGGTTTATAAAACATGTCCGACTCTTTCCAGAGCGTTAATAATTGCATGCGTTCGTCATAACACTCTACTCCCAGCATAAGCTAGAGGGGATTTAACTAAAATCCAGACACATGGCTCCCTCTACTCGGCTGCCCTTCCTTCCGTAAAGAAGGACTCAGACGTCGAGATTAAAATAATGTGGGCCTCGAAGGGGCTGAAGTGGCTTTCGGGAGGCATCCATCTTCATTAGGACATGTGTACAGGCGTTAAGATCCCTGGGCGCGATGGCCACTTTATCCACGTGCTTGGCGGGTGGTGGGAGCTTCAGCTTCTACACTGCATTTTTGAGTAGACGCAACAATCCAATAGTGTTAAGGCTTGACCTAATGTTGAGTACAGAGAACCCCGGCAGGTTTCACTTTTTCCCCGTATACAGTTCAGCGGACTCGCAATTGGGTGCCTGAAGGTGAAGTAGAATGAGTGGCAATACATACGACCAGGAACGGGTTTCTTGGGCCATTATTGCGACTTTCAGCATCCTGTGGCATCTTTCAAGCATTCCATTGTACGCGTGGTACGGTGGTACGCGGTTGTCCGGTGGCTTTTGAAGCTGGGGAGACAGAGGGCCTCAGCAAACGGAACAGTTTTGCACTGGTACACAATACACTATCCCGCCCGAGAATTAATGTCTTTGTCCATGCAAGAAATTCAATGCGCTAACTAAGCGATTCGCTGTCCAGGTATGAAATAACATCTAACGGAAATCGACATGCATAGATGGCCTTGGTTCCTTATCTGAAGTCTCCAAGTATATACTAGACGTTGAGCCAAAGCTAGGAAACTAAATGTGTATTTTGAGTTTCAAAGATAGCGGAGACGATTGGTGTTTGCATTCAGGAGGTAGGACGGCGAAAGGATCGACAAGTTCCGGGGTACGGGGGTAAGGTCCAGTAAATGTACCAGTCCCTCCACTTTTTCATCAAACAATTAAATTTGCCGATATTTACGGATATTCGATGGAAAAAAATTTCACGTATGGGGATCCCTGTTCAACTCATCGTAGAACGATATACCACAGTGCATGCGGTCACAATTCCCGCCTTCTAACCGAATTTCGTGTCAATCGGTACGACCCTTTCTGAGAAATTTGGCAGCCAGGCAGGTAGACAGATATTGACATTGAACTGATTTTAATAAGGGTTTGTTTTACGAGTACACAAATCCTTAAAAAGTGTGCGCGAAATGCGGTAGTATACCGACGAGCTAACGTTAAAGCTCTTCGAAAACACTTTTTCATTGTTACTGAATGGCAAGAATGGAAAAATATTAGACGACTATTCCATCATGTTAAAACATCCTCATTGGCCACATTCCTAAGGGTCTGTTTAATGTTGTACACTGGCTTGGAATCCTCTATCGTCTAAGGGGCCTACCGCAAATAACTGAGCTGTACTCACATACAACGGGAGTTCACCCGAAGTATGAGAGTCCAGGAGCTATCCCGGTTCCATGGTACCAGTATACCCCTGGTAAGGTTTCGTGGCCAATTACCACTTCAGATGAGTCCCCGTGCAGACTCGGGTCTGATCGCCTTGATTAGTCCTTTGGAGCATTCGCCTACTGCATCACGGCCGGCAAACCAAAGTGAGTACAGCGTCTCCCGGTGCTACCACTATGGAGGTTCTCCTCGGCCACTTGGTTTTGGTTTGGCCGACCGGGTTGCCGCCCCGTCTTCCTCACCGCCACCTCTGAGCACTTGTACGTGCTTACAGTAAAAAGTAGACGTAAGACTAGGATTAAGTACTTATGTATTAGGTTAAATTAGAATAAGTCGATGAATGGAAGTCGAAAGCAATGCAGGGTAAACACGTGAATTGTCTTTGGTAGTCATTTGTGGAATAGATGGCCGTGTGCTGTGGAGCTCTTTGCTGAGACGGACGGGTTCATGTTTGCCTTTCAGGACGACGTGGTCGCCACCCGAGCTTATTAAAAGCTCATCATTAAAGAAAGGGTGGAGGACGACCAGTGCAGAATGTGTGGTTCGGCGTTAGAGACGTTGGACCATCTCATTTCTGGTTGTACTGTTATGGCACCGGTGCAATACATCACCAGGCATAATGCTGTCTGTAAAGTTATCCATCAAGCATGGGTTGATCACGGGAACATGTCCGGTTTACCGATATGAGCCGCAAGCAATACTTGATAGTTCTGCTTACAGCATGTATTGGGACAAGCAATTTCTGACTGATCGCGATACTCCACATAATAAGCCTGACGTACTATTAGTTGACAAGATAAGTCGCTCCGCGTTTATTATTGATGCTGTGGCGCGGCAGGATCCGCGGCATTCGAAATTTATTTCGAATGTTGCGGATGCGGACGGGTAGAAGGCGCGGAACTCTCCACTCATATTAGAACTCGCCACTCATTTTAGAACTCGCCACGGGAGTGGAGGATTAGCGGTGAGAAAGTGCCGTTGGTGGGGACAGAAAAGACCACATGGTAATAAGTCGGTCTCTTCTCAAAAGTTTGTCTCTAGCTACGATTGTATACGAGTGTTGTATTTAAATATTTATTTATTTACCACTTACTAAATTGGTGACCTCGTAAGGAAACACGACAACCAGCGATACCGCCGCAGCACAAGCCCTCGACGCCACAGCCGTCGCCACCAACACCAGCGCCGCCGCCACAGTCATCGCCACCATCACCCGCGACGGCCGCTCGAATTCACACCAGCGCCGCCGCCACAGCCATCGCCACCGCAGCAACGGCCGTCTCCAGCACCGCCAGCGCCGCCGCTACAGCCCCGACGCCATCACCGCAGCCCCGCACATCAACAGAAGCAGCACCGACCACGACCAAATTTACTGCCGCACATCATCAGTCTCTAATCGATCCAGCATTTAGTGAAAATTTCATTACTTTTAATATTTACTATTGTTTGTGGCAACAACAAATGTAAGGACCATTGCAACGTCCAAAACCAAGAAAAAGTTAATTAGAGAACTACTTAGAATTTAAAAAAGAAATCAATAAAAGAAATATCGGTTGCAAGAGACGGCGTCAAGGTGTTATCTCATCGCGGGTTCTCCATTTTCATGGCGAGTTACTTATTTACTTTCGGTCTGCACTAGCGAGCGTCCGCTTCGGTTGTGTTATCCACTTTGTTCGTGCGGTCATTCGTGGGTGCGGCCTGCCGTGTCGGAGCAAATTCACCGCGTTTTTCGTTACAAACTCACCACGTGTTCATTGCAAACTCCTACTTTTCGTTACTCAAGATGTCGTTCGACAGCAAAGACGCGGCAGGCCCATCGGACCCGCAAGTGACCGCCCTCGCCGTACGCGTTCCTCCGTTTTGGCGGCGGAACCTGGAGCTGTGGTTCGTACATTTGGAAGCGCAGTTCCAAATGTCCGGCATCACAGCGGACGCGACCCGCTTCAACTACGCGGTGGTCGGCCTGGACGAAGAGTCGATTCTTCTGGTGTCCGACGTAGTGAAGTCGGCATCAAACTCGCAGCTCAAGAGCGAGTTGATCGGGAGCCTGTCGGCAAGCGAGTTAAGCATCAAATACTTCCATTTCTCCCTAGAAGGCAGGCCGTTCACAGTGTTCACGGACCATAAGCCTCTCACGTATGCTTTGAAACAGAAGCCCGACAAAGCATCCTCTCGTCAGCTTCGACACCTGAGCTTCATAAGCCAGTTTACGTCAGATATCCAGCACGTGTCCGGCAAGGACAACATAGTTGCTGACGCTTTGTCTCGTGTCTCCGAGGTTAACATCCCCGCCTCACTCGATTTCTCGGCTATTGCCAGGGCGCAGGAGGATGACGCAGCACTTCAGAGCCTCAAATCCAACCCCAAATACAAATTTCGGGAGTTGCCCATCTTCGACTCAAACCTCTCGCTCTGCTGCGAAGACTCGGAAAAGGGACCTCGGCCAGACATTCCGGCCACATTTCGCAAGGAATTGTTCCACGCAGTTCACGACTTGGCGCATCCCGGCATCAGGACAACAAATCGGTTAGTCACCGGAAAATACTTCTGGCCCTCCATGAACAAGGATATCAATTCCTGGGCCAGAGAGTGCATCGCATGCCAGAAGTGTAAGGTCTCCAGGCATGTAAGGAAAGTAGTGGGCTCATTCCCCCACACTACTAAGCGTTTCCACACGATAGACCTCGACATAGTAGGGCCTTTGCGGGACTCGCACGGTTAGAAGTATTGCCTCACAATCATCGATAGGTTCACGCGGTGGCCTGAGGCAATACCTTTGAAAGACATTACGGCGCAATCTTGTGCCGAAGCCCTCTGTCGAGAGTGGATACCTCGCTTTGGCGTCCCTGCAGTGGTCATCACTGACCAGGGAATGCAATTTGAATCCACCCTTTTCTCGGAGTTAGGCAAACTCCTGGGTTTTAAACGCCAGCGGACTACTGCATACCACCCGCAATCCAATGGGATGCTAGAACGTTGGCACCGGACGCTGAAAACCGCCATTATGGCACGCGACGATCTGTCCTGGACTCAAGTCTTGCCTCTCGTTCTACTCGGCCTACGTACAACCCGCCGAGAGGAATTTGCTGCCAGCCCCGCGGAGCAAGTATACGGGGAGAATCCAAGACTTCCAAGCGATCCGGTCTTCGACAAGAGATCGCGTCTCACGGAGTCGGGGTTGGTGCGTCTGCTGAAGGACAATCTCCGACGCATCAAAGCGCCACCACCCACTCGACAGGCGCCCACACCTGCCTGTTCGCCCAAGGAACTGGACACTTGCACGCACGTTTTGGTCAGTGCGGATGCCGTCCGGAGGCCGCTGCAGCCTCCACATGAGGGCCCGTACCGCGTTCTCGAGAGGGGGGAACATTTCTTCCAGCTCGAGATCGGTGGACACAAAAAGGCGGTCTCTTTGTCCAGACTGAAACCCGCGTGCGCCCCGAAGCAGCGTCGTGTCCGCTTTGTGGATTAACGGGGAACGGAGCTCCGGGATCGGTCGCCGAAACCCCCTAGGTTTCGTCTGGGCGCGGAGTGATGTGGCGCGGCAGGATTCGCAGCATTCGAAATTTATTTCGAATGTTGCGGATGCGGACGGGTAGATGGCGCGGAACTCTCCACTCATTTTAGAACTCGCCACGGGAGTGGAGAATTAGCGGTGAGAAAGTGCCGTTGGTGGGGACTGAAAAGACCGCATGGAAATAAGCCGGTCTCTTCTGTCTCCAACCGTGGCGTGTAACACTTGCGAATTGGGAAAAAACTTGGACTCAACAGTTTGTCTCTAGCTCCGATTGTATATGAGTGTTGTATTTAAATATTTATTTATTTACCACTTACTAAAATGCTGCTATCCCCCATAATAGCAACATCGAACGGAAATACGTGGAGAAGAAGGTGAACTATGAGCCATTGGCTCGGGAAATCAACGAAATTTGGCGTCTCGAGCGGGTGGTTGTAGTTCCCATAATATTGTCAGCTACAGGTATTGTACCTAGATCCCTCACGGCTTCCCTTGATGTCCTGGGATTTTCACACAGTCCGGTTCAAACCATGCAGAAGTTCACCATTCTACATACGTGCTCGATGTTGCAAGGAGTCCTCGACGGACTCTCCTATTAACCTACCACCGGCCACCACCAACGTTTAGTTTTTAAGTAGGTAGGATGCTGCGCGCTTAGGTATGCTAGTTCCCTCCTCTTCAATTGCCTCTCCGCAGTGCTAAGGATGATTTTTTCTCCTTCTTGAGGTTTTCCTTACTCCACCCTTCCATCCTTTTTCATTATTTTGATGTCCCAGAAAGAAAGGTTGTCTGAGTGTAATTATACGGCGTTTCCAACGATTAATTATCTGAAATAATAAAAAACTTGTTGTTTCTTTTTCTTTGGTGTAGATATTTATTCTTGCAAATAGTGATATTTCGGGAACCACTTGTTCAAGTGGTGAGTGCAAGAATAAATATCTACACCAACGAAAAAGAAACAACAAGTTTTTTATTATTTCAGAAGAAAGGTTGTGTCTGGTCTATTTCCGTTTTCATTATGAAGGCAATTTTACGTCTATGCTCTTGACCACGGTAGAGAAATCATCCATATCTTACCCAAAATGAATGGGTTGTTCCCTTTTTCCATATTTTCCTCCATTTCATTTCATCAAAATTTGGCTAATTAGGCTAAAATGCTATCCATTGCAACTCCTGAGGTCTTGTAGAATTTACCACTGAAAGTAAAATATGTTTTTCTCATACATTTTATATATTAACGAAACTCTCTCTTCCAATCAGATGAACCTTCTCTATTTAGGAGTTCTTCTTCCTGGTAGTCCGTCTGAGAAATTTCCTTTGGACCTGTTTATTATGAAGATTTTATGTTCCCGATATTGTTATTTCCCTTCTCAGTGTCCATGAGGGATAGTTGTTGCACTTTTAGTTTCTTCGCAAGTGTGGCTTGTTTTCTTATCTTCTCACATTAGAAAGCTCTGTTAGGCTTGGTTGTAATTTTCTCAATAGCGCCGTTTCGTCCTTCTATTTTCAGGTATTGATGAAGAAGAGTTGTATTCTCTAATTCCTTGTAAAGAGGGTGATAGTGGACAATTGTCAAATTAAAACCAGAGGCTAAGACTTTTTTAATTTTTCAATTTGGATTGTAACCGTTGAGGAAGGGAGCAGCTGGCTACCGAAATATTGATATCTGTAATAAATATCGCATATTATGGTTATCCTTAATTAATAAACGATCTACTCTTTTTATCCGTATATTCGTGATAACCTAAAAGTTCAACACCAAAAGCAACGTACAACTATTCACAGACATAAAGGAAGTGCTTTCGGCCTTTGATGTAATTGCTTCCTCCAGAGTTTTGTGGTCCTGGGCAGCTAAAGCTCAAGTGTGAAAATTCTTCATATAGGTAGCCCCATAATAATAAGGGATGGTACCTCACCTGATAAAAAACTTATAATAGGTGGGAACAAAATGCAGCCCATACTCTTGAATATTTTTATTTGAAATATGATTTTTAACAATTATTTTAACATTAACAACATTTTGTCTTTTTAGTGTTTTTTTTTCATTTGTTTTTCTCATTTTTCTGATTTTATTATTAAAAATTCAAGTATGAAGATTATTACTTAGTTCATGTTTTTATCCTTTGAATTGCAATATTTTTTAAATTTTATTTTAAGGTGTTTTAATTTGCGTTTTTACTTGAAATATAATATAGTTATATGTCTTTAATATTTATATAAATGTAAATAAAAACTATATAGTAGAATTTAACAACATCAGAGTGCTTCACAAGCGAACTAACTGAAAAGTTACAAAAATATAAAATAGAAAATATACATCTCATTTGCAATTTGTTTTCTTCGTATTCTGATCGAATTTTTAACAGAATCCTTCCGATATTTAGTTGAAAATTTGTGATGAGTACACGGCTTTATATATATGAATGCGAATGGTGAATTATAGAATTAAATCAAATGTTATGCAATTTTTTACTGCTATAGGTTCTTGTTTTTCCTTGTTTTTTTTTTTCGATTGTTTCCAATACGTTCATTGCGACTACTATTTCCGCATTGATTTCTTATAAATATCATTTGTGTAGATTTAGAAAAAGTAAAAAACAACAGTGTCTTTATGTGTGTTTTGTATCCGTTTGCAATATTTTCGAATTGTTTTGATTTGTTGTTTTAGTTCATTCCCAACGTATCACTTAAACAATTCAAGAAGAGAAATTATTGATTTACTGACTATTTTATTCACTATTTGTTTGTTATAAAAAACGTGAAAATTTGGCTATCGTTTATTTATGTGCAGTTTGTCGTGAATTTGCAATAAATGATAATGACTTGCGCGCATGTAGAGTTTCGTCTCGATACTTGTTCGGAATATCTTACGTAAAAAATCAGAAGAAGGAGAAGTAATTCAAGGAAACACTATGGAAACGTAAATGTAGTATTTGAAAACAGAGATCAGTTCAGTAGGCTATTGCGTTGAGCCTTCTCGAAGGAAATTTTGCAAGAAGTATAATCAAATCAGAAGTGGAGTAGGGGTGATTTGAGTATGTTGTGTGTCAGAGAGAAAATGTCGACAATTATTAACTATTTAATATCTAGATAACGTTGAAGGCGCATATTTTTTAATTTTCAATTTTGCGTACGAAAGCATGTTTTTTACAATTTCTTTTATTTTTACCTATGTGTATGTTCCATTCTATGATTAATCCTTTAATTCACTCTACTTTCCGATTTCTGCCCAACAATCGTTAAGCCTTCAATCTGTAAATGACAGTCACTGATTTTCGTGTTTTTATTAAGTGTCTAGTGGAAAAAGCTCGAATATCGTTATTTGTATATTTCCTTTTTATATTGATTTAAATTTAAATGTAATAATTAAATTTTGCTTTTACAAAACTTGTTTCTAAATCCTATGTTATCGCTTCAATTTTCCTAATTTGCTTTGCTTCTTTAGCTTATCGAATTCATTTATAAGAAAAAGGTGAATTTAGGTCTAAAATTGAATTGAAAACAACACAGATGTGAATTCTACGTACATACTATGAAAACAATCAATATATGTTTATTATCAAATTATAATCCAGGCTTGAAAATTTTTTCGTGAATAAATCGTTTCCATATTGTTACTTGACAATTGCATCTGTGTGTTTTGGGTTTATTTTTGTTTGAGTGATTAAGCACGTTTTGTATCATGGTTTCGTTCAAATTAGAGTACATATCACAAATGGTATGATTTATCGTTAATATAATTAATTCCTTACTAGCGAATTTTCCTTTATTTGAAACTTGAAATAAGTCAAATTTAGGAATCGGTCGAGAAATGTCTTCGGTTCTATGAAATAGTCAACTACAATACATGATGTTCGTAGTTGGTGAAATGTAAGCAAATATCTAAATTTATGGCATCTAGATAGTTTCGAGGATGACCAAATTGCCTGTTTATTCGAATCGAACATGGAGTTAACAACTTGTGCTTATTAAATATAAATTCAAAAGTTGTGATTGCACTTGTGTAAGTAATGTTTTTAAAACAGTTTTTATAAGTATTCACGCTAGTGGAAAGGAATGTTGCAGAATTAGTTTTTTTTTACCACTGTTACATTCGTAATCTGAGGGCTTGAGATGGAGAAAATTGAAAAGAAATTGAATAGTAAATAAAAAGGAGTAGAAAAAAAAGAAGCGAAATTCTGTGTTTGAACCACTTCTATTAGTCTAGGAGGTATATTGGGGTATTTTCAACCCAAAGGAGAAAACTTCAAAATTGAATGTTTTCATTTTGTTTGGTAAAATAATAAATTCAATTAGAGAGTGAACACGGGCCAGTGCTTCAGAGCTATGTGCGATTATATTGAGGTACTGTTTCGAAGTAAAAATTTATTTTTAAAAAATCACATTCTAAATCGTCGTCGTCTCAGACTAATAGAATGTTCCAGTGTAGTTTTCCATTGACAAAGACTAGTTGCTTTCAGATTAAAAGCATGTTTATATCTTAAGGTAGTCTGCCGGTGAGTATGATTGAATTCAGTTCAACTAAATACTTTCAATTACCTTCTCTTTCACTGTATTAGAGCGAAAAACGTCGAAGAATATTGCATCAAAGCGGTTAGAAAATGGAAATATAACGGACTTTCTAAATACCATAAATTCGATGAAGGTACATTCGTGAAAAAACAAGATGATTAAATATGTAGTTTAAATAGTACAAACTCAATATAGAATGGATAGTTTTTATCGTTTTTTACAGTTTTCGGCAATTTAAATAGCTATGCATGTCCTGTTCATAATTTCGTTTTAATTACATTGAAATTTCTATATAAATATTTAGAATGTGTTGTGTGTTTCTGTTTTTCTTTTTTCTTTTTTGTATTTTGTTTTCTTATGTACAACTTTCCCGCATCAAGCTTCGTGTGAAACAAAAGTAATAGAAGCTTATAGTTAAGTTGTTTTTCCTCCATACAATATTTTATCTAGATGATCTTCGTTTACATCTAAGGAAACAACATAATAATACTCGTATTGAAAATTCAAGAATATTCTGTTAATTTTTTTCAGTAGTTTTTATTCAGTATTTTTATAAAAAATGTAATATTTACTTATGCAATTTTAAATAATTCTCTTACTTTCCTGGTATGCTTTCTCATATATGTATAATTTGTAATATTCAATTTCTAAACATTCGAAATAATAGCTATTTGCATGAATATCCTTACAATGAGATGATTACGTTAATTTTTACATACAGTAACAAACAACCGCGAACCTAGTCTTGTTACCTAATTTTTCCTGTCCTAAGATATACGCGCGTAATTTCTAGTATCTTGCTTTCTAAGTTGCTTTTCGCAATAGATTATACGGTGAAATTTATGATTTCCGCACGTCTAACTATTCCAGTAAATTTTTTGATTGTTTTAAATTTTCATTGTTATCTTCGTATGCCTATTTTCTGTACGATTTGAAAAGCAAGTGTCAATTATTTTACATACTTTAATGGATTATTTTATTTTTGGCCATTTCAGTTTTGTTCTTTTATTTACGTGTAAACTTCTAGGGTAACTTTATTATTGAATAGCCCAGAGGTTTCTTCAGATCTCCTCCTCCCATTTACAAAGATACCGATTAATTTGCCTTGAAATGATCATCGTCATGTTAGTTATGAAGTTTCGTATTTTTCAGTGGAGCAGCAATCTGCCATTTGTTTTCTTGTTTTGTGCTTCCTGCACATCACATATTGTAGTTCGATTTACTATATAAATTGTAATATTTCATATATACATCGACGATTATAATGAAATTCTGTTATGCTGATACCCGCCATGATTTTTCTACGTGTGAGTTTATCTGTTTAACTTTAAAGTCTTCTTTCGCTTACTATTTACCTACTTTTATCTCTGTACTTATCGATTATCGCGTTTATGTTAAAGTGTAGCTTACCTTCCTAATGGTTCCCAATTGCTTCCAGCACACCACTTTAAAATAAGAAGCATGCTTTTGAACGACATAGTAAAATTATAATTAAAAAATAACAATAACCAAATCATATACAATAAAATAAATTAGAAGTAATACTGGAAATGTAGATGTAGATAATTTATGCCCTCTTTCACACTTTCATTCTCAGTCGATTGTTCCTCTCTCAGTTTTCACAATTTCAGTCGGCAGCCCTGGTCGTTGAAGATTTTTTTGGCACAACATCGGTACTTAGATAGGTACTGAATATAAAGTTTTAGACTATACAAAATTAAAAAAAAAAGAAAAATCAAATCAAATTAGGTATAATAGTTTCATCAATTAGCAGAAATTTTGTAGCTTCATTAGAAAAAGAAAATTAAACTTGAAAAGAAGTAAACTTTCCATTTTACCTCATGCAGAACAACGTTAAACAAAAATCTGCTGAATTTTCTAATTCTAAATGAATGAATTTTGAAATCTTTTTTCGTTTTACTGTTTCATTAGCATTCAAACTGACCACTGTGATCAAATATGCATTTTCGTATATGAAGACAAACAAAAATTGTTGAAAATGAATTCATCTATATTTTTTGATTATTACAGAAGGAAAATATTGCTGAATCGTTTATCTGAGAAAACGGAGTGGAAAACATTCAATGAAAATTCAACTACTTCTAAAATCAAACGAATAACATGGTTTCATAATATTAAAGTTTCCATTTCAAGTACATTAAATCCATTAAACGAAAAAGATTAAAACCGAAACACAACAAAAACATCAAGAATAAAAAAGAAAATCCGGAATGGTGTGGGAAGCAATGTATAAACAAACGAATGACGGAGCAACTTTCGAATTTGAAATGGCATCTTGAAGTGATCGAAGTTGTTCTCATTGCGCTGAACTACTTTTATCATTTTTATTACTTTGATTCTCACAAAACTCCCTAGGTGTATCGCACTTGCTTTCTCAGTTTCCCTGTGTTTGTAACTTCCAAGAAACTCAAAACAGCTCTACAATAAAATAATTTGTTCATATACCGCCTATCTAGACTATAGCTTTCTATTACACTTTCACCGCTTATCCTAAACCACTTGAAAGATGTCATTTCAAATTTTTCATCAGTTTCACATTATTTTGTGTACAGGATAATGCATTGATCTGCTTTTATTCGACAAAAAGTAGTGCGTATGTCGATCATTTTCCTCAACTCCGCTAATTGTGTTGGGTCAATCCGAATCGATCCATAATGTTATAAATTTTCTTAACAAATTTGCCAATTGTATTATGACAGAAATGCATTATCCTATACAGCAAAGTATTCTCCGTCGTTCATATGTACGAATAGGGACCATCAGTTAAGGCGCTACACAGCAACAGTCAAGAATTATCATCTTTGTTTGAGCCACCCCCACCGACCCCAGATCCCTGTGTGTTGGTGTTACGTCCACCTGGTGGTGCTCGTACCGATGGTGGTTTGTATTCCAGCCCAGGATCGAACTGCATTAGGACAAATACCTGAAAAAAAAAAAAACAAAAATAATTGATTTTGATTAACGACATTCATAGTGGAAATTGTCGTAAGATGGCTCAAACTTAAAAAAATTGCTTTATTTTCTATGTAGAAGATGTATATTTAATCCTTCCTGAAAGGGTTTCATACCCTTTAGTTTAGTATGCATTTCTGGTCCCATACTATATTTTATGCCCCTAGAAATTTCATAATTGAAAGTTGCTACATTCATGTTGTAGAAGATGAAACAATCCATGAAATTTTGTTTGTAAAACCAAACCTTATTAAAATCGGTTTAATGTTTGTTTGTTTGTCTGTCTATCGCACGCACTTTTCTCAGAAACGGCTATTCCGGTTGACTTGAAATTTAGTGAAAAGATGGGAACTGTGAACGCCCACATATGTAAAAGGGGGGGGGGGGGAGTACATTTTTTTGTATTTGTATGTATCGAATAAAGGGTATCGATTAGTACTTTCTGAAGCCAGTCTTAGTATAGAAACTAACTCAAATAAGTCGACCCCCCTAGTGAACGTGGTAATGACTAAAGAAGAAGCACAAAGTATAAATGGATGGTCGTATAGATAAGTAACCGGATCGGGTTTTTTGACCCCATATCTACAATCCTACTCACTTCATTTTACAGAGTTTGCTATTCCACAGGTAATATACCTCCGTGATACTAGTAAAGTCAGTGACCGGTTATAGACCTAACGGTATTCTCATTTCCATTTCCTTCAGTGAAAGGTCTGAATCACTTTGATTTAGGCCATTTTCCTGTCGCATAAATTTGTTGTGCCTGTAGCCCACCACTGTTTCTCATCGATTGTTTGTTTAGTTTCCCAGGCGTTTATAATTTCACAACCCACTGCGGGTTCGATATGCCCTGTTTGTCTAGGAGTCCTCGCGTGTTTCTCTAGCAGCACCCACATGCTTATAGTTTCCTCTCCAGGAATTTCAGCTCTTAGTAATTATTGCTGTCTCGACTTTGAAGTCCTGACAGAACTTTGGTAATATGAAGTCTTGCTTGCTCATTGGTTGGGTTTGAGATTTCGTTAATGACGTCATTTAATGAATATCAATATACTGCAAGCCTCGCGTCCGTCTATATTATGAGGTCTAAAAGGCATCGGTATGCAAAGACAAGCGAATCATAGCAGCCGGGATAACTCCTTTACAACTTTCTTCTGTTTTACGTTAGTCACCATGTGGTATCCGCAACTTGCTTTCTGTGCTCAGTGATGAGCGAATAGGAGATTCATTTCCCATATTGCAGCATATTTTCTTTTCGCCCACTTACCTTCTTTCATCACCCCCATTTCTCCCCTTACGATTCCCTATTTCCCTTAAAAAAGTTATCATTTTTGTTTTCCGTTTTCACAATTTTTTTTTAAGCCCCATCATCTTCTTAACTTTTCACAAAACCCTAAAATTAAGATTAATTTAGAAAAATTTTGTTGTGTTTTGCACATAATGTTAAATCATGTTGATTATTGCGAAATGCAAACCTAACGCTTGTTTTTCTGGTTATAAAGCTACTTGAGGTTAACAGCTGGAGGTAAGTGCGTAGGGCGATGCCTTCCTGGTTTTTGAGGAAAGTGGAAAGTTTGCAACTACGCACAAGGTTAGAACAATATTGAAGTAGAGTGTGTAATATCCTCTACGCGTGACACCGATGGAAAACATCTTGTAATCAAGAAATGATCGGCATTGACATTATAAGACCTTCAGTAATCGGAGATTCAAATCAACCTGGAACAGACCGTAACCAATGCAGGAAAGACGTACTTAGGAGATAAAAACAAAAGTAAATGGGAGGGAGAGGTACGAAATCGAATTAATATGCTCAGGACCGAATGGGACCGCTTTCCGCCGAGTACCGCGTTCGTGCTTTGATGTTACATGGCGGAAAGATATGTATGCTTTGAACTCCGTCGTCGTTCTTGTCGAGTGGAACTCAGTATCGATGACTATTCTGGGTCCGTGAAAACCTTACTACAACTGCTGCTTCGACGCCGCTGCCTTGTGAAATCAAACCTCAGATCATTGGATCCATTTTATTTGCGGGGAGCATGATGCTACTCCGGACAGGAGATCGGACCCGTGCCGGGCTCAGGTGTTTGTTCGTTAGTAGAGGGCAAGGGTCCGTCTGAGGCACAAGAAGCACCGATTGAGGATGCGATCCGTCGTAGATTGCGGCACTCAAATCCGGAATTTCATAGCTCCACTAAAGCGGTCCAAGCCCTGATTCTTTTGTTATTTCATTTGCAGATTAAATTTGTGCTTCCGTTAGATTCGCCTGATATCCCGATGGTTGGTTGTTTTTCGGGTTAATATACGGACACACGCATCGAAATATTCAAGTTACGTCTTCCCGAGCCTGGCCAGCAAAGAGGCGAAAAAGGAGATGTCGATGGAACACTTCGGCGAAGCTTCAATGTTTGAGCGCGGACCTTAACGGCCAATTTCGCCAACTTTTTTAACTTTTTGAGATAGCTCTTCCCTCATGGTAAAATTATACGAAAAAGTCGGGCTCGGGGTGTAAATTGTACGGAACTAGGGTATCTGTGCCTCTATATTATCCTTTTTTACGTTGAAGTTTCTATTACGGGTCCTCAAAAAAACTCTGGGCCCCGGAAAACCACTCCCTTTCCACCTCCCTGGTCGTCTCCTCTCCATGTCTTACCTTCAAACTTTGTTTTTTATACTCGAAATGTCTGTTCCAATTGAGTTTTGCATTCATCACTCTTTGAAACTGTTCCTCAAGGAGATAAGGTATCACGAGATCGTTCAAGTTTCTCTTCCTGGTACAGCCCAGAATACTGCTTTTGCTGGGGTTTATTGTAAAATTTTCTAACTAAAATTTCCAAATAAATGCAGATCTTTTCCCATAATAAGAATACTGATATATCAGCGTAAACCTGGGAGATTAAAGTAAGTAAACGATAATCCAGTATCTTCGGTTTAGGATTTTTTACCGCAATTAGGGAAACAATTAATGAAAAGTAACTGAAAATAAATCGTATTCTCCACGACGTGTCTTTGATAAAAAAAGTAATTTGTATCCCCTCATAGGAATAATTAAATAATGTGCATAGTGAATTCGATATGTTGAATGGGACCATGAATTGGATCAACGTATTTTTCATAAATTTAAATAGAGCCATGCAATAAAAAAATAAAAAAAATTTACGAAAATACTCCTCAACTTACCTGATCTGTTGGCAGTAGTGAAAAATCATCTGGTGGGTTCGTTATAACATATCGCTTACTACTAGCATCACAACTAGAGCTCGTATCACGAAATCGATACAGTCCTATACAAAGCATCCCATAAGATTTCAGCGCTGCCACAAACAGATCACCATATTTGCCACATTCTCCGAATTGTGCTAATGGACCATCATACAGAGATATTTGACCAACACGACATCTGCAAATTCCAAAAATATTAAATGGAATATTTCCTTTTTAATTTGCAATTTTCCGCGTACCGATCACGATTGCTTAAACTTTCGGTTGTGCTGTAGCCACCTCGAAGGCCAGCACCCTCAGCTAATATAAGTTCTAGTTCAGGCGTTGCACCGCCAGTAATCAACGATCGTATTAGGGTTAAGGCGTTTTGATTAAAATATGTCTGAAATTGGAAAGTTTTAGATAGAAAGGACTCTTGCAAATGCATTTCCTTACTGTTGACATTAAGGAATCTAATACACTAACGGCGAACGCAGTACCGCATGCAAACGGCTGGGTTAAATACAGTTCTGTATCCGGGTCGTCATCGTCGTCTTGATCCAAGAATTGTACATTGCTATCATTAACTAATTCTGTAAGAAATAATGACGGTAGTCTGGTTAGTTTTGCTATAAATTTGAGATGTTTGAAACCATCTAAATTTGGCCATGAAAGCATTTTTATTTATGCTTGTATGAGATTACCTGTTATCATTGGAACGTTTGCACCATATACGGATCCCCGCCTCTGTAAAACAATTGGACTACCTGACGTGTTCAAATTATCGAATTCAGAGCCACGCTGACTTAGAACGCCTATTGTATCGTCGAATGTCATTGCTTTAATATTTAATGATGCTAAGATTGCTTCCTTATCGGCTAACGTTGGATCGTCATTGCTAGGAACTTTGGCCGATAATATACAACACATATCACAAAGGTTCACGTTGACTGCTCTGAGGTCCGCACGACTGAGTGGTGATCCATTTAGGACCGAAATTTTCGGTAGATTTTGTAACATTTTCCATTCGCGTCGGATATAGTCCACCGAACCAACAATAACGACATGTTTTAGTTCGTGATAATGAAAATTCGATGCACGTAGGGGCATCACTAAATTCCTAAGTCCAATTAAGGGTGAATCGGGATCAGCAAATAGGCAAACTACAACGTGCCCATTTAATACCGTCATCGCCGCTTGATTCCGATCCTGCAAATGAAGAAAGATAATCGATGAACGCTTTTCAGTTGATGCTAAACCAAAATCCTATTTTGTATAGGAGTAATCAGATACAGCTTCGAAAAATTAGAAAAACCGATTTTTGTTACTGCAATGTAAGTTTTTCTCAGAAAGATTTCAAACGATTTCTAAATCAACTCGAGTGATTCTAAGGCAGTTTTCTCCTTGAATTCGCAAAAGATGATTTCTTGAAAACATTTAAGGTTCTAACCATCCCCATATGTATTATTTTATGTCTCAGCCGAAATTTTCAAAATAAAGACAAAGATTTTCTGTGTGCAGTTTAGGAAGCGGGGAGGATTTTTCTAGAGATTGTCTCTTCGTGATAGGTCGTATGATCATTCTGTTGAATTGTTTGTTTGAGTTAGGGTGGATGCATTAGCAGAATTGACATGTGTATTCAAGCTCACTAGACAGGCAAATATTTTGACTATACTGTCATAGCTTATCTACGCGATTGTTTGGAATCTCGTAGAAGAACTTCAACCACTATAGATGGCTCAAAACGTTTACCCCATAGATATCAAATCCTATTCAATGAACCGACATTATTGAGATGTTCTTAAGCGAATGAGGAGACAGGACTGATTTACATTGCGAATGTCACCGGTTTTGCAACTGACAGACAATAACGAATTTTCCTTCGACTCAAGTTATTTTCATTGGAAATAGTAAACGTTGAAAAGTAGCGCAGTCATACATACATGTATGAAAATTTAGTATTGGCATGTACATATTTTACACATGTATTGTATCCCATTATCGAAGGGGTAATAACCGGTGTTCGCGCTAGCCTTGCCTTAGTAAACAACTCTAAACATCCATAGTTTGTGCTCAAATTCACGAATTGGACATCCCTGTTTGGCCTACAGGTCTATGGTATCGCTCCATGTAAGGCAGGGACTGTCACGTCTTCTAATTCTACAGTAGATGTTGCCTGACAGACTTTTCAGGCTGAATCGTTTTCATCCAGATTGAACCATTAGGAATCGCGAAGCACATAAACTTATCTATAGACATACACGCATGCCATTCATAAGTCCTATAGCAGCACACAGACAGGAACCATTTGCCAGCGAAGGCGTTATTCAACCTGTTACTAGCAGAGAAAATGAATTGAGGTTAGATTATATGTTGACTCAGGGATAGATAGGGCTGAAGATGGTTATGTGTTGACTTAGAGAGCAGGTAGTGCTGAAGCGATACTATATATGCCTTGACTTTGGTGACATTGCAAAAGTGCAAATGACAAATTCAAGTAATGTACTTAGGCAATGAAAAAACTCTGTAACCAAAGCGAATTGTGGAGGGGGTGTGTGAAACATAGAAGAGCTCGAAACACAAGTCCGAAAAGGAATTTTACTCATTGCAAGGCAACATATGACTTACTCCCGCAGAGAGATGTATTAGGCGGCGTAGCATTATTAGACTGCGGAAATGTAAGGGCAAATTTAGACTCTTGAATAGGAAAGTTAAATGGCAAATAAGAGTTATTTCCTGCTTCGAGCATCCGTGGAGTTCGACGTGTTCGTTTACTATACACTCCTTTGGAGAGTATAAGGCTTCACATAGTCTCTTTATCTTTTTTGCCCTATTTTCAGTAAGATCGTGATTCAGCTTTATTATCATCACACTTAGTATGTCAGAAACTCTACGTGGAAGACCACATATTACGAAATCACAAAGGATCGTCGAACTGGGTGGACGACAGATCCGGCAACGAAAAAAGAAAAATATCCATGCCCGTACAGAATCAAAGCAGTTCAGCAACTGGCCGATACACTATTCCAACCTAAGGCTAATGTCAAAGCGTTACAAGAAATGCACTGAACAGGGAGAAGAGTCAATACACCATATATTATAGCGGCTATTCAGTAAACCATCTGCTCGGAGTAGCTTTCCTGATCGACCAAAAAGTTAAAACTGCTGATATCTGCTTTGAAAACATAAGCGACAGGCTGTGAACTCTGTGCTTGAGCGCAAAGAGCTTTACAGCACAACCTATATAGGGGAAATGACTGTTGCAATAATTGTAGGTAACAGAATTCCAGAATATGAATTATCGACAAAAAATATCTCTAAAAACATATGAACTATGCTATGAATGGTAGGCAAAAAACAGCATACTAGAATGAAACACTCCCAAAGAATGCGAGGAATCGCAAGGATTTACTACGAACTCCGTCGAGCGGGAAACTGACTTCCCAGACAGAAAAAGGAAGCATGAGAGAAACGTCGGATTTGTGAACTCGAGAAGCAGAGGGAGAAAGAGCACTAGAAACGCAAGTTTTGCCAACAAGTCAGCAGTATTAAGTTTTTCTTTTAATGTGGTCCTGGAAAAATTGTTCCGTGATGCTAATGAAAATTTGCAAGTCACTACCCGCTTCAAGTCCACTCGCTGGATCGGACCGCTATTGGCGCGAGATCGTGAGCTGCATATTAATGAAGGCTAGGCAAAGTACAGAATGCGCTCAGGAGTTCATAGTTCTGCGTTCTTTCAAATGTGAGGTTCCTTACATAGCAATACACAAGAAATCCATATTACACAACTCAGAACTCCTGAGCGCATTCTGTGTGCACCGGCACTAAGGGATATCGAATTGATGGGGTGCAGCACAAAACCGGAATGTCTGGAGATCCTTACTAAGAAAAGCATAGGCCGGATACTCGTTGTTGCGCTAATGATGATAATGATGATGTGATGATGTTTGAAGCAAAACCTTATTAAAATCGGTTCAACATCTGTCTGCCTGTCACACTCGATTTACTTGGAAACAGCTGAATGGATTGTCACGAAATTTGGTGAGAAGATGTGGTCTGTGTGTCCTTTTACATGGAGTGAATAGCGCCATATTGTGTTGAATTTGAAGGGGGGCTCCTCATACATGCGAAAGGGGGATGTACATTTATTATCACCGGATATCATTATGCAGGTTATCAAATGATTTCTGATATTGGGTGAAAAATAGGGCTCAAAATCTCAAAATCGTTCTCAGAGCATACCCAACCGAAAGATTTGAAAAAATCACAATGATGCAACTAAATGAAATCTAGGCCTCAAACTTCATCCCATTCCGATATCTGGACAAATAAAGTGAATAATAGATTATTATCATGTTTTTGAAGTATTCCGGAAAACCCACTTTAAATTTATCCCAGAAGTACGAAATTACATCAGCATAGGCGATAATATATTATAGGACATAATTCTGGAAAGTTTGAAAGCAATTTGACTATTATTAACAAAATTATAGAAGGTCAAAGTTTTGCATTTCAGATAAATTTATAGCACTATAAGACATGTATGACGTCATCATTATATAAAGTGAAATTATTATATATGAACAGCGGAGTATATGGGGACATTTCAATTTCTCTTTTTTTTGCTTTTTTTACTTATTTGCATAGCATGTCAACTACTGGAGGTAGACATGTGTATATATATGTATGTGCTAATAAAGCTAGCGGGTAGTAAATAATATAACAGACATGTATGTACCTTATTACCAGCGGTTTTTAATTTACGTACATAACATATATATATATATATATGCGCTTGTGCACGGAGTAAAGTGGAAATGCGTGATCGATAGCGCACATAAATATATATGTATGCACCGCGGTGCCAATGTTTGTTTATTTAGGATGAACACAGTATTTATGGCGTTGATATCTACGTATATGTACCTTGGAGTTTGGCAAAATATGACGGAATATTTTATATTCTTAGCTATGTGCGAATGGAAAATAAATTAAATAAATTATTTCATTTTTTATAATAATAAATGCTCTTTTATCCACTGCACACAAGATTTTGCCCTGCTGAAGCCTAGTCACTTGTTCATTTTATAAATGGAAGCTGGAATATGTTTCCACCTTAGAGAGCATTCATGATTTTATCATATTAAAGTTAAAAATGTTATTGGGTCTACGAAGTAGAGTATACTCACCAATATGCAGTCTTCTAAATTTCTTGCCGGACTCCAATGGAACATTCCGGTCGAATCGTATTTCATTTCGGTTTTTTCAAAATCGAAATCTTTCGATTGATCATCCGCTATGCCAGCAGGTAACGTGACACCGTTCGTATTTTGTGTTCCCGAGCCACTCCCTCGACTGGTAGGCCTAAGTTTTGGGAAAAAATTGGATTATTTTTATGCAGGGTTCAATGAGAACTTAAAGAGATCCAACAGATGTGACTTTAGAATAAAACTACATATCTATTGTGCTAAAACTTCGACTAGAATAGGTTTGTTTTTATTCACATAGTCAATCCAGTTTGAACATACTTCGAACCTTAATTATGTTCGAAAAGAAAGCCGATGTGGCCATCTGCGGTTCACTGAATTTTTCGATTTATTGAAGTAGTGTCGGTAAACAACCTTATTCTTTGAGAAACAACAAACTGTGAACAAAACTGCAACTACAAACAACCTTTTAAATGTGCATATGGAGTAACCTCAGCCACAACACCTAACTAGTATGCATGCAATTTCATGAACCGTAATGGTGAGTGAATTTTACTGCTATAAATTATTATTATATGTAAACCCAAAAACTCGGATTTTAACATACTATATATATATAAAATACTAATTGTTTCATATTGGAATAATTCTCGGCGAAGACATGAACGAAGGAGCAGACGTGAACGAAGGGACAAAAGGGACAAAGTCTAGACTTTTTTTAAATTTCAGATGAAAATTAGAGACATCATAGAAGTAATGTCAAAACCTGTTTTCAGTTCAGGGAAAAATAAATTATTCAAGAGATATCTTACGATACCAGGACGAGGTATCTAATCAACAGGTGAGCACTAAAAGTGTCCAATGAGGTGTGAAAATATGATGGCTTAAAATATGCGTTTGGCCATTTGGTAGTGTTAGATAAAATAACGCGGAAGCCTACCTGCTCTCTCACCAACTCATGGGCTTTGGCCAGATGGCCCTAGATTTCGAAAAGAAGGTAAGCAGGATTGGGCTAAAGATAAATACCAATAAAACTAAATATCCCAGTCGGGCTGGTCCACGCACTGTTCGAATTAGCATCAATATGTTGATCTATTTGTATACCTAGGAAGTATTGTTTCTTCTTCTTGATGTTGCACAACAAATTAACAGTACTAACAAAAAATTGAGAAAAGCAACTACCTTAACACTAACATCAAGTTGAAACTGTTCCGCGCCGACATACTCTCTGTGATATTATATAGGAGTGGTACATAGAAAGTGACTATCACTGCCCTCAAATCCTTCAAGCTTTCATCAATTGTTGTCTGCTTCGTGCCATCTAGGCCAGAATATTATCGCACAGGACTCTTCCAACGGTACGACTATATCGATTATTAAGCACGCTCGTTCTAGTAGGACGTAGGAGTAAACCAGACAGGGATTATTGTGATAACACTGTAGTCGGTGGTAATAGTGTGATTCCACAGTGGTTTGAGTACATTATTTTCCAGAATTCTTAGCGGAGTATACTTATAATAAGGAGGGTAGTTTGCCATTGGATTACACTTCAACGGAAGGTTTTGATGATTAATCTTGCAGACAGAGTTATGACGGCTGGTGTACATGATACTGATACGATAAATTCGTCCATTCAGATGTTATGTGCTGGGTGGTCCCCTGTTCACATTTTTACATAGCTTCCTCATGGATGATGAGTCAATTACTTTCCAATGTCAGCTTTAGTTATATTAGGCAGGGATTTTGTGAATGAAGGCATAAGGTGTGCTAGCTACACTGTTTCTAAATTGCAACGGCTGCATTGGCTTCACATACTTCTTCACAACTCTTCAGTTTAATCCAGTTCGATTTTTTTTCCCGACTTGAGCTGTTGAGATTTTTGTCAAATAATCTTTTATTTTGCAAGAACAAGGTGCTGTCTGTCTTTTGCTGAAGACTCTGTCGAAGATTTCAATTATTGACAGACATGGTAGTTTTAAACGATATTCACAACACATCTATGCACTCTTGCTGGTGGATTTCCAAGATGCGATTGTGTAACACGACCAATTTCCTTTCTCAACTTTTCGACGGTTTTTTGAGTCGAAACACAGATAATTGCAAATTTCTCCTGTGTTATTCACTCTAAGATATTGATTGTGAAGACGAAAAACCATGGCTAACGTAACGTAGATCATGCAGTGGCAGTAATCTCGCTTGACAAACGATTAGCCAAAATTCTGTCAACGACAGAAATGATGTTATTAGTTGCCGACCTAATCCTTAGTTTTGGGATCTTTGGCAAAGTGTCTGGGAGAATCTTAGGATATTCTGTGAAACCGACGTGAAATGTAGTCAAGGCCTCATTACATTGCGTCGGCATTTTCAGATACTAAGTTTTACTTGACTATTGGGTGTTTTGCTTGAGTTGCTCCTTTGACCAGTCCGGTAAATAGACGACTCTACACTGAACTGAAACTTTTTAAAAAAATTGCTGGCTAGAGTTAGTTATTATTCGCTATAACCCGGTACTGATTGACAAGGCTATAAATATATATAGCCCGAATCATATCAATCAATATCAATCAATTTTCCTATTGTTGTTCGAAAAGACAATTTAACTAGCGTAGAAAATTAAGAGTATATCACACCCTTCTGTGATAAATCTTTGTGGTATGAATTCCTATGAATGAAATGCAGCTTAAAATGTGCAACTACATATCTGCTATTCTAACGCCCGCATAAATGCATTAGAAATGGAGTTTCATCATTATTTCATAAATTGTTGTAAAATAGTTGTTTTACTTAGGTTTCCGAAAAAAAAACTTTTTTTTAAAGAACTATCAAAGTGAAATTTTAAATTAGAATCGAAAATAGCCTATCAAATATACTCTTCGTTTGAATCTTGTTCACGTCTTCATGATGTAAAGCTATTGACAATTTACTATTAATATTTACTTTAAGGGTAATTAGGAAGTATCGAAAGCTTCCTTTCTGATGAAAGATACGATGCTGAAGGTTCAGATAAACAAATCTTTTATATTGATTTTGTATGAGTAGGAAGCTGATTATACAAAAGTTATCTTCCGCAATTTGGCAGCGACCTCCTGATAACGGGGCAAAATGATTTGCTGCGTGTTTTGGGGCGGTTATATCAAATGGTATCGGGGTAAATTCATATAATAAAACGGTGCAAAGAGCAATCTATTATCGAATGTTTTAAAATTATTTTACTCCTGAATAAAGCCAGATATTTTGTACACCTTGAAAATTCCCAGATATCGTTACATCACCTAACGACCATGACTCAATTTTCTGTTGTTAATTGGTGACGAACTCATGCAAAATACTTACATTCAAAAGAAAACTTGCCCAAAAAAGACACTTTTCAACGAGAATAAACACATTAATTGCACTAATAAATTCATAATTGCGTGCTAACAAGCTGTTAACATGAAAGTAAAAGGGTCCACCAGCTATCATAATTGTCACTCCATGGAAAATAAAATACATTTTATTGCAATAACAAAAACATGCATCTAAATTTTTCTCATCAACCGCCAGAAACCTGTTCTAGCTACATCGAAAAGAATTCAGATACAAATGCCAAACGAGCTAACGCTTCTAGCATAAAAAGGTTCGAAATCCTAAAACGGAACTACATAACACTACATGTCGCCGAAACTACAGAACAATTTTAAAACTTAGTAAAAAAAAAGGTTCGAAAGAAAAAACAATTAAATCTAATAACAGTTTATACTACGCATGTAAAAGTGAAAGTATTTTTTAGAGTAACTTAGTTAATATGTATTAAAGGCACAACGAATGTAAAGAAAAACAAGTTAAGGTCAAAACTTGGTAAAGACGCATACATGAGCTTTTTCACTTCGTAAGCAAGTTGATAGCCCGCGTACGGATTTGCTTCGGGTTCTGCAGGCCTGAAAAATTTTAATTAGCCAAAACAAATATTTTTTGTTTGTTTTCATATTAACTAGCATAGTTTTAATTAAATCGTTATTATTTAAATAAAACTCGGCAATTTAACTACTTGTCGAAATTTAAAATTACATCTTTTCGGGAATTTCATAGATAAATTTTCTGATTTTATAGCTTTATTACGTACTAGTGTTATGAGTTGGTGGTCTGTGTTCTGGTGTTTTTTATCATGTATTCGCAAAAGCCCAAACTTAACAATTAAAATTAATAAACGAAATGATGAACTTCAGTTCACAGTGGCATTTAAACGGAAGGAAAGATTGTATAGTATCTACTAAGGGAATCCAAATCTGGATGTGATACAAACTCGGTCTTTTAAATTTATGATTCAACTGAATAACAATATTGATCGGCGACCTAAAATATACGCGAGCAGGCAATCTAATAAATAATAATTCAATTTTCAGTTCTTTCTGCTGGAACACCATTCAACAGCAAAAAGACCACATTAAATTTCCACCGTGTCAAGAAATTTCACTTCGGTGTGCTATGTACGTTCCGGTTATGATTAATTTACCAAAAATGCCACTATGATATGAAAGTGTACATTAAATATTAATATCATCACAAACAAACAGACAAAAAAAAATTATGTAATACCAAAACAGAAAATGCAGTATGATTTCACTTTGAGATTTTCTACATCCAATTCTGCTTAATTCATGGAAAATTTACATTTCTTTTATGTTCTATATTTAACTCAAAGTGAGTTCACTATAAAAGCAAAAATACATTTCGATTTAAACTCAGCCTCATGGCAATATTAATATATGCTGTTCCCCTCATTTTCATATGTAATATTATTACTTTATCTATGGTTCATTCTTTTATGTATCATCTAGAGGTAAATTGTATCGGTAAAATCATTGTGAGTTTCATAACAACAAGGATCTTAAAATCAATTTTCTTTTTTTCTCATATAAATAACGTGTAAGGTGTGATTGAAAACGAATATCAAAAATGATCTTATTAATCCCAATTAAACTAAATCAAATTACCTATTATAGCTAGAAGGTGAAACAATATTATCGGCACTTTGTCGATTAACAGGTTTCACTTTGTTAACTTGTTTCGTCGTCGAATTTACGTGTAGAGATGAACTAGTCGTTACACCATTCGTTGTCGAAGACGGAGCTCGTCGATTTCGATTAATTACTGCAAAATAATTCAAAAAGTAAAAGTTAAATTAAGATGTGATTTTTTCAAGAAATTTTATGGATGTGAAGCAGAAAATATTATGCATCCATGATGCATACAATACGTGGAAAATAGCGATGAGAAAGTTTGCAAAATTGAGTAGTTTCTTGAATTTATCAAAATTCATTGGTTACAATTCTGATACAGCCAAATTTGATAAATTCGGTGCTTCGTTTGGTTGTCAGTATTTCTCAAGCTGTTATTAAACGCTGAAGCTAAAGTTTATTTTTTTTTCCGTTTTTATAAAATGCAATGTTCAAAATGATGTACCACGCCCACTTTCTTCCTTGCAGTGGGTGGAATTAACCTATGGATTTTCAAGTCTGGAGGAATAAAGTATACTTTTTCTCGAAGTTTTAGAATCTGCGGCATCCTATAACTTTGGCAGTATGACTTTTCAGAGATACTTCAATAGGTACAACAACTGTATTGCTCCCAAGGCCTATCATAAACATCATGATTTGTATTAATTTTACATGACTTTGCAGCAAGAAGCAGCAGAGCAAAGGAGGACGAAAAGTCAAGAGTTCGGTTTCGGTAAACAGGCAGCAAGTTACAAACAACCAGGTGAAAATCGGAGTAGTGAAATTGTATTATCATTCGGATCGCCCCCTTCCACGATTGATTTCACACCTATCTGGAAAAATTCGATCACAAATGCAACCACGTTCATTAACACATTGATTACTACCACGTAAAGATGTGCAGAAAGCACCTGCGAACTTAACTGAAAAGGTCCGCCTACCAGACGCCATAGTTTTTCTCCCGTGAAAATTCAACGCTTACCCAGGCAGTTTTATCTCCTGTTTATAATCTTCTTGCTTTGCAGTTATTGACAGAGGTAGTTTTTGGGAAGTTTGAAGAAAATCTACAGTATTTTACTCCTTAGAGGGTGGTACCTTCAATATATTATAGCGGCCAACCACGTTCTCGGAGTGGCTTTCCTAATTAGCCAAAAAAGGAAACCTTTTGTTATCGGCTTTGAAAATATAAGTGAAAAGCCAT
This sequence comes from Hermetia illucens, assembly GCF_905115235.1. NCBI lineage: Eukaryota > Metazoa > Arthropoda > Insecta > Diptera > Stratiomyidae > Hermetia > Hermetia illucens. Next base: position 66,952,879 of record NC_051851.1, on the reverse strand, counting down.
ATACTCTGCGTTAGCTTCACGCCCCTACAAAGGAGGCTGCAGAATTGGAAAAGGATATCAGAATCATACTTGGAGATTTTAATAGTCAAATAAGGACGGAGCCAGTATTCAGGCGATACGTCAGCTAGCATAGCTTATATAAAAACACAAATGATGAGGGACTACGGATTATTCAGTCAGCAGTATCGAATGAAATGGTTGTTGCTAGTACCTGGCTTGCGCGGAAAGTAGTCCACAAACATGCATGGGCCTCTCCAGACGGGACCACTTTCAACCAAATTGATTATGTGTTGATTGAACGCCGCCATCTCTCAGCCGTTATGGATGTCAGAATATATGGGGGCCAATATAGACTTGGATCACTATCTTGTTGGCATAGTGCTCCGGGCTCGAAAAACACTTACTAACACTCAAACTCGAGAAGTACAGGGAGCAACTTCACCAGGCGCGGAAGTTTTACCAGCAAGTCAGCAGGATGAAGCCTTATACACCGCCGTGACCATCCTGCCGAGACAAAAAGGGAAATCTGATTTGGGACAGAATGGGCATAAATGGACGAAAAGTTGAGTACTTTGAACTACTGAATAACCACAAACCAAACACCTGCTCCCAATATAAAATATGGAAGAAACAGTCCGTGCATTCCATCGGCTTACAAACCATAAATCACCTGGAGTCGATGGAATTAGTCAAATATGGAGGCGACCAACTGCAACAAGTGATTGATCAACTGATGCTCAACATATGGGACAGCGAATCAATGCCTGACGACTGGCAACTAGGCATTATCTGTTCCATAGATAAAGAGTGGGATATCACGCAGTGCAACAATTATAGAGGTGCAATCCTTCTGAGTACTATCTATAAGGTGTTCTCCGCTATCTATCAAGATCGGATAGCCCCATACAGCTAGAACGTCATCAGCCGATATCAAAGAGATTTCACTCCAGGCAAATCAGCAACGGATCAGATTTTTTCTCTGCGGCAAACGATGGAAAATCTGTTGAAAGATGTCCATCTTTTCATCAACTTTAAGGTCGCCTATGATAACATAGCCAAGGTACAACTGAACACGGCCATGAAACAATGCGGTATCCCGACGAAAGTGATAAGACTGATTAGGCTGACACTGACCAATTTACGAGGCCAGATAAAAGCAGCAGGATCACTCTCCAGACTATTCAACATTAACAATGGTCTAAGACAAAGGGATGCAATATTATGCATCCTCTTTAACCTGACCGTCTTCAATTCCACCCAATCACTGGCCTATTCTGATTCTTATGGGAAGAACAACCCGAGATGAATAATTTATCCAGATCGCGTAGATAGTGCGAGATCTTGGACTGCACATTAATGAAGGCAAATCGAAGTACATGATGGCAATGTCAGCACCAAAAACCAAAGAACCAAAACGAGACCAAACGAGAATAATAAAGATAGGAAACTACAACTTTGAGAAAGTTGATAATTTCTCCCATCTTAGGCTGAAAATCACAACCGATAACAGTTATGACGATGAAATCCGCGCACGGTTGTTGGCTACTATGTTAACAGAGCCTATTTCATCTTATAAAAACTCTTTCCCTCGGAACTTCTTACCATAGTGTTAAAGCTCTTACTGTGCCAGATAATGATCTTGCTAGTCCTTAAGTATTCCGCAAACGGCGGGACCCCATGTAAAAGTTTTGCTACTGTCAAGGAGTTTTTACGTTTCCCGTTGTCAATTATGGAGCAGAGAGGACAGTAGGCTTAACCCAGGAGTATCTTGGGCCAATGAAAGAAAAAAAAATTACAAAACTTTATTCTTGCATGCTCGTTGTACAACAATGCTTATGAAATCCTTAAAGTCCTTAATCCCTTCACCAAGTGTATCTAAGTATTTCTGCTGCATTAGTTATACTTTGTTGAAAGTAACTTCGCCGTTTTTCTTCGAAAACACATATTTTGATCCTCGTGAAGTAGGGTCATTGCTTGCATTCTAAATTTTTCACCTCATTTACGAGTAGGTTCATCAAAAGAAAAACGTGTCGGAAAACTAGAAGCTAGACGCTTCAGATATGAAAAGTTTTATGGATATCTTCTATAAAAAAATTTTAGTACGAATTTGCTCTAACTAGGTTTGAGGTCGTAATGCACACGTATATGCTTATATCATGTTGGAATATTCACTTTAGTGTGATACTAAAATTCGAAGTACTTAGACTTAACCAGGTGTGGCGATTTTGACATATTATAACTTTGCTAGCAATAGTGCGATTACCACCAAATTTAGTACAATTATGCTTTATGTCATAGCCTTTACTAGTGCAAAATGATTCTAAGATAAATTAAAGCAAAGTTTGCAGTTAGTTACCTAAAATTATATTGATATTATATTATTTATTTAAACAGATATCGGTGGGCAAGGTATTTCGCAGCCAAGACACAACTTAGTGATTTTTGACGTCTTTTTAGACTTTTCGATTGGGTTACTTCAAGAATGGGCCCGCTATCGCGTTCCACCCCCCGCCTTTTATATCAAAACAAAGAACTGCTCTGGAAAATATTATACGAGATCTTTTACTTGATACCCAATATGACTATATCAAGTGAAATAATGCATGACAAAACTTTACAAATACAAAAATCAAGGGGAAATTACTAGTAGTGGATATTACCAGTTCAATGAGCCTGACATCCGGTAGAGCTCTTAATTTGCAGCCCTTGGATATATATGTATACTAAGAATATTGAAATGAGAGCAGTTAATAGACTAATTCGTCTAGATCCATGGGGAAACAATACATGTGTGAAGTGCAAGACATTGGAAGAGTTATTTGGAGAAATGAATGCGGTTTTTAAAATCCTTTTGATTTTCAGATCCCCGCCCCTCACATTGGTAGAATATTTAAAGTTATCCTCAAACTTAGAGAAAACTAGGATTAATCAAAAGAATGCATTTCAGAATGTACTGAGCTCTACAACACCGATGTCGCAAAACAAAACAGGATTCTGCAGCAGGAGTCAATTTTTCGGATAAAAACGGGACAATATGCAACTTTCAGGTTAAGATGTATGCGATTCCATGACAGCAACCTGGGTAATAAACAAGTGATTGAAAGACAGGTTTCACTGAGTGTATTGAGCAGTCCTTTAATCACCTGAAAATCGTTCAGTAACGTGGAAACCTTTAAAACACTATTTCAACAGCTAATACAGTGGAACTACTCTGTGTGCCTGATCACTCTCATGTACAGGCAAATGAAATCTCGGATGCTTTAGCAAAAAAAGATTTATATTTCGCCTATGTCGGGAGTGGAGCAGGCAATTGGAGTGTCAGTGTCATTGGCTAATGTTGCTCTCCATAAACTGCGAACAAATTTCTTATAATGACAGGCGATACAGCTTTAATGCTGTTAGACACATTAAACATTTTCTGTCAGAGCCAAATAAACAGACTGCAAAATTTATTGTCGAAAAATAGAAAAACTAGCAGCATTACTGTGGGCATTATGAGTGGCCGTAATTAACCAGCTGGACATATTTTAAAAATAAGGATTCCTCTGGACACGACTGACAAAAATCTTCAGAGGCTATGCTTCTCCTTCACCTCCAATACACACACATTACCGACACCACGAACATGGTATCCGGAGTAACTCTAAAAGAACTGAATCCAGTTAATATAGGGTGCTGTTTTGACGTTTTTCTGGCTTGACGGGCTATGATGAACAGACTCAGTCTGGAACAGCGTTTGCAAATTGTTCAAATTTATTTAAAAAAAAAAACTCATCGTATTCTATGGTTACATGTGCCCTGGAGGTCAGAACCGTTCAGAGCAATCAGTTTGAGAAACTATGCACCGTTTTCGCATAACCGTTACTTTCAACTATAATACAAATATACACACATCCTATAAGACGTACGTATAACAGCAATTAGTGGTGAACAGCATAGTGTTGATAATGAACCAAATGTGTTAATTTTCGTATCATCCACTTTATGGAAAGTTTTGCGTGGAGATCTAGTGTACGACCTCCGAACATTCAACTTGTACACGAACTGACGCCTCACGATCATCATTTATGCCGTACATTTTATGAATGAGCACACTCTAGGTTAAATGGCTACGTCAACAAACATCCATATACCGGTTAGAAGGCATCAATGTTGCTGACATGTGGTTTCAGCAGAGCAGCGTCACATGGCACACTTTGCGCAATAGAATTTATTGAATGAAACATTTGTTGAACGGACCTGTTAACTGGTGACCCCGTTCTTGAGATTTGATTCCTTTTGATTATTTTCTCTGGGGTTATGTAAAGATGCAGACCTACGCTGATAGACCAGAAACAATTGAACACTTAGAAGCCAACCTTCGACACGCTATAGCCGAAATACAGCCTGATTAGTGCGATTACGCCATATACGCGACAGCCGCGGTTCTGTCCTGTATTTCGGTTTAAAGTTTCTATGTCTAGAAAACACAAGATTCTCGGATCTTCATACAACTGTTTCGTGGGAGACATAAAGTATGCCTGAGGAGCAGGAAAAAATTGCGATAGGCAAGAATAATAATAGGTACACTGAAATCTTGTACACCGATAACTCCAAAACAAAACAAGGCTCTGGAGCAGGTGCTGTGCAGTGGTTATGCTTGACGTTACAATAGTAACTCTTTTCATTAAGTCTGCTCGCTCGGTTAATCGAGAGTTATGTATTTCTCAGAGAGGCGACATTGTGGCTACGTACGCGGAGAGGCTAGTTGCAGTAGTTAAACATTCGACGACCGTGAAACTACATAGAAGTAAAACCATTGATATAATCAAGTTATGCAAGTTGCGTTCATCGTAGGAATATTGAAGTGCATTCTACTATATGCGGCTTTTGTCAGGCCTGGAACTGTGGATAATGCTGTGAATCGGGGGAATGTGAATTTGGCATACTGACCATTATCTACTAAAGATAAAAGAGATTTTCCCTAACTAACTGAGGTTAATCTAGGATTGAAAAGAATATAAAACCATAATGTAAATTTAGAACGCCAGAAATAAAAATCGCCCTATTTTCTTGTGGTCTATTCAGCTAACTTAGATTAGATGGAAAAACATTAACAATGTTAGTTCCACATTTAGTACATGTTTGTTTGAAAATTCAAATTATATTATATTCCCCCAAAACTAATATTTTTCGAACCAAGCTTGCGTAAATGAACGAAAGCAGGATGCATAGAGACTGAGAAGTAGCCAATAGCAATAAAAATTGTTTAATTTTACCAACAAACAGGGTGAACAGGGTGAAATGTCGAAATTAAGAAAGGTTTCAGAAATTGCCCATCGAGACCTTTCATTTGATACCTCGTACGACTATATACGATGTACGTACGGACCCCCCCATAAATTCGTAATACGATGTAGCTCGCTGTGTGAGCGTTCACAGTTCCCCGCTTTTCACCAAATTTGGTGTCAATCGCTATAACCGTCTCCGAGAAAAATGTGTGTGACAGATAGACAGACAGACACACAGCAAACCGATTTTAATAAGGTTTTATTTTACACAAAACCTCAAAAAGAATTAGGCAGTAATTATATTATAGTCGCGACTGAAAGGAATATGTCCTAGCTAAAAAATTTCGCACATGGGCCTAGAATGAATCGCTGTTCACCTGGAATAATTAGGTAAGTGAAATTTCACTCCAATTGACTTAAGTTGATTTATGATTAGCTACAGCGCCTCCAAATTGCAATAACCGTTCCACTTAACAGTTCAAAGGTTAATAGTTTCCACGCATCGTAGGGGCGCTGCAGCTCATCAGTTCAATTTGTGTGAAAGTATACTTAATTAGTTATTCCTTGCACCACCACCAAAATTTCATTATCAGCAGGAAATTTTTCATTTCCTCACTTTTCCCAAAACCATGCATCTTTCAATCAAATACTTTTATTAGAAAATTAAGCAAGCAACGAACACTGTTACAACAACTAAAGAAACCCAATACTAATAATACTTACAATTAATATCCTCTCTATCTCTCGTGATTTCGCCTGTAAATACAAATTAGATTAAAAATCGGCACCGAAAGGTAAGGCAATAGTGTTATTGGGCTCAGTATTAATTTTATCTTCATTTACTGTACAGTATTTATACTTTTCAGATATTCTTTTCGATAGTCAATTTCTCATTGATCAAAATGAACGATTGTAGCTTGATAATGTGTTACTTTAGTCATACACTATACGAGTAGTATGTATAGAGATAGCAACAAGCACAAATGACAACATCAAAATAATGATTATGATAAATAGATACTGTATAACAATTATGACGTTAATATATATCTAATTTATAATATATGAACTCAACAAAGTAGCAAATTAAATAATGAACACAACTAAATAGATTTACAATAAATCAACGGAATCGTAGAAGTATCTAATCTTTAGAGTCTGAAGTTATCTTTCAATTTTTCTCTTTGTATAGTTTATAGTAGTAACAGTGGTTTTTATGCAAAGAAAAGATACAATAACTTTATACAATATTAACATTTAAAATATTACATGCGTTTAAGTATTTAAGTAGAACCACTAAATACTTGACAATTTTGACGAATTTTTAATTGGGATTTGTTTATGTTTCTGAGTCCTCCTTGGGGACAAAATCAAAAATACCAAATTTAGGAGAAACAAATGGTAAATAAAAGCTGAGTGCCAATTGATACCAATTGGGGAGTTGAACACATCCACTTTCAAGTCGCAAGTGGGTTTTGTAGTTGATCTGAATGAACAAGAAAAAATATCGCTTGTCGTGTAAGCCATCAAATATTGTCGAATTATTTTTAAATTTCCAGTTATGTCAATAAAAATAAAAGCAAAAGTGACCCAAATCACAAAACGAGTATACAGGACATATAAAAATATAAAAAAATCAAGAGAGGATAAGAAGCCAAAATGTATAGACAAAGTTCAAAAGGAGCATAATGAAAGCGATTTGGTAATTTTTAATTATTCATCGTTTTGTGGAGACTTTATCGTTTCAATTTTTCGTGGTCATCACAATTTTTTTTTAGATTTGGTAATTGTGTTGTGCATGTATTTGTTGTATGTATGAGTTTGAATGTAGCTAAGAGTGAGTTGAGAATTACGTAATGTAGAGGTACCTATCTATCTGAGGTAATGATGTACATAACTCTATGTAGGTGGAGTTCAAACAAAATGTCAATTTTAAGTCGACAATAAACACAAATGAATTCCAAAGGAAATGATCTGGACTTTCTTTGTTAATATAATGTAACAAACAAAATTCTACCTCTTGAAGAAAAAAATCAAAAAAAAATAAAACTATATGTAATCACTGTAGAACTAATGAAATCTTATTTAATTGTGTACATAATTTGCTAATTTTTTTTCTTTTTGTTAATATTATTTTTCGTTCCCTTTTCTTATTATTACTATCTGGTAAAGATTCAAAGATTTTAGTAATAAATTTTGTGATTGGATTTTTTATTAAATTTTCTTTTTTGCTTTTACCCGATGTTATTCCGCGCACATGCACCCTTTTGGGTAGTTCTGGTGGAGTGAATGTGGGTGCGGGGTGATGATCATCTGGAAAACATTGATCAAAATCAAAACCTCAACGCCGTTCATTGCATCATATTTCATTATGTTTTAGGTTGGTTTGCTTTCTAATTCAATTTGAAATTATTGATTTTTTTGGGGGGAGAAAAAAATAGAATGGAAACTATTCAGAAGAAATTATGATATTTTCAAGGAATAGTTTCTAAATTATTTTGAAGAAAATAAAACAGACTTCAAAATTATATTAAAAGTAATAGGTAGTGACCAATTATGCGGATAAAATTTTATTATTAGTCTGATTTTTCGGTTAGTATGATAATTTAGTACCAATTTTCTAATTGCTTTTATAACATTGTTCATGACCAAAGATCTTCAAACTTGTTTCAAGAGTGTACATATGAATGTGGGAATAGAAAATGTGTTCATCTGAAAACCAATTTGTTTGCGAAACAAAATAATGTAGAAAAAATTCATAAAATATTTAGTACTGAAAATGGAAAAGAAGTAAAGTGGCAATGGATTTGGTAACTCATTGAAGTATGTAAATTATCGATAACACTCGTATGCTTTTGAAATTTATTTCATTATGACACCATAGAGTCCGAAGCCGCATTGGATTAACCTATTGGAAGGATGAAGTTTTCACTAACTCTAGCATTTTCACTTTAGTGTAACTTGCCGCCCGGTGTCAAAACCACGTATCTCAATTTTGATCATTCATACTTAAAAACGGCAATTAACTGGTTACTGATCACGACTTTGAAACCAAAATCATTTATGTTGTGCTTGTCACGAATATTAAAGAAAATAAATTTTTCATAACCCATTATTTTCTCAAAACTATTATTTACAAATTCGACGAAATGAGCTTCATATTGAGTCTAATTCAGGTAAAGGTACGGAAAACGAAATGTCTGCTAGGCGACATAGCCGTTCTAAACCTGGCCTAGGCCCATTATGAGACAGACAATAATTCCATGAGAGACTTCTAAAGACTTGAAGAAAACTGAGGGACGTATGTATATACCTAAGTACATATATGGTGGTAACAAACTTTAAGGAATCTATGAAAATCCATGTAGAACTGTCAGGATAATTTCCAGGCACTTACTGTACTCCAACTGTAGAATGCAATCGCTCCACCGAGAAGAATGACGATGAAGACGCCCGGAGGCCAAAGACCAGCATCCAACGGTAGTACCATAAAAGAAGAAGAAGATTCAGCAAAATACTGAAGGTCAAAAACAGTAATCGGAAAGGAAGAGGTCTTTGGGTTGAGGCCAACGTCAAAGTCTTCACATAAGTCAAGAATAAGGTTGAAAGCAGTAATGTAAACCTTATTTATAATAACAAAAGCAACCGTCATTAGCAGTAATGGGCTCCTTACTAATTCGGAATGTTGAATGAGTAAACTCTCTCATGAATTTATCCTTCAGAGCTTGCAGGTGTGAATGCACCGATAATAAAAAACGGATTTTCCATGAAAACTGGGAGACGGGGTTCTGAAGAATAAGGCAAAGATTAAAAGTACTAACTTTTCGGTTCAAAGTTTGAATAGTCAACTCATATGAATTGATAATCGAAAATACATGAATTTAATGGGAACGTACCTATGAATGAAGTAAACATTGATCGTAAGTTAATTCCAAGAAGGACTTTTGTTCTAAGTACAGACTGAAATAGAGAAAGTAATTGTTAATGGATTAAGTGTTCAAGTGTTCAATCTGCAGTGACAGCCAAGCTGCATTGAGAGCATGGAGTAGTCCTTTGATCACCTCGAAAATCGTTCAGGAATGCAGAAACCATTTGAACTCTATCTCTAGATTCAATGCGGTGGAACTACTCTCGGATGCTTTAGCGAAAGAGGGGTCAATCTCCCCTATGCCGGGACCGTAGCCAGCAATTGGAGTATCAGTAGCATTGGCTAAGTCTGTTTTCAAAAACTGGGAACAAGCTCCCATAATGACAGGTGGCAGAGCCTAAGTGCTGCTCGAACACACCAAACTTCTCCCACCAGAACCCAACATACGTACCGCAAAGTTTATCCTGTCGAAAAGCAGGAGGACTGGCAGGTGTATTGTGGGCATTCTGACAGACCACAATTCACTAGCTGGGCATATGTTCAGAATAGGAATTACTCAAGATGATGCGTGTCCCTCCTGTTATGAGGAAGCGGAATCCACGGAGCATTTCACCGGAATCTTTGGTGCCGATGTTCTCCAATTGCGATGGGTAGCATCACATCCACTAACGGAAATCCTGCGATACGTTAACGAATCCGGAATATTCCGTTAGACGAGGGTGGCGAGTACAATGGGCCAACACGGCCTGAGTGCTGAGAAGCCGTAGCTTCTCCCCCACCATACACATACACACACACACAAGTGTTCAGGCCTCAAAACAATTGTGAACTTCTAAACAACTGAAGCCAATCCAAAACTTCCTAAAAGTTAACATTTTTAACATACAACAAAGAGAATATTTTTATAAATTAGAATTTCAAATTCAGCGTGAGAAAGTAAAGAGTATTAATGAAACTAGCTCAATCTCCATCGTCTGAGATAATAGACAAATTCTCTCTCTTCAGCAGGAAGTGAAATAGGATGTTTCAGCTTATTCGTCAAAGAAGGAATTTTCTGTCATAACCACAATCGCTGAGTACCTCTAGAGGCAAGCACTTCAATTCAGAACGGATTATTCAGCGCCGGGGAAGACGACCTTACTATTCGATATGGAGACTCTACACGTATTCAACATCGAATAACAGAATTAATTAGTAAGAAGTTCAGACGGGTTGTTGTGATAAAGTCAAAGATAAAAACTGTACTTAACCTGAAGTAGAAAATCATAGACTTAGCCCTTAATTTGAGGAAAAGTAGCTGAAGAAGAGAACAAAAGGACCAGAAAATTAAGCTAGGGCTGGCTGGAATGCCGAGGACTAATTTAGCGGGGTTTATTGAGCGAAATCTACTGAAAACAATAGAAAATAATCAGGTCAGAAGTACGAATGCCGAATTCAAATTTGATTGTAATTGGAAAAATAAAAAGCGCCTTTGCGATGCATATGACTAAATAATTATAGACATCTTGAAATTATCAGAGTAAATCATCCGTTAATTCCGCTAAATTGGATATCAACTGCCAACAGCCCACAAGATTAAAATATAAGTTCGATGGAAATCTAAGGCAAATCGAAGATACCAGAACACTAAAGAGCATAATAGGAGTACATCGGGATGCAAAGGTATGACCATTCAAAGATATTTATGTTATCCTGAACATTTTGTGGGTTTTCATATTAGTCCGAACTAGTCCGGTTTGTTCCCTAAATATTGGAATTCCACACGTCAGCATTACTGATGTCGAAACGAATGAAATCCAGTAAAGCAACAGGACCTGAAAATATCATAGCTGAACTCTGGCAAACGGACAACTGGGACCTAACACAATCGGATTATTGAGGAAGGTAGAATATTATACGATTGGCAGGAAACCTTGATCATTCCAATATAGAAAAAGAGAGGTAAAATAGTCAATTACATTCCGACCCGGTTACGCCCATTCCATGAAGATTTTTGAACTCATTTTTTACAATCGTATTCGCGACATCATTCAAATAACCGTGAAACAAGCCGTATTTGGCAAGAACTGTGGAACTGCTGTAGAAACATCGTGAAAAGCATCACCTTTTCTAAATTGCATTTCCAGACCTAGCGAAGGCATTGGGCACTGCACCACAGAAACTCATATTGTATATTCTGTGGCAAAACCTAGTGCCAATGAGCTCGGTTAAATTGTAAAAAGTATATCAAAGACACTTCGTGTCCCTGTTATCAAGGAAGTACACTCTCACCACCCGTTTATTCTCTTTGTTCTCATTCAAGTCCTGAAGCAAAGTATTGGTTCACTGCAAAAACCTTTGCAATTCTTAGTATGCAGAGGAGAACTTCAATAAAATGATTTTCCACTAAATGTTCTCATTTTTCAGTTTAAAGAAAAACCATTTCGTAAAAGTGGATATACTTTGTGGCAACAAAATTTAAACTTTCCTTTCTGTTTTCGTTTCTTTTACACTAAATTAATTTTAATTTTCAAGCTAAGATTTTTAAATAATACTAGTTATAGAATAATTGGAATTTTGAAGAGATAAAGAAGTTGAAAACGTAAATACTGCCACATAGTATTTTAATATGATTTAACTGACAAGAAAAACTATCTGGAGAACGTTTCTAAAATTCCTTGAACCAGTTTACTTTGCTGCAAGAGGACCGTTTCGACCCAAAATCAGAGGTAAAAAGTGTGTGCTGCTAGTCATTGAACACTTCACAAAACAGTCAGTAGTTTTCATCACACCAAGGGGCAGAAGGCTAATCGTCAGTACATGCTTCGACTTATAATATTTATTTATTTAATTCAGTTATACAAAACCAGCCATAGCAACGTTGCAAAGTCTGAAGAGGGCGTATCCATCACAAAAGAAACGTTCTTTACTGTTATAGAGAAACCAGATTTATACTAAGATCGAGATAACTAGAGTGGGGAAGATCCTTTAAAAAAAGTAGAGTGAGTGAACTTCCTTTCAACCGATTCAGTATCTGACAATTGCAAATACGATAAGGGAACTATATAACAGAAATGTGCTCAAAAGCATAGTGGGCAAAGGAATTATAATATTAAGGTTGATCGAGAAATGGATGCCCATGAACTGGTAGGAGGAACATAGGACGACGCCAGACATTTTAGAAGCGACACCTTTCTAAGAAGTGCGATTAGAGCATCTTTGTGATGTGAATCGATAACAAAAAATAATTTTAGATCGCCTGCGTATTGACTGCAGAGGTAATTAAATAAGGATCGAGGGTCATTTTTGAAAAGTAAAAACAGGAAAGGAACAAAGATGGACACCAGGTATTCCAGAAAAGAGAGAAAGAGAGTTGAACCATTACCACTGGAAGAGACAGAACATACACTATTATTTAGGTAGGACTTCAATCAAATGAGAACAATAGATGGGAGGCCCGATCGCAGTTTATTGACTAATAAGTGGTGATCAAAGGAATCGAGCACTTTGAAGAAATAACCGTAAATTGTGATTTTTTCTTTCATTCAGAAACTTTACTTTAAAGTTGGTAAATTCTTACAAATTTGCGACAGCCAACCGCTTCGATTTGTTGTTCCTTCACAAAAAGATGAACCGAATAAAAATAAAGTAGGAATTTATATATCTTTAAAGATTTTTGGAGATAGATAAGAGTAATCTCACCCGTTTTGTGTATATGATATAAGCATCTTTCCACCTAACTAAGATTGTTTTAAAAAATAGAAAAGGGAATAGAAATGTAATGTTTATACAATATTTATTAGAAAAGAAGTTTGGAAGACCATTGGGACCACTAGAGCCATTGATATCAATCCTCGCGATAACAAAGAAGTTAAAGCCAAAGCTGAAAAAAAGATAACGGAGAAACTCGCAAGCTGAGTGAGGAGAATTAGAAAATCAATGAACGTTGAACAGAGTTGAAATTTTGAACCTCCTAAGCGACAGAGATTTTCACGACAAACATGATGTTGAATTATGAGGGCATGTACCATGAACCGTTGATAATTTTTCACTCATATCATAGAGGCTGCAAACACGTCGTCTTTCATATGCAAGTGTATACAAGTCAATGCTCAAAGACAGGAATTATTACCATAATAGGCAATTTTGCCCATTCAATATAAGTATTTTCAAGCACAAATGATTAGGGTTTCGTGAAAGTTGATTGTCATTGGAATTATTCAAATGATCACTTACCATTGTTTTAAATTAAATAGTAATTACAATTTTTCCTGATGCCTTAATAAAGCTAATTCAAGTGGATGAAATATGATTGTGGTAAAGTAAAAAATGTAATAATATTTTAAATGTAGTCCTTTGAAGCAATGTTATAAAAGTAAAATTTATATGTAAAATTTATCACCCTTTTTGTCACTTCTACATAAAAGGTCAGTTATAAATATACACTCCATAAAAGAACGATACAGGTTTCGATCGTTCCAATTAAACTATAATTTAAATAAGGTATAAAGGTATAATTTTATTTGAAATTTCATTATCTTAAACGTAATTGTTTAAAAAATCAATTCTCATTATAACTCCTACTGAAAAACTAATCTTGCTTTCCTACTCAAGCGTGTGTTCATAGCAAAGGGAATTCGGCATTGCTTGCTTCTAGTCACTTTGCGCACAAATATATTTGCTTTGCATCTATTTAACTGGCATTTCTTGCAATAACTGTGTTTAGCGAACTACTCGAAAAATATTCTTAAAAATATACCTAAAACATGCAAGATTGCTGCTACAAATGAAAAAGGAAACCAAACCAAATATGAATTGGAAGAAACTTTTTTGCTGGCAGATCATGCGATTTTATTGAAATTACCTATGTAAAATCTTAGAGGGGTTTGGAGTGAATGTGTAATGGAAATAATACTTTAACTCAAAGCAAAGTCAAAGAAGAGAGTGTGGTAGGACGGGTGGTGCCATAAGAGTTGTAAAGAATGTTTGATATTTCATCAAATAATGAAAATCAAAAATGGGGATTTGGTAAAATAATTTGTGAATTGTGGTGAATTTTTTTCGATTATACACGTGTTCCATAGAAACCTTTAGCATTTTGATTGTGTACAAATTGTTTATTCTACTTAGTTATATACAATAAATGTAAGTTTATGGACACTGCTTTATAATTGATGCTAATTAATATTGTATATTGGCATTAGAGCAGTGACTAGCAATTGTTTTCACATTTCCTGGTTATTTAAAACGTCTGCAGTGTGCATCACAATTTGTTCTTTACATATTACCAGTGTCGACCGAATGTGAGCAGGCTTTGGAAATTAGTGCGTCGAATGTGGTCCGTCTCAATACTGGATATCAGATTTCTTGCTAAATTACCCTTCATGTGATCAAGGCAATACTTGCGATGAGCTTTATATTATCTTGTGAAAAAAGTATTGGCAAGTGTAATATTATTAACACAATAATCTATCAACTTTGAACATTGGTGAAACAATAACTATGTTAAGAAAGCCGACGAATATTTTACTACAAACATTTTCTTGCCCCAAAACCAACTCATAACTATGTCAAATAAATGATAATCATGATTATAAAAAACTCGGGACATAAAATAATCTGAGAATAGGACGCTCTTAACTTACTTGCAAATATGTAGTCATCGCCTAAGTCCATAGAATTTGTCATTTGATTTTGGATTAGTCAGGGTTAAGCCATTTTATAAAATGGTGTTTACAGATAATCATATAATCAAAAAAGAAAAAAAAAAATACAGTAGAGTTTGAAAAGGAAAAGGAAAATGTCATGAGTTTTTAAAACATATATCTATCTGATTGGTAGAAATTTATGTTATTCACTGTTTATTGTCATGGGGTGAATATTTTAGACACCTATAGTTTTCGTCTTAAGCAAGTCGTGTTTTCCAGATATATATAGGAACATATACATATGTATATACGTATGGCAATTATTTCGGATAAGATTTTATCGTAAGTTGCTTTTATATAATTGTACACTCCTTTTAAATATTTTTATTCTCGCATTTAGCAACGGAATAGAGCAAATCATAATTCAATTCAGATTTAGAATAACAAAATAAACTTTCTTCCAAGAACCCATAAAAATTTACGACAACATTGAATAGGTAATATTTTTTTACAAATTACAACAATTATGAATGTACAACCATAAGTGTTAAGTGCAAGAAAATCGGAATGTTTTCTTCCCTGTTTCTTTCAATGTAATTTCTAATTACTCAAGGTTAGGCTTAAGACATAATCTACGTTATAATAAATATATAACAAAGATTTTTTTTATAGTATTAGGTGTAGTTGAGTAATTTTAACAAGTCGGGCAATTGGAAGCTAAACGCTTCAAGTATGAAAGGTTTTGTGTATTGGTTATATAAACATTTTTGACTCGCAATGTTTAATATTTGTGCATTTAATTTGTCAAACCGTTCATTTTAGTATGATACTGACATTCAACGCTTTAGAATGCATCAAATTTGCACAAAAGTGACAAATTAGATATAACTCTGTAATAATAGTGCAATTTCCACCAAACTTGGTAGTATTGTGCTTATAAACTAAGATAAACTTAAAAGGGGTTCCCAGCTAATTCCTAGAAAATATACTTATAATGAATATGACGATATGGACCACCATATTTTCAGATATATAAATTCGGTAATTTCTCAGAACAGATCCTTAAAGTACCGAACCCTTTTCGGATCCCCGTACTCCTCCCCTCTATAACTAATGTCAAAACTACTATCGGTTTCGAAAAGAACTAATCGAGACCTTTCGTTTCATTTGCTACATAGCTATACACAGTGTGTACGGAGATCCCCCCTAAACTCAACGTGGAACTATGTTACTCACTGCATGCAATAGGATTTACAGATCTCACCTTTCTATCAAATATCGTATCAATAGGAGTAACTGATTCAGAGATAATATGTGTGGGAGACAGATGATAAACCGATTTTGAAAAAGTT
This sequence comes from Hermetia illucens, assembly GCF_905115235.1. Classification (NCBI taxonomy): domain Eukaryota; kingdom Metazoa; phylum Arthropoda; class Insecta; order Diptera; family Stratiomyidae; genus Hermetia; species Hermetia illucens. The sequence goes on along the minus strand of NC_051851.1, from coordinate 66,936,762 downwards.
TTGTTCTATAAATCGTAAAAATGGTCATCTCAATTCAACTTGGCTCTTTGCAGGAAAATGTAACATTTTATAAATAAGGAGTGCTAGATGACTGCATAGGAAAAAGAATAGTTACCTAGCATCCAAAACATACTAAAAGACCTTGTAATATACGGTACTTGATTCAAGTTAGAACATTGTATGAGACACTCTATAACCTGGACCTTGTCTCGGTTTAAAGTGGAATATCTACGAGACTTGAAAATTACGAGCAAATATAAGGATGTCCTTTGCCCAGGAAATTTATGGCAAGCATAGTTTGAAGTAAAGCCTGTAGAGTGAACAAGGCCGAGTTTGTCAAAAACTGTCGAGCTACTCACGCAATACACACTATGCTGTTATTTATGGAGAAGCTTTGTGAAAATCGTCGCCCCCTCGATACTGCATTTCTGGACCTAAGGAAGGCGTGTCACACAAACGATCTGATATGAATTGCAGCAACAACTAATTCCAGTGAAAGTCTTGAGCTGGGTCAAACTGCTCCACCACAATCTTAAGAGTAAATTTTCAAGGGTGGCAGATACATCAAAACCGCGTCAAGTCGGTGTTCATCAAGAAAGCGCCCTGGATGCACCCCTCTAAATATTATGATTATTATGGCCACTATCACATGGAACTTCCAAAGCCTACATCGCCCTACATATCCCACTCTCCTCATAATGTGTTTCTAGCGTCACATAACGAAGGTGATCCCGAGCACTTTGTCCAAAAGTGTAATGATCGCCTCATGCAGAAAGGTCGGCAACGAAATCTACGTAAAACACAATTTTTGATGACCCGCCCTAATAAAATAAGGATTATCGCCGTCAGCAGAAATGATCTCCCAAGAACTGAACAATTTAAATAACTCGGATCAATACTATCAGAAACTGGTGAGCTGTATTATGGCGTCCCACATCTAGCGCTCTTGGTGATCAATGCAGTAAAAAACGTTTTATAGCCAAAATTTTCTGCAGTGTCGTCCGCCCTGTTGCCCTCTATGGGCGACTACCAAAGATAATGAACGACGAAACGCGGCAATGGAGACAAAGATATTACCATGAACCAGTGGTGTGGCATGCCATAATCACATTTGAATTGAGGACACCTGCGTTCGATATGGAGCTCCATCCATTGTGAAAAAAATAGGAGGGATGCGACTTCGATGATATGATCCAAAAAGCCCGGTTGCTGAAAAGGAATAATTTAACTAAAAACAGTCTGGAAGGAATATCAATAAGGCTCATTCATATTCGAAAAGCTACTCGAGGAGATTCGAGGCATGCATGAGATAAGGAATATCACGCGTGACGTAAATGATATTTTCAACGCATTAGTGAATTTAGCTGTCCAACGCTGATAAACCTCCATAACAACCATGTTTCTATATATGTTAGCCATATGTCTGTTAGTCACAAGAGGGCAAATGATGGAATAGATCATTCTGGTGCTCCATTATTCCAAGGTGGCAGGCGAGTTGGTTGTACAAATCAGTCGAGGAAGAGTGAAAACTATTGGAACATCTTAGAGGTGAACTGAGGAGCATTGCCAGTAATTGTCAATGATGACGGAATATGACTGACATAGGGGTTAAAAATAACGATAAGGAAAGCATGTTGATCGACATCTTCTGACAAACAATAATGCAAACGTGCCTTGGTCAACATGAAGAGCGATAGCATGGAAAGCAAGCATGCTTGAACCAATTTCTGGATATCAAATATAATCCATTGTATGAAGGAGTGGATAAAAAGAAACTAAGTAACTTAAGTGTATCATTATGGCCTTGAGTAGGGCACACTAATACACTTCAAGGCCCATCTACATATGTAATTCGATTTCGGAAAGAATCATTTGGGAAAGATTATTTTACAATATTTAATTTACAAGAATAGAAAGCAGCCGAGCGTCTTTTTTTTGTGGTCAAAATTTATATTATTTAAAAATAAAACATTAGATTTATTATTTATTAAGGGCAATGATTTTAACATACCCCATGAGGAACTTAGCGGTAGCCATATACAGGAGACGAAACTCGAATGCAAATTAGGCCAAAAGTGCACATTTCGGATTGAGGTCCAATCAAGGTTGCGGTGTGTTTGTACATCTCCTTCATGTATTCTGTGCCGCATTTCTATAGCAACTGGCATCTTTTTGCGTGTGCATGTCCATGTAACCATATAGAAACTCACAAACAGTTAAGTGAAAATTGGCACAGTGATGATTTTGATATTATTTGAATCAGCGCATTCTATGTATCGTTTCGAAGGAAACGAAAGTGGGGCGTTAACTTAATCCCCTATCACCAACACGTGTTCCCGATTTACTGATACAATTATTTATACGATACGAAATGAATGCTTCCCCATGACGGTATCTTTGATTTGACACTCCGCTTGAAAAGAAATTGTTATAAGAGACGCAACCATATGCACTCACATAGTTAGATCGTCACACAACTGAGAAAGGCATTAATTCTACGAGAAGTTCCGCAGAACGCCTCTGCAAACTTGATTCAAAAGCTCCACCCACCGCCATGCCATCCTTTTTATCTCATAAAGAAATTCAAGGTTTATCTGGGCAGATTCACCCCCAGGGTATATTCCTCTTGATGACATTGAACATAATCTTTAGCTTTGGAGACAACAGAGAAGGCTTTTCGTAGTGAAATGAAAAACAGATTTTCCATGAAAATTCAAAATGCAGGGAAACGTAAGTATGACGTGATGAATTAACTTCATCATAGAAATAACGAAACATAAGGTTATAAAATGCTGGGATCTGAGTGGTGTGACCAATTATCTGCTGTTATGGCTCTGTGAAACACAACTGAAAAAAATTTTCAATACCACCAAAAACGGGCAGAATTGTTTTGAATAGATAAACAGGGGATATTTTCACCAATCAAAACCTACTTGAGAGAATTGGAATGGAAAGTTATATTCCACGCGCTATATTTACCCGAAACAGCTCCTTTGTTTGATGCAGCCAAATATATTTTGAGAACCCGTCGCTTCTTATGAAGGCATCCAAATTTTAGTTGGATACATCGATCTTCTTCAATGGTTTGACTTTAGTCAGATAGGAAATTTGTAAATTTCCTAAAAGGTGGGCATGGTTGTACCGGCACGAGTTGTATATTTGTTTAATAAACGTTGGTTGGCCTCGTGAAAAAAGGCGAACATTTCCTCCCATACCCAAGATAATAACAGCCAGATAATAATAGAATTAGTGAAAGTTGGATAATTTGTTGTTGGATTTAGTTTAAAAGTGGGTAGATATTTGTACATATATACATGCGGTGGTAAATAGAGTGGGAGTGAATATTTACATAATAAAGATACTTTTGAAGAAATCCCGATTAACTTGCACTTTTATATTTTTTACTAGAAATACATTTATAGAAAATCTATCTTACTTCCCCCATATTTATATTTCACACAGATATACGTAAGTACACGTGAAAGTACGATGTTAGTCATAAAAACGTTCTAGAAAATTTCATTGTGTATTTTTCATTGAAATGAAGAGAAACTAAAACTATCCACGGAGTACATACATATATGACACATATCAACACATTGAAAGTAAAATGAGAAGAAATTATTTAAAAAGGAATCTGTATAGTCAATTATTTCCCGGGCAAACTTTTCAAAGTGATATGTGTGTTAGTTCTTATAGCGTTTATCGTCTGTAAAATCATTGACCATATTTGAATAATTGACAGTACAGAACTTTGATCCTTTCTGGGAATAAAACAAGAACATCGAAAATATCGTCACTAGGGAAACACCTACAAATTAAGGATAAATAAATAAATTTTGGAATAATTCTTTTGATTCTTATTAAATACTGCAGTGACGATATCAACACTCCATATTTTACACTAATATATACTTGGCAAACGTGTTAGTGACAGTGTGTTAGTAAATTCATGTTGATCACCACCAATTTTTGTGAACATAAAAGTTTTTCATCATTTTTATCAACACATATAAATTACACATAGATGTCTGTTTTCATATTTCTAATTACAATTTCATATTGTCTTTACTAAACAGAAACAATAAATATAAATATAATAAATAGAAGATACGTACTTGCACGTCCTACCAATTGAACGGCACGGACGCCTTTCCTGAACGTTGCCACTGTGGTCAGACAAAAACATATTTAGGGTTGTAAGAGGTTCAACAGATAAACCAAATTTTCTAAAATAAATACTACAAACTAAAAATGCTTTCAACAAAAGTAAACTAGTAAAACCAGAAAACCAATGTCAAAAACTATGTCAAAAAAATCACATAATTACAAATTATGTAGTCGTTAGTCACTAGCATTAAACGGTACAGAGGGAAGTTATTCCTAAATATGTATTTAATCGTGGGAGGCCTAAAAGCTTAAGGTTTTCGTCCTGCACAAACGATCGGCTTTTCGCTCACAATTCTCCATGGAGTGAAGCAAACTTTAAACTTCCAGGTCCCAACGCAGAATTTCCCGAATCATGTTCTATGGTTAGCTTCTGTTTTTAATACAGCTTCAAGTACTCGTACGTTACACTAGCTGTTATTCGACCCATACAAACATTTATACTGCCTTCCTTACATTGTATTTGCGGTTTATCTAGCTTTGGCTTGATGATATTTTACTTTCTGTGTTCAAGAATTTATTGCTGATATATTTTATTGATACTGTATACCCTGGGTTAAAAACTCTAGACACTTACACTATTAGCAAAATCGCCTACAGAATCAACTGTTCATTACAGGAAAAGCTACTTAGTATTTTATGTTAGTAGAAAAATGGAAAGAGGAAAATAGTGAGGAAATGAAAAGTAGATAATGTTAACGTGTTACAGCAAAATGAGGTATGTAGATTCGTAATTGAAGTTCCAAAATTTATCAAGAATAAAGTTACAGCACAGAAAATAATGGAAAGTGTGTTCCAGCCATTTTACCATTGACCCTCTCCCGGATCGGTCTCGAGAGTTAGCTTCATTGAGGTTCTTCAGTAACCCCAGTCAAACATCCGCTAAGCGAAAATAGCTGGAACTGAAAAGCAGCATGTAGAAGAGTGGATAGCAGAGGCTTTTAAATCATCCGTATGTTCTTGCAAAACGGCGTTTTAATATTTCATTGGCCCTTAAGCATATAGAAATTTGTATCATAAAAGCATTAAAATCCTATTTGACATCAAGAACAAAAGTTGCAACGCATTTATGAGGCGAATTTAGTCTTAAACGTAATTTAAGCAATAAAAACTAGATATGACGGTGAACAACAATTCATACTGGAAGTTTCCACAGCCTAGCATGAACGCATCTTCATAATTTTAACTGAATAAAGTTGGTGTTGGTTTCTAGCAAACAGTGGAATTGGTGACTTAAAAATGAATCGTACAAAATGGTAAATAGTCTGTCCAAAATCAAGAGCAATAAAAATATAACTCCAGCGGCACGAATTTTCGTACAATACCAAAAGCCTTTGTACCGTACTGTTCGCAAATATACTTTCAGGGAAGATATTCTAGCGCACCAGCGAATATTACAATAAATTCGAGAAACCCAAAAACGCCTTCTCGAATTTAATCTTTCGGAGTGTTTTTGAACTGAAATTCTTGCCAGCCGCAATTTCCGTTAGCATCAATCATAATTAATTGATAATAACTCATCAAATCATCGTTAGCGAAAATATAGGTAACATACTTTGCAAACTATAGAATATTTCAAACAAATTTCTATGAGATCAGTTCGTCTCACGTTTCTTTTCTTTGAGAAAACAAGGGAAATGTTTCAAGAATCGTTCAAATTGTTTGCTGTGAATATTGTTGGATTATTTTAACATATTTTGTTTATTTTTTTAAGTTATCATACAACTTTTAATATTAGGTGTGAAATTCGTACCATCGATGTATGCGTGACAGGCAGTACTAAGACCGTGTTTATTTACCATCCCTGTCTGCATCATAATCATGCCCACATCTGAAAGTCGCAAATAGATACATTAGAAATTTTGATATGCTAATACTGTACTGAATTGATGCTAGAAATTTCATTAGTAAGTTTTCCATATCAATACATCTACACCCAATCTCAGAGAAATACGTTCCAACAACTATTGTAAGTTCAAACTGAATTGCCAAGGATGTTAATGTCATCGCGTACGCTTACTGTCCTGTGGGAGTGTCTTGATGTTTACGCCCAACATATTTCCTTCACCGGTATGAAAAGTTAGAACGTGGGGATTAAGACAACATACGAGTATTACACAAATGACGTTCAGTTATACATACATAGTGTAGGTTGAGTACAAAGGAAGAGATCAGTACATACACTGAAAATCAACACAACATTCTTTTAAACAATACCAAAATGCATACAACATGATAAATTTAGTTATTAAATCAACTAAAACCAAAATCAAAAGTAAACAGTTTTTCTAGATATTCCGTAAATGCTATAAAATTACTATTAATGCAAATTCAACCAGGCTTGTATTCTTCAATCACTTTGTCGAAATTACATGTGGAAGTCGAGACGGGAAGCAGGCAGTCAACATCTTCGAAAATGGAGTCCCCGGGGAAAATCTTAGACCAAGAAGAAGTGGCAGACAGAAGAATTCCCAGGCGGTTACTGAAAAGCCAAGCGGACGGCGAAAGACCATCTAAAAAACCTCGCGACAGCTTCGGGACTCAGAACGCAATGCTTTATTATTTTTTAGTTGATCATTTCAGGTCGAACTTGGAGAAATGTTCAAAACATAATAATATACCATTATCATTGTTTGAGTAGCAAGGGAGTATCTTGAGACTGAGATATCACATAGCGGCATCATCATGATTTTTTTCGGATCGGTAAAATTTGAGAATGGCTCCTTAATATAAGCGACTTCTTTCTAACCCACCCCTCTTCCACTATGAAGCTGATATCAATTGAAGCCTTTCATACACCCCTTAAGTTCAATTTCAAACGATAACATGAAGCCATGTGGATCACAAGTCCAAACTTTCCCAACAATTTTGCTTAAGTAAGCGCATCTGTTTTTAAAAAAAATATGCGGAATGGATAAACCGATGGTAGCCTATATTGATCCTGAAGTCAGGTAAACCAATAGGAGAGGCCCCATCCTATGTACTTATATATCTTCTGAATGCTGTAGAGAAGTACTTGACTAAAGTGGCTTTTGATCTAGCCAAGAAAACCTTTCACGGTGAGAAACGCGCACTCGTGTTTTGTAACGTCAAGAATACGTTGCTGGATATAACTCGACCACTTTTCGACAAACAAAGTTACTCTCCGATTCAGAGTAGAAGTGTAATATGAAGCCAAGTGTCCTTGCTATACGGAATAATATACGACCCCGTCTTTCGCCTCTCCCGTCCCTAAATAAGCCGTTGTCGCTGGATTCAAAGATAATGTCGACGATGTGGACATTAATGCTAGCAAAGCTATCTGGACATTAAAGACTTGGCTTGAAGATTTAGGTTAGAACTTGCCGAAGATAAAACTGAGGTAGCATTTATATCAAAGCGACGGTAACAGGAGACTGGTCGATGAACATGTTATTAACTATCAGCCATTACTAAAACATCTCGGAGTTATCTTCCACTCGAAGCTCGAAAGCACATACCATCATCATTATCATCAATAGCACAAAATCCGACCTCCGGTCTAAGCCCGCCTTACTAAAGTACTCCAAACCTATTGGTTTTGTGCCGAGGTATACCAATTCTGAGGTCTTCCATGTCTTCTTTTTCTACCATAGTTATTGCCCTTCCAGACATTTCGGGCTAGATCGTTCTCACCCATATGTTATTAAGTGATCCACAAACCGCAACCCATACAACCCGGCGATCGTGGTATCGCTCATAAATTTATTCGTTATGAAACTATATCGACTAAGGACTATAGGCGGCCCGTAGGCGGTCGTAGTGGGCTTCGAGCTCCACATCCACTTCGAACTTGATGTGGCTACCGGACAATATCGTATGAAACAATAGGTGTACTTGCAGAGATGATTCCGGTAGCTATTTTAGCTGAAGAGGCGAGCCGAAAAACTAAGCGTCATTAGTTAGGTGCCAACCATAGGACCAGATAAAAACAAGTCGGAATACCGGAAGCTCGCGCTTCGGGTATAAAGGTTTTGTGTTCATCTTATGTAAGAAATTTCAACGCACATTTTTCTATCCGTATATAGCTACAAACCCAACATATTGCTTCATATTTTTCCAAACTACGAGACATACGTACATATTACAGCCATAGATATTACGCTCACCCTAAACAAACAAACTGCCTATTTCCGAATACCGTACACATATATGCACGTATATAAATTGATCGTACCCATATTTCCGATTTACTTCTTATATCTATCTGAATAGGCACTACCCACAAAGTTCATTAGCACGCATATACTATATACCTACATACACACATGTCTGGCTGACAAATAACTAAAAAACTAAAACAAAATAATTCTTTGGGACCCCATTCATAAGAACTCATTTGGTTGTGGTATTGACGAATTGATATGTGATGATGACGTCATGCAGTCATGCATGAAGAGTGCCCGAAAATCACAAAAAATGGTAAAGTTTTACCCCCTATAACTTTGTCAATAATGGTTGGATTTTCTTCAAACTTGACTAGCTTGTGCACTATGTTCTTTATTATACGCACGCCAAATTTTGTACTTCTGGGATGAATATAAGGCGGGTTGCCGGGTAAATTTCCAAAATGTGGAAATATACTATTATTAACTTTATTTGTGCAGATATCGGAACCGGATATATTTTGAGGCCTAGATTTCGTAGAGATGCACTATTGAGATTTTTTTCAGATTTTTCGGTTGGATAGGTTCTGAGAACGAGACCTGTTACACTTTTCGGGGGTCATATTTTGAGCCCTCACTCCCCTATGTTTCACCAAGTATCAAATATTGAACCATATGGCCACATTTTATGAAAAAAATTTTGCATCCTCCTTTCACATGTATGGGGAGCCCCCCCTTAAACTTAACACAAAATGGCGTCAGTTGCTGCATGTAAAGGGAACGGCAGATTACATACTCCTACTAATTTTCGTGACAATCGGTTCAGCCGTTTCCGAATAAATCGGGTGTGACAGACAGACAGACAGACAGACAGACAGACGGACAGACAGACATCGAATCGATTCTAATAAGGTTTTGTTTCACACAAAACCTTAAAAAGACGTTGAACTCGCAAGTTTATCCCAAATATACGTATGAGGCATAACTGAAACATCGGCGAGATGAGCTATGACTTGAATTAATCTAAACGGACACGGTAGGTGTAGGAAATGCCCTTCACATCCGATTTGGATGAATCACCTGATTGTCATACATGTGAAGGTTCTACACGTGCCGCCAAAATTTGAAGAATCACGAACCTAAACTAGGGTTCCGCCGTCAAGTGCCAGCAATTATTACAAGTAGCATGATCAGATAACGACTCGATGAAGTGAACAGCTCAATGAAGTAATAAAAGAAAGATAGTCCCGCAAGAAAATTATTTGATAAATATAATAGGTTTTAGGTTGTAGGAGTCCGATATGTGCTTCCTCGACTCCTGATGAGTATCCATAATGGATTTATACCGCCTTCAAAAAATTAACCGGTAGGAAAACGGGCAGATAAGCAGACGAACAGACAGATAGACATTGAGCCAATTTTAATAATGTTTTGCTTTTCACAAAATCTTAACAACGAAGGCAAAGGCTTTGGAAGACGGAGACAAACTGGAAATATGTCCGTCTAACCCCTAACGCATAGTTACTGCATATTTTTTAGGGACAAGTGGAACTGGTCAGTTACTGGATCGAAGCAAAAGCTCCAGTGTAACTCTCCTTGCATCTTAAAAGATTCTAACAGAACCTCCAAACTCGATTACATATCCCGAGCACTGAGTGGCAAAAGGGGGAGGGCTTGTTTTATGTAAATGAATTGAAAACACCTCGTTTTCAGTTTCGTTTAAAAACTTTACCCTTTTGGCCGTATTGATATCTTTCTGGCTAAATTCATACTGTTCCCTCAGCAACGATGAACTGCTTGCTTCCAGTAAAACAGCGACAGTGATGTACCAGCCACAGTGACTGAATGTTAAAACCAACCCAGTGGAGAGTTCTGAATATAAGAAGGGAAAGTATTATACTTGGTTTCCGGCGTGTGAACTACTATCGTACAAACAGGTGTAGCGAGTAGTCATATTAAACATATGCACCGGAGCCGTCGACATTGTAGGTTTCCGGGAAAGTAAATACAGAAACGTCAGGGCGTCCAGATATTGTGGTAGAAACTAAAGCTGAGAATCCTCAGCAAGAAAATAAAGCAAAAACGGTCATTCGAAAATGCAAGCTGATCGGGGCCATACAGCCAAGTAGGAGACGTTTGCAGGCACTGATAGACAAAGCAAGATCTATCTGATACTTTCGACACCTCGCAGTTGGCCGGTGTAGCATGCGAGGATTTTCTTTTCTCTTGTCTCACCAGAATATGACGCTCCTACAAGCTTCGGTGCTCGTATCTGGCTGACGAAGGTCAGGGTTAATAAAGCAAACTCGTCTAGTCTCTGCACCTAATAAACTCTGCGCTTCCTACAGACGATTGAATGGTTTTCAGAAAAAAAAAACAGTTTTCCAACTCCTTATAGATAGAGCATAGCATCGAAATAAAAAGTTTTATATTAGAAACACAAAAACTAAAGTTTTCCCGCCCTCGAATCCGTGGCATTGCACTTAAGACGCCCAATTATATGAAGACAAAGATTTAATTAACTACAGCAAACGTGTAGCGCCTCGGCTAAGTTGCTACTTCTTAAAGAAAAATGTTGACCCTCCACTAATATAAGAGCTCTGCACTGAAAAATTTATTCTATAATCCAAAGATACCAATCGAGATAGGCCCAGTGGTGATACCCCTGCAGGGTGGAACTTATATGTTTCTCTACGTTCTCAGGTAGATCCGAGTGATTTCAGCGAGTTAGATTGAGATCAGTGGGAGCAAAGTCGTCTTTGCCTTCTCCGCTTACATGGCTCACAATCGATTTCTCAATTACAATGTCAATGATGAATACACACTTTGGAAATACTTGGAGCTGCTTAACGGGCCAAGTTCTCTTCGTTTTTATTTAGCTATCCGTAAATTACAATGACTAGAAAGAGGTCCTTCATATCACCTGGCTAGCAATAAATCAATTAGTAAGGTACAGATCTTAAGAGGAACATATAAGAGCTGAATGCTCATCAATTCAAACCTGATGATGAATAAATTCAGTTGCAGACTAGACTTCCGTTGCCAGTAAGCCTATATACTTTACGTATATAAATATCTCGGGAATAACTCGTTCCCTACTTGAGTATCTCCTTTTCCTACTGGAGGAAATTTGATCAAGCGAATAGGACCAAACTGTCAAGAATCCCTCATATAGTATCATTATACTATTATAGATAGATAAGCCAGACTTTGCGTCTGGCTGATACTTCCAATTGGGCAATGGAAGTTTCCTTCAGAGTCTCATGACAGGAGGGGCAGAAGGTTGTGTAGGTACTTAAAGCTGATAGGCTTTCAGACGAAGCATCCTCCTTCTATATTATGTGAGGAATGAAACGAATTCGGCTAGATGGAATCAACTCAGCAAGTCGCTAGCGACGACCGATAGTCACAGTTACCTTGTCGCTTGTCGCCTTTGTCGATAGCTACCTAAAAAAACGACTGTAGTACGATACTAACTGACTTTGACCATCTTGAGAATGTTCGGTTGCATTCATGTGAAAACAAAATTGTGGCGCAGAAAATGAAAACAACACCTCCAGTTAACCCGTAGCTTCTACTCCGATAAAAATATTTATTTTATATATACTGAATGTAGGCAGGGTCGAACTGAAACAATAAGTTAGGCATTATCATTGTGACAGGAAACTGGAAGAGTTTTCTGGATTCCTTATGTAAAATTTACATTCGCCTAATCAAACATATAATTTAATGCCATTTTCGGTTTGTCACTTTCTTCGTATGAAGTGATGTTATTGATTTTCGTCTATTGTAAATAGGCTTTTGAAATATTGTAATTTTGTTAACAAGAGCAGAAATTCCACAAACATCAAATGAAATTTTCCAACTTTATTTGAACAGCTTTTTTTTACTTTCCTGCACTCATAATTTAACTCATAATCTTGCTCGTTTTCAATCAGATCACACTTTAATGGAAAATTGTATTTATTGCAAATATACATGGATAATGCTCCCTTGAGTACTGAAATCAACATAATGCGTGGAAGACTTTATAATCCAATTTCATTGACAGAAGTATCTGCATGAGGACTCAGATGCGAGAAGTTTTACCCCTTGGATAACTCGTTGGACAGATGGAATACATGAAAAGTACGAGTAATCTTAAAGGTATATTGGGGATAAAATATGGGGAAGTGATTGGTCAAGATATTATTGGAAATAGCGAAAGCACACATCTAAATCTACTCTAAGATTTCCAGGTTGAAGGTGCAATCATTGGTGAAATACAATAGTTGTACTCTGTCAACTTCATCGAACTTTTTCATGTAAATCCAACATCTGTAGATATACATATAGCTGAATGGATAGGCAATCATACCATAAAGAAAAATATATACTAAAGGGTATCTGGTATCTTTTAATAATTTGTTAAAAACTTTTTCTTAGAATTATTATGGTACGACATGGTTTTCTCACAAGAAAGTATATACATATATTGAAATATACGAAGAACTTCTTTTTTATTTATTGTTTCCCAGCCGCAATGGTAGGGTTCTTCAAAAAGTCAGATCGTTGACACAATACCTCATTAACTTAGAAGAAAGTAGTCGCTAAAAACCAATTGCGAAATTTCAACTTTTCTTCTTCTAATTCTATAATTGTATATCTGTATAACAATCACTCAAAATTTAAACAGAATCAGTTGGATAACATTGTCATAATCATGCCAACTAGTTGAAAAGAGATATTCTCAAGAAAAACGTATCAGAGAAATGGATTTATAAGTTCTCAATATCCACGCTCTTAAAATAATCGTAACATATACATTTACCGAGTTGAAGAAAAGATACCAGATGGCCCCATAAATTGTACATATGGTAGATAAATCAATCGTACTCAATCAAGAGGGAAGGAATTTATGGAAGAAACACAGTATACAGCTACTTTGAGGTCTAGTTTTCCTATATTGCTTTCAAGCGTATCTCAAAAAATAGGTGGCCATGAGGAAGTGATGTATGCATAATCCTTATTTTTGTTTTAAATGTCTAGAAAAACTGTTTACTTAAAAAAATTCGCATTATAAAGTCATAGCAAACATAATTTTCAATCACACACATAAGAAACTATTTCACAAAATTCAGTTTTCAATTGTTATCAATTACCAAAATACAAAACCCAAACAAAATATCGCAGTTGGTTTGTTAATTTCTTATTTGCAAAACCAAACACCCAGGGTATCAGCTAGTCGAGCATTTCGATATTATTTTTACAATGGTGTCACAGGAGAAAAGTCAGATTCTTAAACTTGAAATGGGGAACAGTCACAGAAATGATAAATATAACCTTAACTTCACCCAAAGTTATGCCAACAACTTGTATTTCACTTTTCTATCTATACACGTGTTTGTATCGAAAGTGTTACTATCGTCAACCCTTTATTTACGCAGGTTGTAGTTTTTCATTGATTTTCAACAATTTCTTAACATTCCTCACTAAGAGCACTGCACTATTGTGATTAGTTACAAAACACTCCAAACTTTAAAAACTAAATGTTCATGAATTTTTTTTTAATTTAAATTTTGGTTTCAATATAGTTTTTTCAATTTTTAATGAAAATTGTATAATTTTTGCTTGTTTGTGTAAATCTACAGTTATAATGTTTGGTATTTTTCTTATTTTGCAATCGGGTATGACGAGTAGAGAACACGTTGATTTTTGATGATGGAAATGATCAAGAGGCGTAATTTAACGAATGACATAAAAAGGATGAAATTTCGGAACCAAAAAATTGGTAAGGTTATATACAACTTTGATGAATTTTTTGATATTATGGAATTTGGTAACTCTTAATCAGATTCATAGTATTCATTTACCTAAACTTTATTAGTACCATTTCATTTCAAAAAATTCATCATAAAGGCTTAGTTGTGCATACACATGAAGCATATGCATATCCGCAGAGAAAGAAGAGCCCATCAAAACAAATAAAATAAAAGTCAATAAACGGCAATGCTATAGAGGGAAAATAATCATGACATTGTATATATTTGAAAAGAACACTGTTTACAAATTATTGAAAATGTGATCAAATGTTAAAATTCCATGTTAAAAATCCATTATTGCTCTCGCTCAAAAAACTAAATAATTGGAATAAATTCAATCGCAGTCACAATCCATTAATCAAACAAGGGTATAGGGTTAAATACAAATTCGTATAGATTCATAAAGGGATTTATATCCGAATTATAATCAAATTGCATTCTCGAAAAAGGAAATCAACTCAGCTAATGGTTAAAAAGAGATTGTGTTCGGAAAATCAATAACAAAGGAGTCAAACCTAAGCTTATTACACTTCTCTTCAAGGCAACAAACCAAAAAAGTGATTAGTTTTTCAACTTTAAATTATCACTTTAATAAATATATATGGTTTTTGAGGTATTTACAAACAAACCAAGCAAAATGTCAATTCGGGAAAATATTGTTAACGGTGTATATATATATATTTTACGAGGTTATTTTTTTCGAAAACGGAATAGGTTAATATAAACAAGGGGTGAGGGGTGTTAGAGATTCAATTTGGCTGGTATTTTTGTTACCTAAGTCACCAAATTTGTTCCTTGGTTGTGCAGTCACTGTGTACATACAGAAATTTAATTAAAACAATAAATTTATCGTATTTATATGATATTTGTAAAAAAATTTCTAAACTTATCAATTATTGTCTACAAATTTCTCGTCGAAGTGAATATTTGTGAGCTGATATTAAAAACGCCATTCTGCTGTAAATTTGCTAACATGTTTTTGCTATTCAAATGATTGTAACAAATTTCCGCTGTTTTCGATTCCTTCAGTTACCTACTCCTATGAATTTGACACACGATTTCATTGTAATCTGATTCCTGTTATTCAACGACAAACTTCCTCTATTTAAGAATATACCTTCAATACGAACATTAAATAATTCCTTATTTTGAAAATGTGATTTCAATAAATCTATTGGAAATTTTCACAATTATTTTTCATTTATTTTATCTTATATAAATTGTATTAAATTTAGATAAAATTGAATTGGAAATTATAATAAAAATTCTACAGAAAAACTTAAAATGAATAAATGTCTAAGAAAATACTTACAATTTTTACATTTACACTTTTTTATGAGTGTTTCATCTTTGATATCCTCATGACAAGCCTTACAATAGAACCAAGCTCTGGAATAATACATTATGATATTAAAAATCGGTAGAATGGTACATTATTCTAGAAAAGATAAATATAATAAAGCTTTTCTACCAATAACTCAACATTAGTTTATTGTGCCGGGGTAAAGGAATCAAATGGTTCAGATTATCGAGTTTACGATAGTATCGTCCGTATGGTTAATATGTGGTCATCCAACATTTCCAACCGGACCTATTTGGTTAAATTTTTAAACCGCTTAAAAGATCCAGTAATTAGTCGTGCTAAAAATATTCTTAAATAAATTCACCGGATCTAAATTACGAGGGACGAGCAACTACAGTCTGCTCTAGGCGTTCCGGACAGTAGTCAGTATTCGTTAGGAAAGATTCGAATTTGTAAATGCTTTAATGGAAACGTTATCCGCAACAATCTGTGGTTATCGAATCATGGCACGAGTTAGTATTCGGAATGTGCCTGCACTCTTCGATAAAAGCATCGCTGCGAGATAGAAAGTGAAAGTATTGGTCATTCGACTTCGCTAGCGTGTTGCATCTGCTGCTCTTGGCAGAGTTGAAGAGCTACCGCCTGCTGATCATTAGGGAGATATACTAAGTGACCCCCTGAGAATATTGGTTGTCAAAGATTCTCCTTTTTCGGGTGTTCAGGTCATCGGCCACGAATGGATTGAAGACTGTACTGATCGTTGTGGGCGATGGCACTGTAGTCCGTGACAAAGGGAATTCACTATTGCCCTGGTCAGGGAATCAGAAACTGCCGAAGATAACAATGATTCTAAAACTGTGTATCGCATCGGGAAACAACTTGCATGCATTTCGATGCTCCTTTTGCATGATAGCCAACAGCTGAGTAACTTCAAGGAACACTTCACTACAGTTTCTAACTGTATCACATCAGGCCAAGTTCTTCCACCGCCGTAACATGCGGACTATTCCTCCAAGCAGAAGAAGAAATAATCTTACCCACCAATGTACTTAGGATGAGTAAAACCACTGGGCTTGATGGTCTCCCCGCAGAGTAATTTATCGCTGCTCCGGCAGTTCCTGCATATCTGCTGCTTCTAATCTTACTGAAATCCTAGGAATCCGAAACCTCTCCTAGAGAACGGAAGAAGGGGATGATCGCTTGGATTCCAAGAAAGGTCGGCCTTGAGTGTTGCACAGTTGGAGGGGTATCTGCGCGCACCCTGCCGCCGCAATGATAATAGCTGAAATAATCCTGGAGCGCATCAAGTTGTATTGTTCCACTATAACGTGTCCCAAATTATTGGCATTTAACGACAATGTCGACAATTGTGTTAAACAATTTAATTTAAATAAGATAGATTTCCATTTTTATCACGTCTAATAGTCTCCAATTTCCAAATCGATTCAAGATTTCAAGAATTATAAGAATAGAGAATTATAAGAAGAAGAATAAGAAAGAAAGGTAATATGCCTCGTCAAAAATTCATAAACAAGGCTTCTACCTTATACCGTTGCCTCTAAATTTTGTCCTATGGAGCTAGATCTTTGCATTTCTTTTGCTCTATGATAAAATGAACATTATGTAATGACTAATATGATTTGTCGGGGATCTTAAGTGGCCGGAGTCAAATTAAAAAGAAAAGCTATTCACTGCTGAAGTTCCAACCGCAAATGAAGTGTTTTGTGGACAAACGCTTACACCCCTCTTTGTAAGTGAGGTCCGGGAATGTGGAGCACGGATCTTTTGAACAGTTCAGTCCCCCACATGTCATTGTACACAACTCCACGTGTTATTAATTCGATACGTAAATCCACACCGAAACCTGAAAAATCATAAAAAACATCGGTACCCCTAACGAACCCTTCTGAAATGAAAACGGCTCGTCATCGTGCGTAGAACCTAAGGTAATGAATCTTTCGTCAGTTCGCCACAGGATAAAGCAAACCAAATGATACGGATGCTGCGAACACTACAATTGTTGAACTTTTATTTTGTTCCATAAAAATAAGCTCACCCGAAATTAAGCTGCGCAAAGCATTACCTTTGTAGGTACTGTGATATTATACAATTTTTTGAAACGGCTGATATTAGAAAGTAATATAACAGGCATCACGTTTCATTACCCTACCGGCGCATGTGATGTCATACCATCAAGATCATATATTCACTTTCGGCAGCCGATACTACTAAATATTATTTGTTGCTAGAATATTTTGACCTGTATTTATTATCAGTCCAAAGTAAATCCAAAGCCAGCTCGAACATAGAATAAGACAAACTCAAAGCCAGCCCGATATTCGTCGTCGGCATCGATAACTAGCGCCGCCACTTGTACTACGAAGAGCAGTAATGTTAGGCGATGTTTTAAATTGTGATATCATATTACAACATCACTTTTGTAATGCAGTAATGTAAGGCAATGCGGTGATTTTTGGTAATGTGATGATGGGTACTGCGGTGATGTTAGGTAATGCGGTGATGTTGTAATACTTGGTAATGTTTGGGTGCGCTCGGCAATGAGAATTATATATACTTTATTATACTTTAAAGTGATATCACTTTTGTAATATTAAATAAATCACCTACCTATCCCTGAACCCTAATATACACCCTCCATATATCATGTGGGTCTATCGTTTTGGATGCATTTATCTTCACCACAGGAACGTCACTCAACGAGTGGCTCGTTTGTTTTAGGGTTCCATACAAGTTGTCAGACATTGAACCCCAAACCGATATCCCCCCAACAACCCCCTGCAACGGTTGCCTGTCTTTTCTCTCCTGCCAATTTACTAGCTTTTTTTTGTGACACATGTTGTTGCTTATGATCGAAACCTTATTAATCATCGAATCCACGAAACAAGGTAGAAGCAAACTCTTTCACAATACGAGTATATCAAAACAAGAACTTAAAATATCTAGAGCAATGTAGTACTGAATGACTCCAGACTTACCTTTTGACTTCATCAGCACTTTGTGCTATAAAAAAACCTTGAGTATTCGCTTGAATTTTAGCACCACGAGGGTTGATGGAAATTTTACTGTCAACGCCATCCTCCGATCCCTTGATTTCGATTGCCAGGAGCAGTAATTTGAGTTTTGTAAAACACAGTCTATTGGAAAGTGGATAAATATTATCAGAAACAGTTCCATGGTTCAATTCAAGGATATTATTATCATGTTAACTCAAAAATGATTTTGGCTTTCATAATCAAATTGATGTTTTATTTGTATTTCAATTGGATTATGAATATGTATCATGTTCGAACAAAATGTCGGAATACAACATTAAAAGCAACACTGTGTTAATAGATACGGAGTTTATGCTTTAGTTGCGATACACAAATGATATGGGAATGTGGTTAATGGAAACAGGATCAGGAAGTTATTTGTGTGGTTGTGTAACAGGTTGTTTCTGTGCAACTCACGAACAGACAACTACGGAAAAATTCAAAACAGAAAAATCGGAAGGGCAAACTTCAGCAAACATGCACAACTTTGTTTACACACATCATAAGATAGTTCATACGAGGCACATCAAAAGACGACAAATGTACACGAAAGATTGCTTCGAACTAAATCTCTGCATAATTGACAATATAACGACAAAGTCAAAATTTAAAATTCAAACCGTAATTAATTTAAAAATAAAACAAATTAAGTCCCAATTGTAACTTGAAATTATCATGTAATGAAAAAATAGATTCAACATGGATAAATAAACGTTATCAGACAGTACGGAAAGGAAAGCAAATCCATAATAATGTAAAAAGGTAATGTAAAGCAGTATCGTCTAACCTACACATATTTTCTAAATGTCTATTGGAGCGTTTATAGCTTACGACTTATTCCGCAAAAACTGATATTTCCATACTGAAAATGGTTCTATTCAGTGAATTAAATTTTCTCCTTTTACAAAAATATTATATTGTTTTTATTTACATTTGCTACATTTACGTGCTTAATCCAAAACCATAATTTTCTGTATATACTGACGTGCGAGCGTCTTGTCTGCAATTCTAATGGCAAATTTCATATTTTCGCGAATATTCCTTGTGAAATAAAATATCAGCCATAATGCAGAAATCAATTCTGTGCGCATTCATTCGTTGCAAATAAGAACATTTGGAATTGATTCTTGAAATTTTAAAGTGAACGCATTTTCAAGCTGTTTTTCACGTGTCCCCTTAAGGTTATATGCTGTGGCCCGCAATTAGCTCTTCGGTATGTTGCAGTGTCTCTAAGCGCATCAGAGTACTTGGAAGGACATATAATTGCAGTTTTCTGAGGAAAGATCAATAAGTACCCGTGATCGAATGGGAATGGCGCTGCTCTGAAAATTTGGCATAACCATCGCTTAATAAATTCTTTTAAAAAAACGAGTTTTGAGGTATTCAAAAATGGACTTTAATTTGATAATCTTCCGTATTGTGAGTAACACCTGAAACCGAACAATATAGAATGAGCATAGAGTTTGGCAGATTGTATTCAGTAATAGCAAATGTATTATAAGGTTAACTGTCAAAACCTGCTGGAGCAAAATTCACGTAGCCAATTCCGAGCTCAATAATTCTTGGAAATATATGTTGTCCACAAAAGGACAACAAAACGAAAATAAAAACAGTTCCAAAATTACATTTTTTAACTTTTTCTATGAATGCTCTTTTCCTCTTGGTTCTATGGCGCTACAGTCCGATGTGGATCGTTGCTCTTCGGAAGTCTTTCTTTATATTCTTCTCCTCCGATTTCGGGAACCGAGCAGCGTGTAACTTGCGTTGTTCTATTTAGGGGTTTTCCAGGTAGTCGTTTACTTCCCAACTTCACTCTGAGTAAGCGCCTAGGAATTCTTCTATCGTTCATACACTCTACATCTCCTGCCCACAGGAATTTTTGTATCTTAATATGAAAGGCGGCTTTTGGTTCATCGTATAGTAGATACAACTCACTATTGTATTTCATTGGCCATTCGCCGTCCACCCTCACTGGGCCTAAAATTCCCCTGGAAACTCCTCGAACTTGAGCACTACACTGACTCATTGTCATTCTGAGGAGTCTAGTCAGTACCACTGGAACTTCAAATTCGATCATATTTTGTACAGCACCGAGCGATGGACATCAATGTTATCTTCCCAATACTTCTGCAGTATCTGCTTCACTTAGAATATCTGATCAATCGTTGACTTTCTACGTTCACATCTTCCCTGGTATTCGCCAACAATATTTTTTGAGAAGGATTCGGTCCTTGTTTAGATTATGTTTGACAACACTTTGTAACATTTACACAACAACGATATCTTCTTGTACTTTTTATCGTTTTTATAACGAGGGCAAATAATACTTTTGAGTCAATTTTACAGCATAGTTTCCCCACACCAAATAATGAAGCCTGGTCAATATCCCCACACTTATTATCTATCTTTAGTAGCTCCACAGGTATTCTATTCACACCCGGTGCTCTGCTGTTTCTCACCCTTGACTTTTTCCTGTACGGTGGGCAGGTGATTGTACGACTTCTACTTTTTCAATGTGTTAAGATTGGGTTGCGGCATGAAGTAGCTCTCCGAAACGTTGTACACATTGATTTTCTATTCGATCCTGCGGAGTATTGTTCGGGGCTGAAATGCTGTTGTGTGTATGTGCTCCTTTTGTACCATGCATTGAAATCGTTGACAAATTTATTTCAATGGCCTTTAAATTTTAAAGGGTAATAGGTAACAATAGGCCTACTGAACTTTTTGCTGAGCTTTTATTCACACACACAGGCCATGTTGGCATCATATATCTAAGCCATTATAACTTTCAAGGCGACCCCTTTCCTCGTTCTCTCTTCTAAATAGGATTCGCCACTTCGGTTATAATCTTGTTTTGGATGGAGCCAAGAGACTCTCAAATTATGATCTGGCGTATCAAACCATCGCTGTTTTGGTTCACCTTTAAGTCGTTTCCGAATTATATGTTCATACCATCGATGATATCTCTCTCGCATTTTCTTTCCCATGGCTACATCATGTTGGGCTGATTCGTAAAGCAATTTCATGTCGCAGTTCACCAATAACTAATAGCATTGATTTGGAATTAAACTGCGCAGTTCTGCGCATGTCGCTGACAATGATACTGTTTCTTTGATTGATTGACAGTGATACTGTTTCTTTGATTAAAGTAAGGTACGACCACATTTACCCTACGACACTACTTTCAGCATGCCTATATTGCACTAGCGTGGTAGCCAACAGCAAACAACTGCATGTTTTGACATTTCAACAGGTGGATACAAACCAGATCTAAAAAACTGTAGCAATGTGTCAGTTAGTTCATTACATGGATATAACACATGACGCTGCAAAGAAAGTGCCTCTGCCAAGCAATTCGGACACGTAGCGTCACTTAGCTGAATGCTGCCCCGCGCAAGTGTGCATTGCGGCAGTACAATTTGTGGTCGGGTCGCATCGCGTAGCGTAGATACGGTGGAACCTTTAGACTGCCTTGCAGTGAAATTATAATAAGTGTCTGATTCCAATTGACTGACTGAGTTTGGTGAACTTGAAAATGGTTTCCTTCTCCCCGAAGGCGCCGTTCTTTCCATATTATATCCGAAGTCTGCTGAGTTGGTATTCGGCTTCTCTGTAAATCCAGGTGTCATGTTCCAGTTAGTCTAACCAAAAATTGTGTTATAAGTAAATTGACTTGGTTGCACGGTATTCTAGAGCTTGATCTATTCGATTTTTTATGCTTATGATCATAATATCGAAGGTCCTGTTATTGTGCTAATCACTTAAAACAATCCATCGGATGGCATTGCGGGAAACTGCTGGCAAGGCAACATCTTTGAAAACGATTCAGTTGATATTGATATAAAGGACTCCATTCACCGCTTCATTGGAATTTGGGGTCCCCTTTTACAGCTAGGTCTTCTGTCGGTCGCGATTTTTATAAGAGAGTTCTTGCTGACTTTGCTATATTCCATTTTCAAGCCATTTTTTTCTTCTCCTGGTAGCCTCAGTAATGTTGCATTTGTTGTATTTATCGCTGCTTCTTACATAGTGCAATCTTGTCTTCCCCCGTACGCAACCTTATCGGAAGGCGGAAGTGGCACTGCATAAGTCACGCATTTCACTCATTGTCCACTCCCCCACGATAGCCCAAGAGCGCTTGGCGCAGAACAGTAGAGAAAGAATACGGGCATCTCCTAGGAAGAGATGAAGTGCATTTTAGCCATTCGGGAACAATGGCGAGTATGTGTGGTTAACTCCACCAAGGGGCGAATGGCAACCATATTATATGTCTATTATCTAATATTTCTGCCTCCAATTTCTTAAATTTCCTGACTTGCTCAATCACTTTTCGCTTGATTTGTAAGGAGTGAGATTCGTGAATACTACTCTAGAGGAGAATGTGAGCTGAAAGGTAAAAGACAGTTTGTGGGGTCTAGGAACTGCAGAAGTGGCCGGAAAATGAACGACCTTTTTTGAAAATCTTATATACTTATATCCATTAATATTGAGAATTCGAAGAAAAGAACTGATATTCGTAATCTCTAGTCTTATTTTGTCTTCAATTTCTAGTTATATATGATACCGGTTCTTGAAATATCGGTCGCTCAACTTGTTTTGCGATTAGATCTTTGAGAGCCTAGGTATCAAAGATTAGTTAGTTACTTTGGATTTGCAACAAATGCTCCTTCATTTGCAAAATACGCTATCGGTACGGAACTCTTTCCCATTATCTTCTAGCCAGGCTGAATGAAATGTTTGCTGTTCGGGGTTAATAAATCTTCTTAGCGGATAGGAGTAGCCACTTATTTGCACTTTAGAATTGCAATTGATGTTCAATTATTTGCAAAGTCTCCACAGGAGACTTGCACTTGTCTTCAGAAGTTTATCTAAAATGTCACTTGTAGAAAATGTTGATCTACTTCTTCGAAATCCTTGCTGCCCTCTTGAATTATCAAATATGGTTCAAATATTTGAGAAAGATGTTTTTGCATGGAGCTAAAAAGCGTTATGACATGGTAGTTCTCTCCATCATTATAAAGGATTAAGATTCACAACTTCATGTTCGAATTTTTGTAACTCACTTGCTCTGCAGTAATCTTTCATTCCTGTTTTTGATGTTAAGAATTTTCCTGGGAGAGGAACATACCTCCTTAACCAAACTATGCGGATGTTGATATTCTCGCCATGCTGCATGCAAACCAAGGAACAATGAGAGCAATGTATAATTTTCGTTCTCCAATAGAGTGTGTCACGCTCGCTGGATAGTCCCAGTGAATAGATGCGATTCAAATCGCTGGTGTTATGCAATGGTAATTTATAATGTGACTTGGGTATGGGAAGTTTTTCGTCTTTCAAACATTTGACGGAAATTATTGGTTATCTATAATGGCAATATTTATCGTAGAAGAAGAAGACGTCGCAGACCCTTCCTTAGCTGGAGCGATGGCATAGACCAGGATGTCAGACATCGCTCTATAGGCCTCGGCTCAGGACTGGAATGTTTTGAGTTTCTTGTTAAGGCAACCGAGCAACGATTTTTACGTCGTTGGTAATGATGAATAGTAGATTTATGATAAGCGGGTCCTTACAGTGTCTGGATCATGCCTGCCTGGCACTAAATGCTAATAGAAGTTTACGATTCCTAAAAACTGCCTAGAGTTTGTGGACTGCCGGTTACTTGAAGTTGGCAAATTTGAAGTCTGCGTCTAATTAGGTAATGGACATGTACATATTATCGGTTGAAGAGGAAAAGCTAGGAACTTTGCCTCAGGTGGTTGACCATGCACGAATTTAGATAGATGGATTTACATGAATGGAATTTAGTGGAAATCGCTCAGAAGTTATCTTAAGTGAGATAATTAAAACTTGTTTTTTTTTTCTATTCGCTAGTGTTATTTATTGGTCTTGCAAATACCGATATTTCGGGAATTACTTGTTCCCTCCATCAGTGCTAACAAGCCTAAAATTGTTAGACTTGTTGTTGCTGGACCAATAAATGATACTAGCGAATAGAAAAAAGCAAGTCTTATTTATTTCAAATAATTTAGTTGCTAGAAACATCGCGAAGTTGCGTAAGATGAGCTTTGATAATTAGGATGATCAATATAACCGTAGACGATGATACGTCGGAGTGCAACAGGAATTCAAATAGAGCGAATGGACTGAAAGAGGCCAAATGCAGATGTAATAACAATTTCTGCAAAGTCTTCTTTACGCTCGAATGATGGTTATACGCGCGAAAAAGACCAATTTCGGAAAAATATTCCAGGTGGTACGCAAAGTCTTCAATACATCTCACGGGATATCGATCAGGTACAATCCTTCCATTAGCGTGGCGTTTCAGTAGGAGATACAACGGGAATGACTATGCCTTTCTAGCTTTCCTCCAGAGTAATGATTTTTCCAGAGTCATGAGTCATAGTTTTGAGGGTAATTCCGTAGTGGTCTGTATATGGAATTTACTTTCATATGCTGCTTCTTTCGTTTTACTGGTTGTTGAGTCTACTCTGGTAAAACTCGGAGCAGCTCATGGCATTTTTTGATTGAGTGCATATTGCTTCTTGTGAACTTTTCAGGCGCTGTCCATTATATGAATTTCCCTAGGAGGCGAGGAATATAAGATGGGCGTGGACTAACAAATAAAAGTGGTCAAAGAAGTCTAGGACTACTCTGGGTTTGGAAACGCTATGAGCACCGCTACAAATCGGCAACGAAATCGCGCCATAAAACCAAGTCCAGTGCAGCATAATGGAACCATTCATAGTCAATAGTACATAGTCTGATTTTGAAAATAGTTCATGGCGCCGAGAAAATACACACAAATCAGTAACCGATGAGAAATTGGAGCCGCCAGTGACGAAAAAGCTGTGGAGAATGGGACAAAAATCACTAGTCGCCACTGAGTGAACTGCTCATTGTTGTCGATACTTAGCCAGCAGTAGTGTTAACGTTTCTTTTTCCTCTGACTAGGTTTGAAACTGAGTATAATGGGATGTGAAATGCAAATATATATCTCCAGAAACAGCTCACACTTCACGGTAAATAGTTGAATTACGCGCGTCCCTTAGAGAAACAACTATTTGTGAGAAGATTTTTCATTCAAATTTACATTATAGGTATCCTTTCATGACAAGCAAGACTAGCAACAGAATCGCCAAGATCAGCAGCATCATCCAAAAGGATTAGAATTCGCCTGATATCAAGGGATTAACCAGATTTCAATTTAGTTCTTTGATTCTGGTATTTATGATATTTGTTGTTCTTCTAGCTTATCTAGTCTTGCGAATTCCTGCTGCTGCAATGCCAGATTCCAGAGTCTTGTCTTTTTCTTCTTTTTCTTTAGCCTTTGTCCCATTCACAAGCAAGGTAGGGGTGTCGTCGTTGTTTCGGCCGGCCTTTTGGTCGCTTACCGTCGACTTCGATGTTCAGACCAACCTTAGGGAGTGAATACTCCTTAGCGGGAATTACGTGACTATACCATCGAACAAGCCTCTCTCGCAAATTTTTCACAGAATTATCAGTTGTGATCATTATAAACTTAAACTTACCAATAAAATGAAATAGACAAACATTAACTCATGGAAGAGGAAGAAAATACAATAAAATTCATTCAATATCCTTCCATACAAAATATTGATTAGATGGGTTCCATAAATGTGTACAGTGGTACACTTTTTGTTAGCGTGGAACACCCAGGCTGCTTCATTCCAAAGGTCCATGACGTGGTTCTTGCTAAGTGTTGAACAAAATACGGCTTAGCCAAA
Source organism: Hermetia illucens (assembly GCF_905115235.1). Classification (NCBI taxonomy): domain Eukaryota; kingdom Metazoa; phylum Arthropoda; class Insecta; order Diptera; family Stratiomyidae; genus Hermetia; species Hermetia illucens. The sequence goes on along the minus strand of NC_051851.1, from coordinate 66,910,569 downwards.
GAGACCATGGCTAGGATTTTCTGAATTTTAATTGAAATTATTCGCAAGGATTGTAGTTAATTATTGGATTCTACTGATTCACAACGATGACGTACCAGCTCACTCACCTGGAACCTTTCATATTTTTTCATCATTGAGAAATAGCACACAAATGAGGGGATGATCGCCAAAACAGAAGCGAATGAAAATATTACTATATTTTTCGGAGGGTGTGAAAAAGTAATATGGGTATAAGAAATAGTACATATCCACAAATTTAGATTACTTTGAAAAATAAACTATAAAATTGAGAAAAATTGCGCTTTTATATCTGATATCAGGACTTGTTGATCCTTCCTCAACATGACAGATGCAAGTTTCTGCAACTCGCAAATTGGATGACTCGCTCGCATCTTAACAAGATTAGTGGAGGGGGATTTTCGCGACAAGATTGAAAATAATTGCGCCCGGTAAACGCAACTTGCTTGCCACATTAGTTGCCACTACCTTTTGAAGAAACATAGCTTCGATTGTGCAAGCAATTGGCATGTAGCACAGTTACAATACCCAAATGCTCTTGGCGAATGAAAATTAGTCTAGCTTATCTCTAATACTCTAAGTTGGGGATATCCCTTGAAAATATCTAATTCGTATTGAACATGTTATCATTCCAAAACAAACTTAACCAAAACACAAAAATCAAATACTTTTATCAAATGAGTGACACAAAAATTTTAAAAATTTTATCATTCCCATTCTAATGGAGGGCGGTATATGTTGTGTGAGTGTTTTGGATGGAGAATATATCGCTTGGAGTGACAATTTAAAAAAACGGAAATGGGAGATTCCCGTTGTGTTTTTCCTATCGATTCTCATTGTTGACCCAAGCCAAGCATACAATTATCCTTTGGCAATTAACAGGTTTTCTAACGGTGTGATGCAAGTGTGTGTGTTTCAAATGCAAGAATTTTCAAACAAATACGCAAACGATTAAAAACACAATAACAGTTATAGTTGTTAATTTTTCAACATTTCGATATCAGCAATCCTTCCATTCTTCGAATTAACTAAAAACATTTCATAAAAGTGTTGCATTTTGCTAAATTTCAATTTCTTTAACGTTTTACTCATGAATGCTCGTTTAGATTTCAATGGTTTTTTAAAAGAAAAATTAGTTGGTTAATATTAATTTTAGTGGGTCTTACTCGCTTGCTTGCGGGAATGTCATGCCGGTAAATGAAGGTGAAAGGGTTTCAGTGTACATCTCACATCCTGTACCCTGAAGATAGTCGTTTTGCCAAACTTGTGTATCTGGTGACTGTAACAAATTTTAAATCAAAATGACGAAACAAACTGTTTTTGTATTTTTGTCTAAATCCCAAATGAAAATGGATATGATTATATTAGTTGGCAATAATTATATTATACAATTTTAAAACACGGTTGTTGGCATTCTTATTGTTTCTAACTGAGCAGATACTGCATATCCTATGGTTCCCTACTATTGTTAAAATATTCGTACAGTCAAGTCTTACTTCTAAAAACTAGCTTCAAATTTGTCAAGAATCCCTAATTTAACAATTTTATAATTCAGGACCTTTTACAGTCCACCCGCTCTCCTGAAATCGTTCAGTGAAAAGGAATTAAAAATAAACTAAAGGATAACTGTATAGTGAAGAAAGTGGAAATCAAATTACTAGAAGGAAAATTGGTAAAATGAAAAATTTCCGGAACTCAAAGTAATTAAAAATGCGATATAACAGTATTATATACACAACACTTCGAAATCAAATTGTCTTGGAATTTTATAAATTGTATGTAAAATGCTTTTATTTTCCTTGAAAAAATAATCGAGAATTGAACTAAAATAATACCACACTTACAACATCGATAAGCTCAGAAGGATATTATATACGTTGCTCTTAACTTCAACTAATAATAGAGCAATAAGCCAGCGGTAATTTTTTAAAATGTAATTGTTTCAGTTTTTATATAAAATGGCGTTATTTTGGTGATGAGACATGAAGGAAAAATGAAAATCATGTAAATTTTGCTTGTGAGCGTTCCACATTCGGCGTTTTCTTCCTAGCTGTATTCAAATAATTCATCTGGTCGGGTATAATAGAGAAACATATCCTTCTTTAACTTTCGGGCTTCAACTAAAGCAAACCTGCTAGAAATACTGTAAGCTTCAAAAACTACTAATCAAGAACTTTCATTTGGTATACCACCCTCGTCAAGGCTATGTTCGGGAAGAGAAAAGCTTAAGCCCCTCTTTGTATGTAAAAGAGCCCCTTAAACTCAGCGTTCTCCACTAAATTTCGTGTCAACCTATGGATATTGTCCGAATGATTTGCCTTTGCAAGATAAGCAGATGACAGTATGCACAAGTGGCAGGATCGTGACCTATACTGTAGTCTACATTGCCGCAAAATTTTTTGATTCTAGGGTGAACTTAAGGGGGATTTTCCTGTGAATTACTAAAAATTATAGTAATGTACTATTATTAACTTTATTTGAATAGGTATCGGCATGGAAGGTATTTCGGAGCCTAGGCACCATATAGTGGGAGCCTTCTGATTTTTTCAGATTTTTTGGTTTGGTAGTTTCTGAGAATGGGTTCGTTAAAAAAATGACCACTTTAATTTGATACCCCACATGACTATATTTGATGAAAAGAAAATTTACACCCCCCTTTTGCATGTATGGGGACCCCCCCTTAAATTCGTCATAAAAGGATGTAACTCACTATATGCATGAGCGTTCACAGTTCCCACCTTTCTACCAAATTTGGTGCCAATCGCTATAACGGTCTCCGAGAAAAATGCGTGTGACGGACAGACAGACGGACAGACAGACAGACAGACGGACAGACAGTAAACCGATTTTAATAAGGTTTTGTGTTTACACAAAACCTTAAAAATGGATAGGACCACATACTCAAAGAATATAAAATTGTAAAAAGTATTGTAGTAACAAGAGCAATGCACAACTCGAAGAACTAACTAGGGAAGCGGAAATATGAGCGCGAAGAAATCGAGGCACCCAAGAAATGAGTTCCCGGAAGTTAGATTGGTCACAGCACAAGATAGATACATAAAACAGGCATACAACGCCACCGCCGAAATAGCGACCAATTACAAATAGAGAACCGAATTGTTGGGAACCGCTGAGTTCCGGACCTCACGCTTTCGGGCGAAAAGGGTCTACCAGCTAACCAGAGGAAGCCCAGATTTCAACGAGAATAGACAGCATGCACGAATCTTCCGAGTAAAGTAGACAAGTCATACACACAAAAAAACGGGTATGCGTTAGGTAGATTTTTATTCTTGAAGAATAATGTAAAGGATTATTATAAAGGAACTGGTAAACACAGCTAGCCTGTGAGCGTTTTATTCTCAATACAGTCATACAAAAAGCGGAGAGAGTAGAAAACTGCTTCAATTTTGCGGATATAATAATCGTTGGCGCAACAATCCATATTAGATCAGGGCCTTGAAGTGTGTTAGAGCATTTCATTCAAGACCGTAACGGTACACTACAGAACACTGTAGGAGGCAATGTGGTCAGCATTGCGCTCGCCCGAGATTATTACCCTGATTTGACTCAGGTACTCATTCACAGCTGAGTCGACTGGCATCCGACGTCAAGTCACGATACAAATCCCACTGCCACCAGCGAGATTTGAACCGCGGCCTTCCGTATGACAACCCAGTGCTCTAACCACTGAGCTATCCGGACACCCCGGATATGCTAAGCTGAAAATGGGGCTATCAGTACCATAAAAAGTGACTGAGCTCAATCGAACTTGACTTAGCAGAACCATAATGGAGACGCTTTTGACCACTAACAGCAGAAAATGGAAATCCAAGCATAGTCACATTGAAAAGCAGGGGCTGTTTAGTTGCTCTATATTTCACGAAGGAGTAGAGGAAGACATGTTACGCTGTTAGGCTGGAAATAATAACACTTCGCTATTCTAGATGATGCCCTACATCGGACGCCAGAGATACAACCACAGATTATACATAGTCGGAGTTGAATTAAGTGTCGCCGGTCTGATAGGAAAACAGTATCACATGAAAACAATCAGAGCAAGGTCAAAAAGGCTTCCCAACTAATGATGTTAGGTGCACGCAGCACTTTCAATACAATTTAAAGCTAGGTAGTGTGGATTATTGCAAAAATAGTCGGTGAATCACCTGGTAAGTCAGGCAAATTATCTGTACGAGAGCAAAAGGTGTGGAAAACCAAACGACGGAAAGACAACATGAAAAAAACGGAAACAGTGGTAAAATAATTCTTAAAGGAGCCGCCAAACTCGAAAACAAATTCCCGCTGCAGAGAAATGGATTCGAGAACAACACGCTGGTAGGTAACATTTCTAAGTGGGGTAATTAGGATTTTAAGTAGTGCAGCTGGTTCTTTGAAGTGGTGTGACCCAGTCTTCAGCGTCCAAAGATTGTGAAACTCACTTCAATGTACACATATACATCCGAACTTCAATGGTTCATGACCTTTTCCTCAAACACCTCGATTACACTGTTGATATCTTATTGTTCTCTCACCGGGTCATGGGTGTTGGCCACACAGTGGACAGTAGAACCTTATTGAAGGCTCCAACAAAAATGAGGTTATTAGTCTAACAGGCCATCGCCCTGTTCTTATCTGCATTAAAGGACAGAACATCGTGGGTGTCGATCAATGTATGTACCTTTGTAGTGTTGTTTTTGCCGATGAAGGCATCGAGCTTGATAGCACTAGCAAATAGAGATACCGCAATATCAACATCAAGTTGTGGTCGTTTCGCGCGAATACTTTCTCTATTATATGGGAGAAGTACATAGAAAGCTACCTTCACTGTTATTTAAAATCTTCAGATCTTCCTTAATATCCGTCGCCCCATGTTATCGGAAAATCTCGAACATTGGCTTACGGGCCAGTTACCGTTACATGTGTTGATTAGAGGGCGGAAATGGTAGCGGACAGGTTAGAGGTTGAGAAAGAGTTGCAACCCCGTTATTGGCGTGCCATCCAATTAAACCCATTCCCCCAGAGTGGTCGACGAGCGCCCTAGAAACAGGTGGCACAGAACAATAAAGGAGGTGTATGTAGATTTCTGGGGATATCTGCAGAGAAGCGGACTTCATCAAATCGGAAACGATGGCTCGTAAAAGCGATGGACGCTCCGTATGCTCCGTTTAGGGAATAAATATTGGTTGCCATATATTTTGTAACACAACTGCCTTCATGGGCAGACATCGTACCTCCTTTGTGGCTATAAATTGTACTTACCAAATATCCCTAAAAGACCGAATTTTTCGCCTCAGTGGAGCACTTATTATGATAATAATAATTAGCATTGTAGCGCGAATTATCACCTGAAGTCTCTGACAACGTCATCTAAGCGCAGAATGAACCAGTGTTGAGGTCAAAATTTTTAAGGTGCATATACCACCAGCGACCCAGCCGGTAAAAACGCAATATTACTCGCTTCTTGGCTAGCCAGCAATGCCTTCTACTCGGCGATTTCAAGGCTCACAATGAACTATGCCTTTCAATGTAGATAATAATTTTAGAAAAATCCTAATAATTTATTTATGCCTTCTATTCGCAGAAGGATAATATCTTCACTCATATTGACGATATATGCTCCGATAACATCTAGTTAATCAAGCTTATTGGCAACTGGTTCTCACTTTCCGTTGCAATTATTTCCCAATCATCATAGGACTAGAAAGGCCAAGAAGAAAGCAAGGCTTGAATTGTGATATTTCTAATCAAGGAACTAACCATAGAAGGCGTATATGGAGCGTGAACCCTAAGGACTGCACTTTAATAACTGGCATACTCAACATACTCAACATACAGGAAGATCCGCCACCTACTAGCTGACCAAAGGCACACTAAACTCAACACTGCAGGTATTTAGTACCAAACGACGTAGATCGTAAACCTCACGACGTCATCTTTGAAGTCTAGAAAAATAAAAGGTAGTTACGATATTAAAGTCAGGGAAAAACGGATCAGTTGAAGCTATGAAACTCACAAACTCATAATATCCTAAACCAATCCGGTCGACTTTTCAAAGACTTTCAGTAAGATCAATGAAATGCATTTTCTGAACATGAGTTATAAATGGCTTCTATAACAAATAATCTCAGAGTTTCGACACAATCATTTTACACTTAGGGGAAGAGTTATACCAACTCAATTCAACTTAGATGTTCAAATTTGGCGACCGAAAACGACGTCACCATCAAGTAAGTTCTGATCAGGACTACATCGACGAATGCAGCTCCTTCATCAATAGGAACTCGGAACTATCGTCACCTAAGTCGCAAAATACACCTTTCAGCACATGGAGTAGGAAGGTAATAGGAAGTAAAAGTGCGGTTCTTTTAACTTCAATGACACCTAAGAGATTAACAAGGCTGCAAAATCCGATCTATAATAATCCAAAATAACCTGCCTATAAAGTAGTATTCGAGAGGGTGTTATCGCAATGATTACCCTAATCGCAAACTGATGAATAAAACACGGCATTTTTTCAACATCGGACACAACACCGGGAACCTCCAAGAAGATGTGCAAAGATTTAAAAGGAAATCTCTCGACAATATATGTCATACACGTCCAATTGCTCAACTGCACAATAAAGAGTATCTGAAGTCAATTACGAGAATTTAACTAATTTCACTGATCAACAAAAACTACTCTTATCCAGCTTCATTCGGGGTGGTGAGATGAAGTGAACTCAATTCTTACCTAGCCCAAATCAATCCAAAGAACCAAAATACCTGGCGAAGAAACAATGGAGTTGAAGTTGGGGTCAGCATAACCCAAAAAAACATTATCTGTGAGAAATTGCTTTCGGAAGAAAACTGACGCAAGGCAAAACACGGAAGCAAAACGAGTATGCTCATTTATAATGCACTCTTCCTGCTTTAAGGCAATATAAACAAGTAGGGAAACCGGAAGCTGGATGCTTCAGGTGTGAAAGGTTTTGTGTATTTCTTTTGCAAAAACATGTGAGTGGACATTTGTCCCATTAGTACCTAGCATAATATATGCATATATTATGTGAGAATATCCTCTTTCGCGTGGTACTGACATTAAAAACTTTGAATTTACACAGAAGCGACAACTTTGACATATTATAACTTTGTTAATAATAGCGCGATTTCCACAAAACTTGGTAGGATCATGCTCTATGCTATGAATGGATTCTCGGATGAACTTAACTTTCGCAGTCAATTACTAAAAATTACGGTAGTATAGTATAATATTATTAACTTTATTTGAATTGATATAGATATAGGGGGGGGGGAGTTCGAAGAATAGGGCCGTGGAAGAAATGATCACTTTCGACCCCCGCACTACTGACCTGCCTTCTTTCTAAGCGCTCAACCTCTAGTGATAAATGAGACAGACACGACCGTCAACTAGTTTTAATAAGATTTGTTTTACAGAAAATAATAATGAAGAAAACTCCAGGATGTGTAAAACAAAACCAGGTTTTGTGTAAAACAAAACCTTATTTAAATCGGTTTCCTATCTGTCTGTCCGTCTGTCTGGGTTCATACATGCAAAAGGAGGTGTACTATTTTTTTTTTCATGAAATATAGTCATGTCGGGTATCAAATGAAAGGTGTCGGTTAGTACTTTCCACCAAGTTTCGTGAAAATCGCACTATTACTAACAAAATTATAAAAGGTCCAATTTAGCGCTTCTTCCTGGAGAAATGCAGACTTCTCACTTTACCTAATTCAATAGTAAATCACAAGCATCACTTATCGGAACTCTTCATTGAATAAGGATATCGGAATATTTATCGAACAACAAGCAATACGCTATCACATCTTGTGAACTTGTCATCTCATAACGTAAAGGTGGAGATTTAAGCGAATGAAGTAGTTTAGGAGGAATTGGAATTGATGGACCTCGGCGCAAAACCGGGATGTCTGGAGTTCCTTATTAACACTTTCACTGCGGGTTCGAAGCAAATTAACTTTTTCATCCGCCTAGCCAATTTTTTTGCAAATAAGCCTTTTTTAGAGTTGAAATGACATTGTTTTACATTTATTAATTATATTCGAATGGATTAAATAATTAATGAACCCTGTCGTCCGCCGCCCCAGAGAACAAACAGTATTATGCGGCCAAACCCGCAACACTTGATTTTTTTTTCAGTATCTATTATAATTCCACAACGTACAGTCACTGAACCAAGTTATTATTTAGAAATATGAAGGAAAACCTAGTCAACCCTTTTAGGAAGCGGACAAAAGGAGTTCAAAGAAAGAACGTGGTCAATTGATCCTTCTCGGAGCCTAGAGAGGACAGAACTAAACCTTTTAAAAGGCCTGCAAGGCAGGGCTTGGGTAAAGTAATTATGCCCTGGACGTCACCGTGTCGTTCGCCGCAGTGAACGTGTTAAGGGAGGCCTAGACCGGATACCGGTTGTTGCGCCGTTGATGATGATGATGAAGTAGTTTATGACGTTAAGTCCTGGATGGAGAATATTAGTCTATCGCTCGCGGAAGGTAAGACCGAAGTAGTACTTATCACTAAGCGGAAGAAGTGTTCGTACATAAAGATTAATATATCGACCAGAAGTCAAATTTAGAATTACATGTGAAATGTACCGCAAAAAAGGCAGTTAACAAAGCGCACTAATCAGTAGAATGCTATCAAAGCCGAGCTGATTACTCCTCAAGGGTGACTAACTCCATCCTAACAAAGGTAGCCACAGTTTGAGCAAATTTACTGGAAAATAAAATAAAACAGACAAAAATGGAAGATACCGAAGTGCACTGGAAATAACAACCGATGAAGTGGAATTCAAAATAGCAAGGACGTTCTTAATTGATATTTTGTGGACAGAGATAAATTCTGATGTACTAAAATAGTGAAAATAGCTGAAAAAATATGAAGCAACATTTTGGAATCTTGCTTTAGTTTCGTTTCCTGGTGGAGTTAGACCGCCGTCTCTAGGTTGTGATGAAGCAGAATGCAAATTTTCGATTGGTTTAGGTAAGGAAGGGGAAAAGTGAAATCTAAATGATGGGTTGCTACTGAGATTAAATTTTTAAACGCCATTGGAATTGCTTCACGCTCATCAAGCATCTATGATCTCTGCGTATACAAACACGCATACTTGTCAAAACATAATTTACATTATTTTCATCAGAAGTTAGTAGAGTTGCGAACAGGAGACAAAGTGCTAAATTTCGTTTGAATACAATCACGTCCAGATGCATTTGATTTCCTCCTGACTTCCTATCAATACACCAAGCATAATCCTTTAGTTGTAGCTCAATTCAGGAGAAAATCAAGCACATCCGACGCTGGAATATGTGTGGCATAACATACATATTAAATATTTTTATCTTGGAAACACTTTTTACTGTCAGGTGAAGAATTAGTTGGGTTATACACATTGTTTGAAGTTGATTTTTATACAATTGAATTGAATGAACAAAACAGAGGCAGGGGATAATGTGTCCTTCCGAAGCATCACTTTTTGGATTTCTTTCTTGTAACTTTATTGACCATTCATTTATCAAACTTACTCAGTTGCCTGAGCAAATGGCATTCCAATGAATGAAGGACTCAGTGTTTCAGTATACATTTCCATGCCAGTTCCACGTAAGTAATCATTCGTCCATATTTGCATATCTGGTGACTGAATTTGTAATTATATAATTTAAATTTAAAATTATTGTACTCTTTATTTCGATTCTGTACGTAGTTATCACTAATCGCTAGAATAGTAAGCAATATTCTTGTAAAATGAGTTAATTGGTTAGAAGTTCTGCGTTTTAGTAAATGTTATGTTATGCTCTTCTAAACTCGCTTATTATTTACTTAATTCTACCTAGACGACCTTGTGGTTTAATAAGTTTCACAAGAAAAATATCATCTATAGCTAATGAAATTAACTTTCTTTTATGATTACAATTATTGCATAGAATAGAAGTGGTAAAAGGTTGGGTTGGATTCAACTCACCGTTTTGAAAGATCGCATGGCAAATAGATTCGCCATCATGGTTGAAAAACCGGGTGCTAGACAGCTTTGTGCGATGAAACCCAATTTCAGTTCAGCTAAACAAATCACATCGTCTCCCTGCTTCCAATCCCACGAAGGAATATTTAGTAAATACGCCTGAAATGAACGAAATAATATTATATGGATAATTGGTTCTAATGACGGAGAAAAAAAAGTTTTATTGCAAATAATATAGTAAGCAAATTTGGCGTCGACAGCTCTCTTTGCTCTCAAAATGTTGGCAAAAGGTGAAATATAACCTCTTTCCGCTGGAACAGTTTTCGGATTGTAGCCCGGGCAATCTAGTTGAGGACATGGTTTCGTACTAGGAAAACTGGAGTATAGTTACCTAAATGGTAGGACGCATTCAATGTAGGCTCAAGAAGCAGAAAAGCCAACTGCGGAAGGATGTTCAACAACTCCATATATTCTCTCCTCCTTTGGAAATAACCATGGGGCACTGAAACTTTTAGCGCTAACCTTTCATTAGTATCCGCCTGGCGTCTGTTTATGTACAAGAGTGTACTTTTCACCTTTTGTTGCATTTTAATATTTAGTTTTGCTGACCGAAGAGTTTATTTGCAATTTTATGTTGCTCCTGTGCTGATGCATTGAAAATGTTGCAAAAAGCTTTTCGGGAGTCTGCTCTGTCGAAAAACCGGGCATACGAGTACTATAAAGACTTTAAAAATGGAAGTCCAATTGTTGAGGATTTGCCTTTTTCCGGACGCCCCTCCACGTAAAACAACGATGAAAACGTCAAAAAACTGAGAGAAATATTGCTTGAGAATCGTCATGCCACCTTAAGAGGAATTGCCAGTAAACTTGGTATTGCATATAGAACCACTCAGCACATTGTGGTGTATGTGTTGCATATGAGGCTTCTAACATCCCAGCTCGGCCCAAGAAATCCGAATTTCGTGTAAAGACAACATAATTTCTGTCCTTCATAAAACGCATAATTTTTGGCGATGAGACTTGGGTCCATGAGGTTGACATAAAGACAAGTCAACAATCGTCCGAGTGGTGCTTCGAAAACGGCTTCGACGAGTGAGGCCATAGCTTTGGCAGCCTACCAACGGCGCATGGACGATTGAATGAAACACTGGCACATGTTTTTTGATTCAAGTAGATGTTATTTCGAACAAAGATAAAGTCAATTTGCTGAAAATTAAGTCCCTTTTGTTTTACTTATAAAATCATGGTACCTTTGATGATACCTTGGTATTATATATTAATATTCACTGTCTTGGATTGCAGTGAATTTACATGGAAGAGACAACTTTGAACTACTATAACTATGTCAACAACAGTACAATTTCGACAAAACTTGGGGAATATCATGATTTATGCTGTCTTGCTGCACTAGACGAATTTAAGGAGTTTTATATAGATTTCACAAAAAAAACAACTACGTAATATACTATATTTATTATTTTGGGGCCAGCCTAGCTAGTTCCTTAAAGAAATGATCACTTTATAGCCCCCGAACACCCTGCTTTTTCAGCAAATTTTAAAATTTAAAGCGACTTCGGGAAGTATTAATCGAGACCTTTCATTTAATGGCGCAAGTACAAGTACGATACAACCGTTTCTGAGAAAATTACGTGGAGTAGGCAAACGGACAGATTTCTGGAAGACGTAGCCAAGAGCAGATGCGAAAATACAGACGCTTCCAAGGTCTATACTCTCGGTAGGACCATGGGTCAGGCACTAACACGGCAGTGGAGCGCCTTCAAGAAGAAAGGAAGTACTAAAGCTCTATAAACCGGTAGAAGGATATTAAGACAGAATCTCTACAGCGTAAGAAGGAGGAAGAAGAAAATGCTACTGACGAATTAGGCACACGAAAGCCTACTTGAGTGCCTGGAAAAATTTACCACTACAAAAGAGATCGCGACCAGGAAGTTTCCTATCTTCGGCTCAACGCGTAATATACACTACGAGAACTCAGACAAGTTACCAAAGCCAAATATTCCAACCGATTTCTGCAAGGAAGTATTTCAAGCTGCCCAAGATCCTGCACGCCTAGTCGTCTAGACAGCGAATCCTTTAATCACTGCAAAATATTTCTAGGAATCCATCCATCCATCTAGGACATCGATTTGGGCCTGACCGTACATCGCATGAGAGAAGTACAAAACTACGAAACATGTGACGAGAGAGGTATACGTGTTCCCTCTGTCTACCAAACGCTTTCACATAATCCATTTCGGCATAGTCGGCCCTTTGCAAGACTCACACGGTTTCAGGTATTGCCTTACAATTATCAATACGTCCACACAGTGGCTGCAAACGCCACCAGACAACCGCGTACCACCCGCACTTCAATGATATATCCGAAAGATGGCACAGGACGATAAAAACCGGTTAAGCCTGTACCCTCTTAAGTCGGATCACAGAATAATCAAAATTGAATTTAAGGGCTATTCTGGGTAAACTGCCACAATATGCATACGTTGTTTAAGTTCAATTCCACAAACAATTTTTTCAACTTTAAAAATAGTAGTCAATAATAAAACCAATTTACAAATTTATTTATTTAAGATTAAGATTGAATTAAATAGAAAACCCAATTTTTAGTATTTTGATTGTAATTTGGTGAATTATAAAATACATAGGATGGGGTTATTCATGGAATAACACATCGGACAAACGACCTCCACGACTTTGTTTTTTGATGCTCGGGTGGATATGGGCTTGTTCACGTACACCTTTGACTCAAATAACCACATAAAAAGAAATCCAAAAGTGTTACATGGCACGATCTGATGGCCAATTCACTAACCGAACCGAGAGAGTACACGACCTAGAAATATCTCATGCAGTAATTGAATTGTTTTACGGACTGTATGACATATGACACCATCTTGTTGAGACCATACATTGACCACATCAGCAGCATTCAATTTCATCACGAAGAGCTGTGTTATCAGGTTGCGATAGCGAGTATCAGTATCAGTCACTACTGGTCAAACCTATTTTTCAAAAAAGTATTGTCCAATGATGCTTCTAGTCCTCAGAGCCCCAAATGCGACAATTTTATCGATTAACAATGCTTCATCGCTTAAGATAATTTTCCTCAAAAAGCCAGCATCCACTTGTTTATGTTCAGTAATACACTCCACGAATTCTCTTCGGTGTGCGTGGCTATTAGACTTCAATTGTTATGTTAACCAATTTTTGTGAGTATCGAAATCCAGTTCTTTAGTGAGCAAACGCTGTAGAAACTTCTTGAAATTTGCTATTCTCGTCCACGACACCGAATTTATGTTCCCGGATTTTCAACAACACTCTCACGCACGGCTTCGTTATTGGCGTTCGAACGGCTTGGTTTTGGACGACGAGTATGTTTAGTAACTCCAACTGATCCAGTCTTCCTGAATTTTTCAATTAATCTCTTCACAGTTGATGGAGCCAAAATACTATTCAGGCCATATTTTGTATAAATTTTTGAATGGTGGCCACCAAAATTTATTATTTTTGAGATAATGTTCAATAATAAAGAAACGTCCATATTTTTTAGATTTTGTTGAGAACAAAATTTTATTAAAATCGGTCCACTGTCTTCAACACACACTTTTCTCAGAAACGATTGTACCGATTGATACGGAATTCGGTGGAAATGAAACAAATGCGCGGAATTACATCGTTGCGCGTCGAACTTAAGACGTAAAAGAGGAATGCAAAATTTCTTTTGACCGAATGTAGCCATGTGGGCTACTGGTGGTGGTGAAAGACCTCGATTAGTACTTTCCGTAGCAAATATTAGTTTTAACATTGGTATAAACAGAGGTCTGAAAGGGGTCAACCATTTTAAAAACTCGTTCTCAGAAACTACCCACCCATCAAATCTGAAAGAAAAACATGGTAGTCCGTGCATATTGGATTTAGGCCTCAAAATACTCACATTTAAGATGTCTGCTCAAATAAAGTTAATAATAGTGACTAATTATATTTTGAAAATTTACTGCAAGTTCATCCTAGATCCGGAAAACTATAATAGGTTCCAACAGGAAGCATCATACTAAAAATTTTTTTTTGGAAATCCTGATTATAGTAGTAGTTGTAGTAGGTCAAATTGCCTCTTTCGCTCTAAATTACTACTCCGTAGGATATAAAATGCCAGTGCCGCATCGAATTGAATTTCGGATATTTTCAACGTATATACACTACCAACTGTATATAAGTGGAACCATCGTGTAATAGAACATTCTTACATAAAAAAGCAGCAACAACATCATTCCGCGAAGCGAACGCGACGTTGTTTTGGGGCGCACACGGGCTTCAGTCTGGATAAGGAGACCACCTTTTTGTGTCCCCCGATCTCGAGCTGGAAGAAATTTTCTGCCCGGTCGAGAACACGATATGGGCCTTCGTATGCAGTGGCTTCCGGACGGCATCCGTCCTGACCAGGACGTCCTTGGCCGCGCTGGCACGTGCGGACGAGTGTCGGATGGGAGGTGTGGCTTTAATGCGACGAAGGTTGTCCCTCAGCAGGCGTAGCAATCCCGAATCTGTAAGACCCGATTTCTTGGTGAAGACCGGATCACTTGGAAGCCTTGGGTTCTCCCCGTTCTCCCCGTATAGCTCCGCGGGGCTGGCAGCAAATTCCTCTCGGAGAGGCAAGACTTGAGTGCAGGACGGGTCGTTCTGGCTAGGGGAATCTTGTAGAGGAAATGCCAAGAGTGTAGCGTCTGCCAGTTATTGTCGGGATTTATCAAACGCACGGACAGCCTCTTCAGACCACACAATCTCTTGTGTCTTTTGTTTTGGGGCCAGACAACTATGCGTTCAAAACGGACTGGTGTTCGGCGGCCTTGGGCAGGAAACGACGATAGTAATTTAGCATGCCCAAGGACCTCCGCAACTCCTTCACGTTTTCGGACGCAGGAAGCTTGTAATTGCTTGCACCTTGTCTGGGTCGGGCTGTACTCCGTCAGGGGAAATGAAGTGGCCGTGGAATCTCACCTGTGTTTGAAGAAAATTGCATTTCTCAACGTTTAGTACTAAACCGGCCTCAAGGAGACGTTGAAAAATGCACTCGAAATGGGCTAAGTGCTCAGACTCTGAGGAAGAAGCGATCAAAACATCATCCAAATATACGAAACAGAAGTCGAGGTTTCGCAGGACCGAGTGGATGAACCTTTGAAAGGTTTGCGCCACATTGCACAATCCGAAAGTCATCCGGGTGAACTCGAAGAGTCCAAGGGTATGCATGTTGCCGTCTTTGGAATGTCTTCAGGAGCTACAGGGATTTGATGATAAGCCTTGGCTAAATCCAAGGTCGAAAAGATTCGACAATTTGCGAGGTGATGCGCAAAGTCGTGGATGTGCGGAATTGGATATCGGTCAAGAACAGTCAGTGCATTTAGCCTTCTGTAATCCCCTCAGGGGCATCATTCGCCGTTTGTCTTAGGGACCATATGCAGTGGGGAAGACCAACAGCTGTTTGGTCTGCAGATACCCTGTTGAACAAGTTGCTCAAATTCTTTCCGCGCAATTGCCAGCTTCTGGGGTGGTAGAGGACACACCTTTGAGAAGATCAGGGAACCAGTGGTGTTAATGTGGTGTTGCACATTGTACTTCACTGGTTTTAAGAGACTACATTCGGTGGTAATCTGACTGAATTTTTGTAGGAGTGCCCGAACACGAGAGTCAGTGATGTCCTCCAAAAGTACGGAAAGATTGTTATTTGGGTAAGATGCGATTTGGCCCGATGAATTAAGACTGGTTGTGGGATCTATAAGGGACTTATTCTGCAAGTCCACCAGCAACCCATGTCACAAGAAGTCTGCGGCTAAAATGGGGAAGCAGACATCCGCCAGGATGAATCGCCACGAAAACGTCCTACGCAAGCCAAGACTCACGTCCACTTGCCTGTACCCGTAGGTATTAATTCGTTTTTTCCCCTTCCGTCGGCGCAGGACGTACCTTTGCACATAGTAAAAGGGAAGTATTCTCAATATACCGTGATAGAACAGCATCCAGTTTTGTAAGCATTCGTGTAAATAGTGACTTTGAGAATTAATAAGAAATAAAAATTTCAAAAGAAACTAACGGATTTATTGCTTTATAATCGGAACGTTCAAGTCCATCGGTGTTTCCATCTAGGAAAACTTTCCAAATTCTTATGGTGACGAGAAAGAAGTAGCCTATTTATGTGTGTGTGGCTTTTTAGAATATATTATTATGAAACCATGCGAACAGAGCTATAGAAAACTAAAATTGCAGATTGAATCTTTGCAACCGAATTTAGTTATGCCGTACAGGAATTGTACTTTCGTCGGACACAAATGAAATATTTCTGATACCAAACATCTATTAGCATTTTAATGTTTAATATAATATAAATAGATGTTTCCCGCAAAAGATAAATAACAGTGGATGAAAACTTACCTTATTGTGATATTGCATTAATTGTATAATAACTCTAATGTCGTCACTGTAATTTTTTATCGAAATAACTCGCATTATATTGGCAGCATCTTCAGCGTCTGGATCTTGACAGTATTTATTTGCTAAAACTAAACAGGCGTCAGCTTCGTGTACCTAAAAGATTGCATTATCAAAACAAAGAATAAAAGGAACGAATTAGTAAAGTTATGACACAAAAACCTGTAAATGGGTGTTTAAAGCGTGTAGGATTTTGGATCTCTCAATAAAGTACCCTAACAATGACAAAAGTTATTCGTCGTATAAAGGCGTTATTCTTAAAGGCAGACAACTCAGGCAAAGATCTTGATTGATCAGAAATAGTTGGCGACATGATTTGATATACTGTAGAAAGTAATAGATACAACTTGTATTAGAAAAGCAGAAAAATAATGGAGAGAAATCGAGATAGGAGTTGGTGAAGAAAACTCCGTTGTCCGCTATTGAAACTGAATATGCAGCTTCTCCGGGGGCTGATTTTCATAAGCAAAGAATTGTTTCTTCTAACTTTTTGTAAATGATCTCATTCGAGGAATATCTCCCTTCTAATGATTAGATTATCTTATCGTTTAACACAGAAAATTCAAATAATGATGATAATGTAGAAAATAATTAAGAATAAAAAAAATTATGACTTTTAGATAGAAATTTCATAATATGGAAAACATTACTTCTTTAGCTACCGTAATGCAACATGCACACTACCGAACGAAAATATTCAACTCCATGGTAAAGTTTTCACTACTTTGTTTTAGACGTGGGATTTTGTTAGTATTCACTTAAAAGATTAAAAGAATTAAATAAAATTTTGCTTTTATCAGAGGAAGGATTTGTTAATCATATCATATTTTTCTAGGGAAGCATCTAGATTTAATTTAATATTTAAAATTGCTTAGGTCCATGCTCATACTTGTGATGCAAAACTTGCTTCAAAAATATCTAAATAATACTTCATTCCGAACGGGCAACTACTAAATTTAACTGTTAAAACACTTACCACATTTATTATTAATCCTACTTAGACTTATTTTTATAATTATCTTCTTCACTTATCTTCGAGTTTCTATTGGATTTTTACTACAATAGTAACTCGTTTGAATATTTTTGTTTTTTAAATTTAAACTTGTGCATTACAAGAGATTATTTAGCTGGTAGAGTTTGTAACGATAATTTGCAATTCAGTTGCAGCTATTATTAAGTTTAAAATATAGAGTTACGTTTTCTGAGCTATATATCTTTCAATATGCCTGTGTACAACACTTTCAAGTGCAAATTCTAATGGCTTGGATTTCCAAATGAGCTGCCCTGCCTCATAGGTACCGCCTGCTACGAATTCACCTTATCCATATTGGGTTTCGTTTTCTGAAAAGGTTTGGATCATTCCAATGTGTAAATCATATTCATTTCTAATACTGAGGGGAAAAATGTGCCAAACTAACTCAGGGTATTATCCTTCAAACGATGATGGATGGGGAGAGGAGAGATTGTTTCTTTGTTGGGACCGAAGTCTAAGTATTAACAATCAACATCTTTCTTTTAATGCAAGAGTCTCGATAAAATTGTTTTTTAACTTAATTTAACGCTCCCACGGAATTATTAGTCAAAATTATATTTTCATGAAATGATTCCTTATAAAGTGTAAAGCGCGGAGGCAACAACTAACTCCATTCATTGTAAAGCTAATCAAATTTTCAATAAATTAATATAACTCTCGATTTTGATTGAAATGTTACAACTTGGATGCATTCTAAATATAATTAATTTCGAAAAGAGGGAGACAATTCCATTCAGTCATGACTATTTTTCGCTCCTCCTAAATTAAAGACTTGTAAAATCTGACACTAAGATTACTAATCTCCGTTCAAACAACGCCTCCCCAGAAAAGTACTAATTCAGGGAGAATCACCCTCAAAGAATTTGTTTGAAACTTTGTGTTGCTAACGAAATCCCGTATGCTGATGCTTTGGAAATGTTGCAAAAAGCCCTGGGGGAACCTGCTCTGCCAAAAACTTGGGCATACGAGTGGCCGTACCGTGATAGAGGATTTGCCTTGTGTCCAACGCCAATCCACTATGAAAACCACAAAATGACCCGACTTTCATGAAGCGCATAATTACTGTTAATCATACGTGGGTCTGCTGTGAGCTTATCGCTTGCACAGTGCTAAGTGTGATGATGGTGAAACTGAAACACAGTCTTACTGAGTACATGTCCTATACTCCAGTAAGCAGTGAACAGGAAACACTATACGTGACTCTACGCTGCTTTGAAAACGAGCCGAAGCACAGACGAATGGGTGGCATATGTTGATTGATCCCATTTTTAAGGAAATAAAATAAATTTGCTTGAAAATTAAGTCGTTTTTCTTCTATTTATAGATTCCCTGTGGTTTTTGATTATAAGAACCAGGCTTCATCCAAATATACTTTTTTCTGATCATTAGTCTTCGAGTTCAAATCTTTTTCCCTTTCGATAGTACAGGATAATGACCAATGTCAAGAGTAATCCCTTTATTCAGAGATTTACTCTATAATTTTCACATGAAATCAGATCCACTATCGAAAGATGGCCGACGAGTGGGTCGCCCCAACTACGCACCAAACCCCACGGCAAGCTACTTTTATTGGCTACGCTAACGACATGGTAATTGTGATAATTTGAGAATATTGACTGGACATGTGAGACATTGGTCAGAAATGGCTGGTATCACATGGGTTTGAGCGTATGGAACACAAGGCTAAGCTGTACTAGTGGACAGACCCAAGTTGAAAGAAGTCCTACAATCCAGTCATTAAAACTTCCTACCTCCGAATTTTTTGAGTCAAGGCGGATTGACATCAAAATTGGGGTGGGAGTAGAGGGTAGTACGAGGGGAGACCCATAAGTTCCGGGAATTACGCTGTGGTGGGGAGGGAGAGTGGGCGAACCTATTGTTTGACCACATGTCCGTTAGTGTTATGCCATCTGCATCAGTGTGCGAAGTTGTGTCGCTATGAGTGCATCGGTTCGCTTGTGAGATTTTTTTTAGTAAAACAACTTTTCACATTTCGGCGAAAACGTAATGGCAGAACAACGCGCGGCTGTGAAATTTTGTTTCCTGTTGGGGAGCCGCGGAAACTATCTGTTGATATTTTGGCTGGGGAGATGCAAAGATTGTACAATTGGAAAGTACGCGGTAATCACAATGCCGAAGAGCGACGACTGGAGGAAAGAACACCTACAATCAAGATGTCGCAGGAATATTAGAATAATCCTTACAAAGAAAGCAGCACAGGCTGGTTCCGAATATCCAGCTTTGGATTATGCGCACCCATGCAGATGGTCACTATCACTTGACCCAGTTTCTGGCCGGGCACAGGTTATACCGCCAGTAGAAACATCGCCTCGAGCATGACGATTTCCCTCTCTGACCTAGAATTGCAAGTGAATATGAGCTTTTAAGTGAGAAGGAACCGCTCGAACTTCTCTTGAGAAGACCCTTACAAGCGGATGCAATCCTTCTGCAAATGCTCGAATCGGAAGAAGTAAACAATGCATTTTTAAAAATTTTGAATTTAAAAATTAAGTAGGAATGAATTTTTAAAATTTTTACATTAGACGCTGCCTCTGCCTCTGCCTTGGGAGCATTGGCACGAATTAGATACATGGGAAAAAACGCCTAACGGCCAAAATTGAAATAATGTATGGTTGGAATTTGATCCATCCATCAAGTGGATGGCGGACTCAGGACTCCCTCAACAACAATTATTTCAATTTCCACTGGCTTAGGCTAAAACTTCGTGTATTAGTAAAAAAGAGGGACCAAACTTGAATTATGGAATGCCATTAGTTGCACAAAAAGCTGCATTCTCTGGGAGCTTCGAAGGTTAGAGCGCTTACGAAATAGTAGCAGGGAGAGAATAATTCTGACACTCTCAAATCGGAGTCGTTTGCCTCTTATTGTTGCCTCTGCAGAAAGAAAACATAAAAACTCTAGTAGAGCCTTTATATGGGACCCCACGACAAAAAATACCGAATGGGAAAAATCAGGGTGGTATAAGTACGTTTTCTTATTTCGGTTTATTTAATTTCGTTTGTTTTTTATATCAAAGAAATGGAAGGATGATTTCTACAGCAATGTGACGAAACTAATTAGCTCTATTGAAGGCATCAGAAACACTTCATATGAATATACATACATATATACACCTAAATCATGTTCCCTAAAGATTTCAGTTTCAAAATGTGTAATACGCTATCCTCATAATGTTCGAAATAATGTACTCAAATTTGCTTATAATAGATAACTTTCCATTTTCTCCACATTGTGATTAACGGTTACGTGACAAAATGAAATCATAAAACCAAATGCAATGAATATACACATCAAAAATTACGTTTTGGTGTTTTGTTTGAATAATGCAAACCAACCATGGTATCTAGATGTCAAAACAAAACATTGAAATTAAATCAAATACAATAAGACTCGAAACATTCTAAACTGAAACTTTGCTGGCGATTGTTTCGACTCAAGACTGTTCAAAGGACGGTAGTGGAAGTTTAGTTCAGGAAGTTTAGAATCTTATTTGTATTCAATTCAACACACTTAGTTCCAAACGAAGCCTTCAAAACTCACACCGAAAATAATAATCAGTTTCGTGATAAGTATGTTCCTTGCATATCTATGAAATGATTAAAATCCAACTTAACAGTTAAAATATTATTAATATTATTATTGTCGTTAAAAATCATCAAAACTTATGAGGAAATGTTTTGAAAAATTAACATATTATTCGTTTAAATAAGAAAACAAAAACTAAAGAACAGAACTAACACAGTGACAGTACGGCATTTTGTTTACCTTAACCCTCTGCAGATCGATTGGATTCATTATTGTTCCCTGGAAGAACTCCACTGTTGTGAAATGTCGTTTGAATAGACCCTCTAATTCCAAATCAGGCGGTTTTCTAAGCAGCAGTAGTAGTAATTGAATTTTAAACTTTTTGTCTTTAAAAATTCAAATGTTTTCTCTTACACTTATTTTATCTTGGGTAGTTAGTTGATGATTTTCTTACTCACTAACCAACATTTTGTACAAATATCACAAATACAAATTATGAAATGTTATAAACGCGTTAAGAATGTTCACATGTTATTTGAGCCAGAATTAGAAGAACATTTGACCAGTGCAGTTCTTTGAGTTACACTAAATATCCATGTACTTATATGCATATATTTTCAGAAGTATCTATCATAATATACATCTACGAAATAATCTAGCAAATACACCGTTTACAGACCGGAGAAACAACTTAGTTGTTTGGATAATAACAAAAGCCTAACTGTTTCATACTGACCATACAGTGTTTGGTTGCAGGAGATCCTTATGTTTGCTGAGTCCCAAAAATTGTCGGTCACGTTTTCCACTTCTCACAAGCACTCAATTTAACTCAAACTTTGTAATGTGTCATACAGTATGTAGCTAAGCGAACAAAATATTTAACTCTACTTCAACTATTATATAAATATTTTGAAAAGAGAAATTTGGCAAGAATCGGAGAAAAAGTCAATCCAAAGGTCAAAAATTTACTTCGGAAAAGGTCGTAACGTGTGGTAAATAGTCTGGATTTAGTCTCTCTGCAAGACTTTACTTTCTGCATAGTAAACCATGCATCATGGTTATGAAACTTAAGAAAATGTTATACTTTTATATATATCACTTATTCCGGGTAACCTTTATGTAACTTAATCGATGTAGCTTCGCGATTAATATTACATGTCTATATTTTCAATATAACCACATACGTTTTGAACGGTGCATTGTCTATGCAATGTGCATTGATGTGCATCCCGAGGATGAGTAACATTCAAATGATCTTAAAAACTTGAACGGCAATACACTGTATCAAAAATACATTCTCTTAAGGTTCATATAACTGTGCAATTTTATTTAAAATTTAGATACTCAGCAGCCTCAGGAAATTACTTCTATGTATCATCTACGTATCAAAAAACATTGCTGAAATTTTTCATCAAAAAGGAAGCAGCATCACAAAAAACTCACATCAAACATTTCTTTTTTTTTAAATTTGAATAATTGTAATCAAAAGCTGAATAATTTAAGACTGAATCTAATCAAAATATACGGAAGAATTCTAGAAAATCGTTGGTATGGATAGGCAAATGATCCTAATCACTCCCTATTCAGGTATTGGAAAAGGGGCTGCTTTTCTGTTAGTATAATAAAATGCGTATAATTGCAAATCTATTATCCAAGAAATATTCGAAACCGAAATATGTAGGCAGCAAAAGATGATGAAAAGAAGGTGAAATGGTGGAAAATATTTTTAAAGATGCAAGAAAATGAAAACTTCAAGTTCAGAAGAATTACAGATTGCAAAATTATTTATTTTTTTGCTCATTTGTGTATGCCTAACTTTCTTGGGTTATACATGGGAGACAATCGTTATGCCAAATACTTAGATAATAATAATTTTACATTTGCTCGAAGTTATGGCCTTTTCATTACTAAATATTAAAATGTGTATTTATAAATGAATTCAATATGTATAGATGGGGTACTCTGAACCTATTATGGTATATGTGTGTGCATGTGCATATGTGTACCTTAACTCTTTCCAAATCGACCGCGTTCATCATAGTTCCCTGAAAAAACTCCACAGTCGTATAATGGCGTTTCAAAAGTCCTTCTAGTTCCAGATCAGGCTCCTTGCTATTTTTATCATTAGTTAATTTAGGTTTTTATTTTATTCTATTTACTAAATCAGTATTTATAATGAAAAAGAACTAAGTACTTCAATTATGTTAATATTATGAATATGTTTGTACATATGTTTCCATAAAAGCATGTCGACAACTAATAAGACGTTAATTCTCCTCTCAACTAATAACATTATACGAGTAAAATAATGATTAACAGAACTGCAAACTCCTTAAAATTATTACGCAGAATGAGAACGACAAATTAGCGAAAATTTAGTACTAATTCTGAATCTTTTGAGATGTATAGGTACCGCAAGCCAATTCCAAAACCTTTGCTTCTACTAAACATGTTACCAACATTATAAGTGAAATTAACGTAATTCTTAAGCAAAAATCGGAAAACTTCTTCTCTTTCAATGCAGGGATTGGTAATGAGCTTAAATAATTAAAATAATAAACGCACCCGTTGAGAAAAAGTCAACAATAATATTCCCCTTGGCATAGTCATCCACTATTTCAGCGCTTCCAACTCCGATGACAACTATATTTTAGCATCAAGGTTGGCTCAGATGGGGTGATCTCTAGAAATCTGTAATTAGGCCGGGGATTGTCTTGCCAAACAATCATGAAATCAGTAATCCAAGTGTGTTGCCTAATATACATATACCCAGCAGAATAAGAAACTCCAGCAAATACCTAAAACAATCTACTTTAGGTTGGGGACAATACTTTCCCCTTCCTTATATCGACATCATTTAAACTTTTAACAACGCGCAAATTATTCTTATTCTCTATTCCGAATAGAAGATGGACATGAATCAAAATTAATATTTATTTTGAACAACGATATCTACTCTAGACTTTAGCAGGTCCCATTGTAATCCACCTAAGGGCGAATGATCCCTCTCAAAGAACTATGGGGACTCCAACCACTGAAATCAGCGATGCATTACACATTTATTCTCACATGAATGTTATTAATAACACGGCTTCTTCATGGTGAAATGAATATATTCACAGAAACAATCTACTTTTTGGTCAAATTTACATGTTATACTTTCTAAACTCATGAATCCTTACAATCTCACAGTACCCCCTCCTTCAATTAAAGGGAATTTCTGTTTCAAAATTTTCAAGAAATCGATTTTCTCTTTTACATATCTCATTTTCTTTTACGTTCAAGAGTCACCTCCTGAAATTTGAGCGAAAAACGAAAGAAGTTATAACTAATTTTATAATGGTACTAATGTAAAAATAGAAATTCTATCCAAAGCGGAGCGCGATGCGCCAATTGTTCTTCGTACATTGTATACACCTTGCACAATTATGAATATTAAAGAGGTCAACAGTTGGTGTGTAATATGCTGAAGAAGCACGCGCTCGATTTTATTAAAAATTATTTAAAAATTGCATTAATAACGTTGAAAAATATCCCTCAAATCGGTACTAATTTTAAAGACAATCGAAGTAACCACTAGCGGAGAAATTGGCCCAACTGCAACATGCTTAATAATAATAATAATCGTTGGCGCAACAATCCATATTGGAACAGGGCCTTGAAGTGTATTAGAACACTTCATTCAAGACCGTAACGGTACACCACAGGATTACAGTACCCTGTAGGAGCAAAGTGGTCAGCATTGCGCCCGGTCGAGATTATTACCCTGATTTGACTCAGATACTCATTCACAGCTGAGTCGACTGGTATCCAACGTTAAATCACGATACACATTCCACCAGTGAGATTTGAACCGCAACCTTCTGTACGACAACCACTCAGCTATCCGGACACAACATGCTTGGTGGGATAAAATCGGCCGTATGCGCAAGCAAACAGGAGAAGCAGCGAGCATTCAAAAGGGGCTGAATTCTGAAGCTTTTGCCGACTATTTGCAGCTGCTGGCAGAGAGTGAGAACCGCCATTATTCATCAGCAATGACCGATTAAAATGAACAAACAAGTAGAAATACTGGAAGCTCGCGCTTCGGGTATAAAGGTTTTGTGTTCATCTTATGTAAGAAACTTCAACGCACAGTTTTCTATCCGTACATAGCTACAAATCCAACGTAATCCTTCATATTTTTCCAAACTACAAGCCATACGTACATATTACAGCCATAGACATTATCCTCATCCTAAACGAACAAACTACCTATTTCCGAATACTGTACATATATATTTATTTATTTATTTATTTAATGAGGACAATACACAGAAAACAAATTCCCAATTACCTATTGTCCTCAGAGGGAGGAGCAAGAATGGCTTATTTTACGCTTGAAACTAGAGCACGAAATAGAGTCAAGGGAGACAAGCTGCAAGGCGGTGTAAGACCGGCATAGCCTCGGGATCGGAGAGTGAAAGTAAATCTCGAGCTCCGCGAAGGGTACATCAAAAATGTCCGCACTACTTGTGTTATGAGACGAGACGATACGGAAAGTAATAACTGAGTAACTGAGTAATAACGGAGCAGTTCATTAAACAATTGCAGAGTTTGAAAACAGTACACATATCAAGGAAAATACGGCGTTGCTGTAGGGAGGGGGGGGGAGATTGAGGGTGTGATGTCGTAAAGGATCATCAACCCGTGGAAAGTTCTTTCTGTAAAAGAGGGTCCGGGTGAATTTACGTTGGACAACTTCAAGAGCGCGGCAATCACGAATGCGGAAGGGGGACCAGACTATACAGCAATATTCATGGATGTTTCTGACCAGGAAATTGAAGAGTGTTAAGGAGGGCTGGATCGAGGTAAAGTCGCAGGAGGAACGTAGGATGAAACCAGACATTTTGGAAGCTCTATTGATGTCAACGAAGTGGGAATTGAATCGAAGTTTATCGTCGAATATTACACCCAGGTTTTTGAAGGAGGTCAGTAGTGAAAGGGGTTGTCCACTGAGAAAATAGGAGAAGGATATTGGGGAAGGTTTAAGCGAATAACACATCCAGTTGCATTTTTGGCATTCAGTGTTAGCTTGTTGACCGGACATCAACGGACTAAATTATCAAGGATGGACTGTAAGAGAGCACAGTCCAACGGAAACGAAACAAAGGCAAACAATTTAAGGTTGTCTGCGTAAAGCAAATACGGGCAGGTGAGGATGGAGGCGAGGTCATTGATAAAAAACAGGAAGAGTAGCGGGCCAAGTATAGAGCCTTGGGGAACACCAGATGAAGGAGAGAAGGAACGAGATGAGTAACCATGAAAAGAAACTTTGCAGCAATGGTATGAAAGATAGGAGGAAAACCAGGAGATGACTGAGCGCAGGAAATCTAGAACTCAACCAAGGAACGCATCTGGAGAGGAATGGCCAGAAATTCAAAGCAGTCTGCAGTAATAAGAGGTGTAGAGGGTGGAGTGCTCGAGGGAGAAAACACTGAAAAGTAGTAGTACAGAGAAGGTCGCAGGATTGTTGTGGGGATTTGGCAGTGTAGTCAGCGAAACTGATAGAAAAAGGGAGAGATTAAGTGGGATTGCGAGAGCTGCGAGCGTGAGACCAAAAGGGTGTTAAGTTACCGCGGGCACGCATATAATTGATCGTACCCATATTTCCGATTTACTTCGTGCGCAAAAGCATACATATGAACATATGTAGTTCGTATATTAAATACGGCTGATTCAATGTACAAATACATCTGTCTATCCGCAAACTTCATTAGCACGCATATACTGTATACCTACATACACATATGTCTGTTTGAAGTAATTGATATTCATTCATTCCGGATAAATTTCTAAAATGTAGAAATATACTATTATTAACTTTATCTTGAGGCCTAGACCTCGTAGAGATGCACCACTGTGATTTTTTTTCCAGATTTTTCGGTTGGATAGGTTCTGAGAACAAGACCTGTTACACTTTTTGATGGTCATATTTTGAGCTCTCATTGCCCTAATATCAAATATGGAACCAGTTTCGAAAAGTACTAATTGAGCCCTTTCGTTTGATACCTTGCATGGCGACACTTTGCAAAAAGAATGTTGCATTCTCCATTCACCCCCCCCCCCCCCCAAAACTTAACACAAAGTGGCGCCACTGCAAAGGAAACACCATCACACTCTCTTGCCAATTTTCGTGACAATCGGTCTAGCCGTTTCCGAATAAAGCGGGTATGGCAGACAGACACACAGACTGACAGACAGACATCGACTCGATTCTAATAAGATTTTATTTCACACAAAACGGTAAACAACAGTAGTGTTCATAAAAAGTGCTTCAAACCCGTTTTCCCCAAAATTTCATATTTCAAACTGGTACGAGGTTTTTTCATGAAATCTACCCCACTGTTTTTTAAAAACCAAAAAAAAATAAAATAGATCCATTATTGAGCAATGTCTCTTACTCCGTTTGTAAACACGGAGAATTAGTTTGTCGTTTAACTTCGATTCCCCTCGATACGCGCGGCCAACAAAGTGCTAAACGCCCTCTACAGAGGTCAAAATGAACTAAAAGTGGTAAAAAAGGTTTACACACTGCACGGTATTCATAATGCTATTGATTTTGCAAAAAAAAATCTTAAAAAGTACTTCTTTGAAATCTTTAAGCTGAAAGTCCCCTTAAATATTCAACAACTCGAATCATTGACTCGGATACTGCAGCTATAAAGGGTTTCCTGATTTTTTATGCGAAGTTGTTAAGTCCACAACTGTTCCACTGGCAGATTATGCTATCTTAGGTTGCCACTAACTTCATACGAAAAACGCAAATTGAACTTGCGATAATAATATAGTAGAATTGCTATAATAATATAGTAGAATTTCCACCAGCATCGTGATCTATATTATGGCATGTATTGCAGCATTTCTAATGTGGCATGTATTGCAGCATTTCCAATGGAGGAATTTTACAATATATATGTATATACATACTATTATTTGCTTTGTTTGAAAAGATATTGAATATAGGTTATATTTGGAGGGCTAGACTTTATTTAGAGGACCTATCAGTGTCCCACTTTAAGTTTGCTACGTACTTCTGATGTAAAAATTAGCATCACTTACATAAAACAATTGTACACGGGGGAAAATTTGACACTTCCACCTCCAATTTTATAAGCATTAATTAGACCCAAAATTATTTACGCATCCGGACACAGAGGGAGTCCTCCAAAAAATGATCAAATGAACATTTTAAAAACCGTTCCAATAGTAGCGCAATCAACTCAAATGATACCCGATCATATTCCTACCACTAATTGTGAAGAGAAAAAACAGTGCTAGAAAAGGAACAGGAACTACCAGGCAACCAACAGGTTCCTAAGGAACAAAATATCGTGAGGCCCACTCTGAGAAAGAGGTTTAAAGCCTCGGCAGGTCGGAAAATATTGCCCAAACGCAAAGTGCGTGGCTATTGGACTGAAAGAAAACTAACCAGGCTTCAAAAAATAAATAGGAGATGAGTATTCACTACAAATCAATTATCGTTTGAAAGGCAGTCTTAGATAGACATGCTAATGTGGAAATTGGAATTGATTAAAAAATTAAGATCGTTGAGGAATCGAGCACTCGGAACGTCGGACAGTGCATCCTCCAGCGTACAAAAATCGAAATATAGTTTGACGAGTTTTTTACTATATTAGACAAACATGTTAAATACGAATGTACCGTTTTTTTCATTTTTATTAAGTCGATAACGATAGTGAAAGTTAAGGAATCATTTTTTTCTTAAATAATCGCCACTTTATCTTTCGTGTAAAAGGCCTCACATGGAATATACTCGGCAGGGAATGTACTTTCAAGTAGTATTCATGAAATGAAATATTTCTGTAACTAAACTCGCCTACTGGCTTGTAAGGTTAGAATATTGTTTTTAACTTTGAAGAAGCTTTTTAAAAAATCTCCAAAAATCATTTTGTACTTCTTGCACACTTTAGCTGCTTCATGTGTACACATAAATTTGCCGTGTAATTTGTTTGTGTTTTAATGCAGCTTTCGAGATTATACCATTTGCTAAGCTCAGATATCATGACGAACGAAAGGACATTTGACGGAGTTGTTTTCAGCCGAGTAAGAGCAACAAAATAACCACCGTTTGTAGAAAACGACGTTCGATAATGAAAATAGATGAATCAAGGGAAGAATTGCAAAAGAAAATCTGCAATATATGTAAATAGGTTATTTTGTCCCAAGTTTAATAAAAAATTGAAAGAAGTCGGTAAAAATCGCAGGGAGTTCCATCTGCACTACGCTTTTCGACTCCTACGATATGTGCAGTTGTCAATGGACAATACAAGTAATTCAACGTAGCTTGGGCCAGATGTACTTTGTGCAAAATTTTAGACTTCTCCCAGTTTCGGTAACTGAAAACGCGAGTGAAGGAACTTTGTTGGAGATATGACTGCAAAATCTTCAGCTAGTGATCTCAGTCATCTTTAAATCCTGCGCAGGCGCCAGCCCTATTCATTGACGATTTGTCCGAAAGGAAGTACACGTTTCTGAGGTCTATGATTAACGGTCTACACAGATACTGCTTTCCCAGTGTATACTCATTAAATTTAGACAAACGTGAAATTTTCGCATTCGCAGATTCTTTTGCAACTGACAGGGCACAGTATATTGCGAACTGCAAGTTTAGACGCAGGGAAAGAGTTAAAGCTGACCTGAAAATGGGAATTCAATGACAATATCAACCGTAGCCAGGATGCGGTCACTAATGACGCGTCAAGCACCGATGAATATTTGTTTGTTTGGCATCATAGTTATATGCCAGTGAAATTGCTGGATAAGAAAACAGCAAAAGTAGTGTGGGTCAACCCGCGTCCATCGTCCATGTCGGCCTATAAAATTCATCTTTAAAAAATAAAATGCAAAACTGGTGGGGGTCGTTCAAAAAATGCTGGATGGATGAATGAGTGGCCAAACAGCGAAAGTGAATGACGGTTTGTCTGACACAAACGTCATTCCTTACATATGCTGAGAAGCAATTTCATAGCATAGGTTTTTTAATGTATTCTGCACACGAGCTACCAACTGCCTACGAAACAGTGACGAGTTCAAGGGAGGGAGCAAATGGATAGGTATAGCTGTGTAAATCATGTGCTATGTTTTGAAAAAAAAACAACTGCGATGTATGTTATTTATATTTACAAAGTTATAAACATCAGTTCAACCTCGGGAAGCAATCTAATGAATTACATCTTCTCTGAAGGTAAAGCTACAACCCTGCCCATCCGTGCTATTTAAAAATATTTTAAAATTCATTTGTATCTTACGAAACATTGATCCCTGCAGATGGCAAAACCAATGCAAAGAAACCAAAAACTCGATCGTTTCGATTTTTGACCACACTTCCATAAATTCGATGCGCTGGAGTCCGGGCAAAATCAATAAAGAATAAAACACATTTTATGAGTTCATTTTTTACTTTTTCAATTCTATCTGATCTTGAAGGCAAATGTCAGCAAGTTACCAAGGAATCAAAAAGGGATCTCATAAATTAATGAGGGAAAGGCTGATGGCAGGATGATTTTAAAACTTTCCCAATGGATAGTTTCCGAATATTTGTTCAGTCTTTATGTGGGAACTTATTAGATATGTTAAAACATCTTTCATAAAGCACTAATCCTGCCCTTTCATTTGGTACCCCACGTGGATATATTT
Organism: Hermetia illucens; assembly: GCF_905115235.1. Classification (NCBI taxonomy): domain Eukaryota; kingdom Metazoa; phylum Arthropoda; class Insecta; order Diptera; family Stratiomyidae; genus Hermetia; species Hermetia illucens. The sequence goes on along the minus strand of NC_051851.1, from coordinate 66,879,805 downwards.
GACAAAAAAAACTTCCGGGGAAATCCTACTATAATTGACAAAGTTGTAATAGATCAAACTTTCCCTTTCGAGTAAATTTCCTGCATCCTGAAACATCGTATGTAAAAAATCAATTTGAAATGAATAGTCTGATATACTAAACGCAGATACGTAGTAAAAATTAAAACGATTAGACGAGCTGAATCGTTAATGGGCTGTCGACGAATGTCTGCTTCTTCTTAACGGAAAATCTCCGTTGGCAAGGAGCACTATGCAATTGTATTGATTCTCACTCTTGGGTGGAGAAAGGAAAATGGCAGACGGCAAAGAAATAATAAGAGATAAGAAAAATAAGTGAGGAAGCGATAGAACGAAGCGTTGACGTTCATCTGTTGAAAGATACACTAGCGAATAAGTCAACATTAAAACAGATCAGGCAAGACCGTAGAAATAAGGTAGATTCAGCTGAAATTATTAATCTGAAGGAATAAAACCTAAGGCTAACATGGAGTGGAATGGCGAAACTAGCTGAGATATCAAAAAGTCACAATATTTATGTTTAAGAGGCCACTAAGACGAAAGAAAATTGATAGTAGTCCCAAATGCGAAAATGAAGGACATTATCAGTACTTGAATGATGAGGAAAAACGAATAAAACTTCAATTCTAAATTGTACCGACTGTGTTGGGAAACTAAGAAATTTAATGATCTCATTAATTTGATTAAACAAAGTGGTATAGAACGCGTCCCCTATAGTGCGCTCCGGGTCCATAGGAATGTATGTGGAATACTTACGAGTTCTAAGCACTGCGTGTGAGGACTCCTATTACGGAAGTCGGAGGGTTTCACGTAAAAGAGGGTTTGGAAGTTCCAGGTTACTCCTAATAATATGCTCGTACGGTATAGAGACATATATGCAAACATTTCACCAGAAATCGTCAAGGATGATGTGATGGGATTGACTTATAGTGAACTCAGAATGATGGGAAACTTCTCATGTAAGACTGCTCATATAAGTTTATCATAACCATAATATTAATGAAGAAATCAAAATATTATTTCTGGTAAAAACTGACACAAACAAGTTTGTTGTATTAGAAAACTATAAAAGGTATTTATTCTAATGCACCTCAAATGTGTAAAAAATAAATAGAATTGGAAGAACTGATCTGCAGGAACAATACAAAAAAACGTAGGTAAAATCGTAATCGTAAAATGTAGGTAAAATCGGTTGGCCAATTCCATCGAAAAGTGATCTCGAAAACAAAATTTTAAGAGATAAAAAAAGAAAATGAAAATATTCTCAGTTACAGTCAACACGCTTTTATGGAAATATTGACGCATAATTACATTTGGTAACTTTCGTGTTACATATTTGCTACTCATAATTATATATCTAAAACAACTGGTCAAATATTACAAACAAATATATCGCTCAAGTTAATAGTCAATAACAGTATCCCTAAAATTATACTCACCGATGTAAAAACACTACTTCAACATCCACATCTTCACGATCCTCATGTAGAAAATCCTTGAGAAAATGCGACACTGACTCGTATGTTATATGACCGCAAACGACAATATGTCTGAGTTGATCGATCCATTCCGAATTTTTTCCATGATTTCAGTCATCACACAAATAACAACAATACCAACCGAATCAATCATGAAAATTACAAAAATTATATTAGTCCCTTCATATTGAAAGTTTTAAAGGCAAAAAATTGGTGTAACGGATCTTTGAAATTTTGTAAAAATTTTCTTTAGATATGTGTGTAATATTTGGAAAACTGTTTCAACTTCGTCTATGTTATCGAATTTCAACAAATCCCACAGACTATTAACACGCCAGAATACAAGGAACCTTTATATTGAAATTTCATCATAAATCGTTGAAACAATTTTCCAAACTCACTGGAACTGACCACTATCGCATCATTAACATAATCAATGAACGATGAATAATTTCGACTAGGTATTTTGATTGAGGGGAAGACTAGGGTTTTATGTGTTTTGTAGAGACTCTAATTGAATAATAAAATTGAGCAGTGAGTAAAATGATTTCAAAGTACATTTTGTGTCTTCATGAAAATAAAAACAAACTTAAGATATAACCGAAAAAATAAAAACGTCCCAGAAAGAAAATTTTCATTGAATGGTGTTAGATAAAATAATCACTTTTTGGTATATTTCTTTAAAAGAAAATAAAGAAAAAATAAACAAACAATTGAAATACATATTTTTTTAATTTAGTCTGCTACCCCATAATATTTACAAAAGGCTAACCAAAATGAAGATTATCTAATCTGTTACATCAAGTAGTTTTCCCATTTTCATCGAACTCCATTGAAGGAATTTCTGATTCTGCCAAAATTGTACAATAATTTTCATTTTGATTGTCTTCTATGCTGAGCTTGAGATAAATTCAAAGTAAAAAAGATAATACGAATTATGCATATAATAAAAGTTCTTTATAATGTTATTACCACTCACTATACTACTAACTTGCTGTATTTTCTTCACTTTATGTTTCTATTCAAACTCGATCATCATTGCCACATGCAAAATGTACGATGCACACTTCTAAGGTAAAAACATTCTAGATGCTATTTTTTAAAAAAGTACTTGCAATATACATATGGATGTAAATTTCTAGCAAACATATGAGCGTAACAATATGTATTTGTTTGGAAATGACAATTCATCTACAGGATCCTTGCCATAGCAATCTGTGATGTGTTTCATTTGTGTTCTTGCTTTTCGGTGTTGATGTGGAATTGAGTTGGTTTAATTATGTTTTCTGTATATTTAGGCGCATACATATTCATTCAAAAATATCATTCCATTTGGTTCAACTTTAATATTAGGTTAGATCATCCCAAAAAAGTTCTACTGCAGCCACATGCTATGGCAATAATTTTGACATATATTTCTAATTCTTAAAAAGTTAATATTTATTTATTTCGTACTGTTTTTCGAGCTTAAGTTTAAATCGTTGAGTCAGATACTTTTAATTAGTACACAATTGAGTTATTTTGTATGGTTGTTCAATTTTTAGCTTGAGGTTTTCTTTCAGATGTATTTTATATAAAAGAAAATAAAGTGTAGTACGCCCTCTTCGAGCGCCTTCAACTGCTTCGATAACGAAATTATTTCTAAATTATAATTTTTCCTTTGAAATATTGTGCTAAACTTCACTATCATATTATTACGTATAAGATATAAAACACCAGTCCATATTTAACCAAAATAGTGTCCTTCAAGTCTACATTTCGCGATTTCGTACACAATTCTGACACACAGTAAAATTATTAATATAATGATTTTCATTAGAAAATTATTAATAATTCGGATTCGGAAGTATTGTAATAATTAAAGCTAGACTAGGATAATGAGAGCTTGAGGCAGTGTTAAGTACTATCCTCAGTAAAATAATAAAACCAAATTCTAAGATCCAGGAAAAAATAGAAAAAGTATAGTTAGAGTTACTCCACTATACTAAATCCCACCGGACCTCTCTCGATGACACATTTCGCGACGGATGGCGCAAGAAAACCTATTGAAAATCGTTACAAAAAGGAACAAGTCGGGAAGTCGGAAGCTGGGCGCTTCAGGTATGAAAGGCTTTGTTTGCTTCTTCTGTGAGTATATTTGAATGTAGAACTATCCCATTTGTACGTAGCCCGTTATGTATATGCATTAAGCATGTCTGACTAACCTCTTAGTGTTATATAGATATTTAGTTGCAGTAAATTTACGCAGTAAAGTCAACTTTGAGCTACTGTAACTTTGTTACTAATAGTATGATTTTGATCAAACTTGGGGATAATATGCTTCATATTTTTTATAATTCTTGGATAACCTTAAGCGGTGTCCACTCAATTTCCTATATAATATACTATTATTAACTTAATTTGAGCAGATATCGATATGGAGAGCTTCATGTATGATATTTTTCCAGATGTGATAGGATTTATGTATTTCTCATATAAGACTATTTGAGTGGACGTTTGTCCCATTTATGTATTGTCAGACTATTCACTTCAGTATGATCTGACCTTTAAAGTCTTAGACCGCACAATTTGCACAACAGAGACAACTTTGACCTATTATAACTTTGTTTAGTGCGATTGCCACCAGTGCAATTTCCATCATGCTCTATAGTAAACCTATACTGTTGCATGATGGTTCTAGGATGAACAAATGGTAGGTTTCTAGGCAATTTCTAAAAAAAAAAATAATAAGAAATATGGCAATATACTACTATTACTTTTTAGGTAGATATCGGTATGGAGAGCATTTTAAGGCCTATGTGTGCATGGACCACCATAATGCTTTTGAGATTTTCAGATTCAGCAGTTTCTGGGAATGGGTCCTTGAAGCATTTGACCCCTTTCGTCCTGCACTCCTTTCTCTTGCAACCAATGTTAAAACTTATATCTGCTTCGAAAAGTACTAATCAAGACCTACCCCACATGACTGTATTCAATGAAAAAAATGTTACAACCCCCTTTTACATTTATGGGGACCTGTTACTCACTGCGTGCGACTTTTCACACAGTTCCCACCTTTTCACCAAATTTCGGATCAATAGGGGTAACCATTTCTGAGAATACAGATATGACAGAAAGGTAGACGGACAAACGGACATATGAACAGACAGTAAACCGATTTCAATAGGGTTTTATTTTATACAAAACCTTAAAAAAACAAATAATGCTAGTTGGCAAAACTTGGGAAAATACTAGGCCTACAACCTCAGTCGACGCGATAGCACGGTCGTCAGTCCGGTTAAGAAATTAACAAGGATTCATGACGCAAAACGTAAGCAACTAGTTCAAGCCACACACCTTAACTGGCAAGACGGTAGAATTTTCGAAAGCCCTTTGGAAGAATTGAGTCAATAGATTGTGATGCGCAAGCAACAAAGAAACGGATCGCTGTTACCCGAGCAGCCCACTACAAAGATCTTTATAATAAACTTGGCTTTCGAAATGGCGAGACAGACCCAAATCTCCTCTTCAAAACTCGAGGCCGTCGCCCACAGGATTTGCTATCCACATTTCTGTTGTGTTAATGGTAAAAATGATATGAAATGAGCCACTATTGGGTAAAGACGGGAACACTTCGAGCGGAATTCCATCACGTCTACAAGCACTACTGACATTGTTTGCAATTTCATCTGTCAATGCTGAAGATAACCAGTACCTGGCCACATCGCAAACGCAGTGAGTATTTCAATCGCGTTATTCAGTATGGTAGAACGTAATTTTATTGGCAAAAAAACATAACTCTTCCAATATGAGAAAAGGGAGACAGTCCAAAAAATATGTCCGAATTACCATCACGACATACGAGTAGTTAAAGAGTACCGTGAACCAACTCGGCTTTGTCAAGAACTACAGAATTACTGATGCACTACGTGATTATTCATTGAAAAACATCCTCGATCTGGTACACTATGACAAAAGCTAGTGTCAAAGAACTCGTTTGTGGTGTTAAATTTCTCCACTGCGATCAGAAGTGTAAAGGCAATTATATCAATGCTTTTCTCTACCAGTGTTTATACGGCTCCTCTGTCACGAGATACATCTTACCTCTATCACCTTATGCCCTACTCTATGCAGATAATGTTTTTCTAGTGTCCCACAGCAAAATTGATCTTGACCGGCTTGTCCAAAAGTGAAATTCTCGCCTCACACAGCACGGTGTCTGACTAAATCTGAATAAAACAGAGTTTTTCACGGATAACCCAATGAAATAGGCACTATCACGGTCATTGAGATGTGTTCTCCTCAAAATTGAGCAATTTAAGTAGCCCGAATCAAAATGATGAGCCAACAGTGAACTGTTGCAATTTGCTTCACACATCAATGCAACTTGAATGAAGGGATATCCCCACAATAAGCGTCTTTTCCATTCGCACTGTTAACCTCTGTGGTTCTGAGTACTGGCCGAATACCACCTCACAATAATTTAAACAGTCAGTGACCCGAAACGTTATAAGTTCGTCCGCAAAGCAGTTGATACTTGAAGCATTATTTCAACTAGATGCAGTGTATAAATTCTACCACTTCTTTGAACAATTGTAAATTATTTACTAGGAAAACGTTCACCCGTTTAAACAGCACCGCGAAGACTTTTTGGATATTTTAGTTCAATCGAAGTCGGCTTACACTAAATTTCCCAGTATGATTATCTCTTGTGATATACATTATCAAGGAAATTATAGTAGTAAATGAATCTAAGGAAATGTGTCACACTTTTATACCTCAAACCTGATTTTTTCAATCCTTCGGTCCCTTCTTCTCCGAGCTATTTTAAAAGTATTTAAATTACGATCCAAGATCCTTGACCTGATTTGGAGAAAAGCCTACTTTTGACATGTAGCTCAGTCCTCGAAAAGCTCGCATAAATTTCACATCTCCACCAAATTTCGTACCAACAGATTCGTTTGGAATATACTGTAGCAAACAGACAATCAGCAAACCGATTTTGATGAAGTTTTACTTGACATATAAAACACAAAAACTGGTCTTTATCAAGAACTTCAAATGGCACTTGACCGGTAAATAATAAGCCAAGGCAAGGCTTTTTCAAGTCTGCTCATTTTCTTTATAATTAGTGTGATTAGAAAGATACATGTACAAAAAATGCCGTGATTCCGCTGTTTCCTAACTTTGGTAGCTAGCAAGGGTAATCTTTGCGTTTATTGTGTTTAACATACTAAACAGTGTTTCCCCGGTTGTATTTCCATATTCCATACTGATTAATACTGACCACTGACGGTTTCAGCCAAAGCGGAGGTATCTTCAGACACCGCCTCATCTTTGACCGAAAATAGTTGACAGGCGTTGTTTCATCCCTTGTGTGTGCGTCATGCTTCTCTCTCATTGGCATGGCTCCTCAAATGTTCTACTATACTTAAGAGAGATGATTTTTTATAAATCCCTTGCCCCGTGAGTTTCATCTCCTAAAAATTTAGATCGCAGTGGTCCTTTCCAGTTTAACGGAATATATCACGCTCTTTAGAAATCTGATGCCTGTTGGGTCCATAGATAACGCACTTACATAAGAAATGCTCCCTTGATTTCGCTACCAAGTAGTTATAGAAAAAAAAATTATCAACTTGCATCTTGGGCCTCAAAAATGACGACGATACTTTTGCATATCTTCCTGCTTTTCGACAGAATGGAGTTAGCAGCATGTTTGTTGAATGAAATCCTTCCTCAGTTCTTCAAATCAGCATTTCCCAATGCTACTGATAGTTCAATTGCTGGTTCTCGTTCCGGCAGGGGAAAATTGGACAGAAGTTCCCCAGTATTGAATTCAGATAATATATACCTCAAATAAGTTTGCACTTTTGAATGATTTTTGTAGTAACCAAAAAACTGCTCAACTAGCGATAGACAACCGGCCTTAATACTTCCATATCGTTAGTTATCAATCACCTAGGTTGTCGCTTTTAAGAGAGCATATATGTACATAATTCAATATAAAAGATCAAGATACAAATTGCCCTCAAAAAGCCCGCCCATCGTCTGCTGTTCGAGAAACTGGTTCTGTCTTTTAGCCATTGATGTATAGTACCTCAGTGTTACTATCCCAATTTTCTAGATGTTTCAGAGTAACTTTATATCTTCTACAAAACAGATGCAAGGAGATCCGAGTATCAGACTACAAGTACTGGATTCAACTCTCCCAATATCTATTCCAATACAGGCTATCACGTCCTCTGCTTCTCCATATACATTAAGGAATTTAGTTTAGGAGCTGCTTTCATTCCATTGTCAGCAGTTGACCCATTTGCACTTTTAAGGTAGGCTCAGGTTGTAAGGAACCTAATTCAAAGCTCTTTTCATAATTCGCGAGCACGTTAAATTGGGGTCTTGGGAAATAGCTCATTCTTTGATCTTACGTCAGGAAACATTTAACTCAATGTATGCCATCCTTGGCAGTTAGCACTTGCATTACAGAAGATTAGGGTGAATACCGACGCCAACATTGATTTCCAAAGCGAAGGAAATTTCTAACAAAATATTTTACAATCTTCTGGTATGTTCGTGTGAATTTAAAAGGGTTTTTGATCGCCCTTGGAAATAGTCTAGTAAACAACCAAAAAATGCTGGATTATAAGTTGATAAGTGTGAATAAAAATGAAGAAAATTGTGCAGTGGACTTCCATTGGTAAGCACATTAACAAGCATGAACTATTCGATCTAGGAACAGCTGAGAGCGTCTAGAAATACCGGCAAGAATCTGGAATATCGATAAATACTCTCAATTCGGAAACCGGGAGGTTTTGGGCAAAATTGGTCAAAAATAACCATTCCTACAATACAGAATTCCTGCAACTCGCAATTAAATCAGGGATTGCATTCCATTATTTATGTAGAGAGCGTACTTTCGCGGAGTTATTCCCACATGTTGAAGGTCAAATCTAATGAGCAAACTCTCTACTTGGCACTCTTTCCAAACCATTGTGCCATTGCTTGTACTATTGATCAGAGAAGACCGCTTCTCCGATCAAAACGGGAATATTGGATGTTTTTTGGTTGAGGTGTGCGAACAACCTCAAATAAAATTATGAAATATGACGCAAGCCTTACTTGCAATGACAACTATTATACATATCCTGCAACTTCCACCCCACGAAAATCATAGCTTCTCCCGCAGCCACTTTTATTTGAACCGTAAATGTAAATGGGAACACTATCCGAACAATGTCCTACTGGTGGTACTAACCTCATCACTCACCAAAGTGTATTCAATGTATTGGAGGAAGAAGTTACGGAGGCAGAAACGGGACATTCAAATCATAATACCCAGTCATCCTGGAGAAGTTGAGAAATAGTTTTTGGATGATGCGGTCAGGTTATTGTTAACTCCGCCATGCTATTAACATAGTATGCTGGTCCCAAGCCCAGATAAAGGAGGAGGGTTTGAGGCAACGTACTCTATACCACCCTCAGTAAAACAAAAATAAAATGCTAAGATCAGGGAAAGAGATAAGTTGGAGTATTCCACTATGCTAAATCCTACCTGATCTCTCTTGGTTTGTTGAAGTCGAACGATTTGATGATAGGCTGATGAAGCTCACCATTATATCAGCTGATCGCACTATTCACTTCTTCACCGCGTACGTACTACAGACATATTATCATTACCGGCGATCTTAATGGTTATGTGGGTGAAAACGCAGACGATAACAGGTGCTATGGGGGAAAGGGGTTCGGAGCTGGCAATGAGGGTAGCGAGCGTATAATCGATTTTGCGGACACCCATGACCTTGTACTTATGAATACATGGTTCATCAAACGATGGTCCCATCTTCCTACATTTTATAGTGGGAACAGTAAATCGGAAATCGACTATATTCTCATAAGACGCCAACATTTTACCACTGTCACTGATTGCAAAGTCGTTCCCTATGAGACCATCGCATCTCAACATTGGCCGTTGATTGCTGTCCTACGAATTAAGCCACCTACAAAACAGCGTGAGGAACGCACTGGCCCGTGGCGCATTAAATGGTGGCGTTTTAGTGAGAAGAAAAAAGAAACGATCTCATTCATGCGATTACCGACTATTACGAATGTGCAAGAATCATGGAACCAAATGAAAGACACGATCCACAAAGCGGCCTCTGCAACCCTCGGGGTCACAAAGCCGGGTAAGCGGTACATCAACCGAGATACTTGGCTTTGGAATGACGATGTTGAAATGAAGGTCCGTGAAAAGAAACGCCTCTACCACAAATTTCTCGACGATAAAACGCTTACTAATTGGCAAATTTATAAGAATGCCAACCGGAAAGCAAAGAAAGCGGTCGCTGTCACCCGAGCAAACCATTACAAAAATCTTTACGATAAACTGGACACTCGGGATGGCGAGAGAGATCTGTATCGACTTGCTAAAAGCCGTAATGAATGTACACAGGATATCGAACACTTCTGTTGCGTTAATGACAAGAACGGTACTTTGCGTACCAACCGTCGAACCGCAATGGATAGATAGTGAGAATACTTCGAACAGATTTCAACTGAAAAATTTGCGCATCTTCCACTTCCACAATCATTGCCGACATTTGGAGCAGGTGCTCAGAGGTGGCGGTGAGGAAGACGGGGCGACAACCCTGTTGGCCAAACCAAAACCAAGTGGCCGAGGAGAACCTCCATAGTGGTGCCACCAGGAGACGCTGTGCTCACTTTGGCTTGCTGGCCGTGATGCAGTAGGCGAATGCTCCAAAGGCCCAATCAGGGCAATCAGACCCGAGTCTGCACGAGGACTCATCTGAAGTGGCAATTTGGTCACGAAACCTTAACAGGGATATACTAGTACCATGGGAACCAAGATGGTCCCTGGACTCTCATATTTCGGGTGAACTTCCGTTGTATGTGAGTGCAGCTCGGTTATTTGCGGTAGGCTCCTTAGTGAGAGCTTCAAGGGGGTTGTTGGTTATGCTCAAGCGAGAAGAGACCTTCGGGCCTCGGCGTGGTGTTGTGCTTCAAAACGGGTGCCGTATTTCTTAGTTCGGTAGAGATTTAGGTAGGTCTTGCATCCACCAGTATGAATACTAAGCCCTGCACTTGGAATAGACTGGTACCATTGTTGCTTGCCACAGCGGGGCTCTGATTGTGGTCACAAAATCAATCCGTGTCCTAACAAGACGGCAAGTCTTCCAGACAGGTGCTCACGTAAAACCCTCAAGGACTTAAATGTCAGCGCAACTGAAGTCGAGGAGGCAATAAAATGAATAAAATCGGGAAAAGCCACAGGACCTGACGACATCGCATCTGACGTTGAAATAACCGTGAATCAAGCAGGATTTATCAAAAACTGCGGAACTACTGACGTAATAGTCGCTGCACGGTTACTCATGGAGAAACACCGTGAGAGGCATCGCATTCTTTACATTGCATTTCTGGATCTAGAGAAAGTGTTTGACCGTGTGCCACACGAACTCATCTGGTATGCTTTACGACAACACTTCGTGCCAGAAGAATTCGTGCGCTGGGTTCAATTGCTCTACCACGATCGGAAAAGTAAAGTTCGAAGTATGGCCGGTGTATTAAAACCGCTTCGTGTCTCTGTTGATGTTCATCAAGGAAGCGCCCTCTCACCACTCCTCTTCGTTCTTGTTATAGACACCATCACACGGGATATCCAACGTCCAGCGCCCTACACACTGCTTTATGCAGATGATGTTTTCCTAGCATCTGATAGCAAAAATGATCTCGAACAACTTTTCCAAAGATGGAATGATCGATTCATGCAACACGGTCTCAGATTAAATCTAAACAAAACTGAATTTTTGACGACCGATCCCCATGAAACAGGCAGAATCAATGTCACCGGCAGTGATCTGCCCAGAACTGAGCGACTTAAATACCTCGGGTCAACGCTATCAGCCAATGGAGAAATTGCTTCACGTATTAATGCAACCTGGATGAAGTGGCATTCCACAACTGGTGGTCTTTGTGATCGACGTATCAATCAACGTCTTAAATCTAAAATTTACTGCAATGTTATCCGTCCTGTCGCTCTCTATGGTTCTGAGTGTTGGCCAAATATAAATGACAAGATGTTACGTTGGACTAGTGGCGTCACACGTTTTGATCACATCCAAAATGAGGATATCCGCGATCGTTATGGGGTTGCACCGATCGTGGAAAAGTTGCGAGAGAGGCGTCTTTGATGCTATGGTCATGTAATTGGTGCTAACGAGAATTCACTTGCCAAGATTGGTCTAAACGTCGAAGTCGATGGTAAACGACCAAAAGATAGGTCTAAACAACGGTGGCTTGATACGCTGGATGGGGATTTAAAAGCCCCAAGATTGCACCCGGATCAGGCATTCGATAGAGCCAAATGGCGAAACCGACCACGACGAGCCGACCCCGCTTGTGAGCGGGAAAAAGGCTAAAGAAAAAGAAGAAGCAGGTCAGGTTATTTTCACTAACAAGAACGCACTTACAAAGATCAGCCTGATCGGCGAAATCGATATTAAACAGTCAAAAGATCAATCACAACTGGACCAAGCCCATGACTGAGACAATTGGGAAACCTGCTCTAGGTAAGGCGATTCCACTACAAAACAGAACCAAGGCTTAGAAATTCTGATAAAATTCCATAAATCACTACAACAGCAATATTTAGGAATGGGATGAGCACCTCACCTTTATTGTCACTGTCAATGACAGCGACTTACCCAGAACTGAGTGATTTAAATACTTCGGATCAATGCTACCGGTAAAAGATGAACTCTGTTACGAAACGCCTTCACGCATTAGCGCAACCTGGAATCCACCACTTCGTTCTTTGCGGTCGACGAATCAAGGAACGTTTCAAATCCAAAATTCACCACAATGTCGTTTACCATACCGCCCTCTATGGAACTTAGTGTTGGCCGACTATAAAAGATAATGAAGGGCGTCTTAGGGTAATGAAGACGAAGATGTTGGCCTGAACCACGATCGATATGGGGTTGCACCAATCCTAGAAAAATTGCGAGACCTCTTCGATGGTATGGTCACATGACACGCAGGAGAGAACTTACTTGCTAAGATTGGTTTTCTGACAACTGGTCCCGTTTCACTTTACGCCTGTATATTTTAAACCCTTACTCCTCTACTTCGCAACTAACACTGAAACTAAGACCTATTTGAAATATAACTAGTTAAGAACCTGCGAGTGATGTACACTAAAATTGATGCTCAAGGCTCAAACGTTGCCGAGATAAGACAAATTTTCCGACAACTATGAGAATTTGCTTAACAGGTTTGCCTTTCGTAGCAGCATCTGTTACTATTATCAGAGTAAGTAAAGAAGTGACCAAAGTATTATACAATTTTCAAAATTTCCAAGCAGTCAAAATTAGTAAGAGGAAAATAAAAGGGTAGAATATCTGCAGAAAAAAATAACGAATATCTGTTCAACTATTCGAGTAAAAACCAGATTTTAGAATCAAGCAATACAAAACTGGTATGACTTGCTTAGTAACGTGTAGTTCCCTTGCCCAATGACTACCATCTGCCAATGGCAATCGGTGAACATTTTGAATTCGAGGCTTGCGCTGTGTTTCAAGTTTTTGACGTAAATTCCCTGTTAACGTATTAATCCGCAAGTCCATGCATATCTAGAACGTAAAGCCACCTATTTCTTCAGTCATCAATTCAAGAAATTTCGAATAACAGTGATGATCCCTACACTGCTCCCATAGAGCAACACAGAAAGAACATTGGTGGAGAATACTCTCAACTTTATCTTGATGTTGAAGTATTTGATGCTGAGATAGATGCACTTTATAATAAGCAAAACTGCTAAGACAGAACTGGCGCATTTTTATGTGCCAGCGGACATTTGTATTGTAAGTCGACGGCAGCAAACTTCGTCAACACAACCAACTTTACTCCGCTTGAATTTTTATTTAAAGGAAGAGATCGATTCCGAATGCTATAGCCGCTTGCCTTTTCGTAACAGAAAGGTTCAGCTTCACCAGATACTTTCCGATTAAGAACTTTTGTGAAGTGTATCTTTCACTTCTTACGATGCATGTCATCGTGGATGAGAAGCCTACTGTTAACAATCACCGCACTTTTAATGGTGATCAAGGACTCACCAATATTCTCGAATGGCTTGATCAAGATTGCTACCATTCGAGCAATCAGAAAGGTTTCCCATTACTGACCGACGGGAGGGATCCTCTTCGTTCGCAAAAAACATGAAAATAAGCGATTAACAAATGATCGTCTCTTTCGAAGCCGATACAGATGTTACTATCAGTGTTATTACACACATCCAGACGACACCTCCCAGATCTGCTGCTGATCGCGATGTTGTCGATCTTCTTAGATGTTATTTTTCAGTCAATCAAAAACCAACTGACCTTATATTTGCATACACAGTATTGATGTGTCACATCCTAGAGTGGGCCAGTAGATGGTGGTTCATAACTTATCTTCATGGAAAATATTTAATGAAATTTCATCCAATGAAGCTATAATTTTAAACTCTTCCGAAGCTGCTTTCCGTCCAAAAGAAACATTGCCCCCACGCGAAAGATAGAGTCAGATTCGGATCACAAAGTCTCCCTTCGAACTCACAAGTTGGAATAGTTTTCATTCTCTTTCGGACTAGGAACAGGACCAGCTACTTACATACCCAGGGGCGACCTTTACAGCTTGCCTGGTGTTGATATAACTCAAGGCAGCTGGTGGATGATATGCACACCCAACTTACTCCTAACTTCATAAGACCCCATATATACCGTAAATCAAGCATCAAAAACAAACTACACCTCACTATGAAAATTTACGAGCCGTAACTGTTTAGACATGCATTCATTTAAGCTCAGCTCTATCGAATGCACGTCTCAGGGGCCCTCGTTGCTAGCCAGGGCCTTAATATTTCCTTCCACTCCATCATCATACAAAATACAAGAGTTTAAAGCCCAACGTATTTCGACCGGCCAAAATAGCTGAAATCATCGTCATCAAAAATACAAAAACAGGTATCCGGTCTAGGCCTGCCACCAGTTCGATATCCCTGAAAGCTGTCTGGCGTCCTTCCATACGCCATCTCGCCATCCCACGCAGGGTCTGCCTCGTCCTCTTTTCCTACCATTGATATTACCCTTATGGACTGGGTAGATAACGCTCACCCATAGGGAAAAACTGGCCCGCCCACCCCAAATCTTTCTTCCAGACGGTCGTGATATCGCTCATAACTTTTGTCGTTATATAGGGTACGGAATCGCAAATCCACGTACAGGGCACAAAACATTCTTTGGAGGGTTCTTTTCTCGAATGCCGTCAAGTGTTCGCATTTTTTCTTACTAAGAACCCAAGCCTGTAAAGAATACATGAGGGTCTTGCACAGTAAGAGCTTTGATCCTATGGTGAAACGTTTCGAGCGAAACAGTTTTTGCAAACGGAAATAGGCTTTGTTGACTACCAACAACCTGTTGCGATCTTCGACCCTTGTTAGGAGAAATCAATCAACGGTCTCAAAGTTGTAGTCGCCTTCTTTATGATTGTCATTTGACCAGTACCATTTGACGCTGTTGCGTCGTTCGTTTTTGATGCTAATGTTACCACCATGTACTTTGTCTTGCCTTCAGTGCAGCCCAAGATCTCACGTTACCTGCTCGATCTGAATGAAGGTAGAATGTATATCTTGGGTTGTTCTTCCCATAATATTAATATTGTCGGAATAAGTTGTGTAGACTTCAAGAATATGGTGCCACTCGTATTTACATCAGCGCCGCGGATGTTGGTGCTGAATGGTCTCGACAGTGACTCTGCTGCTAATCTGGCCTCGCACATTGGTCAGGGTCAGCCTAGTCAGTCCTATCAATTTGGTCGGGATACCAAATTCTCTCATGGCAGTGTACAGTTTTACCCTGACTATGCTATCATAGGCGTCTTTAAAGTCGATGAAAAGATGTTTTTATGTATGGGATAGATAATGCCTCTTCGCCAATCGTCAGGCATTGATTCCACACTTTGAACATTTTAATAGTCTAAAACTCGTTGACGCCTTAACGAAATTATTTTATTGTGGATTGAGGGTGTAATCACTTATGAACGCACTTTGCCGAGCTATGAAATCAGTTTTCGTTTCAGATTCACCAC
Source organism: Hermetia illucens (assembly GCF_905115235.1). NCBI lineage: Eukaryota > Metazoa > Arthropoda > Insecta > Diptera > Stratiomyidae > Hermetia > Hermetia illucens. The sequence continues at coordinate 66,864,188 of NC_051851.1, read as the reverse complement.
CTTGAGTTTAATATTTACCGTTATGAACACCGATAATGATTTTTAAGAGACACGCTCAAAAAAGGAGAACACTTGATCCGAAGATGACCTTTTCGAGCAAATCAAAGCAGCAGCTGGACTTTCCACTTCAAGTTAGTTGATGACAAACGTTAGGGGTCCTACATCTAACAAAAGACGTCTTTTTATGAGTGAAATGCAATAGTCTACCCTACGACGCGGAGACATGAGCTAATGCTTTTGGCAAAGAAGAGTATCGTAAGTGCCTTGCATAACTATCTGCTCCACATCTCCACTCCACAGCAAGAAGTAAATCAAAAGGATCAACCGGATACTTTCAAGTAAAGCAAAGCCATTGTGCTCGACGACCCCGATATCTATCTCGAAAAACAGATTTTTGCAGCCCATGCAGCTTTTGCAAAACTGCTACATTCACTAATTTTTAATTCCTAGAAAATTGAAGACCCTTCCTAAGAGTCTTAAAAGAAAACGACTTGAAATTCTGAAAAAGGGTGCTCATGGGAAATACAAAGATTGAAGGGGTTTTTCATACCATGCTACGTTCACAACCATATGAACATAACGGAATGGGTTGAATATAGTTTTACATATTGTAGTTTTGGTGTTTAAATTTGCAATAATATAAAAGAATATAAAATGTAAAAGAATATCTTCGAATTTTTGGCTGGTATCGCAAAAGACGTTTCTTTTTCAAAGAAGTCGGCTGCAAGTAAAGCACAATACTTCAAAAATATGTCGACCGAAATATGGTTAGTTCATTTTTAGTTCATGCATTCATTATTAATTGTTAAAATCCGTGTAAATGTAAGCAAATATTCTTCTATTCGCCTTCAATCTAAATGTGATATATATGCAATAGACAAAAAATGCGTAAGCTATTTTCAATGAAGTTTCATGAGATCTAAATGGAGTGAAACTAAAATTTAGCTATTATTATAGTTTAAAGGCTTCATTAAAAAGATGAATAAGATGAGTTACTTATTAGTTAAACCACTGTTATAACTCTACAGCAATTTTACTAGACACAATACTAGCTTCATCTAATTATGAATTTTTATTTAGAAAAGATACATTCCATCACCTTGAATAAGTAGTTTTCAATCAAATTCATCTAGCATGGAACATTTCAAAAATAGTAAATATTGATTCAATGTTCAACTCAAAATACTATGCCTGGCCACGCATTTATCACATCAACTTTATATTACTCATTTTATCTTCTTAAGTGTTTGAAATAAATATATATATGCGATGCTTATTGAATCACGATTGATTCTTGAGTTCACTATTAAATTTTCAAATACTATAAATTGAAATTTGCTTAACATTTCATTATATAGATATATGTAAAAGGGTTTATAACAATTCGAGACAGTACGAATACAAATTCGAATAAATGCAACAGAAGACATTGAAAATAAAGATAGCACAACATTTAACACGACAACAGATGGAAAAGTTATTTTATTGTCTCTCGGAAATATCATTTTAGCTCCATTTTGCTGTGATTGAATAAATGTTTAGATTAGAGGTGTATACACTGATATTTTCTTCACTTTTGAGAAAGAGTATTGAGTAAACGTATGTGAAGATTGTAGTCGTTTGAAGAAATCATAGGAAATTATATAGAGAATTAACACTTTTAGAAATATAGTTAAATTCAGGAGGATAAAGGAAAATTAGAAAGACAAAAGCTGCCAAAGTCGATATATTCTCAGAATTAAAGGAGAAAGTAAACTAAGACTGCAACACTGCGAGAACTAAAGTAGAGAAAGAAACAGTTTTCAGGAAAGATGAGTACATAAATAACATTCATACGTGATTATCAAACACATCCGATATATATCTGCTTTAAAGTATTCGATTCAATAGCATGTGTGTATAATCAATTGAGAATTAAGAATATTTTTTCAATTCCCACATTTATTAGCTTGTAGTCACATTTTCTTGCTTCCATTCCTATATCAAATTTGAACTATATTCGGTACATTTTAAAAAAATAAAAATTCACATTTGAAACCTTAGACACCACAGCGACAATCACACACACGCACATTTTGAAGGAAAGAGTTCAATTGTTGGCTAAAAAAGGAAATTACATCGAAATTGACTCCAGCGATAATGTCTAAAATTTCAAACATCGCTCTACGCATTTGAAACATTCATTTACTTTACTATCTGCTTGGGATTCGAAAATAATCATATTATTTATTACAAACATAAACCATGAAGTTCATAAAAATAGATGTTCATAGAATTTCGTAAACACTTAGAACATTACAATTAGACAACGTCTAATACCAAAATAAAATATAATAAATGTCAATTAAAATAAATTACAAATATTAAATTTTTACGTCAACAACCATTTCCATTTACATATACGTATACATTAAAATTGTTTTTTAATATCTTAAAGGCAGTTTAGTGAGGGATGAAGTATTTCATTACAACAATTACAACACTAAATTCATTTCGATTTTTTTATTTCATTTCAAAAGGGAATAAAAAATGGAACTGAAATCAACAAAAACATATGAAAACGCAACATTTTCCCAGGAGGTGTCCATAGTGATTGCAAAAAGTACATTACATATTTTCATCTACGCATGAAAATAGGGAAACCAAAACCAAAACGTAAAACATTACAAAAATTTTAACGGCGGATAGAGTAGTTGTTATGTGTATAATATCAACTAGAAACGATAAAGTATCAACACTAAACTGGTTTGTATGATTCGTTTATTTTACTATGTTTTTTTTAACAAAAATTTAAAAATATAATAAAAATTCAACTAAAGATCCCTTTGCAGTTGTTGATTTTTCTTTTATAATTAACTTTCTATTAATTTCTTATTATTAATCTCCCTTAAAAGGAGCTATGCTGTTTGTTTAAATGGAATGATTTTAATGGGAACTTATTTATTGTTCTGAATGATTTACTTAAATATTATATTTTCACGAAACTAATCGGACAAACTTCGGAGGATTGCATGAGTTAATGATTTCATTTTATTTGAACCATCACGTTCTTCTCATTTTTACCTTTTTTGAACTAATATACGTCTCGTTTTGTTTCTCCGTTTCTCTCAACCACAGGTGAAAGATCATTATCATATAGTCTATATTGATGGGGGGGATGGAAAGTGTAAATAGACTACTATTTGCAGGTTAATTCCCATGCTGCGTCGAAAAGTAGATAATCGTACCTCAGATATATGCACCTTCCACTACGAAATATATCTCTGTCTAAAAAAGTAATGTTGTATGCAGAGTACGGAATATATTGCTGGATGGCTGAGACAACTCTTAACGAAAATTCAGATTTGTTTATTGGCCAAATAGATATATCATATATGGTATTTCCCAGAAAGTTTTTTAAAGCTGATGTTTCTAATGGATATTCTTAGCTAAACTTTCACCCGTACCTCTGCATACTAATTTTCAATTTTCTTTATGATCGAACTCTGCAATTCAAAGCCAATAAAAACAAATAGAATAGGGCACCTGGTATGGGATCTGTGCTATAAAGTGTTAAATACCGAACATACCCAAATAATCATAAAATGTGGTCACACCAAATTGCCATCGCCACCAAGAAGATGGGAGGACATTCAAAACGGACTCGGTGCACCCTACTCTCTAATCTAAAATAATAATCGAAACCCCCGATATAATGTAACCCCCCTCCGTCACAAAAAGGAATATTCTTCTACTCCGATAAAATGATAATAACTCCCTTCAATTTAATTTTCCATTTCTTTTTTCTTTCAAAGAGAAAAACGGCTCCTTCCTGTCATCTCGTACAAGGCGCGTGAAAACAGGAAGTTATGGAATAACAAGCTTTTACGGGTATAAGATGGAACTTTCTTCCCTGGCTTCGAATGAATTAGGATCCTTTCGTTTCTGTACAATTATGAATGAAAACGAAAATTCTGTTCCATCTTTGCGAAGTTCCATTGGGCTATGGGACGAAATGCAAATAAATCGCGATAGATTTTTAATAACATTTTTTGGTGCTTTTGTGAATTATTTTAGTTATACGCCAAAGTCTGTTAAAAATTGTTCCTTTTGACATGCAAAACCTCATTTTCTTTACTGGTAACCACATCATTCTTAAAAATAGTACATCCATATATAAAACCACTTAAAGGATCTTTAAAATCACAACCTCTGGAAGACAGAATATAAGATCACCGCGCTAATACCAATCGAGACTAAAGTGATGATATATATGATTTACTAGAGAAACATCGTACTAAAAAAAAAGAACAATCGACTTCCGAAATTCGATATTTGTTTAATAAATCACTCTGAAGCCAAATAGACTTGCATTGCTCATGCTTTCCTATGCTCCCAATGAATCTAATTTTACATATTCTCAAAACAAAATAAATGGGATATTTCCGAGGTTACTAAAATAAAAATATACATTTCCAACCAACTACTGTCGCAAAACATCTGCTCCCAGAGAAACTAATATTATGTTAAACTACTGGTATTAGTGCGTAATTGCCATAAATTCCTGTGTGAGGCGTAGCGCATTAACCACACCCAAGTACCATCATTGCTTGTTTACCAATGTGCTACAACTCCCTCTGGATTGTCTTCTTCCTCTATTATTTTATGGGAGGTACCTACAGGACAATTCATTCGCCAGACACCCTAGGATAGTAGATTTTCCGCCATTGCTCAGTTGATCGTCTATACACTTTCGTTTCAGCATTCTGATCAACCCGTTCACGAGTACCTGGCCCGGATGCCGAGGTACTTATCGATTTGATGTTATCCCAGAACGGAGTTCTTTCCATGCTGCTCCATTACAGCAGCATAGAAAGAACATTCAGGCGGAACAAGCTAGTGTCGGTATCAAGATAGCTGCATTTCCAGACTGTGGGAAAAGCAACGGCCGAGCATCTAGCACTACCAATACATCGAACGCAATCAAGTTCTGTTCGTTCCTTCCAATGTTCTGCATATTAAACCAAATATGGGAAGTACGATGACCCTTCAGGCTGCAAACCTGGGTTTCATTGGTATCCATCTTCGGCCTACCTCTACCTGCCTGACGAAAGTCCAAGACCTAATGTGAATGTAAACAAAACCATGAAGATAATTTAGCTATACCAAGTCGTCTCATCGTAGGCAAAACACCCAAAAACCCGAAGTTCAGCGTAGTAAGATTTTTGGAATGACCCGTAAAATTGAATTCGATAACCATTTACTGGTTAACTTCCAAAATATCACATAACAAATCGGGAAACCGGAAGCTAGACGCTTCAGGTACGAAAGGTTTTGTATATTTCTTTTATAAAGAGATTGGAGTGTGCATTTGTCCCATTAGCATGTAGCACGTAAAATACGCATATATTGTGTGAAAATATCCACTTTCAAGTGATATTGACATTCATAGTCTTGCATTTGCAGAGGAGCGGCAGTTTTGACCTAGTATAACTTTGTTCTGGAGTTCCTTATTAAGGCAGACCTAGACCGGATACCGGTTGTTGCGCCGTTGATGATGATGATGATAACTTTGTTAGTAATAATGTGATTTTCACCAAATCATCATGCTCTATGGTGTAACCTACACTGCTGCAAAATGTTGTGATTCTAGGGTGAACTTAAGCGGGGTTTTCCTTTCATCATTATCATCAATGGCGCAACAACCGGTATCCGGTCTAGGCCTGCCTTAATAAGGAACTCCAGACATCCCGGTTTTGTGCCGAGGTCCACCAATTCGATATACCTAAAAGCTGTCTGGCGTCCTGACCTACGCCATCGCTCCATCTTAGGCAGGGTCTGCCTCGTCTTTTTTTTCTACCATAGATATTGCCCTTATAGACTTTCCGGGTGGGGTCATCCTCATCCATACGGATTAAGTGACCTGCCCACCGTAACCTATTGAGCCGGATTTTATCCACAACCGGGACGGTCATGGTATCGCTCATAGATTCCGTCATTATGTAGGCTACCGAATCGTCCATCCTCATGTAGGGGGCCAAAAATTCTTCGGAGGATTCTTCTCTCGAACGCGGCCAAGAGTTCGCAATTTTTCTTGTTAAGAACCCAAGTTTCCGAGGAATACATGAGACTGGCAAGATCATAGTCTTGTACAGTAAGAGCTTTGAACCTATGGTGAGACGTTTTGAGCGGAACAGTCTTTGTAAGCTGAAATAGGCGCTGTTGGCTGGCAGGGCTGGCAAGATCATAGTCTTGTACAGTAAGAGCTTTGACCCTATGGTGAAACGTTTCGAGCGGAACAGTCTTTGTAAGCTGAAATAGGCTCTGTTGGCTGACAACAACCGTGCGCGGATTTCATCATCGTAGCTGTTATCGGTTGTGATTTTCGACCCTAGACAGGAGAAATTGTCAACGGTCTCAAAGTTGTATTCTCCTATCCCTATTCTTCTTCGTGTTTGACCAGTGCGGTTTGATGTTGTTGGTTGATTCGTCTTCGGTGCTGATGTTGCCACCATATATTTTGTCTTGCCTTCATTGATGTGCAGCCTAAGATCTCGCGCAAATCGCCGCCTGCTCGATCTGGATGAAGGCAGTTTGTACGTCTCGGGTGGTTCTTCCCATGATGGCGATATCGTCAGCATAGGCCAGTAGTTGGGTGTGACTTGAAGAGGATCGTACCTCTTGCATTTACCCTTCAGTTACCTTTCAATTACTAAAAATTATAGTAATGAACTATTATTAACTTTATTTGAACAGGTATCGGTATGTAGAGTATTTCGGAGCCTAGGCACACGGACAGCCCCCTGATTTTTTTCAAATTTTTCGGTCAGGTAGATTCCGAGAATGGGTTCATTAAAAAAATGATCACTTTCAACCCCCGCACTCCGCACCTTTTCAACAAATGTCAAAACTAAGACCAGCTTCGAAAAGTGCTAACCGAGACCTTTAATTTTATACCCCACATGACTATATTTGATGAAAAAAAAATTACACCCACCTTTTGCATGTATGAGGACCCCCCTTAAACTTGACGTAAAAGGATGTAACTCACTATATGCGTGAGCGTTCGCAGTTCCCACCTTTCTACCAAATTTGGTGCGAATCGCTACAACCGCCTCCGAGAAAAATGCGTGTGGCGGACAGACAGACAGACAGACAGACGGACGGACCGACAGACAGACAGTAAACCGATTTGAATAATGGTCATCTCTATCGGTCCTATACTATATACCATGTATTTTTCTCAACGTAGCCCTCGAAAGAGTGATCTGTAGCACTGAGATGATTGTCCGATACACTATCTACTACAAACCACCCACCTTATAATATAAACAAAATCTTCTGCAGGACATGAATGAAATCAAAACGAGGTACATATTGCAAGCATCGGCAATAAAAACAAAACCATCAAGAACAACAGAAAGCACTCTTCATTTTTGTAGGGTTGTTGAAATCCGAGAAGGCCTATTTCAATTTATATGCGTCTACATAGGAAGATTTCCATATTCTGGATGAAATCTGGCTTAATAAGCTACTGTGAGAGGATCATTGAATCCATCTGGGCGAAGAGGAACCAGCCCAGAAGGACTGTATAAACAATATCCAAGGCAGATAAGGCAATTGTGCGCACTATAGGGCAGGCATCTATTAAAGATATCATTTTGATAGTATATTTTGAGTTCCTTACCAAGAGTCTAAACCGGTCGCCGGTTACCAATGCCGGAGGTGGCAGTAAGTGAACGTCCAGCGTTCTTAGTGCAGTCAGTAAGGGTAATAAGAGTCAATAAAAAGTAGATTAATGTCAACAGTCTGAAGCAATTAATCAGATCAGATCAGACCTAGGCCTGTCGTTCCCAATAGTTATAAAGACGTGGATTCATATACCTGACGGGTATCCCATGAGACCAATCACCTGGCTATGTTTCAAGATATGGAATTGATTTCAGATTTACAATTAATATAACCGTAACTCCCTCGAACTGGTTCATTTAAATCGCGTTCGTAAACTAGGTCCGTTATTTTTTTGTCGATTACAGAATCGTTTAAAATGTCGCAAGAGTATCTTGGACGAGAACGGAAATATTTAAGCGACAAAATATTCAGTAAGTGTCGTAAGGTCGTAAGAACCTTGCTTAATTCGAGTCGTCTATCCACCACTGTTAATGACGATAACATCGAAAAAATGAAGAAAATCGTGCTCGAAAATCTTGCATTAGCAATGCTTCTAACATCTCTTGTGGATCGACAGGACACTTTTGATTTTATGTCTTGAATATAAAGCACTGCACCGCTAGACTCGCACCGAAAGACCTGTATTTTTTTCAAAAAAGAAGCCACAAGAGGCCATAAAAGAAATGCTTGCCAACGTTCATGAAACGTATTAATACTGGTGACATGAGATGAGTTTGTGATATGACGTGGAAACTGCTCAATAATCTTGCGAATGACAGGCCGAAATGAGCCGAAACCTTGCACACAGTAGTGACATTATACATAGTAATTCAAAATCCCCAAACAATTTTAAAAAATTGTTTGGAAAATTGAAGATAAGAATTAAATTAGGTATAATAAAAATTTATCCCAATTTATGGGATAAAATGGATGGATTATATATGTCTGAGGACTATGATTACCCCACTAAATAACAACAGGAGAACTTTCGATTATTCTTGTCTATATTTTAAAGGAGAGCTAAAAGTGTACATCTGTACCAAAGGCATAGCGGCAATAAGTGAAAATCTATGAAAAAGTGAAATGATCTCCAGTAATCGGAAGAATTAAAAATACAAGATTCAGTTTTTAGCTGACTTCATTAACATATATTTCAAAAAATAGAATGAGTTCCGAATCAAAAAAGGAAAACATTATAATCATATTTTCATTTGAAAGAAATTTGCTAATTCTTGCTGTCCACAAGAGGAACCCGGGAAACTGCATATGCAATGCAGTACAGTCTCCTCCTCTCCCCCCCCCCCCCCCCCCCATTGACAATTTCATGAACAATGGCTCGTGACAAGGCTTACCAGGGTTTTCTTTTTCCTTTTGAAGGAACTGGGTGTTTGACAAAGATGTCCAATTATTGGACAGTAGGCATGGAAGTAGATAGTTTTACGTTAAATGCTGGTTGTGGTTTCATCATTGTGGAGTCAGACCCTTTGCGAGCCAATCTGTCAGCGTCCTCATTGCCATATTCGAATGCCTTCCATGAATTTCCCATCGGTGAAGAAAATTAAGCCAGCAGTCCCAAAAGATCTGTGGCCACATGACGACTATTTTTCTCTTTTGCAACTGGAAACCATATGATGAACCGATATCGCAGCCGCGGCCAGACATTTCCAGCTGAACATAGGACAATGAGATGGGTCACCTTTCCACACACCAATTGTATCAGGCTTATGCACCCTCAGCTAGTTTCCGCTATACCTCCGCATTAATGGAATAAAAATTTAGAATAGCGCTGAGTGCCGTCGAGGGTGTGGTTCTCCCCGCTCCAGTAATATTTAGGCAACCGTCCATTCAGATCTTAATAAACCTCAGCCTGGGCCACCGGGCGGTGCATACACAGATCAATATAAACTTTATTATGGATATGTTCATCCATTGTTCTAAAAATCCCCAGGGCTTATCTATTGTAGTCATACAACACCAGAGAAATCTAGAGGATCTCTAATATTGTTCCTGGATATACTGCTTTCACATCAGCTTGAAATCGAGACTGTTGTAACTAAATATATTGGAAAGGAACTCAAAGGAACTCTCAATTTAAGTCTGGATGGTTTGACCCAGATTGGCAAGTGGAATTTTACCCCATATTAGGTTGTTTAATTTAATAAGGAATGTTGCAGTATGCACTATGCAAAGTTTTTACGTTACACCCAATATGAAAAGGTATTTTGGCAGTAAAATTAATGACATACAGCCACCAGCTGTTTCCCTTGACTAGTTTGTACGTTTGTACGAAGGCAAGTCCTTGTTAGAATGAACGGTATAGTCTAGAGCTCGCTATGTTGCGATCACTTCCTTATAAGTTTACTTTGTCCTGATCCTCTCGTAGAAAGCAAAAACCCTACCAAGTATGGTCCTTCAATACATGGTACTTCGTGCAGTCAGATAGCCTCTCTATACTTCTTGTAATTAACATCCAAGTGGGCAAATGATTTAAACAGTGTATGCTGCAACACGATTTAAAGTCAACAGAGATCTCAGTTAGGATATTGCGGGCATACATCATTCGTCATTTCAAAGTTAGACAGTGTAACTTGTGAGCGTACATTTTCACCTCAAAATTATACACGTTCGAATGATAGGCCGTCCATTATAAAGCGACTCACCACTTATGGGAAGTATGTAAAGTAAGAAATACAAACACATAAATCGACTAATCACATGAGGATATTTTAGATTACAGATGAGTAGGTGATGTATGTAACATTGTGAAAACGATATCACCTTAAACCCAAAAACCATATTACCATCAACGAGCGCAATCTAAACATCACCAGATATAACAACATCACAACACCACTTAACATCACATCTAATTGCTGGTTCTGAAGAGGCATGATTGCCTATTCTCTGCATGTAAAAATTTCTTCACTTAAATAAAAGCTTCATTCTTCATGTGTGAGGTGATATATGCAGGGCAAATTTCACTCGAGGAATAAATAACTTTCGGCAATATCGGCCGCCGAGTGCAATATGTAACGTTCGCGATATAAATTCATTTGTATAATTATTATTATGGTAATCAAATCGATGTTTGTGATACTGTTTTGAAATATCTTACTTTACTACTATCAATTTGGAAGGTTTAAGGTCTTGTTTTACGCATCTCTACTCTAAATATTACAACTCTGATAGCTGCGAAATGCTTATTGTTGCGGAAATGCATGGCATCTAGCACTTAATTATCACATGGACTGAGTTGCTAGTTGAGAGCCAAGCCTCTGGCCTGGACGAAGTCGCCTGAACCCCTGCTCTACATGGGGGAGCGCGAAAAATTCAAAACTGCATTCTATACTATTCTATTCTACTTTTCACTCTATATCTCATTGTTTCGTTGCTTTCTGAATCGAAACATATGGCAATAAAGAATTACCACTTTTACCCGTTTATAAACCCAAAGATATCAGAAGTTTATTACTTTTCGACACTATGCAATACCTCCGAATAATGTCAAATAAATATAGACTATGAGTACGCAAAGTAAATCATTCAATATGATCTGATATTAACACAAAGTCAAAAACAAATAGTTTACACACTAATTTACTGGAAAACAAAGAGAAAACAAATGTGATAACATGAATATACATAGTTTAAAGTGAACCACATTGAGTATTACAAGTATAGTACGAGTTTTCTAATGACAAAATTATTTTATGTTCCACATGTGAGTGTGTGTGTACATAGAGTTATATATTCACAACAAAAATGCGAGACAATATTCAATTCTGTACATTTTCTTTTAAAACTGAAACAGTACAGAAAACAAAATCATTTTATCAACACCAATTCTAACTGAATCACAACGAAAAATATACTGCACTTTCTTTTTAGGCTTGCTGAAAAAATCTAATTCGAAAATTATAAAAATATGTATATAACAGGTCTTTTGTTTGTGGAAAAGATACAGACAACAAATAAAAAGCAAAGGAAGCGTGCATCATTTTGAATATTCTATGTATATTGTCTACCGATGTATTGTTATATCATTTTGGGCTTTAATTTCAACATTAATTTATAAAGCCAGGACAACTTCAAATATGATAGTTTGTTTTTCGATTTTACATTAGACACAAAACTTAGACAGAGTGGCTCATCTATTTTGACTGTTTTTCGAGCTTTTGTTGAGAAAGATGCCGCAAGCGGACTTTAAATTGTACATATTATGTGCGAACGACTCATTTGGGTATATAATTTGCGGAATGAATCTTCGTTCCGGTATGCGTGGCGGAGTCGGGTTTGTCCTTTTCATGTTGCATATTCATTCCGAAAATTACTTGGTCGCCTCACAAGCATCGAGGCCCTGGCCATATTGTCAATGAAGGTGGACTTTTCGTATCCAATTGGAAAAATATCGATATTGGTCTGGTATGAGGTTAGCTCATGAACAAGTGTCAATTGTAGCTTGTCGCTTGATAAAAGATGACAAACACTACTAATGGCACTGTCTATCAGCTACAACGTCATACTGCGATATTCCCCAAGTTTCACTCGAAATACACCTTCAGTTACAACATGACAGTTTTTGTAACAATATACCGTGATGTGTTGCAAATTGTATCGATGCTGATCAATATCGAATATCATTTTTCTCTTCTTCATCAAAATAACAAGTGTGTTTTGTACTTATGTATTTACTAATCTTAAATAAATATCAATGTTAAGACCAAAATAAAAATCTTAAATTTTCTATCGTAAACTATCGCAAACAAGCTATTTGAGAAAATATAAAGCCAATGGTTTTGACAATTTATTTTCTAAAACAGCTCCACTAAAACATCCGGAAAAAATTAAAGTTTTACAAAAGAAATAGTGAAACTAACAACAGTGTCTCGACTTCTATATTTGAAGAAAAAGTAAGAATTTTGTTGTTCCTTTTTTTTTTTTTGTTATTAATTTGTTGTCTCACCTTCGACCCCGTTCGTTCTTCAATGTGCCCCCATATTTGGGTCTTGTTCCAATCAAGTCTATTATCTCTGGTATACAACTTGCAAATATCGCCTGTTATTGTATATGAAAATGTTTGGAAAAGTTTATTTTTTATATCAAGTGCACAATCAAATATGTACGTTTTGAGTATAGAATTTTGTTAAATGTTTCTTTGTTAAAACTAAGTTAACTCTTTTACTGAACAAAATCAGCGTTAGGTTTTTTTCATATACGGTATAGATACAAGCAAGGTACGGATGGTTCGCTCATTTTACAACCGAAATTAGGCCAATCATTGCTTAAATTATGTTTCAATTCATGTAAATATTTTGGAGTTTATAATTTGGTTTCAATCTAAATTCACTGAATAGTAGAAGTGGTTGTTACACATAAATACTTTCATTGAAAACTATACAAACGATGCCTGTATTTCTTAATATGTAGCTTAAAATATATTTAACACTCATTCAACCCTCGTACACGTCAGGAGATTTGCATCAGACTTCCTACGATGTGCCTGAGCTGAACACTTCCGCTGCAATTTATAACGTTATTAAGGCGCATGTGTCCGCTTACCATACACGACACACATGTTCTAACTAACTAAATGAAAAGACTCTGTACAAAACAACAACGCTGCTGAGGAGACAGACTCGGTAAATTCACGCATGAGGACAAAAATATGACATTCACACAAGGCACTTCTTATTGGTTTACGAAGTAAATAATAACGAAACTAAGATTATAAAAGCAAACAAATATTTCTATGGACCTTAGATATGAACTTTAAACGTGTTTACACATGTTATTATATTCAAGGTGTCGAAACTGGTAGACACCCAAATTATAAGGCGTGGATTTCTTGGGACAATATCTTCTACTCAACTCTGAGGCACAATCGTGTATTATATTATTGTATATATATTGAATGGACTGGAAAATTCTAATTTAACTTTCCCCTTTATTTAATCACATCCGAGGTCTTAAGGAAATCCATAAATGACATTAGATATTCGATTTCTCTGTACAATTGATACGTCCTCAACAATTTCTCACTCTACTTCTTGATAATTTGCTCAATCAAATAATCAATGCAACTGTATATATTCCATAAGTCGAGAAATCAAAATTATATTATCAAGTAATTCTAAGATGCGTGGCTGCGGCATACAGGCTGTGCAAGCAAAAAATTCATATATATATATATATTGGAAAAATCATCTACATTTTCAAGTAACTAAAATGATTGATAATAAAAAAATATGTAAATTTTATTAGCTATTGAAAAAAATTAATTTTCACTAATAATTTGAGTGGGAAAATGTTAGGCTAATGATAAAACTATCTCGCTAGAATATAATTTTAAAATAAAACGGATTTCATAGAATAAATAGTTTACGAAAAGGAATAAATTCATTATTGCATCTCCCTAAAGAACTAAAAAACGGTTATTAACCACAAACAAATTCACTAGAAACTGCATATTTGTGTTCAAGTCACAAACAGGACAAAAATCAGTGCAAAGTGTTCCTTTTTCTCTCTAGTAAGGCATTTAGTAATGTTTCGTGTAAAATCACCTTTCAAAACAAATCAAAACACATTTAATGAAATGATACTGGAATGTCAGCAATATGTAAATATAATATGTAATATGTTTCAGTTATGATCAATATTAGTAAACGTTACAATGATTTAATGGTATTAATGTTATTTAAAAGCCAATAAACTGATTTCTGAGCTTGGGACTGTATGTTCGTTATTCCGTATTGAATTTCAGAATAAAATTATAAACAAAACGACGAACGGTAAACAACCAAGTCAATTCATCCAAATGATGATTGAAACATAAAATGTGTATAAGGTTAATTCGTTCATCTTAAAAGTAAAACGTGAAATGAAAATTAATAACTATTTTCATGTAGAGGGAAGTTGCCTCTTCCTATATGGTTCTCTTCAAATTTCATCGATTTCTAATGCCGGACTAGTTTGATATAATTTTAGGAACATAAGTCGTCGTCGACTCATCAAAATTCATTTTTTACAGTTCTGTAATGTCACTAAAAATATCTGTGCATCTAGCACGGCAAAGCCGAAATATTTTGCTTAATTTTCCTCTTTTTCGTTACATTTTCCACTTCTCGAATATGAAAGACGGATTGGATGCATTTATCAATAAAATTAAACACGATTCTTCTGTAAATTATACCAACTAAAGAAACGTAACCAAAGTTGTAAACCGTAACTTTGAAAATAATACATTTAAATCTATTTTATCAATAATATCATTTGCAATGTGTAATATTCTAACTCATGTGAATAGAACGAAACAGAATATAAACATAATTTTGCCCTTACCAAATGAACATCAACTCATAACTTTACATCTGGTATTATTCTTAATTTTTTTATAAATGAATTTCTGCCATGCTCTTCTTTGTAAATAATTATCCGCTAAATATATATGCCACATATTAGAACTTAATTTGGTTTTACAAAGCATTTTACACCATCGATGTGATGATTTCAAATAGACCGCAATGACTAATTTGATTTTCATCAGAAAATAAGAAACTCAAATAATTTTACTATATTTTATACTGCCAACAATGACTTTCAACTTGATTTTCATCTCATGCCTATGTCATCCTTTCGAATAACATGTCGGCTGGAATAATTTACAGAAGGTTAGGTTCACGTTCAATGATATTGTGTAAGAGAGCCGAGAGACATGCCGCCAAGAAACCAATGCCTTTTGAAAGTAACATATTTCGTATTTAGTATTGTAAAAATATAAAGACAGTCTCGTTCCAATCTTTAAGATGACTTAACCTGAATTTGCTTAAATAATTATTCATCAAATAGCCAAATACCCATATCCAATTCCGTACTAAGAAATCAGTTCTACATCTTAAAAGTTGGTAACAAAACTGGAAAAAAATGTTAATGCGCGAAACATAATTTCATTAGTGAATTTATTTCTTTAATGCTAATAATTTGAATAAAAATAATAGAGAAGCTCTTAAATATTTATTTTTTTATCATACAAAGCATTCTGAGTTACAAGATAAAGTATAAAATTAAAATCTTAGCCTTTCAAGACTTTCCAGAAGGGTTTCCACCAAGTGACACACAAACGTGGTTCTTTATCTGCCTTATTTGAAAAAAAAAATTGTTTATTACTGTATGATACGTATATGCATACCCAACTGAAGTCACGACCGAAATTGGAGGACTACTTGAAACAGTAAGATAATCCCTGATGCAACAATCCAATTTGAACGTAGGCCAGGATGCCTATTGGAATAGATTATTTCTATACCGAAATGGTGCGCTAAGAGGCAATGTGAAGGGCATTACACTCGTCGAGGGGTTATTACCGTAATTTGATTTTGGTACTCAATGAAATTTATAACCCGATCTTCCGTCGACAATAGCGTAGTGCTCTAACTATAAAACCAACGGGTCCAGCTACTACTCTGTTCAGTACACCTCGTCGAGAAAGGTAGGCTGAGTAACTCTCATTATTCTCTGAAGAGTAAATGAACGCAAATACAAATAATTTCAATACAGACTTGCAAAAAGTTCGAATAGGTAGTATAGTAGTAGCAACAGACACCTTAATACGGACGATTTCAATCTGATAAAGCCCAACTTGAAAAGTGAAAAGTCACCTTAAAACTAAGATACCCATATTATTGCACCTCAATCTATTTATGAACTTGGCAATGTAATTAAAAGATTAAATTTATGTGATTTGACGTTCAAATGGGATTCGTTTCGAGGATTGCGTTTGCTTATTTCATAATCAATGTCAAAGTCGTGTTCTGCTTCAGAAATTAATAATCAATGCCTTTTATTTCACGTCTTCCATGATCATATTAAGGCAGAGAAAAAATATACATCTGTCCTTCCCACGTACGAGAAAAACTGTTGAAAATTTATGGTAAATAGTTTTTGAACCCCTCTTTATATGTATGATGATCACCATATTCCATTGCATCACATTTAAGTCTTCTCCAAATAAAATGTTTACTACAGACAGATAGATAGTAAATTGATGTTAATAAGGTTTAAAATGAAACACTCCATTCGCTGCCACAAAGTTATTCGCTCCATACAGGACGTTCACAGTGTATATGCATATAGTGTATCCGGCTATCCGGGGATATTGAGTGAGCATCTAATGCTGGAGAAAATGGCTGGGTATCATGATGCGGACATACGACCCCAGAAACTATGTAATTGATAAGAAGCGGAAATCAGAAGAAAGTTGGACCGGTGTAAGCAAAATAGTGGCTATACAAAGCTAGCTATAAGAATCAGATCACCAAGTGAGGCTGGTCAGTACCTATCGAAAAAGCTTACACCTGTGGAGCTAGTCCTTCCATAAAACTCCAAATTTTATTGCAACCTAGCATATAGTTTTGATATTGATTTGATATTTTATTTTCACGGAAATTAAAAAATATTTAAAGGTTTCTATGAAAAGTTTGTTCATGTAAAAGCTAGCTCTCAATCCGCAAAGACTTTAAACAATTGTTTTCCCCGGGGAACAGAGTAAGGATGACTCTGAAAATATCCTCCGGCATCAAGAAACAATCTATCAAAATCAATTCAACTTCAACAAGCCTTCTCTAGAAGTTGTCATCACCTGCAACTTATCCAATATTCTTTCGGAGTAGCTTTTTTCTTAAGGACTTACACCCCAATAGACAAAAATTTGCAATTTTGTAACATCACATTATGCAATAAAAAAAATGCTGTTGTAATTCACCCAACTCTTAACATCATATTTGGCAAAAGCTTCTTTAATGTCAGTGTACCTAATTGAGCCCCTTTAACAAACCTTTTCACCTAATTCTCGCCATCATGTTACTTGTCTCCCTTATACAAAATATCAACACCGCTGATATTTATTTCTTTAAGTTGAAATAAAAGAGTATACGCGCTATTCTCAACAGCTCTCAGTAGCATGTGCCAAGTCTAGACCCTACATATCATACGACTTGGATTCAATAAAACAACACTGTGCAGAAATTCTGTCATAAAAACAGAAATACTTTGAGAAAACCGGTTCAAATTTTGTTGTAAGGGCAATCACTACAAAATTCAAGGGCTTGGTATAACTATTATGACATTTAGGGGAGAAAAGGATTCTCTTTCTGACATAAATTTATGGTTAGAAGTTGAAAAAAGGTCATAAATTTGAAGATTTCCTTAGAAAAGTTTGTAACTCAGACTACTTTGGAAAAACGTTTTTACATTGTGAATTGTTCGTTAATTGCACAAAATCCTCAAAATCAAATAGAATAAAAAAGGAACTCATTACGGTATGATGCAAATTCATTCCTAAATTTAACACCTTTAGTATTAGTTTATCGTAAATTGGACTGGAAGTATATTTATTGGCAAAAAAAACATATTTAGCAATTTTGAATAAATGCTAACGCCAATGTTGAAAATATTAATTTATTCATAACAAAGTCATTTACTTCAAAAATATCAACGCTTTAGTTTTTGATATGATTTATTCAGTAATGAAATTAGCTTTAACGTATTTAAACTGAAAAGTAATATAAATAAAGAAAACTATCTAACTTATTAATATATTTGTTTACCTAACAAAGCGAAAATAATGTAAGAACGAAAATCTTTAATGCAAAACAATAACGACAATAACTGAAAAATAAAGAAGATAAATAATAATGGAGGAATCAAATAACAACTTGTCTCATAGAATTCATATTGTTTTGTATGTAGTTTTTTTTTCGTTTGGTACATCATGATGTGTACCTTCTTCTAACATCCTTGCTGTACGTTCCACCATATTTACTCCTTTGCGCAGCCAGTTCTGTGATTTCAGGGATCCAGCTAGCGAACACAGCCTAAATATATTCAACACACATACGATATTTATATAAATAATTTGATTTTTAATAAACACACTTCTAGATGCATTTAAAATTAAGATCTTATCTATTAATTGTCCCTTAGTTTCTCTGCCTTTTATCTTAAAAAAAACGTATTCTACCCTTTTCAAACGTAATTCCTAAAATTATGTTCTCATTTTTTGGGGATAGTCAAAGTATGATACTTTTTGTTTTCTAATTATACAGTGCTTTTTCAGCTATTTAGTTGACTTTATTCCTTTCGATAAGCTGTAGTGTATATCCAATCCCTAAATTTCAAATTTCAATTAAAGACTCAAATATATATCGATAGAAAAAAATCGATGTAAAGAAAAATGATAAGATTATATTTAATGTTAATAACAACGCCTTTGTAATTGAGAATATATTCACACGCGAACCAAATTCAACTTGAATAAAAGCAAATCAAGGAGTGAAATAAAAGATTGATCACTCAGTATTTAGGCCAAATTGTAATAATGGATAAAATTGGAAACATATTAAAAACCAATCTAAAATTGACTACAAAATGCGTTCGTGTACTGATAGAAAGTTCTGATTAAGTTTTGTACAATTGTGAGACCTTTAATACTACAAACAACGTAAGAGATATACTGGCCGAATTATTGATTGTGAAATAATTTAGTTTCAATTTATCATTTGTTCGAAATAATTTAAATTTGTATTTGATCTTGTTGTCAGTGTTTTCTTTGCCAAAGATATGTATCAATAAGTATTATAAAGTAAGCTCGCGAAATATATATATGGCAAACGAACATTGGAAAAGCATACTCCCCCAAAATTGAACCAACAATTCTACAATATAATCAATACAAATGCGTGGCCAAAGTTTGTTTAACAAAGAATCGAAGTCGACTCGTTCATAAACATAACTAATTTAATATATATATCTTACGTTGCTTCAACACTATAACGTGAAACGCACTTTTAATATGAAAAACAACATAATCTAAATCATTGAATACATTTAATTGGAAAATTAGCATTAAATTTATTTTGAGTAATATATAAAATTTCTACTCGTTATGGCTAATAAACAATTATCAAGAAAGACAAATACTCAATAAGTAATGGTTAAGCCAAGCCCCTGCAATTCATTATTGCAATTGCAAGCTTTCAAATAAATGAGAATGAAACAAGGGGCTCTAGTAAATTGTAAATTATAATTACACTATTCATTGTGCATTTGATTTAAAGCTTGGAATTTTGAAAGGACCCAATAAATGCCCAATGAAAATGTAATTCAATCTAATACTAGTCTATCGTTGAATACCATTCAGTGGCAAAACAATTAAACTTTTAATAAATTCAAAATTACAGAAGTGTCAGCATTATTTTTAATTTCTCACAAATAAATCAAAATGGAAGTTCACACTACTAATTTAAAAGGGTGTTTGTTAACGTTTTTCTTCTTTTCATTCAAGTACTATTACTTCTCGAGGTTATTTACTCTAAATGGGAACGATAATTAGGGGTAACAGACTAACAAGGAATCGAGAGCAGCTAACTACACCCAACGTTAAAAAACACGCGTAGAATTTATCCTTTTATAAGCTTTAGCTGTTAGTATGTAGTACTTTAGACCGACAAAAAAAACAATCTTTTGACCAAATAAGATTCGCCAACCGATCCCCTGTCGATTCAAATGATCCATTAAGATCATCATTCGTTATGGAAGTTACGATTCCTCGAAAAGGGAATCCCCTTAAAGGGAATCCATTAACATTTCCTGCCAGTTTGTTGAACAATTAAGATATTTGTGATGATATACTTAAAAATTCAATCAACTGTAATTCGACACAAAAATAAGAACAAAATGAAATATAAATGAAGAAAAATCATAGAAGTTTAGTATGGAATCAGGTTAGTAATGCAAAATTAAAAGTATTAATTATTTTGACAGTTATTTTTGTTCCTTTCCTTCATATGTTATGGTATAATCCGTCTAAAAGTTTAATTTTTAAATTGATTTTTTGATTGACTACCTCTTTCCATGTTCTCTTTTTAATTCTCCACCGTATTTTGAACCACTACCGACTAGTTCAATAATCTCCGGTATACTGCTGGCAAACATTGCCTAAAATTTGATTGATTTATAATGGTAAATTAGGCAATCCAATTTAGTTGATTTTCTTTTCGATATATATTTAACTAAAATTATGTAGAATGTATGAAGCTTCATTTTCGATTTTAACGAATCTGAACTAGATTTCCCATTTTTTGTTTGGTGTCCAATAATGGATATTTGTTAGACAAGCATCTTAATTTTTTATATGCTAACGATTGTGCAAAAATGGTCACGAAGACTAGCTGTACACAAGATGCTGCACTGTCCCACTTACTTGTAAGTTTTTATTGGGCAATCGTTTAGAAGAAGCATATCAATTCAATTAAGCTGTTGTTAAGAAAGAAAGCAGGGGAATATCCTTATATAAGTAGCGCTGTTTATAGGATACTTGAAATCCTGAAGTATTAAGGTAAACAATAAACGGATTTATCAAGTACAAAATTCAAATGCGCCCTCTAATATTCAGCAGAGCGTCTTAAGTGAAGTATTTATCTACTTATTAGAAATCTAGCAATACTCTCGATCAATTTCATCTTTTCCACTTTACGGGAAATGAGTATATCATATCAATCTGTCCCAAATGATAAACCTCACAAACAAATTTTGCAAGGAATTGGACAGAGAACTAACCAATGATTCACTGGATGAGCTCGACGAAATTTTAGTATTTGACAGTCGTTAGCTATACAAAAAATTCGATATACTTTTCACATCACTAAAATTAAATTATATTTAATTCTTTTCCATATGAGCTACTTTTCCGCAAAAGTATTATATTCATAAATAAAAGAATTAAAGTAACGATAATGATACTCACTTTAAAATATCATATGCTTTCAAAATAAAAAAGCGGTTACACAATATATGCGGCAGCCAGCATACATGCAAATCTCTTAGTATGAGAGAGTTTCTCTGTGGTATTGAAATTTTCATTTTGTCTAATTATAAGTGTTTTTGCCTCTTACGAATTATGTTTTTTTTTCTGTTTACGGATACTTATTGAATGTAAAAGTTTTCATTGAAGTAATGTTTTCAGTATAACGCTGGGAAACTAAAACAACGTTGTTAAAAACGACAAAGTATTGAGGAAATCTACGTCACTAGCATGCACCCCTACGAGTGAAAAATTAAATACTTTTGAAATTACTTGATGAGTGTTGTAGTAAAGAAAATCAAAAAGGATAAACATCCTTTCGTATAGAGTGCTTGTAAGCTTTCAAAATGTGCTAAGGTTTTAAGTTTGGATCATCTAATATGTGTTTCCTTACTCGGAGCATGCAGCAGTTGATACTGGCATTACTAAAACAGTGTGTCATTTTAAAGCTTATAAGCAACGTAAAACTGCAAATGTCTAGAAGATCTTATTAAATAAATAAATATCATGAATATTTTTTTTTCAGTTAGTATTACTTCGTCAAAAGTATTTAATGTTTTCTATTCTATAATTTTATGACAAAGCTAGGAATTACAAAATTTACAACCATGTTTTCATATTTATAAAAATACCAAAATAAAATTAAAAAAAGCAACCAGTATAAAATACACTTCTTTGCAATAGTCTATGATAATTCATACGTTACACAGCTAAATATAATATATACCAACGTTATTTAAAAAGGCGTTCAAACTAAATATAACAAACCAAAAATGAATTTGATTTCGTTTTTTCTTCAAAACTTAGAAAAATCGTGAAACTCAGAGAAATTTTAAACAATTTTCCTGATTTGCTTTAATTTTAAATAACTTAGCAGATAAAACGAATATAATGATAATTGCATTAAATCTCTTCTCATTAACAGGTAATCTTTGAGCTTCTATTTTCGCTGAATATTCAACTTTTCGACCTAAAATACATTTAAAACTGCAATAAGGAACGATTATTGTTTGCGTCTATTTTTCGAGGTCAAACGTTTGTAGCCAAATAAAAATGGATATAGGTTCATAAATAACAAATAGTTGCATAGTCATATTCAAACAGAAGCATATACTAATATATGTATTATTCTTTTCAGTATGTATCGACCAATAGTTTTCCTGGCAACTAATTTGACAGCCAACAGGAAATTTCCAATTTTTTTAATCGTATTCTGGGTCAATAAAACTCAAGCCAACAGAAAACTTATCACGAAAGCAGAAAAAATATAAATAATTTCTGACCATTCTCGTAATATTTAATATATGATACATTAAGCCCCCTATGTTCTCCAGCTTTTACTTTAACTCCTTCCGTACTCCCATGTTGCCAGTAATTATTACAAACTATGCAAGTAGCTATCATTATTTTGCACACTTACACTTAATCATATTATTATGGAATCAACAGCAGTTTTAATTGAAATTGTGTACAACAATCATTTTTCAATGTTATACATTTCATTTGACACATACAACACTTAGCACTTACAATAAAACACATTTTCGTTTATTTAGTTTCAATTTTGCTTATGTCTATCAAATAGAATCAAATAGAAAATTCATCAAGCAATCGAGGAAAAAAGTGAGAAGTGGTTAAATAAATGAATTTGTACTTACCAAACCGACAAGTAGGAAGAACACTAGAAATGTCCTGCCTAAAACAGTTACACAGTAAACATCACCATACCCTACCGTCGACATCGTCACAATTAAAAAGTATACACACGTCCAGTAGGATAGTTGATGTGGATTGTTAAAATCGAGTGGATCTCCAGAATTTTCCAGCTGATAGGACACGAAAATATTTGAAATTAGTAAATAGCACATTCGAAAAGTTTCATAATAATATTTGTTAAATATCACTCCAAATTTAATAAATTTATCTTTTTTAAAATGGGTTCTAATTAAGAGTACTTTTCACAATCACAGCATTCAGTGTTCTTAAAATGGTGATTTCTGAGAAATTAAATAACCTATTGATTTGAGTTTTTTTGTTAAGAATGAAATTAAATAAATAAATTAAATTAAATAAAAAATGTATCCACTTTTTTTGAGACAAGGTCCAACGTCTCCTGCGTTTTTGACCAAACCGTGTACCCGAAAAAGAAAGTGTAACTGCAGCTTTGCTTAGTTATGGCCCGAACTAGAACTAACGAGATCGATTGAAAAATAGAATTTTGGAAGCTTTTAAAAAATTAAATTTTAAAATGCCCCTCACTTTTTACCTAAAACATCGGAAAAAGGGGGTGAATGTTAACAAATCTCGGAAATCATAGTTCATACCATAATGACGACTGCTACAATCATTTGATAAAAGAATTATTGCTAACCCAGATATTGAGGTACTAACCCAACTTTCAGAGGGACAGGGAACCCCAATATCCGGGTGAGTAGCTTTCAGAGTAGCGACCGCCTATCCCACTATCTTAAATAAGTGATAGCAATGATAGCAGAATTTGCTCCAATCGTTCTGCACGCTAAAAGCGACGTTTTACATACACCTTTCTAATATTTTGACATAATTTTCGACAGTGACGTCTGTCACGAAAATTCTTCGGAGGATTCTTCTCTCGAACGCGGCCAAGAGTTCGCAATTTTTTTTGCTAAGAACCCAAGTTTCCGAGGAATACATGAGGCCCCCTACATGAGGATGGACGATTCCCTAGCCTACACAATGACGAAATCTATGAGCGATACAGCGACCGCCCGGATGTGGATAAAATCTGGCTCAATAGGCTACGGTGGTCGGGTCACTTAATCCGTATGGATGAGGATGATCCAGCCCGGAAAGTCTATAAGGGCAATATCAATGGTAGGAAAAGAAGACGAGGCAGACCCTGCCTAAGATGGTGCGATTGCGTAGACCAGGACGCCAGACAGCTTTTAGGGATATCGAATTGGTGGACCTCGGCGCAAAACCGGGATGTCTGGAGTTCCTTATTAAGGCAGGCCTAGACCGGATAGCAGTTGTTGCGCCGTTGATGATGATGATGACGTCTGTCACATGTAACATCATTAAAAAAGTCCTAGTGAATCCAAGATCTCCGAGATTGGCTATCAGGTTAATCGGAGGCTTTCCAGTTACAATTTTGCCTTTCCTACTCCGAAATTTGTCGAAAAAAAAACATTTTCGAGCCTGCGAATGTTACTGTCTCTTAGCTTGGATATAAACACATAAATATAAAGCTACTGCTGATGACTTAATTATCAAAATGCATCGTCAACAGCTGCGGTATAAATTTCGAAGTGCTCTGCGGGAAGGGTTGCTACACTTTTCCAACATAATTTTAAATATAACCGAAAGTCTTCGTTTGCACTTCGAAGCTTACCGTAAAAGCCCAACATCGGTTAGTACATCTGATGAGTGGTACCAATGTTTAAATAGTAACGGATAGCCGAAAAAAACAAAATGGAGAATCGGAAGCGTTACTTAGGGATGGCTTTAGCCAAATTCAAGAAAAACTCGCAGGAAATTGGATAACGGAATACGAATAAAAACATGACAAAGTTGCCCTGCAACACGACAACGCTAATGTTACGAGAAAAATTAAAGTATACTTAGACACATTGAAATTGGAAGTCCAACCCCACCCAGTTGTATTCACTTCAGACTGGCACCTGTTTCGATTGATGCTACATGACCTATCTGGACAGTACTCGTATTCATTTTTGAAAAGAACTGAACATTGATTCATGGATATAGTCAGAGAACCAAACCTTTTTACAACGTAGCTTCCGCATGCCATATTTCAACTCATGAGAAATATGCGATCTTGTTTAGATGAACGCACAGTAGGATTGATTCGACGTTTAATCGGGTAATCACAGTCGCAATGCACGATTGATGATGATGAGTCCTGCTCCGCTTTCTCCTTATATAGAAAATGAGAGCGCCATCTCCTCTGTCAGAAGAAGGCAAGTGTTTCCGGACATCTTAATTGGAGCCAAATATGTGGTGCCGGGTGGCATACAAGGCATTAATAAGACGACAAAAGTAGAGAGAATAGGCGAGGTAGTTGGGTAGTTTAAGTTCCTAGAACTGGAGATTGTACGCTCGTAAATTAAATAGACCAAACCAAATGTAATATGAGAAGCAGATTTTTAGTCTATCGGTAATATCCTTATTTAGAGTATTAGTGTAAATAGAAGTATCCCAAGAACAACTCTCAAGTACACTCCTGAATGCCATACATGCAAAAAGTAGTGTGGCAATGGTGAATTTTGCAGCTTAGAAGAGATATCTGCCTTTTCCGGAATAGTATACTACATCCATCTAATTATTTAAGTCCTCTTTTCCTTGGTATAATTCCTACAATCCTTAATTTGCGTCCCTCTGAATGCATACAGTTAAAAAGGATTTAGCTTCTTTTCAATATTTTATTTTAAAACTTGATTGTAAAATGCATTGCAAGTGTTCCACTTTCTTCGATCACTTGCGCGCAAAATATTTCGCACATTTACTATGGTATTAGTGCAGTGATGGCGAGTACAGCTTGCCACGTGGGATAAGGAAACACACACCATCTAGATGCCATCAACACACCGACACACCAATCCATGAACTACAAGGGCCACGAGCGAGTTAACTAGCTACCTAACTAACCCTACTTTAAAACCCGATCCACACGTTTGCGAAACCTCAACAAATCTCGCAAATGCAAATGTGGAGACAGAGTGTTTGGCATGGTGTGTGTGTTTTCTGGAACAAATCAATGGTAATTTGCTTGCCTGCTCAGAAAACCCTAACGCATTTGCAAGCGTAACGACAATGTTTGATCCCCAAAATCAAGCCGAACATTTGTGGAATTATATTTTCGGTTTGCCTGGAATGTTATACCGGCAAACTCCAGACCCCCACTAACGTACGAATTAGCCACGGTTCTTCGAGGTTTGGGAAACGTGTGTATCCGATATTACATATCCAGCACTTTCAAAACTTGGGATGTTGGAATTTAATGCAGCAGAACACCGAGTCGTAAATGATGCTCTTTCCGAAAGACTATAAAAAGGACAACAGCTAATGCCTTATTGATTTTAGATATAGCAGAAATTTGATTATAAAATCGACATACTGCCCATACAAGCGCATTCACAACGACACGGGCGTCCCCAGATGGCATTATCTTTAACCAGATACTATGGACCACGTTTTCTTCACTAAAAGATGGTCATCGCGCATCTTCGACATGACATCATATCGAGGAGCAAACTGTGATTCCGACCAATATATGGTCAAAAACGTTCATTCAAAAGACCCAAAGAATAAAATCAAACCACTTCGAAAATTTGAGGTGGGCGAACTAAAAAAATGTTTAATAGCGAGAGAATACAAAGCAAAACTGGAAGGACGATTAGATCCTATTCTTCAGAAGGTTTTAAGGGAATTCGGTATCCCGACGAAATTGATAAAACTGACTAGGCTGACCTTGACCAATATGTGAGGTCAGATAAAAGCAGCAGGATCACTCTCACGACTATTCGACATCAACAACGATCTACGACAAGGGGATGCCCTATCATGCATCCTCTTTAACCTGGCCCCTCGAGAAAAAGATCCGTAATGCTGAGGTACGATCCTCTTCAAGTCCACCCAACTACTGGCCTATGCTGACGATATCAACATCATGGGAAGA
The DNA here is from genome assembly GCF_905115235.1 of Hermetia illucens. Taxonomy (NCBI): domain Eukaryota; kingdom Metazoa; phylum Arthropoda; class Insecta; order Diptera; family Stratiomyidae; genus Hermetia; species Hermetia illucens. The sequence continues at coordinate 66,837,009 of NC_051851.1, read as the reverse complement.
ACCACCCGAGACGTACAAACTGCCTTCATCAAGATCGAGCAGGCGGCGCAAGATGTTTGGCTGCACATCAATGAAAGCAAGACAAAGTATATGGTGGCAACGTCAGCACCGAAAACCAACCAACCAACAACATCAAACCGCACTGGTCAAACGGGAAGAATAAAGATAGGAGAATACAACTTTGAGACCGTTGATAATTTCTCCTATCTAGGGTCGAAAATCACAACCGATAGCAGCTACGATGATGAAATCCGCCCGCAGTTGTTGGCAGCCAACAGAGCCTATTTTACCTTACAAAACCTGTTCCGCTCGAAAAGTCTCACCATAGGGTCAAAGCTCTTACTGTACAAGACTATGATCTTGCCAGTCCTCATGTATTCCTCGGAAACTTCGGTTCTTAGCAAGAAAAATTGCGAACTTTTGGCTGCGTCCGAGAGAAAAATTCTCCGAAGAATTTTTAGTCCCCTACATGAGGATGGACGATTCCGTAGTCTACATAACGACGCAATCTATGAGCGATACCATGACCGTCAGATTGTGGATAAAATCCGGCTCAATAAGTTAAGGTGGGCGGGTCACTTAAACCGTATGGATGAGGATGATCCAGCCGGAAAAGTCTATAAGGGTAATGTCTATGGTAGAAAAAGAAAACGAGGCAGACCCTGCCTGAGATGGAGCCATGGGGTAGGTCAGGACGCCAGACAGCTTTTAGAGATGTCGAATTGGTGGACCTCGACGCAAAATCGGAATGTCTGGAGTTCCTTATCAAGGCAGTGCTAGACCGGATACCGGTTGTTGCCCCGTTGATGATGTTTATGATGAAGTAATAGTGAGATTTCCACTAAACAAGAACCATGCTTTATATTTATAGCCTTTATTGTTGTAAAATTTCTTGATTTTAGGATGAACGCGGGGTTGCTTTGCAGCCAATTACTAAAAATTATAGTAATATACTACTGTTATTAACTTTATTTGAACAGATATTTGTATGGAGGGTATTCCGGAGCCTAGGGACCGTATGGTGGGAGCTTCGTGAATTCATCATCAAAATTCAAAATATGCTTGATATATCCAAGTCCGGGTTCACTGTTTATGATGACGCCGTTCACCTCTTAGATTGCGACAAATATATGAGAAGTACAAAATGTTGAACTTCCATAACTTTGTTAATAATAGTTGCATAGTATTTTTTACAACGGTACTATTGCGATGAACTTAAGAGGTTTTTGCGGGCAAATTTATAAGATATGATAATATACTACTATTAACTTTAAGGAGTTATCGGCCTTAGAGATATTTTGAGGCCTAGTTTTTGCTTAGGTGCGTCATTGTGAATTTCTTCAGATTCTTTGGCTGGGTTTTTCACACAAAACCTTAAAAATGAATAAGTGGCCGGGCATAAATGACTCATCAAGCTGTCCATGGACCATTGAGGCTATCTATAATTGGGTTTCCTCCATCTAGTGAATATAGTGAGAAGAATTAGATTGTACGCCGATAAGGTGATTGGTGAACACCAAGAAGGTTTTGGGACTGAAGATCGACCAGTGACCAACTACTTACGGTCGTCCATTAAATATTCGTAGATTTCAAGCATGCATAGAATAGTATTCAGCGAAATGTACTGTACAAAATAACGCTTCATTTGGAAGTTTCAGCCAAACTGGTAAACCTTGCCAAATGACAATGTGCCACATAATAGCGTAGGTCAAAGTCAATAACAGCCTGACAGATGCGTTTGAGGCAAACATCGCATTAAAACAAGGAGACGAGATTGCACCTCTACTGTTCAATGGCACTAGAGCAGGTTACACGAAATTTTCCCGAGAACGCAAAGAGATTTTCATAAACCTCAATGAAACAGCAAACGAAGTGGTTGATGAATTAACGAAACAAGACGAAAATTATAATGCAAACGAGAAAAATGGCTCCCACCAGACAAAAGATAACGCCTGACAAGTACAATTTAGAAAATGTAGACAACTTTATATACGTCAGTGTACAACTGACGAAAAATGGAAACGAACTTGAAGAAATAAAATGAGAAATTAGCTCGCAGATGTGAAACATGGACCCTGAAACATCCTTCCGAAAAACTAGTTAACAACTTCGAAAGGGAGATCCTAAGGAAAATAATAAGAGCTAAACGAGACGACGACCAATGGCAAATCAAATGCGACCCTAAAGTTTCCAAATTAATAAAACTCCGGATATTACAATGGGCTGACCACGTTGAGTACATGGACGACACTCCGAAAAGGCTATTTGAAAGAAAGGTAGAAGGATGAAGACCGGTAGGAAAACCAAGAAAGCGCTGGGCAGATTCTATTAACGAGAACAGCACATCACCGCTTGTATTTCAAAATTGGATGACGCGATTGATAATCTCGATCTATCGAGGAAGGACAAACTGAAGGCCGAATCCTAAAATAGGTTGTTGAGCTTCGACGACGCGAAGTTCTTTACATTGTGATGATTCGTAAAATTTAAGAAAATGGCGCCCAACGTGGGATCCATAAATCCTTGAGTTTCACGAAAGTGAAACTTCAGCAAAATAGTTTTTTCCGTCTCCAAAATTCACATTTGGATTGTCGAATATAGATGATATCAATCTTTCAACTTATTTTCCGAATAAGCAGAGCGACAACCACAGTAAAAATTCACCAATTTATAGAAATATTTAATAGCTTTATCCTTGTGTTTGACAATAGTCAACTTTGATGTTTATTTTGAGCATCTCCACTCTCGTTCACTACAAATTTTGCATAAATCTCTTATTAAATCTATCATAAAAAGTTCCGCTGTTACTTTAGACACGCTAATTCACGCAAAATTCCTCCAGAATTACCACCTCCTGACCTACCGCCTTTATCGATTTACAAACTTTTTTTCTAAAACGGTAAGAGACTACTGCTAGTCCCATTAAAATAAGTCTATAAAACTCTTCATTTCTTCTTGTACTTTGTTTCCGAAAATTAAGGTTCAAATGTCTGATAAAGCGAAAACTCAGACCTCTGCGTAATAAACGCATGACAGGCAACCGTGGAAATATGTTATTTATTTAGTTTTATTTTTTCTAGGTCAATTGTTACTACGCTAGCCTTTTCCAATCGAAAATAGCAACCCGCTGAATGATCAAAGCTTCACGAGATCAATCAATGCTGGATGTTGAATCTAGTTAATGAACATGAACATGTCGGCTCGACCGGAAGGGGTCTACCATAATTGCAGCTCGTAAGCTTGTTCGAAGTACAGCCAAAGGGTTATCGCGTCGTTGTCCCTTTCATTTTCCTATGTTTTCCAAAAAAGACCACTGAACCCTAGATAAGGCAACATACAAGAAGAAACGCACATTTGACGAATTTCATTCGTAATTTCCTTAATTTATCGTATTTGGTATCCTCGCTTACCTCATGTTGCTTCAATGGGAGTCAGCGGCTTCTCTTCCCTATGTAGTACTCTTCCCTCCTTATTACCTATCCAAAGGTACCTTGAAACCGATAATCGAATCAGAAAATAAACCTGTTCCTCTCGTAATTTGTATACATTAAGCAACAAATCATCAAAGCTTGTTCGGCCAAGCAATAATTGAGGTCATACCATTGACACCCCAAATTAATATAGAATATTACACCGCCTCTTAGCAGGTATGGAGATTTTCCTTAAACTCAACGTAGTACGATGTCATCCGGGAGGTTCACCGTTTCTTTTGCAACAAAATTTGTGAGATTACTTACAAACGCTTCAGAGAGAAGCGCATGTGACATGACATGGCAGCCAGACAAACAGGCGAACAGACAGACTTATTAAGGTTTCGTTTGTCTTGGTTTAGAAACATCAGATCAATTTTATTCTCGTGAAAGAACATTTCATTGACAATAGAAACCTAGAACGTATAGGGTATGGACATAGATAACACTCTTACTTCCCCTTGCGACTAACATTTCTATTGTATGATAGGATACGATGAAGAATACTCCGCAATTGTAGTTCACACAGATATAAATTTGCCGCGTTCGAGAGAAGAATCCTCTGAAGAATTTTTGAGGATGGACGATTCCGTAGCATACATAACGAGGGAATCTATGAGCGATACCATGACTGTCAGGTTGTGGATAAAATCCGGCTCAATAGGTTAAGTTGGGCGGGTCACTTAACGCGTATGTATTGATGATGATCCAGCCCGGAAATTCTATAAGGGCAATATCTATGGTAGAAAAAGAAGACGAGGCAGACCCTGCCTAAGATGGAGCGATGGTGTAGATCAGGACGCCAGACAGCTTTTAGGGATATCGAATTGGTGGACCTCGGTGCAAAACCGGGCTGTCTGGAGTTCCTTATTAAGGCAGGCCTAGACCAGATACCGGTTGTTGCGCCGTCGATGATGATGATGATAAAATAACGTTTTCGAAATAAAATATTTCAAATGTTTTCAATGTTTAAGAACAGAGTTACCTATAGCCGGAAAATATAATATATTAATAAAAAAATTAATTTAATTACCAAATGTATGATGCCTGCTGCTGTTAACCATACTGATATAAAAATTGAGACTAATTGAGCCAAGCGAATTGAGCTCGAGGTTTTCAATATATTTAAATATTGCAAAATATCGGGTACAGTCATAAGACGTAGCGCTCGAAGAAATCGAAGACCTGCGTAGAAATTGATAACATTAATATTTAATTATATTACTTATCTGTAATATATAATTACTCACCGATCCATGTCCGATCTAAATATATTGATACAAAGGACGGGGGTATTGTAAAATAATCTACGAAACTGTACATTTCTAGCATAAACCACAGCTTATCAGATGCTGCTATGAACTGAAATAGAAAATAGAGAATGTTATAACATAACTCATTTTTAACAATAAATTTAAACTAACCAATAACGAAAATACAATTATAGACAATTAAAAAAATTAAAATTAACAATAACAGGCCGTAAGCTCGATTGTAAGAGCAATAGGTGAATGATTCTGAATGGGTAATGGCTACTACAGCTTTTCAAAGAATAGGTGAGAACAGAATAGTATAAGAACTGTTATTGTGCAAAATATTCACTGAGCAAGTTTCTATACCAATTGGCAGTTAGGCACAAAAAGCATCACCATACTATGGTCAATAATCGGAGGTAGTCGTATCACTTGGTGGCTGGGTCGAGGTCTCGTTATAACTAGCATGGCAAGGAAATCGTTAATTCTTAGGTACTCCAGCACTTAGGCGACATGACGATCAGAAGTCCACTTTACAGCTTCATAACTATTTCAGTAGGTTCTTCAAACGAGCGGACTGAAGAAAACCAAGGGTCAGATTCATAGCGCTTTCTCCCTCTACGCGGATAAAATAGTGCAACGAGTTGCAGACTAGCGCCACCAAGTCACCCGTGACTCCTGGGATGATATCTACCAGATGCCATCAGGGAACATGAAAGGCTTGGGGTGATCGCGAAAGCTGGAAGCCAAAAAGCAAAAGCTGGGGCTTCAACATTCCCAGGCAACTATGCTAGCAACAGGTTCAGTATCCACCAAAGCACTGCTCTGCACCGTTGAGCAGTAGTCTACACTGAAATTAAAAATGAATTCCAAAAGAAATATATGGAAATTTCAGAAACAGGATCACTGCAGTCAGGCAGCCGCAGACTGCACGCATCTTCAGCAATATCAAAAATTCATTGTCAGATGAACAATCGATGAGGATCCACTGTGCGCTGCTATGTCGCTGCCACTACGTTCATTTGTCAATGTGCGCGGCCAGAAGATTCACATTGTGCTTTTGGTTTGATTAATCGAGAAGATCCACCATGGAAAATTCGCTTAAAACATCAACGTGATTCATTAAGGGGGAATCAACAGGAACATTCCCGTACTTAAAACTTTGGACATATTCAAAGAGAAACTTTTTACCGCATCGGTTGTCAACGATGCTGAAGTGTTCGAAACGCATCATATACAATGAACCACTAGTTGGCCATATAAAAACAAGTCGGAATACCGGAAGCTCGCGCTTCGGGTATAAAGGTTTTGTGTTCATCTTATGTAAGAGACGCACATTTTTCTGTCCGTATATAGCTACAAATCCAACATAATCCTTCATATTTTTCCAAACTACGAGACATATGTACATATTAGAGCCATAGATATCACGCTCACCCTAAACAAACAAACTGCCTAATACCTGCTGTACACATATATGCACGTATCTAAATTTATCGTACCCATATTTCCGATTTACGTCTTATATCTATCTGAATTAGGCACTACCCGCAAAGTTCATTAGCACGCATATATTATATACCTACATACACACATGTCTGGTTGACAAATAACTAAAAAACTAAAACAAAATAATTCTCTGCGACCCAATTCATAAGAACTCATTTCGTTGTGGTATTGACGAATTGATATGTGATGATGACGTCATGCGGGTTGTAGAGTGCACGAAATTCACAAAAAAGTTTCACCCCCTATAACTTTGTTAATAATAGTTGAATTTTCTTCAATCTTGACCAAACTGTGCATTATATTCTTCATTACACTCATGCCAAATTTTGTACTTCTGGGATGAACATAAGGGGGGGTGCCGGGGAAATTTCTAAAATGTGGAAATATACTATTATTAACTTTATTTGTGCAGATATCGGAACCGGATATATTTTGAGGCCTAGATTTCGTAGAGATGCACTACTGTGATTTTTTCAGATTTTTCGGTTGGATAGGTTCTGAGAACGAGACCTGTTACACTTTTTGTGGGTCATATATTCAACCCTTACTCCCCTATGTTTCATCTAATATCAAATATTGAACCAGATTTAAGAAGTACTAATTGAGACCTTTCATTTGATATCCTACTTGGCTACATTCTGTGAAAAAAAAATTTGCACCCTCCATTCACATGTACGGGGAGCCCCCTCTTAAACTTAACGCAAGATGGCGCCATTTACTGCATGTAAAGGGATCACCAGATTACATACTCTCACCAATTTTCGTGACAATCGGTCCAGCCGTTTCCGAATAAATCGGGTGTGACAGACAGACAGACAGACAGACAGACAGACGGACAGACGGACAGACGGACAGACGGACAGACAGACAGACAGACAGACAGACAGACAGACAGACGGACAGACGGACAGACAGACACCGTCTCGATTCTAATAAGGTTTTGTTTCACACAAAACCTTAAAAAGCAAAAAGCGTCCAGGCATTTTTATTATGGGTAATGAGGCTTAATGAATCACAGCAAAACCTTCAGTTGATTAAGGTTTGCTGCTGTCTAAATGATAGTGATGCCAAAAGGTGAAAATATAATACACAATATACACGGGAAATAGTGGCACAAAGTAATAGATGAACAAGTCGGGAAACCGGAAGCTGGACGCTTCAGGTACGAAAGGTTTTGTGTATTTCTTAGTACGTAGCACGTAATATATCCATATATTATGTGAGAGTGTCCACTTTCGGGTGATATTGACATTCATAGTCTTCAATTTTCAAAGAAGCAACAAATTTGAGGTATTATAACTTTGTTAGTAATAGTGCGATTTCCACTAAACTTGGTAAGAACATGCTCTATATTATAGCCTATATCACTGCAAAATTTCATGGTACTAGGATGAACTTAAGGGGGGTTTCTAACCAATTACCAAAAATTGTAGTAATATACTATTATTAACTTTATTTAAACAGATATCGGTATGGAAGGTATTTCGGAGTCCAGGCACCATATAGTGGCAACCTCCTGATTTTTTTCAGATTTTTCGGTTTGGTAGTTTCTGAGAATGGCCCCCTTAAAGAAGTGATCACTTTCAACCCCCCGCGTTCCTCACCCTTCCAACGAATGTCAAAACTAAGATCGGCTTTGAAAAGTACTAATCGAGACCTTTAATTTGATATCCAACATGACTATATTTGATGAAAAAAAAATGTACACCCCCCTTTTGCATGCATGTTGCTGTCCATTCATTGTATGCGTGAGTGTTCACAGTTCCCACCTTTCTACTAAATTTGGTGTCAATCGCTGTACGCATCTCCGAGAAAAATGCGTGTGACGGACAGACAGACAGACAGACAGACAGACAGACAGACAGACAGACAGTAAACCGATTTTAATAAGGTTTTGTGTTTACACAAAACCTTAAAAAGGGATTCCTAGTCCACATGTTCTTATCAAATTTCGTGACAATAGACTCAGACGTTTCCGAATATATCAGGTGTCACACACAGATGATTCTTTCACACAAAACCTTAAAAATGCACTAGGTGCCGGGCATAGATGACATCCCCGCTGAACTCATCAAGCTATCCATATGGATACAATCGCGGGGCCTTTAATTTCCCATCCAGCGTTGTTCACACAAAATCTTGGCAAGTGAATTCTCGTTAGCGCGAACTACGTGACCATACCATCGAAGACGCTTCTCTCGCAATTTTTCTGCAATCAGCGCAACCCCATATCTCGATCGCGGATATCCTCATTTCAGATGTAATCAAGGCGTCTTACGCCACTAGTCCAACATAACATCTTTGTTTCCATCACGGCAACAAACAAGACATAGGAGGCGACAGAATGGACAACTACGGTAAATTTTAGATTTGAGACGTTCGTTGATACGTCGATCACAAAGAACGCCAGTTGTAAAACAAAACTTCATCCAGGCTCCGCTAATTCGTGAAGTAATTTCATAACGCAGTTCACCATTCGCTGATAGCATTGACCCGAGATATTTAAATCGCTCAGTATTGGGCAGGTCACTGCCAGTGACAGTAATAGTACCTGTTTCATGACGATCGATCGTCAAAACTTCTGTTTTATTCAGGTATAAACTGTCCTCACCGAAATTGAGACCATACATACGAGTACATGTCTAGATTCAACAATGCAATGTAAAGAAGGATGTTTCACTCGCTGTTTCTCCATGAGCAATCGCGGAACGTGCATTGCGTCGATAGATCCGGAGTTCGTGACAAACGCGACTTGACTCAAGGTTATTTGAACGATTCCGTGAATACGGTTGTCAAGAATGCGTTCAAAAATCTTCATGGTATCGAAAAGCAACCTGATCGAACGGTAATTTAAAGATTCTGCTGAACCACTTCTCTTTTTCCCTATTGAAACGGTGGTGCTTTCTTGAAAAATAACAAGGTATTCTCAATAACTCGCACTCACTGGGCTAAAGTGTTGGACCCAGCTTTTCGCTGTCCAGAGCCCAGATGCGATGTTATTAGGTCCTATTGTTTTCCTCGATTTCATTCGTTTTATTGCTTCCCCGGCTTAAGTGGCGCTGGCAGGTGGAATTGCTTCAAATGTCGGCAGTGCTTGTGGAAGTGGGGAATGACCAAATTCTTCCGCTGAAATATTTTCACCATCTATCCATCGCGACTCGTCGGTCGGTAAGCAAAGTACAGTCCTTGTCATTGGCATTCTTGTAAATTTGTCAGTTGACCAGCATCTTATTGCCGATAAGCTTATAATAGAGGCGTTTCTTCGGACTTTCATTTGAACATCGTCATTCCAAAGCCAACTATCTCGAATGATGAACCACTTACCGGACTTGGTGACCTTAAGCGTTTAAATCTCACTGATGGCAGAGGGATTTATTATCGTGACTCGATGTCGGATACCAGTCGACTCAGCTGTGAATGAGCACCTGAGTCAAATCAGGGTAATAATCTCGGGCGAACGCAATACTGACCACATTACCTCCTACGATGTACTGTAATGTACCGTTACGGTCTTGAGTGAAGTGCTCTAACACACTTCAAGGCCCTGATTCAATATGGATTGTTGCGCCAACGATTATTATTATTATTAATTTGCGGCAAGAACGATTTTGGACAAAATATGATGATAGAAGGCAAAATAAAACAAGAAATGGGAGCCAATATATTAAGCACTGTGAAGAGGGTAAAAAAAAGCTAATCGAGAAAATAATATACAAAGTTACCTAGAGGAAATTTGCATAATATCAAAATTTGGTCATTTTTACTTACTCGTATAAAAAAGTAGACCATAAAAAATATGTTGAATGCGAGATCGATTTGCTGAGTAATGTTATTACTCCACTTTTGACATCTCTCCACTTCCTCACTAGATGCGTCGATAAAATAAATAATAAGGGATGCAATGCTGAGTATAAAAACGAGCACCACCTGAAAAGAATGAAATATTTCAAATAATTTTATTTAACTTCTATAATAAGTAAATGTATATATTCATTATGTATTGGACTAGTATATACTCATTTTGAAATACGTGAATTGCAATATATATTGTTCAACATGAACAAATGAAATGAAAATGAAAATCAAACATTGACTATTGAAAATGTATAATTAACATATTCGATTGGACGCTTACTGATATTTCGACATGTGACCATGAACTTTACAAGGAGGCAATCCCCAAGAACACTTTCTCAGTTCGGAAACTTCAAATAGTTCAACCATGGATAACAAAAATACAACAATATGGTACCATCACAATGTAATTTATGATAAGTGAATTCTCTTTAAAATCATCTCTTAAAAATCATAAAGAAACAGAAAGAAAAACCGGGATTTGAAAGCGGACAAAAAAGAAACGGACTACAAAGCGGCAATGTTGGAAAAACTTCGGTCGGAAGGATAATTTGAATTGAGGAAAGACCCTTTTCCGGATTCAATCAAACGGGTGGAAAAAGTATTGAAGGAATGGCATCATCAAGCATCCAACCCATACAAAATATCGCCAAGTACTGTTGCGTAAGTTTAAGGAATTGAGAAGACTACCTGCTAGAGAAACCATCTGGGATAAAGAGGACTTCATCAGGAAACTAAGGAATGTGGTGTTCACTATACCCGATGAACGGCTAGTGTCATTCCAAGCATCCCAATGAAGGTGGCGCGTCTTTATCAGGAAAAGAGGGTACTAAGAAAAAATCCCACATCCTTAAAGTGGAAGTGAGGAATCGGGATACTCATAAAATTTGCGGGGATATGCATGGCAGAGAACTATCTAACTTTATGAGGAAAGTTCAACAAAGACACCAAAGGTGGTAATGGGATGCTCGGTGTCTCCCAGTTAGAATGGCATATTCGTGGACACGATTGAGAATGTTCTATACTCCACAGGCCTGCTCTCTAAAATCTAGATAAGGTATGTAAATAACATTTTCACAATTAATTGTAAAGGTCAACTGCAGGAGATGCTAGAGGTCCGAAAAAAGGTATATCGGACATTGAGATTTACAATGAAGGTAGAAAACAACGTTTCTAAATTTGACAATTATTAGAAAAAAATCTCTCTGATATTTATAGGACGTCTGCGCATGCACAATGAACGATTCTGGAAAATTCGAACCACTTCCATGCACATAAAATGGCCCCTTTCCATGAAATGATCCACAAATTATACTGCGCACCCCTCAGTGCTTAAAAAATTGTGAAGGAGAAGAAGTACATCATTGACACCTGAATGAAGAAATACGGGCACTGGCATCCCTCGTCAAAAACTTGGAAGGGAAAACAAAAATGGGGGTCACACACTCGGCGGCTTCTTCGAAACTAAAGAAAACGATGAAATGGTGGAATATGTACATGGTGCCATCGAGTAGGATGCACCAACTAAAAAGCAAGCTGGAATCCCTCGAAGACTGCAAATGAAAGTACGAATCCAATGGAATATATGTATAAAGTGACGTGTCCAGATTGTGAGAAGATCTATATAGAATAAACGAAAAGATTAGTTTCGGTATGACGCGGAAACGGCCAGGCAGAAGAAAAGGAAAAGCGTAACGATGAAATCCATGGCAGCATAGTGCATCGTAGAAGGACGCAGCATCACATGAAAAAACGTTTACGTCGTTAAAGAATTCGGGAAGGAACGCGAAGCAGAGCTCGGGGGTGACAGATTGAACCACGTCAGGGGCAGCAATAAATCGAAGCTTCTGAGTTGTGTTAATGATGTCTTTAAATGTTTGTATCGTATTTTGCATTTTAACAAACCAGCGCCCAAACAGTAAATTAGACGTTTGTCACCTTTGATTTCATCTTCATCTCCAGCACAAATAGAAGAGCCACGCAATATTGGCTTAAAACGCAATGCATTTCTCCCCGATCAAATTAGACGCTAAAAATCGTTGACCTTCACAATGATCTTCTATTCCATGCTTCACCACCCAAAAACCAACGCTAGCAAGCAGCAATTCCAAATTGAGTAATTCTTAACCAGCAATATAATAGATAGAATTCGGTACAAGTTTTAGAATTTTTCAAATCCCTTGGAAATAAGTCCTCTAGCTCTGGAAAATTGTTAGCAGTAGCACATGCATTGAAAATCGAAACTATCAATTCCATAAGATAGGGAACTAAATAATAATCCAATAAACTGAAACGGTGCTAAATAGAGACTGGCAAGAGGAATGAATTTGACGGTGTGGTGGTTGAGGTTGCTAAATGAAATAAATATAATATTCCTCAAAACAAGAATATAAAATGGATACATCTAGACCGGACCCAAACAATGCCAGAGGCTAGTTGGCTGCGGCAATGTAAACACTGAATAATAATATTGCCTCTGATATTGAAGCTACATACGGAGGTTAAAAAGATACTAGTTAATGAATATACAAAGATAAGGCCTGCTATTGGAATTTTCCCTTAAATTCAGAATGAACAACACCCGTGTATTTGTAATAATTATAAATCGTTTACATAAATACCCCTCTGAAAAAAGACTTCTCGAGACGAGAAGGATACTGGATATCTGTAAATCGCAGGTACGTAAAATTTTAAAAGCTCTGAACTATACTTTCTCCGGCATGTTTCTGAATGAGCACTGGCCTTTAGGATAGGAACGTCTGTCCCAACCCAAAGTTCATTCTAATTCCAGATTTCCAGGATGTAACTGTGGCGCGGCAGGATCTGCAGCATTCGAAATTTATTTCGAATGTTGCGGATGCGGACGGGTAGATGGCGCGGAACTCTCCACTCACTCATTTTAGAACGCACCAAGGGAGTGGAGAATTAGCGGTGGAAAAATGCCGTTGGTTGGGAAAGTAAGGACCGCGTGGAAATAAGCCGGTCTCTTCAGTTTCCAACCGCGGCGGTGAACACATTTATACTGCTCTTTGTTCTGATAAGTCATAAACTGTGGGATCAAACGTTTTTTACCATCCATTTTGTACCGCCCTTCATTATTAAATTAAAATATTCGAAACATGTAAAAAAATAAATAGCTTGAAGGAGAAAAATATCGTAGTTGAGAGTGAAAACTTAGCCGATTTTCTAAGCAATAGAGATTTACTTCTACCAAATAAGATGTCGCTGCTGAAGTTTCTTGCAATTGTTCGAAGTTTTTGAAAACAAGTTCGTAAGTTGACGACGTGTTAAAATAACCATACCACGATATAAAGCACATAGAAATGCGAGATAATACTCAATTATTGGAGTATTACGATGATATTGTAGCGTGAAAAGGGCAATTTGGCCCACCATAACTTTTTTAATAATAGCTTTCAAATTTGATGCTCCCTATTAAAATCTATCTTACTGCAGAATTTTGCGAATCTAGTGTAAACTTAAGGGAGGTGCGCAGAGAATTTTCAAAATATAATAATACACTATTATTAACTTCATTTGAGCCAGTATTGTTACGGAGAGTATTTTGAGGCCTAGATACCAAATGCATGAACTAAAACGATTTTTTCAGATTTTTCGGTTGGGTAGCTTTTGAAAATGAATCCTTCAAGTTATCGACTTTTTGGGGCTCCCGCACACCTTGCCTTTGCAACCAATGTTAAAACTAATACTCGCTTTGAAAAGTAATAATCGAGATTTTTCATATGATACCTCACATGATCTTACTCGGTGAAAAATAAATGTGCACCCATCTTTTCGGTATATGGGAACCCCCCTTAAATTCAACGTGTAACAATATTATTGACCACATGTGTGGTGGTTTACAGTTCCTACCTTCTCACCAAATTTCGTGTTAATCGGTACTGTCGTTTCTCGAGAAAATGCATGTTACAGACAGACAGGCAGACGGGCAGACAGATAAAGAGTGAATCTATTTGAATAAGTGGCAATGCCTTACTGGAACTAGAGGAGATCAATATGGGACCTCCGCTCCATTCCGACAACGTACTACGACACATTAATGACAATTCTGCAGCTAATAAGACAAAATAAGCTTGTAAAGCAGTGAAAACGATAAATATGGGCCTCTAACCAAAAACAAGTGGATGTAGACATATAAATAATAGCACTATCATCAGAAAAGAAAAAGCGAACGAAAGATGAGCGACATACTTTGTCAATCCCCCGCAAACAGAGGACACTAATTCTGGATTCGACCCAAATCCCTACAGGGAATTTATCAACCACATACCCGCGGAACTATTAAAAAGTAATAACGATTTCGTAAAAAACATCTATATATTCTTCTAGCAAATAACGAAGAAGCAGAAAATTCTGGCAGAATGGTGTAAAAACATCATCTGTCCAATCTACAAACAAGTCGGGAAACCGGAAGCTGGGCGCTTCAGGTATGAAAAGTTTTGTTTGCTTCTTGTGTGAGTTTATTTGTAGTGTAGAACTACCCCATTTGTACGTAGCCCGTTAAGAGTATGCATTTAGCGTATCAGATTTAGTACTTCGGGTTGTAAATTTACACGGTAAGGCTACGGTAACTTTGTTACTAATAGTATGATTTTGATCAAACTTTTATATTTCTGAGATAAACTTAAGGGGGATTTTACTCAATTTTCCCAAAAATATGGTAATATACTATTATTAACTTAATTTGAACAGATATCGATATGGAAAGTATTTTGAGACTTGGGTACCGTCTAGAGGCAGCTTCATGATTTTTTTCAGATTTTTCGGTTGGGTAGTTTCTGAGAATGGCTCTGTTAAAAAAATCATCACTTTGCACCCCTCCCACTTCCCGCATTTTCCACAAATCTCAAAACTAAGACCGGCTTCGTAAAGTGCTAATCGAGGCCTTTCATTTGATACCCCACATGACTATATTTGGTGAAGAAAATTTTTACACCCCCCTTTTACATGTATGGGGACCCCCCCCCCCCTAAATCACAACGTAGGAGGATATCACGCACTGCATGTCTGCGGGTCCACAGGTCCCACCTTCTTACCAAATTTCGTGTCAATCGGTATAGCCGGACAAACAGACAGACAGACATTGAACCGATTTTAATAAGGCTTTGTTTTACAAACAAAACCTTAAACACGTCGGGAAACAGTAAGCTAGACGCTTCAGGTATGAAAGGTTTTGTGTATTTTTTTTATAAAGAGATTTGAGTGTGCATTTGTCCCATTAGCATGTAGCACGTAAAATATGCATATGGTATGTGAAAATGGCCACTTTCAAGTGATATTGACATTCATAGTCTTGAATTTGCAGAGGAGCGAAAGTTTTGGCCTAGCATAACTTTGTTAGTAATAGTGCGATTTTCAGCAAATTTGGCAGGATCATGCTCTATACTGTAGCCTACATTGTTGCAAAACTTTGTGATTCTAGGGTGAACTTAAAAGGGCTTTTACTGGCAATTACTAAAAATTATATTATAGTAATACACTATTATTAACTTTATTTGAGCAGGTATCGGTATGGAGGGTATTTCGCAGCCTAGGAACCATACAGTGGCAGCTCCCTGATTTTTTTCAGATTTTTCGGTTTGGTAGTTCCTGAGAATAGGTTTGTTAAAAAAATGACCATTTTCAACCCCCGTACTCCCCACCTTTTCAACAAATGTCAAAACTGAGACCGGCTTCGAAAAGTACTAATCGAGACCTTTAATTTGATACCCCACATGACTATATTTGATGAAAAAAAAATTTACACCTCCCTTTTGCATGTATGGGAATCCCCCCTTAAATTCGTCGTAAAAGGATGTAACTCACTATATGCGTGAGCGTTCCCACCTTTCTAGCAAATTTGGTGTCAATCTCTATAACCGTCTCCGAGAAAAATGCGTGTGACGGACAGACAGACAGACAGAGAAAAGGAGAGAAGCTGGGTTACAACAATTACTGAGGGTTCTCGCTATTTCGTTCAACCTGCAAAATATTCATCAAAATCCTGCAAACTAGAGTGGGAAAGTCATCAGGGAATACCAGGGCTCATCCAGTGGTGGACGTTCAGCAATAGCTTACTGTGAAATAAGTGCTCAAGAAATTGTGGGAGTATAAACGTGCATGCGACAGAATCGATCGTAAGGAGAAGTACGGAGTTTTTGACATCTCAGCGAAATTATTCCGTCTCACAAAAGCCCATCATGGCTTAACTTCACAGGTGACTTAACACGAAACGGCCTCCAACAGGCGGATACGCAAGATCCACTACTCTCCAACTTAGCCCTTAAGCACGCAATCAAACAAATTCCTTACTGTACCAAAGGTTCGCTGCTCCTTCAGTAAAGGATGTGGATGACATCAATATCTTATATGAAACCCGACGATGCATAGCGGATTAAAGGTCAATGGACAAAAAGCCAGACAAACTAGAACGCAGATGTTTCCTGGACCGGACCAATTGGCAGAAAACTTTCTTCCAGTTTTGTCGTCCATGGACTCCTGGAAGGGGTAAAATTTCACTCCGGTCTAGTTCAGATCTGAACATAAGGCGGCTTTCACTTGAATATAATACGCACATACGTCGTGTTTGCATTACAAAAGAACGAGAGGAAGTAATTACAATGATAAAATTTTAAAAGATCCAACGGGTTGATCACATTCAACGAATGGGCGACTGCCGAATATCCAAAAGGATATTCAAAGGGAAAATCGACTCCAGACCACCTGAGAGTTGAGAAACGATGAAATAGAGAGTAGAGAAAGTATAAAGAATTGGTCATTAAACCGAGAAGACAAGAGCCAATCCATTTGGGCCAAGGCTTGCAACGCGCTGTAGCGTTACCGAGACGAAGAATACAATGATTTCAAAACGTCGATAACTTAAGATGACATGTCTGCCACACAAAAAGTAAAGCAGAATTGACATTCATATTAGTAGCCCGCACCAATATGTATACTACAAGCTGATACTGCTGCAACTACTACAGAAAAGTTTATGCAAAACCTACTTTATGCTGGTGCGAATGAGATATTTAAAAAAAAATATTAATTTCCTGGAAAATTACAGAATTCTAAAAGCATTTAAATATTACTGCAAGAAGAAATACTCATTTTTCACAATTTTTGAAATTATTATTTTATTATAAAGAAATAACAACGGTAACATAGAAACTGGAGCCAACGAGCCTACGCCCATGACTTTATTCATTAACTGTATATTCTTAATTATAAAAATCCACAAAGATAGCATGGACAAGAAAACTTATTAAAATTTTATTGAGATGTTTTGTAATCTAATTGCAGCCCCTGTCCAGAAAGCATCGTAGGTTAAGGCCTTTGTGGCACGTGCTCTCTCGTGATTCCATTTGGACCATCACTGTCTACCTGCTAGTTTGTTTGTTTGTCTGTCGCATGCTATTTATTCACGAACGACGTTGTTTTAATCGACATTTCATTGGAGGCGAAAATAAACGAAAACAATAAAGCAATTTGGAGTTATACTGATATGTATTAGGACGTGAATAACAAAAATAGACAATTGTGATTAATCAGTTTGATTACTTTCATTTACTCGTATTTATTCCGAAGTTGTTTGCTCCCAGAAAGTACCTACGGAATTTTGTTTTCATAGAATTTTTCATTCTCATTCATAGCCTGATTATATTAATATCTTCATTTCGCTAAAAGCACTAACAGAAAATTCCCCATTTAATTGCAATCAAGATATAAATATGTGAAATGTTACTATATTTAATTTGGATTTTTTTCTATTTCATGATACATTTGTCCCCTCACAAAGTCCGGCCTCAGTTCACTGAACGCAGAAACATATGTTAATGCGTACGCACCTAGAACCCACACTTCTTTGAATCTCGGCCACCGGATTGATATTAAATATTCAATAAAAATATGTAAAGTGGCCGCATACGAGTAAATAAACGAAACGTGCTCCGTTTCACATGCATGTCCTCATTTTTCCTGAAAACGTCTGTTCTGCTCGCTGCTAGTGAATGCAATATGTATGGAAAGTGTTAATAAATTCATTTAAAAGTTGAATTGATTTTTCCTGTGCATGTATTGTGCCAGGATAAAGGACGAGTCGACATTTTACGTTTTGAAATGCGAGGCAAATTAACGGAAGCTACTTCTGTATGCATAAGAAATGGTTGCTGAAGCAAAATTTAACTTCCAGCCTATTATGTATGCCTTCAATAAGCTCAGTGGCAAGTTTATAGGAGGTGAAAAAATAAGGAAGCGGATCTCAAGGGATTCGTTCAAAACAAATGAGGAAAAATATGCATGAAACTGATTCTAGATTAAATATCGTATGTGACATGAGCAGTCTAGCTGAAATACAAAATAAAAATATCGAAGTAGGTTTGACCTCAAAGGAAAGCCCTTAAGGGGGTCATCCCGTATGAAGGCCGTTTTTTTTGGCTTTTTTCAGAAATTTCTTTGTGAAGAACTGAAGAAAGATGCAAATACGAATTGTTCACCCTAGATTTATTAATATTTTGAGCGCTCATAGTAATTTTTCCAGCCCGATCGCATAGTTCGTTATTGAAATACAGAACAATTTATACACCCATCTCCAAACTAGGATTATTAAAAAATATTAAAAACTAAATTTTTGGTGCCTCGTTAAACATTTAAAAAATAGAATGCGATTTTTAGCCATAAAACCTTAACTGACCATTAATCTGCTATACCTAGTCCATAAACCTTAGATTTCTTGAAGAAACACGTGTACGGCCCTGGCTTCAATTCTCGTCCTTTTAGCGAAGTCATTCGGACCGATAAATACGAGCTTTATTACGGCGATCGACCTAAATCTAGCATATGACTTATCACGTGTTTAACACTATAATTTCCAAATGACTCCGAATATCAAAAAATCACTTTGCCCATATATTCCACATTACATCTAGATACAATTGAATCCAAAAAAAAATTCGATTCCGCGAATCCGACACACGGGATGCCCTCTTAACGCAGAAATTAACTGGAAGCTGGCCACTTCAGGTTTTGTTTTTTCCAATATCAACATAACAAAGTAAAGTATGTTAAGAAAACAAACCTTGAGCTGATTATATTTGCAAGTAATTGAAGTTGTCTCAAACAATTATGCGATGAACCAATCAGCATCCGTGATGAACTAGCCGGGAAACAGGAAGCTGGACCCTTCAGGTATAAAAAATTTTGCATATTTCTTATGTAAAAATATTTGAGTGGACATTTGTGCCATCTGTAAATAGCTCGTAATATTCACGCATTTAGCCTTACGGACTACTTAGTATGATGCTCGGAAATAATGTTGCTGCCCGTCATTCCAGCATCATAGCTGAAAAAGCAACTCTAGGAATGTCCATAGATCGTCCGGGATTGACATTAATCCACCCATCAACAAAATAGTTGATAACCTTCTTGAATGAACCGAAAACTGTTCGATCGAGCGGTTAGAGCCGATGGCTGCCACACAACAACAATGCCATTCCCAATGCAAAATTTCAAATTGTCAATGGAAGCGTATGATTCACGGTTGTCGAGTGTGAGAAGAACTGAGTTGTCTTTGGTTGATCCGCAATGTCTTTAAAAATGCTTCAAAAATTCCAAAAAGTGTTCCGCATTCATCCATCCTAAAATAATGCAAGTAATTGTAACTTCTAGGAACAATAATAACTCCGTAGCAAATGTTAGACTTAAATATTTGAATTTACTGGAAGGATTTGTAGGTCCTGTGCAGCCGTGCGGACGACCGTTCAAAAAATAAGGCTTGAATTGGACCCGTCGAAAAATGAAAAATGATGGTGCAGTATTTCCCTTTGCACTTACTGCCAGTGTCATCGTCACCAGGGTGCCACCCTCACTCGATGTGATACGTGCAATCTGCTTTTGCCCTTTACGACTTATGACTCGGTTAGGGTTTTGGACCGTCGTAACACCGGTCTCGTCAACATTCCAAATTTTATCAGGTTCAAAGTGGTAGCCTTCATACAATATTTTAATAACTTGGCATATTGAGAAGACAACCGTCTCACATCTCTCGAAGCAAGTCCAAAGCTAAGACCGGAAGATTTAAGCAAGTATGCCATTGAAGCCAGCTCCTGTTTCATAGAAAATATCGTTATACGCCCAACCGACTTCAACGTGACTGGTGTACTAATGGAAGGAGTGTGTGTAGTGGAATTTGTATCTTCTTCCGGGGATATAACTCTCCGACAATACCTCCTCACAGTCATATGAACAGGGTCGAAATCTTTTGGAGGTTTGATCACCGACCATCCCCCCCTCTGAATATGAAAAAAACCATTTCACCCTAAAATTACACTCCCCAGGGCTCACTCTAAGGAAGTAGAATCCACGAAGAAAACTTTATAATAAAATAAAGCCCAACAACGACATAGAAAATTCCGTTATATTTCTGTTTACCATCCTCAAAGTAACTTAGAAACTTACTTTTAATGAAATCCGTTGCAAAGGTCGTCTACAGGTGAAATAATCGGCAGCGAAAAAATGCGTCGCACCGCTGTCAAAAAACACTTTGGGTTATGTACACCTCAATTTTCAAGGGAACGATTTACAACTTTTGTCAATCAAAAGCGCCCTACAGTAAAAATTTCACGTCAGTAACTGTGATCGATCGAGAGATAATGCAGATTATTGATTTCGACAATTTGCACCAGTCTCCCCTAATATATATTTAAATAACAATATAAAAATATATAGTATAGTAATATATATTTATATATAGTAATATACTATTATTAACTTTATTTGAATAGATATGGTAACGTAGAATATTTTGAGGTCTAGATACCAAGTGCGTGGACCACCATAATTTTTTTCAGATTTTTCGGTTGAATAATTTCTGAGAAAGGGTCCTGGGAATACTCCTCCCTCATTTTGCAAAAAATATCAAAACAGATGCTTCGAAATGTGCTAATCGAGACCTTTCATTTGATACCCCACACGACTATATACAGTAAAAAAAGCAATTTTCATTCATTGCATGGAAGAGGAACGTCTCCCCCCTCAAAACGCAGCATAGAACGACGTTACTCATTGCACAAGAAGGTGTTCACAGTTCTCGCCTTTCCACAGAATTTCGTATCAACAGGAGTAATCGTTTCTGAGGAAATAGAATGGCATAGCAATTCCGTCAGCCACCACAGATAACCTGCTGGAGATCTGCGGTAGAATAGGGAGACAGCAAAGTCCCGGATCTTGATGGCATACCGAATGGGGCCTTTAAGCTTGCTGCCAAATCCAGATCGGGTATGGTCGCTGAGTTGTTCGAAACGTGCTTGTCCGTGAGAATATATCCTGCACCATGGAAGGGGCAGAAGTTGATACTACTGCCTAAGGCTGGTAAACCTCCAGGTGAGCCGTCCTCCTGCAGACCTATATGTCTGTTAAACACTATGGTGGAAATGCTACAGCGAGCAATTTACAATGGATTATTCCCAGTTGTTGAGAACCAAGGAGGCCTTCTAGATCGACAGTATGGCTTCCATAAAGCCAGGTCAACCATTGATGCCCTCATATTGGTTACTAGTTTGGCTGAAAATACAATTCACGAGAAGGGTGTTTACAGCCAATTTTACGTGGAAGTGATCCTGAGCGCGAGGAATGCAATAAATTCGGCCAATTGGAACTTAACACTCTCTAGGGAAGATTATTATTATTTATAGGAACGGAGGGTCTGGTATGACATCGATGACGGACTGAAAAAATGCGTTGTCTTCGTGGGGGTCCCTGCTATGGAATATCATGTATAACGATTTTCTTAACCTTTCAGTTCCGGAGGAAGCCACGGTCGTGGGTTACGCCGAAGATGTAGCGCTGGTTGGTGTCGTAAAGCATCTGGAGGAGTGTTGGCTAGAGTAGTCCAGTCTGACGTTAGCAGAGAAAAAAACAGAAGCGGTACTCATCACCAAGCGCGTGAAAGAAATTATACCCGCATTCAAATTGGAAATCATATTTTCACTTTAAAGGCTTCCATCAAATACCTGGGAGAGATCATAGACGCGAAGCTTAGTTATAAGCAACACATGTAGTATCCTGGAGGCAAAGCATTTATTGCAAGTAACACCCTGGCAAGGATGGTGCTGAACATAGGATATGATTCTAGGTTGCTTATAGCTAGGGCGGTGAGCTCGATTTGTTCTACCCAGCTCGTTTGGGGAAGGCATTGCAGTTCATATTTAGCGCTAACCATCTAAGTGCAACCTCGAGAAGAACAGCCCTAAGGGTGTGCTCTGCTTTCAGGACTGTCTCAGATGATGCTGCGTTCGTCATCTCGGGACTGATGCCGATTGATATCCTGATAGATTAGATGACGAACAAATATAACTTCAAGTCCACCAAAAGAACGCCGAAAGAAAAAGATTTGTAAATAAATGAAAAGAGCGTTGGAAATACTCGCGCAATGGTCGCTAGGCGCACAAGCGCATCCCTTTCAACAAGAGGTGGATGGAGAGACGACACGGTGAGATAATTGTAATCTTCCCCCGTTTTTCCCGGGATACGGAGGGTATCGCACATACCTACACAGTTTTAAACTGGATACTTCATCCGGTTGTCTAGTCTGCGATGGAGTACCAAAAAATTCAGAGCACATATCCTTTCACTGTTAAAGATTTCTGGAAGGACAGGACAGGTGCTCATACCAGAAAATCAACGCTATGATCGCATTTATCCAGAACAAACTACGAAAGGCAAAGGAAACCAAGATAGAGTGAACTGATTCCGCCCTGTGATCTTATACCGAGGGTGGTTTTAGTATGTACACATCCCCCACGATAGCATCTCCACGTCCAGGTTTTTTGAGATTTCCACCTGTTCCTTAAAAAACACAGACGGACAGGTTTTGTTTTACACACCTAAACAATATCCACTGATATAACATTTATCTGTGGTGGCGATTGCCGACAATAACTGGCGAGACGACGGGTACTCCATGCCGTCAATCAAAATTACACCAACTGACAGCGTGATCACAGAAATCAAAATGTCACGGAACCGGAAAGTGAGCGTCGAAACGAACTGCGTTTACAACGACGACCACAGCATCGGAAAGAGGAATGCCGATTCGGAACTTATGTTAGAACGTTCCCTCCCTGTTCAGAGCAGGCATTTTAGAGCAGACTTCGAACAAGTGGAGAAGTATGATAGAAGACTAATGTCTTAGTATTTGACTCTTAATCGCAAACTATATGATAAAAAAAGGAAAAATGTCAGGAACGCGAGAATAAGCCGCTACTTCTATATGTAGTTCGCAAAAAAAATTATCTACAACAATTCCCTTTTCAAATCAACCAATGAAATTTTACGCTTCAATTAAAAGTAAAGTTGGTAAAAAAATAATAAAAGACTTCCAACAACGTTACTGAGAATTTTGTTAGTATAACGTCCATGCACATAAAATATTCGTGGACTCCAGGCAAACATACGAAAGTATGAACAATCGTTTTCTGGACGTGGAGTTTAGGTCGATTGTGAAGAGGCCGCCTGTCCAAATCTCATCACACCTTTCTCTCCGTGAGGTAACTAATACGGTTGAATAGCGGCTACACAGAAAGCAATATGCATTAACTGGATATAATGGCAGCATTCAAAAACTTGAGTGTGAATACCATCAAGGAGGGAGCTGAGTCGACTGGTATCCGACGTCAAATCACAATGCAAATTCCACTGCCACCAGTAAGCTTTGAACCGCCACCTTCCGTAGGACAGCCTAGTGCTCTAACCACTGAGCTATCCGGACACTGATCGATTCCTGTTAGCTGCAGACTCGGCAGACTAGGGCATAACCCGAGCCCTAAGCAGCCGTTAAGACTTTGTACTCAGTGGCAATACAAGCACGAAGAACAGTCTGGACGGCACGCTTAAAGTCACGCTACCTTGGGTTCTCGATCATAGAGCGGAAAAAGCGGAGCGACGCAGGACTCCACTCTTTACAGTCCATCGACTATCACAGTCGGCGTCCCGCTAGCAACTATGAATAGTGGTACCTACTCGCACTGCTTGACCGGCTCCCAACTTTTGGACTAGACACGTGAGGATGCGTACAGGATTAAGGCTGTTTAGCCGGGGTACTGGCCTATAGAGCACCATACCGCCGAACTCGATGTACCCTACGATTGGCATTATCGAAGTTGCGGGGAGAAGTGAGAAACGCACAGGCAATTCTTTTACGATTGTCCAGGTCTAGCTAGAGCCAAGCTGCGGATGCTAGCACAAATTATTCTTTGAGGATATCAAAGAGATCTTTCATTCTAGGTTGGAATAAGTGCTATCCTTCGTAAACACTACCGGCTGTGCCTGAGGATTTGAGCATACTGGATTCTGCTCCACTTGTCCTTCCCAAAGCAGCCACTATTCTAGAAGCTTGGCATCAGAATGGTACGTCATTATCTATCTCTTTGATTGCTCGAACTCCCCTATAATGAGTTCAATTGCGGCTCAAATGCCGAGGAAACCTGCTGTAGATACTTCACATTCAAGATGTAGTCCATTGGCTACAAAATCACTATTTCCTTATATAATATAGTTGATCAACCCATAACTTTCGAAAACACATCAGAAAATGTACAAAAATAGAAAATACCCAACGGTGCTTCGAGAAAGCATGTTTCACCTAAACAAGGAAAAGTCACCGGTTTATTCATCATTATCATTTTTGTACCATAAATCATAAATGCATTGCTTTTTTTCCGCAGTCAAATTTATAATTACAATCAAAACTTCCAAGCTTTAAGCTTTCAAATCGAATGGAATAAATAGTTTTTCTATTATTTCAGTCAGATACTTTATTTTCAGGATAACTCATTTCCCTTTTCAATTACAATAGAGCAATAACGTTATTAAATAACTGCCCTAGAAACATATGTGATTAGACTTGGATCTGGCGCCTCTGCTATTGAACTGTCCCGTTTTCCTCGTGAAATCAGAGTATCCTTCGAATGAGGGGATTAAATCGAAGTGCATTCTCGATTGAATAATGGAGGCTACAGAAAATTGGATCACAATCTGCCGTACCTACTCGCAACCACTCTACTTGAGAAGAACTTGAGAGACATTTCAAAAGAACATTAGAACGACTCGTAAAATACCCGCCACAGTTACAGTTTCTTTATTGAGAAAATCTCGTCTAGAAATGAAACTTAAATTAAATTTGCAACTCGTGGTGCTAATGGAAATCCAATTGCATCTTTTGTATGAAAATTCAAAGTGCATCCGCAAGCAAACGGTAAGAAATGGCACTACCTATGGTTACATCTGAGCAAGAAAAAGTCCACAGAATACCTAAGCACATTTAACGATATGCTAGTTGGATGGCAACATCTTTCAATTTAAATCTGAAAAGCAAAAATATTCAATTCAACTTTCTCAATGGCACAGTTTTCATGGAAGGTAATCGGTTAAAGGACCTATAACTGGTCTACCGTCACGTCGCTGCTATTGAAGTTCGCATTCAGTCTGAGGACAAAAACTTAAGTCTTTAAGAAGATACATGTGCAGGTGTAATGTGCAGACAAATATCACAGCGACTTCAAGAGAGCTTCTTTGAAGGATACAATACTATCACAGCTGAATACTGTGTGCACAACGGTTGATATTTTTCCTTCGTGTCTCTTTAAATGCAAAGTAAAAGTCAGCATCACCCAAATCCTTTCTCGAAAGCTGTCCAGGTTCCTAGCAACACCGTCCATAAGCACTGCAATTGTGCATTTTTCATCTTTCTTACAGGATAAATAGCAACGCGCTACCTCCTTTCGCCATTGTCGTTACGAAAGCAATTTCAAAATGGGCCACTTCCCAACGATGTACGAGGTATGTATGTACATAAGTATGTATAATACATAGATATTATTCTATCATCCCAGAAGAATTCCTCCAGAAGACACTGGGAAAGAAAGGGAATGATAATGAAAAGAGAAACGAACGTCCATGTTGCCATGTCACTTTGGAGCTAGGAAGGAATTAAAATTCTTCGGATTCCTTCTCTTGGAGTTTTGCGTCCTTAGGCGTTCCGAACCCTGCAAAGAAGTTTGCGCAGCCAGCAGGGGGCATTCAATTGTGAAGTGATTTCATAGTATTTTGCGGAGAATGTTAATATTTGCTTAATGATATTCTTGAAATTGAATACTTTACTGTTCATTTGCGAGCTTTTCCCAGAAATTGTTGGAAAATACAACCTCCAATGGCAGTGGATACCCATTTCTGTCTTTTAATTAATTTCAGCACTAGACTATTACGTCTTAGAACGTGTGAGTTTTGCTAAGACTTGGCGCCCAATATGGCCAAAAGTTGAATAATATGGTTAATTAAACTTTGAAGACCCGTTACGAGGTGTAGTGTTGAGCTTTATAGATAATTGTAAGGAGAGACTTTGCCAACTTTGCAAAACCACTACCATATTTACGTAAAGTTAGTGCAAATAGGTTCAGATTCATTATTTATATGTACACGAAGTTATCGTACCAAAAAATTTGTTATGGTTAAAAAACAATAAGGAAAAATTGAGATGGAATACAAAGCGATACATCCAAATAGAAATTACAGTAAAATACTCAGCATAGGTGCAGATTTTCAAGAAAGTCAAAATATCAATCTAACAATAATTGCGTTTTTCATCTACTTCACAGCTAGACAAAATGGATGTTTTCCCAGTCGAATAACGAGCGTCCTGAAAACTTGGCATATTATCAAAAAAGTATCCTAACATAATTTCTCTCAGCGCAACGGTCGCAAAGAACTGAGCTATCGTGCGGATGAGTGAACAGGATTCGCTTGGAAACTGCTCGAAAATAACGACTGCAGTTGCCAAGAAACTATTTTTACAAAGAAATAGAAGGCTAGTAGCGAATGTCAATTTGTCAAATGGACAAACAGGGCAACCCATGCCAGAAACGTGAATTTATACGATTTTCCACTTTCTGGAGCGTTAAGTAGGTCTCAGATTTACGTACAGATATATTTTGTGTATGATATGCTCTCACGTTAGATATGAGAACCAGCTTCCACTTTTTACGTAAGGCGGTCGTTAGATGCCCAACTGAATATTCAATTAAACAGATGTGTGTCTGAGATATCTCTGTTTTCAACGAAATCTTACTAAAATCGGTACTTTGTCTTTCAGATAGACAGATCTGTCTGCCATAGAACACCCATATTGATTTTGACATTAAATGCAAAGGGGAGGAGTGCGGGGGCCTAAAAGGGGGCAGTTCTTTCAAGGACCCGTTCTCAAAAACTACCCAACCTAAAAATATCAAAAAAATTATGGTGAACCATGCACATGGTATCTAGGCATCAAAATACTCTCCTTTACGATATCCGCTCAAATAAAGTTAGCAATAGTACATTATTATACTCCCCTTGAGTTCATTCTAGATCCATAAATAAGATGCAATAAGCTAGATCTTACTAGGGAGCACCATACTAGAAAGTTTGGTCGAAATCCTACTATTATTTAATTACAGTTGCTCCTCCTGTCAAATTACTACTCTCCACGAGATAAAATGTCAGCACCACATCGAATTGAATATCGGCTATATTCGATGTATATATATAACACTACGAGCTATATTAATATTTTTACTCAAAAAAATAACATAACCTTCCATAACTGAGGCTCCGAGCTTCCGATTTTCGACTTGTTCTATCTTTAAACAAGTCAACATTTATTTTGATAGATTTACGTAGAATACCTTTTAGTCCGGTGAAAGAATTTAGATTTAAATTCAAATTTGGCGAAACCTTGGCACAGAGGAGAATGAAGGGAGTCGGATTAGGGTCATGATGTCGCAGGAGACAGGTAAAGAATATACGTTCAAAATCGAAGCATTTTTCAAGACTATTTAACAAAATCTAAAACGAGTGTTTAGTAAGTGATAAAAATCGAACAGATTCAAACTTGGAATCCGAATTCCAGCACTGAAGAAGAGAAGATATGCATATTTAAAGAAAAAATTAATCAACATTTCTGAGGACAAATGATTATTGTCCAGTCATCGATGATTCTGTTCCCTGTAGCTTGTCGATATTTAGCAAGTCAGGATTTTCTGACCAATTTGACAAGATCTCGAGACAGGCTAAAGAGTATCACAACTATACAATGCTACCCACCAATGGAAATTCCTAATTCCACTCACGTCAGAAGAAAGTTGATTTAGTACTCATAACTGTTGATCTAACAGCACCTTGCTTGGTCAACTGAGACATCGTCTCGGTGACCATAACAACAACAATGAAATGTTTGCAGATTTCTGTAATTTCGCCTCGTCATCGGAGACACAATTTTCAAGCCCAGAGCGTGCCACAAGGTCAGCTGGATTTCGACTGACCGGTAACGAACATCTAATCAAATTTACCATATCGCGATCAAATAAAGATTTCGCAATTGTTATCTGAATTTATAACTCCGCCATGCTATGTAAATAGCCTTGTTAAAGGTGCTAATGCAATTGAACTGGTCCCCCAACCCACCATCCAAGCGTCATGCACAGAAACAGCGCGAACTCCCACAGACAAAATTGATACCACGAAAACGACCATGCAAACTATGAACAATGTAAGACCTACTTCAAAAGCTCCTAGGTTCTAGCAGCCCAGAAAAGGAATTAAAGTGGTTACGCGATAACCGACATGAGGTCGCATCTGGTAAAAAGCAGGAAACTATCAGAGAAAGTGAAGTGGGAAAATTAAAAAAAAATAATTTAATAACGCGAGAGTACAAGACAGAACTAGAAGAGTTCCTATTCTCCAGTATCTCTTGGGGAAGCACACAGCTGGGGTGACCTAAAACGGACTATCAAAGCAATAGCAAAAGAAGTGAATCCCAGCGCCGGAAAAATGATTGGTTTGACGGTGGATACCAAGAAGTGTTTCATAAAAAACACCAGCCACAATAAAATATTAAGACAAGAGAAACAAACACATTTTAACGAGGTATTATAAAAAATTGACGGCAGCATTGCGAACAACAACACAAGACAAAGCTACAAAACTACCCTTTGTAAAAACAAAGACGGGGCAAGCATTGAAGACGAAAGTGAACCCCAGATACGCCACAATCACCAGAGCTTACAAAAGTTATGGTAGAACATAATGGGAACTTTGAACTGCTAACATTGCTACAAATAGAGATAGTCAAATGTCAAAAAATGAACAAAGCGCTTGGCATAGATGACATCCCCGCTGAACTCACCAAATCTGGCACCAAGAACAAATTCTGCAAGAGGTCAGGAAGTGTGGCATGCCCTATCTCCTACAAAGGTGAAAAGTTGCCATGTGACAATTACAGAGGCATCTTACTACTTTGTACGTACTGCAAAATCTGCACAGAAACACTAGCGAGAAGAATTAGACTAAACGCCGCAAGATGATTGGACAATACTGAGGAGGTTTCCAGACTGGAAAAATTGGCTGGCTATTTACTGTCAAACGGATGTCAGAAAAATGCTGGGAAATCAACATCGACATCCGCCAAATATTCGTTGACTTCAGGCAAGCGAATTGACCGACCCAGAAAGGTAATGTACCACTCAACACCGCAGGTCAAAGTCAATAGTAGCCTCACAAATCGTTTTGGGCAAATAGCACTACAGCAGGCTATACGAAAATCGCCTGCGGATTCAAAAGGTACGCTGCTCTACAAGTCCTGCAGAATCGTCGCATATGCTTACTTCTTCTTCTTTAACCTTTGTCCGGTTCACAAGCGAGGTCGGCTAGTTGTGATCGGTTGCGCGATTTCGTTCTGCCAAAAGTCTGATTCGCATGCAATCGCGCGGTTTTCAAATCCCCTTTTGGTCACTCCCCATTCACTTCGATGTTCAGACCAATCTTGGCAAGTGAATTCTCGTTAGCGCGAATTACGTGACCATACCATTGAAAACGCCTCTCTCGATCGACGCAACCCCATATCGATCGCAGATATCCTTATTTTCAATATGACCAAAGCGTACGACGCCACTTGTCTAACGTAACATCTTCGTCTCCATTAATACAAGATGCCGTTCATTGTCTTTTATAATCGGCCAACACTCAGAAGCATAGAGGGCGACAGGGCGGACGACATTGCGGTAAATTTCAGATTTCAGACATAAGTTGATACATGGATCACAAAGGACACCAGTTGTGGGACGCTACTTCATCCAGGTTGCGCTATTGCATGAAACAATTCCATAACGCAGTTCTCGATTGACTGATAGCATTGACCCGAGATATTTAAATCGCTCAGTTCTGGACAGGTCACTGCTACTGACAGTGATTGTGCCTGTTACTTGGGGATCGGTCATCAAAAATTCAGTTTTATTCAGATTTAATCTGAGATCATGTTACATGAGATGACCATTCCATTTTTGGAGTTGCAAGATCATTTTTGCTATAAGTGTTCATAACAGGAACAAAGAGAAGTGGTGAGAGGGCACTTTCTTGATGAACCAACAGACACATGAAGCGGTTTTGATACACCCTTTTTTCCTCTACCAAACTTTTCGGGTCGAGGTAGAGCAATTTAACCCAGCGCACGAGCTTTTCTGGCACTAGGTGTTGTCGTAGAGCATACCAGATGAGTTCGTGTGGCACACGGTCAAACACTCCAGATCCACAAATGCAATGTAAACAAAGCGATATTTCTCACGATGTTTCTCCACGAGTAACCGTGCAGTGTATATTGTGCTAGTAGTTCCACAATTCTTGACAAATCCGGCTTGATTCACGGTTATTTCAACGGTTTTGTGTAAACGGTTGTTAAGAATGCGTTTAAAAATCTTCATGGTATGGGAAGGTACTCGGATCGGACGATAATTTGAGCATTCTGCTGGACTACCATTCTTTTTCCATATTGGAACGGTGGTGCTTTGTTGGCAGTCACATGATCTTCTACCTTCTCCAATAATCCGATTCAAGGACTCATTCAGAGGGCTAAAGTGTTCGTTCCCAGCATTTCGCTTTCCAGAGCCCAGATGCGATGTCGTCAAATCCTTTCCCCGATTTCATTCGTTTTACTGCTTCCTCGACATCAGTGAGGCAGACAGGTGGAATTGCTCCAAATGCCTTCGATGCTCGTCAGTTGAAATTTGCTCGAAATATTCTCGTCATCTACCCGTCGTCAAGACTTGTTAGCACTGATGAAGGGAACAAGTGGTGCCCGAGATATCGGTATTTGCAAAATATAAATCAACACTAGCGTGGTGTTGAAATTAATGCATTTCTAGACTTTATACAAAGCAGCGAAAACGCACTGTTAATGAATTCTGCAACATCCAGTTCGATGCCACCATCAACAGAAGCCACCCTTCCTACATATAAAAATTGATTGACACCTTCGATGCTCTACCCATTAGTGCCGATAGGGAGAGTGCGATGACTCTGTCAAGCTAACCACCTCAGTTTTGTTGGTGTTTATCTTCAGTGCAAGTATAATTGCCTCTCTTTTCAAATCCAGAGCCATTTGGCCAAGGTCCATGACCCGATGAGAGAACAGATGTTATCACTGTAGTCGAGGCTCTTAACGAAAGATGCTATCGTCCATTCAATTCCTCCGCGTCCTTTGATTCAGGCAGCATTAAGGACCTTACCGATAATAATATCGGTTACATCCTGTTAACCCTGACAAACTCCGCTTTGGACCTCAAAATCCTCCGAGATTTTACCTTGGTGCAGCACGTGACAGTTTACGCCATCATATGTCGCTTTGATAATATCTATTAGCTTCTCCGGAATGCCCTTCTTCCGTAGAGCACGCCAAATATACTTCCCGTGTACATTGTCGAAAGTTTTCTTGAAATCGATGAAGAGCAAGTGAAGCGAAAATCTAAATTTCGCGCACAGTTTCAAAATGATCCTTAGGATACTGATGTGGTCAATTCAGGAGGATCCCGAGCGGAAAGCAGCCTGCACCCTGTCAATCAAGCTCCAACATGTTCTTTGATGTGTTTCACGATTATTTTAACTATGTATTATGTTTGCAACGAGGTGGAATCTTAACGACCATCCCCTTCACGTTTACCCTGGAAGCAGTGTCACGGCCGTGGCCTAGAGTAAAGGTGAGGTAGCGTTTGATGAGGTCCAGAACCGCAAAGCATCTAGTTTTACAAATTAGCTGATAACCCAGGGCAGAGAGAACCACAGTTAAAGAAAATGTCTTCCTAACTGCATTGCTCCGCCATCAGGTGGATGATGGAATCACATCTCCCCGAATTTCTAAAAAAACTCAACGATTATTATTATTTATAAATAACACAGGATCTTAGAAAGATAAATCGTGGTCAAGTATCTTAAGTTTATATATATCATCATCATCATCGTCATCAATGGCGCAACAACCGGTACCCGATCTAGACCTGCCTTAACTCTTTTCAAGAACAAGTTTTTGACCCCAAAAACTCTTCAACTTTGCATTCATTACATTATTCAAACTGGGTTCGAAAAAACACTAAAGAATTGAGCCCTACATATTCCTATGTACAAATTCCTTCAGTGCTCGCCGAACAATATTACATCACTTCCTTCCAACTGAATACTTTCTAAACTCAAATGTGGAGAAAATTTCAAGCGCTTTGTAAGGAAATATCCAAAATTAAGATGTCATACCTTGAAACGATTTTTGTGTTTCGACATTTTGTTCAACATGCTGTTGCAGCTTTTTCTTTCCAGAGTAAAACATTTTCTTCAACGGAAAGCATTATCTTGTTACGTTTCACTAAGAGGATTTATGTATATTTATTCGTTTAATACTACAAGAATCTATTTATCTCTATGGAGAGATTTGAAAAGTTTCTCTGAACGTACTTTTTCCAAACAAGCTAAGGATACAAAGGAACAAGTAAGTAAGCCTATAATTTCAACATTATTGTCTTGTTATTGCACATATTTTTCATGTTCTTCTGCACTAGACTGAATTAAGGGGATATATACACCAAGGAACCGGAAAATCGGTCACTTTTTGAATTTTTTCTAGAAAAACTAATCGAAATTTCGGATTGCGGGTCTAATTATCTAAAAGTATATACCTTCAGAAACATGTTTAATATGTTTTATTTAAAAATATCAAAAATGTACAAGGATATTGTATAATCCTTAGAGCGCCGTAAAAAAAATTGACGCACACGGTACCCACTGGGTTTCTTCAAAGAAAAAAACCAAAAAGATTATTAAATTAGATACTATAACCTAGTACTTACCATAACCGATTTTGAAAATATCGATTTATACCAAAATGGGCGACGTGTGAACATAAATAGTAATTTTTGCGCCAAAAATTAGTTATCACTTTGCCTATAAAATAAGTACTAAGTAACAAAAAAAAGTCCGATGGCGAGTACTAGACAATGGTGTATAGAATAACCAACAAAATAGCCAGAAGCCATTTATTTTCAAGAAATTTTTTGTACCGATTAGAAAAACGTGTCTTGTGAAAAATGCCATTGAAAATGTGGGAACGAATAATACCCTCTTAAAAGATTTTTCACTTTCTCGGCTGCAACTGGCTTATTTATCGAAATATTACTTTGCAGTTTTCATTAGATTTTCTGGAGACCTGGCGGTCACAGAGTAGTATAGATCCTAGTTCAAAACGTGGATTGGTACCCCCGATTGGGCGTAAAATCTGGGAAACGCCTGATGAACCAACACCAACAGCTCTACTGCCAAATCTTATCTCCACCTCCACGTG
The DNA here is from genome assembly GCF_905115235.1 of Hermetia illucens. Taxonomy (NCBI): domain Eukaryota; kingdom Metazoa; phylum Arthropoda; class Insecta; order Diptera; family Stratiomyidae; genus Hermetia; species Hermetia illucens. Next base: position 66,803,239 of record NC_051851.1, on the reverse strand, counting down.
ATAACCGTTGGGAGTTCTTTCTTGCAGACGAAGAAGGATGAAGGCGAGTCTCCCGCGCGTACAAACGGGACAAATCATACCATCTAATAAACCATGTGCTTGGAGTAGGTTTCTCAGTCAGCCAAAAAATTAAACTTGCTGTTAACGGCTTCGAAAACATAATCGAAAGGCTATATACTCTGCGTTTGCAAGGCAAATTTAGAAATATATATATTAACGTTCACGCCTCTACAGAGGAGACTGCAGGGTCGAAGAAGGATACCTTCAAACCTTCACAATCACCTGAAGAGCGTTATCATTGATACATCCACATATATACTCCACCCCAGGCGGACGAAAAGTCCAAACGGCCGGTTCGACGATGAATGTAAACTAGCAACGGAACAAAAGAATGTCATATACCGAGCAATGTCCCATTCTTAAAGAACGCGGGCACGCGCGGACACTTATCACGAACTCCGTCGAGCGGAGAAGTCACTTCGCAGACGAAAAACGGAAGCCTGGGAACCAACAGGTCTGTGAACTCGCAAAGTACAAGAAGCAATCGCACCAGACGCGGAAATTTTACCAACAAGTCAGCAGGATGAAGCCTTATACACCTCGATGCTCATCCTGCCGAGACAAAAAGGGAAATCTGATTTCCGACAGAATAGGCATATCGGAGCGATGCGTTGAGTACTTTGATGAACTGTTCAACAACAGACAATATCAGCGATTTGGAGGTCCCGCCAACTGAAGACGACGGACAAATACTCTCACCACCAAGTGTAGAAGAAACGGTCCGTGCAATTCGTCGACTTAAAAATCATAAGTCGCCAGAAGCTGATGGAATTATAGCCGCATTGGTTAAATATAGAGGCGACCAATTATACTAAGTGGTTCATCAACTTGTGCTCAAAGTGTGGGACAACGAATCAATGCTAGGCGACTGACAAAGAGGCATTATCTGTCTCATACATAAAAAGGGGAATATCACACAGGGCAGCAATTATAGAGGTATCACGTTGCTGAGTACCATCATTAAGATATTCTCCGCTATCTTGTTAGGTCGAATAACCCCATACGCCCAAAACATCATTGGCCCATACCAAAGAGACTTCACTTCAAGCAAATCAACAACAGATCAGATTTTCTCTCTGCTCCAAGCAATGCAGAATCTTTTGAATATGGACATCAATTGCACCATGTATTCATCGGCTTCAAGGTTGCCTAGGACAGCATTAATTGATAAGACTGACTCGGCTGACCCTGACCAATGTGCTAGGCCAGATAAAAGCAGCAGGATCACTCTCGAAACCAGTGTGTGATTCGCAATGCAGATGTTTATGCAAGAGGTACGCTGACGATATTGACATTATGGGAAGAACAACGAAAACCATAAAGATAGGAGACTACCACTTTGAGACCGTTGCTAATTTCCCCTATCTAGGGTCGAAACTCACAACCAATGAGGGCTATATTGATGAAATCTGCGCACGGTTGTTGGCTGCGAACAGAACCTATTTCAGCTTACAAAAACTATTAGGCGAAAAAGGTATGACGGTTTCTTACCAGGGTAAATGCAAACCGTCAGACGCTGCCTCACCTTTGCCCTAGGAGCAGCGTGATCGAAGCAGCTCGCGGATGTTATGTGCTCCTTTATATAATACGCAGAACACGACCTGACTGCTAATTATATTGAGCGCAAATCCGCCCATACTTATATATAAAGGAGCACTTAACATCCGCTTCGGTCACGCTGCTCCCAAGGCTGAAGTGAAGCAGCATCTGACGATTCGCCTCTGCCCTGGTACGAGACCGTAAAACCGTCTTCGCCTAATATTTTTAAGAGTTTGGGACTAAGCCCTAAACAAAGGGTCCGGGGACCAAAAAAAGGGGGAGTTAGTTGCTCCCCATTTGGTCCGGTCCCACATCAATTGAACGCGGACTTTGGACCCCGCAATCCTTAAAGAAATATGTTACAGAAACTGTTTCGCTCGAAACGTCTCACCATAGAATCAAAACTCTTACTGTACAAGACGACGATCTTGATAATCCTTATATATACCTCTGAGGCCTGGGTCCTTAGCAAGAAAAATTGCCAATTCTTGACCGCGTTCCAGAGAAGAATCCTACGAAGAATTGTTGATCCCCTACATGAGGAGGGACGATTCCGTAGTCTACATAACGACAAAATGAGGGATACCATTACGGTGTGGTTATGAATAAAATCCGACTCAACACGGATCACCTAATTCGTATGGATGAGGATGATCCAGCCCAGAAAATCTATAAGGGCAATATCTATAGGCTGAGATGGAGCGATGGCGTAGGCCAGGATCCAGACAGTTTTTAGGGACATCGAATTTTTTAACCTCGGCCCAGAACCGGGGTGTCGTTAGTTCCTTACTAAGACAAGCCTAGACCGAATACCGGTTGTTGCGCCAATGATGATGATGATTTTGGAAACCTCAAACTTCAAACAAATGCGACGAAAAATATTTCGATGGAGCATCTAGGTGTATATCTCCCCTTAAGTATGAAGCAATATGACCCTCAATAAAAGATACTATTGAATATTTCTCCGAAAGCCCTTGTGTAATAAAACATATAATACTAAATACTCAGATAATTTTAAATAGAAAACATATTGATTCTATTTATGTATCGGGGAGATATTAGATAATTGACGATTGTGGCCTCCTGTCATTTAACTTATTTACAAGATAATCTTAAGATTCCACTTTGATATTGAAAAAGTATTCTATTGTATCTCAGCATATCAAAGCAACTAAAAATACTAAGCTATTAATAATACAATAAATTAATAACAGTAAACCGCGCGTATTTTCATCAAAGTCACCAAATTTTCCAGAATGAAAATAGCCAAAGAGGAACCACGTATTTCGCGCTAAGATTAAAATCAATCAAACGAAAAAAGATCATAAGCTGTTCAAAAAGAGATCTTAATGAATTACGACTCATCATCTCCAGAGAGGAGTTAATTTGTTGAAAAAGCAAGTCTTTTCCGCTTGAAACCCGACACTGAAAGTATCTTCAGAACGCCAGATTAATTCTATTCTCGTAGGATACATTCCGTGATAAAAAGTTGTGAGAATGCAGAAGTCTAAAGCCAATTGTCCGTGCAGTGATCACAACATATAGCATTATTATGTGGGTGTGTGCCGCACTATATTCGAGAATATTTATGTAAATCCAGATCTATTTTAAGCACTTTTAATGAGTGTGGAGCACGTTTGAATTTGTGTTTTATTTTAACGAGGCTAATAATGCCGTCAAAACATCGCTCTGTGAATATCCAGCTGAGATGATGACGCCTTCTCGAGCTTGTCACATTCCACTTTTGAGTGTGGAGAGAATGAGGTAAGCATCTTACATCGATGCTTGTTTATGTTTATAATTAGATGAAGAGATATTAGGTGTACACTAAATATTTTCGTGTTAGACTCTTGGGCAGATAAATTGTCATTTTTGTTTTTGTTTCTCTTGAACTTGATCGAAAAAATAGTATCCTGCTGTTCGGAACATGGTTTTGAAAAATATTTGATCCTTGAAATATATATAGCTATCTATCTATACCGGGGAAACATGACCCATATTATAGATACTCATGTAGTGGATACGGGTTGTTCATAAAGGGGTTTTCAAGTAATATATCGACCAGAGATTATGGTATTTTTCAATTTGGGTCAATCCACGGCAATCATTTGTATTATGTTATTGCCACTACCACAGAAAACTATGCAATATTCACAAAAACTATTTCAGCTCGTCGCAGAATGCAAGACTTTTTTACCCTTCATGGTTTACAAGAAATTAACCTTTTTACCAGTATAGATTCAAAACACATATCGTTCAGAACAGATATCTTTCACCGGGAGGACTTCAAAACAGTTTGAAATAAATACCAATTTTTTATTGAATTAAGAAATACTCCCACCTTCTTAAGCAAATCTGGGCCGAAGACAGTTGAAGCCACTTTTTTAACTAGACGAAAACGCCAGGTCCTATAACTTACAAAACGGTGATATGAAATATTATGGACATAAACGACCGAAGTAGAGAACATTTTTCATTTTCCTAAATTCAACAAAGTTTCTACAAACAATCTTTGTAAATCGGGACCGTGCTACTATTTAGTAAGGTAAGGATTAAATAGAGCTGAAGCATTTGACCAGTATCCAATTTTGAACGGCTTCTGGCGGTTTTTTTCAGTTGGTCCAAGTATGTGAACTTTTTCCAAAGACATAATTTCATAACCTCTATCACCTGTACACAGGAATCCGATTTTGACATTGAACTCTAGCTATAGCTGCCTGAATGGGGAGAATACGTGCTGTTCTTTTTTGCAGAAAAAAACTGGGCAGTGCCCCAACAGAAGAAGAAGAAGTTTAGGAAAGCCTCAGCCTCAACGATAATATTAGAAGACCTCGTCAATGATATTGAATTGAATGTTAAAAGTAAAATAATAATAATAATTTAAACCGCTTTCAAATAAATTGAGTGTTACGGACTAACTGACTAGAGAATAGTATAGGTCACAGGGCAAACCATGAGAATTATAAAAAACAAAAACAATTTTATCTTTTCGGCGTTAGATGTGCCCCTCTTCAGTATACAATCAATTGTGATAAAGAAATGCCCACTATGAATATCATCTACGGCTTCGCTATCAAATTCTGTCTAACCGCCTCGAAGATGATCGCAACAGGTTATCACCAATTCCAGTAATTGGTAGAGGGCAGTGTTGTCGGAAGCGATGAAACTATGGTATTAAAAAATAACTAGAAGATACTAAGCAGCACTTTTATAAGAGCTTACTTAGCTTCAATCAAAAAGAAAAGATTATCACCTTTGCTGTTACTGTATTTTGTGGCATACCCGGGTACACCGAATAAAGTGAACCAGTGTTTTTGATACACTGTAAAAAACTATTTTAGGAGAGAGAAGGTTGGAAAAGGTTGAACTAAACACATATGAGACCATACAGTGAAAAGACCAAAACATTTACTGCGGCGTAATACAGATAACACAAGGAATGCAATGAAACTGAACATAACCAAGGGCAACAAAATTATTGGCCTAGCAAGAAAAATGAACTTCCAATTCAATTAAATTTTAATTTTATATATGTAATTACACCTGTAGGGTAACGATGAGTCAAACTGGAAAGGTATTGAACCACATCGGCAAAAATTTCGTTCCCAGCTTCCTACAATGCCTTTCGGCCATCATTTTTAAGGTTTTGTTTGCAAAACAAAACCTTATTATAAGATACACTACTGAACCATATTATACTTAATATACGATGTGGATAAAATCCGGCTCAATAGGTTATGGTGGGCGGATCAGTTAATCCGTATGGATGAGGATGATCCCGCCCGGAAAGTCTATAAGGGCAATATCTATGGTAGGAAAAGAAGACGAGGCAGACCCTGCCTAAGATGGAGCGATGGCGTGGGCCAGGACGCCAGACAGCTTTTAGGGATATCGAATTGGTGGACCTCGGCACAAAACCGGGATGTCTGGAGTTCCTTATTAAGGCAGGCCTAGACCGGATACCGGTTGTTGCGCCGTTGATGATGATGATGATGATGAACCAGAAGCGACCATCCATATTAAGATTCCAAAGCTCCAGTGGGCAAGCCATGCCTCGACACTCTACTCGAAGGCAACGTAAACGACCATATGGGAAACCCCGTAACAGATAGTAGCAGGTCATAGTGGGCAAGGCAGGTTCACGCGGTCGTTCAAAAGAGACAAACGAAGACTTCGGGAAGCTAACGACCGATATCGGACTGTGTCGCCATAAAAAGAATCATCATCAACGGCGCAACAACCGGTATCCGGTCTAGGCCTGCCTTAATAAGGAACTCCAGACATCCCGGTTTTGCGCCGAGATCCAGCAATTCGATATCCCCAAAAGCTGTCTGGCGTCCTGACATACGCCATCGCTTCATCTTAGGCAGGGTCTGCCTCGTCTTCTTTTTCTACCATAGATATTGCCCTTATAGACTTTCCGGGTGGGATCATCCTCATCCATACGGATTAAGTGATCCGCCCACCGTAACCTATTGAGCCACAACCACATGGTATCGCTCATAGATTTCTTCATTTTATAGGCTACGGAATCGTCATGTAGGGGGCCAAAAATTCTTCGGAGGATTCTTCTCTCGGACGCGGCCAAGAGTTCGCAATTTTTCTTGCTAAGAACCCAAGTTTCCGAGGAATACATGAGGACTGGCAAGATCATAGTCTTGTACAGTAAGAGCTTTGACCCTATGGTGAGACGTTTCGAATGGGATGCTCAAAAATAACATAATGAATGAGTTCAACATATTACACAATTAGAATTCTACATCACATGTGTTTTCGAGTTTCCAGAAAAATAAACAAGGATAAATGGAGGATAATGGTGAACATATGATTACAGAATTATTTTAAGTCATAACTTTTCCATGCACTCTATGAGTTGAGATTGAAGAAGAGACTGACTGTGCTTCAGTTTCATTACGATCACACTTAACTCTGTGCAAGTAATAGGCTCATAGCAGCGAGGCAAACGACTGAGATTCGAACCCAGAGCAACGAAATTTGGAGGCTGACGTTCTACTTTTCAGCCGTGATGCCGTTGAAAATTGCTTATGATTGATCTCTCGAATCTCACAACGATATCAACAGCCCCAGGAAACGCGTTTCCTCCAACTGGAGAGAGAGAGAATTCCAGTGGAAATTTGATTGCAAAATATCGATCCACGTTGAGCATCAGAATTGTGCTGTGCTACACGCTAACGGAGATTTCCCATATAGTGAAGAAAAATTCTTTGCTCATAGCAATTGCATGCAATTCAGGAGAGCCTTTGCAAAGGTCATATTGCGATCGGGGGGGGATGATTTGACTGGCAAGGTGGGCTCTAACAACATTTCGTTCGGACATGCGATGAGAAGGCCTGATTTTGGTGACAGTTACAACAGCAGTGAAAGATGTGTACTTTTCTGCAAATTTTACCGCCTCGTTGTCTCGTAATCAGCGGCGCACTATCCCTTCGGATATCCACCAACATCCGTTAGGTTTCGGCCATCACACTGTTAGGAGCAGATTTAGAAATTGCCTTCCGAATGTACACTGCAAAAGAAGTGACATTGACTTCCAAAGGGCCCATCGTTTGATGTCCACTTGCCTTCGCTTATATGTCGCTACTGTGTTTGCTGACAGGAGAGCAAAGTCTCAATACCCCAATAGAATATGGCTCGTGACCGCGATCTGCCTGTCATCCATTTGTGGGAAAAACCAACAAAAACTGTAAGAAATCTGCCCGAGAAAATTGGTGAACGCTGCAAATGAGGTCATTGGCCACGTCCTTTCCATGTCTACATTGTGTCATTGAATATTCTGCCGTAAGGCAATAGCAAATTAAGGACTTTATCAGCGTACGTGTTAAATATCTGTGGACGTGTTGTTCAGAAAAAAGAAGGGGCAGTGGACTGGTCACACATTAAGGAAAGGGAATACTGTTTGTGGATTATCCCATGGAATAGGACCCAAAATCCCGGAATACTCGGGGAGTGGGCCGCGCTAGAACTACATGGCGTAGAACAATGGAGAGAGAAGCAGTTGGGGCTTCTGAGAAAATCGTGGATGTTGCTAAAGTGCATTTTCGGGAATCGACAGATATACCGCACTATGCCAACCATATACATATATAAGGTTTCCATGATGTCCTACTACAGTAAACCACCACATGTCATTCAACGAGCGGAATGGCCATACTAAAATGAACTATAAATTCAAAGAAACTTGAAAATTCTATAAAGAAAAGGCCGTCTAAATGCGTATTAATTGGTAACCTTAAAACTCTACAATGCCTCAACGTAAAGTCTTAAGTCACGTACGTCATAAACAAATACAAAAATTCTAAATTAATTGTTACTATTTCTTGAATTTGAATTCGAATTCAAGCATTACGCACAAAATCTTATTAATGATGTCCCATGAGTACACTTTCACAGGAACCACCGCGAAGTCCTTCAGACTCAATGATTCTATCTATCACTGACCGTAAACTAAATCTATTTCTGTTCGAAAACTTAGAAGAATGCTGCAAAATAACGTTCGGTAGTTTCTAAATTAGAATGTGTCGTTCTATGTGCCAATGAGTGGATGCGTCCCTTTTTATTCATCCCAACATTCAGCACTCAAGTGCGTAGTGATTAGTTCTATAAAACAACACATATCGCTCCCGTTGTGGATTTGTTTATATTTCGGCTGCATGTGCATGTGTGTAGATAACCTCACCTTATGAATATGCATTACAAGAGCGTGTAATAAAAACATTGAAATTATACAAATAACCTACAAACGTTTGGTAACTTCAGTTGAATGCAGCACCATAGCAAACGCTTTGAAAATTCGTTTTAAATTGGGTCAATGTGAACTTTTCTTGTCTGCATCCACGCGATTATACCCTATTCCTTCTACTCTTTCTGTACCAGCATAATTATTTATAATGAACGAATGCAGTAGAGGAGCAACAACATCAACAATATGCATGTCAGCGCGCTGCTAGGCTGCAGAAAGCAACAGAGTGCCAGGATAGAGACCGACGGCAACGTTTCAGTGCACGGTAGCCTTAAGGGTCCTTATTGCAAAAGTGCGCCCACATATTCAATGACAAAATTACGTACTATAAATGTCCTCCTAGTCTAGTTTGCGTATCCACTTCTTTTAAGCGAATAACTCGGATATAATGAAAACAACATCGTGTTGAATACTTTCTTGGTGTTAATGATCAGGACAAGGAGTGTCAGAATCCAACCTCCCCCGTTCGACTCAAATGGGGATCGGATGCAGAGGAATGATGAATTTTGATAGCTGACACAAATTAATGCATAATTATGATAGATGAAAAGGGAAATTGCAAATGCAAATAATTCAAGTGTTTGTAAAAAACTGAAAGCAGTGAAATGGCGCTACTGTGGTAATGAACTTCCTTGACCAGCTATCGTGAATTGGAAACAATTTGAACAGATTTAACTACTATAAATGCTAAAGATAAGCAAACTCCATATTCGTTCTTCGAAAGGATAAGTACTATGTTACAACATTTCCAGTATATAGTTACTTAATCTTCGACTATTCAGCTACGAACCCCTCAACGACCGAGAAAGAAAGGATTTCCTTCTCAAGCGTTCCACCATTGTAGTTTTCCAAACAAACATCGTCCAAATCTCAGCTATTATCATCAAGGTTCCGCCGGAGGAAAAATCTCCAACATATTCCGCCACTAGATTGTTTATCACATAAAATATATAAAAGATGCAAATAGTGCGTACTATTCTACTGTACACATCCTAAGTTAAAGGTAGGGACAGGATTTAAGGATACATTACGCCCACATATACGCTCAGCTACGTGTACGTGCAGTAGTAAGCACAATGACTATTTTCTGTTAGCCCTGATCTCTTTCTATTGTTATGGTCCTATATAATGAGATGACAGAAGAAGGAGAAGAATTCTTTGCGCTTTCCACGATATACTACCTGCTATATGTACATACGCGTGTACGTGCACAAACATATATTACATGCATATCACCATTGTATCACACTTCCTCCAACCCTCCAAAAGGAACGCAAAAAATGGAAACAAAATCCCAGATCCACTTCAGCTGCAGAATTGAGGGAAATTATGAACAGCTTTCACATGAAAAAGAAAAGGAAGACCACGAGAATACTAAATGGAGAAAAGAACGATGCGATGAAGGACTCTTGAAGCAGATATAATTGGTACTGGCATCAAAGATTAGGCCCAATGCACACTGGTTAATAGGTCTTCTTCAATTATCATCGTAAAAGGAAAATACATTTGAATTTTCCATATCCGCAGTGTCATATCACTTTGAATCAGAACCCCTGCCATCTAGCACGCACTTCAAGCGTATTTGGAATATAGGTTACTTCGAGAGAGTTCTGCACGACATGCAAACTGCAAAAAACAGCTCAGGAGCGAGTATGCCTGAATTCTCAGGCAATTCCAGCTATAAGTAGTTTTTGCTTGGACTGATCAGACCTAAAAATCGTGCGATGACGCATTTAATATGTCAAACTATTCACTTTAGTGTTATCTGACGTTCAAAATCTTGGATTACAATTAACTTCCACACAGCAGCAACTTGGCTTATTGTAACTTTGTTAGTAATTTAGTAATTCTAGGATGAAAACAATATTATTAACTTTATTTGAGCAGATATCGATGTGGAGGATATTTCGGAGCCTAGATATCCCACAGCGGCAGCTTTGTGATTTTTTCAAATTTTTCGGTTTGAATTACTTTTGACAATAAGTCCGTTAAGAAAATAACCACTTTCACCCCTCCCGCGCCAAAGAGCAAAACTGATGTCAGCTCATGAAAATACTCATCCAAATCTTTCATTTGATAACCCACATGACTAGATTCAATAAAAGAAAATTCATGCTAATTCCGAAGCCAAATAAGATGCCAATTACTCTCGATGTGACGAATACCTTTAATTTTCAAGATGGAATAAAAGAATTCAGGCTTTAGCGAAATTAGGCACACCCAAATACCTGGTGCGCATAGTCATAGAATTCCTCCGGGAGAGGCTATTGTGTACGATGGACCTAAAAAACATCGGACAACCTGTGGAGTGTTAGCGAAGATGTTACCGAACATAGACAGAAACGAAGCGATTGGTTCCTTATCTCGAGAGTTATTGGCTCAATTTTAGTTTATGCAGCTCCTCTCTTGGCCTTGGCATTGGAGGATAAAGCAAGTAGGAAAAGGCATTGCAGCCACATACCGATTAAATCCATTGCACCGTAAGCAGCACCACCTCATCGTCATCTTGGCGAATCCTACACCCATTCTCGACAATTGACAAAGTGAAGCAATACTGGACTGGCAGAAGAGATGAGATGATTCACTTAAAGAACACTGGTCTCAAAGAATGATCCTACATATCTCAAAATGGATTATCCGACGCCATGGTGGGGTTAGTTATGAACTAACCCAATTGCTAAACAGACGAAGAGAGTATCGCGCATATCTTACTGCGTTTAAGGGTCCCAGATTCCCGCGCAGATTGAAAGTGGAAGAATATCGTAGGCCACATACTGGCTTCTGAAAGATCATGAAGAACGATGGAAAAACTAATAAAAGTGATCCACAATATGCTGAGGAAGAAGGAGAAATGTGATAAGTAACAAATCGAGCCGAAGTTTCTAACTGACTGATTCTATCCCGCGACGTAATGGCGAAATGACAGTGTAGCGGAGTAAGCCAGAGAGAAGGAGATAGTTTTAGTGAATAAAAGCCTTACATAACCGTCTAACTAGAGCCATTATAGGTTTTGAAGTTCTGGTCCATCCAACGAAAAAAAGAGACAAACTGATTTTAATAAGGGTTTGATTTATACAAAACCTTCAACTTGAACCAGACTATTTTGAAATAAATTTACATAAGGAACTATAGATCGACTCATGGGGGAATACCTATATTACCGTGATAAGGGGAGGGGCTGAATAAGGAAAGAGCTAAGGGAAAATTACTTTCAATTAATCAAAACCTAAACCCCGTGCCGACGGTTGAATGACTATGATATAGCAACGAACTATAAACTCTGGATAGCTTGTTTCGCCAAAAAAGGGGCGCTGTCACGATTGACCCCCTCTGGTAAAAATATTGCCATGACAGTCAATCATGGGCATCTGAAACAAATTAAAATAAAAATCTGGGCAAAGTACCAAATCTGATGGTAAACTCGGAAAAAGAAAAAAATTATTTGGAAGCCAATCCATTTGTTGACTAATCCTTCACAAACCATCCTGATTAGGCTGCTCCAGTCAGCCCTGCAGGTGCAAGCCCTCAATCAACACTACCTCCGCACAAGGCCCAACAACGGCTTCAGATAAACCAGTTCCAGCCAAATCACAACGCTCGGATTTACGAGACGGACCGTCGGTGACAAAGGATGTACCAGTTTCTATATATTGTACCTTTTGGCAAACCCAACATAATAACCCAAGCAGCAAAGAAAACTAAGCCAGTGACAGCTAGCTTTGCAGCTAAGACTACTAAACCCCACCCCAATGGTTAGATCTTATATCATGAAACCAATCAGACTACGACTCCTTTTAGCTATCGGAACTGTACCATCGTAATGCTTCAAGCGTTGCTTCATTCGATACGTAGGTATATACCTTAAAGTGTCACATCTAAGCTTTGCCGATGCCTTTCTGATTTGTGAGGCAAGCTTCTTTGTTCCTGAGGGATAATTCGGAACCCACGAATTAAATTTCACAACATAACCTAGAGGTCAGATTCTTCTTTCTGTGTTGTGTATTAGATCAGCTAAGCAACCTCTAAGTTAAAACGGATTCTGAATAATTACACATACTTATATGGAGTTGCTAAACCTCACGTCCGTATCTCCGTGCAAATAGGAACGCCCGGCGGATACGTTATGGATATACAGAGGCACAAATCTGAAGACGTGTGTCTGGGCATACTTATACGTAGGCCTGGTAGGTAGGACTAAAACGGTCAGCAGTTGAGAATAATTGGCTATAAGAGGGATACCAAGAAATCAAACTGAATATTGAACGCAAGTAGGTTTCCGACCGTCGATATTTAGCGACCATAATACCTCAGTTGTAAAAAACGTGGATGCTGTAATATCTAATACTATAAAAGTCAAGGTGCCAGTGAACCCCCGTTTAGGAGGAGCAAGCTGAAGTTAGATCCAGAAAGCGCGAGATAATTTTCGAATGCCGGCAATAAGAGGAGATCACTTCATGAAAAGATATTTCCGGCGCGTTGAAACAGTATCTCTCAGGAAAGCATACAGCAGCACACAGACTGCTGTTATAAGTTTGCCGCTGAAAGCAACGCTTGCTTACAAACGGCAAAGAAACAAAGTTTGGGTGATGACAATCATCGTAATACCACAATAGGGTAATATAGGAGGGAAGTTATGGAGAAGCAATGGGGCGTCCCCGCTCTTCAACCCCTGTGAAAAGACGTGGCAAACACCCCCTGGCGCTTCGAGTATAAAGGTTTTGTGTCCATTTTATGAGAGAAACTTCTACTTATATAACTCCAAATCTAACATATTCCCTCATATTTTTCCAAACTACAAAACATACGAACATATTATAGCCATTGATTTTATCCTCACCCTAAACAAACTGCCTATTTCCGAATTTCTGTTTGGAGTAATTGATATTCATATGCAAATGACTAAAAAAACTAAAACAAAATAATTCTTTGTGACCCCATTCATATGAAATCACTTCGTCGTTGTGGTATTAACGAATTGATATGTGGTGATGACGTCATATGCGTTGTAGAATACACAAAATTCATAAAAAAATGCAAATTTTCACCCCCTATAACTTTGTTAATAATAGTTGAATTTCCTTCAAACTTGACCAAATTGTGCCTTATGTTATCCCTTACAGCCATGTCATTTTGTACTTCTAGGATAGACATAAAGAGGGAGTTTCCGGGCAAATTTCTAAAATGTGGAAATATACTATTAATAACTTTATTTGTGGAAATAATATGGAACCAGTATCGAAAAGGTCTAATTGTGGCCTTTTTTTGATACCCCACATGGCCACATACTGCGAAAAAATGTTACACCCTCCATTCATATGTATGGGGAGCCCCTGTTAAACTCAACACAAAATGACGCTACTTACTACATGTAAAGGGAACAACAGACCACCCGCTCTCACCAATTTTCGTAACAATCGGTCCAGCCGTTTCGAATAAATCGTGTCTGACAGACAGACAGACAGGCACACGGGCAGACAGACATCGAATCAATTCTAATAAAAATGTGTAGAAAAATTATATTTCATATGAATCAAACTGCTTTCCATATAAACTGCATGGAAATTTTAAACAAAAAAAAGTTCATTACATAAATCGCCAAGTCACACACTCGAAAGCCAATGGCAACTACGTCTTCTCGAACTTTGCTTTCACTTTCAATCAAACGCCATCCTTTAGATGACATCATCCTTATTTAAAAGTAGCAGCGATAAACTAAAACAACAACGTATTAAGTATTTAAGAATTTGACCTCTTTCCCTCCAACCCTATTCCAGAGACAGTACTTTCACTGTCACGTAAGATGGTAGGTTCTATATGCACATATATACTACACGTATATCAACACAATTCAAGACCCCTAGTGAGAACAGAAAAAAGTGACGCGATGACGATAAAGCAATATCATTCAACCCTCCTACACGCATTATCGATAATCAACAAAAAAGGACTGCTACCGATATCATCCTATTTTTATCCAAGGAAGGACGAAGAAAGCTTTTTTTTGTAATGAAGTTTTCAACTGTAGTACTTCGGGGGCAGGGGCTTACAAATAAAATCAATAGACAATTTACTCAAGACAAAAGAGTGACGTTCTTTTTTGCTTTCAACAGATAATATGAATGGGTATTAATTTACTTTGATAAAAGCAGGTAAGCATAAGTATACAAAGGATATATACATATTGCGGTGTATCTCATGACAGGAGCTGAGCACCGCTCATTGGTTACTATTTCAAATCACTTTGTAGGAATGGAAAATAAATGAATAAATGATTTCAAAAAATATCAAACAACCCAATAAGCCACTATGTCGGATTAGACCATCCCTGTTTATCAGAAAACTCCTTGGGAAAGTATATAAACTGATAGAAAGTAGGATTTGAAGTGAAAAATTTGTTTGTAAAGGTTGTATCATAAAACATTTTGATGACGCTGATTTGTGATGTGTGATCTTAATCAAAATTAAGAGATTAAAACAAATATGTTTTTTGGTAATTGTGTACATAGAAATGGGCCCTCCCATGGATTTTAATGATTTTCAAATTGGCGAAGCATTGCTTTGGAACGACTAAGGTGACCATCCGGATTGATCAAGGTCAGCGAAGAGCTCAGAACAAAAAAATGGTGAAGTTAACCGTGTAGGTCTACCAGCCCCTAAATACTCTTCTGAAATGTCCCATCGACGCCCAAGGTATTTGCACGTATCTATGCTAGCCAGGCTTCACTTTCACTTCTATGTCAGTGTAGGAAACGAATACTTCAACCTTTTACCGTGTCAGCGGAAGGACAATTATTTACGAGAAGTACAGATCTAATCCAATTTCCCAAACTACGCTTATCTTCTTTTCGAGGCTTCGCCCCGACTAATCAGCTACCATACCATACCATATCAATGCGATCAAAACGCAACAATGTATATTTCCTAGACAATCTAAATATCATTGACAACCGTAGCGAGGGGTCCTCAGAATGCTCGCTTTCTCCAATTTGAGCTATAATTCCAAAAATATTAGCTTAGCATTCTGGGCCTAAACGAAATAAGATGGTTTGACTCTGGCGACTATCCATCTCGTTCTTGCTGCACCTCTTAAGGGACGTGGGAGCAGATGCGAATCCGTTATCGGCGTGTTTCTGAAGCATACGCGTTGTGATAGGATTCTGAATGGAGATACCACTCCAGGTTCAAGAGCATCACAATTGTACATTGCTATGCCCCAAATGAAGACTTCCAATATAGTGGAGAAGGATGCTTTCTACGAGCAATTACACGCCTGATGGATGACAAGGTTGACTCTGACGACACCTTGCTCAGACATGTGAAGGGGGAGCACTCTCTCAGCGACCGTAATGATAGTGGTGAAAGCTTTTGTGGATTTCTGCAGTTTCCACCACTTCATCAAAGGTGGCACGTTGTTGGTGAGAATTTGCCATGTGCGAAAATCTGAGAATCTGAGACCTTTAGCAAAGAGTGCAAGAAGAAGATGATCTCTAAAATTCCAAAGAATGATATCCATCTGGAGTGCAAAGATAATAAGTAAAATATTTCTCGAAGGTTCACACTTGTTTTCGAAGTAGCACATGAGAAGTGACCACCGCTATCAATCGAAAGGTCCAAGTCCTTGTGAACACCTGTCTGCGATGTTTCATAGGAGTACACTGTCATAATACTATTTCAAATGAAGAACCTGGTCAGCAGAAAGGTCTGTCACCCGTATTTGAAGTGATCGGAAGACAAATGTGGCACTGGATATGTCACACGTTAGGGAGGAGCAACAATTCTATTGCTAACTACGCCATGCAGTGGAAGCAACTCCCCCAAGATGGCCGACGAGTGGGTCAGTCCAAGGCGCTTGACGCAGAACAGTAGAGAAGGAGGAGCGGGCATCTCGGCACTCTTGAAGGGAACTGAAGTGCATTTCGGATAACCGCAAGCGATGGTGCGTAGCTGGAGTCAACACGCTACATCCAACTAAGGAGTGAATAGCAACCACATACCATATCAATCATATCATGATCAATAAATCAATAAATTTCATAAATTTCTGATTCAAAACCCAACCTGAATTCACAATTAGGGAAGTACACGCTGCATTTACTAACATCTACTATTTATTCCCAAGAGAATAGAGCTAAGCCCCAGAACTAAAACAACTCTTTGCAAAGCCCTTGTAAAGCCCATTTTATGCTACGGACCACCTGAAATGTAAGTCATGGAAAAATATTGGTACATTTAAACTCTGAGCCTTACATCACTCTCGGATTGTCGTCTCCCAAAGCAGCTTTACAAGAAGTGGCTGTCCACAGAATCAAGGGAGCGGATCGGTGAACGGAAGGGTTTGGAGGCGTCAGATTACGCGCTCCGATATCCTGGAAAATCCCAGGAAATTCAGCATAATATGCGCCATGATAAGAGAAAATTTATTATTGCGCTGATCAGGGAAAGGGAAGATGCTGCAGATAAAAATGATTTCAACATTTTATATCGTACAAAGAACCTGCAAGTAGTCGCAAGTCTTTCGATGATTCGTTCGTTACTCGTGAGAGACATTATCGATCGACTCCTCATCAACCATGACAAGTAGCTGAAGAGGTGGAGAGAATACCTCACCACGGTTCTCAACCGCACCGCATCCTCTCAAGGATGAAGTGCCTAATCACCATAAAATGTGAATACGGGCTGATCCGACTGATTCCGATAAGGGCCCCCATAAATAATACTCCAGCCGTTACAATTATAATAGCAAAATTAATCCTGGAGCACATCAAAGAACATCGCTAAAAGTTGATAGGTGGAGATCAGGCTGGTTTCCCCTTGGATGCTCCTGCGTTGGTCACATCAACACAATGTAACCAATTTTGAAGCACTATTCCATTCAGATGTTCGTTGCATCTTTTTATCGATTTAAAGGAATCTTTCGACAGCAAGAGCATTCCAGAGAAACGAATAGCTGCTATCAAGACGACAAAATGTCATGTGATGCATCGAGGTAAAATTTTAGACGAATAGAAGGTCCAAAGCGGATCTGCCAGGGTTGAATCTGGTGATTGAAATTATTTCTTCTTATTATCAGTGAAGTGCTGCCTTAAACGCAGGACGTGGAAGACTTCAACAGACCACGACATTTTCCCCAAACACCTAGACTCTTCTTTTGTCCCGTTCACAAGCGGGGTCGGCTCGTCGTGATCGGTTTCGCCATTTGGCTATCAAATCCCCATCCAACGTATCAATCCACGGTTGTTTCGGCCGGCCTTCCGGTCGTTTACCATCGACTTCGATGTTCAGGCCAATCTTGGCAAATGAATTCTCCTTAGCGCGAATTGCGTGACCATACCATCGAAGACGCCTCTCTCGCAATTTTTCCACGATCGATGCAACCCCATAACGATCGTGGATATCCTAATTTTGGATACGCCAACACATCCAACGCATCAACGAGAACGACAGGACCGAGGACATTGCGGTAAATTTTAAATCTGACACATTCGTTGATACGTCGATCACAAAAAACACTAGTTGTGGAACGCCACTTCATCCAGGTTACGTAAATGCTTGAAGCAATTTCGTAACGCAGTTCTCCATTGGCTGATAGCGTTGACCCGAGGTATTTCAATCACTCAGTTCTGAGCAAATCAATGCTGCTGACAGTGATTGTGCTATTTCATGGAGATCGGTCGTCAAAAATTCAGTTTTGTTTAGATTAGACTACAAGCGTGATATCTGTTTATTCTGTTACTGAATCATGGTCCTTCGTCAAGGCTCTAGATTTGGAAGAGGCAAGTAGAATTGGACCGACTAACAAAACCAAGGTCCTCAGTGTGACAAGCCATGGCACTCTTCCTATTTGCTTTAACGGGCAGTGCATTGACGGGGTTAATCAATTTGTATATTTTGAAGACGTAGTGACGGTGGCACCAGAATTGATGTCCCTCAACATGAAAATGTAGTTATCTCAACCGCAACATCAAGTCCAGTCTCTTTTTCGCTAATGTGGTTTCTGTGCTCCTACATGCGAGTAGCACATGGGAAGTGGCCACTACTGTTACTCGAAAAATTCAGGCCGTTGCCACAACTCGTCTGCACAGAGCTATTTGTGAACACATTGATGAAAAGTGGTGGTGGATAGGTTCAGATAATATCGTTACTGGCATCGCCATGCAATCTTCGAGAAGGCCGACGAGTGGGTTGTACCAGAAACGCATGGTGAAGAACATTGGAGGAGAATTTTTTTGTTGAAGATGCTGGGAGTCCTGAGTCCGCATTCTCTTGGTGACGGAGCGGACCACTTGGGAAGCACTTACTTCCTCTCTTGTGGTCGAGGGACTCGCCTCTTTGGGATAAACACAAAATTCAAAAAGAAAAAACAAAAATTTGACTGACAGTTTCGGAGGAGGAATTTAAGCTTCTCGGGAAGTCCTAGTAGTATTTAGCTACCGAAATGTGCATATGCGAGAATAGAGTTCACTGGCTTAAGGGAATAATTTAAGTTTTTTTAAAAAATAATAAATGTAACTTAGGTTTTTACAATCCTTTATGGAATATTTTTCATATTCTATCTGATTATTATCTAGGCGAAGGACTGAACCATCAGAGTCTTCGATCTAATAAAAGGTCATACGAATGTTTCAGTTACATTAATAAGCAAACTATGAAGACGTTAAAAAAATAATAATTATAAAAATATTTACCTAGGAACAGAATCGGTACCACCGACTTCACCGTGATTCGACTCTCGGATAAGACGAAAACAATCCTTGCTAAGACTGAAGCAGCCCTAAGGAAGTGCTAGTCACAAACTTCAAACTTTTATTAACTGTCGACTATGGTGAATCTTAATTGAGGAAGTATCTCAAGTCGACAAATTGGTGAGAAGACATAGTGGTAGTAGATAACTTACTGCCATGATATACTATTGAAACCATCTGGCAGAGAAGGCAAAGTAGCGAGTCGCTCTATCTCACGGTATATCACTCAATGTAAGGATGGACAATTAGGGAATACTTGCTCTTAATCTATCTTTTTTCTATCCCCCGCCACAATAATCAACTCGTGAAAGTATCTGCCTAAGCATAAGAACCTGCAGTAAGTAATTAATTTTCCGTTTGACCTACTGCCAAAATGTCAGTTGACTGCAGTCATAAACAGTTAGAACAAAAGTTGAATAGCTTAGACTTTGCTCATTGGAAATCTTTCTGTCAGAAATCCCAAAAGCGTAGAAGAAAAAATCGATTATGCCAATAAAAATAAAAGTTGCATAAATAGAAAAATTAAAAGAAACTTTCACAGCAGAAAGATTTCCATTCCCAACTTAGGTTATTAAGGTCATACGCCCAGGGATGTCTCTGCTGTTGTACATTTATAAAAGGCCGATAGCTGGAAATTTGCCAGAGTTTTTCATTGACATATATCAATGTATTATATATTTAAATGAAAAACTGGTGATTAAAGCCAGTAAGTATTTTACATGCACGAATGTACTACATATTAAATACATATTAGCACTTTTTATTAAACCTATGAATTAGTCCGTGTAAAACATTTATTTTATTATAAATCAAATTTATGACAGATACCTACATATATGCAATAGAATAACAACTCGGAAGCTCAGCGCTTCAAGTATAAATGCTTTTGTTGATTTTTCATATAAGAATATTTGGGTAAACGTTGCTTCTACTTTTTTTATATAACTCGTAGTGTATCGTAGTGAATACACCCGATATTCAATTCGATGTGGTACTGACATTTTATCTTAGGGAGCAGCAATTTAACGCTAAAGGGGCAACTTTGGCTTACTATGGCTTTGTTAATAATAGTAGCATTTCCACCAAACTTTCCGCGAATGTTGCTTCAGATTAAAACCTTCAATTTTGCGAATCTAGGATGAACCTGCAGAAAATTTTCAAAATATAATAAAATACTATTTTCACTTTAACTGCTAGACTCTAGTCCAGGTTAAGAAGCATTACAATTGTACAGTGCTATGCATCGACGGCGACTTCCGATATAGTGGAGAAAGATGCTCTCTTCGGGCAATTAACCACAGTTCAGGGGATGCTACCTAAAGGTAACATTGAGATCGTGATGGGTGATCTGAATAACGACACCTTGCTCGGACATGTCATGGGTAACTTCCACTACCTCGTCTTTGGTGGCACATTGTTCGAGCATAGCGTCTCCCATAAGGTCAGTTGTCAGTGCAAAACCATAACGAGAGAAGCGCTAACACCGATTTAGAAAGAGATCACCAACCGACGGTCGCTTACGTTCGGTTGCGTGTTGCGTCCGCTACTTTTCTTAGGTTTGGGGAGCTGCGACCTCCTAAGTTCAACTTCGACCGCTTGTATGATCCAGCTGTCGCTCCACAGTAGGAGAGCTATCTTGCTGATCGGACAAATATACTGAGCAGCTCCTCTGAAAATATCGACGAACATTGAGCTACCCTCAAAAATGCTCTTTTCTCGGGTGCCACACAGGTCGGCGGTCCCGAAGGGGCGTCATAAGATCTGACGGACAGTGGGATCGTGGAAGCAGATGGATGAACGGAAGGGGTTGAAGGCTCTACTGACCGCTGCGAGTGATGTCGGGCGTGACCCGCTCGAACGCCGATACCGAGCAAAATCCCGAGAAGTTCAGCGTAGTGCAGGCTGTGACAAGAGAGAATTTGGTATGGCGCTGCCCAGAGAAGCGGAAGATGTGGCAGATCGCAATGATTTCAAAACTGTCTATCGCATCACGAAAAAGCTTGCATGTGGTCGCAAATCTATCGATGGTGCTTTGAATGACTCAACGGCCAACTTCTCATCCAACAACTGAAGAGATGGAAAGAGCACTTACCCGTATTACATCCAGTGGAGTTCCTTCCCTTTGTATGAAATCGTTAGTCATCCTAACATGCGAATACGGACCATCCCTCCAAACAGAATTTCGGTCATCAATGCAATCAGACGGAGTAAAGCCGCTGAACTTGACGGTCTCCCCGCAAAATTATTTATCTATGCATCTGCAGTTACTGCAGCTCTGCTACTTCGACTCCTATAGAAATCTTTGGAATCCGAAACTTTTCCCAGAGAATGGAATAAATAGATGATTGTCAAGATCCCAAAGAAGGGGACCCGTTTTGAGTGTGACAATTAGATGAGTACCTGCGTTGTCCCTACCGTCGCAAAAATAATAGCTACAATAATCCTGGAACGTATCAAAGAACGTTTCGAAAACTTGATCAACAGATCCTCCCCCATTGACCATATCAACACCGTACGGATCATTTTGGAACAGTGCGCGGAATTTAAACCTTCGCTGCACCTACTATTCATTGATTTCGAGAAAACCTTCGATGGCGTGAATTAAGAGTGTATCTGAAGTGCTCTACGTACGAGGCGCATTCCAGGGAAGTTAATAGCTATCGTCAAAGCGACATATAATGGCGCAAAATGTCACTTACCACATCGAAGTAAAATCTCGGAGGGTTTCGAGGTCCATAGCAGAGTCCACCACGATTGAATCTTCTCATCGATATTATTTCTTTTTGTTACCGATGACGTTCTTGATGCTCCTTTGTCCGGAGAACATGGAGGAATTCAATGGATGATGACATAATGTGTTTTAGACACCTCGAGGGTGAAGGGCGACAATAGCATTGCTGGCTACGAAATGCAGTGGAACCAACTCTCCCAAGATTGCAAACGAGTGGGTCGCCCCAAGCATACTTGGCGCAGAACAGGTAATCGTGAGCGATGGCGCGTAGTTGTGGTTGACGCACTATACCCCACCAAGTGGTGACGGGCAACCATATATATTTATATATATATATGTATTATTAGGCTGAGATTAGTGTCCATGTTTTTTGTTACGGTTGGTATATAAGTTGAAAAAAAGAACTAGGTTTTTTCCTTATCCTGTAAATATTTTTATTTTTCCTGCATACAATCGTTTCGGAGACACGTGCCTCCTTCCTTGAACCGAATTAGGTCTAGTACCTAAGGACTAGGGAAGGAGGCACGTTTATGCGGGAAAAAATAAAAATATGTACAGGATAAGGAAAAAAACCTAGTTCTTTTTTCAACTTGTATTATTAGCTTAGCTTTATTATTTATTAGCTTTATTTGAGGAGATATCGTAATAGTAAATATTTCGAAGTTTAGATACCATATGCATGGACCACCATATTTTTTCAGATTTTTCGGGTGAGTAGTTTCAAAGAATGGGGCGTGAAATAATTGACCCTTTTCGGACCCCGACTCCCCTTCCCTTTCCAACCGATGTCAAAACTAATATTTGCTACGGAAAATACTCCTCGAGACCGTTCATTTGGTACCCCACATGGATATATTCAGTGAAAAAAATTGCACATCGCTGAACCATCGTCCTATAAACCCATACCACCATCATCCTACAGACCCACATGTCTTTTAGACACCATGGGGAAAATATTGAATAGGTAATCTACAATAGACAGCACCCGCTAAGTTGGCCTGCCGGATCGACAGTATGGGTTTCGTAAAGGCAGATAAACCTGCACCGCATGCATGGGGGTTCACAGTTCTAAATTTTCCATGGAATTTCGTGAAATAAGTGGAGTCGTTTCTGAAAAAAAGTGCGTGTGACAGACAGACAGACCGATGGACGGGCGTGCGGATAAACAGACACCCAGTAAATCGATTTTATTAGTAACCTTAAAAACTGATAACAAAGATCTTAAAATTTTCTTAAAATTTTATTTTTTCCTTGAAACTCCTACGAATAGCATTTCATCATATTATCAACTGATTTATTCAGCAACAGTCACAGGACAAACACAAAGCCTATAGTCTAAACCAGACTCAAACCGAAACAGCATAAATAGTCAAGCAACACATAAATAATCAAATAACCCCATTTCTCGAATTTTTCTGTAACTTTACATAATTGCATACGTGCCTGAATTCCTCCTAGAATTTATGGTATCATCAGCAAAATAAAGAATTTTTCATCTTCCATAAAAGATACTTAAATAGAAGCAGGATATGCCAAAGACTATCAAGATTGATATATGCATATGTATATGAATACACGAAATGATCATTAATATTAAGATGACGACGTGATAGCATCAGCACTTTCTTTGTGAATATTTCCACTGCCAAATATATTTTTCCATGAGCACAGATGAAATGGCGAAAATTCCGCCACGAAATATCCATTTAGGAGGCTCAAGTTTAACTAAACGTTCATGTTTGCATCACAACCGAAAGCATGCCATAGATTGCACCAAAAACTTTTCCTATTTAATCACACATAAATCACCATAAAAATATCCTCAAAAATGAATCATTGTACGATTCGGAAGAGCATGCAGAACCAGATAACTCCTGAGGCAGTACTTTAGACAAGTTTAACTGGTTTCGCAATCAAATTATCAAGAATGTCGTGATTGAAGTTAGTGAAATAATTCAGTTTGGAAAACCGTAAGGAAGAACAAATAAATAAAATCGCTACTTGTAATGCCACATAGCGTGAGGAACTTATTGGATTGCGGGCATGATTAGTATCAGGCACCGCATATTTTTCCACAAAACTTACTAAACGAGAATCTTCATTGATTTTGATGAAGGATTTTAGCTTCAAACATTTTTCATAAACCATAAAATAGACTCATCGGCGTAAACCGAAAGGGCGTATTAAAATAGATAAAATCTAACGAGGAATCGTCAGGCGTAATGCTTGGATTCAGAAAATTTATAGCTCCTCTCTGAGAACATGTGCTATCAATTTTCCACTTATAGTAACGCATACATAGTATAATGGGGAGATTTTATTTTTCATTTAGAAAGATGGAACGAAACTGGACACATTCATATCTTCTATCTACATGAATTCGACGCCCATGTGTTTGGTTCGGTTCGATAGGAAACCTCTGCCAACGGAAACAGTCCAACGTTTTCTCATCGTTCTCAAAACTATCTCGAAATTAGATTGGCCAAAAAGCAATCTATCGCTAAGGATACATTTAAATATCTAGTTATAACTTACTAATTCTAAAACTCCTTTTCATGTATTTGACATAGAAATTTGTCCTTACCTACACATATTTACGGAAAACTTCCTTTAAAGTGGCATTTATTCACTGCTAGGGAGAGTTCTCATAATCGCTAAACTCGATATAAATTTAGTAGCCAACAGCCTAAAACGATGTATCCCCTAATAAGTGAGCCATCATCCCTATCCCCCGCGTCAATCACATTCAAGTACCACCGTTGTTGTACTTCATTTACCCTCTTGACTTTCCGGGAAGCCTGCTCCTCCTCCTAGTCCCCGGGCACCTCCACTCCCAAATAGCAAAACATACAAAATCCTGTTGAGCAGCAACCTCAACTTGATGTTGGTATTCAGATAGCCATATATCCAAATATTGGACAAAACAGCGAATTAGGATTAAAACTATACGCCTAAACAATGGTCTTGTCAGTTTTCATATATTCCGCGCAGACTTGGGTTCGTAGCCAAAAAAATTGCGAACTCTTAATCTGTTTGGCCACCTACACGAGAGTGGCCGATGCCACAGCCGTTTAGTTATAGAAAAATTCAATAATTTGCGGCGGGTGGTTCACCTAATCCATATGGATAAGGATGATTCAGCCTGTAGGAGCAATAGCTATGATGAAAAAATAGACCTAGCAGATCCTGCCTCAGATGAATTGATGACAAAGGCCAGGACGTCCCTGTAACTGTAACTGTCTGGATTATAGATATCAAATTGGTGGACCTCAGCAAAAAACCGGGACGTCAGCAGTTCTCGATGATAGGTATACTACCGGTTGTTGTGACGTTGATATTGTGATGATGAATGCATCCATTGACGTCAAATTTGGTGCCTCTGTCAACAAAATGGAAGAGTGTGAAGTCAAATTGCAACATTACTTTTACCCATATTTCTTCCTCCAAGTGCACAGCGATTTGATTAAAATTGATGACTCGAAGAGAGAGAGCAAGCGGATGTCGACAACATATTCGAAGAGTTTGAGGAAAGATGACATCGTTTATTGATCCCGCCCATCCACATCCTCCAGCTGCGGCAGCATAAAGGATGCGAAGAGAAAAAGTATCGGTAACAAGATGCAAACTTGGCGAGCTCCGTCTTTGATGTTCAAATTTCTCTGAGATTTTACGACTTTATGATATTACGAAAGACGTAATTTCGCCTCCAGTTGTCACACTCGATTCGGGTTCGTTCTTCAAAATCTTAATCACTATTTCCTTTTTTCACTAGCAGAAAAAAATATGAGATTAGCAGCATTTACGAAAGAATTACTTGCATTCTCTCTACAAAACCAAGAGGAATTACACGCAAAATGTCCGCAGCTGACTGTCAAGGTTTTGCTCCGTGCTACACACGATAACAAAATCATTGCTAGTTGCGGCAGCTTCTCCTTCCCTCATCAACGCAATAGTAGAAGAACTCTGTCTCGGCTTACGATACAATGCGCCCAGGCATTATCATTCATTCTGTTTATAATTTGTATTGTTTCCGCCGCAAGAAAATTTTCCCACTGCTGAGCGACACCCGGATCATCGAAACTACTTATATGTAACAGGCACAACGCCCTGTTTCCGCTTTGACCAGACTTAGGACGAAGTCAGCTCCCCTTTTGTTACGGACATTCAAAAATCAACTTCTAAATTTTCTGTTGACCACAATGTAATCGATCTGGTTAGATGTTCGTTGCTGATTAATCGAAACTTCAACGACCTTGTGGCAGGCCTTTTGCTGCAATAGAGTATCGCCGATCAGGAGACAGTGAAAGTTGTGGAAGTTCACACACCTTTCACCGTTGTTGTCATAGTCACCCAGATTGTGGGTCCCATCAAATGGCCAAACAAGGTATTCTCTGAACCCACCTTAATATTCTGGCCATCGATTACCATCAATATGTCTCCTTTATGAAGCCTCTTCTAAACTGCGTGTAGTCGCCAATATAAAACATTCCTCTGCTCACAATTATGATGAACCTGGAATGGAATCTTGCCATCAAGATCCTATCAGAAACCAACTCTCAGTGCACAAGTAAATGCATTCACGTTTACCATCACTAGGCTTTTCAGAGTAGAAAAACACAGTGCCACAGTAAAAAGAGAATTATTCGCCAGAGTTTCACCACCTCTTCTTTTTCTTCAGCCTTTGCCCCGTTCACAAGCGGGGTCAGCTCGTCGTGATCGGTTCCGCCATTTGGCTCTATCGAATGCCTGATCTGGATGCAATTTCGAGTCCCCATACAGCGTATCAAGCCACCGTTATTCCGGCCTGCCTTTTGGTCGTTTACCATCAACTTCGATGTTGAGACCAATCTTGACAAGTGAATTCTCGTTAGCACGAATTGCGTGACCGTACCATCGAAGACGTCTCTCTCGCAATTTTTCCACGATCGGTGCAACCCCATAACGATCGCGGATATCCTCATTTCGGATGTGATCAAAACGCGTCACGCCACTAGTCTAACGCAACATCTTCGTCTCCATTACCTCTCATAGCCTTGCTTACTGTACTTTAGGTGGAACCTAGATAGTTTTCTCAATAGCTAACGTAGATGGAAGATTCTAGCTGGGCATTACTTTGGACCTTGCTAAAACAAGCTCTCTGTTGGCATTCTCTCATATAATCTAAGTGCGCGTTAAAATTTACGATTATTAGGTGTAACCTGGATAATCAATTCCAATGGTGCCTCGATTTTACGAATTGCACAGCATTAAGTGTGGTAATAATGAAACCGCTTGCTTGCTTGGCACTATCTAGCCGCTTTTATGGAAATTACAAGTGAGGCCTGCTGCAACCAGGACATTAGCAAATTCGCCAGAACCAAACTAGGCTATTCCCACCCAACCCAGTGTGTTCTTTAAAAAAAATACGCTCCGCTTTGGAATGTATAGCATCATCCCCCTTCAGTCCAAGGTGGAATTGTAATCTCTAAATCCCCAGCAAATCGTATGCGAGTAAATGCATTTGTTTTCGAATAAAATATGTTAGACGGGCATGCAGATAGTAAACTGATTTTAGGCAAAACCATTATAATAGACAACAAACATATAGAGATTCACGCAGAAATAAAACCACTTAACATAAACATACTTAGACCCAGTGTCGACATGAATATACTATCTAAACAATTGATATATTAATCGATGAAATTAGTGCCATTAATTAAATCGTGATTAATTCTTTAATCGCGATTAAGTCAACTCTTTGAAACAATAGCCGATTAGTTCATCATGTTCAACCGATTATCTTTAGAACAAGTCGGGAAACCGGAAGCTCGGCGCTTCAGGTATGAAAGGTTTTGTTTGCTTCTTCTGTGAGTATATGTAAGTCCAAAACTTTCCCATTTGTACATAGCCCGTTATGCAATTGCATTTAGCCATACTACTCACTTTAGTGTGTAATTGACAGTTAGATGCAGTAAATTTACACGGTAAAGTCAATTTTGAGCTACTGTAACTTTGTAATAGTACGATTTTGATCAAATTTGGGGATAATATGCTTTATATTATATTCTATACTACTGCTACTTTTATAACTCTAGGATAAACTTAAGGGGGTTTTTACTCAATTTCCCTAAAAATGTGGTAATATGCCATTATTAACATAATTTGAGCAGATATCGATAGGAAGTATAGGAGTATTTCGAGGCCTGGGCACAATATAGAGGCAGCTTCATGATTTTTTTGGGGTATTATAGTTTCTGAGTATGGGTCCGTTAAAGAAATCATCACTTTCCACCTCTCCCACTCCCCGCCTTTCTAACAAATGTTAAAACTAAGAGCGGCTTCGAAAAGTACTAAACGGGACCTCTCATTTGATACCCAGCATGACTATACTCGGTTAAAAAAATTGTACACCCCTTTTGTATGTAATTTAAACACAGAAGAATATCACTCTCTGCATGTCTGGCCGTTCACAGTTCCCACCTTCTCACTAAAATTTCGTGTCAATCGGTATAGCCGTTTCTGAGAAAAGTACATGTGACAGACAGACATACATTGAACCGATTTTAATAAGGTTTTGTTTTGCAAATAAAACCTTAACAAAAAGGTTTAACGTTGGATGATCGTCGAAATCTATAAGCTAAGTAAATTTACGTTCGATGACCACGAAAACCTTCATATAGGTATTTTGCTCCAAATTAGTAGATAGACATTTTTTCGGCCATATTGGACCCGCCATCTTGAATTTGGCTGATTTGACCTCAGATTCATAGTCAACAACCCTAAAATAATTACATGCTCGTCGTGATAATTGAACAAACAAAAAAGTCGGGAAACCGGAAGCTTGCCGCTTCAGGGATAAGGGATTTTGTGTTTCCCTTTGTGAGGAGCATAACGCAGTCCTCCATTGGTTGATAGCATTGACACGAGATATTTAAATCGCTCAGTTCTGTCAGCGGCGGTGACCACCCCAAAACTAAGCGATTTAAATATCTCGGATCAATGCTATCAGCCAATGAAGAATTACTTCACGCATTAACGCAATCTGAATGAAGTAGCATTGCACAAACGGTGTTCTTTGTGATTGACGTATCAACGAACGTCTCAAATCTAAAATTTACCGCAATGTCGTCCATATGTCGCTCTCTATACTTCTGAGTGGTAGCGTACTATAAAAGGCTATAAACGCCGTTTTGCGGTAATCATTTTCATCAACGGCGCAACAACCGATATCCGGTCTAAGCCTGCCTTAATAAGGAACTCCATACATCCCGGTTTTGCGCCGAGGTCCACCAATTCGATATCCCTAAAAGCTGTCTGGCGTCCTGACCCACGCCATCGCTTTATCTTAGGCAGAGTCTGCCTCGTCTTCTTTTTTGCGGTAATAGGGACTAAAATGTTCCATTGGACTAGTGGCGTGACACGTTTTGATCACATCCGAAATAAGGACATCCGTGATCGATATGGGGTTGCATCGATCGTTGAAAAACTGCGAGAGAGGTGTTTTCGATGGTGTGATTACGTAATTCCCGCTAACGAGAATTCACTTACCAATATTGATTGGCCTGAACATCGAAATCAATGGTAAGCGATCAAAAAGCAGGCCGAAACAACGGTGGCTTGATACGCTGGATGGAGATTTATAAGCGTCGCAATTACATCCAGATGAGGCATTTGATAAAATAAAATGGCGAAACCGATCACGACGAGCCGACCCCGCTTGGGAACGGCACCAAGACTGAAGAAAAAAAAGATATGAGGAGCGACGAACGCATGACAGCTCCGTGTCACATAGCTAAAATTCCATTGATCCCTATTTTTTGGAAAGCTTTGATGGAAAGCCCTACATTGATAATAGTCACCCTCATACGCTTCACTCTCTGAGTTTAATATTATTAGCAAATGCGAAGAATTTAACCGACACCAAATATAAAACAGGGCTAGGGAGTAATAAATTCTTCATGAATGGAACTTTAATATTTCAGTCGAATGTCAATTATGCTCGTTAATTATGACGTCAATGTGTTATTTGTATGGCTTAGGATGCTGTTAATTCGCACGAAATTGATAAGTTTGAACTGCTGTAACTTTGACACTAATAGTTGAATTTTCATGCATTCGCATGCATGATACTGCCCTCTATGCCGGCGCAAAAGTACTCCTAGGATGAACTTAGGGGGGTTTTTCAGTCAATTTCTAAAAGTTGGTAATATACTATTGGTAAGTTTATTTGAGCAGATATCGGAATGGGACATATTTTGAGGCCCAGGTTTCATCTAAGCGCACCACCCTGATTTTTTTGGGATTTTTGGGTTGGGTAGTTTCCGAAAATGAGTCCTGTCTCACTTTAAGTGCGTACATTTTTACTCTATACTTTGTCCCATATCTACACGTGTAACACGGGAAAAATAAATGCAATAGAATTTGCTATACTTCTTAGCATACAATGTATAAATTAAAATCAACACTTACATCCTATAATTTTCTCCTACTTTTTGTTTACATTTATGAGAAAAAAATACGAAATGGAAAAGTTGGCCCGCACGCTCATATAACTCCCTAATAATTTATATTTGTACGGAAACAACATAAAAACGGAAAAGGATAGTGTACTCCTATATACATTAAAGAGCCTCATAATCCTTCCATGTTGAATTGAATCTACATATGTACGTATGCACTCAAATTTTCCACACACGTCAGGTAAACCATCGAATTTGGAGTGAGCGCTCATAGGCCAGGAGCAGCACAACGACTATTTGTCGTCACACCGAAATTAATTTATGATGGTGAATAATTCAGAACGCTAGAAATATGTCAACGATATATATTATAGATAAAACGCCACGTCAGATAGTCACGTTCTGAATACTGTTCCTATGTGGACGTGGCATTAGCGCACTCATACCTTCTCATGTGCGAGTTCCCAGCAACAACCGCGTGTAGTCCTCATACTAAAACGTACGTTACGAATGTATAACAAATCCAACGGATTGATATTGGGAAGTATTTCGGAAAAGATGAATATTAAAAAGATATAAAGCTTAATAGCCATAATGTCCACCCATCTCGAAGTAAGCGAATATCAAATAATATGTGGGCTTTTTTCGAGCAACTGTACTCTAGCCGCTAATTTTAGCTCGACTTGGCGACACTATGATCTATTCTTGTTTATCATAATTCTGCACGGGATCAAATGGTAAATCATCGAAATTTTGCCAGCATAGGCCACTTTACTATAGATATTTCAAATTTTTCATCTGGTCTGACCCATCTAAGAAATTTGCTTGAATTATGGTCCATGCGAGAAGGAGCCGAAAAACCGTTCGCCGACCAAGAGAAATGCTAAAGTTGAGTCATGTTTGCCGGGATTTTCCGACCGTAAGCGACTCCGCTAAGTGCAAATTGAAAATATACCTATTCATATAGGTAATGGAATAGTAGTTAAAGCTTACCAAAATTCGACCAGTTGTTGTTTGACCGGATATAAGTTCGCCAGCCCAATCTTTCGCCTCTGTCATAAAAGTTCCCTCGAATTCTTGTTTGTTTTGTCGCGATGCTTTCTGTTCTTTCTGTTTCGGATCGTTTGGTCCCAGATCGGGCTCCTTGCGACAGCATATGAATGCAAACGCGCGCCATAGCAGTACAACCAAGAGTCCAGCCAGAAATGTGAAGATGCTGGATAAGAGAAAGCACCACCATTTTCGCACTTTAAGACAATCGTCGGTTCCATATGGTGTATCGGTTGTTTCTGCTGATAATGGATCAACTGCTGTATCGTCACAAGCCGACATCCCCTGTAAATAAAAAATAGAGTGAAATTAGATTCCATAGAATACGTAATATCTTTCGCCTATCCCAATTACCAAAAAACTATAGAATAAGAAACCGCGCGATTCAAGAAGAAAAGGAGATTCAATAAATCTTCGCACCCTCCTAATGTAGAACACAACATCCACAATCGATACCTGCGAACCAATCTACCAATTTGATCATGCTATTCAGGTACAGAAAGCATGGCGGATACTCTACCTTGAACTCAGCTATATAACAACAGAAAATTATCTCCTCCTGCTATTGCCTTAAGCCCTATTCCTTCATCCACCTCAAACTCACAGACATTTAAATTATGAAATTGAGAGTTTCATATGCGCTCGATGCAACAAGCTAGCTGTAAAAAGTTCGTGACCTCGGGCTTCTATATGCAGCGGTTCCGCCGACATCGTTAGGTGACCCCAGCATTCCGATGACATAAATCTCAACGAATCTCATCTGGACAAGCAAACCCAAACAATGTAACACAAAATCTTCCCATCTTGGAAGCTAGCAAGATGAGCTGCTCAAAGGGACGGTTCAAAAGGTTCAAGCAACTGGACTACAAGAAACTTTCATCATTTAGGACTGTGATGGAATGACTCAGTGGCACATCTCCGCGGATCATGCCCCCTAATATGTCGCATTCAGTGGAGCAAGCAGGGAATGGTGACCACCTGCAGAAACCTTTAGATACGATAAGAATACCCACAGGAAGAACAGCTGTGGTATATTTGGAGTTGGATGTAATTGAAAGATCTTCTGAAGTAGTCAGCCGAAGTAAATAACGCAATATATTTGCGGCTATTGAAAAAAGAAGCTAGATTATCAGCTCCAATAAAAACCTATTTCACCGTCAGCTATTCCACTTCAAGAAACATGGGAAAATACGTGTGGACTTCTCTTCGAAAAACGAAATTACTATTATTTTTTGATAGCTGCCAACGGAATCTAAACTGTGTTCTTTTATGAAGTGGTTCCGGATTTGAATGCCTTGAAAATGGTTCTTGATTTATAAGGTATCATCATCTTAGAACGGTAAATTTCCTCCTCGGACAACAAGAAGGTTGCACGAGGTATCTTTGCTCTCAGTACCTAAGGGGTCGTTCCCAAAAACCGCTAGATAGAAAAGCAACTAGAGCACAGGCAAGTCAACAGATATTATGTCATCTCATCACAGAGAGCATGGGGACTATAATTGGTTGGCAATTCGTTTTGAGAATGAAGGGGGTCCTAAGTCCTCTGCCCTGGTAAGAAACCATAAAGCCGTCGTCGCTTGGTTGGCAATTGTTATTTATTTATATAGTGCCATACTTCCCTACGCATAGAGAACATAGCGCGTCTGCCACAACTACGCGCCATTGCTGTCGATTCCAGGGAATGCTTCAATTCCACCCACGATTTTTCGAGAAGCTTGCACTCCTCCTCCACTGTTGTATGCTACAAAGTTGTAAGGCGACTCACTCCTTGGCCACATTGTGATAGTGGGGCAATGACATAACCTACATGGAAATTCTCGCCTATTCTTAATGTGTGACCAATCCACTGAAACTTCCATTTCTTAATCAACACGACAACGGGTATCTAGCCCATATGGCGACCAAGTGTCTCGTTAATTACTGTCTTATTCCAAAACACTTTGCTGACATGACGCAGACATGACCTGATGAAAGCTGGCAAGGTTTGGGTAACAGTGGCAGTCAGTTTCATGTACTACCACATATACATAATAGCGCGAGAAAGCGCGGAACAACCTCCACTTGATGTTAGTGTTGAAATAGTAGAGCAATCCAGAATCACTTTCTGTTCACCACAATGATCCGGAGGGTGTGAATGTGGTCAGCATAGGAGGCTCAAAAGAAAAAACCTGTCCCTCTTTATCGATCAAGTTTGAGAGGTGTTTCTTAACGCGTTCCAGAATACTTTTAGCTAATATCTTTGTAACAGCAGGAAGCACGCAAATACCTCTTAAGTTGTCACACAAGTGCCCTTCTTTACAATTTTTACATCCCTATCTTCCACCCACTGAGAAATATCTCAGATTCCCAGCATTTGCAAATTTGTAAGAAAACAGCTCTGCAGTGAATGGTTCCGCCGGAAAACTGTCAAGCCTGGCGGTTTTAATCCGTATGAGTGGATTGATGTCAAAATGATTTCTCTTCTGCTTATTGGAACAGTCCATATCCACTTGTTTTGGTTTCATTCATTAACACCGGATGTTATACGATTAGAATCGTGGATAAATGCTCCTTCCGACCTGTCAGCTGTCTACCACTGTGAATGAGAAGCCTACCGTTGAAGTTCCACACAAGTCCATTGAAAGTCTTACGATCACTAACAAGCTATGGGCAACTCGCAGACAGCAACAAATCTCTCTCCTCCATACGTTTATCAATCCCCCTCCATGTTTCCATAGCCAGCCAAATCTTTTAATGCACTTTTGATGAAGGCCGAGTGCTCATCAATATTCTCGGTTGGGTTATTTAAAGTTTGTGCCCAAATCTTTCATTGCTGGTGTTACAGTCACCAAGACCATGCCCCCATCCCTCATCGCATCCTTAAACAAGGTGTTGTCAGAGAACGCCTTGATATTTAGATCAACCATCATGATCAAAGTATCATCTTTAGAAAGCCTCACCTACTCAAAGAAAACATTTTTCTAATCTATATCGGAAATTGTGATGCTCCTTAACTTAAATCAGAATGTTCCAATCAAAATCCTGCGAGAAACCGCTCCCCGGTCATAAGCATCAGTTCGACACTAATTTCATTCATAGCAGCACTAAACTCCAGAGTACAAAAAGAGGGAAAGAAGCACTCGCCTCCGCAGTTCTCGTTCAAGTTGGACAAATCGAATATTCGGGGGCCCCGAACCCCATTGTCCACGAGTGTGCGCACACTCTAGAAATAAATCATTAGCCGTTTTTGATAGCCAAAGTTTGCACTCCTGAAGACAATCCCTATCCGAGACTTTGTAGACCTTTTGATAGCAGTAAACTTTCGGAATGCCCAGGTTGCTGGCCGACAAATTTCAATCCCTTTTAGTCGCCTTCAACGGCAAACAGGAAATATTTTTTTGGGTGTTCTCGTAATTCGCAGC
Source organism: Hermetia illucens (assembly GCF_905115235.1). Lineage (NCBI taxonomy): Eukaryota > Metazoa > Arthropoda > Insecta > Diptera > Stratiomyidae > Hermetia > Hermetia illucens. Next base: position 66,768,515 of record NC_051851.1, on the reverse strand, counting down.
TCAAAGCGGCGTCTCATGAATTGCATTCGCCTAGCTTTTCAAAAAATCGGGTGCCTTGCCAAAATGTCGGGCAAAGTAGGATTCGTCAAGTGGATGAGCATTCATAAACTCCTCAAATAAAAACTATGCTAGATAAGAGGAAAATTCTGGAAGGAGGGATGTTCAATACTATAAATGAATCTGTTATTATTATGTTATTTTATCTGTAACAGAAAAGAATTTTGACGGTTCCTACTTCGAACCTAAATTTTTTCTAACATTTTATCTCTTGCCAATATGCAACTTAATATGATAAGAGTTTAAAGCCTTTCTCAAATATCATTCCCACGAAGAGAAAGAGAAGTCAGATTTTCTCTCTGCGGCAACCGATGGAAAAACTGTTTGAAAAATTAATAATACTGACTAAGGTGGCTCTGACCAATTTGCGAAACCAAATAAAATATCATACATCCTTTTTAATGGCGCTGCAAAAAGTGATCCGTGGTACTGATTTACATCAGCAGCACAGAGGCACTATCACCTTCAAGCACATCCAACTACTGGCATATGGAGAGATATCGACATTATGGGAAGAATAACCCGAGATGTAACAACCACCAATAAATACCGTACAAACTAGCGTCATCCAAACAGAGTAGCAGCGATTGGTGCGAGATCTTGGTCACCACATTAATGAAGGCAACACGAAATGCAATAAAGGGTAGCAAGGGTCATGACCATAAACAAAACAAACAACAATATCAAATAGCACCGGCCAACATTGTTCTCAGGTAAGATAGGAGAATAACATACAACTTTAAAATTGTTGATAATTTCTCCTACCTAGGGTGAAAAATCTCAATCGATAAAAGCTATGACGATCAAATCTGCGCACAGTTTTTGGCGACTAAGAGAGTCGCACTGGTCAAACGAGAAGAATAAAGATAGGAAAATAGAACTTTGAGACCGTTGGTAATTCCTCCTATCTAGGGTCGAAAATCACAACCGATAACAGCTACGATGATGAAATCCGCGCACGGTTGTTGTCAGCCAACAGAGCCTATTTCAGCTTACAAAAACTGTTCCGCTCGAGCTTTTACTGTACAAGACTATGATCTTGCCAGCTCTCATCTATTCCTCGGAGACTTGGGTTCTTAGCAAGAAGAATTGCGAACTCTTGGCCGCGTTCGAGAGAAGAATCCTCCGAAGAATTTTTGGCCCCTACATAACGATGGACGATTCCGTAGCCTACATAACGACGAAATCTATGAGCGATACCATGGCCGTCTGATTATGGATAAAATCCGACTCAGTAAGCTGCAGTGGGCGGGTCACTTAATCCTTGTGGATGAGGATGATCCCACTCGAAAAGTCTATAAAGGCAATATCTATGGTAGAAAAAGAAGGCTAGGCAGACCCTGCCTGAGATAGAGCGATGGCGTAGGCTAGGACGCCAGACAGCTTTTAGGCATATCGAATTGGTGGACGTCGGCGCAAAACCGGGATGTCTGGAGTTCCTTATTAAGGCAGGCCTAGACCGGATACCGGTTATTGATGAAGAGAGTCTATTTCGACTTACAAGAACTGTTCCTGAGGGTTAAAGCTATTACTGTACAGAATACAAGGCTATTACTGCCAGTCCTCATATACATACCTTGGAAACTTGGGCCCCTATCAAGAATAATTAAGAACTCTTACCCGTGTTCCGAAGAATTTTTCGACCCACTACACGGGAATGGTCGATTCTTTAACCTATGTATAATATATAAAGACCAAATTTATGAACGATACCCCGACCGTCTGATTGTAGATAAATTCTGGCTCAATAGGCTTTGATGAGTGGGTCACCTAATCTGCGTGGATAAACATGATCCAGCCTGTCTATGTCTAAATATCTATGGTAGGAAAATAATACAACGTAACGTAATTAAGAACATGCATACATATGTAATGCTAATGGGACTCAGTGAAAAATAACCTTCCTGTGATATCACCAATTAACGACATTATATGCAAAGTGGATATACAGTAGAATCTAGAAAATTCGTATAGCCATGGGACTGACGATTTGGTACGAAATATCGGAATTATCAATAATCGGGAGGGCAAAATAAAGAAAATTAACTCTGAGGGCCGGCAAATTTATACAAATTAGACCGAAATACGAATAATCGATGATACGAAATATCGGCATTCCATTATCGTTTAAACCAGGGTTTGCTTTGTTTCGTCGCACGATAATGGTCATTGTTGCCTTCGTTTTCCTTTTTCGGTGGGCCACAAGATTAGAGCGAGTAAGCTACGACCTCTAGAGGGTCTTTTTTGCTGTAGGGTATTAAGCAGCTTACTAGAAAGGAAGTATTCGGTGGAGTGTCCATCTTAAGCCTGCCCGCCAGTTAATAGACATAATACAAACACAAATGTATTACTAGGGAAAAGTGGAAACATTTATTAAAAGCAAATAAATTTTGATCTTGCTAAAACCATATTTTCCAGAAGACGCTCCCATTGGGATCTTTCGCGGCCTATAAATTTCCACCCCTTTTGTACTAGGAAAAACAGAACGCTATTACTTTCATTATAAATAACACTTTAAATTTCCATCCCTCAATGAATTCGAACCCTATAAAGTTTTCATGCTGCCGCAATTAAAAGTAGAAAGTATGTTGCGTATAAATTTTGCAAAATAATGCATTCGAATCATTATTAAATTATCATAGATGCATGTATGAGTAACAAAGAAAATGAACATGTTTTGAATTTGAATAATCCAAACACTAAGGCCTCGGGCATTTTGCCAATGAAAATCGCTTGAGTACTTTACGTGATTTATACAGCGCACCTTGTTAAGGTTCAAGCGTTCAATAAATCACCTCATCTTTTTCCACTTTACAGCAAGTCTAGTGAGATACTGAAAGGTTTAGTCAACACATTATTTCTTACGAAATTCAGATAAAATATGAAGGAAAATATGAATATAAATCACTGGAGTTTCCAATCATTTCTTAGAAGCTTTTTCTAGTTTCAATCCTTAAATACACTCTATAGCATTATTATATTATACTAAGCGGAAAAGTGTTTTCTTGAATAACGTCTTATCTTTTGTTCAAAGTGTTTCGACATTTCTATTTTAAGCTACACAACATATCTCATCCAACTTCTAACATTCGATAATAAATTTTTTTTAACACTTCGGGAAACATTTCAGTTTCAATAAAAAATGGTAATAATTTTACTACAATTTTCTTCGATTTCATTCACTGACTTCACATTCAATTTAGATTTAAACATATTTGCGGTATTACCTTCTGAAAATTGTTCTCTTCTTTTCGGAAAAAATATATAAAACATTCGTATAGGCAAGGGAAATTGAGAGGCTATCGAAATAAAAAATGATTTATGGGATTCTAATTGAAATTTTATTTGAAAGCTTTCATCACACAAACATTCTGTTTAAAAATGTTGTCATCATATTTTCATTCAATTCTTTTTTTCAAATATTTTCGTTCAACTTTAAAATGGTTCATTATATCCGTTGTTAAAAATAAACGGATTCATTCACTTAAAAATATTCATTGAAAAATAATTTTTTTTTTATTTTATGTTATTTCTTCCGTAAACGACATTGAATCAATAAAATCATGAAAATATATTTGCAAAATTTATATTTACCTAATTTCTATTTTGTTTCGAGACTTTATAAAGAATTCCTCTATTCTTGAATTTATATTTCTAAAATCAAATTGATACTCTCTTAAGCCAAATGGTTCTGGCGTCGTCTACCATAAACGATGTTAGCCACTTCTTTATTAAAAGCCAATAAGAAAGATCGATTTGAATCATTGGAAAAAGATACGTTACTAGAATAACGAATAATAGTAATAATTGACAACCGAGCAGATTTGAAACTTTGCCTTTAAGTGTGCTAAAACCAGCCTAATAGTACACCAGGAGACAATATGTTCAGCATTGAGCTGCACTATCGCGGGAATTTTCGCCAAATTTTTGCCAATTATTTTCAAATTCTTCAGGAGGAATGTAGTGTATTCTGCTTTAGCTCCAATAAATCAAATATTCCCAAAGCACTTCAACCACGCTACAAACCGAAGAGTTAATCACCCTCTAAATGTTAAAAATAGAAATAAGAAATATGCGTGCATGGCAGTAACACGCGACGTGATTGGAATTTTACACCTAAACGGTCCGCCCCAATGGAGGTAAATAAGTCCTTCCAAGCACACTAGGTAGATTTCACAAATCTGCGGCTGTACGCAGATGTGAACAAGGGTCTAGCTAATTCTGGTCGCTATCCCAAGAAGAAAAAGGACATGTGACGGGAATGACCATTATGTTCAAATAAAGGAATGCCAACCTGGAGAAATCGAAATAAATTTTATAATGAACACCTAATATAAAATATGCTGCTACCTAGATAATAGCCAAGTGTTCAAATGCCTTATAGTCACGAGGGGCAATAAAGATTTTATTTCCACCAAGCTACCCCAAAACTCGAGACCCATTGGAAACTCCTCCCCGCCAATTTAAAGACCACCGCAATAGTGAGCATTGGTTTCCTTTGGTAACAACCAAATTTTTGACTTTTCCCTTCTTCCTGGAGTCACATCTTTCGACGATATCATAGAGGCCATAATTGATAGAAAGAATAATGTACTGAGCCCCATTTATCATGACAAATGGACATCATTGAGTTTAAAAGTGATCATCTTAAAATCGAGATAACCGGGAAACTTCATTACCCATTTTGAGTTTACGTCGGAAAACATAAAAACTGATCAAATTAGCCTGTAGCTTACCAAAGCCCCCTCCTATATACTGCCAGCGAGATTGGCAAAGCTGCTACATTTTCCTGGTGCTAGAGCCGTAGGTCTTTTGAACACTTCAAAGCAAGCAAAGTATGGATGGCATACATCCAGTAATGCTAAAGGAAGATATGGAGCACTTAGAGCGATTGCTAAGAAATATTTTTCTAGCAACCCTTGCTTTGGGCTCTTAGTAAAAGGTTAAGGTAGTCTTCATACCGAGGCCTAGGAAAGATGGCTATTATAACTCAAAGAACTTCAGACAATAAGCTTGACTCCACTCTTGCGGAAAAGTTTGGCAAGACTGGCTGAACGTCACATTCGTGGGTAGGCGCTTAAGACACAGCCACTTAATGAAAACAAACATGCTTACCAGCGTGGCAAGTCTTGTAAGTCTGCTCTTCATTCTTTCGTTTCAAAGATAGAGGATGCAACTCTGAAGGGTGTACGCGATGGGGATGTTCATGGGCATGGAAGGAGCGTTTGGCTGTGTGCCTTTTCAAAAACTTTATGATGCCGCCAGAGCGCATGGTGTTGATGATACTTTAATTAAGTGGATCTATGCTATGCTAACGCAAGCATTGCTGTGTGCTGAACATACATCGTCGCTACCTAACAGCAGAAGCAACGAAAGGGTGCCCTCTAGGAGGCGTGCTGTCGCCACTTCTGTGGAGTATGCTGATCGCTTATGCTGATGACGTTGCTGTGCTTGCTGCTGATCGAGATCTTAGAACGGTGTGTAGAAATATAAAACCTGCCGTTGATTTGAAGAGATGAAGGGTACAACCGTTCTTTTAATGCCTTCTGGTTCTCGAGCCCCCAAGCATGAAGTTACCCTGAAATTTATAGAGAAATGGGAAGTCCAAGAGGAATACTTGGCGGGATATACAGAACTCTTCTACACTGATGGCTCAAAACAAGACAGGGCTCTGAAGCTGAAGTCTACATCTCGAATAAAAACGAGAAAAGGGATTTTCCTTTCGGACAGTTTGTAACGGTTTTTCAATCCGAAGTATATGCGATTCTAAGGCCGCAAACGGGGTGATTGACGAGCAGGCGCGTCGCAATCTGCAGTAATAGCGCTCAGGAATGCAGAAACCGTTTGAACATTATCTCTAGATTCCCTACGGTGAAACTACTCTAGATACCTGGTCACTGTGGCTTAGAGGAAAATGAAATCTCGGATGCTTTAGCAAAAGAGGATTCAATCTCCCCCATGCCAGGACCGGAACCACCAATTGGAATATCAGTGCCAAAAACTGAGAACAAGCTCCTCACAATGACAGGTAGCAGAACCTAAATGCTGCTAGACTAGATGTACTGCCGAAATTATTTTCGTAGCAAATACCAATTCGTAAGGAACAGGAAATCATCAAAGACCTGGTCGTGCGGATACGTGAAGGATGGAGTGCGAAGCTGGTGTTCCCGACATACGCTTTCGTATCATATCATATACTAGTAGACTGCGGAAGCACACGCGGTTTGACTTTGCACTATAGTCCCAAAAGAGCGCAGAACTGCCCACATGTGCTGGGGATTGCTGATATTCGAGAGGCACACATGCTGACAGTCTACCGTCCCAAAGCGGCAGCGATTGAGGCGGAGAGGCTTCTACCCTTCCTTGTCATTTAGAATAAAAATCCTATCAGGTGATTATGAAGAATCTTTAGAAGCAAGGAAGAAGGCATGATCAGAAGCAAAGATGTTTATACAACACATATATCTCCCAAAAATGCATGTTTTTTATTGAGCACAAATGGCTTCTTATTTATCTATCCGTAACTGTATGAGTTGAACGAAGTTTGTGATACATGTACTCCTGGCTTGGCAAATGTCTATAATTGAGTACGTGTTTTCGACTTTGCATGAAAAATTGCTCTCAATACAGAATAAGTGCAAACGTGTGGTCGAATCCGGGGTTTTTTCGGTCCTTTTCCGTTGCAAATCTAACTATTACACTCCAGAAAAGAAACAGTCAAAACAGTAGATATTTAAAAACGGATGTGGTGTGAAGAACGCGTGATAACATTGACCAGCAAGACAATGGGCACAGTTTTTGGGGGTATACGCATAATCATATATACCGATTGCTTGGAAAACGGAACGGAATAACTTAATTAACGCGGGGAAAAAATCAGCCCGGTAGTGAACATAAACGAGTTAAACGCCCCTATTTTTGTAAAAAAAACCAGGTTACCTAGTTGGTTCAAATAGCTATTTCCGCCAGTTTTCAATCAAGATAATCGTCATGAAATCGCCATGGTTAAGGGCTAAGCCGATTATCACGAAATTTATTGGGTACTTGCGGTCTGTGAATCCCTTTACATATAGCAAGTGGTGCCATTTTGTGTTGAGTTTAAAGAAAGGGTTCAAAACTGACGATATTTGATATCGAGTGAAATGTAGAGGAGTGAGGGCTCAAAATATGACCCCCAAAAAGTGTAACAGGTCTCATCTTCAGAACTCATTCTCCAACCAACAAATCACAGTGGTCTATCTAGATGAAATTTAGGGATCAAGATGCATCCCGTCCCGATGTCTGCACAAATAAAGTTAATAGTATATTTCCATATTTTAGAAATTTTGCCGGTAACCCCCTTAGGTTCATCCTAGCAGTTGCCGACGGTATAAGGGATGACATAAGGCGTAACTGTGGGAAGTTTGAAGGAAATTCAACTATTATTAACAAAGTTATAGAAGGTGAAACTTCCAGATTTTATTTGAATTTCGAGCATTCATCATATCAATTCGTCAATATAACAACGTGAACTCAGGGTGGGGGGGTCGAAGGGAAATATTTCGGTTTAATTTTTTAATAATTACTCGAGCCAGGCATACATATGTATGTATTTGTAAATTCGATCCGTGTTATGTTATGTGCAATCTTAAGCAATCCAAAGCAAGTTAGGTCCAGTTATTGTGTATGATATGACATATTCGGTGAAAGTGAAAATTCTACTTTGGCGACAAAATAAATAACATAGTTTTCATGGTTATCTAACACAAGTAGTATAGGGTTTCAAAAGTTGCTTTGACATAGGAGATAAGCAATGATGTAATCAATAATAAAGTGTTTTATTTTTAACGTCCTAGACGGTTTTTTTTTTAAATTTTCTAACTTGGATTCAGTCTCCGCCTTTTTTTGGTATATTTCTGGCTTACTAGCCTATATAGGGGTAATTATGAACGTCTGAAACTACCTTACACAAATTCGCCATTACCTGACAGACACGAAAACGTAAAATTATGTGTTTATTTGAGGTCATGTACACTACTGGAACATGACGTTCACTTGAAAACCTTGTTTACTCAAAATTAAGATGAAATTTTTGTAAAACAATGCAGTTAACCGTCTTTTTCTTATATAGCTATACTGGCGTGTTCGGCATCACCTGCCGTCCATGATTACCCCACCCTCCCGTACATTCTAGCAGCTGTTGTGGTCAGTATTGCGCTTGCTCGTGAATATCACTCTAATTTGACAGAAACTCATTCACAGCTTAGTCGACTGATATCCGGCATCCAGCCACGATACAGATCCCTTTGCCACCAGTGAGATTTGAACCGCGACCTTCCGCTACGACAGCCTTGCGCTCTAACAACTGAGATATGTTATTATATAACGAGTTTTAATGGAAGAGGTTTGATCCGAAAGATTATATAATAAAAATTAATTTATTTGAAAAAGGACATGCGTATTGATGCGGTTCGAATTCAATAGTTTCATTTTTTGCTGCAACGTTACATGCAGCACACACATCCCGCGATTGGATTTACACTAAAATCAAAGAATACATGGTTGGAAAGATGGCATAGAAACATAGAAATTATGGTGGAGGACCCTTCACTTCATACAGAACCATAAGCAGGTCAATGTAATCGCGGCGGCCAACTGAAACATGGGGAGAAACAAACTGCACTACAGCAAGGAATTTACATTAAAATCGTGAATCTAATTTCGTCTATTGCAGTTTTCTTTCCTGCAACACTGCAATGCGGATCCAAACTCTTGCATTTTGTGGTCATATCCAACTTATAGACAGCAACCACGACCACAAAGTGTGTAAATGTGAACACATATTTAGAACTAAATGCGATTAATCTGAAACTATCCCATATCTAATCCCGTTTATTAGCCATTATTACTTATATCTGGCAGAGTTCCCATATCTCACACTCGCTACACATGTCGTCTGCGATTACCTTGAATTTTATTGCACTTGATTGTTATATTTGCAAATGTGCATCGTCATCATCAGTGTCAACATCGTCATGAGGATCCTATACGAAATAGTGCGAACGACCATATGCAATGGGCTAGGAGTGTGCATACGTGAAAAGTGCATAGGTACGGCTACAAGATAGCATAGGGGAGATAGTAGACCCGATAGAAAGGTTCTTCATTTGCCAGTAAAGAACTTTCAACTTGGTACCACTTTTTCAAAACTGGTTCAAAATTCTATAGTGAATCAGAACTGCAGCAAAACAAAAATGAAACCAAGAACATAGGTAAGCAGCGGCAGCTGGCGATAGACAGGCTTTTAATCGATTCGCAGACAAGTAGTCCAATGCCATTGCTTATGCGACCGTCCTCCACTTACACCTCGTCAAGGTTACGTGCCAAGAAAACATGACGAGAGAGCGGGTTCTGCTCGCCTATAATGTAGATTTCTCCGATAATGTTTTTGTCTCATTGATTGCCATGACACGAATTTCGTAATTTCTCAAGAGCGTCGTGGGAAGAAAGGCGGTAGCGAGACTGCAGACAGCACACCCTGGGCTTATACCACCCATCCGAGCGGGGAGAGAAGATAGGGCACGCATTTCATTGAAATCGAAATGAAGTTCGGGGGACAACCTCGCAGTGCTCGATACCAATTAACCGAAGCTCGCTAATCCCCAGCGCTGTCTAGAATACTAACCCTATCTGCACAGACTTTCTCTAACGATGTTCGCACTCACCGCAGAATTGTAATATGAAAGTACACTAGCACCAATGGATGCACATTTGAATTACAATTCGATTGCACTAGGCTGCAGCATAGCCTTCCGATGAGAATAAGCTTGGCACTTGGCTGCAACGAATTCACTATGTGACCAACTGATGCAAAAATGAATCAAAATGCATAAGCTAAAATCCGCCTATATAAAGTCGCGATGATAGTCATCTCAGATGGATTTGCCAAAAAGGAGGAGGAAATTAGTCATTAGTCACTACCTAGTTCTAAATTTGGTGCTTTCTGGGTGCATTGTGTCGGCTTTATGTTTAATTTAACAGCGGTGGGGCTTTAATCCCAGATAAATTCAGAATTAGGTGAAGTGCAATGCAAATATGCTTGAAGGTTCTCGGTTTTACTATTCTGTCGTTTTGTATTCTCCTTGAAAGGAAGGTATCATGACAAACAGTCATATGCAGATTGCTTAAAGCTAACATTATTCTTTCCAGTGTTCGTGAAGCAAGTCAATGGAAGAACATTGACTTAATTTACAAGCATGCACAATTCTGACCTTTAGTACAAATTTATTCCTAGAAGAGATATGCATATTCTGTTGAGCTTAATTCAGCGCTGGAATACCTACTAGAAAGTGTGCATAATAAATATGTACATCAAGGCACTTGAAGCCATCCTCTAGTTATGTAATGTGTCGAGAGGGGATGTCAACAATGCAATTTGGATTCTCGTTCGTTGTTGTTTATGCCGAAACTCATAATCTCAAGATGAACAATGATAACATATTTTACAACTATGTTCTAAAGAGGCAAATACAATAACATCACTGCGAATTATTGCTATTCCAACAGAGTATTTGCAAAAATACCGTGCTAGACGTTTTATCTCAAAAGTAGGAAGGAGTTTTAAGGACACCGTTCCGTATCATTTTTCAAAAAATCGATCTCGAAAAACACTTTTCTTTATAGTATATACTTCTAGAAATAAAATACAAGATATGTACGTCTACGAGCTCAGCAATTGCATGCGTGGAGCTTATTTTGAGAGCACGCAAATTTTACGAACTTCTAAACCTATTTTTCTAAACCAACTTTTCCAAAACGTCCGTCTGCCTGTCTACAATAAAACTAGAAAGTAAATTTCGTTGGCAATATGTTGTTCTGGAACCTTTACCTGTAGCGAGTGGCAATTTGTTTTGTGTTGTGCTTAAAGGAAGATGCATGCGAAAATGGGGTGTGAATTCTTTTTCCAAAATAGGGTCATGTCGGGTATCAAATGAATGAGCCCAGTTAGCACTTTTCGAAACTAACATAATTATCATAATCGGTTGATGTTGCCTCTCTATCTCTATCTATAAGATGATCGATCAGAATGATGATCGTACCAAAAAGCTTATGGCTTCAAACGGAACTTGGTTAGTTAAGGGCTTGGCAGTTTAAGCTGCTGCAGCGTTGCATGAAGTGAAGGATCTGAGGAGTTTTCCTGAAGGGGAAGAATTCTTAGTGCTATGGTGCGCAGCAACCACCATTCTGTCACGGATCCTAGATTTCTGTAAATAAGGGAATCCAGTTGAAGCTGAAATATTGATGCACATAATCACAACACAATTAGAGTTTTAATGGCCTCAGGATGCCATGGCAAGGAGGGTACCTCAAATACCGCGCCTCATTTAATGTCAGAGTTAGGAGAAGCATAAATCGAAGAAGCGATCCGTTGTGGATCATCCCTTTCGATCGCAGCGCTCGAGGCAGGAGTTTTACGGTTCCGCGCACGCGGTCGACCTATTATTTTTCTTATTTTCATTTCTAGGTGTTGATCTTAGGGTATGTTCGTGCGATATCCCTTGTTTCTTTGGTCCGGTCCAGCATTAAGTTGATGCGGACTTAGGACCCCATCATTTTCAAAAAAATATACCTTGTTTCTTTGTTTTTTTTTCGATTACGGTAACGACCCACGCATCGATTACGGGCAGGTGAAGTTTTATAAAATGGAACGTAAGATATCGAAGTGTCCCATAGCATAGAGGTAAGCAAGCGCGTGTTGACAGAACACTTTGGTGGAGCTTCAGTATTTGCGAGCGGACTATCATGATCAATTTTGCCAAATTTTATTACGGTTTTGGATAGCTCTCCCAGGGTGGTCTTTTGACCGTAGTCCACTCACATAATGCACTTCTACATTTTCAAAAGCACTGCAAATCATAACAGTAGGTTGAAGTCGTGAATTTGCTGCACTTTAAAACAAAATAGTATGTATTATGTAAAATATTTTTTCTATTCACTATTTAATAGTGAAACTAACATGTCTGCACAATTTTTGACCAATTTAATGAATAATCACTAAAATTTAGGAATTTTAGCTGACTTTACATTTGTCTAATTTGATCCAGGTACTTTCACTTGGTTCAACGATTTCCGATTTTAAAAATGAGTAGCTTACTTCTTTTATTGTGCCTTTATCTTCAAAACGTCTGCTTTAGATGGATATATTACCCATTCTCGTTTTGTTAGCATTTTATATAAATAGAAGGGAACACTTTGGAAACTGGTTTTACCGGTTCAGTTTTTGTACTGAGAAGTTACTACTGTCAATACTGTAATAAATTTTTAAACGTATTTTCCTCAAAACAACATTTTTTGAGTCGGCGTGGAGGATTAAAAAAAACACTTGACCATTGGCTTTACAATTTTAATATGTCATTGTACACATTTAAATCAATAGAATTACCCTGGGTGAATGAGATAGGCGCTAAAAATTTTGATGTACATCAGGTTTTTTGGTGCCAAAAACCGAAAAATTTTACAAATCGCCGCCATTTTGCTATTTTTTGGCGAAATTTTTTGAGTGTGGTTTATTCTATATCATCAAAACACGGTTTTTTGTTTTTTATGAGACGATTCAGTGATACGCAATCATCCCCACCGTCAATTTTTAACGTTTTATTATTATATTATTATCCGAGTTATCACAATCTCGGCAGATGCCGGATTTTACCTAATACTAGCACTAAGTGCCAAGCATTTAGGCTCGGACGATCCTACTTACTTAAAAACTAAAGGGGCGCTGGTGGTGGTGGCCGGTTGCAGGTCAGTGGGAGAATCCGTCGAGTACTCCCCGCAACATCGAGCACGTATGCAGAATGGTGTACTTCTGCATGGTTTGAACCAGACTGTGCGAAAGTCCCAGAACATCAAGGGAAGCCGTGAGGAATTTAGGTACCATACCTGAAGCTGACAATATTATGGGAACTACAACCACCCGCTCGAGACGCCAAATTTCTTTGATTTCCCGAGCCAATGGCTCATAGTTCACCTTCTTCTCCACGTATTTCCGTTCAATGTTGCTATTATGGGGGATAGCAACATCAATAATATACGCGGAGCGACCCGTCTTGTCAACTAACAGTACGTCAGGCTTGTTGTGTGCAGTATGGCGGTCAGTCAGAACTTGCCGGTCCCAATACATGCTGTAAGCAGAACTATCAAGTACTGCTTGCGGCTCATATTGGTAAACCGGACATGTTCCCGTGATAAGCCCATGCTTGTATGCAAGGTTTTGATGGATAACCTTACATACAGCATTATGCCTGATGATGTATTGCACTGGTGCCATAACAGTACAGCCAGAAATGAGATGGTCCAACGTCTCTAACGCTGTACCACACATTCTGCACTGGTCGTTCTCCACCCGTTCTTTCATGATGAGCTTTTTATAAGCTCGGATGGCGACCACGCCATCCTGAATGGCACACATGAACCCCTCTGTCTCAGCAAAAAGCTCCCCAGCACACAGCCATCTGTTCGACAAATGCAAATCGACAAATGGCTGCCAAAGACAATTCACGTGTTTACCGTGCATTGCCTTCGACTTCCATTCATCGATCCGCTCTTGGTCCAACTTCACCCCACGCAGAGGATTGAAAGATCGATCCTTCAAGTTAAGTGGAGTCAGTCCACAGTCTGCCTTACAGACAGCCACATGCAAGGGACTCGCCTGCTCTTTGCTGTAAAAATAAGCGTGCAGCGAGTCGACTTGGCGATGATGTTGTGCCGCCACGTCAACCACGCCCCTACAGCAGAGCATCCTTCAGATCACCAACTTGAGCATGGGTTCCTTGCAGAATTCCTAGGTATTTGTAGAAGTCTGTCTCGGTCATAGCTTCGATGTGGAGGTCACCAATGCTATGTCCGGCATGCGGCTCGTCATGACCTTTTCGGGGTGGCTTGGATTCGACACTTGTCTAATCCAAACTCCATCCGAATATCACGTGTTCAGCCGTCTATTATTCGCAACAGACTTCTAAGATCTTGCTGCTCTTTGCAACCCCTTGATCCAACTCGGCAGCCCTTCTGCTCCTCGGACAAAATGTTGTTGGTCCCGAGGTGCGCATTGATCCTTCCACTAATAATGGACGTGATGAATTTGTAGAGGGTTGGTAAGCAAGTGATCGGTCTTGTGTCTGCAGGGTCCTGCACCGTGTCCTTTTTAGGGATAAGGTAGGTAATCCCCGCAGTGAGGAAAGGTGGAAATTCCTCCGGCCGACTCATGACCTCACTTATACTGCGTGCCATATTATTATATTATTAACGTTTTATTAATAAAAATTTATAGCAATCAAATAGCAGCCTGGAAAATTTCATAGATCCTTTTTTAAACCTTTAACATTATGATAATATATATGCAAAATTTCATCAAAATATCTACTTTCCCAAAAAATAAATAGTTTTAAAAAAGTAAAATAATCAAAATTTGAACCCGCCTTTAAGTAATGCACAGCGAGCACAGTTTGTGCTCTCCTAACATGCCTCCATATTGGCATTGTCCTAATTATGGTTTGAAAATGTGTTTCTAATATGATAACATAATACACAGCAAAAATAAATCGTAAAGTCACTGCCATCATAAACTACATATCCGGAAAAGCTTATCATTCTGAAAAACCCAAACACAATTCTAGGTTGCCAATAAGCTAATGAATAAAAACATGTCGGAACAAATATGATAATTTGACCCCCAAATTGTAATTTTCCAAACTGCTAAGTCGTCATACTGGCTGGTCTCATGACAAGCGATCCAAACTTTCGTGTTTCACAAAACATTTTCCCATTATCTTCATTGCGCTGCAGTTAAGATTCATAAACATAACTCATAACCTCGGAGACTATACTTTCTGCTTGCTTTATTAAAATCTCGCAACGAATGGATTAAATCCTATTCGGTTTTTCGGTAGCTTTGTGGGGAAAATCGATTTTTACCCTGACTCAGTTCAAAAGCCATTACGACCAGTCGATTCACATTTTGTATTCATGCTTTAGTAAATTAATGCTTGGCTGCATGCGACAAACATTTCTATTTCTTTGTTACGTAAGATATTCGACTACAAAACATGATGTATATTAACCTATATTCCTTTCGTCTGCCAGATAGACGCTGATGCTACGAAATAAGGATAACGAAGCCGCATTAAGAACGAGTGAAAGATGTTGAGCTAATAATCATAACATCATAAATTGAAATTTCCAAGTAAAATGGAAATTCCAGCCACTCATTTGAATTCACAACTGAGAAACCCATTAGAAATGAATACGGCACTGAAAATTTAATTAAGTAAATGTGTTTAACAATTTGGAGAAAATTCGATTTAGCACGTGGCGCCAATGAAACAGTTGTCCATATAAAATCTAGCAATTAATTATCGAACTGAAAGTATAACATCTTAGGAAAAGAAGCTCTTTCGATTTATATCTGGAAATAACTTTGCAGCTAGAACCTGATTGCCCGTTTACGAGATGTTCATTGTCTCGTATGAGTATGTGATTGATTACTAAAGAAAAGATTACAAAGTCTGAAAATACAATGAATCTCTGCTTTCTAAGAAAATTTACTTATCTGAAAAGGACAGGGAGACAATAAGCACTCGAACAAAAATCCCAACTTTAGGAAGAACCTTAGCCTGCATTTCATATCCTGGGACAATTTAAACATTTCTTCTACCCAATGGCGAAATTCCCTTGGTCCATCTGTTCACCTACATATTACACCCTCGTACATAGTTAGAAGTGCTCTAATACACGTCAAGGCCCTGATCCAATATGGATTGTTGCGCCAACGATTATTATTATTATTACTTAGTTCATACAGCCTAAAAAACGCTTTCTCTGACTCCCAATTTAACGTTCATTGCCATGGAAGTAATTACGTTCTAAACCTACTGATGTTCTGTTAATCACTTCCTTTTCTTACCTGGCAATGCCTTTTACAGTTGAGGCTCAGTGAAGTCCCAACATACTTAATAGGAGTGATCGAACCCGAGTTTGCAAGAGGATTATCTGAAATAAATGTTGCCCAGCAGAATTTGCGGTTAACCGTGGGAGTTTCGTGATGGTTCTCTTGACACACATATCGTGAGCAGCGCTCATTGTAGGTCCAATGCGTGAAGTTGCATGTTGTTGTTGTGTTTGTATAATTGAGGTGGGGGAGAGGCAAAGCCTGTGAGCACTCAGACTCTAGTGGACCATTGTACTCGATTCCCCCGATTCGTTTAGAGCTGCACCGGATGTCGTGCTCATGGCACCGGTGACACCCAGACACAGATCCACTTAATTAAAGTTTCATCAACACCGCGCTCTCTGGCGGCATCACAGAGCTCTCGGAGGGGCGCCCAATCAAAAGCCCCTTCAATATCCATGTTGTTTAGCTGATTTACCTGAAGTTCTTTGGATCTTTCCCAGTATCAGGTGTGAAGACTACTTTCATTTTCTGCCAAGAGCAAGCCACGTAGCCCAGAGCAAGGCATCCTCGAAAAATATTTCCTCGGAGTTGCTCTATACCCTCCTTTAGTATGGCTGGGTAGATTCCATCCATGTCAGGTTTCTTGAAGTATTCAAACGAAAGCATACCAGCTCTCGACATTTCATTAGTAACAATCGCTTCCATGCAACAACAACCGATTTTCGCGAACCGCCAATTCTCTTCCCCCCACTTCTGAAATCTGTTATCTTGGGTGGTATACTTCCAAGAGAGTCTGTATAGGCTCAACTCTGGAGTTCGTGAAAGTACCATCCAATTTTCTAAGAGTCCAGTCTCGCTTTCACCCTCCAGTTCCTCACAGTATGCTCTAAAGGAGTCCCTTTTCGAATATTTTACGAGCTTCTTATCTTCCACGCTGTGAGGTCCGGAAATTTAACCAGTCTTCATTTTTATTGCTTTTGCAAGCACGATTTAGAAGTCATTTGGTTGATTTCCTCAGTCTTTACAGTTCTCGGTTGCACGTTTTACCGCGTTGGCTTCGGGAAATAGGAGAAGCCTCTTTAAAGCACCCTAAAAGTGTGCGATTCAGAGGCTCAATCGATCTTCTATCGGGAAAGGAGTCCTTAATCGACCAAGGAGGTCCACTTTACCGCTAAGAAGTTCACCAAAATTTGTCCAATCCGTTTTCCTAGGATTCCGTCTTTGTACTACAGATTGTTCGCCTGCAACAGTCAAACTAAATTCTGTGACTTCATCTAGCACTGCCAGTTTCTAATCAACTTAAACAACTTTGAAGTGCAGATTGTTAGGTCAATTACATCACTTCTTCTTGGCCCCACGATCGTGGGGGCGCACGTTACGTTCGCGGTCTTCAGACCAGCTAAAGTGATAAAATTAAACAGCTTCTCTCCTCGAGGTTTGCTTTTGCAACTGCCCCAACAAATATGCGGAACGTTTGCATCACAACCTGTTAAGAGTGGAAGGCCACTTGGTTCTGCATATACTTTCAGATCCCTTAGTTCTTGAGTCGGCGGGGGACCCAGGAATCATAGGGTAAGTAAGCAGAGGCAACTATGATGTTTCTCCTCTTACCATTAACCTGATATTGTAAGTTGACCACAATGAGGTCCTGGGATCAGAATTGTCTCAGCACAGTTGCCTGTAATCATTTTAACATCAGAACGCAGTCCCTTGGTCTCGAGGATCCCTCATCGAAAAAGATCCTAGCCCCCTTTACTGATCCAATACTACAGATTTGTTTCTTATAAATTTTCCAGTGTTTTATCGGCATGATTGAGGCGTTCCTTCTGATGGACACGTCATCCTAACCAAGTATCCACCTTGATAAGCCGCTTACCAGACTTAATGGCCCTGAGGGTTGCGTAGGCTGCTTTGTAGTGTTTTTAGGTTGATTCAATGGAATAAATGATATCATTTCATCCATTTCCTCACGAAATCAGCACTGCTTAGTTCCCAGCGGAATAGAGCGTTCCTCACGTTGTCTTAACTGTGGCTTGATCCGCAGAACGATAATATACGGTCAATTTTGAAGTGCAATGATCTCATAGAGAACGGCTTTACAGTGAGAGAAATTGATAAAATGACAGTAACTTATGAGAATATGATCGATTTATGTTTTGCTGTTTGCAATGCAACAACGGTCTACGACAAGGGGATGCCCTATCATGCGTCCTCTTTAACTGATAAAGTGATCCGTGATGCTGAGGTAAATGCAAGAGGTACGATCCTCTTCAAGTCCACTCAACCACTGGCCTATGCTGACGATATCGGCATCATGGGAAGAATCACCCGAGACGTACAAACTGCCTTCATCCAGATCGAGCAGGCAATGATCGGCGTGAGATCTTGGGCTGCACATCAATGAAGCCAAGACAAAGTATATGGTGGCAATGTCAGCACCGAAAACCAACCAGCGAACAACATCAAACCACACTGGTCAAACGGGAAGAATAAAAATAGGAGAATACAACTTTGAGATCGTTGACAATGTCTCCTATCTAGGGTCGAAAATCACAACTGATAACAGCTACGATTATGAAATCCGCGCACGGTTGTTGTCAGCCAACAGAGCCTATTTCAGCTTACAAAGACTGTTCCGCTCGAAACGTCTCACCATAGCGTCAAAGCTCTTACTGTACAAGACTATGATCTTGCCAATCCTCATGTATTCCTCGGAAACTTGGGTTCTTAGCAAGAAAAATTGCGAACTCTTGGCCACGTTCGAGAGAAGAATCCTTCGAAGAATTTTTGGCCCCCTACATGAGAATGGATAATTCCGTAGCCTACACAATGACGAAATCTATGAGCGATACCATGACCATCCGGTTGTGGATAAATCCGGCTCAATGGGTTACGGTGGGCGGGTCACTTAATCCGTATGGATGAGGATGATCCAGCCCGGAAAGTTTATAAGGGCAATATCTATGGTAAAAAAAGAAGACGAGGCAGACCCTGCCTAAGATGGAGCGAGACAGCTTTCGGGGATATCGAATTGGTGGACCTCGGCGCAAAACCAGGATGTCTGGAGTTCCTTATTAAGGCATGATGATGATGATGATGTTTGCAATGCAGAAAGATGAGACAATCGTTTAATAAACCACGTGGTGACCAGCATGTTATGCTTATTGAGAGCTACCTCTCGAAGAGGTTTCTCTACTACAAGAAGAACGATGAGCCAAAAGAATGCATTATTGGCATTGGTAATCAATCATAAGGTCGTCTGGAAATCGATCAATAAATGCCATGGAATTATAATCAATGCCAAACTGAATTTCAAGGGACATTCGCTATATAAGCGAGAGAAACCAAAAAAAGCTAGTTCATCTCTAGGAAAGTTGATTCCTCATATAGATAGATTCCGCAAAATATAGTCGCAGACTATCATCACGGAGATAGTATCCGTCCTGATATACCGGGCGCCTCAGAAAAGAAGAAAGGTAAGAGGGCAGTGTATGTTATCGCGAGAATCACCATTTTGGATCTTCTAGGAAATGAAGTGCACTATGTCTAACAGAAAAGGAAAGCAAATCAGTCAGTCAGAAATGGGACCAGTGAAACAGGAAAACACAAAGCACATTTTGGTGCACTGTGCAGCGCTACAAAAGCGATGATACGGAAACAACTCCATGAGCTGGATCGAGACCAGAAAACGTGAAGCACGCGTGGCTTCAACGTGCCAGTGTAAACCTCTTTGATTTGGTTTCCGCAAAGTAAACAATAGCCCCGCGAAGATATGGTCAGGAGAATGAGATTAACTTTAATGGTTGTAAGTCTCACATACTGCTGCAACCTGACACAACAGCATCTTTCTAAAATTTTCACCTAACTCCATAAACAAAAACTACTTTCCAATTTTTTGCAAATACTGCGCTCAGACATATTGGGCGCTTAAAATATGGCATTTTCAACAGGGCGAACGGTTGTACCTTTCAAAGCTTCTTGGAGATGCTTGAGTGTATTGCACTAAGATCCTGCACGCATTGACTGCAAAATATCGGCATAGTGTTAATTGAGTTTCACTTAGGTATGTACGTGATAACAAACTTATAAGTGAAATAAAAAAGAAAGAAATGGAAGAAGTATACCTTTAAAATGCAGTTTGCAATATACGTATAGTATCTATTGCATTTTTCCATCATATAAAAGGAGCAATGATGGGAACGTTTTTCTGAATTGAAACCTCAAAAAGCTTCAGAATCTCCATAAATGATTTCTTGAATAACAGTATCGAAAATTTTGAATGTCTCCTAAAATATTGCAGAAACTCATATATTTTATTTAAAACAAGATCCATGGTCATAAACATAATTCATCGATCGAATTCTTCTAATTCTTTCAATGTGCTTCCTGCAAGCAACTAAATTTCTCAAACTCCCCATCGAATATCTTAATCAAACTGTCATTTCTACTCAAACAGCTGCAGCCCCTATTTTAACCTGTCGTTCATTTATCCCCCACTGAGAAAGTATACAATCTATTTACAAAAAAATTCAAAGATAAAAAAGATTTTTTTTCCGTGACTTTATGAGACGATGTATTATTTATTTATTGTATTTCTTTAATACTCGAAATTGTAAACTTTTTTGCTCCCCCGGCTGGCAAGCAGCCAAACCCAGATTCTGGATACAATGACGCGAGAAACGGTGTAGTAGTATAGCGACGATAAAACAGCTTAAATATTGTTCTGGCACATTGAAAAGGTGTCTGAACTGTTTCGTGACAGCATGAGTGTAAAAGTGGAAAATATTGTATAGACGTCCTCATAAAGAGATTTCAGTACATGACCTTTCAGAGGAAAATATGAAAACATTGATTAATCTTAAATGGGGGGGAGCTGCTGAGTAAGTAACAAAAGGTGGTGTTGGCATTTAAGCAATCTAGATATTAGTGGATTCTTAAATATTGAGCGAATTACAAACAATATATTTTTGGTGTATTTTTGAAAAATCGTTGGTATGTAGGACACAGCTGAGCATCAGAATTACAGCAGAAAATCACAAAAATTACCATTAATTGCTTCACAATCTCAATGTCCTTGTTCCTTTATCGAGCAATCTAGCACAAGTACGAGTCAGCGCTACTAATCTTCCAAAAAGATACAGCAGCCATCATTGAAATAATAGCACTGCGTCTAGGACAAAATCTTAAAAAATTTAGGGTAATCTACGGAACCGAAAATATCAAGTCCCCATTTTGAAGTAATTAGTCGAGTGAAGAGGCAACTGGTCTTGCATTAGTCAACAAATGTCTGCCAAACATATATCATACATATTGGGTCTCTGCTACAAAGGATACAATTGGAAGGATGGTGGATTCGATTTTGTTTCGTTCAAGAAAGTGAAGAAATACAAAAGAATAAGCTGGAATAAGATGGAGTCTATGGTAATCAAGCAAAATAAATTCCTAAAGTAGAGGAAAAAGGAAAGTAGTTTGTAGCTGATAAGTGAAACGTAAAGCTTCCCTAGAATTGAATATTAGAGGCCAAGAATGTAGAGCAAATGCTATAATGCCAGTTTAATGTAAGGTAATGGAATGCCTCTATAGAATGGAACAAAAAAATCGATCATCAAAAAGTTCAATGCCAAAAACAAACTCTACAGAAACCTGTAGCAAAGCAGGTCAAAAAGGAAAGCAGGATGCCAAGACCGTACTGTAGAGTGGAAAAAAGTGAGAAAAGACAAGATAAACGCGACTGAATTTCGCAATTGATGCTTCCTTATCGCTCCCATCGAAATGCACTAGTAAAGGAAACTCGTATTAGCCATTTTTTCAGACGATGAGCGGGACACCTTGTATATTGTATGAGAAGGCTTTCTTTCCGTAACTACTGTGTACCCGGAAAATAAGTAGTTGGATTACTCCACAAGTTGAAAGCCGTAATTATCATGTATATACATAGATGCTTGAGTTTTCATCAAGGACCAGCTGGATCACATTAATACATGGTATTCTAAAAGCCTTTTGTACAGCTTCATCGCACAATATTACTTTCACGCGATACCTGGGAACGTTCTGACTTCTTGGCCCATTCTAGAGCAATATGCTAATGTTCCAAAATGAAAATACTCAAATCAAGTGGAGCCTTCTTATGAAACCTGGTAAAGAGGTCGTCGGGAAAAACTAGACTAGGGTTAGATACTAACATAGATATTAACGCAATATTTGTCACGCAGCGAGCCTGGAAAAAACATCGTGTGAAGCATTGCTCTCTCTGCGTTACCTTCCTCGATTAGAGAGGGCATTTGATCACAAGCCACGTAAAATCATCTAGTATGCACTGCGGCAATACCTGGTGCTAGGGGGCTCTACCGCAAACAGCAGAGTTTGTAGTCTGGCAAAAATATCAAAACCTCTATAAATAAGAAGATTCTGCAGGGAAGTCCACTTTTACTAGTGAACCGCTGAAACCACTTGCAGCATCCAGACACAACGTCACCGATAACAAGAAAAAATAATATCGGTGACAAAATACAATCCTCACGGACTCCGCTTCCGACCTCATAATTCTTTGAAATTTTATCTCAGTGCAGCTATAGCGATAATAGCCATTAGTTTCTCCGGAATGCGCCCCCTTCATAGAGCACTCCAGATACACTTCATGTTCACATTATCGAAGGCTTTCTCCAAATCAACGAAGAGCAGGTGAAGTGAAGATCTAAACCATGCACACTGTTCCAAAATTATCCGTAGAGAGTTGATATGGTCAATCCAGGATGATTCCGAGCGGAAACCAGCCTGCTCTCTATCGATCAAACTTTCGAGATGTTCGATGATGCGTTCTATGATTATTTTATCTACTCCCTTTGCGACAGCAAGAGCATCCAAGTACCCCTCCAAATTGTCACATTATAAACAGGTGCCCTTCTTTGGAATCTTAACGATTATCCATTTCTTGCACTTTCTAGGAAAGAACTCGAATTTTCAAGATTTCCATGCAAGTGGAAGTAGCAAACGAAGCTAATAAACACCTGTGCGAATAGACCATTACTTCGTTTGAATGCATTGAGGACTGAAATGATTTCTCTTTTGCTTGGAGGAACAATTCGAATCCGCATGTTACGGTGAATAGTCATTTCATCCACGCGAGGAAGAACCTTACCGGATGTGATACAGTTAAAAACCGTGGTGAAGTGTTCTTTCCAACTCTTCAGCTACTCGTCATCGTAGTTGAGGAGTCAACCGTTTACGTCCTTCACAGGACCATCGAAAAATTTGCGGCCAGATAGGAATACTTCCATGATGTGGTATAGACTTGTGAAATTATTGCTTCCCGGACCAGCGCAATAGCACATTCCCTCGTGTCACGAAATTTACCGGGATTGCGCACGGTATCTGAGTTTAACCGTGTCATGCCCTCCAACACTTCGTTTCCACGTTTCCGCATCCTATGACGCCCCTGCGAAAAGTAGCCAGCGACCTGCATAGAACTCGAGAAAACAGCATTTTTGATATCGGCCCAGTGATCATCGATATTCTCAGGCGGATTACTCAGTGTATCTACTGTCTGAACAATACTCCCAATGTCGAGCGACAGCTGGATTATACAAGTGATCGATGTTTGTTAGCACATCCAGGAGATATCTCTTGAATCTACTGCTGACCGCAAAGAAGTCAATCTTACTGCTCGTACGGTCTCGATCAGTTCAAACTCAGTTGACCTTATGGCGGGCTCTGTTCTCGAACAATGTACCACCACTGAAGAGGCGTTGTAGAAATACACAAACTTTTACGATTATCATTACGGTCGACAAGGCCGTGCTTCTCCATCACATGTACGAGCGAAGTGTCATCAAAGCCCACCTTGGCATTCAAATGTAGGAAAAATCCTCCTCCACTATGTCGGAAGTCTCCGTTGGAACATTGCATTGTACAATTGTGATGGTTCTTGGACGCGGGTTCATGAACCAAAATCTTGTAACCGGCTTCCAGTTCAAGAGAACAGGCTTTCCAGGAGCCGTAAGAAACAACCCAACACCGGATTCACGTCTGTTACCACTTGGTTTCCAGAGTACAAAAGCGCATTGCCGTTAGTGTGGCAAAAGGCAGAGGAGTACTCTCCAGAGTCCCATCATGTTCCAGCTCATATCGTTGGAGTTCCCAGTCAAGTTGGAAAAAGCCAGCATTCGGAGAATTCGCACTAACTTTGTCGAGGAGCGTACGCACATTCCAGAAAGCGATCATTGTCCGTTTTCGATAGCCAAAGGTCTTCGGCATGAGGTCACTCCCTATCTGAGGCGTTATTGACGTTTCCGTAGCAGAAAAATTTCAAAATTTGCAAATTTCTATCCTTTTTAGTAGTCTCTTACGACAAACAGAAAAGACTTTAAATGAATTCACAAGATGTCCAAGCAAAAAAAACATTTCGTGAAAGCTCATATGCTGAATGATGCAATACTTAAATTTAATGTTGGCAAAAGAGGCAGTTGGGGAGCACGGAGTTCGGTTATGGGAACAAAATAGTTTCAATCTCCGTTGCCTGAGAGAGCTGTGGCGCGGCAGGATTCGCAGCATTCGAAATTTATTTCGAATGTTACGAATGCGAACAAATAGATGGCGCGGAACTTTCCACTTTGTAGAACTTGCCACGGGAGTGGAGGACTAGCGAGGAAAGTGTGCCATGAGTTAGGGGGCAGAAAGAAACACATGAAGGGAGATCGTTCTCCTCTGCGTTCCTCCTTCTCTAACGTTTGGATAGTCGGTTATCACGCGGCGCAGTTTTTAATTAATTTAAACTCATTCATTAATATTAATAAAGTTTTAGTTTGTGCATAGAGAGTATAGACATGTATAAATAATTCTGATCAAGTATTTATGGGTGTTTTCGTATCCGTTATTTTGGGCAATTTCAAAGCCAGCATTCTGCGCTCAATACAAAGTTAGCTAAAGTCAATACAAAGTTAGTTAAAGAGCTTTCGATATTTGCTGATTAAGGTTTTTTTTTTGAAGAATTGTATATTCATCGAGAAGTAGAAAAAGGAGAGATATTATGGTATCATCATGGTAAAATTTCATTTTGAATCCCCAGAAAATGAAGTTTCAAGGAAGCGAAGCTCAAAGAAAACAATCATTCTGCTATAATTCCAAAATCGTCCCCAATACAAGGGTGACTTCCGCAATCTTTAAACCGGGTTAAAGTGGATGGAATTTCCTTTTTCTCCTGCAAACCCCACTGCTTTAATATCAAAATAGACCTATTTAGACACCATAGCTTTTAAAGAGATAGAGCTATGTGGGAAATGGTTCCAACTAGTCAACGGAGTTAAAAAGAGGGACCATTCTCTGCCCTTACATATTCTCCCCCTCTTCTAAAATCAACTTGATCACTTTGTGGTGCCCGTCATGGTGGTGAACGTCACCAGTTTTCAACGGGGTTGAAGGAGGAAGCGTTTTCCAATAAAGGCACTAGCAGGAAAGTTATATAAATCGGTAGCCTTGTTTTCACAATAGACTTTCAAACTTTTCAACTTCTATCTATAATTCGTGAGATTTGCCCAATGCTTTCTTTCTATCACCACAATGTCAAAACTTATCCGTCTTTGGAAAAGACTGAAGTCTTAAGCCTGCAGCCACGACGAGTCGACAAAACTATCTTTAAACTTCAACTTAAGGACCCACATTTCACAAAAACCATAATTGGGATATTTTTTCACGGTAACCAAGTATCCTGCACGACAACTGGCAGCTCCGCACTTTAGGCTCATGATTCAGATTTTTCCATTCGCTATCTCCTGAGAATGGGCTCGTGAAATAAGTGACCCCTTTCTAGCTTCCTTCCCTTTACAACTAATATCGATTTCAGGAAAACCTAATTAAACGCGTTTTTAAGGTTTGTGTATGGCTGGTTGTTTGCCCGTCACACGCATTTTTCTCGAAAACGATTATTGCGATTGACCAAATTTGCTGAAAAGGTGGGAACTGTGAACGTTCAAGCATACAGTGAGTTACATCCTTTTACGTTAAATTTAAAGGGGAGGGGGATCGCCATACATGCAAAAGAGGGTTGTAAATTTTTTTCACCAAATATAGTCATGTGGGGTATCAAATGAAAGTACTTTCCGAAATCGGTCTTAGCTTTGAAATTTATTGGAAAGGCGGGGAGTGCGGGGGGTCGAAAGTGATTATTTCTTTAACGGGCCGGGCCCGGGTCGGGAAACCTCAACACCTGTTATTATTATTCTTTTTTCTCAGAAACTACCGAACCGAAAAATCTGGAACAAATCAAGAGGCTGTCACTGTATGGTGCCTAGGCTCCGAAATACCCTACATACCGATATTCCTTCAGATAAAGTTAATAATAGTGTATAACTATAATTTTTAGTACTTGGCTGCAAGACCCCCTTTAAGTTCATCCTAGCACCACCCGAAATGCAGTACTATAGACTATAACAGAGCATGATCCTGCCAAGTTTGGTGGAAATCGCACTACTCCTTGTAATAGGTCAAATTTGTCGCTTTTTTGCAAATTCAAGATTATGATTGTCAATATCACCCGAAAGTGAATGCTCTCACATAATATAGTATATGCATATATTACGTGCTACCTACTAATGGGGGAAATGCACACTCAAATGGCCTTACATAAGAAATACACAAAACCTTCCATACCTGAAGAGCCCAGCTTGCGGTTTCCCGACTTGTTTATTCTGCGTTCATTTTAATATATAATGAATTAGAAATAATTAAAAAAATTCAACCTATTGCAAAAAATCTACTTAAATAAGAATTCACAAATAGACTATGAAATGTAGAACTAGAACTGTCCAGAAAACAAATTGAACAAGAAAAAATTAGTGGAAATGATATGTGTACATCATAATCAAACAAAAATTATATTCATAATAGCAGCACCCACGAGAACACTTACTATGATAATTCTTGGATATTTGCTGTACCCATTTATCCATTTCAAATACCCAAACAATTTAAAACTAACTCAATTAATTAATTAGCAACAACCCAATTCAATTTTGATTATTGATTGCAAAATTCTAATGTACACAATTCCCATCAATTACGAGCTTTATTTCAGTTTCTTATCAACTAATTAGGCAATAAATCAACCTTTGAGTCAAGTGAAAATTTGTGGAATGGCAAATTCTTGTAGATTTTTATTCCAGTTAATCTTTATTCTAAATGCTTTTCGTATTACGTTCCCGATTTGGTTTTGCGGTTTATGGAAATACCAAGCCAACGCCTTATGGCGTGCCAACGCTAAAAATTCTTGATTAGTTTCCTCAGAACGCTAAATCATTGCGTCAAGTAATCCATTACCTTTTGGATTTACTAAACATGATGGAGTTATGTCTAGATTTCAAGTGGGACCAACTTATCAATATATTTGAGTAATTTGAGTAATGTCTTACATACGCACCTTATTTATAAATACATATGTATGATTCATATATTACATATATATATGTATGCATGTATATTATTCATCCAATATCATGGCACCCAACATACATGCATATGTACAAAGCTATGTAAACCCTAAGGATTTTTTGACTTTCATTTATTAATGACGGTAAGTAACATTTTATCTTTGCTTATAGAATCATTCTTATTAAGGTTTTGTGTAAAACAAAACCTTATTAAAATCGATTCAATGTCTGTCTGTCTGTCTGTCACACGCATTTTTCTCCAAAACGGCTAAACCGATCCGAACGAAATTTGGTGGACAAATGGGAACTATGAAATCCCACGCATACAGTGAGGGGCATAAATTTAGGTGGAGTTTAAAGGGGGGCTCCCCATACATGCAAAGGGGGGATTCAAAAATTTTTTTCACCGGATATAGTTGTGTAGGGTATTAAATCCTGATTTGTACTTTCCGCAATTGACATTAGTTTTGGCATAAATTGCAAAGTGCGTGAGTAAGGAGTCAAAATGTACGCACTTGAAGTGAGACAGGACTCATTTTCGGAAACTACCAAACCTAAAAATCCGGAAAAAATCGGAGTGGTGCGCCTAGATGAAATCTAGGCCTCAAAATATGTCCCATTCCGATAACTGCTCAAATAAACTTACTAATAGTATATTACTACTTTTTAGAAATTTACTGAAAAACACCCCATGTGTGTATGTAGGTATATAATATATGCGTGCTAATGAACTTTGCGGGTAGTGCCTAATTCAGTTAGATATAAGACGTAAATCGGAAATATGGGTACGATAAATTTAGATACGTGCATATATGTGTACAGTAGGTAGTAGGCAGTTTGTTTGTTTAGGGTGAGCGTGATATCTATGGCTCTAATATGTACGTATGTCTCGTAGTTTGGAAAAATATGAAGGATTATGTTGGATTTGTAGCTATATACGGACAGAAAAATGTGCGTCTCTTACATAAGATGAACACAAAACCTTTATACCCGAAGCGCGAGCTTCCGGTATTCCGACTTGTTTATATTTGATGTTGGTTGAATTGTTGGCATTTGCTAATAATATTAAACTCAGAGTGTGAAGCGTATGAGGTTGACTATTTCAATACAGGGCTTTCCATCAAATGATTTATTTAAATTACTTTCTAAAAAATAGATGCCAATAGAATTTTTAACTATGTGACACGGAACTGTCAGGCTCATCGCTCCTCACATCTTCTTCTTTTTCTTCAGCCTTCAGTTCACAAGCGGGGTCGGCTCGTCGTGATCGGTTTCGTCATTTTATTTTATCAACTGCCTGATCAGGATGTAATCGCGAGACCTTCAACTCCCCATCCAGTGTATCATGCGACCATTGTTTTGGCCGGCTTTTTGGTTGCTTACCTTGACTTCGATGTTCTAACCAATACCGGTTGTTGAATTCTCGTTAGCGTGAATTACGTGACCACACCATCGAAAACGCCTCTCTTGCAGTTTTTCCACGATCGGTGCAACCCCATATCGATCGCGGATATTCTCATTTCAGACGTGATCAAAACGTGTCACGCCACTAGTGCAATGCAACATTTTCGTCCCCATTACCGCAAGACGCCGTTCATTGTCCTTTAAAGTCAACACTCAAACTATAGAGAACGACAGACGGACGACATTGCAGTAAATTTTAGATTTGGGACGTGCGCTGATACGTCGATCACAAAGAACACCAGTTGCGGAATGTCACTTCATCCAGGTGGCGTTAATGCTTGAAACATTTCATTACGCAGTTCTCCATTGGCTGGTAGCATTGACTCGATATATTTAAATCGCTCAGTTCTTTCAATGGCAGTAATCTGCCCCCAGTTGCGGAATGTCACTTCATCCAGGTGGCGTTAATGCTTGAAACATTTCATTACGCAGTTCTCCATTGGCTGGTAGCATTGACTCGATATATTTAAATCGCTCAGTTCTTTCAATGGCAGTAATCTGCCCCTCGAGATATTTAAATCGCTGGGTTCTGGCAATGGTGGTAACCTGCCCAGAACTGAGCGATTTAAATATCTCGGGTCAATGCTATAAGCCAATGGAGAACTACGTTATGCTCCTCACATAGGGAAACACAAAACCTTTTATACCTGAAGCGTCAAGTTTCCGGTTTCCCGACTTGTATTTATTTATAAATTTTATTGAAGTATGATACATGAGCGAATGAAAGATAAGAATGTCATAATTTCAGTAGAGGTGGTTCATAAATTTAATGCACTTTTCTTTTGAAAGGAAAAAAATTTGCACAATATCAGCTACATCCCATGCATGGTAATGAAAAAGACAGGATGGGTAATTTGAATGTGTATAAACGATAAATAACGCCTCAGCAAAATTGCGAAAAAAATTTCAGGTATCGAAAAATACGCAAAATATTCTCGCTCCTTAAGAAGCACCATGTTACCTTAGCCACTGGCTTTCGGGTTTTTAACCATGATAGAGTCTGACATCGGTCACCGGATTGCCAAAGACATCATTTAGTAGAGAGACATTTTCGTGACTTTGTGACACTTACCTTCCATATTATAATAATAATCGTTGGCGCAACAATCCATGTTGGATCAGGGCCTTGAAGCGTGTTAGAGCACTTCATTCAAGACTGTAACGGTACACTAGGAGGCAATGTGGTCAGCATTGCCCTCGCCCGAGATTATTACCCTGATTTGACTCAGGTACTCATTCACAGCTGAGTCGACTGGTATCCGACGTCAAATCACGATACAAATTCCACTGCCACCAGTGAGATTTGAACCGCGACCTTCCGTACGACAGCCTTGCGCTCTAACCACTCAGCTATCCGGACACACCTTCCACCTTGCCTTTTAATAAATATCTAACAATTCCTCCGTCCGCCCGAAAGCTCTTCATGACCATCCCCTAAAAGTTTGGAATCTGGATATAGTTGACACTTTCCAATTTACAACTCCCTTGCTTCATTGAACCCAATATTTTTCCTAGAGCTCAACTTTTGAAGCCAATTATTGACCACTCTCCCGCTTCGTTTATGGCCTATATCTCAGTGACATAACACATATTTTATATAGTGTAAACTTTACTTCCTAGCGTATATTTCTATTTTTTGAAAACTTGGCAGCTACCTACGCCTCAATTTCCGGGGACTATTTAATACTCTTGAGGTCTCACCTTAAAAAAAATTCCATGGCGCAAAATCATAGGAATAAGGACAGCGTAGAGTCGGTTCAAACTTTAGACTTCCCGAGCTTGCCTGAGCTGTCTGTAAAACAACAAATTCGACTTTGGAAGTGTTTTAGAATTTGTATACACTATGAAGGATCTACCTCGGTGACGCGTAAGAAGTTTGTATATTGAGCACGCATGGCGTCTTCCATCTTGATGTTCCAAAGAAATTCATCTCCTTTGGAATCATAAAACTAAAGAAGCTGCTCGCAACATTCCAGGTGGCAAGTTGCTTCTAATTTTCATCTGTGGCATTGATCGCACGGCCGTTGCGTCTTGCATCATTAGTTATGACTTTTTCAACCTTACATCATGAAATTTTATAATCTTGCTTTTTAGAATAAACCTATTTATAATGTTATCATGATCATATCGTCAAGGACGATAAATCTCAGTAGAAGTCGATAATAGCATGCTCTTTTACTAACGCTGATATAATACTAGAAGACGCCTCTATACTCGTGAATGAACGCAATGGCATTAACTGCGACTTACTCTAAAAAAAACTTCCTTCAGTACCTCGCCAAGCTTTACTAGACGTAATACTTTTATGTTCAATTCAGACCTGCAAACCTATATCAACCGCATAAGCTACTACTTAGGATGATCTATGCAGTTGAATAGCTCGTTCTTGACCAGTTTTGTCAGAGTCGGGAAGCTGAGAATTCTAAGAGAAATTTATTGTTGAATAACGAACTCAACCAAAAGAATTGCGGATAATCAGGAAACAGGTATTTATCTTGGGCAACAAATTTAGAAAAACCGGCAACTGATTTTAAAGCGACTAATGCACGAATATATCCAATTTCTGTCTAGACAAAACTTTTTAAATTTTGGGTCCTGAACTGCCATGCTCCAACCAAAGAAATCTACGACGTTAAAAGACATTATCTCCTAGAAAAACCTTACGACCCAGCCCCTTCCAATAACATAAGATCACTTCTAGGAGAAACTAAAGGAAATATCTCCAGGAACAACTTGAAACCTTAACCTAACCAGCTAACGCTTGATAGTTTTTGTCAACAGTAAAGTATGGCAGTAAGCTCTACCTACGCTGCTCAACTATACCACCACCAACTCGGAAAACTCGGTAAGATTTCGATCGAGAAATTAACTGCAACCAACATTACTGATTTGACCACTCTGCGCTAATGAATGACCACCTATTAACAAAGAATACTTCTTGGTATTTTTGGATTGGATGTCCTTTTTATTCTGCTGGCTGGAGGACGTGAAGAGATTAAAAAAATAATGATTTGTTTTCTCAAACACCTCGACTACGCCGATGGTATCTGCTTACTCTTTCACGGAGTCAGATGCTATGCTATGGATTTGGAAAAGGAAACAAACTGAATTGGACTCAAAATAAATACCAACAAAATTAAGATTCTCAATCTAACGAGTCATCGCACTGTTCCACATCGAATTGGTATCGTCGACATATTGACAGTGCTAAATTTTCCTTTTATGAATTACCTAAAATGTGGAAATCCAACTCAACTATCCCAACACCAACATCACATTAAGGCTGCTCCACACCAACCTTAACTGTTTAATGTTTTATAGGAGTAGTCCGTGGAAAGTGACTGCCACTGTTTCTCGAAAGCTCTAAACTTTCATCAGGCTATGTAGGTATCATGGTAGCTACGTGGTTCAGAACAGTGGAGAAAAAATGTAAGCTTCTCGGAAAATTGTGGGGATTTACGGCAGCCAACGAAATGATCATTGTCATTTAAATAAACATTATCATGCGAAACACGACCAATCACAGAGTTTCCAAGTGAGTAACTCATTAGGACCCAGGCTAGCAGGACTAAAAATCACGGAAATGTGTATGAAATATACAGACACAATGAAAATCTTCACTAAAAATATTATCGATTTTGGAATTAAACGCATTCATAATGGTTGTGTTGAAAAAGAGTATCAACTCAATTAATAAAAATAATTAGACTTACTGACAATAAATTGAACACAATCGAAAGCTGCAAAAATGCAACAGTGGCAAAGTTCTTAAATTTGCCGGAAAAATGAGAAAAAAAAATTAGGACTCGCATACACTGCACTGCAATTGATATGGATTAAGAAACCCGCCCACCGTAACCTATTGAGCCGAATTTTATTCACAACCTAACGGTCATGGTATCGCTCATAGATTTCGGCATTATGTAGGCTACGAAATCGTTCATCCTCATGTAGGGGGCCAAAAATTCTTCGGAGGATTCTTCTCTCGAACGCGGCCAAGAGTTCGCAATTTTTCTTGCTAAGAACTCAAGTCTCCGAGGAATACATGAGGGCTGGCAAGATCATTGTCTTGTACAGTAAGAGCTTTGACCCTATGGTGAGACGTTTCGAGCGTTTTTGTAAGCTGAAATAGGCTCTGTTGGCTGACAACAACCGTGCGCGGATTTCATTATCGTAGCTGTTATCAGTTGTGATTTTCGACCCTAGATAGGAGAAATTATCAACAGTCTCAAAATTGTATTCTTCTATCTTTATTCTTCCCGTTTCGACCAGTGCGGTTGACATTGCTACC
The DNA here is from genome assembly GCF_905115235.1 of Hermetia illucens. NCBI lineage: Eukaryota > Metazoa > Arthropoda > Insecta > Diptera > Stratiomyidae > Hermetia > Hermetia illucens. Next base: position 66,735,358 of record NC_051851.1, on the reverse strand, counting down.
ATATACTTTGTCTTGCCTTCATTGATGTGCAGCCCAAGATCTTACCCCGATTGCCGCCTGCTCAATCTGAATGAAAGCAGTTTCTACATCTCGGGTCGTTCTTCCCATGATGTCGATATCGTCAGTATGGGCCAGTAGTTGGGTGGACTTGAAGAGGATCGTACCTCTTGCATTTACCTCAGCATCACGGATCACTTTCTCGAAGGCCAGGTTAAAGAGGCCGCATGGTAGCTCATCCCCTTGTCGTAGACCGTTGTTGATGTCGGATGGTCTTGAGAGTGATCCTGCTGCTTTTATCTGGCCTCGCACATTGATCAGGGTCAGCCTAGTCAGTCTTATTAATTTCGTCGGGATACCGAATTCTCTCATGGTCGTGTTCAGTTTTATCCTGGCTATGCTATCATAGGTGGCTTTAAAGTCGATGAATAAATGGTGCAACTGTTGTCCATATTCCAACAGTTTCTCCATCGCTTGCCGCAGAGAGAAAATCTAATCTTTTGCTGGTTTGCCTGAAGTGCAGCCTCTTTGGTATGGGCCAATGATGTTCTGGGCATATGAGGCTATCCGGCTTAGCAAGATAGAGGAGAATATCTTATAGATAGTACTCAACAACGTGATACCTCTATAATTGCTGCACTGTGTGACAACGATTTTCAGTAGAAATAAACACGGCAATCTTTTAAATAATTCCGAAGATATCAATAAAAGATTCGTGGTAAACATTAAGATGATCAAACCAACAAGAACAAATCCCAAGTAAAAATACTAAGTCAATTGACGTAATAAAGGGTGCGGCGCGGGAACTTCCTTATTTGAATTGCGCGCCACACAGCGGCCATTAATTTTAAGAAAGTTGACGTGTGTGCATTCAAAAGGGCGCAGCCTAATGCAGTGGACAACAGGAAAATGTGTGCGTTCGCCAAGGCGACTTACTTTTCTAACAATCGTTCAATTATTGCAACTCAGTGTGCATTTAGAAAAAGAAAATTGAAATCGCGCCTGCAAGTCCTGTTCCTAATCGAAAATCGATTGTTAGGTGTGTAAAAAAAGGAAGGACCTTCGAAAACCACCAGGACTGCAGAGAACCTCGAAAAGGCACGGAAAGCGATTTTAAATTCCCCTAAGCGATCTGAATGCAAACATTCAGTTGCTTTTAGGATTTCTGATCCTACAGTAAGACAAATTCTTCAGGAAGGCCTAAAATTCATCCATACAAACTGGCAGCATACACGCGATTTCGATTCACGAAAAAGGGCTTGTGAAGACTTTGTCGAAAATTTGCCTCATGACGCGCTTGTATTCTTCAGCAATGAGGCACATTTTCATCTGTCAGGATGCGTTAATAAACAAAACATGCGATATTGGCACGAACCCCCGAGAACTTCGCGAGCAGCCCCTGCATGCAGAAAGTGGGACTGGTGTGCATTATCGAGGACTGACATTATTGGACCCTGGTTTTTTTAAGGAAACAACAAAGCAATTACAGTTACTTCTGACCGTTATATCCAGACGATTGAAGAATTTTTCCTTTCCCAACTTGAAAAAATGAATCTAAGGGATGTGTGTTCCCTACAAGACGACGCCACAGTTCACATGGCACGAACATCAATGGTTCTTTAACGCAATCATTTTCCTAAACATCTTATCTCTTTGAGAGGTGATCTTGAATGGCCAGCATGCTCGCCAAACTTAGCACCCTGTGATTTTCTTTATCGGGATATCTCAAGTCCTTAGTGTATACTAATTGCCCAAAGACGTTGAGTATGCTGGAGACCGGGCACACTGGACAAAGTGAAAACGGAGATCACCTTCAAGATCTTATTTTCAAAAAGTAATTAAAAAAACTTTAAATGCATCTCTTTGAAAAAATAGAAAGATTAAAATATCAAAAGTTTTCCAATATATGTTAAACTAATTACGATCTGAGACCACATCAGTTGGTAGTAAAGAAAATAATAACGAGGTCAATATTAAGAAGGAAGTCTTCGTAGCTCTCAAGAAAGAGCTGAAACTTTAGAACGTGTGTGCCAGTAATATGGAATACAACCAATGGTCTTTACTATGATTACAGTATCAAGAAGTCATCCCTACTTAAGAATACCTGTTTTAATGAACTATTAACGAATCATGCCATTTTTGATATTATGACTGACCAAAACGATCATGAAAACGGTGCTTCCAACCGCAGGCAATACCAACCGGCATGTGGAATCGGCACCCAAGAAACAGCAATACCGTTTAAGATCGCTTTGAGGGAGGGATTCAATAGACATCAACGTAATAACAAGAAGAAGAGAAACGATCGGCCAAAAATAGCGACCCAAATAGAGAGAAATTACAACAAAAAGAAACGGACCCTAACGCAGTATCCAAAGGAAATCGCTACAGAAGATCGCTTGAAATATATGTCACTTCATCCAACAGGAGAAGATTGGGAAGACGTTCTCTTCAACCCATTTTAAGATCGTGAAGGAAAGCCTTAAGGTGTAATTGCAGTGATGGAATCAACCGCAGCGTGGATCAAGTAGCGAAAACGGCCAAAATTAATCAAAAACGAGCCGAGCACCAACCAAGCCTAATATGAAACAACCGGGTAATTGTAGCAATAAAATAGATCAATGTATCTAGCACTACCAAATCATCAGTTGTGTCTAGAAAGTCGGTGGTAAATCGACTTTCATAGGCTTTAGTTACATAATACCTGAAAAAGGAACCCAAGTAGCATCTTACCTGACAATTCAATGCATCTAAAAAATGTTCCCCGTGGCACAATTTACCAAAGTAAAGCATGAGCAGCTTATGCTCTACTTTTATTCCCTCTTCCTGTCCTTTCAATAAATCGATAATCCATTCGACATAATAATTTATCAATTTGTATATCCCGACCAACTCTCTTTAAAAAATTGTACCAAGGACTATACAAGATATATTTTTATTCCATCCCTTCGAAACATTATGACCAAAGAGACCAATAAAATTCATTTTATCCATCGGAAGTGCTGGCATAAGAAGCACGATATATTTTATTACTTCGTTGTATAAGGGTTAGCTATCCTTCAGATTAAAATTCAATACCACGCGCTCAAGACCGTTTAGAAACATGGACACGAAATGAAAGAAAAAAATACGAAAACAATAAATTGAATAGGAAAAGCTTTCCGGGAAAAATAAAGGCAAGCGCATTGACGAAAAAAAACGGGTCAAAGCATAGGTCACAAAATGACTTTATATATATACGTCACTTCAAGTTTCACCGCATGTCCGACAAGGATTCGAAGAAACATGAAAAAATGTTGGGAGTAATGTTTCTCAATGTACGTCAATCGACAGGAATCATTAATAAAAATATAATCAATACTTAAAGCTTTCTATAGTCCGGAATACCCCAGTTGAGAGTACTTAAAAAGTACTTGGAAGTTCCACGTGAAATACATATTCTAGTCAGTGTACTGAACCATGTTTTGTTAATCAGTTAGGTGAAACTAACATTACTAACTAGGCTTCATATGTAATTTTAGGGATACAGGGTAGCAGCCCCTTACGCTAGTATACATGATCAGGAGTCCACCCAACGACAATACATGAACGCTTTTGTAGCGTATCCTAATAAGAACAAAAAATACAGGACGCCCGTCGCCAGAGAAACATTCCTGAACCTCAAGCCAGCAGGGATAGAAGTCGAGCTGAGGGTCAATGAAGTCAACAAAATAGTTGAATGAAGAATGTGGATTCTTTCGTTTACCTTTGCGTTTGACCCAATAAAGACGAAAACGAAAAACGAAAGCAGTCAGACCAGTTAGCGAACAATGTAAACATATGTATATGGGTACCACACCTAAACCCCAGCGCTGAGGATTCGCTCAAACGTATTTAAACTTTCTCTGTCTTCTCCCTTAATTTTATGCGCCACGGCTTAAGACCTTCGAATAACCGTGATGTAACAGCACAGAAAGAACATTGACGCAGAACAACGTCAACTAGATGTTGATATTGAGGTCTGTGTATTTCCAAAATTAAGGCGAAACATCAAAAGCGAATTTAGCATCATTAATACATCAGGTAACATCGGGCGGGCTCCCACCGTTTGTCCATGGATGCAAATAGGAGGAGTACGATGACCAGTCAGACTGCGAACCTTGGCTTTGTTGGTGTTTGTTTTCAGTCCCCCTTCTCCAAAACTAGAGCCATTTAGCCAAAGTCAACCAGATGTTTTCAGTATAATTGAAATGCTTGAGGATACAATAATCCATTGAAGCCCTCCACGTCCTCCAGACAAGGCAGCATGGAGAGCAGCAAGCGACCATTAAGTGATATTTCACACATTCAAAAGGCAACTACTAAATGTACTACTGATCACGGTGTGATCGATTTAATCTTCATTGTTGGTCAGCTGAACCCCACCATATGGCAAACTCTGTACTTGAATAGCGTGCCGCCAATTGTGAAACCATGGAAGCTGCGAAAATCCAGAAATCATTACAGTCCTCAGCACCGTTTCCCCATAACAAAATTGAGCTAGTTGTCGGAGTTTCCCTTGTCATTCAGATCACCCATTGCTACCTGGTTTAGGTAGACTCCCTCGAACTGCCCCGCTCCCCATGGAAAGCCTTCTTCTTTAGAGGTTAGATCTTCTTCTTCTTTTTCTTCAGCCTTTGTCCCGTTCACAAGCGGGGTCGGCTCGTCGTGATCGGCTTCGCCATTTGGCTCTATCGAATGCCTGATCTTTAGAGGTTAGATATTGTCTTCTATTTGTGGTTAAGTCTAAAATTGATAGACCAGTAGCTTACTTCAAACTACAATTTTATTTTATTATGTATATATTTATTTCGAGAGCAACTTACTCCCTTCATCAGTACAAAGCTACAGACAGACGGATAGACAGACAGACAGACAGACGGACTGACAGACGTCGACTCGATTCTAATAAGGTTTTGTTTCACACTAAACCTTAAAAAGAACTTGGTCTCGTTCCACAGATTTGCGGTCGCTCAGTCTTGATACGAAAAGTTTGTTATTCCTCCGGGGATTGTGCATTTCCCTATAGGTATATGATCGCACTGAAGTTGCTGTAAGGTTTATTCAAGGACGTCTTTTGGTAACTTCCCCAAACCAAGGTTCACTTCTAGCATTTGAGCAAACTAAGTTGTAATTCCAGTATATGTCATTCCAAAAGGAAATTCTTGTTTAGATAAGAAAACTAAAAAACAAGAAATACCTTTCCCTAGCCGCAAAAGGAGTCGGAACGGCTGGTTTGACGATGAATGTAAGCTAGCAGCGCAACGGAAGAATGGCGCATACCAAGTAATGTTGCATTCTCAAGGAACGCGGGCACCCGCAGAGACTTATCACGAACTCCGTCGAGCGGAGAAGCGACTTCACAGACGGAAAAAGGAAACCTGGGAAAACCAACAAGTCTGAAAAGTACAGGGGGGCAACCGCACCAGGCGCGGAAGTTTTACCAGCAAGTCAGCAGGATGAAGCCTCATACACCTCGATGCTCATCCCGCCGAGACAAAAAGGGAAATCTGATTTCCGAGAGAATGGGCATATTAGAGCGATGGGTTGAGTACTTTGATGAGCTACTGAATAACCAGAACATCAGCGAGTTGGAGGTCCCACCAACTGAAGACGACGGACAAATACTGCCACCACCAAGTTTAGGAGAAACAGTCCGTGCAATTCATCGGCTAAAAAATCATAAGTCGCCATGAGCCGATGGAATTACAGCCGAATTGGTTAAATATGGAGGCGACCAGTTACACCAAGTGGTTTATCAACTTGTGCTCAAGGTATGGGACAGCGAATCAATGCCTGACGATTGGCAACGAGACATTATCTGTCTCATACATGAAAAGGGAGATATCACACAGTCCAGTAATTATAGAGATATCTCGTTGCTGAGTACCATCTGTAAGATATTCTCCTCTATCTTGCTAGGCCGGATAGCCCCATACGCCCAGAACATCATTGGCCCATACCAAAGAGGCTTCACTCCAAGCAAATCAGCAACAGATCAGATTTTCTCTCTGCGGCAAGCGATGGAAAAACTGTTCGAATATGGACAACAGTTGCACCATCTATTCGCATCTATTGCCGCCTATGATAGCATAGCCAGGGTAAAACTGTACACGGCCATGAGAGAATTCGATATCCCGACGAAATTAATAAGACTGACTAGGCTGACCCTGACCAATGTGCGAGGCCAGATAAAAGCAGCGGGATCACTCTCAAGACCATTCGACATCAACAACGGTCTACGACAATCATGCGTCCTCTTTAACCTGGCCCTCGAGAAAGTGATCAGTGATGCCGAGGTAAATGCAAGAGGTACGATCCTCTATAAGTCCACTCAACTACTGGCCTATGCTGACCATATCGACATCATGAGAAGAACCACCCGAGATGTACAAACTGCCTTCATCCAGATCGAGCAGGCGGCACGAGATCTTGGGCTGCACATCAATGAAAGCAAGACAAAATATATGGTGGCAACGTCAGCACCGAAAACCAAACAACCAACAACGTCAAACCGCACTGGTCAAACGGGAAAAATAAAGATAGAAGAATACAACTTTGAGACCGTTGATAATTTCTCCTATCTACGGTCGAAAATCACAACCGATAACAGCTACGATGATGAAATCCGCGCACGGTTGTTGTCAGCCAACAGAGCCTATTTCAGCTTACAAAAACTGTGCCGCTCGAAACGTTTCACCATAGGGTCAAAGCTCTTACTGTACAAGACAATGATCTTGCCAGCCCTCATGTATTCCTTGGAGACTTGGGTTCTTAGCAAGAAAAATTGCGAACTCTTGGCCGCGTTCGAAAGAAGAATCCTCCGAAGAATTTTTGGCCCCCTACATAAGGATGAACGATTTCGTAGCCTACATAATGCCGAAATCTATGAGCGATACCATGACCGTTAGGTTGTGAATAAAATCCGGCTCAATAAGTTACGGTGGGTGGGTCACTTAATCCGTATAGATGAGGATGATCCCACCCGGAAAGTCTATAAGGGCGATACTATGGTAGAAAAAGAAGACGAGGCAGATCCTGCCTAAGATTGAGCGATGGCGTAGGTCAGGACGCCAGACTGCTTTTGGGGATATCGAATTGGTGGACCTCGGCGCAAAACCGGGATGTCTGGAGTTCCTTATTAAGGCAGGCCTAGAACGGATACCGATTGTTGCGCCGTTGATAATGATGATGAAAAAACAAGAAAGGATTAGGCTTGGAGGTACATGCAATGCTGCGCTTGCAATGCAGATAGTACATGAAAACGAGGTTCTTTCTCTAGACTCTGAAGGGTCGAGTAATTCAAAGCAGACAGGGAGTACCGCGCTCCTAGGACAGGCCAAAATCTGAAGGCGTAAGAAACGGGTTCACCCTAGTTTTTGACCGCTATTGTAACAACTGAACATCAATACGATCTGATAAAGAATCTTTGCATTGCACAGCGCTTCATTGCATACCGCGGATCATTTTCCGTAACAACCGTTCGGCTGTAAAAATTTCGCAAGTCCGTGTTCCTCCGTGATTTGGTAAAAATTTACATTATGAAGAAATTATGCTTTTTAGGTCGGGGATGGACTCATGCTATGAATAACTAATTTGCAGTGAGTGCTGACGGGAAGCAAACTGATTATGATGTAATAAGTCGTTGGACTTATTAATATTTGGTGGCCAAAGTCAAGAAGATCAGCTCGGCAAATAATCAGTCAAAACTCGTCAGTCAACCATACGCGAAAGTAACGCTAAATCAGCCAAGATCCTCGCCGTAAATTTCTCGCCGTTTGAAAAACTTTGCCGCCGACTTCACCTTGTAGAATATTACCTCTAGACTCTGACCTGCACCCGCACAAAACCAATTAAGTCACAAGCCTCAAATCAACGACCAAAGACAACGCCATTTATTTTTTTATTTTTTTTTGCTGACTGAGCTCGTTGGCACTTGGAAAAGGACTCCCATATGGCCAAAAAATAACCTTAAACGGCGAGGCTCATATTTCGATGAGTGATGAGTTAATGAACAAAGCTGCCGATGGACGATTCTAACACATACAAAGTTCACTATGTGGCAATACATACACAATCCTTTTCGTTTCGGGAAACCAGCAGCTGGACACTTCCGGTATGAAAGATTTTATGTATTTCTGATATAAAAATATACGTTTGTCCCATTATTACCTAGCATTCAATGTATATGCACATATTATGTCAAAATATCCACTTTGTGCTACCGACATTTAAAGTCTTAGAATTTCGACTGAAGCGACAACTTTGACCTATTATAACTTTGATAGTAATAGTGCAATTTCCACCAGGTAGAATCATCCTTTATATTATAACCTATATTATTGAATAATTTCATGATTCTAAGATGAACCTAAGGGGGGCTTTGCAGCCAATTACTAAAAATTTTATTAACTTTATTTGAACAGATATCGATTAGCACCGTTTCGTGGGAGCTTCTTGATTTTTTTTCTGATTTTTCGGTTGGGTAGGTTCTGGGAATGGATTCCTCCTGCCCTCTCCTCTTAAGCATTAAATATCAGAACTGAGGCCAGCTTTGAAACGAAAAATCGAAACCTTTCATTTGATACCCCACATGTCTATAATCGCATATATGGGGACACCATACTAAAACCTTAAAAATGTTACCATTACATTATAAATTGTGAAAGCGTTACAATTATATATCGCAGGCTTCATTGAACCTGCAATATGAAAACGACATTAATTCCTTTGAGTGAGATGAAGTCAAGTAGCGCAAAGTCAACAAAAGTAAAAAACATCGTATTGTAAATAAATGATTCGCTGCTGGCTACTACCAATCTGCATTCAATCATTCTGAAAAAGCTGACGAAGTCCAACCAACGCACAATATTCAATTCTACAAAAATATCTTGAGACCACTTTCTTTTTAATTGTATTCTGATGGCGCCATCTCAATACACAAGCAAATGCAATGCAATATTCTCTCTCTTTTTAGAAATTTCGTTTTTACATTCGACGCAGCAAGTTTCAACCGATCGCGAAGTTCCCCTAAAATTTAACGCGATATAAGCTATCAAGAATGGTCGCTTCGAGCATTTTGAAATTGTTGGTATGTGCAATGTCAATGTTGAAGTGAAGTTTGTCCGAAGAAACCAATCCATATTCCGCTAATTCAAAATATTATATCAAAGAAATTTAGCTTTAGTATAGGTTTACCCCTACCCCATTTTTGAGGGCACGATGGCCAGGGTGGTTGACAGACAACCTTTCAGTTTGGCGTTCTCGTTGTCTTACTGCAGTGGGTTGCCTTACTGAAACGGCATTAGGTATGATGGTAATGAAACCGAAGCAGTCTCATGGAAAATGAAACAGAAAAAAGTGCCAATAATGGAATTCGTTACCCACTACAACAGCTGAAATCTTTGCTGAAAGTCGGAAAGAATTCCAAAGAACGTGTACCGAATTTTCGGAAATATATCCTCCGTATAGATCAGACCGAGCCCGGAATGCTCGGTGGTGATGAGATTGCGTCTCGACTGTGTGCTGAGATGTCGCAACTACAACCCTTCTACGTATGCAGAACTTTTTCAGATCACTCAACGAATCTCAACAATGCGTCCAGGTAGTGAGGTTTTAGTAACAGAAGCAAAAGGATATTACGGTGAACATTGAAAGTTACCAGTCTAGCACGACGAACAATCTCAGTGAATCCCAGGCAAATTTTGTCAATTTTACCGAAGCAAACGTTCATCCAACTTTAAACAGCTTAAAGAATTGAAGAGGCCGTGACTGAAAAGGAGTCCTGGTCTGAAACAATTTCTGGTACAAGGAGTTGACCAGCATTCACGACTTATTGTTATACCGTACAAACGAGGTCGGCCGGACGAATTTCCGCCCTTCCTGACTTCAGGGATTATCTGCCTCCCACGATGACAACGTAACGGGATCCCGAAGACACATGATCCTTTACTTGCTTGTTAACCCTCCACGAACTCATAAAGTTCATTATTAATGGGAGGATCAATACACATCTCAGGACCAACAACATTCTCTCCGAAAAGCAAAAGGACTGCCGATTTGGATCGAGGAGTTACAAAGAGGGGCACTCGACAATTGTAGGACTCGCAACCAGGAGCAAAAGAAATATACGAGTATTTAGCTGCTATGCCAATTACGACAAGGTTTTTAACAGCGCCCTGCCTACTCGATGTTCTACGTCTATATCGCATTGATCCAAAACTGGTGAAGTTTTTGGTACACCCATCCGAGAATAATAGTACCTCTCTTCACTAGCTCTTCCACATACGGAGAGGTATTTTCCAAGCAGATTTATATGTATGTATTTATATGTTTTGTATAGCGATGAACACCCTTTCATAGGCACTGATGAATGCAAGAAAGCATGGTTTTGTAATCAAATAATAATAATAATCGTTGGCACAACAATCCATATTGGATCAGGGCCTTGAAGTGTGTTAGACGACTTCATTCAAGACCGTAACGATACACTACAGAACACTGTAGGAGGGAATGTCATCAGCATTACGCCAAACTTCTTTTTGCTCAAAAGTCCATCTCCCTTCTCCTATCTCTCATTTTCAGCAAAAGCCGCGAAGAGAATCATTTTCCCGGTTTATAGAAAGAGGCTCTCAGTATTCACAAAAATGGCGATCGTACTCTTGCCGAGAATTACCGTGCCATTTCCCTCCTCTCCTCCTGTTCCAAAATCTTGGAAAGACTGGTTTTCCACCCACTTTGGTCACCACATACTGAAAAAGCAATGCGGCTTTATCAAGCCTAGGTCCACTGCCTCCAACCTGCTTGACTTTACCAACTTTGTCGCCAAATGTATAAATTTACGGCAAAAAGTACATACCATTTACACTGATTTCGCTAAGGCCTTCGACACTGTAAATCAGAAGATAGTTCTATCCAAACTCTCGTCTCTAAGCGTTCCCATGCCACTTGTTTTATGGCTTGCCTCTTACCTTTCCAACTGATCCTGCCGCGTCTCTTTTGACGACTGCACTTCCCGCTCCTTCTCCCCCTCCTCTGGCATCCCACAGGAAACTATTCTGGGCCCTTTTTTGTTTTTGTTTTTTTTTTGCAACGTGTCCTTCGCAGAGCTCGAAGTCTCTGATTCCCCGATTCCTAGGCTTTGCCTAAATTACAACGCACAACAGCTTGGTCCTTTTAACTCCTCTACTTTAAGTAATTTTAAGCATACGATAAGATTATTGCTTTCTCCTCCTCCTGAGGACAATAAATAAGTGGAGTTTACTCTGTTTGTTGTCCGTTAAATAAATAAATAAACAGTAACGATATATCAAGCCAGTTGATGTGGAGGTGTCACCAGGTGTTGCTGAAACTTGGCCGACTGGACGAAACGTTCCTAATGTGGCTGCCAGGGCAGTCGAATATCGCTGGTAATAAGGAAGTTAACAGACTGGTTCGCCAAAGTTTTCGATCCACAATGGCGGGGCCAGAACTAGCTTTTGGCTTCCGGCCATCCACCGTTAAGTCTACTCTAAAAATTAAAATTGTAACGGTTCATGCAGCCGAATAGAGAAATTTGAACTCTTACCGGCAGGCGAAAATTGCGAAAGAACCCGGGGCCTGTACAGCATCATTTCTGTTGTCCCTTAAGAAATGGGTCATGAAAACCCCAGTAGGGCGAGACCGAGCGACCTCCGTGGATAGTAAAATGGGCTCAAATGGGCGACTAAACTAAACTAAAAAAGACTACCTAGTACTCCCATAAATATTGTACAAACATACAATGATGTAGAAAGAAAACGACATAATGTTTTATAACATTAATGATAGTATTTGTTGTCAATAAGGAATAAGGAAACGAAGAACGTTACTCGAAGTGTCGACCTTGATACAAGCTTTGAGACGATTGCGCTACTCATCTGTCGCGGCACACACTATGTCCATGTCCACTACTCGTTTTAATGGTTTCTTAATCGAGTCGATATTTGGCTACCTTTTTGAGCATGCTATGCCCTCTAAAACTGACCATAATTTGTATTCCAATGGATTAAGATCTGGACTACCAGAATGCCAATTACATGTAGGAATAAAACTGGTGACGTTGCTTTCAAGTCAGGTTTGAGTTGAGCGAATCTTATGCGCCAGCGCACACTCCTGTAGAAACGCCCAATGCTGATTTCTTAAAATGGATGAACTAAGAAGTTTAACAATGACTTCCAAAATACTTGCTTGGTAGATTCCTGCTGGCGGATAGAGGCTTATGACGTCATCGTAGCTAACACCCCATGAAACCATCACTGAAGCAAGGTGGTGACCTCGTTGCACTCTTGATACTAATTTTAAAGCTTCTTTTGACGATCACGCACGCCATTCTGCTTATTAAATTAAATGACTCATCGATGGTGAAAATTTGTTCGTCAGAATATGAAGTTCGTTTATGGTTCCAAAGTAATTATGGCTACGGAATCAGTGGATATGCTGCGGAAGTATTGAGCAATGTTAACGACGATACCTTGAAACAAGTCGGAACACCGGTAACTTGCACTTCGAGTATAAAGGTGTTGTGTTCATCTTATGTAAGAAAGTTCAACGCACATTTTTCTATCCGTATATAGCTACAAATCCAACATTCCCTTATATTTTTCCAAACTACAAGACATACGTACATATTACAGCCATAAATATTATCCTCGCCCTAAACAAATAAACTGCCTATTTCCGAATACTGTACATATATATGCACGTATATAAATTGATCGTACCCATATTTCCGATTTACTTCGTGCACAAAAGCATACATATGTACATATGTAGCACGTATATTAAATACGGCTGGTTTGATGTACAAATATATTTATCTGAATTAGACACTACCCGCAAATTTCATTAGCACGCATATACTATATACCTACATACACATTTCTGTTGGAGTAATTGATATTCATATACAAATGATAAAAAAAACTGAAGCAAAATAATTCTTTGCGACCCCATTCATATGAACTTACTTCGTTGTGGTATTGACGAATTGACACTTCTTGATGGTCATATTTTGAGCCCTCACTCCCCTATGTTTCATCCAATATCAAATATGGATCCAGTACTAATTGAGCCCTTTCGTTTGATACCCCACATGGCCACATTCTGTGAAAAAAAATTGGCACCCTCCATTCACATGTATGAGGAGCCCCCCTTAAACTTAACACAAAATGGTTCCACTGGTGTATGTAAAGGGAACACCAGACCATACGTTCTTACCAATTTTCGTGACAATCGGTCTAGTCGTTTCCGAATAAATCGGGTGTGACAGACAGACAGACATACCACACCATCATACCAAACGACATGCGGAGTTCCACAAGGATCTGTCCTAGGATCACTATTGTGGATTATTATGTATAACGGAGTACTGACCCTAGACCTTCCTACTGGTGTGACGGTTGTTGCATGCCGAAGAACTCGAGCTTTATGCAAATGAAGCAGTCCATGAGATTAAATCCTGGTTAGAGAATGCTGGTCTACAGCTCGCAGAGCATCAGACGGAAGTAGTACTTATTACCAAGTGGAGAAAGTGCACTTCCATAAAGATCAAAGTTGGAACGCAAGCAATTCATTCCAAGCATACACTTAAGTACCTAGGTGTAATGATTGACGAGAGGTTAAACTTCAGATTGCATATGGAGGGTGCAGCAACCAAGGCATATAACATCGGAGCGCTGGTTGCGAGAATGCTACCAAATATAGGTGGCCCAAGGCCGAGCCGTCGACTCCTTATTTCGAAAGTGGTCAGTTCGATACTACTGTATGCAGCCTCAGTATGGGCAGATGCACTGGAAAATATAGCATAAGTGTTACTCCAAACATGTTGCGCTTACAGAACAATATCCAATGATTGAGGTTCGGGTGAAAGAAGGACAATGACTTTACAATCAAACGTATCTCACCGGAGAATCTCCTGCCCGTCGGCAAACAGTTCGCGCGAACTGAAACTGTCGCGGAATGACAAGAGAAGTGGGACAAGTCAGAAAAAGGCCGCTGGACTCACAGAATCGTAAGAGATATCCAGAAATGGATCGAGCAGCCCCACGGCGAAGTAGGTTTCGACCTAACTCAATTCTTGAGCGGACGCGGAGGCTGTGGAGCATATCTGCATCGATTTGGGCGTGATGATTCGCCATTTTGCCCAAAGTGCCCAAATATTGCGGAGGACGCAGAACACGTCTTTTTCCATTGCCCCAGATTCGAAACCCAAAGGGCTACATTATAAGCTACATCCGGGGAGCACTATACACCCGAAAAAATAATGGAACTTATGGTGAAGGGGATATGGACCGAAGTTGAAAAAGTGATTGCAGCCATCGGAAAGAAGCTTAAGCAGAAAGAAGTCATCCGAAAGAGTGAACGCGAGAGAAACACGAATATTAACATGAGCGCAGAATAAATTCTGATCCATCCCCGCGATATAATACCAAATGGGAGTCCGACGAGGAGAAGGGAAGGAGAAGTAGGTGGTTTTAGTAAGTAAGAGTCCTACATAACCGTGTGGCAAGAGTCTGCGGTAGCTTTCGAAGCTTTCCACCTTCGATCGGCAAAAAAAAATACAGACAAACAGACAGACAGACATCGACTCGATTCTAATAAAGTTTTGTTTCAGACAAAACCTTAAAAATGAAGAAAACTCGCTTGAAAATCACAATTCATTTCAAAGGATCAAAAGGCTGTTTTGAGGCTTCTACATGAAGCAATTCGTCTAAAACGTCCGAATTGGGCAAACACCTCATGGATTTTACACTATGAAAATGCGCCGTCGCATTCTAACTTAATTCTAACTGACTGTACTCTCCAAATTTAGCGTCCTGCGACTTTTTCTTATTTCAGAAACAAACCGGGGAGCGAGCCATGAGTCGATTGAGACCATAGAAAGTAATTCGCTAGTGAAACTAAAGACCATTCCGGTGAGGACTATTAGAAGTACATATATGGCAAATTGAATTAACCGGGGGAATGCTTGTATGTTATTTGCTCAAGAGGAGCCTATTTTGAAGGTGATAACACAGTGTGGTGTTTCTAGTGATTAAATTATGTGAAATAATAAGACGATTTTTGCTTTTTCGCTAGTATCCAAGGACGTGTAGCCCGGGATATTTTATTCGCATATACCAATATTTCGGGAACCACTTAAATAATACTAGCGAAAAAAGCCAAAACCGTCTAATTATTTTGATATATGTTTACTATTTTACAGGAGCTATGCCAAAATCAACTCTCGTATTATACTATAAGGAATATGGAATATGCACCTACGATTAAAATTAATGATTCCGGTTCACAGCCGACGAAATAGTTACTATCTATCTTGGAGAAATTACGAAACCATGTACTTTGAGATGCTCTATGTTCGCAGAATCTGATTAATCAAATTTCCTTTCCATTTGATTGCGTAAGTGGGTAAAATCCT
The DNA here is from genome assembly GCF_905115235.1 of Hermetia illucens. NCBI lineage: Eukaryota > Metazoa > Arthropoda > Insecta > Diptera > Stratiomyidae > Hermetia > Hermetia illucens. The sequence goes on along the minus strand of NC_051851.1, from coordinate 66,719,907 downwards.
GGTATAACAGATAAAATTATTATTACGTCCGAAATGCCACTCTTCCGTTCACAATACACGTAAAAAAATTAATTATTCGACATAAAAATTATAGTTATCAAGATAAACTCTCAATAATAAATTCATTATCATCTTACTATGCTCAAAGTTCTCTAACCAAAATTGCCATTCAGATCGTACCAGACATATAAATTTCTCCACCGAAACCCGCCACAATGCTAGTTATTACACAGGATCAATCAAAACACACTAGACATCGTGTCTACACATACAATTACTCCGGTAATAATTCCATCATTCGTTCAATCGTTCTTTCACGTCGTCCCTGTATCTAAAGGAAAACCGTCGATGGCCAGCATCTAGTACATATATGTGCTATTATGCAGACGAACGAGCGGATATAAAAAAGGACATAGGAAAGAATATATAGAGCAGAAGCATAGGAAGATTCTACAAACAGGACGAGTATAGTATGGTATATCTCAACAGAACTTTTAACATACATACCAGCAGAAAGCGTATAGAAAGCTTTACACCAACAAAGAGTTCGTAGTTACCGATATTCAATGTGTACTCGGAACGCAAGGAGCATGCTCTGCACTAGAGACAGGTTCGTTCTCCTTTCAATAACTTTGAGGTTAGTGAGATTTTTTCGTTAGAAGAATTAGGAACGGTTTGAGGTAACTACATGCACATGTGACGCTACCGCCACCATTCCAGGTAAAAAATTGCTGGTGCTTGCCACACCATTAATAACTTATCATTCGAAACCATAAAACAAAAGACGTAACTAGGACTAAACAGGTCACACAGTTGTCACCATAGCACGCTATGTCCTTCTGTACAATATTCATATAGGTAACGACCTCCTCCCCACAACCTCTCTTTCATGGAGGTTAATAAAAAGCATGCTGAACGTTAAGGTGAAAGTTTCCCAAAAAGCCTCCTCACAACTCTCCGCCCATTCTACCCCATAAGTCCTTCATTTGTAGCTGTGGTCTTCATCACACATACACAAGCAATCTAGGAAAATTCACTTCACAGGCAAGGTACAACGATAATTGTGTTAAGAGCGCGCCAGTCAGACGTTGTTGAAAGCCAACCAGAAAGGACGAAATAACGACGTTTTCCCCTCTCGCACGTCCCTTCAGTTCAATGACTATGTTCAACTCACTTGAACTTCGGTTATTGTAGTTGCTATTGTTTTCATCGATAGTGCCTGAGAACAATGCGTACACTTTTAAGGGATTATAGAATTTCACAAATATAACGAAGGGAATTGTCTGACACTGTTTTGTATAATTTATTACAAAATTGGAGACATGATGGATGGACAGAATTCTAATTAAAAGTTTGCCTTAAGGAACTTCGTAAAGGAATGGAAGTCAGGCGAAGTTTATTAATTTCACTGACACTTAAACAAAGGACTTATGATTTGAGAGATGTTTCGGCTTTTGGAGTAAAATAGTAAAAATTCCAGTAAAAGTAAAAATTGAGGAAAATCGATTTTCTAATTAACGACAATAATACCATTTTGTTTCAACCTAAAGATTCTTAGTAAACTACCACTTAGTTTTTACTTTGAAAAATTATTTTTCAATAAAAAGTTACATTATAAAAAATAAATTCAATATTTTTTTAAATACCATTGCAATTTAAAGAACTTTTTTTTTTATATGAAAGGGGCATATTATCCAGTTTACACCAATACTTCAAGATGGAGTCCCCAAACTACAACACCTTTATAAAAAGGAAAACGTTTAGCACGAGCGTATTCCATTGGTAATGCCAACTTTTTCTTTCAAACTATGATCATAGAAAATTTTGGAAAGCCAATAATTTTTCTATATAATTCCGAATAGAATCTTCAGAAAGTAAATAGATTTTTGAAAAGGACTCATGCTATTCAGATTTCCGGAGTTTCCTGCATTGTCAGTCTGTTAAGCATGGCCAAGGAATGATTTGAAGTATCCTCTGAACGACGATCTTTAATAGGCTCCTTGTAAAATCCCGGTGCATGCTCACGGGCTTTACGATACTTCAATGAATATTAAGCATCAATAGATAACACGATAATAAAATGCATATGTATCTGAATTCTGAAGTGAGCTCCCACATACTCTTGCTTCCCTTCCGAGAAGCTTACTCATCATGCATTATTATTTAAAATTAAAATTTTAGGTGCAAAGAAGAAACCATCAAGAAATAACAAATTCCTGTCTAGCTAATTATGCTCTAAGTCCTGACCTCAAATCTTCAAAAAGTCTCGAGGATGCGGGAATTGAATTTATCTAAAATGGGAACTTCTAACCAAGTTTAAATCGAAGCTGGAACGAAAGATTATCAACGAGTGCACTAACTCACTGTAAAGCGTATTGAAGAACATGACGATGAAGGTATATCACTAATAGTCAAAACAGTCATTACAGGGGAAAACCCAAAGCGGTTACCAGCGCTGTTAAAGACTACTTGGCAAAGTCTTGATGGACATATTCGCTGCTACAATGCAAAATATTTATTGCTTTTATTGTACAAAATGTTAATGAAAACTACACTGGTCACCGGCTAAACAAAAAAGCAAGCAAACTAAAAATTATATTTCTTTGTCAAACCCAATTAGATCCACAAAAACTCCAAATGATTCAATACATGTCAGAAACCAAAAGCTGAGCACTTCAAGAATCTTTCGTTTTTGTGATTTCTTTATATAAGAGTTTCAAAGTGGGCGACGGCTCCATTTTACCCACAATCTATTTGTATGATGTCTTAGTGTGCAGTAAATTCACATGAAAGAGACAACATTGACTTACAATAACTTTGTTAATAAAAGTATAATTTCTACCAAACTTTTGAATATTATGGCCTACGTTCAAGGCCGTAGACAGAATATCCAGTCCCGTAATGAAAATTATGCGAAAAAACTGGGCTACCCCCGCCTATTATCCGTTTTTTCATACACATTTCTATTCCGAACCCTCGAGAAAACCCCAACCCCGCTTTCTACCCCCTCTCGTTTGACCATATTATAGTCAACTCCTATAATGAGCACTTTTCAGTAAGTTTGCAGCAAAATGTATTAACATACTATTACACACTCATTTGAGCAGATATAAAGTTAGAGTGAATTACGAAGACTGTATTTTACGTCACAATTTTTTCGAAATCTTTTAGTTGGTTAATTTATGAATATGTCCTATTTTAAGTGTGGCTTGCCCTATTTTAAGTGCGGCCTGTTTGACACCTAACTAAAATATTTGACAGTCAATATCAAAACTAAGAACTTAGCAAGGCATTTCATTTGAAGAGAAAAATCCCTTTCTCTATGTGGTATTTCACAACTTTCATATTTTCATTAGATTTCGTGCCATTCTTAAACAGCAAGTGCAGGTGTAATAGTCTTAAAAAAAACTCCGGATAGGAGAAAAACAAGTGGACAGAGAGATAATGAATAAAATATAATTATAGCTTCTCAAATAAGAATCAGATTCAAGAGAAGACAGCCCTTAGAAACATTAGAATCTATATCCAAATTATGGGAAAAATGTCTTTCAAGCAAAATAAATGGTCGTTGGGCACCAAGTTTAAGAATACTGGAAAGGCAAAACGACAGGTAAATTAACTAATCGCTACCTAAATACTATATGTAGGTATGTGGAAGAGGATAATCATAGTTTCTAAACCAGTGCTCCAGCGAACTGTAAGGATAATATCTGGTTCGCATTTACTTCGGTTGAAATTTAGTGCATATATTTTATTATGGAAAATTTATTTATTTATGGTTACTTATTGGAAAAAGTTAAAGAAATTGCAGGAGACCAAAAAATAACTACAATCGGTACTTGGAATTAAACCTAATCCGGAATAACCCTTAATTAACTAAAGCAGTTGAAATCTTGCGAAACCCGGTGTCCTTAACAAATACTACATCCTCTACATCTTTACATACTGGTTCTACCACCGCCAGAAAAAAGCATTACCATCTTTATCTTTTAGTTTACCTATGATTACCTTAATGATAACCATTGGCATAGGCATTCCCATGGCGCAAAACTCTGCTCCCTTATCAAACGGCGAGAAGTTCTCACCGGTCAAAAAGGGACGTTTTAAAACCCTGAACTTCTCAGAGGACACCCAATTATAGATACTCTCAATTTTGCCTGTACAAAATTTAGAAGTCTGGCTCATTCAACTTCCATACACTTTTCTTCAGTGGCAAGTGCAAGTGACGTTAACATTACTATGCTCAAAACTACGAAAAAGATACCGTTCGATCAGACATAAAGTAGAGCAACAGAAACTGAATCGCCAATCTGCCCTTAAAAGAAAATCATAGTTCCCAGCTTAGTATTTCCAAACGCGACAAACATTGTTTTACAGAGTTTTCCAGAGGAACCTTACATATTTGAATGAAAAGAGGGCGAATCTATCGAGGCAGAGTGCTGAAAATGATTATTTTAAGGTTTCGTTTAGTCTAGTTACGTTCATCATAAAGAAATAGTGTGTCATAGAGTGCGTTCATGTATGAGAAAAAAGTTTCATTGGAGACAATCTAATGCAGTGTCTTTTCGTTACATTGTAAAATTGTGAAAGAGGGAGAGAGTGATTTAAAAAGGACTGCTGTCTGCATACCGACCACTCTACATGATTGATACAGCTGGAAAACTGTTCGAAAAACTCCTCAGGATTAGACTCACTGAAACGGTACGCACTGACGGAACTTTTCCCCTAGACATGGAGGTCCTGCATGCGGTTATATAGCTGAGATGCACAGCTGCCAATCCCGACGAGCAGTACTCTTCGCAGCGCTTGATGTTGGAAATTCCGTAAGATGGAAAAACATGGTAGTTTCACTTAAAAATTCGTTCCATGTTCCGAGTTATATCTTACTGATAATAAAGAATTATCTAACAGGCCGCTCTCTGCCCTATGAGACGCTAGAGAGCCAGGGGTGGATGGAGATCATGTCGGGGCCGCACAGGGATCCATCCTAGTACCGGATCTCAGGAACGATTCTTACGATAGTCTGCTAAAACACAAGGAGCCAGAAAATTTACCCCGTTCGCTTAGGGAGATGATTTTACTTGCACTTATTACCTGACATATTTATACGACAGGCAACCAATAGATAGCTGCTCACAGTTTCAGCCTTCCGCTGAAAAGACAACAAAATAGGGATCCTGACTAGAAAGATAATCCCGACCATGCGTCCCATGTCAATCGGCGAATTTATTATAGAGTCGAAACCGATGCTTAAGTACTTTAGATTGACATTCAACTTGAATGTTTGATGATGATGAGTAAAACAAGGCAGCAGCGGACAAGGTATGACAGTGACGGTTGGAATTTGAGTTTAAGTTAGCTAATGGCAAACGTTGAGGGCCCTATATGCATGAGACTTCTTTTAATGAGTGCAACGCAGTTCGCTCTGCTCTACGGTGCAGAGGTATGGGTTAATGATATATAGTAAACGCATTGCGGAAGTGCAGAAAAGAGGAGCTGTGGGAATGGCGTCAACCTATCTCACATGTAAGGCCATGCAAAACCACAAAAGAGAGACTTAAGAAAGATATTTACTGGTGAAGAATGGCAGCACATAACAATGGCAATGAGTAGCAACTATCCTGGCAAAACAAGCCAAAAGGTCGATGGCACGGCTCATTGGTAACTTTGGTCAATGGCTGAATCGAAAACATGATGAGATTGATCATTTCCTTCTCCAACTTCTCAGCACTGCTAGAGATTTTCAGTTTAACTTTTCCTAGATTCAAGTCAACACCTTAATACAGCCACTGGCGATCTTCCTCCAAACAATTTGTTAAAGAAATACTGAGGAGTACGGACAGACGGAGCTGTGTTCCAAATTACGTTATGGTTCTTCTTGTTACGAATAAGATAGAGCTCGATTGGTAGAGGGACCGGATAGTAGCGCAATCCTTAAAGTAGCAATTCCCTTCCTATTCTCCCCTCCTATTAATGAAATTAGATCCTTGACTTGAAGGCTCCCTAAGACGGGAGAGCGGAGAGGGCTGAACCAAAGTAATGTGTCTACCAGTCCTAGTTTTCTACTGACGGAAATGTGTTTAGTCGGTAATCAATGGCGTGCCATTACGGAAGCCCCACACTGCGTTCGTAAACGCACTAACCTATCTTTTCCACAAAAAAACATGTGATACAACGTTCTAAGTATGGCTTACTCTGGAGTAAATTTATCCGAAAGCAACAGGGTCGACCTACTATAACTTTGTTAATAATAGTAGGATTTCTTTCAAATTTTTCATCATTGTGCCATATTTTCCGGTTTATACTTTGACCAAAATGTAATGCTGGAATGAGTTTAAGAAGTTGTCCAGTGAGTTTGGATAATATACACGAGTGATATACTACTATTGACTTTATTTAAGCAGTGATCGGCATGAAACACATTTTGAGGCTCCCATTTTTATTTATGTGACCATTATTTACTTTCAGCTTCTCTGGTTGTGTAGTTTCTGAGACCGAGCCTCTTTAACCCCCTACTTTCCTATGATCTAATTCGTAATACTAATTGAGACGTTTCATTTAATATTCACAAAGCTATATTCGAGAAAAAAAATCGTACAGCCCCTTTTTACTTGCCTGAGGAGTCCTACCCCCACTAAACTTCCTATAAAACGATATCATTCTCTGTAGTCTATATAACAATGAAATCCATGAGTGATACTACGCCCGTTCGGTGTGAAGAAAGCCAGATTCAATAGGCTACGACTAGCGACTAACTTAACCCATTTGGTAGAAGATAACCCAGGCCAGAAGGTCAATAGATGTAATATCTTTTTAGAAAAAGGACACTGCCTCAGATCGAGCGATGGCATAGGTCAGGATTAAAGCCAGCTGTTAGTGATGTGGACTTCTTTGACCTCGGCACAAAACCGTGATTCCTCAAGGAGGGGGCCTAGAACGGACACCGGTTGTTGCGACATTTCTGACGATGATTCTCTGTATGCGTTGTGTTTCTCATCCTGCACGTTCAATAAATTTCATCTCAAAAAGACAAGTGCGTATGACGGACATGCGGATGGATAGACAGGCAGACAAACAGAAGAACAGGCAGCCATTAAACCGATTTTAATAAGCTTCCGTTTTTTACGAAACCTAAAAAACAGGGAAGCGAGACTAAAAATAGATATTCTTGCCCCTGCCTTGATAGCTTCCCCGGACCGCATCATGAAGAATCTCAAGCTTGGATTTTAAAAATGCGGTGTCCGAAATCATCCATGTTAATAGATGAACAATTTTAATCTACGCATTCAAGTCAAACTGAATAGAATTGCCAAACTTTCATGATGTTTGACCAAGATACTAACCAAAATCCAACCACCTTCCCTTCTAATTTATTCCAAAATTCACATCAAAATCCAATGCGCCTTGAAATTTTAGACATCGCAAATGGTTGGCTTCTCAAAAACTTGACAACTGTGTACTCAAAGGTTATTCCTGTCCAAGCTCATCGAATACGTTTCTTTCTACCTTTGTGTAAATGACCTCCCTTTTCATTCAGGTTGCAAAATTTGATATCTTTTCTCCATAGTCAGAAAAAAGGAACTGATAGCAACTGAGTATTTATGGAACTACGAACGTGGTTGATTATTACTACGTGTTTCCGTCCGCAATGTTCCGTCCTCATTTAGTATACACGCCAAAGAAAAGTTGGAATTTTGCAGTGACCTTTCCAATTGTGTAACTCATATCGATTTACAATTTTTGGAGCACATTTTTAGGGCAGATGTTGCTGGAATTGGTAGATAACCTAGGTAGAATAGAACTTTATCTTTCTGGTCATAATGTACTATCTGTTTTCTGGATGTATACTCTTGCGCTTCAGTTCATTACAGGCCTTTCAGCTAACGTAACGAACTAACAGATTTCACAAAGTTGTTTCAAGGAATTGACCTCTATGCAACGGAATTCGGCCTATTTCAACAAAATGACAAGAACTGCAACTATGTATTGTATTTCAGAAGCAATTTAAACATACCTAGTACACGCTACAACACCGAGGCACTCCAGGGTTGCCAACATTCACCTTGTAAAGCGGCACATCAATTAACACCATCTACATTTAAGTCACCAAGCAACACTGCAAATTGGTAAGCACTCTAGATAATCTCACTTTTAGTTTTATTACACTTAAGATAATCTCACGGCGGTTTTTTATAATAAATTTATAAAATTTTCATCTGAAATCGACTTCAGATGAAAACTACGCAATTCTATTACTATACATATATATTTGCCTTATTTAAATATATTCTTTTATCACTTATTATTATGGTAATTACATTTTCCACCGACCATTCTTCATAAACTCACTATATTTTCTGTATTTGCGGTAATTGTATGATGTACTAAATTAAACAAGGTTGTCTGTTTCAGCATGAAGAATTTTCAAATAATATTAATCGGATTTACTGATGGTTAGCGAAGGTATTTTTCTTTTATTCAATAAAGCACTTGCCAACGAAAGAATCACTCCAACGAAAAACAGGCGAATCGATATTGTATGTATGTAAATACTATAAAAAATTTTCTTTTAACAAATATGAGAAACAATGCCGAGCGGAGCTGATGTTCGTGCAAGTAATATCGATAACATTACAATGCACAAATATTTTTTTCTAGGCAAATAAGAACAAAATTGCGCACTACATCCAAACCACGAATGAAATCTTATTAAATCGGTTTTTATATTACAATTTTGCTTTATCGCTAGCAAATCGAGATTAGCGTGCAGCTTCGGAATAAATAAACGGAGTACAAACTATACAACACGTTTCAGGCACAATTTAATATCTTTTATTTACGTTTATCCTGTTTTTAATTTTTACGATTTAGTAACACTTGTTTGCGGTATAATCCCATCACAAGAACTCTAAACGGAATTTTTCATTGTTCAGCATCCTTGGAACATGTGCAAGACGGTAAAACCTGTGTATTTCAGATAAATAGGCGAATTAGCCCTAAGACCCAATTTCTGGAGAGCAAACAGGGAATTGGATTTTTCCGCCAACAAAACTTGTTTCTTTCTTCCCCGAAATACTAAAAGAATTCTAATAGCGCGTCTCTCCACTTCCGAATTACATTCTCGCCTCTACACTGTATCATTCCGTATTCTGTTTTGTTTTACTGTATTGTATTCTATTCGCATCTACATAGAGAGCGCAGAGGAGAAGGCATACATAGGAAAAGTTGAGCAGAGAGTAGTCTCACAAAAAAGGACGACGACTGGGGCTAAGGATCAAGAGAAATATGGAGGAAATGAAGTACACCAAGACGGAAAGGACACTGAAAAGCTCCTCATTGCATGAAAATTTCTTTTCTTCAATTCGATTTCGTCTGATTTTCTGTCGATAATTATTGGAAAATCCACTACGAATGCATGAAAATTATTTTCACCATCGAATTCTAATAGACTTTCAGTGATAAGGACGTTTCTAAGGATTTCAAAATCGAGCTTGTCGTCATTAAGAGGGTCAGTGTCGAAAAATTTTTAACAAGGTTTTCTCAAAGTGGATTTTCTCAGGACATTGTCCTACTTTTCCAATATTTCTTTAATCACTATCCAGGCCTATTTCGTAACGGAACAGGTTTTTTCCACTATTTCTTCATTATCCACACCAAACCCGTACCACGAAAGGATAGCAAATTTTCCTTCAACTCTCACTCAAATTTTTCATATTCGAACGCCCGAAATTTTCGTCATATTACGTTACGCGTACTTCAGAACGATTTTCCCTGCGATTTACGAATTTGATTATTTTGAATTCGAATTTTCTGGGTATTTTTTAATAGTATTCAAAGGGAACAGTAGGAAAATAACATTTATTGAATTGATCTTTTCTTTTTAGTGAAAAAACGAAACGCGTATAACGCACGAACCTTCCGTAGCTAAATCGAATACAATTCTAATAGGACGAGATTTGAAAATGATTTTTGTATACGAAGTTTGGGCCACTCTGCACGCACACATTGCAAAACGGAGCAATGCGACATGAGCTTTTTCACAAACAGCTACGACACTTTGAATCAATACATACAGGTTGGTGATTGGTGTAGAGAAATATTGCGGCGGCGTACAACAATATTTCAACAATCGCGAGCCAACTCTCTCTAGTCTGGCCAAATATCTTTTCGTGTACCCGCTCCTACTACTTTCCCATACATGCTTTCCTGCTGGTGTACTACACCTTTATCAGTACGAAACGGACGCGCTGAGAAAGGACCAAAGGGACAACTGAGAAGTTGTTGTTTTGCAGCACGTTGGAAGCTACCGAACCGGGAGCTCCTCACAAAGCACGGTCACGGTTCCCATCCAGCGACCTTGCGAGTCCCTTGCTCAGTTCCACATTGACAACACACAACGGCCAAAAGGATGGCAATTATCCTTAATCAAACAACTCACCTCGTGGAGCACTAGTCAGCATTTCCGTTATGCACACTGACTTCTGAAGTGCAAAAAATCATATCCTCCTCAAATCGTAGTCCCTTGAAAATTTACCATGTCCGAACAGCAGTTTTCGTTACTCCAAGTACCACTCAAATCCGACCTACTCTCCCCATCAGCGCACAATCTTACATGTACGCAGCATACTCTTATTATTAAAATATCTTTCACCTTTTGCAAAAAAATCTATTTTCAGAAAACCGTTATAAGATTCACCGAATCCCATATGAATTTCAAAAAGCACCAACAACAACCGCCAACATTTTCCTTCTCATTTTGAATTTTCTTTTTGAAAATCTGAATCCGCATTACCACACACCGTCATCATCACCATCACCAACTTTTCTCCCTCTCGGAGATTTTCCTAACAAAATATCTTTTTTTTTGGGAGGATTTTCAGATCTTGGGGTCTACGGTGCTTGTTCTGTGCATTATTTACATACATACGCACATATATACGAGAAATTTTGTCAACTATACTATTCTCTCGATGTCGTTGTTGTCACCGCGGCCGTTTTTCGTTGGTCGCCGAAATAAAATCGCAATTATATAGATTTTAATTTTCTTTTCGGGCTTTTTCAAGAGTAGCGTTTATTTTTAGATGAATTCACGAGATTTTGTTATTCTTTATGGCCGCCACTATTGCATACACACTGCACGTACTGTACACCTCGGCTCGATTGAGGATTAATCTCTATCGTATCAGACGACAGAATGTACGTGGAACGGTTCTAAGTATATACATTGTATTTATATATCTATGTATAAATAATAAATAGGTATGGATGGTTGAATGTATGCATACTATTTGATAAAGTGTGGGAAAATTGAAAAGTATCTTTTGATCTCTCTACAATATCTGGATAATTTCCTATTCAGTTTTTCTCTATCTCAATCATAAAATAAATCTTATTTCGTGTCACAATCTCGGCAGATGCCGGATTTTCCCCAACACTGGCACTAAGTGCCAATCAGTTAGGCCCGGGCGATCGTACCTGCTTAAAAATATATAGGGGCTATGGTGGTGGTGGCGGGTGGTAGCTTAGTCGCAAAATCCGGGGATTAAGTACTGAGCCCAGTGGTACCCCCACTATGACGATGTGTTCTTAGAAGCCCTCGTTCACCCTCCCGTCTCTGAGACTTAATTCGCCAAATATTCTGAAACACATATATCAGCCAATACCCCTTTAATTCGACTCCAGTTGGTGAAGTTGCCAGTCCAGTGCCAACAAGGCACAACGGCCACTAGGAATTCAATAAACCTTTTCTTCGGCTCACCACCATGTTTATTGCATCCCCCGTAAAGTAGGCGCCCCGAAATTCATACTGGCGATCCGACAGGCCATTGCCGCTTTCAACGATGGATAGTAATCGATGACTCTTTCCATTATCTTCCCGGGCGATATGATATTGATGTCCAGGTGGTTTTGGGAAGCACCACAAACTGTTTCTTTTTCCACTGAAGGGTTAGCGAAAGGGTAGTCTTCACTGTAAGCTTCGAAGCTCTGTTACGGATGCCATCCAAACCTGAGGACTTATTATAACCGATTCTACCACATATTTCTTGTGGCTCTTCCCCGGTAACAGATGCTACCATGCACCCGCTTGACTCACTTTTACGGTGGGGAAGAAACAGACTGGCAGCAATTTCTTTCAGTAGGCGTGAGCGCAGTCACCTGCAGCGATCTTTGCAGTTATTTAATCACTACGCAAAATCCATCCCAAGGGTTCTATGTTCCCCTATCTACCGTACTTACAGGTGGTGAGGAGACAGCCGAAGCCGCATCCACGTCGACTTAGTCAACGTCAAAAGGCTAAAGAAGAACTTCCAAGTGAGCCTGCACTCAACATAACCAGTACCGCGGTGCCAGTCAAGGCGAGACTCTGACTGTTTATTCAAAGACAGCAGGTAGTCACACAATGCCGCTCGCAAACTTTCGTTGTTGTTCCACCAGTAGTTAGGTTTCCGTCACCCATAGGATAATCTGAATGACTTTTTCTATAACCTTGGAACTCGATCGACCTTCTTCCGAGCGAATCCGTCGATGGAACCATCCCGTGCGATTGTAACATTAGATGTTACTAAAGCACTGTAGTCCTTGGACATCTATGGCCGGAAGCCCGCTTGTCCCCTCGCTAGTACCGCCGGTACTGGGTTTTCGAAGCCCTGGCGGTAACTTTTCCTCTTCTCTTCTCCGCCATATTCGGTTTTATTTCTGAATATCCTTCCCATAGCCATGGGTGAACGTTTTATTCCCACCTACCTGACCTGCGCATAAATATCTCCAAATATGCACAACTTTTTGCCATACTTGTTGCTAATATGAGCGAAAGCAATATCAATAATGTAATCGAAGTGACCTCTTGTCAACCTATCGTATAAAGTATGACAATCACTGAAAACATACCCAGCCCATGCTTGTAAGCAAGGTTCTGATGAATCACCCTGTATACTGTATTAAGTGTTTCCCTGTATTCCACACTCATCATAACAATGAAATAAGAAATGAAGTGGTTCAACCTCTCTAACGCCAAACCACACATTCTACACTGGTCATTTTACACCTAGTCTTTCATTATGAATTTTTTATAAGCGCGGGAACGACCACAACATCCTGACAAATGGAGATAGACAAACGACTACCAGCGACAATTCACTTGTATACCGTGCATTGTTATCGACTTTCATTCATCAATCCACTCTTGATCTGACCCTAACCAAAGGATTGAAAGATCGATCCTTCAAATTAAGGGGAGTCTAGTTTACTAAAAGCCGCATACAGATACTCGTTCCCAACCAACCAGGTCCTTGTCTCCAATGACAAGAGGCCGATTTATACAGAAATTAGGAATTGCCCGCATCTGCTATTGGAAGCATCGGTTTTCGTTTACGGCAATATCCCGAATGCATATCCAACTGAGGAGATAGCGAACACTTCACTTTGCACGTAGACCAAATTTGATTGCAAAACCATGCCCACTAGCATCATTCAATAGGCATGAAAGGAGGTTTAACACCATAACCAACCGCTAAACGAGTCCCCTTAGAAAACACCTCTCCATATGCGGATTGGCCCTGAAGTGTTTGTACGCTTAGATTAACATACTGACAAGGTGATGCGTCACCCTTCCATGACTGCCGCCAAAACTTCTCTAGTTTAAGTTCAATGCAAATTCCTCGGGTCAACTAATGAACTTGTTTACGCTTTGTTCCTACCGATCCTGCGTACTAATAATTTTTTTACAGTAGAAATTCTACATCCGATCCATAGTTCTGGCAAACCCTCTGCATTTCATTCTTCACCTATCTACTAGCATTGTCACTAATTCGCTTTAATGCGCCTCGTGAATGTTCGAAACGAATTCTCCATGGTGAATCTCTTTCGTCACTCAAGCAGCACGTTAACCAGAACGTTACTAGTTTCTGCAAATGCGATTCAGCTGTTTCCAGGACTTCCCAAGTATCTTTTACTGTTCGGCTCAACGGGTTTCCGGCGTTATCCACTTGTTGACAATTCTGGGGCAATGAATTCCATTACATAGTATGGTATGGTGCGTCACTCCTGCATATATAGCAGTGCTGAGAAAATTGACGTGAAGTACATAGCTTGAATTTAATTCTGGTTGTTGAGGTTCCGGATTAAATATAGTCTTCCACCAGGATAGACCTACACCGATATCTAGAAAAGAAAAAAATGGCCATGCAGTGCAGCTCCGTTGAAATGTCCTTTCGACACGCGCTTTCTTAATTATGTGCTAGCCAAGCTCGAGGGGTGCCCCGTTTCTTATATGCTCGGGGGGACATTTCCGACCCTTATGCATAATGTATACCATGAAAAACTAGTAAGAAGAGCAGAGAGTTGAAGGACTTCAAATTGAAGAAAAATGCAAACATTTCACTATATTATTGACACGTATCAATATCATTGTCACATCAGAGGTCGAATAACTCAGATCGAAAGAAAACAAGTCGGGAAACCGGAAGCTGTTTGCTTCGTGTGTGATATTTGAGTGTAGAGCTATCCCAATTGTACGTAACCCGTGAAGAATATGCATTTAGCATGTCAGATTTAGTACTTCGGGTTGTAAATTTACACGGTAAAGACAACTTTGAGCTACTGTAACTTTGTTACTAATAGTATGATTTTGATCAAACTTGGAGATGATATTCTTCATATTATATTTTATATTACTACTACTCTGAGAAAAACTTAGGGGGGGTTTTACTCAAGGCAGCTTCATGATTTTTTTCAGATTTTTCGGTTGGGTAGTTTCTGAGAATGGGTCCGTTAAAGAAATCACCATTTTCCACCCCTCCCACTCCCCGCCTTTTTAACAAATCTCAAAACTAAGACAGGCTTCGAAAAGTACTAATCGAGACCTTTAATTTGATATCCCACATGACTATATTTGATGGAAAAAATGTTTACCCCCCCCCCCCTTTTTCATGTATGGGGAATCCCCCCCTTCCCTAAATCACAACGTAGAAGGATATCACTCACTGCATGTCTGGAGGTCCACAGGTGCCACCTTCTCACCAAATTTCGTTTTGTTTCGCAAACAAAACCTTAAAAAAGAAAATGAACATACTAAAAATAATAGTACCTCCATAACCAATCCCGATCGAGGAAAATTGATACGCTATCAATGTGAATAAGTGTGAATCTCTAAACGCCGCTACAACATGGGTTCAGAAACTTTGTGGCCTTGCAGATTAGTCGCTGAGAAAGTTAAAGCCACATAATGACGAAAAGGAGTCGTCTGATCTAGTGACTGCATTGGGCTTCCGTAATAGGCAACGCAGAGTCGAAGTCACTAACTACGGGACGGTTGCCTCCTAGACGCTAAAGCGATCAGTGGTATTACCCCGCATCCCTCCCCAAAATCTTTTGTTATAGTTTCAATAGGTTTGCATACGACGATATGGGTTAAGAAAATTACAACATACGAAAAATGCACAAGGCACCCACGATGCCACTATCCAGGGAATGTATTTTACGGATGTTACTGAAAAGAAGGTTCGAGGAACTATGCACGTTTCGAAATATAATTCGCACTCATGTCGTGTTTGCGATTATATATAAATGGAGCGATTACCACCCATCACCACTTTCAGTCCCGCTGCTCCCAGGGCAGAGATGAGGCAGCGTCTGTTGAGTTGCCTCTGCCCTGGACGAAACCGACAGTCAACTTTTTTGAACACCTCAGAGCTCTTCCGCATACGAAGTATCATTTTCCAAGCAGATTTATTTAAGGCCGTAGACTTGCTATACTGGTATTATCTTAGAAGTTTGTAGGGCATAATAAATATATTTAACCGTGATATTCAGGTAGAATTTGGTTTAGAGGATTATCAAATTTCTAAAGACATCAACCAAATTCTGCACTAAAGCAGATCTTGCCTGGGTAACATTGTAAATAGGAATATTGTTGACGCTGCAATATAACATTCTCACCAAGATGACCCATTCATTTCCACACCACACGCAGGTAAGTTCCTTGCATGCGGTTGTTTGAAAAACGGATTGGTAGTATTTTGCGCCTCTCCAGACTAGGCCGTCTTAGCACCTTTTTACTTTCCAGAAAAAAAAGTATTTTTCCATGTTTGTGTTCCCTCTCATCATTATCTGCGTAAATACCTACCTGTGTAATTGTAGAAAGTTGTGACGCTCTTCGAACGAAACACGAACCCAAATATAAGGGTAACTTTCTGGCTCTACGTTCTTCAACAAAAATTTACAACACGTCGCTTGAGCGACGCAAATTCAAACTCTTCTAGTCAAACGTTTGCAATTCTTTCTCCTCGTGTTAATATAATAATATAAAAATCGTTCATCTTACTTTCTTTTTCTCCCAAATTTAGATGTAAAAATGATATTGCCCCTTAGCTTTTGCTGCTACCCCGTATGCTTTAGTATCTTTCATTCGTCTTTTGAACCCTTCCATTGTCGAATCCCGATTGCGGGATGTGATGTAACGCATTTTCCTTCCTCTTACTGTCATTTTTAACACAAAATTATCGAAATAATCATCAACCCACCATTAAGTGATCACATCTTCGGGAGCTGATATAAGCGAATCTCTTGTGTACAAATCCAAAGGCAGCTCCTAAATTCACTACTAATCATATTGATAATGTGATTTCCGAATTCTTTCAGTCGAGACCGATTGACATGAAATATGGGGTGGGAGTAGAGGGTAGCATAAGAAAAGAAAAGTTATATTTACCCCAACAAAAAGTTTCTATTTTTTCAAAACGAAAATCATTTTAAACAAGTGAAACAATACTAAAATACAAAATATTTTCATTACCGTCTTTATTTTTTGAAATGTTAAAAAACGTGATTTTTTTTAAATGAAAAAAAAAATTTTGGGTTAAATCGCACTTTTAATCTACCAATTTTTGCCAATTTATTGTGAGGGTTTATTTTCATTTTATATGAGATAATTGACCGTTTTATCAATTTCTGCGATTGTTTCGAAAAAAATGTCCACCTCCTCGGGAGGAGGGAGCAGCCTCTAGCAATATCTATATGTGGTTTAGTGCCTACATCATAGGCACGAATAAGCTTCTCTAATACATTCCAAGTTCGGGCCATTTAGTAGGGATACTACTTATTAGAGGCACTGTAATTGGGGCGTAGCATCGCACAATTGAAATGCTCCTCATTCTGCACCTTCGGCTTCGACATCATGAGCGCGTACCTTGCAATTGCCGCTGGCATTACTCCGAATTATGCTTGCAACCGACGAGATTTCCAAAGCACAAAAGTAATGGTATCGCTGGTCGACTGTCGTATCAAAATTAAAGACATAGGGTCTGGGTCAAGAAGACTATACACAGGAGGAGCAACTCCAGCGGCAAAAGGGCACGGTATCTCATTGTGCACGTTTGGGGTAGGACTAGGTAGGCAAGTGGTACTGGAGTATCGGTGTGCCCGTTTTTTTTCATCTTATCCCAGCAGGAAATGGATACATCTGAAAGATTGATCTTGGATGCATCTACCTATTTTCTCCTTACTTCCTAGGAGAGCAAACATAATAGGTCCATACCGAGAATGTGACGCAAGTGTGCTTTCTCCAAGCTTCCCATAGGGGAATTTTTCAAGCATTATTCGATCACTGATTCCATTACTATTAATCCGAAATGAATCTTTAAGGAAGCTCTTCCGTTGGCTCCCGCTGGCATGTAGAAAGCCATCAGCAGCTGTACAACGTCTATTATTATAAAACATGCACCCATGTACTCATAATCCCTTGGGTGTACACCAATGCACTCCATAACATACACGGAACTAATACCAGCCCTTATACGCGAAGTTTTGTTCACACAACTCCCTTCACAGTCGAAGATGTGCAAAACTTTCCGTCTCCATAAAATGTCAAAGAATGTGCTGGGAGTTGAATCTCCTATGTATAAGTCTTCTTGCTCTGGGTATACTCTTATGTCGGAGGATTGTGTAATATTGATTGAACAATTCAACGTACGTGACATAATCAAATGTTAGGTGCTACGTTTGCTCACTAATAAATAAAAACTTATTCAATGGAAGAGAGAACTTAGTTGGAAGGATTTAGGCATATGTCGAATTCTTTGCCTCGATTTATAACTATCGCTGGAACCTATATTCACCCTCACATTACACTCATGTGATGAAACAACAGTCGAAACATTGGGATCCTATACAATAATCTGCTCCTAAAATAAAATAATAGATTTTCTACATCAAGTTGCATTCATCTTCCACTGGTTCCTTGGCCACCATCACCTGCCATAACTTGTAATGTAGTTATCTTTCTTTCTCTATGTGTAACCTACCCACTGCCACTTCCGTCTACTCATCAACACGTTCGAAGGCATTTGGTCGGCACATCGACCAAGTTGACGACAACACAACCAAGACATGAATGTATGAAAACTTGCAGCTTCTGCGTAACGGTGGCTTACATATAGTGGAATTTTAGCGCGGTCTAAATTTTATAGTTTCATTACCAGATTTTAAACAAAACAACGACAGCTGTTAATGCGAGTTTAATTCCACAGTCAGCAGAAATAACACTACTTAGATGTACATATTGTTCAACGACCTAAAGGTTCGGTTCAATAATCCAAATAGGAGGAATCCGATGACACGTAAAGCTGCGAATCTCGGTTTTCATTTTCAGTCCGACTCTGCCCGCACCTTCTACAAGGCGAAGCTCCATTATTCGATGAAAGAACAAGCAGATGTTATCAGCGTCGCGGAGATTGAGGATAGGTGTTATAGTCCTGGTGGACTTAATTTCACCGAAGTTTATACGACTATCACGCTCACCCTGGCTCGCAGCCATCACAAAGTTCTTATCAATCCAGCCAGGTCTTAGAGCGTTCAATTGAATTGGGACTTAAGAATATACTTAAAGTCTTCCCTGCACACACATGTGGTAAAAATTCTCCTGAGACAAGTGAATTCAGGGGCTATCCCATGGTGCCAGTATACCCTTGGTAAAGTTTTGTGATCAATTGTCACTTCAGATGAGTCCCGGTGCAGATTCGGATCTGATCGTCCTAATAGGTCTGTGGAGCATTGGCCTACTGCATCACGGCCAGTAAACCAAAGTGAATACAGCGCTTCCGGTTGTCACCAGTATAGAGGCTCTCCTCTGCCATTTGGTTTTGGTTTGGCTGATAGGGTTGCTGCCTCAGGGCACCATTGGGCTGGCAACCTGCTACTGCAAAGCCTGCTCTTTTGACCCAGGAACAGGTTTCTTACTGAACTTCTGACTGTAAGATTCCGGTCCACGTTTAAGAGCATCACAATCGTGCAATGCTGTGCGCTAACGGAGACGATGTAGTAGAGAAGGATGTTTTCTACGAGCAATTACACCCAGTTCAAGGGAGGCTTTTTAAAGGTCACATTGTGATTGTGATGGGCGATCTAAATGCCTAGGTACTCTCTGACACACCTTGCTCGGACATGTAATGGAAAAACATGATCTTGCAGACCATCCCAATAAGAGTGGGAGTCCGAACTGACCGACAGCGTACGAGCAATCAGATTGACCACTTCGCAATCGGTAATAGATTTAGGAGCTTTCTCCTCCTCCTTTCTTGGTGCACGTAAAGGGTTGCGTCCTCCACTTCTCGTAATGTTTGAAGAGCTGCGACCCTCCAAGCTCAACATCGGCCACGTGTATGATCCAATTCTCGCTCGAGAATGGAAGAGCTAGGTTGCTGATCGTAGATAGATATAGTGAGTAACCCGCCTGAGAATATTGATGAGCATTGGGCCGTCATCACAAATGCTCTTTTCTCAGGTGCTGCGCACGTTGTCGACCACGTCCCAAAGAGGCGGTATAAGATCTAGCTAATTGTCGAATCGTAACGAAAAGTGCATACCGCATCAAGAATGTGCTTACATACGGTCACAAATCTTTCGATGTTCGACGGGTTAACGGTCGACTTCTCATCTACGATGACGGGCAACTGACGAGGTGGAAAGAACGCTCCACCACGGTGCTTAACTGTAGCATATCCGGTGGAATTCGTCCTTTTGTGGATAAAATGGCTAGTCACTGTAACATGTGGATACGGACTGTTCTTCCAAGCAGAAAAAAGCATGCACTCAAAAGAAGTAAAGCCACTAGGCTTGACGGTCTCCCCGCAAAGTTATTTATTGCTGCACCTGCAATTACTACAGATCTGCTACTTCCACTTACACGGAAGTCTTGGAAATTCGAGTGGAAGGAGGGGATGATCATTAAAATTCAAAAGAAGGGCTGCGGTTTTGAATGTGACAATTGAAGGGGTATCTGCGTGCTTCCTACCGTTGCAAAGATAATAGGTAAAATATATCTGGAACGCATTAAATAATATTTCGACAGTTTGATCGGCAAAGAGCAGGCTGGTTCCCGTTCCGGATCTTCCTGTCTTGATCACATCAACACCCTATGGATCAATTTGGAACAGTGCGCAGAGTTTAGCTTCGCTTCACCTGCTTTTCATCGATTCCGAGAAAGCTTTCGATATCATGAAGAGAGAATATATCTGGAGTGCTTAACACAGGAGAGGCATTCCGGGGAAACTAATAGCAGTAATCAAAGCAACATATAATAGAGCAAAATGTCACGTGCTGCCAGAAGATGAAATCTGATAAGCATTTTGTACAGCCAAAAAACTTGAGCAATTAAAATTTAATACAAACAAAACAAATTTATGCGAGCGATTGAGTAAATTAATATTTTGTATAACCATTAGCTTTTAAAATTACGAGAGATGATATGATTCCTCAAGCCTTTTGTGCTCGTTACCTCTCTTTTAAGTAACTCCTTTTCGACGTATGCCCACTAGTGTTCTATCAGGGGCTCTTTGACATTATAGAGGATCCATTCCTTAACGACCATGGCCGTGTGTTTTGGGTTATTGTCATGAAATGGCCTTATGTTATATCAGATAGCAAACCCAATATTACGACCGCAGCTGGTATTTACGGCCTTAGTACGTCAAAGTAACCTACTCTTCTGAGGCAGTACCCACTCTTCTCCACACCAATTGCAGGCGATCGGAAACTTTTGAAGTCTTATTAAGAAACTCAGGAGCATATTCAAGTCGTTATTCAATATTTCTTTGGGAAAGTAATAGTTTCTTCCTTCGGCTATAGGGCCTATATTCCTCTCGGTAATAGCTTTATTGCACAATTCTTTGCAACAAATACTGCAATTGTATTGGAAAATCTATCATTTTATTTGCTCTGGCAAGACCTGTTTTCCAAGCAACGGAGTCACTTTCTTTACAATTTTTTATTACGTCATGAACAGTGGACGGCGGTCAAAGGGTAGTATAGGTCCTAGAGCGAAACGTCGATTGGTACCCACGATGAAGCATAAAACCTGGGAACCGCCTGCTGAACCAACACCAACAGCTCTACTACCAAACCCTATTTCCACCTCCGGATGGTGATTGGAGTTCTTTCTTTATGGAAAACTGCAAACGGCGAAGGAGGGCGAGGCTCCCGTGCCTAAAAACGGGACAAAATGTACCAACCAAAAGTCCAGGTTAGGAGTTGTGTAGGGCTGACAACCCTTCATGTAAAACCGATGTTACGAAGCCACAACAGGAGCCTCGGATAGGATGGACTTCAAAACGACAAACCCGGAAACGACAACGGATAAACGATTTGCGCATTTTGTCATGGAACGTGCGCTCCCTGTATAGACCGAATGCTGCAGCTAGCCGATACCCTGTCTCAATATAAGGCTGATGTAACAGCGATGCAAGAGATGCGATAGACAGGGACTAGTTTCCTGGAGAAGAGCCGCTTATAGCGGCGATCCAGTAAACCATGTGCTCGAAATAGGTTTCTTAGTCAACCAAACAATGAAACCTGTTCTTATCGGTTTTGCAAATATAAGAAAAAAGGCTATGCATTTTGCGTTTGCAAGGCAAGTGTAAAAATATAAGCCTCATAAACGTTCACATCCCTACAGAGGAGACTGCAGAATCGGAGAAGGATACCTTCTACGAGGCAATTGAGCGGACCCTCAAAGCCTGCCCCTAGTACGATATCAAAATCATACTTGGAGATTTCAACGGTCAAGTAGGGCTCCGGCTCCCATAGCTTACATAGAGATACTAATGATAACGGATTAAGGATTATTCAGTTAGTAGTAACGCACGAAATGGTTGTTGGAAGTACCTGGTTTGCGCGAAAAGCGGTCCACAAACATACGTAGGCCTCCCCAGACAGAACCAGTTTCAACCAAATTGACCACGCGCTGATTGAACGCCACTATCTCTCAGCCTTGATGAATGTTAGAACATATAGGGGGGTCAATATAGACTCCGACCACTATCTCATTGGCATAGTCCTCCGAGGTCGAATTACCACACCACCTAAAATCCCCTCTGACAATCATTTGAGAGTGAATACTGAAGTCATTCACAACACAGCTCTCCGCAACACCTATAAGGGCAAATGGATGCCGCAATAACCGCAGCCAACAGAAATCCTGGAGATGAAGCATCAACAAAAAATCTTCACAAATACCTGAGCAACGTTATCATTGATACGGCCACAAAGATACTTGGCCTCAGCCGCAAGAAAAGTCAGAACTACTTGTTTGACGATGAATGTAAGCTGGCTACGGAACGGAATAATGCATACTGAGTAATGTTGCATTCTCAAAGAACGCGGGCACGCGCAGAGATCTACTAAGAACTCCGTCGAATGGAGAAGCGACTTCACAGATGGAAAAAGGAAGCCTTGGAGAACCAACAGGAACTAGAAAAGTACAGGGAGCAACCGTACCAGGCGCGGAAGTTTTATTAGCAATCAGTAGGATGAAGCCTCATACACCTCGATGCTCATCCTGCCGAGACAAAGAGGGAAGTGTGATTTCCGACAGAATGGGCATATTGGAGCGATGGGTTGAGTATTTTGATGAACTGCTCAACAACCAAAATATCACCGAGTTGGAGTTCCCGCCAGCTGAAGACGACAGACGAATGCTGCCAACACCAAGATTAGAAGAAACAGTCCGTGCAATCCACCGGCTTAAAAATCATAAGTCGCCAGGAGCTGATGGAATTACAGCCAAAGGGGATGCCCTGTCATGCGTCCTCATTAACCTGGCCCTTGAAAAAGTGATTCGTGATGCCGAGATAAATGCAAGAGGTACGATCCTCTTTAAGTCCACCCAACTACTGGTCCACGCTGACGATATCGACATCATGGGAAGAACCACCCGAGACGTACAAACTGCCTTCATACAGATCGAGCAGACGGCGCCAGATCTTGGGCTGCACATCAATGAAGGCAAGACAAAATATATGGTGGCAACGTCAGCACCGAAAACCAACCAACCAACAACATCAAACCGCACTGGTCAAACAGGAAAAATAAGGATAGGAGAACACAACTTTGAGACCGTTGATAATCTCTCCTATCTAGGGTCGAAAATCGCAACCGATAACAGCTATGATGATGAAATCCGCGCACGGTTGTTGTCAGCCAACAGAGCCTATTTCAGTTTACAAAAACTGTTCCGTCTTAAACGTCTTGTGGCGCGGCAGGATTCGCAGCATTCGAAATTTATTTCGAATGTTGCGAGTGCGAGCGAATAGATGGCGCGGATCTATCCACTTTGCGTAGCACGCCACGGGAGTGGAGGACCGGCGAGAAAAGTGTGCCATGAGTTAGGGGCAGAAGGGAAACAGATGAAGCGAGACTTCTCTTCTGCCTCTAACGTTTTTTGGAAATGAGGTATCCAACCGTGGCTCTGAACTCGTGACTTAAAATTAAAAATATCGTTTGTAATTTTTCTCTCTTAGAGATTTGAATGCAGTTTTAGTACGACTACCCACTACAATGTCAATTAACAAAGTGTTTAATTAATAAAGTTAAATTCAAAAATAAAATTGAATAAATACTTAATTGGTGACCCCGATATTAAAAAAGTGACAAATTGTCCGCCATCGCCGCCATTGGTGAAGTTCTATTAACGACAAAATTCGTCCGAGCAACACGGCAGAAATAGAACTTCCAAAGACTGAGAAATCCATCAAAAACATCAGTAGACCGTACGGCAAGCGATTTTCACGCGTTCGCATCTACAGTTGAGTGTGGAGTGCCGTTGTAAACATCACGAAAACGTGTCGCATCTCCACATCCCGAGTCGGAGCAGAGGCAAGAAAAAACGCGAGAAAACTTTCTCTACACAGTGTACTGCGCGACACACGACGGACCCTCACCAGAAGTAGATTTTCACGCGACTTCCCGTACGCGCGCCCTCCTGCACAACACCTTTCACGCACCGGACCAGTCATCATTGCCACGACCTTCCGACAATCTTTGCAGGAAATACTATCCGCGCTTCAAAAGTGTTCCCAATGTGTGTGGTCGGATTAATGACGTAAAAATAATAAATCCGGAAAATCAGAATTGTGCAGAGTCCAGCCAGCGAGCAGGTTCAGAGCAATTTGGCGCTGCAGCGTTCGGAAAGGATAAGTTGAACAACCGCCCGGTCTCCTCGCAGTCAGTGGCCGCGTCATTGCCGTCGTCATTTTGGTGAGCGTTTCTGCTGCACATTTTCCTTGAGAATTTAGGAGTAGTCGCCACAACGATCAACAACAGCAGCAAACGGACGTCCCCAGCACCGCCAACGCCGCAGCTACAGCCGACAAATTCGACCAGCGCCGCCGTCGAGGAGGACCCCAGCTCGGCTTGAAAGTTATACTTAAGTGAAATTATTGTTCAATATATTAAAAGTTAAAAAGTAGTAATAAAAAATTGAAATCGCTGCAAGAGACGGCGTGGAGGTGTTTAGCATCGCGAGTTCTCCATTTTCATTGGTGGTGTTTTTGGTCTGCGCTGGAGAGCGTCCGCTTCGCTCGTCGTTTTTTTTTTTTTCTCGTTTCGTGCGTGCATTTGTGGGTGCGGCCTGCCGTGTCGGTGTAAAGTTCACCGCGTTTCAGTATAAACTCACCGCGTTTACATCTCAATCTCGTACTTCTCGGTAAGAAAAATGTCTTTTGACAATAAAGACGCGGCAGGCCCATCGGACCCGCAAGTGACCGCCCTCGCCGTACGCGTTCCTCCGTTTTGGCGGCGGAACCCCGAGCTGTGGTTCGTGCATTTGGAAGCACAGTTCCAAATGTCCGGCATCACATCGGACGCGACCCGTTTCAACTACGCGGTGGTCGGCCTGGACGAAGAGTCCATACTTCTGGTGTCCGACGTAGTGAAGTCGGCATCGTACGTGCAGCTCAAGAGCGAGTTGATCAGGCGCCTGTCGGCAAAATTAGACCACTTGCTGGCGGGTTTAACGTTGGGTGATCGAAGTCCCAGCCAATTGCTTCGTGAAATGAGGCAAGAGGGTGAGAGCAAGATCGGCGACGACCTGATCAAGTCGCTCTGGCTGCGTCGGCTCCCGGAGGGCACCCAGGCGATCCTCGCTTGCGTCTCCGGTTCCTTGGAGGAATTGGCAGTGACGGCCGACCAGGTGCAGGAGGTGTACGTACGCCCAACCTTGGCGGCCGTTCAACCACCGTCGGATGAGGTGGGTGACTTGAGGCGCGAGATTGCCGCTTTAACAGCCAGTGTGGCCGAGATGCGGGCGACGTTGGACGCTCAGCGTTCGGGCGCCAGATCGCGAGCACGCTCGCGGTCTGCCACCCGAAAAGGGCGATCAGGTAGCAGGTCGTCAAGACAGTCCACGGACCAAGGGATTTGCTGGTACCACCGCAGATTCGGGGATAAAGCGACAAGATGTACGCTACCGTGTAGATTCTCTCCTACCGCAAAAAACTAGGTCCGCGGGGGGTCTTGGCGGCGGCCACCCAGAACGCAGCGCCACGTCGCCTAACTATTTTCGACCCCCTCAGCGGGCGCAGCTACCTCATCGATACTGGTGCGGAGGTTTCGGTTCTTCCCGTACCTCGGCAACATCAACTTTTCCCTCAACCGCTCAAACTTGCGGCAGCAAATTCCTCCCGCATAAACACGTACGGGTATAGGCAAGTGGACGTGAGTCTTGGCTTGCGTAGGACGTTTTCGTGGCGTTTCATCCTGGCGGATGTCAGCTTCCCCATACTAGGCGCAGACTTCCTGTGTCACTATGGATTGCTGGTGGACTTGCAAAACAAGTCTCTTATAGATTCCACGACCAACCTTAATTCGTCGGGACATATGGTATCTCACCCAGGCAATAATCTTTCCGTTCTTTTAGAAGACATTACCGACTCTCGTGTTCGGGCACTTCTCCAAAAGTTCAGCCAGATTACTACCAACTGTAGTCTCTCCAAACCAGTGAAGCACAATGTGCAGCACCGCATTATCACTACTGGTTCCCCGATCTTCTCGAAGGTGCGTCCTCTACCATCTCAGAAACTGGCAATTGCACGGAAAGAGTTTGAACAACTCGTTCAACAGGGTATCTGCAGGCCCTCAAACAGCTGTTGGTCTTCCCCACTGCATATGGTCCCTAAGCCAAACGGCGAATGGCGCCCATGTGGGGATTACAGAAGGCTAAATGCACAGACTGTTCCTGACCGATATCCAATTCCACTCATCCACGACTTTGCGCATCACCTCGCGAATTGCCGCATCTTTTCGACCTTGGACTTAACCAAGGCTTATCACCAAATCCCAGTAGCTCCTGAAGACATTCCAAAGACGGCAATATGCACACCCTTTGGACTCTTCGAGTTCACCCGGATGACTTTCGGATTGTGCAATGCGACGCAAACCTTTCAAAGGTTCATTCACTCAGTCCTGCGAAACCTCGAGTTCTGTTTCGTATATTTGGATGATGTTTTGGTCGCTTCTTCCACTGAGTCTGAGCACTTAGCCCATCTCGAGTGCATTTTTCAACGTCTCCTTGAGGCCGGTTTAGTCCTAAACGTTGAGAAATGCAAATTCCTTCAACAACAGGTGAGATTCCTCGGCCATTTCATTTCCCCTGAAGGAATACAGCCCGACCCAGACAAGGTGCAAGCGATAACAAGCTTCCCGCGTCCAAAGACAGTGAGGGAGTTGAGGAGGTTCTTGGGCATGCTGAACTTCTACCGTCGTTTCCTGCCCAAGGCCGCCCATCTCCAGTCCATTTTGAACGCGTACTTGTCTGGCCCCAAAACTAAGGACACACGAGAGATCGTGTGGTCTGAAGAGGCTATCTGCGCGTTTGACAAATCCCGTCAACAACTGGCTGACGCTACACTCTTGGCATTCCCTCTGCAAGATGCACCCCTAGCCGTTTTTGTTGATGCCTCTGACATCGCAGTAGGTGCTGCCCTTCACCAAAAGGTGGACCAAGTTTGGCAGCCGTTGAGCTTCTTCTCGAAGCAGTTGAATCCCGCTCAACGGAACTACAGCACCTACGATCGCGAACTGCTCGCCGCATACCTGTCCATCAAATACTTCCGTTTCTCCCTAGAAGGCAGGCCGTTCACAGTGTTCACGGACCATAAGCCTCTCACGTTCGCTTTGAAACAGAAGCCCGACAAAGCGTCCCCTCGTCAGCTGAGCTTCATAAGCCAGTTCACATCAGACATCCAGCACGTGTCCGGGAAGGACAACATTGTTGCTGACGCTTTGTCTCGTGTCTCCGAAGTTAACATCCCCGCCTCACTCGATTTCTCGGCTATTGCCAAGGCGCAAGTGGATGACGCAGCACTTCAGAGCCTCAAGTCCAACCCCAAATACAAATTTCGGGAGTTGCCCATCTTCGGCTCAAACCTCTCGCTCTGCTGCGAAGACTCGGAAAAGGGACCTCGGCCATACATTCCGGCCACATTTCGCAAGGAAGTGTTCCACGTAGTTCACGACTTGGCGCACCCCGGCATCAGGACAACAAACCGGTTAGTCACCGGAAAATACTTCTGGCCCTCCATGAACAAGGATATCAATTCCTGGGCCAGAGAGTGCATCGCATGCCAAAAGTGTAAAGTCTCCAGGCATGTAAGGAAAGAAGTGGGCTCATTCCCCCGCACTACCAAGCGTTTCCACACCATACACCTCGACATAATAGGGCCTTTGCGAGACTCGCACGGTTATAAGTATTGCCTCACAATCATCGACAGGTTCACGCGGTGGCCTGAGGCAATACCTCTGAAAGACATTACGGCGCAATCATGTGCTGAAGCCCTCTGTCGAGAGTGGATACCTCGCTTTGGCGTCCCTGCAGTGGTCATCACTGACCAGGGAATGCAATTTGAGTCCACCCTTTTCTCCGAGTTAGGCAAACTCCTTGGTTTTAAACGCCAGCGGACTACTGCATACCACCCGCAATCCAATGGGATGCTAGAACGTTGGCACCGGACGCTGAAAGCCGCCATTATGGCACGCGACGACCCGTCCTGGACTCAAGTCTTGCCTCTCGTCCTACTCGGCCTTCGAACAACCCGCCGAGAGGAATTAGCTGCCAGCCCCGCGGAGCTGGTATACGGGGAGAACCCGAGACTCCCAAGCGATCCGGTCTTCGACAAGAGATCGGGTCTCACGGAGTCGGGGTTGGTGCGTCTGCTGAGGGACAATCTCCGACGCATCAAAGCGCCACCACCCACTCGACACTCGTCCATACCTGCTTGTTCGCCCAAAGAACTGGACACATGCACGCACGTGCTGATCAGGACGGATGCCGTCCGGAAGCCGCTGCAGCCTCCATATGAGGGCCCGTACCGCGTTCTCGAGCGGGGAGAATATTTCTTCCAGCTCGAGATCGGTGGTCACAAAAAGGCGGTCTCTTTGTCCAGGCTGAAACCCGCGTGCGCCCCGAAGCAACGTCGTGTCCGCTTTGTGGATTAACGGCGAACGAAGTTCGGGGATCAGTCGCCGAAACCCCTAGGTTTCATCTGGGGGCGGAGTGATGTGGCGCGGCAGGATTCGCAGCATTCGAAATTTATTTCGAATGTTGCGAGTGCGAGCGAATAGATGGCGCGGATCTATCCACTTTGCGTAGCACGCCACGGGAGTGGAGGACCGGCGAGAAAAGTGTGCCATGAGTTAGGGGCAGAAGGGAAACAGATGAAGCGAGACTTCTCTTCTGCCTCTAACGTATTTTGGAAATGAGGTATCCAACCGTGGCTCTGAACTCGTGACTTAAAATTAAAAATATCGTTTGTAATTTTTCTCTCTTAGAGATTTGAATGCAGTTTTAGTACGACTACCCACTACAATGTCAATTAACAAAGTGTTTAATTAATAAAGTTAAATTCAAAAATAAAATTGAATAAATACTTAAGTCTCACCATAGGGTCAAAGCTCTTACTGTACAAGACCTGCCAGTCCTCATGTATTCCTCGGAGACTTAGGTTCTTAGCAAGAATAATTGCGAACTCTTGGCCCCGTTCGAGAGAAGAATCCTCCGAAGAATTTTTGGCCCCTACATGAGGATGGACGATTCCGTAGCCTACATAACGACGAAATTAATGAGCGATACCATGGTTGTGGATAAAATCCGGCTCAATAGGTTACGGTGGGCGGGTCACTTAATATGTATGGATGAGGATGATCCCACCCGGAAAGTCTATAAGGGCAATATCTATGGTAGAAAAAGAAGACGGGGCAGACCCTGCCTAAGATGGAGCGATGGCGTAGGTCAGGACGCCAAACAGCTTCTAGGGATATCCAATTGGTGGACTTCGGCGCAAAACCGGGATGTCGGGAGTTCCTTATTAAGGCAGGCCTAGACCAGATACCGGTTGTTGCTCCGTTGATGATGGTGATGATTCGTAACCATTACTACCAGGCCAACACTATGCACTTGCAAGATCTGTCGACGGTAAAAAAAACAAAGCTATTTTACAGAAATATAGCACATTTCGTCGCCTTGTTTGTTTTAAATTCAATGTTAAATTCGAAAATTATGCAAGGAAACCGATGAGCGATAAAGTTGTTTTCTTCGAAAGTTGTCCATCGCACCACTGATAGTACTTAAAATTTTCTTTCTTTGATTTCTGCAGCAAATAAAAGGGGTCATCCCGTGTGAAGGCCTTTTTTTGGCTGTTTTTAGAAATTTTTTGTGAAGAACTGGATAAAAATACAAATACGAATTTTTCACCATAGATTTATTAATATCTTGAACGTTCATAGTAATTTTTCCAGCTCGATCGCATAGTTCGTTATTGAAATACAGAGCAATTTATACATCCATCTCCAAAAAAGATGTTTTCTGCTGCCACGATACAGGGCCCTGCGATCATCTTAAAGAAAAAAGTAAACAGCGTTTTAACGTACAGACTTAACTACAGTCCGCAAACTAGGATTATTAAAAAATATTAACAGCTAAATTTTTGGTGCCGTGTCAAACTTTTTTTCTGTGAATTTTGGTGTGTTTTCACAGCTTCTTCAACCAAAAAAAAGAAAACTACTGAATGGATCGAAATTATCCTAGTTTGCGGACCGTAGAAATATATTCTGGATAAGTCGTGAAAATTTCAAAGAATTTGGTTGGATAAATTTTGGGCTATGATGGCAGCCGATTTTGAGAAAAACACATTTAAAACGTACAATGCAGTTTTGAGCCATAACAACTTAACTGACCATTAATCTACTAGGCCTAATCAATAAACATAAGGTTTCTTGAAGAAACACATGTACAGCCTTGGTTTCAATTCTTGTCCTTTTAGCTAAGTCATTCGAACGTCATTCGGACCGATAAATACGAGCTTTATTACGGCGATCTACATAAATCTGGCATGTGACTTATCACGTGCTTAACACTATAATTTCCGAACGACTCCGAATATCACAAAATTACTTTGCCCATATATTCTACACTATATCTAGATACAATTGATACCAAAAAAAATCGATTCCGCGGATCCGACACACGGGATGACCCCCTAAAAGCTTTTCCCAAAAATAATAAAAATGACTTTGAGATGTTCAATAGCTGATTAATTGTACACGCAAAGCAGATCGTCAAAAACCATTTTAAATGGGTTATCACACTTATTCTGCATTATGAATCGCCGCTTACCCAGTTAATGAAAAAAAAGACACTTCTTTTTTAAATGCCGAATAGTGAGTTTTTTATTCCTCATATACCGGTATTTCAAGGACCAGTTGTCGTCTTCCTCAGTGAGATTTTGTCTTTTTTTTATTTCATTATAAAATAAGCTGAAAAAACGACGCACACAACTGAAGGTTATCCAGATATTTTCGTTATCTCGAGCGGCTTGTTATTCGCTATTTAGAGTACCTAATGCGAAAAAACTGGCATTCGCCATTCGGAACTAAATGGAGGTAAAAATGATTAGACACCTTATGTTTTCCAAGAAATTTTAAAATAATAAAACAATTCCAAGAAGCTGTGTATGCATCTCAGCTGGACGTAATTTCATTCTCCTGAGTATTTACCTGGGGTTTCCCCGTATAACACATCCAGTAATTAAAGAATATGGGATTTCAGGTAGGTAAAAAAGATAAGACAGCTTATATTTAGGTATTTTAGAATAGAATTCAAGTAATAAAACCCAGTTGTTTTTACGATATTTTGATATTTTATTGAGCCTATTTTTATAATTTCTACCATTCTTTTAAATTTGGTCCCATGCAGAAATGATAGTGTGTTGCTGCTGAAAATTCTGCTTAACAACCTTTGCACTATGAATCGCAACATTATCTTGCTGGAAAATGAACGGCTGATCTGCGATTGCTCCCATATTGTCGCTAAATTCTTCACGTAGCATTTGCACATACCTCGAACTGTCTACTTTCCCACTTAAAAACCGAATAGTTGACCGTCCATTGTATCCTATAGCAGCCTAAACCATTCCACTACCTTAACCTGTTCCCAAGAGGAAGGCACGTAGCCCAGAGCAAGACATCCTCGAAAAATATTTCTTGGAGGTGGCTCTAAATGCTCCATACCCCTCCTTTAGCATTGCCGGATAGATGTCATCCATGCCAGGTGCTTTGAAATGTTCAAAGGACAGTATGGCAGCTCTCACCTTTTCATGGGTAACAACCGCTTTCGCAGTGTTCCAGTTCCCCTTGCAGCACTTGCGTGTTGAAGGGGTTGCAAGAACCCTCAACTCTCCCCCCCCCCCTGCCACTTCTCTCACCCTTAAGCTAGGATAGGTTTCATTTTTTTTAGTTTCTATTTTTAAAATGTTTAAGGTTTTATTATTATGGGAATCAATTTTTTTGAACAATTTTAAGGCTTTATCTTTAATAAACTTATCTATAGGTTCTAATCTTAGATCGCTATGTATATCTATATTTCTTATGTAATGCGTACTTTTTCTTACAGCTATATTCTGACATATTTGCAATTGTTTTTTATATGTCTTACATGTTTGATAAAAGACACTGCTCCCGTATAGCAGGGATAGGCGAATTAATTGCTTATACAGTAAAAGTCTATTCTTAATATTTAGTTTCTTAGTTCTAATTAAAGGATAAAGGGAACCTGTACCTGTGCATGCTTCGCGTTTCGACTTGATGTGTTTTTTTCAATTTAGTCTGTTATCGAAAGTCAGTTCCAGATATTTCGCTGTTGGTTTCCAATCGATGGGCTGATTGTCGATTTTGATTTTTCCCGGTTTCTGTTTTCTCTTTCTTGTGATCTCTGTGACTTCTTACCACTTGGAGAGCATATTCATATTTCGGACACCCTCAGTGTAGTAGTAAACTACTACAGACTCCCCCACCACGACAAGGTGGTGTCCAAGGGGGAGGACCTGCACTTATATATACGCTGTTTAGCGTTCATTATTCCCAAGTCTACAATATATACTTAGATTATATATAAGGGCATCATAAGGATTTTATTGCGAATAGATTTTGAAAACACTCACTGGGCTAATATTGAAAGTAATGTTTCTTTCAACAAATCCATTAAGATTTTCAGATAGGGGACTATTTTTCTAATTTCGGGGGAACCCCCTTAAATGCAAATTAAAATCAAGTCATCGATATTTATGAGGCGTTAGATTATCTCAAACGCATACAATTAATCGATTTAAATCATGTTTTATGCGTAACGTCTACAAAGAAACACAATATTTTCATAACAATTTCAAGAAAAAATTATAATCATTTTCGAAAAGTTGAACCGCAACAAACAAATCATAGAGAGAAGGGTAAACTCCACATTGAGATGGCACTGTTATATTTACTAGATAAGTATTTTTTGACATTTCTAACCTTACATTTCTGGTTGCGGTGCTGCGAATATGACAGAGTGTGTGACACCTGACTTATGAAATAAAATATTGTGCTCGTGACAGTCACTCAAAAGGAGCAGGAGGTAAATTTCGTTGCGTATATTTTACTTACAGAGCCGAATACATTTCCAAGCATATAACGGATGATTGAAAATTACGTAATTCGTACCAACGAACCTGCCTTTGCCCTAGTTTAATGCTGTACTCCTTTTTGCAGACATTATGGGGAACACGGTATCCGCAGCGGAGGTTTTAGCCGCGGAAATTACTCGGCCGATCACAGGCTCAACCAAAGCCCATCACAGCGATGAACATATGACCGGCGTGCCACCACCAGAATGTCCCATGCACAAGTCTCTGGCCCCAGCCAAACCAGTATATAAGTCAGAGTGTCCAGTGAAGCAGGATGGAAACGACATAAATCCTCTCAATATGATGCCACCGGCGAACCAACAGCCTGCACCTGACCAGCCCTTCCCGTTGCCCACCGAAAGGCAAGTTTCGAGCATACCCAAAGTAACGGAGGACGGGCGCACTGAATTCTGGGTGTACCCGAGCCAACAAATGTTCTGGAACGCAATGCTGCGGAAAGGTTGGCGATGGAAGAAAGAAGACATCGAGAAGAAGGACATGGAACACATCATCAAAATTCATAACGCAAACAACGAGCAGGCATGGCGTGAGGTGTTGAAGTGGGAGGCGCTGCATGCAAACGAGTGCAGTAATCCGAAGCTGAAGAGTTTCGGTGGAAAAGCAACAGAATACAGCCCACGGGCCCGAATCCGGCATTTATTGGGGTAACCAAGCTACCTGCACAGTTTGATTTCAGTGAAAATATTTGTTGGTGTGTTTCAGCTACGAGTACCCATTCGACAGACACGACTGGATCATCGACCGATGCGGCAAGGACGTTCGTTACATTATTGACTACTACGACGGCGGCGTGGTTGACAACGAATACAAATTTGCTATACTCGACGTCCGCCCAGCAATGGATTCCTTCGAAAACATCTGGGATCGCATGCGTGTTGCGTACATGAGGTGGAAGTATGACAGGGAGGAGACCAAACCCTCCGCGCATTCAGAATAGAGTGCGGCGGAATATTATTTAATTCATTACTTGTAAGAAATCGAACTCAGTCAAAATACAATGTTGTAATTGAAAGTTGATTGTTATTGGGCGGAGCGCTGATGTGGATTGCCTGCAATTTAAATAGAAATGTGGATGCGTAGATTGAAAGTTTGTTTTTGATTCTGGAGGAAGTTGTATACGAAACCGAGAGAGATCTTCATGGTGGCCGAAGCGTTGATGCAGAGCTTAGTGGCTTTCTAATGGAATAATGCTTTCTGAGCACACTTGCATGCAGTTTTATTGATATTAGCAATTAACAAACCTGGTAACGGTTTCGTAGACCCTCTAAGTTGCTTCCACATCCAAATTGTCTGAAAAACATGTTCACTCCAAGCGCTCGTTTGCTCTTGGAAGTAGTACTATACTCACGCAATTTCTGGTAGAAATCCACGGTTGATGATTGCAAGATTTAGTTTCAATGAATGTGAGGTCGCCTAGTACTCAATTGTATAGTAATGGGCCACCTGGCGGATGTCTTCTCCAAGCAAATCGTTGGAATGTTGCTGTTTATTGTACACGTATATTTTATTGTATACCGCGAGTGCTCATGGTAGACTTTGTTGTTGTTGTTGTGTTTTTTAATTGTCCCACGATGTCCCGGTCGGCTACATCAGAGCAAGCTAAGTTCCCTGGTCCGGCTTAAGATGACCATACATGAAGACGAAAAATGGCTAGGCTCTGGGCGTAGGTATGCCAGCTGTCACTCGGTGGGTTAGCCATTTTGCCCTTGTATATGCAGTAGTTTTATTATTCTTAAAACTGGTATTATCGTTGTATTGTGTGTAGTTTCCACTTATTTGTATCGAGGATTATGTTGTGCAGGTTCATTCATTATGCTTCGTTTGGATGTGAGTAGTGGGATGTTGGTAGGGTGGTATTTGTATGGTCAGAGGGTCTATGAGGGGATGGATGCGCAGTGTGGATTATGTTGCTGGTCACTAGTGAGATGTGTAATGTACATATATAATAAAGAATGGTGTATAGTAATGTAAACTTTAAAGCAATGAGAATATAACTGTTTTTACAGTTTGACTCTTGATTTCTTAATAAAGTCTATTAAATCCTCAATGTGATTCTTGCTTCCTTTTCTGTTCACAAAGTTGAAAACTTTGCTCCAACTATAATTCTTTCTAAAAGCGAAGAAGAATAAGTGATCAATTGTCTGTGGAACACCGTAGGTGTGACATAAGTCATTGCTAAGTTTACCAATTCTAAAGAGAAAAGACTTGGAGTATACACGACCGGAATACAGTCCGTTGACGGGTTTGGTTTTGGGAGCGGTTTGCAAATCAATGAATTCTAGTAATTTTGCAGGTAGCGTCGGGAAAAAGCTGGCAAAAACCCTGCCTTTTCGTCTGGAGATTTCTTGGTACTGTAACTGTCAGTCCTCGTTGATCCTGTTTTGAACATGCCATATTGTATCAAGCAAGCATGGTTGTTAGATGGAACCCACTACATATAGATGGCCCTTTTATCCGCATAGTGCGCCATTCTGTATAGGTAGATTACACTTTTTGTCAGAACCCATTTCTCTTGGATGTTCGAACGCTCAATTTAGCCGACGATCACCCATATGATTGGATGGTTGATCCTTTGGTTTTTGAGCAATGAGCAGGCGTTTTGAAAGTCCATTATAATGACTTCTTTCTCCTGAACTCTATCTTTGAGGCGCAGTGTGCCTGCTTGATACCCATGAGTCCCACAGACGGGAGACGCTGAGACGACAGCAAAACACTTGGTTTCTTTTGTTGTTGCTGCATCGGTGGCATAAACCGCGAAATCATTTCTTCGTGACCACTTTAGTTTTTTTTTGGGCTTTTTCAATCCATTCTTGTTTGGTTTGCCCAGCTGTCCTGTGCGGTCCATTTCAGACTTCCAACCTTCTATTTGATTACCCTCGAGAGATACCATGAGGTCGAACACTTCTCTGAACCATTTATATACTTTCGAGGGGCCATTGAAACAGTTTGACTTTTTTGTGTTTCAGGCCCCAGGAAAAGCATATAGAGAAGTTAACAATTCTTGCCGCTCTTATTGCTTTTCCGATCATATTGGTGATGTGATTTTTAATTGACAGAGAAGCAATTATTTTTCTATCCACAAAAGTGATTTCCTTATATTGCCTAAGCGGGGTTCGATTGACCAAAATGTGATATGGCGCGATTCTGCTTTTTTTGAAAGTGATTACGCTGAAATTTGTCAAAATTAACCGATAAGCTAATCGCACCATATGTCGACACGCTGGTTATATTTATCTGCTGCTAACAGAATGTCATCAACATATTGGTCGATTTGTACTGATTCCTGTGTTTTCCTACGGAGAGTGGTTGTGTATAAATTAAAGAGTGATGGGGTAGGCAACTTCTAACTGTTTCAGACCATTCGTCCAGCGTCAAGAGCCTAACTTCAAGAAACCTCAACATCCACGTATAAATGTCAGCTGGAATTTTATTCATTCTCATAGTATTGGCCAAAGTTCTAAGATCAACTCTCTCATAGACTTTGCTGATGTCCAATGTAACAGGCTTCACTAATTGCTCTTGACTCTCAGCGATGGACTCATTTATCCACGATGTCGATTTACCTTTTCTGTAGGCATAACAGTGTTCCAAGGGGGTACCCTCAGCTTCCATAAACAATGTAAGTCTCGCCTTTACCATGGCATTTAAAATTTTTGCAAACACGTAAATTAGAGAAATAGGTCTGTAGTTTACTATTTCCGAACGACCTTTTTTTATTCTTGGGAAGCGATACAATTTTATGTTCTTCCATTCCAAAGGTGGTTGGAGTTTTTTCCAAATTTTCTTAAATGAATTGAGGAGGCGAAGTCTATTGCTGTCATTTAACCAGTTCACGTAGTTGTACAGAATTCTATCAGTCCCTGGAGCTGTTGGTGATATGTCTGTCCAGAATATCATTAAGGCTGGGCATTGTGAAATCTTTCTGTTGGTAGAGGCGTAGGGCTCGGTATTCAACAGTGTGGGACATCCCTTGTATTGTGCTGTGATTTCCGATAAGAAATTCTTTTTCGTTTCCCTATCCCAAGTTGTCAGTTGTTTGCTCTCTTTCTGAAAATTCCTGAAATTCTTTATTTTATTCCAAAGGGCTTTAATGTCTGATTTGTTAGACATTTCTTCGCATAACACATCCCAATCATTCCTTTGGCTTCCTTAATTTCTGTCCTCCAATTTTCTAAGATGTTTCTTGTTCTGAGGAAGTTAAGGCCCTAATTTTTTCTAAGAGGTATGGTTTTAGGTGCGCTTCCCACCAAGCCTTGAGTTGCATGCCTCTCTGTGTCTTAAATATTGCAAGTTTGATTTTCTCTTGAATGGGTAAAGCCAATGGTGTCCTGTGGTTGTATATTTCCAATTAGATTATTTAGTTTGTTTCTGGCAATTTTGAAACCTGGTTGGACTGTAAATGATTTGTTTTGTATGACAATTGGCTTGTGATGACTGAGTGGGTGTCTTCTACGGTTTTCCAGTGCCAGGAGAGCACGTGAGAGTTGGTAAGGAAATATATGGGATTGAGGACCTCAAACTCCCTATTAGAGTTGTTATTGTACTCGAAAGTCAAAATTACAAAGCTCCTTTAGTGGTATATTATCTCTTGTCTAATTAACAGTATCCCCAAAGGTTGTGAACCTGGCGTTCAGATCACCAAGGATCATCGTATTGGAACGGTTTAATTGAAACGCAATTAGTTTTTTAATTTTTGTTCTTAAAGGACGAGGCGTTCATTTAAGGGAAAAATAGACCGATGCCACAGTCATGTTGGGTTGAAGGTTACACGTTTCCGCAATGATAACATCGTGGTCAGTATCGTATTTAACTTTTTTAAATGGCAAAGGCGATACCCACCCCTACAAAACCATCATCCCTCATTTTGTGTATCAGGCAATAGCCTGTTAACAGTTTGGATATTGGGTTGAATTGAATGGAAAGTATTTCTTGCAGTGCTATAATCTCTATTTCCCTTGTATTGTAAAAGTGGATAGCATCATCTTTGCAGTTAGAGATGCTTTGAACATTATTTTTTATGAGTACCTGATGGTACTCGTAAAAAAGAAGTCATTGGTGTTGTTCAGTTTCTCCATTCATTTTCTGATTTGAACAACTTATTTTTGCATTCCCAAGTTCTTTTGACTTGCATATATTTTGTTGAACATAAGCATCATCTTGTGGAGGAGTCCTTGGTAGTCAGAGACAATGTGGTATGCAGGGCTATTGAACACTGAGCCATTCCTGACTGTATTGCTCAGCCTGCCGAAAATTTCTGGAGGTTATTTTGGGTTGAGTTTCTTTTCAATACTGCACTGTATCTGCTCAAGCCCCTCAGGATATTATTCAACTCTACATTGCTGTTTCTGTCATTGACCGATTTTTGATTGTTGTTCCTTAAAGGTGGGAACTCCCTTTCGTCAATTATATGATAATAGTTTCTAATATTTTTTGTAGCTTCCTTAATTGTTATATTTTTGCTGCTCCAATTTTAATCTCTTTTTATGTTCAGCCCATCTAGGACATTTTTTATTTCGAACATGATGTTCTGTGCTATTGCATAGTATGCATTTTTGGTGAATAATGTGCCACCGAAGTTTTCACTGCTTCCGTAGTTCAGGTATTTCGGTTTTCTAGTTCTGCATACTTTGGCAATGTGCCCCAGATACCCGCCGTTGTAGCACTGTCGCTCTCGCTGTTCAAAATGATCTTCTTTGAAGTAAGTTTCTCCTATGATTATATGCGTAGGGAAGGTTTCCCCCAGAAAGATCAGCTTAACCGTGCCCGTTGGGAAATGTAGATCTTTGTTTTCTTTGTCTGTTCTGCTAAACCTCTGAGCTTTCAGAATTTTAACAGACAACTCCGACTGACATGCTATCTTTTTCCCATCCCAGTTTAGAGAAACATGTTTAATAATTCCATAGCGCCATGTTGCGTTGGCCGGTATAAAGGGTTTGTAGCCCAGGGATTTTACTCTTTTGTCCGTTACGAAACGGTCCGCTGCTTGTGCGGTTTTCAAGATGGCCGTCGCCCTCGCATAGCCTTCACACTTGATATTAATGATATCATTGTCGCACCTTATGGTTTCCAGATGTGTGAACAAATCTAATGGGTCAAGCCTAACTCTGTTTTCCGGGTTTGCTTGAACACGGTCAATTAAGACCGAATAACTCACATATTTCGCTTTGGGGTCATATAAGTTTGTTTCGGGTGCACTGGCACCAAAGGATTTTGGGGAAAGATTAGTAGGGGCAAGTAGAGGTGTACTAATAGTCGCTGGTCCGATATCACCGCCAAGTCGTCTCGCTACGTACTTATTAAGGTTTTGTGTAAAACAAAACCTTATTAAAATCGGTTTACTGTCTGTCTGTCTGTTTGTGCACCATACGCATTTTCTTCGGAGATAGATAGATGCGAAATTTCGTGGAAAGGTAGGAACTGTGAACGCTCACACATACAGTGATTTACATCCTTTTATATCGAATTTTACTATACAATCCTATATACGGATAATTTATGAATTTTGAGATAGTAGTGCCATACCATATGTCATCTGAAACCAGAATTTCAAAAATTTTTCGTTTGTACATATATTATATTGTCTAATCGCTGATTGAAGTATTTTTCAAAATGCAAAGTTTTAAAAAAACAACAAAAAAACAAAAATTTTACTTTTTCGAGCTATAAATTTTTGGATTTTTTATTTAAAAAAATATTTTAAAACGATTGAAAATCCTTCATTAGGCGACAAACTATCATCATAATAAATCAGTAGTATAAATTTGGTGTTGATTCGTTCAATAGTCTTTTAGTAATCGTGTCCGCCGCGAAGGTACTTTCAAAAAACACGTTTCTGAGATAATCGCGTTTATGATTTCAAGTTTGTTTCTTTCTGTTTAAATTCAACTCAGTTGAACTTATATCGAGTTGTCGATTCCAGAGTCATATAGTATTCCTTCTGCAGCCTCCATAATATCAATTTATAATGTTGATACTGTCTACGAGCCGTTCTATCTTCTTTTGTGGCTGCACCACAAACAGTATACCCGGCGATCGAAGTTCGAAAGTCTACTCGTATACACAACGACAGTGGAGGCAAAGCGTTATAAATAGCTGTAAATTCAGATCTAATGCTCCAATCTTTTTGAAATTTGATGAGAATATTCTTGAGATCATCAAATATACAATATATATTTTTTTTATTTTCTCGGTCATCACAACTGTCTATAGTAGAATCCCGATAATTCATATGGTCAAGGGACTGACGATATGGTATGGATTATCAGTTATCTTGAGTACGATTCTGCTAAAACTGCAGGAGGCCTCGAAAAAGTTCCGCATCATGCACAAAAATAGGAGTTTATCGGATGTTACACGATGCAAAATAGGATGAAGTATTCCTTCCACTACTTCAGCTGCTCATCATTGTGAATAAAAAGCCTACCATTAATGAATCCACACTCAACCCTAATCCAATACCACAATGGGCACAACGACCATTCCTTTAATTTCCACTTTAAGGATTTATATATATATATGTATTGGTCGGAAAAATAAAAAAAAAATATTGCCTATTCTTTGAGTACATCCCAAGAATATTCTCACCACTTTTTCATTGTTTCATAACGGTCGGAGTATTAGGTCCGAAGTTACAACTATTTATAGTGAGTTACGTCGCTGCTCCAGTGCAACTGTATATAAATTTTCCAACCATCATCGTCGAATATATTGCCTACGTTTAGCTACAGCCACAAAAAGAGGTAGAATGGCTCGTAGGCGTAGAAGGAGTACTATATGGCCTTGGAATCGAGGACTCAACAAAATTCAAATAAATTGGTTTGAAATCTAAAAATAGATGATATATTATATTAATGAAAATTGTGTGAAATTCTGATTTCAGATTGCGCCTCCGGGGCAAGTTATTTTCAAGAAAATGGACTCTTTACCGAAGAGCTATAAATCCGACATTTTAAAGTATTTTTTTCATAATTGCAAGTACTCCAGAACGTGCGTTAATGGACGTTTCTAACAGTTTTTTAATAAATATTTACTATGCTGTCGAAGAAACATCAAGAAAACGTCATCATTCCAGTCACTGCAACTGTATGTAACTCCTTAATATTTTATTCTTCTGTAGCAGGAAACTACTAAACTTTTAAGCGTGCTAAATGTGAATTTTCCCAGGTTCGATTACTTTTGGATAATTTAGAAAAGAAATAGATGAAATTAGTCCAAAAGAGGAAGGAGGAAAGTGTGTAAATATTTACCAAATATCAAGTCGAAATTAAAAATTATACAAAAAATATAAAAATTAACATCATTGATGTCAAGTCCTAGGAAGATAATAAAATGAGCGCCCTAAAAAGAATCAAACCCATACTGTCCAAGTAACATTTTTATTTTCCGAAATTGGGCTCGCAGGTGTTTCAACAGATGCCGCACACAGCAACCATAATATACACAGTTAGTCGAAGTTTCAAATGCAAAATCAATTTTTGTCAATTTTGGCAAACTTTTAGGCTACTCCATAGCAATGTAAAAAATACCTTCTTCGGCATAGACTGACAATTTATCCATGCTTACACACGCATTAAGCCCATTAGAAACTGCTCTTGGGTCGAATTTTTCATCTTTATCACAGAATAAGACGCCCTTTCGGTAGAAGTGGTCCAGTGGAAGAATACATGCTAAGCATCGGATCTAAATATCATCATCCGATATCTAATATTGGCCATCGACTATCCTTAAAAAATAGAAGGCTCATCCTGCAGTGTAGAAGATCGAAATCCCAATTCGTCATCCCTCGATACGCTACTCTAATGCTTGTTCAATTATTCCTATTTATCTGGAGAACATCGAGGATTCCAATGGATAATGTCCTTCAAGCAGCTGCCAGCTACTTTCTGGCCGAGTACGTCTTTGGTATCTGCTTGCTTTCTAACCAGGTATTCATTCTGCATATAAAAAAAGGTCGGATTGTAAATAAGAATTCGAATCATTTGATCCCACTTCCTTGGAGCTTGATTTCTTCACACTACTGTTATGCCATCCAAAGTTTAAAATCGCAATCACCTCAGAACAGGCATTCATTTGTAGTTGCTATCACTGCGAGAGCCTAAATTTTGAATCAGTCCTTGTCCACGGCGCGCCATTAGAGCGATTTGAATTTATAAACAAGTCGGGAAACCGGAAGCTGGACGCTTCAGGTATGAACGGTTTCGTGTATTTCTTTCATAAAAACATTTGAGTGGAGATTTGTCCCATTAGTATCTGGCACGCAATATATGCATATATTATATGAGAATATCCTATTTTGCGTGATACTGACATTCAAAGTGTTGAATTTGCGCAGAAGCGACCGCTTTGACCTATTATAGCTTTGTTAGTTATAGTGCGATTTCCACCAAAGCTAGATGGTGCTCTATTTTGCGTGATACTGACATTCAAAGTGTTGAATTTGCGCAGAAGCGACCGCTTTGACCTATTATAGCTTTGTTAGTTATACTGCGATTTCCACCAAAGCTAGATGATGCTCTATGTTATAGCCTACATTGCTGCAAAATTTTCTGGTTCTAGGATGAACGTAAAGGGGATTTTGGAGTCAATAACTAAACATTATAGTAATATATTATTATTAATTTTATTTGAGAAGATATCTGTATAGAGGGTATTTCGTAACCTAGGCAGCATATAGTGGCAGCTTCTTGATTTTTTTCAGATTTTTCGAGTGAGTAGTTTCTGAGAATGGTCATTTTCGACCCCCACCCTCCCCACCTTTCCAGCAAATATGAAAATTAAGATCGGCTTCAGCTTTCATTTGATACCCCACATGACTATATTTGGTAAACAAAATGGATATCCCCTTAAAGTCGTAGAATGATGTAATGCGTGAGCGCTCAAAGTTTCTACCTTTCCACCAAATTTGGTGTCAATCGCTGCAACCGTTTCCGAGAAAAATGCCTGTGACAGAGAGATAGTAAAGCGATTTGTGTAAAACAAAGCCTTAAAAACGGTGATAACTCCACGGTTCTTGCCACACAGGGAAACTACCCATTGAAAATCGTTTCCTTGGTGAAAGCTATGAAACTTAGACAAAAAACTGAAGCACCCATACGTAATGTGCTAACACCACGTCATAATCAAGAAATGCTCAATCAGAATTTCTTATCTGTGCCACCCTCCCAATCTCTCCCCTTATAAGCGCTTAGTGAATGTTTCAAAATGATATTGCAATGAATAGATGTAAACAGTGTATTTTCCTCCTCATTTTCATATTATGTGAATTCGTACAAAGTAAAAGAAACCAAGAAACGAATTCTCAAAACAATTTTCATTTGCATTTTACACATACAGTACAGTTGTACACATTGCCTACAAGTATAATAGACCGCTAGCTGCTGCATGTGCCATTAAAGTATTTGAAGCCTGTTGTGTCTCAAGCAAAAGACGTGCTTCCTTCAGCCA
The DNA here is from genome assembly GCF_905115235.1 of Hermetia illucens. NCBI lineage: Eukaryota > Metazoa > Arthropoda > Insecta > Diptera > Stratiomyidae > Hermetia > Hermetia illucens. Next base: position 66,676,183 of record NC_051851.1, on the reverse strand, counting down.
ATCATTTGCCACTTTTCGTGGTGCACCTTGCAGGAGGTTCAAGTATTTCACAGCTTGCGTTAAGTCTCCACGATCCAAGAAATACCTAAACGATTCAACCATTCAGGTAACGTCAGTCAGAAGATGAAAAGTTAAATTACCTGGCTCGATTCAAAACATCATAAGTATCTAATTTGCTGAAATCGAAAACTTTGTTTTCTAGTTCTTCCTGCGAGATAGGATTATCAGGACGCATTATCAGCATAGATTGGAGATAGGACAAAAGATAGACAGGCAAAGAAGCACCCTCCTCTGGAACTAGGGCAACTTTTCTCGCTACTCGCTCTACATTGATAAAGCGTTCGCGTAATGCATCTTCAGGGTAGACACCTCGTGCTAGTGCTTCCTTAGGGAGACTTTGGAGAACGACAGTAACTAGTTCATCACCTTCCGCTGTAACCAAACATTAATTATTTGTATGACCAACATCTACCCACATTCAACAATCACTTTACCTGCTGCCCTACCGACTGCCTTAATTTCACTGGATAGCGGGCGAAGTTTCAATTGCCAATGGACCCCTGGATCGCCAGTCCTCACTGAAGCCCAAAGTGCTTGACATGCCGCCCATAACGCCTGCGCCTGATGAGCACACCGTTCCGACTCAGCACGAGCTAATAGAAATAATAAATTAATGTAAAAAACAATTGAAGGTACAATCTTCCAATGCTAAATAGTTTCGTTGTATCTAATGTACCTCTCAATTCCTCATCGATTTCTAATTGCGTGCATAATTAAATATATTATTCATAAACATGATATATGTCTATTTAAACAAAAATAGCAAGAATCTTACCTTTTAGAGCGGCATCCATTCCCTTCAATTTGCCCAACATTGAAGCTAGTTGCAATTTGTATGCAGCTTTCTCCGTTGAAATCTTCTCGTCTAATTCCCGCATGAACGTACGTCTTAACTCTGTTTCCTTTTGTGTCAGTGCGTCATGGAGATGGTCAACATGCGCCTCCGACTGCCTTTTCAGTTGTTTTTTCAACTCCTTTTCTGATTCTGCAATAATTCTCGAGACCTTTTTCTGATTCTCAAGAGCCATATCTCGCCGCTCTTTCTCCAAGTAGAAATCAACTTGAGCTCGCACTGCTTCCGTCTGATCCTCCCCCCGCAATGCATCAATGGCACGCTTGAGTCGCATTTCTCCTTCCAATTGTAAACGTTGCAATTCTTTCTGATATGCCAGAACATGTGAATAGGCATGAGTTATAAACAAGTCCAAATCATCTTTGTTCAGGTTCAGTTTCTTCTCAGCCAAGTTGAGACCCGGAAAAATAGCCGCGATCTCGTCTAGGAAGTAATTTCGAGCGCTCTCTACTTTCTTCCAATATTTCTCGGAAAGAACAGCAGAGTCCTTCGTACGATACAATTCATCCTTACGTCCATTAATGTGATCGTTCAACGTTCGAATTTTATTTCGTATGGCATCAAGACGTTCGGCACTCACTGTGTTGGCATGTTTGGATAAGGCAGCTTGACATTGATCTAAACAATGAGAACGAATTAATGCAACAAAATAACGATGCATGCTTTTTAAACAACAAACCCATCTTATTCAAAGCATCACGAGCGGAATTTTCAGCATGCTCGACTGTGGTATCGCGGGCACTGGTTTTATTTTTCATAGCAATCCACGCTGTGGGGTCTAACTTTTCGATAGCATGATCGACGACCTTCTTGATCTCTTCGTTATATCTGAAGCAATAACATGAATATCTCCAAAGAATCTTCAGCGCAAACCGATAAACTTACGACTTGAGAACACCAATTGCCTTATTGTACTCTTCGACAGCAAGTGCAGCTGCTAACTCCACTGCCTTCTCCAATTCTTGGATATCGGATGGAATGCTATCTGTGGGTTTTGAGACTGTGATAGGTTTCGATGGTGCTGCAGCTGGTGTTGCAGTTGATGCAGTACTTTCTTTTTTTTCTTGTTTTGTGGCAGTTGCAGTAGTCTTCGTGGGATCGGAAGTTATTGGAGGTAAAGGAACGGGAATAATAGAATCCGATTGTGAGGAAGGTGCTTTGCTTGAGGAGGAACTAGAAATACTTACAGGTTTTTGGGTGGGTAGTTTAACTTCTGTGATTTCTACCTCTACAGAAAATGAATCATTACAATTTTTACAAACCAAATAAATACAGCAAACTTACTTTTTGGTTTTGTGTCAGATGTCTGACTGTCCCCTCCTCCGAACAAGCCTGTGACGCTTGAAGTTACACTGCTGAATTTCTTAGAAACATCTTCAAATGGATTCTCTTCCTGTAGCACCACTTTTAGAATAGAATCAGCACCTGGAACATTCTTCACGAGTGTTTTTCGAAATTCATCATCATATCTGTTTGAAGAGGGGAGACATTTTAGAGAAAAGTGCCGTCAAAAGTGTTACCTCAGTATCATACTTTGCATAAGTAGCAACACCACCCACTGCTACAAATGGTGTGATGATAACCAAAATCTTTCCGAACCCAGCCTGTCGTGGTACCCCGCTACTATTGTGTCGGCGGATGTAGTGTGTCAAGGTTTTCTGAAATTACCAAGCATAGGTGGTTAAAATATGATCTATAGAATATATGTTATGCCGGGCATAGAAATAAATTCTCAGTAACAGTCGATACATTCATTTAAATATATTATTCCATTTTGTAGCTAGTCTGAGACTGCGATTCCATTTCACAGCTAAAGTACTCGTAAATGAAAAGTCGGGAACCCGGAAGTTGCACGCTTTAGGTATAAAGGATTTCGTGTTTTCTAATCTGTGGATATTCGGATGCATGACACTCTATTTGTTCCTAATTGAACGTTCGACTCAAGACCTTCCTACGCATCTAATTTGCTCTGGAAAGTACTGTACTAATTAGAGTCGACTCGCGTTAGTATCTGGCTTCACAGTGATAGTGTGGTAGATACACAACAGTAATTTGATTTTTGTTTTGTTTTATACAAAACCTCAAAAAGGAAATACATAATAATAGATGAAATAATTTTAGATCAAGTTTCATTCTACAGTCATTGACTTTAGCTAGTAATATCTGGATGCAGGAGTCGACGATGGAAACAAGAAATAAAATAATAAGGTTCATTTTTCTAGCGCTGTATCGATGATAGATCAAGTAATATTATGGAGAACAATAATAACAACAAAAATCTAATATAGACATCGTAACTACAGTCTTTATCTATGACTCATGCGACTCATCAGGCTGTGATGAGAGGCCATTTGATTTAAATGGGCGAGGATAATCGAATGGACAAGGAAGACCCTACCTGGAAGGGATATAAAGGCAATATCTATGATAATCTTCACGAGAGAACAGGGCCTCTGGAACTTACGATACTGATAAGTTCAGATAAGACCCAGGCTGTCGCCCTGATAATATTGATTAAATCGAAGCTTCCTACCTAAAATTACATTAAGATGAAAACCATCGAAGCGGTCACTATAGGAGCCATTTTCAAAGAATTTAACAGCATTTTCTTGCATTAAATGACAACGAGACGTAATATATCATTAACTCCTATGGCCACACTTACGCGCCACCGTCGTCGTTTAATAATGTGCTTCAGGTTAATTTAAGATTTTTCGAGAGGCTTACACTCTTTTTCCATTGTGCGATCTTGCCCGCCCTCATGTATTCCTCGCAGATTTAGGTCCTTAACAAGACAAATTGTGAACTCTTAGCCGCGTTCAAGAGAAGAATCTTCCAAAGGATTTTAGCGTTCCTCCCAGGAGGATAGAAGATTCCATACTGTATACAATGACGAAAGTTAGTAGCGATACCACGACCGTCTAGTTGTGGATAAAATCCGACTCAATCGGTTACGGTGGGCGGATCACTTAATCCGTATGAATGACAATGACCCAGTATTGTAGAAAAACAAAACGTGGCAGACTCTGCCTAATGTGCAGCGATGGCGTAGACCAGGACGCCAGACAATTTTTATCGATTTCGAACTGGTAGCCCTCGACGCAAAACCGGGGTGTCTGAAGTTCCTTAGTAAGGCAGCCGTAGACCGATGGTGGATTCTGAATAAATTTTTGTGAAGGTCAAAAAAGAGTCAAGTCAATCAGTAAAAAGAATCCCCGAAAATTGATGTATTATAAGCACCATAAAGGTTGGTTTAATTAATCTGCAGCATGCCAAAATCTCTTCCTATCTACTGGGAGCAAGGCTAGCAAAATTCCAGGATTGCGTGCGCGGATTTCATCGTCATCATCGCTTACTTATTTTTTACTTTCATCGACCCCGACCTTGGACTTAGATTTAATGTCGATGGTAACAATAGCAACAATTACATCAAATTTTCATGAGCCAAATCATTACAACAATAAATTTCCATTCGTCCCGCTTATTTGTAAGCAAACTTCAACGTTCATTTTGCAATATTAGGAAATTATTATATTTAAATTTGAAATATCTAAATGGGCATGGGTTTTAGGTTTTGGGTAAAGATAGGGTTTTGCGAAAAAATGAACAAAATGAAAATTAAATTGATCATTTTAAAAATTAAATTTTTAATATAAGTGAATGTCGGGATGGGAATTGGGAAATTGGAAGGAGTGTATTGGAGAAGCTAACGAGAACTAACACGTAAGAAAAGGAAGAAATGCTGCATATTAGCGAATGCACCACAGATTGTCACTGGATAAGGCGAATGAAATGTTGCACATGTCGCAAAGCTGAGGACACTACAACATATTCTCGCGACTATGAAGTAGAATGTACTGATCGCTGAGAATAAATATAAACAAAAAGCAGACAAAAATGTAGGCAAAAAAACCAAATTAGTTACAACGAATCCCAGTAGCAACATCACTGACAGTGATAATCCCGATTTCATTGGGGTCGGTCACCAAAAATGGACCACTTTGGATAAGTTGCTCAAGATCAGCTCTGTTGTGAGACGCTAGGAAAACATCATCTGTATAGAACAGTATATAGGACAGTGAGCTTTGGATGTCCTGTGTGAGACTGTCCATAAAGAGAACAGGGGAGGAGCGTCTCTGTCGGTGAACACCGACAGAGACATGAAGCGGCTATGATATACTTGGCTTTACCCTTCGAATCGCAGTAGAATAGTTTAATCCAGCTCAAGAGTTCCTCTAGCACCTGATGTTGCCACAGAACATATTAGACGAATTTGTGTGGAACACTGTCAAATGCCTTCTCTAGATCCAGAAATGCAATGTAGAAAGAGTGATGCTCCCCGAGTGTTTTTCGATGAGTAACTGTGCAGCACATATTGCGTCAGTAGTTCATTAATAGGTAAAATGATTGCTTAGAATTCTAATGTATAATAAACTGTAACCAATTTAGATTATAAATTGCATCTTTAACGAATTCGAATAAGGGATGAAATCAAGGATGGCTTTATTTGTGTTTCTTATCTCACGAGCCGGATGGGTAATTGAATCTTCATTAACACTTCCACCCTAATTTCTCACCTCGTCGATGGAATGACCGCTGTTAATTATTGTCCGATTACGTTTCTTGATAAATTTGGATATCCATTGCTTTGTTCTTTGCTCAGAAGTGCGTCTTTCTGGGTTCTGTATATCCCCATACTTTCAGTCACGATTAATTTTCTTGTATCCCCTACGTATTACATTAATCTTACGTCTTCTATGGGAATTGTATAATTCGCTTAAGCGACTGTTAGATTCGATCTAAAATCTACCAATTCCTTTTTCTCCGCTATCTCTGCCTACATTAGGTACTTTTCGAGACATGTTTCCACTTTCCTTCTCGTCTGCCGGGTGTATACTTTGTTACAATGGGTGCAGGAAAATTTTATAACTTCCGGTTCTGTTGGACTGATAAAGGGATGGTTCCCGAAATATCGGTATATGCGAATAAAATAAATAACACCAGCGAAAAGCAAAAACTGCCTAAATGTTTTAAATAAATTAATCGTTAAGAACACCGCAACATTATGCTTAAATTCCAGTTTTGGCCATTTAATTGATTCCAGCGGAGTATTTACATGCTTGCTCCTGCTGCTGAAGACGTTGTCCAAAACCATGTTCACCCAGTTGTCGCTTGAATGAAATGAATATTTGATTGAATTGCTATTTTCTTTTTGTCTATGAATCCGGAGTAAGCTTGGCGAATGCTTATCATTGAAGAGTTCTCTAACAGTCTTGAGAAAGGACCTGTTTAATCTTCTAAAAATAAATTTCTTCCTTTAAATCGATGATTTTATTTTATTTTATCTTCCTAGATGTGCATTTCGGTAGCTACATTACCGTCATCAATGGTCCCACACTGAAATGCGCATCTGGGAAAGCTAAATAGAAAAAAATCACCGACTTAAAAGAAGAACTTTATTTTTAGTCCTCTAACGTTTATTGATCAAACTGCTGATAGTTCGGTCGCTGAATTCGTTTAGTCTAATGATATCCAAAATACATTTGGTCTCTTTCATCATGTTTTACGAGGATATGTGGTGGTCTGCGTCCGACAGATCAATTGGTTGAAAAAAAGCGACTTTGCGCTGATGAGCGTGGTTTGAAGTGCTGGGGACAACTCGTTTGATATCTATCGGCTTCCTTCAGATCTCTAGGTCCAATTTCTGTTTCCTCCTCAATAACAGATCAAGGAACGCGGTATGGTTCTTTTCCACCTGCGAGATAAATAAATGTCAAATTTATGTAATCCAGTGGCAGGGGGTTGGCTCACGGTTGTTTGAACAAAGTCACCAATACACTTGTCAAGAACGCTTTCAAAAAATTTCCTGGTATAGGACAGCAACCGGATTGACGGCAATTTAAACGTTCTTCTGGATTGTTTTTGTTTTTTCATATTGATGTGCACTGCACTATGTGCAGAATATTTGGTTAAAATTTGGTGAGTCCTCTAAAAAGTGCAACACTGAATAAAAAAAATTCTTGCCAGTAACTTTCCCTCAGCATCTTCAGATATGTCATTTTTTCTCAAGATGATCTACTCCGCGTTCAGTTCTGATTTCTGGTATTTGCGAAACCAAACTCGCAAAATTCATGGCGCTTTGACCGATTTTTACTTCCATTATCTCCATAATTTTAAGAATTGGTGCATATCCTTCATTGTACATACCAACTGAAATCTTGATTCAATCTCAACGATTCTTCTTCGCAAAGCATATTTTTTGGAGCCATTTGCCAGACACTCGCATTGGAGCTTTTATTTGTATTTTGTTTATGACCACAAGCATCTCCTAGGTAGCTCCTCCTTTGACAAATTTTCGAATAGAGGCTTTGAGATTTTTTCAACATCTTTTCCAAGAGGGGTTTCTCTATTTATTCCCTTTTAATAATACATTTAGACTTTCATCCCATATCTGTGCACTTTTGGGCCAAACCTGGATATTGATCCTTGCAACGATCACTAGAATCGCTCGCTTACTGTAGGATCTTCCTGCCAATGTACCAATTTTAGGATCTTAAAATGTAGCATTTAACGTATTGGGAGCAATAAGTTTACTGATGGACATGCACATCACAGCCAGGCTGATGTACCGGCAATTGATAAGAGGTAAACCTGTGGAGAAGGGGCAAAATATGGACATTGGTTTCAACAATTGGGAGAATTTGGCCTCTTGAAAAGATAGTTGTAGTTCCCACAATAAAAACGGCAGGGAGAGTGAGTGAGTATTCCTCCTCATGATCTGAGCGCATTTTACCGTAAAGGAGGAAGCTTCAGTTATCTGTTACTAATCAGTTTGCTTCTGATTTCTTAGTTATGAACTTGGTACACTTGCCAACAAAAGCACAATGAACACTTTATTTGATTTGTGAAAGTTTTCAACATTTACACAAATAACTGCATATCTATTGCTTGAATATAGTAAGTAACGACATAGTAGATATTATCAACACTAGATTTGCAATTACGATGTTTTACCGTACGGACCTTCGTGTTGACGAAATAATTAACATCTCCACATCCTTCAACATTATATATAAAAGCCGAACTAATCCAGACCGGAGCCTTCCGACGAAATGCTCCTTTCCTTCTCAATGATTTTTGTTCATAAACAAACTTATTGAGCAAGCAATAATTAAACGCTTTGTACCGCCAGCGGAATAAGAGTTTCTCGTCCCGGTGCTAACCACAAAAAGTTATATAATATTGCAATAAAGTTCGTAGAATCATTTATTGTCACTATCATGAGAAAACTCATCCAATTAACCATGTTGAAAAATGCACCCTAGAGGTGACATAATAATGGATCCTAGCACGAGACTTCAACCCTCAGAAAAGCAAAAAAATAATGCGAATCCGCAACCCGTCATTTCTCACCTGTACGGCATTTTTGCAGGGATTTCTCAGTACAAAACGATACATCTTCCGACAATTCTCTTTCCACAGTCACACTCGCGAAATTTAACCCAAACCGGCCCAAAATCGAACACTCAGCAATTACTGCGTTCGTTATTAAAAATACTCCACTTGTCCGAGAAATCGAACCTTTGACGTTTTCACGCACGTACGTCTGCCGAGGCACAGTCTAAATCCAATTGGACAAACTCGTTGAGGTTATAAACCCAAAACAGATTGGAACGACGGAAGTGAAACACAAAATCCAATACAAACTATGAAAATTTCTTATTTTTTTTGCACGTAGCATAAATGAAATAGCGACGGATCATCTAAAATTAGCGTTTACTATTACTATTTGCACGTTATGTTTGCAAGTTTTTCAATTTTACTAAAGTTTTCATTGAACAAAACCGAAAAAACTGCAAAGTTTTGACGTTACACATAATTTTTTATTTTTATGCTCATCACCTGGACTTCGCGCTCTACATTACCGACTGTCAATGGCAGTTTAATGTCAAACGTAGGGTTATAGTAGATCCGGTATGCTGCGATTTGCTGTGACGACGGGTAAATTCACTTACAATTACACTGATAGCTTTATATCTGAGAAAAACAATCCCAATATCAACATGATGAACTCAAATCTAATCCCAAATATCTTGGTTTTAGCGCTTCGCGCGTCAAGGAACCTACAACTTGTTTCGCAAGGCTGCTCGAAGGTTAACCCAATCTTATTTGCAAGCAGAAACTTCGCTTCCTTTAGGACTCAGACAACGCTGCTTTCATCACCTTCAATCAGTTCACAATGCACGCCCATCAGGAATTCACTTTTGCTTCAAGCACTTTTACCCAACACTCCCGTTTTGATGCAACAACCTGCCCGCAGTGTAACCAAGTTCTCCCTTCGGAAGGGAAAAAGGAAAGCGGTGAAGGCCGTGATTAAACGTTTCAAAAGGCTACATTGGGGTGCATGGATCCGAACACGATGTGGTCGACACAAGAAAATGTGGAAGAAATCAGCGGCGCTAACTAAAAGACTGCGACAACATGTCTTCGTCAACGGGCAACAGTCTATGCTTCTGGATAAGATGGTGACGAAGTTCTGGCGGCGGCCGAAGTACTACTTAGATGATCCCTATACTCCGTATCATACGAGGAATGAATTCAAGCTGACGAAAACGAAGCGGATGTAATTTGTGGCTTCCTGTAATGCTTCAAAATGTTCTTGCTAAGTGAAATTATTATTTAGATTTCAAATGTATAATAAACTGAAACCGATATACTTGTAGATTATAAATTCATCTTTATCAATTATTCCTACACCTATAGAAACGGATGGTTCCCGGTTTTTTTTTCTATTTACAATATTTGCTTGAGTGTAGTGGTCACTCTAAGACGAATTTACTTAACCAATGGCAATTAAATTTTTTTCATTGTTTTCAGCAGAGATTTCTGTTTATGACTGATGATGTTAAAATTGTATTTAAAGAAAATAGCCGTTGGTGTTATCCAGAATCACAGATACCGGGGATAGCATGGTAATGAAGTTTCATTTCGACATGAAATTTAAAACACGAATAAGCAACGAGCGAACTAGGCGAGTGTGCTACCTAAATTAACAACAGATTGCTTGTTATACCGATGGGTGGTCGGATATCGGCCCATATCGATCGCAGATGTCCTCATTTCGGATGTGATCTTGCCATGTTACGTCACTAGTCCAATGCAACATCTCTGTCTCCAGACCCACACAAGACTACTTCGTCATTTCATCCAAGTTGTGTTGACACGTGAAGTAAATTCATAGTGCAGTTCATCGCTGTGTAATAATTTTGATCACATCGGGTCGCTGCATTGACAATGATGGTGCCTGTTTCACTGCTGTGAGTTGTGACAAACAGCCGACTCAGCTGTGAATGAGTACCTGAGTCAAATCAGAGTAATAACCTCGGGCGATCGCAATGTTCACCACATTGCCTCCTTTAGGGTACTGTAAATCTGTAGTCTACAATTTCGGTCTTGAAAGAAATGCTCTATCACACTGATCTGATTGGATTGTTGTGCCAACAATTATTAATATCCCTAGATTCATAATCAAAAGCGTTTTGGGTAAAAACAACTTAGAAATATTATTAAAATTACTCACCATTCCGAGTTGCATTCTGTATCTTTAAAACGAAAGAATGAAGAGCAGACTCACTGTACTTTCCACGCTGGTAAGCATGTTGTTTCATTTGGTAAGTGTGATTTTACCGCTTTCGAATCTGACACAGTCTCTCCAGACATTTCAGCATGGGTTTGAATAGTCATCTTTCCCAGGCTTAGGTATGAAGGCTAAACCTTCTGCCAAGAGGCAGCCATATAATACAGAGTAAGACTTGCTACAAAAAACATTTCTTAGCAGTCGCTATAAGGGCTCTATCACCGTCAACGGCACAACAACCGGCATCCAGGTTTTACACCGAGGTCCACCAATTCGATATCCCTAAAAGATGCCTGGCGTCCTGGCCTATGCCATAGTTCCATCTCAGGCAAGATCTGCCTCGTCTTCTGTTTCTACCATAGATATTGCCCTTATAGACCTTTCGGGCTAGATCATCCTCATCCATACGGATTAAGTGACCCGCCCACCGCAACCTATTGAGTCAGATTTTATCCACAACCAGACGATCATGGTATCGCTCATAGCTTTCCTCGTATTGTAGGCTACGGATCATCCATCTTCATGTAGGGGGCCAAAAATTCTTCAGGGGATTCTTCTCTCGAACGCGGTCAAGAGTTCGCAATTTTTCTGGCTGCGAACCCAATTCTTCGAGGAATACATGAGGACTGGCAAAGATCATTGTCTTGTACATTAAGAAATTTGACACTATGGTGAGACATTTCGAGCAGAATAGTTTTTGTAAGCTGAAATAGGCTCCGTTGGCTGCCAACAACCGTGCCCGGATTTCATCGTCGTAGCTGTTATTGGTTGTAATTTTCGACCCTAGATAGGAGAAATTATCAGCGGTCTCAAAATTGCATTCTCCTATCTTTATTCTTCCCGTTTGACCAGTGCGGGTTGATGTTGTTGGTTGGTTGGTTTTTGGTGCTGACATTGCCACCATATATTTCGTCTTGCCTCCATCGATGAAATCTCGATCTGATTGAAGATAGTTTGTTCATCTCGGGTCGTTCTTCCCATGATATTGATATCGTCAGTATAGGCCAGTAGTTGGGTGGACTTAAAGAGGATCGTACCCCTCGCATTTACCTCAGCATCATGGATCACTTTGTTTAGGGCCAGGGTAAAGAAGACGCATGATAGGGCATCGCTTTGTCTTAGACCGTTGTTGATGTCGAATTGTCTTGAGAGTGTTTCTGCTGCTTTTATCTGACCTCGCACATTGGTCAGGGTCAGCCTAGTCAGTCTTATTAATTTCGTCAGGATACCGAATTCTCTCTGAGCCGTGTACAATTTTACCGACTATGCTACCACAGACAAAAGTCGATGAAAAGATGGTGCAACTGATGTTCATATTCCAACAGTTTTTCCATCGCTTGCCGCAGAGAGAAAATATGATCTGTTGCTGATGTGCCTGGAGTGAAGCCTCGTTGGTATGGGCTATAATTGCTGCACTGCGTGATATCTCCTTTTTTATGTATGTGACAGATAATGCCTCACTGCCAGTCGTCAGGCATTGATTCGCTGTCACACACCTTGCGCATAAGTTGATGAACCTTGGTGTAATCAGTCGCCTCTATATTTAACCTATTCGGCCGTAATTCCATCGGCTGCTGGCAACTTATGGTTTTTAAGCCGATGAATTGCACGGACTGTTTCTTCTATACATGGTGGTGGCAGTATTTGTCCGCCGTCTTCAATTGTCGGGACCTCCAACTTTCCGATATTCTGGTTGTTCAGCAGCTCATAAAAGTACTCAACCCATCGTTCCAATATGCCCATTCTGTCGGAAATCAGATTTCCCTCTTTGTCTCGGCAAGATGAGCATCGAGATGTATAAGACTCCATTCTACTGACTTGTTGCGTGTTTCCGTTTCGTTACTAGCTTACATCCATCGTCAATCCAACTTCTTTTGCAACTGAGGCCAAGTATATTGGTGATTGTGAAGATAATTTGTTGATGCTTGATCTAAGATCTCCGTCGACTGCGGTGGTTGCGGCATCCATTTCCTCCTTATAGGTGTTGTGAAGGGCTATGCTGTGAATGGCGTCAGTGTTAACTTTCACTTGATTGTCAAAGGGGATTCTGGGCAGTGTTGTTATTCGAGCTCGGAGCAATATGCCAACGAGATAGTGATCCGAGTCTACAGTTCTCTCCTTATCCTTCTCAGTCTGCAGCTTTTCGTTAAGAAAGAACTCCGAGCGGTCACCACGTGGAGGTTCTATACCTTTCTTTATTTTAGCTTACAAAAACTGTTTCGTTCGAAACGTCTCACCATAGTGTCAAAGCCAGTCCTTATGTGTTTTTCGAAGTCCTGGTTACTTAGCAAAAAAAACTGCAAACTTTGGGCCGTGTTCGAGAGAATAATTCTCCGAAGAAATCCAGTTCTTCACAGTACGTCCTAAAGGAATCTCTCAGAGACGCTTCTTTTAAGTAACAATTATAGTCTTGGCTTTAGCAAACTCTGCCTACAATCGTTGCGAGTGAATGGCCGCTTTCTCTTGCACCTCATACTTACTAGTTATGCCTGATTTTTTCTTCAATTGTTTTTTTGGCTTAAAATACGCTAAAACATTCCTAGATTTATAATTAATAGCGATCTTGTATAAGAACAACTTAGCAACATTTTTAAAATTAGTTTCATTGGAGTAATTCCTAAGAAAAAAATCGCATTTAAGTCATGATCAACACCGACAGAGGCACGAAGTGGTTTTCATAATCTGCCACCCATCGAAGGAGTGGCTGAAAAATGTCAAAAGCTTATTTCAAATTAACTGCAGATAAGAGGGCTATCTACTACCTACTTCATTGAGGTTTAGTAGAATGGGGTCTAGTTCTATAAATATGGTTGCCAATGATCCTCACGTGGAGCATAGAGTCACAGTTGCTTGTTTCTAACAATGTGTTCAGCTCCCTTGAAAACTTTCTAAAAACATTTCAGTTGTCCTCTACTATCCTGCCCACTTGTCAATTATGTTGAGCTAGTGAATTCCAATACATGGGGTAGACAGTAACGTATGTTTGGCCTATCCACAGCCATTTCCGATTTCTAATCAACACGTCTAGGACCTGCCGGTTGACATAATTCATCATTTAAGGTTGTGCCTGTGTAGATCATTGCAATGTCACGCTTTATGCAGGTGTTAATGAGAACTTAGAGCTTTCGAACAACAAAGGCAGTCCCGAGTGACATCGAATTCATTGCCAATGTCTTTGACAAAATCCACTCTGCGTAGATATAAAAGTTCCCCGACGTCTTCAATTCTGTCCATTGATGCAGAGATGAAGAACGCCATGATATGTCAGACTTCACTTTTATTGACAATTATCTTCAGTCCGACTACCTTTTCTTCCTTTGACTGAGACTCATGACTTGGCGGAGAGCAAACAAATGCCATTAGCATAATCAAAACGTTTGGGGAAATATTTATCATCATTTGACACTTTTATTGAGTTGTGGATCATCGTGTCCATGTTAATTTTTATTCGTTTTTTGAATAGCCACATCCTTTTTGGTATAGTTGGTTGTAATATATGCCTATTTTCTTAGGGTTTAAAAAACCTCCGATGCTGCTGATAACTTCTTTTTTGTATTTGAAATTCACACTAGCCTATTTAGCAGTTAGAGCCCTTAAAATTTCATGAATCTCATATATAGATTGGTTTATATACATACCCTGATCATACTTTATACGGGCAAGTAATGGGGAGCTATGGTTTTGGTGACCATAACAACAGTAAAAGGTCTATAGATCTCTGCAACTTTCACTCCCTCTTCATCGACGGGGCACTGTTGGAGCACACACATAGTCCCGAAGGGGATCATTGCGGCTGTGTCAGTTTGCAAATGGGTCGAGCGTCAACTCCACAAATTCATTAAGGATTGACTGCGATTCGGTAGTCATCCAGCAGTCAGAAACCTTTCTTACTGCATGGAAAACAGGAACTTAACTACACGCCTGAGAATATTAATAAGCACTGGGCCACCATCAAAAGTACCTTTCACTTTGAAGTTTATACCAAGTTAATTTGCAGAACTTTACATATGTACTTGTAGATTGTATGGAAAACCACTATCTAAAATTTGTATTCAGGAATTTTAAATGAAATTTGAAAAAAAAATACTTAATAAAATGCGTTCCGTTCTTTAAAACAACAATATAGACATTCAAGTGCATTTGCTGTTAAATTCAAGGGGCAACAACCTTATTCGATAGTTTTCCCAAATCTTGAATTTCACTTTCAATTAAGTCGCCAACTTTCAAAAATTCTGGTGGTGATCGATGCATACCAACCCCAGCAGGAGTCCCGGTTAAAATCACATCACCTGGCTTCAGTGTAATGCATCTGAAATGTAAAAAAATATAGTTTATGTCAGCAGTTATTTTGAAAATGTGCAAAATTTACTCGGAAAGGCGAGATATAATATCATCAATTCGGAAAATCAATTCGTTGGTATTTCCCGACTGCTTTAGTACTCCGTTCACTAAGGAAGTCAATGATAAATTGTGCGGATCTTTGATGAGACTTTTGTGTACTAGTGCTGGACCAAGTGGGCAGAATGTATCCATCGACTTTCCAATTAAAAATTGACCTCCATTCCGTTCCTTCTGCCAATCCCTTGCAGAAATATCTTGAGCTACAGTGTAACCAAAGACATAATCAAGCGCGTTTTCTTTTGCCACTTTTTTTGCTTCTTTTCCGATTACGACAGCTAATTCAACTTCCCAATCAAGTTTCTACAAAGGGAAAAACTTCATTTCCATTTCTTCAAAAGACCCTCATTTACATTAAAAGATCATACTTTGGTAATTGCATGCGCGATAACGTTTCCAGTAGGTCCGACCAAAGCTGTATTAAATTTACTGAAAAACATCGGTTCCTTCGGTGGTTGTTTATTTTGTTCCAAGCAATGACCTGAGTAGTTCAAACCGATGCAAATTATTTTTTCCGGGTTTAGAACTGGAGGCAATAATGTTATGTTGTCGTTTACTTTCTCCGATGGAAGTACCGTAAGCTTCTTAGCAACGTCTTCAACTGAAATGTTCTCTTTGATGAAAGTTATCATATCTGACGGAATGCCTGACTGAGACGACAAATCGGTTAAGGTTGCACCATCATCTGAGATAGCACCAAGTTTTGGTGTTGTATCGTTTTTACGAAGGTATTGTACAAATCGCATTCTGTTGCTATCTGGTTTACTGGAAGAGATTAAAGAATTATTTTGTATATTATAAAATTTTCTTGAGCAAGTACTCAGTGAAAGCACGTTCATAAAAAAAAAAAAAATCAGCTATCAAGATTTGTAGATTATACACCGGATGTTATTTTCATAATTCATGATTACAGTGATACCAAGAAGACTGAACACAGAAGATGCAACTCCCAGTGTATTACTCGAAATTTTATGATTGAAAAAAGCCATTGCGCATGTTCGACCGTCTACGGTAAATGCGTGAGAAAAATTGCGCGCATAAAGTCTGACATTAGTGCCGTGTGTGTGATGCAATGCATTGATGTGCGGCCACATGATTGCGAGTGCATGGCTGTGAGCACAGCTGTTTATGGGTTGCTATGTGGAATGAGGAAACACACACATGTCATCGATAGTCAATTCATGAATCACATGGATCACGGGCCAGTCAGCTACCTCGTCTCTAACCAACGAATGGGCAATGACATTCCGTGCCCATTAGTCACTTGATTTGTTCCTCCTGTATTCAGACATATAAGTACAAAACTACTGTGAATTTCTTTTTCTATTTAATTCTTAATAAAACTATGCTTCAATTTGATTTGCATGGCAGAAGCCGGACTTAGATGCAACTGCATATATGCGAAATTCAAAATATGAAATTCTGATTTTATGCTAATGAACTGATGGCGAACTAACCGATCATCACAAGATCTTCGATAACGATATTGAGGCTTTACAGAATAATCATTTTTTGCATTTCATGCATGCCCTAACCCCTTAAAGCAGTTTACCATCACAGCACTCATTCTCCTACATATATGAGAAAACTAAAAAGCTTGAAACTCTATATGTTTGCCATAAGCATCTAATACGCCATCGCTACAGGTTTCTAGCAATATACTCTCCCACGACTTTCTGAGCAGCTTAGATTTTTCCATTGTTCTGCTCTAGCTAGCTCTAGAATGACCCAATTTTCATGCATGCTGCGATACTGGACTCTATTGCACGGCACAGACTACAATGCAATATCCCCCCTTCTTCAATGTGTCGTATCCACTGCCACTACTGCCTTGATAATTTGTCCTATGTCTGACTCATAAGCCGCCGTTGTCCTTCTTTTGGGATTATCTGGCTAGTGGTGGTGGTGACTTTCAATGTGCTCCTCCCATGTTGTGCGTCGTGCAGGACAACTTCAATTCGATCTAAAGAAGTTGTATTTCTAGATAGACAAAATAGAAAACGTTGATTTACCGTCGTTAATATGCTGAATGGTATCGAGTTCAATGCCACCGTCGACGGAAATAACGCTACTCATATTTAGGTTTTTTGGTATTTATTTTTAAGGAGAATTCTCCTTATTTCGTTCTTAAAATCCCAATCCATTCCCAAATAGTCCATGGCTCTGTGAACGAATAAGCATCCGCCTGGTCGAGATGTGTAAGGAAGGATCTATGGTCCATTGAATCCCGTGGCGTCATCTGCCCAAGATAGCATGAAGAATGCAACGGGTAACAAGAAGAAACAATATCGGTGACACAATGCAGCCCTGGCGGACTCTATAAACTGAGATTCCTTCATGGTTGAGGTGCAACACTTGTGTTGTGTTGTGTATGTGTGCAATCAACTGACAATAAGTATCGGGGTCAAACCAGGTTAATAAACTTTGGCAAACATAAAGTTTACCACTTATTGTACCGTTATAGTACAGGAAACACCTCACCAAGACTCAGCAAAAGAAGAAAAACCTGAAGCTATAAAACCAACAAGTAATGTAGCCGAAGCGCCTTAGCTCACCAGCCTAAAGAAACTCACATGACCGCTTATTTTTCATATTAAAGAATTTCAGCAGGAAAACTAAATCCACAGGAAAACATCCCGGGTTGGTTCAATCCAAGCGAAGGGCAGCAATTACAATGTAAATGATAAAATAGGATACCACACATATGAAGACGAACCGATTGAAAATCTAACCAGATCCTGCAATGAAGAAGAACTACTAAGAAAAGAAAGCCAGAAACGAACCGAAAGAGAAAGTGAAACCTGCAAGCCGATTAATAGCAGATAACAGTTGAAAACCTGCATCCAATGGTGGCGTTTAACAAAAATATGAAAATTCCGTCAATATCCTCCGCTCCGATTTAGAGTGAACAGATATGACAGGTTTTATGTTTTTCTTATAGAAGAATATTAGAGTGCACAGCTCTTCCGTGTGTACATAGCTAGTATGTTTTTAGTATATCAGACACTAAACTATTATAATTTAGTGTGATATTGATATTCAATGTTTTGGGTTGAAAAAGAGGCAATTTCGATCTATCATAACTTTGTCAGCAATAGTATAATTTTAACTAATTTCTTATAACTCTATGATTAACTTGAGGGGTTTCCAGTCGATATTCCAGAAATACACTAATGTACTGTGATTTGAACCAATGTATTTTGAGGCCTGTCCCCATGTAAGGGCAGCTTCCTAATTTTTTTTCAAGTTTTTCGGTTGGGTAGTTTCTGAGAATGTGTCCGTAAAAGAAATGATTACTTACTGGGAGAAAAAGTCCCAAACTTCCTATCTGAAAAACTTAAAGGCTTAACTAGTAAATGTATAATAAAAGCCCTTCAGCAGATATGTTGTCAATTGACAACACAAAAAAACACAAAACTCACTATGGAAAGATGTGAAAAATCTAAAATCCAATTCAACAGAAAAAGGAGAACCCCAAAAACTCCAAAAAGATAACCATTACCAATATGACGTGTGAAACTAAATGAACTGAGGTCAGAAATGAAAACAAATGGGGGCTCTAATAAAACCCGAGACTGAGTTGGCAGTAATCAAGTTCCTGCAAATTATCAATACAGCATTCAAGGTAGAATACATTCCTTGACAATAGAAACGGGCTGAAGTTATTATGGCCCCTAAAGCAGGGAAGGAGCCAAGCCAAGTCGAAGCAAACCTTCTAATATCGCTACTCCCAACTAGTATGAATTATCCTTAATTATCCTTAATATCTTATAGAAGCTCAACAATTTGGTTTCCGTGGAAACCATTGCACAATTCAACAGGTGCACAGAATCACAAATATTATATAATTGAAATTGTAATAGAGTGTATCCAACCATTTTTATCGATATCTTTCAGTGGCATCAGAGTATGTTGTACAAATTAGATAAAGACCTCCCAGTAGAATTTTTTGAATTCCTAAAATCGTATGTGTCTGAGCAGCTGTTCAGAGCAAAATACTAAGGGAAAAAAATTACTACAGTATTTTGAGTGTAACATCGTTCGTTTTGTATAACAATTATATACTTCCCAGTGACAAAGCGAAAAAGCTACATTTACGGCTTACGATGAGTAAAAACACTCACTACTGAGAAAGTTATACTGAAGCGTCAAAAATGAAACTAAATCGACTTATAAATTTTTCGAAACAAAGTATAAAAAGCATTCTAGATATACTCTGGTAAATTCGAAACGATGATTCCCGAATGGCAATGGTTAATTAGGCCATTAAAAAGCATGCAATTAGGCATGGTTAGCTGTAATAGCTAACTACTAGTAAAATAGGAACATAATGTTCCTATCAGAATAACGAAGTCCAAAAATTCACGGATATTACGAGTCTGTTGAAACAACTGAAAATAGTGAACAATTGTCAGGAATAAAGCTTTTGAAGAGCAGCCAGTTCAACAAAGAACGCAATTAAGGTCTTGGAGTTGACGACACAAATGTGAATTTGAAACATGAAAAGGAAGCGAGTAGAGATGAGTAAGCGATGTGTGTAATCTCAGAAAAGTGGTGTCACCTTAAAGCGCCAGCATACCATCCCTCAGCACGAACCAAACATTACAGTATCACCTAACATTCAAATGACGATGATATTACTCAGCATATAAGGTGAACTTTATGAACGGCGAAGTTGGAGTTTGGAAATAAATATATCAAGGAATATTTTGAATGGGAAGTATGTACAAATGGGAAAACGTGCATAGGAAATTTCTCACACCAGATGAACACAGAACTGTTATACCCAAAGAGTCCAGCTTCCGGTTTTCCGTCTTGCATGAAAGGTTCAATCTTCATTCATACCTACTTGGCGCTTCGGTGCATATTACGCTGTAAATGCAAAGCAATATTTGGCGTCTAAAAACGGAAGTTGTACCAACTGGTCCTCCAATTTGGTGGTTGGGTAGGGCTGACAATCCTACACTGAAAACCCAAGTTATGAAGCCACGGAAGGAGCCTTGGACAGAATGGATTTAAAAAACGGCGCACCCGGCAACGACAACGGAATAAAGATTTGAGCATTTTCTCATGAAATGTGCGCTTCCTGTACAGACCGAATGCTGCTGAGCAGCATAAGGCTAATGTAACAGCGTTGCAAGAGATGCGCTGGACAGGGACCGGTTTCCTGAAGAAGAGCCACTACACCATATAGTATAGCGGCTGTCCAGTAAACCATGTGCTCGGAGTAGGTTTCTTAGTCAGACTAAAAATGATACCTGCTGTTATCGGCTTTGAAAATATAAGCGAAAGGCTATGCAATCTGCGTTTGCGAGGCAAATTTAGAAATATAAGCCTCATAAATGTTTCCGTCCCTACAGAGGAGACTGCAGAGTCGGAGAAGGATACCTTCTATGAGACACTTGAGTGGACCCTTGAAGCCTGTCCCAAGTAAAATATCAAAATCATACTTGGAGATTTCAATAATCAAGTAGAGGCGGAGCCCATATTCAGACGATACGTTGGCTCCCATAGCCTTCATAGGGATACCAATGATAACGGACTGCGGATTATTCAGTTAGCAGTATCGTACAAAATGATTGTTGGAAGTACTTGGTTTGTGCGGAAAGCGTTCCACAAATATATGTGGGCCTTTCCAGATGGGACCACTTTGAACCAAATTGACCACGTGTAATGTTAATTCTCAATGAACGTGGGCACGCGCAGAGATCTATCAAGAACTCCACTGAACGGAGAAGCGATTTCACAGACGGAAAAAGGAAGCCTTGGAGAACGAACAGAAACTCGAAAAGTACAGGAAGCAACCGCACCAGGC
The DNA here is from genome assembly GCF_905115235.1 of Hermetia illucens. Taxonomy (NCBI): domain Eukaryota; kingdom Metazoa; phylum Arthropoda; class Insecta; order Diptera; family Stratiomyidae; genus Hermetia; species Hermetia illucens. The sequence goes on along the minus strand of NC_051851.1, from coordinate 66,655,420 downwards.
GCGGAAGTTTTACCAGCAAGTCAGCAGGATGAAGTCTTATACACCTCGATGCTCATCTTGCCGAGACGAGGGAATACTGATTCCCGACGGAATGGCCATAGTGGAACGATGGATTGAGTACTTCGATGAACTGCTGAACAACCAGAATATCGGCGAGTTGGAGGTCCCGCCAACTGAAGACGACGGACAAATACTGCCACCACCAAGAAGAGAGGAACAATCCGTGCAATTCATCGGCTAAAAAATCATAAGTCGCCAGGAGCCGATGGAATTACCGCCGAATAGGTTAAATATGGAGGCGACCAATTACGCCAACTGGTTCATCAACTTGTGCTCAAGGTGTGGGACAGCGAATCAATGCCTGACGAATAGCAACGAGGCATTATCTGTCCCATACATAACAAGGGAGATATCGCACAATGCAGCAATTATAGAGGTGTCACGTTGCTGAGTACCATCTATAAGATATTCTCTGTTATCTTGCTAGGCCGGAACAGCCCAAAACATCATTGGCCCATACCAAAGAGGCTTCACTCCAGGCAAGTCAGCAACAGGTCAGATTTTCTCTCTGCAGCAAGCGATGGAAAATCTGTTGGAATATGGATATCAATCACAGCATCTTTTCATTGACTTTAAAGCCGCCTATGACAACATAGCCAGGGTGAAACTGTACACGGCCACGAGAGAATTCGGCAACCCTACGAATTTAATAAGACTGACTAGGCTCACCCTGAACAATGTGCGAGGCCAGATAAAAGCAGCAGGATCAGGAAGGCCCTGGAGAAAGTGATTCACGATGCAGACGTAAATGCGGGAGGCACCATCCTCTTCAAGTCCACCCAGCTACTGGCCTACGCTGACGATATTGACATTATAGGAAGAACAACCCGATATGTACACTCTATCTTCATCCAAATCGAGCAGGCAGCGCGAGATCTCGGGCTGCACATTAATGAAGGCAAGACGAAGTACGTAGTGGCAACGGCAGCGCCAATAACCAAAGAAAGAACAACATCGAATCGCACGAATCAAACCAAAACAATAAAGATAGGAGACTACAACTTTGAGACCGTTGAAAATTTCTCCTAGCTAGGGTTGAAAGTCACATCCGATAACAGCTATGACGATGAAATCCGGGCTGTCAACAGAGTTTATTTCAGCTTACAAAAACTGTTTCGCTCGAAGCGTCTCACCATAGGGTCAAAGCTCGTACTGTTCAAGACTATGATCTTGCCAGTCCTTACGTATTCATCAGAAACCCAGGGTTCTTAGCAAACAAAAAATGGCGAAGTCTTGGTCGCGTTCGAGAGAATAATCCCCCGAAGAATTTTTGGCTCCCTATATGAAGATGGACGATTCCGAAGCCGACGAAATCTATGAGCGATACCCATACCGTCTGGTTATGGATAAAATCCGGCTCAACAGCTTCCGTTGATGAGGATGATCCCGTCCGAAACGTCTATAAAGGCAATATTTATGGTAGAAAAAGAAGACGAGGCAGACCGTGCCTAAGATGGAGCGATGGCGTAGATCAATACGCCAGACAGCTTTTAGGAATATCAAATTGGTGGACCTCGGCGCAAAACAGAGGTGTATGGAGTCCCTTATTAAGGAAGGCCTAAACCGAATACCTGTTGTTGCTCCGTCAATGATGATGAATATTTGGCAATGAAAGCTGCCGAGTGTTAATATTTTATGTTTTAGTATCATATGTACGGTTAGGGCGATGTTCTTAATATTACTTTTTGTAAAAACTAATGCAATATCACTTTACCTAATAAGGTCATGTTCTGCACATCTCTATTATCGAGACATGGTTTTAGTGCGTAAAAATCAAACCCTTTCAGGGCACCTTGGAGCTATTTTTTTTGTAGATTCGCATCTGAAAACAAAAAAAAATATATTGGTCGACAAGGTAGATAGGGAGAACGGAAGCTTTCACGTAGTTTGTTCTCTTGGCAAAGTTTGATCAAAACTCTCTGCCGCCAAAAGGAAGGTCGTGAGACTACATCAAGGTCATGAGGATACTAAACCTTCAAGTAAGCTATTACCTGACCAATGGTTCTATCATATGTCAACGTAACAATTGTAAGACAGAAGCTGATGTGAGAATTTTTGCTATGGTAAGTTGAACTAAAGTTAAGCTGAAGCGATTTTGTGCCAACGCTTCCTTTGTGGTGTGGTGGTGGGCAACAATTGAAGGAACATGAAAACACCATGTACCTGAAATGTCCTGACTTTTGTGAACATTTGTCCTAAATACATGTGCAAATCTAATTCTTTTCCTAGGGAGTGGAAGAAAGAGTGATCCTTAAGATACCGAAGAAGATAGAACCGCATTTGCATCCAAGCTTCATAGCTTCAAAGCAGCTAAAAGTAGTCCAGGGACACATCAAACTACACCTTGAGAGGTTCCTCAAAAAAAGCGGGTTTCCACTCTGAATCCTACACCGGCAATCATGCCGCGCAGACGTGTTTGATGACTGCTATACATATAAAGGTCAATGAAAACAATAAACAGAAACTACACCACCATATTCAGTGATTGAGGCATTGCCCATCAATTTCTTAATGTATCTCAACACCAAAAAATGATGGAATTTTCCTCAAAAAATTATGAAAGCTTGTTTATATTAATTACCTGGAATACGTCCTAGAGAATTTTTCGGATTTATTCACTGCAGCGCCAATCGTAGTAACTTGATTTTGCACTTCTTTTGCCAATCTTATCTACAACAAAATAGGAAGAGATAAATGCGCTTATCAGTCCACTTGACAAATTTCAGTTTCAATTCCAACTCAATACTTTTGACAAGCTTGCTCCTCGGAAGATAGAAATTGAAAGCATATTTTGATGTAATTCAACGGGAAATTAAATATTCTAATTTGATTAGATCAAAAGATTAAGTTCAACCGAGTTGAATGTAGTGTTGACATAATATGCCCACCGGCCAAGCTATTGCCCGAGCAATTTCCACTCACTTATGAGGGTTAAGTGAGGCCGCCGAGATTAGATACGCGAAATTTCACAGAATTCCCTCCTATTATGTAAGGCTTGCTAGTTGCTGAGTTTCGGCTCCTTATCATAATAATCATAATACTCTTCTCTATTAGTGACGTCAACATATTAGATAACCATGGAACTTATTTCGAAAGTCATCATTTGTTTACAAACTTCCCCAACATTTGCGCTCTGCAATGTCGACAGCGTTGACAATCAGCTGCAAGTGTTCAACAGTTCAGTGTCGCCATCGAAACTCAGGCCGTTCAGGTGGCGCGCTAGTCTTCAAGGGGCGCCTTTGCAACGAAGTCTGTCAGTTTGCATTTCAAAATACATCTGAATTTGGGTCTCGAAACTATTTCTGAAGGGCGGATAAACTAATCGTGGGAATAATGTGGAAGAATTTTATACCAAACTCTACCGATGAGGAGACAGTGAACAACGCGTTTTGCACAAATGGGTTGTTTAAAATATCGAGTGAAAGCGAAGTATGCGGTGGAAGAGATCCGTTTTGCTCCATCCTTGTACATTTGTGCCGTTTTTTAGGTAACTGTCTACCCTCGGGTACGATCGCAAATCCAGAATGGGAAACTACTTCTATGTGTCGATAGCAGCATTATTTTACTGGAAGACGAAAATGTTATGGCATGCAATTTCCTTACTTTTGGAGCACTGATTGATTCGCTGGCGGTTTCTAATTCGGGAAATGTTATCATTTGTGCTTTAGCTGATGGAAATATCCATGGTATATATGTGAAAGGAATACCTATATTTAATTTGTAAGTACCTAGGATTTCCCAGTTCAGGGAGCTTCTTTTGATTTAGCGTTCTATTTTAAAGGTGCGTAAGTGGAGAGGATTTGAGTGAAGGCGGAACATTCGCGGGTATTCATCAAGTGGAGGACTCCTTTTATATTATGTGTCGAAATGGGAGTATATACAGGTGAACTTCTCGCTCGAACCCTCAAGTATCTCCTCACTATTCCAAATTAATCTTTATTTCCAGACTATTTAATATCGACGAGAAGCTCCTAGAAACGTATTCTGAAGATACAGTTTGTGAGAACGAATCCAGGCTCTATAATGAAAGTTTCCTGAAAAACACTATGCTGGAGAAAGTTTCCGCACCGAAATTTTGCAGTGTGGTATCATCCTTTTGTTTTATGTGTACACAAGAAGCAAATGAAACGGAAGATAGTGGTCCCCAGTCGATATTGGGCAATGAACGGTTTTTATATTTTCAAGACTCAAAAGAGTATCTGCAATTGCCAATTCCAACATCTTTAGAAGGAATGAAAATGCTGTATAATTTGGAACATATGATGTGAGTCTGTAGATGATAATGGTAATCGCTTGTAATGACATTTAATTTATTCACTCTGTTCCAGAATCGGGCTAAGTCACAGCGGTCATATATTTGAAATTTGTCCCTATACGAAAATGCTACTCCATCCATTCACTGAAAATTTAGATTATCTGATTGATGAGTTCATAGTGCTCGAAAATAATGAAGACATAATTGAACTTTTGCTACTAACAAAGCCGGAGCAGCTAGGAACCCGTTTTATGAAGATTGTAGAATTCCCTTGTAAGTGTGGGTTATTTACAGAAAAACGTCACTAAATCCGTTTTCACGCAGCTATGACTTGTAAGAACGAGCTCTCTATGCCACAGCATACATGGCTGGTGCAGCAACCAAAAACCGCAGTCAATATCTATTACCTGTCAGGTGACGATTTCAATGAGTTTGATCTACCTCAAGAAATCGAAATGAAAATCATGTGCGAAACGCAGCCGCAAGAAAGGCTCAAAAAGTTAATTTGTAAAGGTCGGCTGGACGAAGCCGAGCAATTTGGGAGGCAGTTCAATTTAAATTTGCAGCCAATCTGTGAAGCAAAAGCGAAACGTAAACTATTGGAAATATCCCTTTTGGATGAAGTGAGTTGATTGAATCTAGAAACCAAAACCGGAAATATATTCTCCTTTTTTTACTACAGAATCAGTATGATGAGATCAATAGAAAATTTGCTGAATTCTTGGAAATTTGCAAAACCGTGGAAAGCAACGAATTTGTTCTGAGTATTCGTGACTCTGAAATACCGAGTCGTAGTATAATGGAGAAATTTCTACAAGAAATATTGTCACGGCTTAAAGATGAAGTAAGTATTGATATTGTTTCGCTACTTTTTGTTGATTGAGTGATTAGTAAGGAACTTCAGATATCTCGATTTTTCGCCGAGTTCCCTCAATTCGATATCCCTAGAAGCTCTCTGATGCCCTGGCCTACATCATCACTCCATCTGACGCAGGTTCTGCCAGGTATTCTTCACCTACTATAGACATTCCTCTTATATATATCCCTACGGATTAGGGGACCAGTCCAATGTATTATTGATCCGGGTTTTATCCACAACCCCGCCACGCGGATTTCGTCGTCATAATCATAAGTGTGACAATCCAATTGGATCAGGAGCTTGAAGCTTGTTAGAGTTTTTCATTCAAGACAATAACGGTAAACTACAGGACTACAATACACTCTAGGAGGCAATGTGGTCAGCATTGCGCTCGCCCGTGATTATTACCCCTGAATTGACTCAGGTACTCATTCACAGCTGTTCGTTAATCATTTTATCAAAATACTCAACCCATCCTTCCAATATGCCCATACAGTCGCCCCCTTTGTAACTCGGCATCGAGGTGTATTTAGCTTCATTCTGCTGACTTGTTAGCCAAACTTCCGCGTTTGGTGCGGTTGTTCCCTGCGCTTCTCTCGACCTGTTGGTTCTCACAGAAAAGGGACCTGTGAACTTGCTTCTCTGCTCGAGGCATGCCCACGTTCTTTGGGGTTGTTGCATTGCTTTGTATGTAGCCTTCTTCCATTCCGTCGCTTACATACTTATCGTCGAATCAGTCGTTCCGACTTTTTTTACCATTGGGGCCCAATATATTTGAGGCTCTACCAATGATCTGGTGATTGTGACGATCATTTGTCGATGCTTCATCTCCAGGACTCCTGGTAGCTGCGGTTGTTGCAGCATCTATTCTCCTCTCGTAGATGTAACGGAGGACTTTGTTATGGGTGGGTTCAGTGGTCACTATCACCTGATTGTCAGAGGGGATTCGCGGTGATGTAGTTGTTCACGCCTGGAGCACCATGTAAACATAATAGTAATCCAAATCTCAAAGTTTAATTTTGATATTATACCCGGGCATGCTTGAAGGCTTTTTTCACTGCTACGTAGAAGGTATTTTTTTCTGAGTGTAGTCTCCTCTCTAGGGATGTGAACGATATTTCGAAATTCGTTGCTTAGCGATGACTAATAACAGCAGGTTTCATTTTATGATTGACTAGGAAACCTACTCCGAGTGCATGGTTTACTGGATGGTCGCTATAATATCTGGTATACTGGCTGTTCTCCAAGAAACCGGTACCAATTGTAACGCTGTGACACCAGCCTTATTTTGGGACAGGGTATCGGCTAGCTGCTTTCGATCCGTGCAGGGTGCGCGTTCCATAAATAGATCAAGGTTTGTCGGTTTTTAAGGTTTTGTGTAAAACAAACTTATTAAATCGATTGACACGACATCGATTGATTGGTGGAAAGGTGGGTAGTGTGAACACTCACGCATAGAATTATATCATTCTACGTCGGATTTAAGGGGGGTCCCCATACATTCAAAAGGAGGGTGTACATTTTTTTCACCAAATATAATCATGTGGGGTATCAAATGAAAGGTCTCGGTTAGTAGTTTCCGAACCATGTCTTAGTTTTGACGTTTGTTGGAAAGGTGGGGAGTATTTTTTTTTTTGTTTTTGGGGTAGGGTAGGTGAATGCATTTACGCACACAGTGTTGGAGTCCCGATTCGGTGCGTCGTCGGACTACCAACTACACACCTCCCCATCGTCAGAGAGCTAGCCTGGAACCGTTTGTCGCATTACTTCGGGCCAGCCCCCGAACTCTCCCGCCTTGCGGAGTCTTCAAATCAGGGAATTCCTTTCACCAACGGGAGGGGAGAGGAGGAAGGGAACTGTCAGTTCAAGGAGCCCCCTGCCATGCGGCTCCTCCACCGGTCGAGTTCTATCTTCTTAGCAACGAGAAGGGCCCGAATGTAATGGGCAACACGGTTCTACCTGTCAGCAGTCCTCAGCATCTCTTCCACAATGTTATCTGGAGAGAGATACTCCATTGCAAAACACACAATCCGGAGAACGCGCCTTTCCAATCTTGTGCAGGTAAGACTGAAAACCTCCATGCCCACTTAAAAAGTGGGTAAGGAAATGGTCAGTCTCACCATGGTTCCGATTCAGCCACGCACCTAAGTTGCCGATGAGCCGCGCAGTCCATCTGCCTCTAGTTTCATTTTGCCAAGAGAGCTGCCACTCGTCTAGAGTGTGTGCGCTTGTATATGGCCTGACGCTCCCTAGCAAGAAGGGCAACGGGGATAACTCCCGCGATCACCATCACTGTGCGGTACATAGACGCCACCCGTAAAGCTCCCCGTCTCTGTACCTGTATCTGATATACCTCCTTGTTAAGAGCGCCAGCCCATACCTCTGCGCCGTAGAGCAGGACAGACTGCATTGAGCTCATCAGGAGACGTCGCCTACTAGACGTAGGACCCCAATGTTTGCCATTAGCCTACTTAACGCCGCAGCCTTGTTCGCTGCTGCTTGGAGTTGCTCAGAAAAGCTCATCTTTGAGTCAAGAGTCAACCCGAGGTACTTTACCGCTGATTTTGACTCGATTATCGACTCGCCGAACGAAATGGGACGCAGGGTCGGAATTCTCTTTTTAGTCAGGATGACTACTTCGGTTTTTTCCAGTGCAAGGTTGAAACCATGAGTAGTCATCCATCCGCTTACACGTCGTATCAATATGCCGAGTCTGCTTTGCGCCTGTTCGACAGTCCGTCCAGCTACAAGCGCTGCGACATCATCTGCGTAGCCGAGCAGGCGCGACTCTTCTGGCATGTCGAGTTTAAGCAGACTGTCATAGGTAGCGTTCCAGAGGTCCGGCCCTAGGATGGATCCCTGTGCTACCCCCGACGTGACCTCCATCCACCTTTGACCCTCTAGTGTTTCATAGAGCAGGGAACGGTTCTTCAGATAGCCCCTCAAAATCCGTAAGAGATAGTTCGGCACGTTGAAGGTATTGTCTAGTGTGCCTAGAATGTCTTTCCATCTTACGGAATTGAAGGCGTTTCTGACGTCAAGCGTTACGAGAAGCACCATCCGTCGAGTTCGGCGGCTATGTGTCTCTGCTCGTCGAACGGCGTCCACGACCTGCATGACAGCATCAATTGTCGATCTCCCTGCCCTAAAACCAAACTGCCGGGGAGGTAAATCTCCGGCAGCGCGTATCGCTTCAGCGAGTCTACTTCTGATGAGCTTTCCGAGCACTTTCCCAGCAGTATCAAGCATACATAGTGGGCGGTATGAAGACGGCAATTCAGGATCGCCTTTCCCTTTAGGGATCAGCGCAAGCCTCGCAACTTTCCAACGAGCAGGGAAAATGCCCTCTTTCAGGAAAGCGTTGAATGCGCCGAGCAGTAGGTCTGGCCGGTGTTGGAATACCAGTTTGTATACCTCTGCTGGAATACCATCGGGTCCTGGCGCCTTCTTGTTTTTCATAGAGAGGACTGCCTGTTCCAACTCTTTTATAGAGAAAAGTGGACATCGACGTCACCATCCCATACGGGATGTGCAGGGAAGAGTGCCCTCACGATGCGGTCCATCTGCTCGGCCTTAAGTGAACAGGGTTTCCGCAGAACCCCGATTTTTCGGGTTACAAGTTTGTAACCGAGTCCCCACGGATCCCCATTCACCTCGTCGATCAGATCTTGCCAGCAGCGAGCTTTGCTCTTGTGTATTGCGCTGCGGAGTCTCCTTTTGGCTGATTTGTACTCCATCATTATGGTACATGACTCCCCGCGGTGGCCTAGATGTTGTGTTAAGCGGCGGAGCCTGTGACACTCCTTCCGGAGCTCTGCGATTTCCACTGTCCACCAATACAATGGAAGGTTTGCCGCGCCTCGATATCTTCCTGGGCATGGAGGCTCCGCAGATCGTCGTTATCAGGCTCATAACTGAATTTACGACAGTGTCAGCCGCGGCGCCACCGCCCCCAGGAGTACCCTTCAGCGTGGCCCCACCTGTTCCCAAAGTTTCGACAAACTTCCCGGTGTTCACTTTCTTGACGTTCCATACACAGAAAGATCGCTGGGGTGGCGCACACCGAGAGTTTGTGTCCACCACTTCGAAAGCAATGTATTGGTGGTCACTTGCCGAAAAGTCTTCCAGAACTCGCCACCCGTCCACCAGCGACACCAGTGATTCCGACGCGAAGGTTACGTCTGGAATGCTTCCTTTGCAGCCCGGGCGCCGGAACGTTGGGGTGGATCCGATGTTTAGAACTACCAGTCCTGTTCTCGCCGCCATTTCCAGAATTCGTTTCCCTCTGGAATCTGTGTGAGGCATGCCCCATTCAAGTGCCCTAGCATTGAAGTCACCCCCGACCAGGATCCGCCCATCCGTGCTTAAGATAGCGTCCTCCAAAGTATCAAGCCTCCGACGAAAGTCCGGCATCGTTTCATTCGGCGTAAGATAGACACTAAAAAACGTTATCCTTGAACACCGAATCCAGACAAAGCCGTCCCGTCGGCCTTGGGGGAAAGGTGGAGAGTGTGGGGGTCGAAAGTGATCATTTCTTCCACGGACCCACTCTCCGAAAATACCCAACCGAAAAATCTGACTTGTTTTTATTGCCAAGTCCATTGTTGTAAAATCAATCTAGTCTAAGGCTCCTTTTCTGACTTTGCAATATATAGTTTTCCATGTTGAGTTGAGGGTCCTACCCAGTTCCAATCTGAGAAACCAGTTAGAACTATATGTCCCATTTTCAAGTACGGAAGGCCTGCCTTCACCCCTATTTTTTCGTTATGAAAGATCTACATGTGTAGGTAAAGTTCGGCAGCAGAGCTGATGTTGCAGGCATTTCCCAGGTGTTGTGCTCCAACGCGAGGACCAATCCACTTTTTTTTTCTTCATTTCCGAGGCTGGCGTACAGAATTTCAGATGTGAAAGAGTACCTGAGTCAAATCAGGATAATAATCTCAGGCGAACGCAATACTGACCGCATTGCTTCCTTTAGGGTACTGTAATCCTGTAGTGAACCGTTAGTGTCTTCAATGAAGTGCTCTAACACACTTCAAGGCCCTGATACAATTGGATTATTAGGCCAAAGATTATTATTATTCAGTTGTTCACAATTGGTTGGTTTCTGGTAACGTTGATTTTACAACTGGCATTCAAAGTGTCAGCGGCATAAATATAAGAACGTCAAGAAGTTGTTGCAATTTGTAACTTTTAAATTCAAATATAAATAAACTTCATGGGGCGAAATAAAAACTATCACAGTCAAAATATTTTTGCCACCGAGAAACATGTTTATTTATTTCAGGATTAGGGAGAGTTAGTTAGCATAAATCATTGAACTTTTTCGTGGTTGGTTGTGCAACGTGCGTTTTGTCGTCAAGTAAAGTCGTTGTTTCTCTGTTCGTCAATGTCAAGTACATACGTTGTAATTCCGGATGTATCTCCTCGAGTTCTACGGCGTATTCATTTTACCTGGATCCAGAAAGTTGTGATAAATATAACCGACCACACGCTACCAAAGGATCATCATGATCCTCTTTTGCTGTAAATTTGGAAAGCACAGTCGATCGGCCCCATTTATAAAATATGATTTTTTCATTGTATACCGAAATGGAATTGAGAAATGTGTCACTGCAAGTGCGCAAAGTGAGAGAAGATACAACCTACAGGGAAGGTTTTTGTTAATATTGTTCAATTTAAATTCTCAATTTCCACTAATTTCCAACGCATAGTCCAATGATTAGTTAGCTACTTTTTAAGGGTTTTTATAGGTCCCGTATATGCAAAAGTGGGGTGCATTTTTTTTATTGAATATAGCCATGAGACGTATCAAATAAAACGTCTCTTATATTCCTAAATTGGTATTATCAGGAAATGGATAACCGATTCAATGAAACGCTGATAAAACATCCATGCATTTTATTGGGCAGATCATTGTAAATGAATGCGCATCATTATGCAAATAATTAATGAGGACAGAACATAACAAATCATTTTAATATATATTTAGGGCGATGTCTAAAGGTCAACGAACTAGGATCTTCGCAAAAGTCGAAAATTAACTGTAAAAGTGACGCTTTCAAAAACCGCGACAAATTTTCAATTATTTATGTTTTAAAAATAGTCTAAAAATGTTCAGTTTTCAAAAATCCTAGTTCATAGAGAGTAATGAGAATGAGCGATTTTATCTATTCGAGTGAGTGCAAATGTTTTTCAGCCAAAATTCAAATATAGTTTTTGAGTGATTCGTTGTTGGTTTGAGTGTGTGCAGACAAATATCTTTCTAAAGTAAAGTAAAGGAATTATGTAAATTCTGTTATTCTGAAAATTTGTAAAAGTCCGTTGATTCTGAGTCTGACGCCACTAAGCACTCGAAAAAAAACCACACATTCCCCTCCCGAAATACCCATGAATGAACGTGTTTTCCACGACATCCTTTTTATGTCGTATTCTTAACAAAAAATTCAAAAAATTTGAAAAAAAAGAATCGATTTTCTTTAAGCTACGATGTCAGAAGTAACCTTTAAATCAAGGACATATTCTCAGAAACTATTTAAAATAATATTTTTCATACGAGTTTCAAATTTAGTATTGTTTCTAGAAAGGTTGTACTTACTTTTATGCCTAAATTTTAGGCCTTTCTGCAAAAAAAATTGATATGAATTTAGTGCTGTGAATGTCAACTTATCAGAGAAACTATCAAAAAACGAATATTATTTGACCGGAGGATCCAGGTTCCAGAACTTGTTAGCAACTCTATGCGGCAGAATATAAGAACCTGACCCCATTATAGACATACACAATGCATTCAGAAATGATAGAAACGCTATATTACTTGCCTACACTATCAATTTTGATGCCTGTCAGAAAACTTGCATGACAAATTATTATTGCAATTAGGAGATTTACCTGTGGTTAATTCATTTTTATGCATGACATTGTGGCCGTTTGGAGTTCGCGTGAAAGAAGGATCAGCAGGATATGAAGCCAACAGAAAATTGGATATCTATAGCTGGTACAGAACTAATATCACCATCACTTTGGTAATGCGGCAGAAAATATCGTAATAAAAATTATTTTCATATCGTATATCGTATCACGAAAAATATTTCAAGTTGTCGTAACCCTTTCGATTGCCCTCTGAGCCTAGTAGATCTTGGTTTGCGCTATTCCAGGATGCTCGACGCAAACAAGCAAAAGATCTTGTTATAGATTGGCGTACATATTTTATTTATTAATTTGTTAGCAATAAACAATAGACAAGAAAACTTAATCCCTTTGTTATCAAGGGAGGAGAAAAACTAATTCAGTGCTTAAAACTAGGAAAAGAGACAGAATCTAAGAAACAAAACAGGAGGGCATTTTAATCCCGACGTACATATTATCGGAAACGTGAAGTGAAATCTGATTTCGAGAATTTTGAAAATATCCACGCTTCGTGTATTGTACGGCTCATTACAAGAGATAAGTAGACACGGAGTTGCCTGTTGAACTATTAAAAAGCTTAAAAGGGATACAAACATCAGTGGAAATTCTGTTTGTTATATGCAAAGGAAATTAGAAATGTACAGGCCGGTAGAATAATCAACACCGGAAAAGGTTCTTTTCAAGGGATAAGACAAGTGAATTTACGTTGTTTTGGATAAAAACTGAACTGAAAGGAAACTCAAATCACACACGGGGTTGTTTCCCAAAAAAGGGGTTGAGAAGTGTTAAAGAGGTTTGGATTGATATTATATTCATATATAATATGGAAGGGGGACGAAAAACAAGACATTCGGTGGTTTATTGCGAGGAGCAATTGTAATGAATTATATTTCTGTGGTTTGATTCGGCAATAATTCAATGTTTAATCTCCCAGGTTTACCCAGTCTTTATGTAATTTCAATTATTTCATGCATGAACGATATCTCATTAATGGTAAATTTTATGGAATTTAATATCGAATGTCACGCACAAGTTTTGGAATGAGCTCAAGTATGATAGAGGGTGTCCAAATAGAAATGAAAGACGCAAGTTGAAGAGGATATAAACTAGTAACACATCGAATGGCATTTGCTGAAGAATAGTGTGCACTTACCAAGATTGAAGTGAGCACAATTCAAAGGGAATGAAATAGGTACAAAGAAAGGTCATCATCGTAGAGAAAGCACGAGCAATTGTAGGAAGAGTGCAAATTTTTGATAAAAATAAAAATTACATACGACCCCATATAGAGCCCTAAGGAACTCCAGATGAAAGGAAAAAGGGAAAATGTTGGAAGATGTGCTTTAGCCGCTAGTAGGAGAAGGTTAGACAGTCTACTGAAAACACATAGAGCCGTCAACCAGATTAAAAAGAAGAGAAGAATGCAGAGTTACACACTGATGAAAAAGAAATTGTGCAAAGTTGGCAGTGAATCAAGCGAATATGATACAAGTGGAACAGAACTGTAGACAGATGTGGTAAATTCCACAGTGAATACGCATATACCAGACTACACTTTTCCCATCTAGCATGCCAATTTAAATTATCTCTCCATTTTCATTTCATTAAAAACCTCAGAACCAATAAATTGAAAACTAAACACTTTACCTGTAGAAAGTTGAGTGCTTTTCTTATGTTAGAATTTTTGAGTGAATAATTGTCGACTTTAATATAATGCTGACATTCTATATTCTGTGAAGCAGAAAATTCACAAAAAACCCAACTTTGTCCTAATGAACATTTACACCGACCTTGAACTACCATAACTTTATTAATAATGAAATCATTTAGACTAAACTTTCCAATATTGCAGTCTGTTCTTTAGGATGGGCGCTGCCTTTCGGTCAGAACTTTTTACTACCTTACCTTACTCCTTTTTCAAGCAAACAACACTAAAGTACTAATTCGTCATAGCTATCCTCCTCCGTGAACTTAACGCACGATGATAAAATTCACTATATGTGAGAGGGTTTGTAACTCCACCATCCCTACCCAGTTTCACTTGTAATTAGCGTTTCCAAAAAAGATGTTTATGGCGTACAGTAAACAGAGCTTAAAAAAGTTTTGTTTCAGTCAACGTTTTAAACAAGTCGGAATACCGGAAGCTCGCGCTTCAGGTATAAAGGTTTTGTGTTTATCTTATGAAAGAAATTTCAACGCACATAATTCTATCCGTATATCGCTACAAATCCAACATAATCCTTCAAATTTTTCCAAACTACGAGACATACGTACATATTACAGCCTAATATCTATGGGTGCTCACCCTAAACAAACAAACTGCCTATTTCCGAATACTGTACACATATATGCACGTATATAAATTTATCGTACCCATATTTCCGATTTACGTCTTATATCTATCTGAATTAGGCACTACCCGCAAAGTTCATTAGCACGCATATATTATATACCTACATACACACATGTCTGGCTGACAAATAACTAAAAAACTAAAACAAAATAGTTGTCTGCCACCCAATTCATAAGAACTCATTTCGTTGTGGTATTGACGAATTGATATGTGATGATGACGTCATGCAGGTTGTTGAGTGCACGAAATTCACAAAAACTTGTAAAGTTTCACCCCCTATAACTTTGCTACTAATAGTTGGATTTTTTTCAAACTTGACCAAACTGTGCATTATGTTCTTCATTACACGCATGCCAAATTTTGTACTTCTGGGATGAATATAGAGGAGGTGCCGGGTAAATTTCTAAAATGTGGAAATATACTATTATTAACTTTATTTGTGCAGATATCGGAACCGGATATATTTTGAGGCCTAGATTTCGTAGAGATGCACTACTGCGATTTTTTTTCAGATTTTTCGGTTGGATAGATTCTGAGAACGAGACCTGTTACACTTTTTGGGGGTCATATTTTGAGACCTCACTCCCCTACGTTTCACCCAACATCAAATATTGAACCAGTTTCGAAAAGTACTAATTGAGACCTTTCATTTGATACCCTATACGGCTACATTCTGTGATAAAAAAATTTGTACCCTCCATTCACATGTATGGGGAGCCCCCCCTTAAATTTAACACAAGATGGCGCCACTTACTGCATGTAAAGAGAACACCAGATTACATACTCTCACCAATTTTCATGTCAATCGGGCCAGCCGTTTCCGAATAAATCGGGTGTGACAGACAGGCAGACAGACGAACAGACAGATACCGTCTCGATTTTAATAAGGTTTTGTTTCACACAAAACCTTAAAAAGAAGTAACCTAATTTTAGCCTCATGATTAGGATCTATGCACATGCACAAATCTGTTTTTATATAGAGTTAGGAAAATATATTTAATTATTCACCAAGTTCTCCTATTTTATGAAATTTGCTGTTGAAATAAAATAGACTAATAACTAAAGCTAAAAATTTTTCCAACTTCAGAAATATCACCAAAATATCCTTCATATTAAAGAACAGCTATTGCGTCTCGAGACGCTTAACATAATTGATCCATATGAAACGAATATGCAATGGCAAAAGTTTGTACATCATCCAAATATCGCTAAAGTTTGCGTGTTATTATTCAAAACGGTAAAAGTCGCGATAGAGTGATTTATATTGAGGAAATTGTACTCATCTAATTTCATTTAGGACATGCTTAGCGCTTGTATAGTTTGGAAGCGGCATGCGGCTTGTATCGTGCCATTTCTCGACGTTGATAGTATTTTGAAGTTATTGAATGCCATTCCACAGTCAACTGAAGCCTTCTTCGTAATTCAGTGGCTCCGTTACTTTATCCCTAGCGTGTTAACAACTCATCCTGCTGCTATGTCTTACCTAGTAGAGTGGAGTTTACAAAAAACAAGATCGCTTCAATTCTCTAACCATTGGCCTGAAGTTGGTTTAGAGTTTTCTACCAAGATACTGGGTATCTTCGAAGATGTCGAGTTTTTATATTCGTAAGTATACAAAATTTTAATTGGGTTCAAAATTTAAAAAAAATATTGTTTCGAAAATTATAGAGATTTTCGTCGTCAATACGATTTCAATATCGACAAGTTGAAAGCTATTGTGAACGCTTTGCAGGATTTATCTGTACTTAAGAAGAGCTATAATCTCATTTTGACTTTGGATAGCTACGTCAAGGTAACTATCGGAAATTGTGTTGTTTCATACATTGGACAAATTTACATAAAGGAACAATTACACAGGATACAATGGACGATACGGCACTTCGTATTCTTCAAGGAGTTCAACTGAGCAATTTGAAACGGGTCACATCGGACTTTCTCTGCCCTATTTATTCGGAGAAAGGGAAAACTCCAGTCATTGCCATCAAGAAGTACATCAACTTCCTCGTTTCAAACCGGAAGAAAAATACTCTTTGGTTAGAACGAGCTGTTGTTTCAATTAGCATGCTTCACGACGAAGAAGAGAAACTTGCCAGCGCTCTTCTAGTATTGAAGGTTCGTATTGCTATTTCTACCGATTTTCAAAAATATAACATTTATGAATCGTAGAACTCTCCAGTGCCATGGCCAGATTCAGTCAGTCCACTAGTGAAACTTGGTAACTCGAGTCATCCACTGGCTGCAGAAATTCAAACACAATACGACCTACAAACAATTAAAATATTGAAAGCGAAATATGGTTGGCCTCTCGATTCCCCTGATGACCACATGAAGTTGGTGTTTCGGATCATTAAACTTGGCCATCCGGAAATGATTAACGATATCAATGACTTGGCAAAAGTGTGTCCTGAGATAAGCAGTAGTGCCAATTTTTACTGTTGCTATGAATTAGCTAGAAAGGGTCAAGTGAATAATGCTGCACAGTTTCTACATAACATTGATAAAAAGCAGCGCACTGAGTGCTACGACAAAATTACGAATATCTTCACAGCAATATTTTCAGATCCAATCGATGATTCAAAGGACTACGATAACTTATTCGAATTTTTGAAAGTTATCACTCCAGATGGTAGCAAATATAACCGCGAAATGCTCTTGAACTTACAGCATTTGCATCTGCTACGAAAAAACTTCGACCTAAAAGTTTCGCCCGAGAATCTAACTTGTAAACTAAGCCGTATAGAAATACTTTCGACAGGAGTAGATTCTATTATGAAAAAATTGAAAGAATGCCAGACAAATATTGTACACTTTATGTGGACTCATGTTACAGAACTATCAATTTTGTTGAATGTCGAAAAAATGCTCGGTGTTTTAAAACTAGCAAGGAAAATTAATAAGCTTGAAGTTTCATGTGCCCTAGCTTATTATGCGCTTAATGTGGAAGAAGTTTCACGAGCAAACTATGAATTTTATGTGGATTTTGCGGCTCTGCTTATATGCCAGCACATTGAAGCTGTGTCAAAAGAAGGTATGAACCCCTTTTTCAGTTAATCACATAAATCCTCCAATTTAGTTTTCGTTCAATAGAAAATTTTTCAACTGATCCCCTGGCATACGCACTTGCCTATAAGCTCCTAGTTGAGGGATTAAAGTTTGGTAAACTCATCCAATTGGAGATAATCCATTTTCTAAACTGGATTCGAATCGGTTATGAAAACTATGCACTTTCTGCTATACCTGATTACTATGGAGACATTGACATCATCGACAAAAGGGTAAGCAATACCCGTTACCCAAGACTCACAAAATACTCGGCTATATTTCAATAATTCTAGATTGTAGACAGATTGCAAAGACCAGCCACCACACCAGGACAAAATGGAGTACCTAGCAAAAATGTATGCGAGGCAATTTGCGTTTTCGATAAAATTTCTGAAATACCAGAAACTGTAAAAGTAAGGAGCATTTCCTTGTTATTTATATTCTTGTTTTCATTGCGTATTATTCATTATGAAGTACACAAATGACCCGACTCCGATTATCAGATGTGTGTCAATGGCGCTGCTTGCCTTATTAAAAACAAACCTCGAAAACTTGCCATTTCGTTTAAATTTATTTATTAATCCAGATATCGAAATCAGTGCAGATGAGTGAGTTTTGACATAAAATAATTATTGATAACGGATTTTTTTCAATAAGGTATTTTTAGGGTTAGAACTACTTTCCTGAAATACCTGGAACATTTGGTGAAATGTAAACAGCACAGCAGTTGGTATTCGATCGTTCAGTGTACATTGAAATACCAAACGACAGACCCCATAATACCAAAGAAAATGATAGTTATAAATAAAATGAAATTATACAAATTTTCTTTATCGCAAAAGGAACCGAATTTTATTGGTGCGTAATCCTTATCAATGTAATTGTAATTGTATGTTATTTTCATATTTCTAATATTTTTCTTTCCAGATTTATTCTCAAAATTGTTGGCAGATTCCAATCCAGAAGCCTGCCTTAAATATTTGGAAAATGAACTGAAAACAGGCCAGCCTAAGTTAAATTATCTTATCCTTGCTGAAATGTATCACACACACATGGGAGATAATGATAAAATTTCTTCAGACAGAGAGCAGTAAGTAACATTGCACTGATAGATAAATCTATAGTAATTAATAAATCAACTTCCCTAGACGAATGAAATACTTCTACTACACTGAGTTAGTTAAACACGATTCAGCATTGAAATGTAAGGAATTCATTTCAATCTCTATGCTTATGAAGGAGCTTAAAAATAAAGTATTAGATGTTTCACTTTTGAAAAGAATGAGTTACGATTTTGATTGGGATTACCAACAAGTTCTCGTATCACAAGTAAGTATCAACAGATTTGACAATCTTGAGTTTCTTATCACTATTTATAGTAAATTCACGGCAAATTGAGGCTAATGATAAATAATTGGTAACATCATCTGCCGAATGTTAATATTTGGTAGTAACATGATATGTACGGCTAAGCTAATGAATGGTGATTCTGATATCGCTTTGTAATATAGTTTTTCTGAAAAACTGAAGTGATATCACATTACTTACTTGTGACATGCCTGCATGCAAGAATATATTCATAATTTGTATATTAATTTCACGTTTTTAATCATATTTTTGGAAACTTTGTAATTTTTTGTAGATTATATCTCTGCTAAGTATGCAGGAGCCTTCGTACGAAATCAAAACCGATGCCTTCGAGAAAGAGCAGATTACGATGAAAACATCTGCTGACCAAATTCGGGACATGTGTCAACCTTACATTAAAGAGATTACGCAGACTGGACACCTTGCATCACAGTTATTGAATTTCATTACGGAGGTATATTTAGTCGTAATTATGAAGACAACCTGATTACAGTCATTCCTTTGAACTTTCAGATAAATTTCTATTTTTACGAACTGTATTTATGTGTCATTGATATTTTAACATACATAAATTCGTTACCGAAAGAAATGGAATTGTGGGCGAACATGCTACTGTTCTTGAAGCACAAAATGGTTACTAAGCGTCGCAATCGCGCAGGGCAGATAGAAATGGACTGGTGGTTGAAATCGCAGCCGGATATAGGAGTATTACCAAAAATTGCAAAGTATCGTTTTCCGTTCATGCCACTCGTGCAGGAGCCACTAAAGAATATATTAGGTGGGTTCAATTCAATAAGATGCACTCTAAAGATGGTTTTATGAAAAAATTTTACTCATAGATTGTGAGGTGAATGTGGATAATTGCGAAAGTTGGTTTCCGTTGATTAAATTGCATACAGTAAATCAAGGAAAAAGAACACATAATGAAATTGTGCAAGAACAGGAGTACTTTTGCATGTCGGCTGTGAAAAATTCGATATCCGAATATAAGCAACAAGACGAGGAAACCGATACGGACGTCTGGCATTTGCAACCAATCAATAATGCTTTTCTACAATCGGTGAGTCGGTTTATTCGAATTCATTGCTTACATTTCTGGCAATACATTTGAAATTTTTCAACAGATCCTCCGCCTAACGCGTCATATGACAAACGCATCAAAAACACTCTTTATTCTGTATTATGTGACGAACCATGCACCCGATGGAGCCGATCAGGTTGAAGCTGCAGCTGAATGCTATAAATTTGCAGTACAAAACGAAAAAAGCCTGTCTGAAAATAAGAAAGCGGATGAGACAGTAAAAAAGATAAAACGAAAATATCCATTAATCAAAACCCAACATTTGCTGCACACATATGGATTGATCGATGATAAGTTGTTGCAATTAGCCGAAAATCCGAAGGAACTAATATTTATGCTATATCACCACGAATCGATTTTAAAAACGCCAAAGGCAGACATAAATAATCTGGTCATGGAAATATCAAAGCTACACAACTTGGACTGCCATTTGATGCAAGTCGCAGTGCTGCAAAATTGGGTGACCTGTACAAATTCGGGCGATTCTATTGATGGGGAGGAAACATTTTATGAAGATTTGAATATGTCCATGAATAACATAGATACAGTCAATGATGAACACATTATAAGGTGAGAGATAGCGCTGCGTTTTTGCGGGATAATAACAGATTATCTTTTCAGAGCTCATTATATTTTGAGTAGTTGGGAAACGTCGAAAGCTATTGAATTTCTAATAAGGCATATGTTTCCAGTAGAGGGGTAAGTCATCTTTCAAACACCTCGCAATATTTTAAAATGGTATCTCTTTTAGTCCCACAAATACTGCTAAGCAACTGCAAATTTTCGAATGCTTTTCAAAGCTCATAGGCGATTCAACTGCATCCTACATGAATATAGTCAGCCAGAAACAATACGTCATTTTGAAATGCGTCCATTATCTCAAACAGCTCGGCTATAATATCACAGTTGAAAAGTTTGCGGAATATGATAAGCTGAATATATTGAAGAAAATTTGGCAAACTCACGCAAATAATTCACTAGCTCTTGAAGCAATCTCATATATATGTATGGGCCACAAAATCTTCATACCAACAATATGGAACGGGGTACTGAAACAGATGGTCAATTTAAATATGGTAAAGTTTGTGGTATTTGTAATGATTTCATTCATAATTTAAAATACTGCAGGTTTCTAAGTTAAATGCGTTAGTCGACGTTTTATCTTGTGAGCCATCTTTACTGTACACGGAAGGATTAGCGGCAGCATGGGAATGCGTACTACGTGCTCCATTCAAAAACGCCAATCAATCAAGGTCATATGAGCAGGAAAACATTTTAACCAAAAATCTATGCAGAATTCAGGTGATAAGCCGGGAATAAAGTTCAATTCTTTTAGTTAGAAAATAATATTAGCATTCATTTCGCAGGCTTGTCCCTTAGTTAAACAACTGAATCTCATAGCATTCACAGAAGATTGTATTAGGCTGGATCGCCTTCATATGGCTGCAATTTTTGTAGCGCTTGCCAACAAAAAACAGAAGGAATTAATTATCCCGGTTAGTACTCTATGGTTTTTCCACGATTTAGGTTGCAATTATGTCAATAAATCCCTAATTTTAGCTAATTAATCAACAAAAAAAAGAACATTTGAAGCAGGAGATCATAGATTTAGAGGAAGCTGGTATTTCGCCGACAATAATTAATTTTTCTCTGCGAGAACTGAAGTTATAGACTATCGTATGTTAAGATTTTGTTTAAAAAAATAAAGCGTTTGTGTACTTAGAAGCCTGTTATCTGGGATTATTCGCTGAAACTATAATCAATATAATCAAAAACTGGCCCAATTCCCGTTGTTGAATCTAACCTGAGCTGCATCCAATAGTTAAATCATGATCATACTTTCCATTCTTGTGTTCTTTGACGTGCCTTGTTTTGTTTTGAGAACAGGAGGAGGAGGAAAAGTTAATCTGAAGGTAAATATCAACAAAACGTAATTTTCAATCTGACGATTCACAGCCTCTTTTCTAACCAGACCAGAATTGAGTGGATGTTGTTCGAGCTACTCACTAGGCTATGCTTCGATATGGGAGATGGAATTCACATTGACACTCACAACCTTAAAGCGCTGTGCTGCTGCTGTGTCCAATTAATTAGAGGAGTGAACAACATTTTCTAAAAACAAACATTTTGTGTTTTTTAACAATAAACAAAAAACAAGCAGGTTTAGCAATAGTGTCTTCCCATGAAATCTAGAGCAATTTGGAAATGAAAAGCGCTCTGTTATTTAAAAACTTGAAGTTCACTTTCTGAATTTAGTAGAAGTATCTGACTGATCATCGTCTGGTAGACGGAGATTATTTGGCGGATGCTCATATGCAAGGGTTTCGTTGTTGTTAAAGGGGGTTTCAGGGGGTAAAGTATTGGGTTAATTGGGTTAAACTATTGCGATCATTATTGTGTTGAAAGTAATGTCTCATCTGACGACTTTGTATCGCTAAGTTGATTTTTATTGGAAGTTTACTTTTAGTTAAGATTATTAAGGTTTACTTTTAGTTAAGGTTGGGAACGGTAGAGTATATGCTTCAAAACTACAATATTTATTGGTTATTTAACCTACCAATGGACACATTTTGCACAGCCGCAATTTCAATTAAGCGTAGATGTTTTATTCATTTTGTACAAGACTAATTCATTGACATGTAAAGCTAAATCATAGAGAATTACATCCGAAATAGACCTATCACTGTAAGTGCGTTCGTTATCTTTCTTAAAGACTCATGCGTATTAACACACTTACTACCTTCTAGTAAGCCGAAAATAACGTGCATACGGTACTCTGGTAAATGGAGAAAAATTGAGCTCAGACTTACGTTTATTTAGAAACATTTCAGACGCAGCAACAAGACGAGCTCAACTGGAAATTCAGTGGCAAAAAAAGCATTTTTTCGAAAAATCAAGACAGAAATTACAAGCTGCCCAATTTCATCGGAAAAAATAAAGTACCGTTAAAAACGCCCAAACAGGCAAGATACACTTATTACATTAACTTATGCAAATGCTTAAGGGCACTCTTTACACTCAGTGCGCAATAAGTAGCGTTTTTAAAATTTTGATTTTTGGGAGATGAAATAGCATATTGATTTACTTTTCTTTGTATTTTACGGATAAAGAATGAAATCAAAATAAAAAATGTATCCAGTTATTTTTGTTGTTATACCCAGGGTTTTATTTGATGTTGAAATTGACCTTTATTTTTAGACTTGGTCAAACTTCTTGTAAATGCAGTTTTGTTTAGAGCTCATGTAATCATCGCTCGAACTAGAGCTAGAGAGATCGTTTGAAAAGTAGTATTTTGGAAACTTTCAAAAATGAAATTTCAAAGTTGTGCTCATTTTTTTCTTAACTAAAACATCGAAAAAAGGACTTTGACAACTAAAATCTAGTTTGGGCCTGAGAAAAATGAGGAGATATTTCGAAAAACGTGTTTTTGAGATAACCCCGAACAAAGTTTCAGAAGATGATTTTGCGACAAAAATACTGAATGTGAAAGTGCCCTTAAGACACAACCGTACTGCTAAAAAAACGAGATACGGACGAATTAGACTAAAAATGACATCAGCGGGATTGGCTCTAGCAGGGAATATACGTTCAAGGGCCGCTTACTATACCATACGAAATATATATTACGAGCGCTTCAATGGCGCTTGCGCTTCGTAAAATTTAGTAGAATGAAGGGGGCATAAACGCTGTAGTATCAAAACGGATATTCTTGAGTTACTATTCTATCTGAATATTAAAAAAAGGATAGAAAAAAAGTTTCTTAACTTGACTAATCCTTTAAGAAAAACTTAAAACGCGTTTTTTCTTGGAACCACATATTTTTATAAGATGTACTTTTGAAGGAACCACTCAACCCAAAAAGTCACATTTTTCCAAGATGTCAATTTCTTTCGGAATCAGAAATAACAAAAACACCTTTTTTTAAAAATTTTAGTATTTTTTTATGGAAATTTATAATTATGGGTCGAACGATACCCACTGCCATGACAATCATGAAGCCGTTTGCCTCAGACAGGCCATTTCCACAAAATCATCAATGTCACAAAAAAGTGTATTTTGAAGAGATTCTTTACAAAAGTATAAGAAAAACACTGATACTTCAAGAGTGTTTTCATGTTACCCAATTTTTGAACGCATTCGTGACAACCTTTTTCGCGAAATCGTTGAAATAACCGTGAATCAAGCAGGATTTGACAAAAACTGCGGAACTACTGACGCAATACACGCTGCACGGTTACTCATGGAGAAACACCGTGAGAAGCATCACCCTCTGTACATTACATTTCTGGATTTAGAAAAAGCGTTTGACCGTGTGCCACACGAACTAATCTCGTATGCTTTACGACAACACTTACTGCCAGAAGAACTCGTGCACTGGGTGCAATTGCTCTACCACGATCCGAAAAGAAAAGTTCGAAGTATGGCGGGTGTATCAAAACCGCTTCGTGTCTCTGTTGGTGTTCATCAAGGAAGCGCCCTGCCACCACTCCTCTTCGTTCTTGTTATGGACACCGTCACACGGGATATCCAACGTCCAGCGCCCTACACACTACTTTATGCAGATGATGTTTTCCTAGCATCTAATAGCAAAAATGATCTCCAGCAACTTGTCCAAAAATGGAATGATCGCCTCATGCAACACGGTCTCAGATTGAATCTAAACAAAACTGAATTTTTGACGACCGATCCCCATGAAACAGGCACAGTCACTGTCAACGGCAGAGAACTGAGCGATTTAAATACCTCGGGTCAACGCTATCAGCCAATGGAGAGCTACGTTATGAAATTGCTTCACGCAGTAACGCAACCTGGATAAAGTGGCGATCCACACCTGGCGTTCTTTGTGATCGACGTATCAGCGAATGTCTCAAATCTAAAATTTACCGCAACTATAAAAGACAATAAACGGCGCCTTGCGGTAATGAAGACGAAGATGTTGCCTTAGACTAGTGGCGTGACACGTTTTGATCATATCCGAAATGAGGATATCCGCGATCGTTATGGGGTTGCATTGATCGTGGAAAAATTGCGACAGAGGTTTCTTCGATGGTATGGTCACGCAATACATACTAATGAGAATTCATTTGCCAAAATTGGTCTGAACATCAAAGTCGATGGTAAACGACCAAAAGGCAAGTCGAAACAACGGTGGCTTGATACGCTGAATGGGGATTTAAAAGCCTTGAGATTGCACCCAGATCAGGGATTCGATAGAGCCAAATAGCGAAACCGATCACGACGGGCCGACCCCGCTTGTGAACGGGACGAAGGTTAAAAAAAGAAGAATGTTAAAAAATTACAAGCGCATTTCTACAGAATGGATGGCCAATCGAAATAACCGAAAAACTAATAAAATCAAATTGACTACCCTAATAGGTCTAATTGTCCATCGCTCTCCTCTGTGGAAGCATTTCCACATGATGGGAGTGTGTACTGAAGACTGAACACAGAGACTTGCAATGAGAAGGACGAGATGCTTTCTCATGTCAAACTAGACTACCCTACACTTGTGACCTTGAAATATATAGCCTGAAGAGCAACAAACCTGGAAAAGAAGTTTGTCCAGGTGCACCTAGTCGTATATATCCGGAGTTCAACAAGTAAGACGAGAATATTTATTCGAGCGAATTTGGTAGGCCAAAAAATAAGCCAGCAGTGCACCAAAGATGAACCTACACAAGCTGTCTACCCATCCATCAAAAGTGAAGTGGATAGTTGGACAAAAATAATGGATAACTATCCATCAAAATTGGAAGAGTGACAAGTAGATAGGAAGATATTTCCACAATATTATATAAAATACAACTATTCAAGCTGTCCAATGAGTAAAAATAAACGAAAAAGTTGACAAACGGTTTCGTCCAGGGCAGACGCCGTCTCACCTCTGCCCTGAGAGCAGCGTAACCGAAAGTAATGACAGATGGTAATTGCTCCACTTAAATATAATCGCAAACACGTAATGGGTACCAATTACATTCAAGTGAAATCCGTCATAAGTCCAGACTTAAACCAGGCCGAAGTAAATTTTTTATTGAGGATGCTGGGAGTCCTGAGTCCGCTCCCACTTGGTGACGGACCGAACCACTTGGGAAGCAACTTACTTCCTCTTTTGTAGTCCACGAACTCCTCTTTTTTGGCTTAAACACCCAATTTTTCCAAAAAGAATGAAAAAGTTGATTGACGGTTTGGACTTATGACGGATTTCACTTGAATATAATTCGTACCCATTCATCTGTCGTTACTTTCGGTCACGCTGCTCCCAGAGCAAAAGTGAGGCAGCTTCTGAGGAGTTGCCCTGGACGAAACCGTCAGCCAACTTTTTGGTTCTTTTTTGAAAACTGCGTTTAACCCCAAAAAAGAGGTGCAGTACAAAAGAATAGGTCACTTCTCAAGTAGTCCGGCCCGCCACCAAGTGGGTGCCGACTCAGGATACCCAGTATCCTGTGCAATGAGTATTGCTTCTCTGTCATCTTTTCAGTTGGAATAATATTTTTGTTTTGGGTTCTTTATTATAGCAGTTTGCTCATGATTTGGTTTATTGCATTGCTACAATAAAATCTCATAATATAAATTTACAAGAAATTAAAAATACAAAAGAATCACTAATCCACTAAAACAACGTTTTTCAGCTTGATGGAATACGTTACGCCTTTAATATTTAAAAAAATCTAGGAAATCCCCCAAGATCGTAATAAAACGACGGATTTAGTATTCATATTAAAAATCAAGTGAACTTATTTGTTCCTGAAAAAGATCTTTAAAGACTTTTGCAGAAAATATTATCGATAAAATAAGGAGAATATAATAAATACCAGAAATTGGATCATTCATAATTATAGGACCAGTTATGGAGATGTCAATAAGTCCGCTGTTAACGATGTTTTACATATTCCACGCTCCGAGTACTATTTCATATGTCATTAACGTTGTAAGACTGTGCCAATGCAGTGAAGAATGATTGCCCAAAAGTCCTCCATTAGGTCTATACTTGGTAAACAAGCAAAGCCAAGTAAAGTATTTGTTGGTTAAGCAGCAAACTAGTACCTAATTTCTCGTTTCGGAAGAATGTGAACGTTCTCTTCTTGGAATTTCAACATTTTTAGCACTATTGAAGCTTCCCATGATACTAAACCCTTTCCTAGCCATAGGTTAGCCGATTGTTTTTATATAAAAACAAGTCGAAATACCGGAAGCTGCGCTTCGGATATAAAGGTTGTGTATTCATCTTATGTGAGAAACTTTATACTCACATTTTCCCAGAACCCAAGATATTCTTTCATATTTTTTTCAAACTTCAAAAATACGTACATATTACAGACGTAGATATTATCATCACCAATGGCCCAACAACCAGACATCCCGGTTTTGCACCGTGGTCCACCAATTCGGGGAGCGTATAACATGAAACTGTCGAACAAGTTCATCAGTAAACCTTTGAGATAGCGGTACTTTGGAAGGTAGAAAGTACTGCGTTGACGTATTTTTTAACGTTGTACAGACATTTGACTTTTTTTGCCATCAAGGCCTTATCTACAAAGTCAAGGAAAAGCTACCAACGAATACCGATAAAATTCTCGAGTAGTGTGCACACGTTAGTGAATCAAAATCAATGAAACAAAATGTAATCCTCCCACCTTCATATTGAAGAAACGAACATGACTCTCATTAAGCTTAACAGCATACCTACTCTCAGTCTAAGGAGGTAAAATACTTTGTAATACGCCTAGAGAAGTCTTCTTAGCAACCTCAGTTGAGGGTTAAAAAATCTTATCCTACCATTACAATATCAAAAACCCCATTTTGGGGGCCCATAACAGTGACTGCCGCGATTTTTCATCGACGTTGAAGAGGGCGGATGATCACTCCTTTCCCCTCCATCATCTTTTTGCCCACTCTGGGGATCCGATTGAAAATTGTTGTTGTTGTTTGTCTTTTATCTTACTTGCCTTGCAAATACGACCACTCAGTAATCAAAGCTACAACCTCCTGAAGGGTTGCCACCCACAAGTTAGAAAACACTGCATTCAAGAAAGTGAACCTATTCAATGGTCACATCTCTTCACAGCATTTCTATTTCAAAACCTTTAAGTAAACATGGTCTTTGCCCTTCAATTTTTGTCAAGGTATAGATTACAATCGTGTACGAGTGAAGTTTAATAACATCTAAAAACATATAATTAACTTTTAGGGAAGTATAGTGACAAAAAGGAAAAAATAACACAAGTGAACTTACTAAATTTAATTTCTATTAACTTGTATATGGAATTTACATGAAGGCATGGACTGCACCTCTGCCGTAACAGTACTGTTTATACCTAAATTAGCTAAACTTCCACGCACCAGACCACAGGTAAAAGCAACAAACTGCAAAGACAGAAGTTAGATGTACACTCCCCTTTGGTAAATACAATTGATTGAATACTACCTTTGGAGCGTGTTCTAAATGCTTGGGTGATATTCTCGTGAGGAATCTGAAGGCATTATCTTGAAGTACATACACCCCTTGATGGTTCGTACGAAGATTATCGATTGTTTCTTATAAATCACTGTCCAGAAATCAGTACATATGAACTTCATGGTTTCAAGCTCGTCTTTGAATCGAGTCCATTCCCGGGTGAGACGTTCGATTAGCCTGTAGCCTGTTGTGTATCCTATATACTCGAGGGTGGACAAATCATTTTCCTAGAACCAGTAAAGCACCAAAGTTTACAATGTGGATAACAAGATAGTTCTACTATTCACCTTGCTTTGCAGTAGGGTATAGTTTACGATTTCTGTATGCAAATACTCAAAAATACTATCGTCCGACATTGCAACAGAGAGACCAAAACAATCTCCTGACAGACACTGGAAGTGTCAAAGTGTCATTCAAGTCGTACAAATAAAAGAGCAGGTAATTGTTCAATGGCTGAATGCAGCTGAATAACAATTCAAATATGTCAGAGGAAAACGTGATTAGAAAATAAAGCTGGTCTGATCGTTACAAAAAAGGAAAAGTTATAGTCAACAGAATCTGTCCCTCCCTAAAATATACTCGATCTAATTAATTCATTAATTTATTTGAGTGTTACAATAACTTCTGCATATCTAGACATATTTACAGTCGTTCAAATAATTTTTCGACCCAGGCTATTTTCATGTTCCCTCTGCGATTAGCTATTTGAACTGTGGCTTACCAGGAGCGGTGCATTATGGAAGTATGTATATATTGTATAAATATTTCAATTATTAAGTGAATCGGTAAGCTAGCTGATTTGAAAATTCGGGTCACCGTCCTAACCTAGAAACATACCTTGAAAATCATTTAGATATTTAATTATAATTTTCTACTTCAAACTATGCAGTAATATAATTGATTTATATTGTTAATTTTAATTAATGTAATTTTGTTAAACATAAACAAACATGTGTCCCAATATTTGATGTGAAACTGTACTCTTCTAAATAAGAACATATGAAAGTTGGCACAATATGTCACACGTCAATTGAAGAAGTGGAGATTTCTTCTCAAAAACGGGAATTCTGAAGTGTACCCAGTAAGCCTGAAATTAGTAGATGGTGATAATATAATGTAAAAAAGGAAGCAGAATCATCAACATTACAGAGATTTAGTGAGAGCGGTTGGGTTTACCCGTAAGTCTTAGTGCATGGAAGGTAATGATATATATTTGCTTCATAAATTATGAATAAAGTTGATATCAAATAAAATCCTTTTGCTTCCTATAGATCCGGTTTTTGAAAAAATCACCCGATTTACAGACCCAACAAATCAATGCCGCCTCAAATTCTAAGTAAGCCTGAAGATGTTCTTCGGAACTACATTCTCTACCCAGATTTGGATATTCACGACCCACAACCCGAAGTGCTGTTTCGAACGCCAGACGAAACAAACTTATACCACTTACCGAGCTGTCCAGCTAGTACTACTTTGATACCACAACGTGAATATGTTACAGGAAAAATAGTTGATTTTGTGGAGGTCCCAGTGCCTGATGCCGGCTGCGATGCTCGAAATTCAATGTCCTTACGGCGGGCACCGGGCCCGATCGAAGAAGCCACGAGAGGCTCTGTCATGAACTTTCCATTTTGGCCTGGCGGATTTGAAGAACCGGAAAAAAACATCGAGTCCCTCGAAATCGATAATTTTGATTTTGAAAACGATCTGCTTTCAATTGCCCCTGGGTTCACTTCGGGTTTACAATTTGAAAGCGGAAAAGGCAAGGCTGCAACTGCAGAAGAAATAGAGAAAAGCAAGCAGGATACAGTGAACCTA
Source organism: Hermetia illucens (assembly GCF_905115235.1). Lineage (NCBI taxonomy): Eukaryota > Metazoa > Arthropoda > Insecta > Diptera > Stratiomyidae > Hermetia > Hermetia illucens. Next base: position 66,625,220 of record NC_051851.1, on the reverse strand, counting down.
TTGGACGTGTTGCAGCAAGGAAACAGCGAGATTGATGATTGGTTGAAATCAACAAAACCACAAGATGAAGAGAAAAAGGAGGACGCGACTCCGCTTATTACTGAAATTGAAAAGATTTCAGATGACATGATAATTGCGCCGGACGTGCAACCTATTCTTAATATATCCAATACCGAAAATATTAAAATCAGGAGTTTAGAATGGGCTGAAATGATTGATATAACTCATCCGGTGACTGATTTCTACCAGAAGATACCGAACCCTGCAATGACATACCCCTTCGAATTGGATGTATTCCAGAAGCAAGCAATTCTTCTGCTGGAAGAGAGGAAACATGTTTTCGTAGCAGCGCACACTTCTGCAGGTATGTAAATTTCCTTATCATTTCCGCGTTATCGGTAAAAGCCTAAATTATCGATTTTAATCAGTTAAATTACATACGCCGACAGAATTATTCAAGCAGAGTGAAAGCCTCTGTTATTTTATTTTATGAATGTTGAAAAGTCGGGAATCGAAAGTACGAATGGTATATGCTGTAGTAAACTTGCACGAAAGAGAGAAGTTTGGCCCATTATGGGTAGGTAGGTAGGTATCAGTGGCCGCTGCGAGAAGCTCAATTAGCGCTGTGGTGCGCCGTTTTGATGCCACAAACTCCTAAGACCGTGACTGCTATTATGGGGGCAGGGAGGCAGACTCTAGCCGGCTCGGATCTTCAGAGCCAGCCCGTAGTATTCACGAAGGAGAGCAGCTCTCCCACCCTGCAGCTAGAAATCTCTCTGAGGTCCCCAAAGAATGGTTTACCCAGTGTCCGTAGCTTGACTCCACCTATAGCTGGGTCGTCGCAGAGGAAGTGCCTGAGGGTTTCCTTCCTTATCCGCAGCTTCGGCAATGCCAATTGTAAGGGATGCCGAGCCTGGCGGCGTGGTCTTCTATGGGCTAGTGCCCCGTGCAGACCGCCGTAATCTTGAATGCATTTGCACGCGTCTGTCACTGGAGCTGTCGTGATCGGGCTATGTTATAAGCGGGTCAAATTCTCCTTGACTTGGCACAACTCGTAAGCCTTAATTAAATTAGGAAGAAGTCTTGAAAAACAATAGATTTATTCTTTGAATAAATATACAAAACTCTGGGTACACTGGGGTTATATGCAAGTTAACATATTCCTATCTCCGTCCAATAAACCACTCCTCAAGTCATCACTTACCTGTAATTTACGCCATAAACCCAAGAAGCGCATTCCTCAATTCCTAGCGGAATATTATACGTATTTCCCAATTCTACCCACAGTACAATCAGCCAATCCAATTCCATACTCCAAAGACCAAAATTCAAGGCTAGAGATCTCTTCTGACGATCGAATAACGTCTAGTGTATTAAATTCATCTAAAACGCAACATTGTCAATTATTTGAAGAAGGAACTATTTAATTGCACCTTTGTGCCACTGCGAGGTAATATTTTAATCAACAAGCAAAATTGCAATTAGTTGCATTAATTTTTGAGTAAAACAAGATTGAATTTCGAAATTAAAGTTTCACTCGATAACTTACATAGCTCCTGCTTCCGATAATAGCATGTATGTATGTATGTATATATTATCTCACCTTGTTCATCAAAACGTGATAATCTCATGCGAAAAATTTATTTTCGTTGTAATTATGTCATCGATTTGTAAAATGTCGCTCATACATAAGTACGTACAATACTCATATTGGCTTCATTTGCAGCCTCACTAGTTGAGTGGAATCACATCTCGCTGAGTCGGATGTGCAGCTTTCTTATTGTGCCGTTGAGTTTGTGTTGACGTATCTCGCATCAATTGAGGCGGTTCCATGTCGCCGACTCTTTTGAATCGATTCGCCTCTTTTGTGCTGAGTCGCATCACTTACATCAATGGATTGAGTTTCATAATTGTGTCGACTCACTTATGAGTCGCCCATCTCTAATCTAGATTATTTCTGAAGTTAGAATGCTCCACGATATTCTCGAGAATCGATAACCCTCCAGGGGCAGCTCCACCTCCGTACTAAGGGCCGCATATCTGGACCATTAAAAGGTAACATGCTCCATATCCACCGAATGCCGAGCAATACTCGTCTTGTCCGCTTGGGAATTGTGTTAGGTTCTAACTAGCTTCTCTATATCATCGGTTAATTCATTTTGAAAGATATCGGATAATTCTGGGGGTTCAGCGTCCGTTTATCGTCACATCTCTTTTGCTACTCCAGAATAGATTTATTCCGTGCTAACTATCGAGGGATGGTATGATGCTCGTCGATTGCATATGTGGCGGTGCATCATAGAGGTGTCGACCCTCCTTTATGAGGATCTTGATCTGTTTGATATGTGTTACAATAATCACTCCGATGTCATCTGTCGATGTCAAAATGCCGATACATATTATTATTAGGAGAAGGCCGACGACCGAAGCCTGGTAGGTTATACGGTAAGGCATATCCCTTGCATGTAGCATAGCACATCCACCACACCTATCTGCCGTTGTTGACGGCTCTACGAAATGTGATTCAGCTCTCTCCAGGGCTTCCCGAGAAGCCTACACTTCTCTACTGTTCTGCGTCATGGCGACCTATTCGTCGCCCAGTCTAGGGTTGTGGAGTGCATTGCATGCCATAGCCAACAATGAAGTTGTTGCCCTTTCTTAGAGAATACATCTACCGATAGCTCGGCCCATATGTCGACTCAGTTCTTTGTTCGAGAGTTTCTCAGGACAGAGTATTATATAGCGTATAAAGGGTGACTGTATAGCAAGGTAAAGGTGCCCTCTGAATTGCTACGATGTTTATGGCTATATAAACTGTATACACTGCAATCAAAATTACTATTTAGATTTAATTTTTTTTCGATCGCATTCTTGACTTCATAGCGTTTTTCAAAAAATTACAGTCCTTTACTGCTGCTCTATTCTTCTTTGTGCATTAGGCTCCACATGTAGATTGCCGGCTGAAAATGTGATTGGCGCTTCACTTTCATTACTCATTGCGATAAAGCCTGTTATGATTTCCCCCTAAACAGAGCATAGCGTCACAACCAAGTTTACTGTTATCGTAACCCGTTTACTGAAACGCGTTTCAATACCCTCATGTCTTGCCTAGAAGACTTTCGGGATAAGCTTGATTGGGTATATTTGGACTCAAATTTGCAAGCGCTCTAGTAAAATCTATGTTAGTATGACAACCGACTGAATTATTCTCGGCGACTCTGTTGAGTGGTTCAAATTAGTTTCCTTGACTTAGCTTATGAAATATCACTATGCATAGGCGTGCCTTCCAATAATTTGAATAGAGACGTCGATACAGTAAATGGTCAAGAACCTGTCTGGTAATTACTAAAAACGGGTGACGTTCCCAAGCCATATGTGAATGTGATACAAAGGGAGAAGAGAGCGATTTAAACATCTCGGGTCAATACTATCAGCCAGTGGAGAAACGCGTTATGAAATCGCTTTACGCTCTGTTATCCTCTATGATTCTGAATGTTGGCCGAATATAAAAGGCATAAAAAAGTGCCTCGCAGTAATGAAGACAAAAATTTTCCTTTGAACTAGTGGCGTAGTGATTTGATACGATGGATGGGGACTTGAAAGAATCGCGACTGCATTCAGATCAGGCATTTGGCAGAGCAAAATGGCGCAACCGATCACGATGAGCCGACCTTGCAACACAGACTAAAAAAAGGGGAAGATACAAATAGAGAAAAACTAGAAAGATCAGCTTTTGACCGATGAGTATAATGTTTTCTTCCTGACATACAGAACCGATTAATAAATCGGCTCATAAGGAAGACATTATATTTCTATGTGAACGCTTCATAGCATACCAACTACATTCATGAATACCGAAAGAGCAAGAAGGGGTAAGAAATCAATTAGCTATCGATCAGTTGAAGTAGAGAAGCCGGAATTGTCGTATTATGCACACTACGTCTATGGGCTATCATTTTAATTTGCTGACAATTCCGAAAGGCATGCACTCTACTGTTCTACTCCAATAAGTGCTAAGACGAATAGTGTGTTCTATTGCATTGTTTAGCACGCAATTATGACCTATCCCTCTGTCACTTTCCCCTTCTAATCAACTTACCGTATGTCAACGTAGTTCTTGGTTTAATATGTTCTCAGACTAGAGTACTCTGATTGGAAGCTTGGAACTTCCGAGTAACAATAGCGGTAACTTTCTATCTGCTGCTCCCATATTACAACACAGAGGGAAGATTAATGAACAAAACAACGAAAACCGATCTGATATGTCAGAGTTCGTTATCGAGTTCGATGCCACTTTCGACAGAAGCAACACTATCTAGACATGGAACTTGCCCGATGAAGCGCAGGTGAAGTATATTCTATACAGATCCACTGATGTGATCAATACAAGGTGATCCAGAACCAAAGTCAATCTGCTCTTCGTTGAACAGGCCTTCAAGGTGATCCTTTATCCATGAAAGGACTAATTTAACTATTATCTTCACGAAAGCAGATGTCAAGCAATTATCATCCTGGTGGTAGCAGTGCCTACCTTTGAGATGTTAGCAACCCCTCCCCTCCTCTTTCTCCAATTTCAGATTGCCAAGACAAAATATTTTAGTTTTTCCTGTCTGCTCCTTAATGGAGTATAGGGCAGATTTCAAATTTTTCGGTTGGGTAGTTTCTGAAATTGGGCTCGTTAAAGAAATCATCATTTTCGACCCTTACCTCTCTCCGCTTTTCCAACAAATGTCAAAACCAGGTACGGCATCGAAAAGCACTAATCAAAACATATCATTTGATACTCAACATGACTATAATCGATGAAAAAAAGTGTACACCCCCTTTTGCATGTATAAGGACCCCCTTCATCTCGACGTAGAAACATATCACCCACTACATGTCTGGACGTTCACAGTTCCCACATTCCTACCAAATGTCGTGTCAATCAGTAGAAAAGTGCGTGTGACAGACAGACAATAAACCAATTTTAATAAGGTTTTATTAAACAACTTAAAAATTAGAGGAAGATCGTTTTTAAAATCAGGAGAAACCCGGTATCTTAAGGCGAATACTCTCAGTTTATTACAAGCTACTGATTGTCCAGGGTTTAACGTAAATGTCTGTCGTGTATACAAAATCCTCTTCAGACACGGATTATTTTGGAGGACATAATCAGAGCTCCACCATGTTTGGTACAGCGGTACTGGTTTATTCTAATATATCTAATATCTTTGACGCAACTAAGTGGTACGGCGCCCGATTTGTACAGCGCAACTGTACACTAAAGCCCACAAGAAGTTCTGCTCGCGATATGGGCACAACCTTCTTAAAACCGCAAATAATCGGGAGTACATCCTCCAAGAATTCTTCTTGAGTATATGTCTCAGACCGCTATCCCTGTACCGATGGTAACATAACCTACGGTAAGCTTCTTGTCAACAGCCACTTCAAATGAAATCCATTTCAGAATCAGGTCTCGAGTACGTGGGAACAAAGTCTAAGGTCAAATGTACCATCTAATTTGTTTGTTTCTTCCAGTATACGAGGAAGTCCGCAGTTTTTACAAATATACCTAGGCAGAGAAAGCAGAACGTCTGCCAGGTTCAGCTAATAGACTATAAATAAAAGAATGTTCGCATGGGTAATTTGCTTCTGGCTTACTAATGAACAATTGGTACTACTGTTTTTCTTCTCACAAATAATTTTTCCTTTCTAATATACTGTAAGTTCCTAGCTGAACTCTTCTTATAACCATACTATTTAGTATACTATTTTTATGTCACTCTCAAAAGTACAAAGATACTCTCTCACCACTCTTATCCATCGTGCAGTCAATAAGGTTTATAAGCTACATATATATCGGAATATCGATTTCAAATTTCAACCCATGTATGTTTACAGGTAAGACAGTCGTTGCTGAATATGCCATCGCCCTCTCCCAAAATCACATGACCAAAACTATCTACACTTCTCCGATCAAGGCACTTTCAAATCAAAAATATCGTGACTTCAAAGAAAAGTTTAAAGACGTTGGTCTTATTACCGGTGACTTACAAATAGAACCAACAGCCTCTTGCCTCATTATGACTACAGAAATCCTTCGTTCGATGCTCTATTGTGGTAGTGATAGCACTCGCGATTTAGAATATGTGATATTCGACGAAGTCCATTACATAAACAATGCAGACAGAGGTCATGTTTGGGAAGAGGTCTTGATTTTACTACCGGAACATGTGAACATAATTATGTTAAGTGCAACAGTACCAAATACATTGGAATTTGCTAACTGGGTGGGACACACGAAAAAGCGAAAGGTCTACGTGATTAGCACCCTGAAGCGTCCAGTTCCCTTGATGCACCATTTGTACACTGGTTGTGGTGGGAAGAGCAAAAACGACATATTCGTGATTGTTAATGAAAAAGGGGAATTTCTCACTGAAAATTATAGAATGGCGGTGGCTAAAAAGGAAGCAAATGCCAAGGGTGGTAACAAAGGGCCACCGAATCCAAAACAAGATCAAACACTTTGGGTTGGCCTGGTGGATTATCTGAAAAGAAACGATAAACTGCCTGTTGTTGCATTTACGCTTTCAAGGAATCGTTGCGACCGAAATGCAATTGCTCTACAGTCATGCGACCTCAACACCGGAAAAGAAAAGAGTCTGGTTCGAAGCTTCTTTCAGCAATGCTTGCAGAAACTTAAACCTCCTGACCGTATCCTTCCACAAGTGACATCTATGCAAAGCTCTTTGGAACGTGGTATTGGTATACATCATAGTGGAATACTTCCAATATTAAAAGAAATTGTGGAAATGCTCTTCCAACGTGGACTAGTAAAACTGTTATTCGCTACGGAAACCTTTGCGATGGGCGTGAATATGCCAGCAAGGACGGTGATATTTGACTCACACATAAAATTTGATGGGAATGAGCAGCGAATGTTGGAACCGGCAGAATATATACAAATGGCCGGCCGTGCAGGTCGTAGAGGTCACGATGCTAATGGGACTGTAATACTGCTTTGTAAGAATAAAATTCCGTCCGATATTGAGCTACGGTCACTGATTCTTGGGCGCCCAATGAGACTGGAATCTCGCTTCTTGCTCACATATGCAATGATATTAACTTGCTTACGCTTCGAAAATGTAACCGTTGAGGACATTATGTCGCATAGTTTCAAGGAATTTCCAACTAAACAAAAACTGCCCGAAACCGAAAAACAACTGAAGTTAACGCAGGAGAAAATTTCAACATTAAAAGAATTGGATGTACGCTTGCAACCGCTTTGCACTTTTTATGATGTTGCCGTTGAATACAGAAAGGAAATGGATCAAATTATGGTAAGTGCCGATTGGAAAACCATTTAATTTTACAACTTATTTCTAATTTTTATTACAGAAATTGTTAATCTCGCAACCGAAAATCGCAAAGGAGTTGAAGATTGGGAGGGTTCTTATTATTTCCCAGAGTCATCATTACAATAAACTTGCAATTTTACTGTCCGTCGTAGCGCAGTACGGTAAGGAGATAGCATTCAAAGTGTTGGTTTTAGATCATGAAAACGAAACAAGTGCCGAAGAAAAAGCATTCACACTAGACCAGGTAAGGACTATGTGACTGTACATTTGGATGCTAATATTACATTCTATTAACATAGAAAGAAAGCCAGTCGTCAGTGAATTTCCTTGATCGTGGCGAATTGTGGCACAAAATGATATCTTTAACACCCCAGTATAAACACTTCCATCCGGAAGGAATCGGTGGTCATGCTGTGCTCAAGATCGGTCCCACTGATATCGTTGAAATCACTAAAAAAGATATTAAGGTTGACGCAGATCTGATACTGAAAAACTGGGATATGCGCCAAATACCACGCTTTAAAGACTCACCTCCCGGACCCAGCGTTGTTAAAGCTGTCACGGACTTACACAATCTGAACAATTCATACATTGCTGATCCAAATTCACTGCAATTCGTAAACATGACGCAAGAAATAAATATTCTGGGAAGCGACGGAACGAATATAGATGTCCTGGAAACCATCTCATCTCTAAAACGTTTACTCAAGGATGTAGTTCCTTATACAAATATTGCCAATTTCGAACACGAGTTCGCAGTAGTTTTTGATAGAAAGAATCTGGAAAATAAATTGGCCGATCTCCAGTTCACGATCTCCAAGAAAAGCTTGCAGTTGTATCCAGATTATTGCAACAAATTGCAGGTGTTGCGTGCTTTAAATTATATTGATGACCAGAATGAAGGTAAATTTATTAACTTCACTTTAAATATATACGAATATTTGCTGTCATTTGAAACTTTCAGTCACTATCAAAGGAAATGTCGCATGTGGAATGGGCCAAAACGAGTTGATTATAACTGAATTGGTACTCTGTAACATTTTTACCGATCTAGATACCGCCGAAATTGCTGCATTATTATCCAGTTTAGTGTTCCAAGCGAAAACAAATGTAACACCTGCGCTGACTGATAGGCTAAAAGAAGTATATTTCTCTCGCAAGGATTTCTTCCGCGATTTTTTCACTTAGAAGTATCATTTTTTCTTTATCAGGGAATGGAAAAAATTATCGAGGTTGATGATGAAATAACTAAACAAGAAAAAATTTACAAAGTCACATCAACCGAAGCAAAAACTCGACTAAATTTCGGTTTAGTGGAAGTGGTATATGAATGGGCCCGCAATAAGGTAGATTGGAAAATGTGATTGTCGAGAATATACCTTCTTGTAACTCTGTATTTCTTTTGTTGTAGCCATTTGCAGAAATAATGGAGCTAACAGATGTTCAGGAGGGAATTATTGTAAGATGCATCCAGCAATTGGACGAAACGTTGCGTGACGTGAAAACGGCGGCAACCCGAATCGGCAATCCTGCGTTGCAAAGCAAAATGGAAGAAGCTTCAAATACCATCAAAAGAGATATTGTATTCACTGCGAGCTTGTATACTACTTTGTAGACTTTGTATATTTGTTTGTCAAATTACATTGCCATTAAAATAGAAATTAGTTTTTCTCTGATGGCTTCCTGACAGTTCCAGGGATAAAAAGTCTGACCTTTTCCAGTTGCCACGGTTCAATGTTAATGCCACCCACAGCATTTGCCTACCTTAAAGACTTTCAATTAAGAACTACCTGTTTCAACTGCGAGACATGCGAAATTCACTTTCAATAAAAGCAAACTAAAATTATTGCAGTGACCCCGAAAAAAAAAAACAAATACTAAATCGCCCAAGTCATTTCCTGGCCTTTCCCGTTTCTTCTCTTTCAAACATTTCAAATACATTTTCAGTTGTACTAATGAGCGATTTGGACAAATACGAAGCTCGAAAAATACGGAAAAGAATAGAAATAAAGCAGGGCAATCTCAACTTGCTTCTGCCCGAAATAAGGTTTCTCCAGTTTGTCGAAGAATTAGAATACTTCCAGCAAATAATCGAAGGTGTCGATACAGACGGACCCACTTCACATGTCCAATTACATCTGGCCCGTACTCAGTTCGAAGTTCTGCAAAATAAATACAGGGAGCTTTTGAAATTCTTAACGGAAAATTCAAAACGTATTGAACAACATTCAAAGGACACTCTATTGAAAGATTTATTCGAAGCAGTCCGTGAGTCGACATTGTTTCTTATTGCAAACTTTCAAAATTTCTGCTTACAAATAGAAGCGTCAACTGAATTTATTTATAATATAAGAACGATTTTGTGGATTTATGACTTATTATCGAACTTGAAGGCTGATATAGGTACAGTCAAGGAGAATTTCTCAAATATACAGAGGAGTGCTAACAGACGAAGGGTGAAAGAGACTTTTATTCATATTTATACCGAAGCACTTGCTACTAGTAGCCTAAAATTCGAGCATTTGGCCAAATCGTTTCCGAAACTCGGCAGCTTTTCAGGGCATCGACTGCGGTTTACAACATATAGAGTTGCTATGTCCGAAGCAAGCAAGTCTGGCGATGAACATATCAAACAACCTGAACAAGAAGAAACTGAAAAAAGTAACAAAGACAAGCAGCCGCAGGTTGCCGAAGGGACACAATCTGAAGTTACTACAGATCCACAACAGGATACTGCCAAAGAACCCCCGCCAAAAGCCACTGAGGAGTCGATCGCAGCTGCAACCAAGGAAACGCAGGCAGAGACGGCCGATGTACCACCAGTAGATACTATTACAAAACCACAACTAGAGTTGACTGAAAGCCATGAACTAGATGTTATCGAAAAACCACAACCAGAGACTGCCGAAGGACAGCAACCCGAAATTACCGACGAAATAAAAATAGAAGCTACCGTAAAGTCTCAACAAGTGGTGACTGAAAAAGAAAAAGAAGGTAATATTTTAAATTCTAATGTTGATACACAGATCAAAGCTGAATTTCCACAAGGCGACCAGAATGATATTCAAGATTATACAGATGAGAGAAATGATATAAAAGAGCAGGAAGAGAATACCATTAAATCAGATGTGACCGAGTCCAAGGAGGCCGCGGAAAATCCCGCAGAAGTTGGTTATGAGGAAGAAGGTATAGCAGGCGCAGACGATTCGAGCGATCTTAAAACCCCCTCTAATTTCTCTCTTACATCATTAAGAGTTCAAGCACAGGAAGAATTACGAGCTGAAATGCAAACACATAAATTAAAAATTGAAAATGCTCTTACTGAACTAACAAACCTTGAGAATAAATTAGTTGATCTGAATAAGATAATTCTCCAACGAAAACGTTCTTTCAAACGAAACCTTGAAGAAATAGAAAAGCAAAAGCGAGTTATTGCTGATGAGATTGAAGTTTTGGAAGATGATAAACCTAGAAGACTGCAAGATGTTGCCGTTCAAATAGGCCAGTTGACGGGTTTAACGGAAGAGCGTATCCGGGATCTCGAAAAGCAAAAAGACGATATCAAAAATCGTTCATTAGTACAAGCATCTAAATTAAGTGAAGCAGCCCGAGAACTTTTGGCGTTCGAATCATCAAAAATTCAAAATTTAAAACAACTCTTACAAGAAACTATGGAAGAAACAGAGAAAGATGAAATTCAGGCTAGTATATACCTTGTAAAAAGAACATTCGCTGAGGAGTTGGGAGTGTTAAAAAAAATTCAAAATGTTGAAAATTTCCAAGTAGATGACCACGGTGTCTTTTATTTTGACAAAACAAAAACGAAAACTTATGTTACTTCGGTAGGTAGTGCATATCTACGTGATAGTGGTACCATTGGACCCCGAGGAGAAAGCGCTTCGTTTGAAACAAGTTGCACGTCATCTGAAGTGGCTTCCCGTTTGGACACACAGAAGGTGAGAGCCTCTATTGACCAAAATGCATCGGAATCATCGTCGTTTACTTCTCAGATAACAGTGGAAGAAACCAAAGGTAAATAAATATCTTATTTTCGCATTGAATGACTCGTTTCAAAACAATGCCCAATACAGTTTCTTAGGAAGAAAATCCGGTCCCCATGTGAAAATTATAGGGAATTTTATATTTTCTTAATATATGTACTTCAAAAGTCTACACGGGGTCGTTAACCTATGTATTCAGTAACGAAAATAACATGAAAATATAGTGAAGCCTTAGTCAAAAACAGACGGAGGAGGAGAATTACAGGTGGTGTTATATAGATCATTTTCGGAGCATAATAACTTTCTAACTTTAATATTTTTAATATTCTCAATTTTCATACCCACACTTTTATCTCCAAGCCACGTTTTTCAAAATTTCTCATTTTTCTCAACTGCTGGATTGATTTCCATATTTTTTCAAAACTAATCTTAATAGTCGTAATTATGACCCAAACTAAAATTCTAGAAATTCCTTGAAAGTCAATGCATTAAAATCTTACTCTTATTTTATAAATTGTCGAAGAGATCTTAAATATGTATTAAAAACAGCACAAACAAATCGTTTTTTAATAATCGCTCAGCAAAATGAACATTCAGTTGAAACCCAACTGAACTTATCCCTATCCAAAGCGGTGTTGACGTGAGGCCGTACATTTCTATCCCTTTTAGTCGCCTTTAATAACAAGCAGGAAAGACTTTAAGTGCATTCTTAAGGGCATAATCACATGGTACTTGGAAGTTTTGTCCAGTGAAAATCCGAAACAGTGGTAAAGTAAAAGTCCTGTTACATTTTTTAAGAAGTAAGTTGTCGCGAAAATTCCTTTTTCTATACTTTTATAGTAACCTATGTTAATTGCCTTTTAAACCAAGCATTTTCTTATGCAGCATATCTGCTGTGCACATTATGAAAATTATCGAAAAAACATTCATTAAGTTTATATTATGATAGATGATAACCCCCTTGCTAAGCTGCATGCTACAATAAAAGTTCAGCATATCATTGGGAAGGAGCCAACCAATGCCTGCTAATTTGTCTTTGGCCCAGGACTTCGATATCCTTAAATTATTATTCACAGCCGTAGGTAACATTCCGACCATCTACAGTTGCAAACCATAAACAACAGCACCCATTCATAAAAATAGTCTTTCAGAACGTATTTTTATCCTACATCAAATGCACTAATTGCAACACCTATTCAAGGTAGAAAATTGAATCGTCCTTAACATATAGAAATAACAATAAATGCCTTAATAATTCCTTCAAATATAGACGTTATTCACAGCGTACGCTTCAAACACCCTGTGCACTATAATAACCGCATAATTTCTATCAGCATTAGAATTCTTTTTCAACTCTTTTGATTTGAAAAAATATGAAGTTAATTTGGAAATTTCTGAAATTAGTTTGGAAAATTCTGAATTTAATATAAGGCTTATATTTACTTTACTGTTCGATATCTGAGAGGCGATTGCATCCTTGTTTTCCAGGATTGATTTGATTGAGCGAGAAGCTTTTAAGCACTGGAATACATCAATTTGCTTATCGCCACTGGCCATGTCGTTTATGGTTGGTTGTTTCTCTTTAATAGAGAAAGTAATTTTTTTTGTAGGCATGGTAACATGCCACGAGTGTAACGAAAACGAAACTGCATTGTAGGAAGAAAAATATCTAACACCAGATCAGTAAAGTTGCTTCTGGCTTTATAGGAATTACATGATTTCTTAAAAAACATTTATCTCGCATTTCTCATTGTCCTCTCCCCTTCTTCAAAATAGTACGAATTAACGAGATTTTGCAGCTGGAATTGCGAATTATAAAACGTTTTAAGTCACCTTGAGCATAAAAATAAAAGAAATTAGGGAGGGGTCTAAATGCATTGTTTTTATACAACTTACCGGGATTTTGTCTGCGGACTGGAAAATTTGTATGAATTCCACCATATAAGCTTTACTGTGACGTAGTCAGGAGCAAGTGCTACTGAAGAGGAAAATTGATGAACGTTCTTCTTTGGTTGAAAGTTTCTATCATTATAGATGCGGTATTCCGAGTACCAGTTAACACTTATCGAAGTGTGAAGAACACAAATATTTTTAATAAACTTACGGAAGCTTTTAATTCCTTGCCATCTCTACGGTCAGATTGTTGAACAAGTCTTTGATGTCGATAAAAATTAATTTCAGAGTTAATCAAGATTCCGATATATCTAATGGAACGCAATCCAACAAATCCTGTCGTGACCGTGATCAAAGATGATTCGCAAAAATCATCTTGGAATTCTGATAAGGCCCCATATGTCTGTCCGTTGTGAGCACCCATAACTACTTGAATTCGCTTGGGCATATGACCTGTTCTGGCAAGAAGGTGAATGAAGCGATACCAAGGCCGATATAAATTAAAGGACTTTTTTTGATAATTTCAGGACTCCCTCAGTTTAAAGCAAACTCTTTTTTTGGCTTCCCAAGCTGTTCTTGGTAATGCTCTGTTTGTTCTGAATATGTTCCGGATCATTGAACAATTTCTGTTCTTACTTATCATACTGCGTATGTATTTCTTTTGGTTTAGGTAGAATGCATTTGATGCTATCATTAGTCTAGATAATGACAAAAATTCAGAATTGAAGTTATATATATACGACAGTTGATTTTACATAGGTTTTACGTTTATGTTTTGTGTACGGAGTGGGTTTTCAGCGATTTTTGAAATGTAAATCAAGACAAGAAATTTTTCTATAACGATAACGAATTAACAAGCAGCGAAATTTTATTCAGAAGCAAATGTTGATAGATTCGATTGGCGTATAGCACTAATGATTGATGCACTTGAACTATTCAATGGATCTGTCCAGTTTGGGTGCACTCTATTTGCGGTCACTAGAATTGACAACTTCAGCTTTGGTCTATAGCCTCACTTATAGCCTCTTAGAAAAATTATCGTTTTATAAAATAGAATCAAAATATGTTTATTGAAATGTTTTGAAGATTCCGACCCAAGAAGTTTGCAAGCATATCGAAAATCATCGAATAGATTTTCTATTGACCGGACAACAATTTTCCTGAACAACTGATTATCCTTTAGTGTTTCATTCCCTAACTTCTCCTAAGATGCCAGTGAAATGCATCAGGCAAATTTTCCTGACGTGTTTTCTTACGAGTTTATGAATTTGCGATTGACAAGCCATAATCAGCTTCCCTTTCATTCCGAAATTTCTTTGATTTCTGGCGAGGCTATAACTAGGGCCCATGGCTGTGTACTAAATAGGAGTTGCCACACAGTACGCCGCTTCTAGACCAGTTATAAGAGGGTATCAAAGTATGCCTCATGGAATAGTTGGTCATAGTTAACTATCTTAACAATGTAGTCACATTTTCAAGCAACTGTGTACTTAGTGGAATGTGGTGGTGAAGAAACACTATTTTTTCCTACGCTAGCACATATTTGTAGTTGCAACTAAATTGCTAAGCACATGTAACAATAAGGAAGGAGATTTTCAGGAATTCATACCTAATTATCTTCAAGTGTGTAATTTCCTGCGTTAATTGTAACGTATTTTACTAGTTTCTGTATAGGGCATTGAGAAATAATTTGAATTTCGCACATGAGATGGAAGTGTAGCTATAACTACTTTTTGAATTAATTGAAGTTTTTAAGTAGTATTTTGTAACCACGATTCAACGTTAATTCTAATGCAATGAGTTGTTACGTCTTTAATGGTGTAAAAGCGGCGATTTTTTAAGAAATCCCTGTCTCAGCTAAAGGGTTAAGAAATTAAAAAGATGTGCTTAGTATTTTTTGCTTAGAATTACATGAGGAATCGTATGTATATGTATACGGTTGTGTCAACGTGATGCGTTCTACTCTTTATTTGGTCTTTTGATATTTTGTTAAGAGAATTCTTAGGTAGTTATAATGCTGAAAAATTTGCACAGTATTAGGAGTTTTCCACTACTAACAGTTTCTCATGCCTCAATTTTTGCCAAGCACGCTTTTTATCTGGCTTATTTTTGTCGTAAGCTGATGAATATTTTTTAAAATAGAAGGAATGTTCACCGTACTGACCTTTGACAACATCTATTTACAAATGTGCTTTATTATCTGTAAAAATGTTAATCTCATAAATTCTGTTAAAATTTCAGATCAACTGCCACTGGATAGCGAAAGTTACATAAAATATACATTAGGGAAGCCACTTCGTCAAGCATTAGCAGCCATCACAATTTATCAACCAAGTGATCCTATTAATTATTTAGCTAATTATTTACTCCAATACCGATACAATGCACTACGAAATATTCAGCGTCAACAAGATTTTGAAAATCTGGCTGTTCAGCGTGAGCGTTATGCGGAGAAAGTACAATTGGTATGTTCTTTGATAAATTAATTCGATTTTCAAAAAACAGTGTATTATGTATTACCTCTATCAGGAAAATATGCGACGCGAGAATATGAAGAAACCTTGCAATCCTTGTGTTCAACCACCGGCTGAAAAATACTTTTAAGTTTAGCGAATCAAATAAAAAAAGACAAATTTTTTACTAAAATAATCAAAATTTCTTTATTGAAGACACTAAACGGGAATACATTTGGTTAAAATAAAATACATCTAATTTATTCGGGCAAAGTTGGTTTAGTTTTACTGTTAAGTACACCAAGATGACTCCATTTTGCATTTCCCGTGAAACCAATAAGACATCATTTTATTCGACTGCGTAAGATCTTTCGTGGCTTTATCGAAATCGTAATCCGATTCCTTACCCTGCAACAAGAAATAATAGTGTTGTAATCTTCCAATATTTCCAAGTGCAAGGCCGCCGTTTTTTAAATTATTTTTATTTCCTGATAACATTGTGTTTTGTCATATCTGACCGGTCATTATATATGCAACCCGACTTGAAGAACTGAATAACGAGAATGCTTAATGGAATTAAACATCTATCCGAACAATCGGAAAACATGGTATGTAAGCCTGCGTTTCAAAATATATTAATAGTATTTTTTCCAAATTTGTTTACTGTTACTACTGCGGAGAACATTCAAGATAAATTTCAACAAAACAAAATAATGGATCTACTAATTACTTGGCCGAGAAAGTTGATGATTCTTATGCCTCAAGTTGCCGTGGTCAATCCCTGCTCAAATATCAGAGTTATTAAACAATGCCCCAATGTAGAAACCCCATAGGTTATGCGTTACTGCCACTTCAGGCAAAATAAGTATCGTATGAGGATGCATTCCGGTTCCCCGAGCGCGGTCGATCCGACGGTTTTCTCTTCCATTCTAACTGTTATATTTGTCAGGATTTGCCTCCACCATTCCCATGCGGGGCCAACGCACATTTTCCTGTAAAGTCTTCTACATGGCATGAGAGGACTGAAATGTGTAAATCTGTTCTCTCACATTCCCCAGCCCAGCTAGCATACAGGCATACAAACACCTGTCATTTCAGTGAATCTGCATTTAAGTGCCGGTGCACCTAAATGGTTAATTCTTACAATTTTTTGGTTTTTTTTATAGCTCTGGTGATAGCACCTCGCCATACAGACACCCCTAGACTATAGTGTTGGTTTCTATCAATACCTGAGCTAGCTTACTTCCAACCCCTTGTTCACCAAGAAGTCGTAAGAAGCTGTGTGTCTGGGGTGACGAAATCATCTCAGACACATACACAACTTCTGGCGTTCGTTTTATTTTTAAGTATTTCTTGAAAAACGGACTCTTATCAATTTTACTGTTGACATGATATTCCGGGCTCGAATGATCACAGCAACCCAATCATTCAAGCCTTCCATAACAAAATGCACGTAACACATATAACGGTAAAACTAATGCCGCCACAGCTGCTTACAAAAGCATTGGAGATTAAGCGTCGGCAAATTATGTTCACAACCACCTGAAAGGCGTTATCTTTGCGGCGGCCATAAACATATTTGAAACCGGCCGCTAAAAAAAACGGAAACGATTGGTTCGAACATCATTGTAAATAAAACGGAGCAGAAAAATGTTGTATGTCGAGCAATGCAGCAATCTCAAAGAATATGTGCACACGTAGAGACTTACCACGAACTCCGTTGACCTAATAGACAGTAAAGCGCCATTCATCTCGATGCTCAACCTACCAAAACAAATCTGATTTCTGGCCGTATCGGCCCTTTAAGGTGATGAGTTGAGTATTTCGACTGCTGCAACTGCTTAACAACTAGAATAATGGCGAATTGAAGGTCCCGCTAACTGAAAATTACGGGCAAATTCTGCATGGAACGGATAGTCAGTGTAATTCATCGGCTTAAGAATCATAATCCTCCAGGAGCCGATGGAATTACAGCCAAAGCGGTTAAATATACAAGCAATTCATCAACTTATGCTCAAGATCTTGGACAACGAATCAATGCCTGATGACTGGCAACGAGGCATTATCTGTCCCATACATAAAAAAGAGGATATCACCCAGTGCAGCATAATACCTCTATAATATTAAGCTCTACAAGATCTATCTTGCAAGCTCAAGCTCTTGACAAATCAGAATCAGAATTTCTCTCTGAGGTAAACTGTGAAAAAACTGTTCGAATATGTCCATCAGCTGCACTCTCTCTTCGTTGCATTCGAGGCCGCCTATGTTAGCATGGCCTGGGCAAAGCTATACATGGTTATAAGAGAATTCGGTATTTCGATCAAATTTATAAGATTCACTAACCTGACGCTGACCAATGTACGAGGCCATATAAAAACAGCAAGATCATGTTCGAGACTTTTCACCATCAACACCAGTCGTAAGACAAGATGATGCTAATGCCAGAGGCACCATCCTCTTTAAGTCCCCAACTGTTGGCCAATACTCACGTTATCGACATTATGAGAAGAACAACCCGAGATATACAAATTCCCTTCATCCAGATCGTCATGAAGGCAAGACAAAATACATGATAACAATGTCAGCACGAAAAACCATAGAAACAACATCACATAACACTGGTCAACTGAGAATACTAAAGATAGGAGAATACAACTTTGAAATCGTTAATAATTTCTCGTATCTATGTAGGGTCGAAAATCATAACCGATAATAGCTATGTCGACGAAACCCATGCACGGTTGTTGGCAGTCACATTTTACCATAGGGTCAAAGTTCCTACTATACAGGACAGTGTCAGACCTCATGTATTCTTCGGAGACAGGACGGAAAGTTGTGAACTTTTATCCATATTTGAGAAAAGAATCCTCTAATGAATTTTTGGTCTCCTTGACGATGGTGGAAACTTTAATTATGGGTTGTACCACTCACTTGAAGAAAATTTTTCCATATAATACCAACTCTATCTATCACCGTTACAGAGTTAAAGCGTTTTTCGTAAATAGTGTCGAAAATCGTCACCTTTACTCCCAGATATGACACCATTTTTAAAAACTACATAAAATTTCATACAAATGGATATTTTTTCAAGTACAAAGGTCACCGTTACTTCGAAGATATAACTGTTCAAACTTTAAACTAATTTCAAAATCGTACATAAACTTACAAACTTGCAAAGTTGACAAAAGTTGCCTCGTTATATTGGATTTCGAATGACATGCATGGGCTTAATTATGGGAAATTTACGAATATTACGCATTAAATGAGGAAAAACGTGATTTTAGTGTGGAACAAATCAAACGGTGGTGTAATCCACCATTAAAATGTCTACCATCTTCAATCGTGCGCGAGGCCACGACCGTTTGGTTATGGATAAAATCAGAGTCAATAGGTTGCAGCGGCTCATTGATCCGTATAGGGGAGGATGACCCAGCCCGGAAAGTCTATAGAGCAATACCTATGGAAAGAAGACGTGGCAGACCCTGCTTGAGATGCAGCGATGGCATAGGCCAGGATGCCAGTCAGTTTTCAGCTTTATCGCATTGATGAACCACGGGTCAAAACCGAGATGTCCTGTGTTCATAATTAAGGCAGGTCTAGATTGAATATTGGTTGTTGCACTGTTGATGATGACGATGGAAGAATACTGTATCTAACCCCGTAAAACAGCGCTGGTCTTCCGCTTTGCTATGGCGGGAAAACCCACCGACAAATTCCTTTTAAAACTCTGCTTGCGTATGGTGTAGTCTGTTACGAAGTACCAATAAAATAAAGTTCCCATGGTACTTCGTTTAGGATGTTATTATAGCGGTAAGGCTATGTTGCTCAGCGTCCAGACTCGGAGTCTGACAGCATTGCATCATACAGCGTATGGGGAGGAGCCCCAGTAGCACTTTCCCATACGGTTCTTTGGATCCTATTGCATTTCTTGCTCAGCGCCGACATACAATAGAACCCTCTAGTTGGAAACTACATTTCTGCATAAAGGTCTCTTGGAGGTGTAGAAACCTATACACGGCTCCTGAAACCTCCCTCTATGTTTAGCCTCCAATTTAACTTATTATCTATGATCATATCCAGTTTCTTTATTTGCGGGAAAATGACAATCTTCGCACATTTAGGCAAGGAGAATTCTGGTCTGCGACTTACAGTCCACAGGCGTGCCCGTCGTAATCTCGCTGAGAACGGAAGAAAACGTCCTTACGTCGATATTACAATGTCATTGATATACGCCATCACCTTCACCCCACTCCTGTCCAGCATCCGTATAATTTCATCCATTACTACCAGTCAGACCAGAAGAGCTAGCGCCACCCTAAGCCGTCTCTTTATTCATAGATTTGATCAAGTACCTACTTCCCCAATCAGATTGGATTGGGTTCTCGCGATGGGAAATAAGAAGCCTTGGAGAAAGGCTCGATTAGATGCACTGAGTGAATATATCCTTAGGCTCGTGACTAAGAAATGAAGCATTATCCATGCTACACCATTGCAGTGAACTGTTAAGTACAAATACTACAATTACTTACTATTCGAACGGGAAATATTCGTTTTGTGTCTACTCTATGTATATGCTCTCTGAAGGCACTATGTAGACTATCTAGATCTTCATCTGACAAGCACGGCTTGCATAGTTTACATTCGACAGTACTGCAGGATTCGGTACAAGGCGATTGAGCACAGATTTCTGCGTGAACCACTATATTCTTCTCGGCTGATATCATCTCCTCCACATTGTTTGTTCTAAATAGAAATAAATTGATTTAATTTATAAAATGAAGTACCCAACATTGTGATATACCTTTTTTTAAATGAGCTTCTTTTCACTGGACTTCCAATCCCTATTAGGTTCAACAAACTATAGAGCACCTGTTCGTAGAGTAACGTATTCATTTTAAAATGTGCTGATGAGAGATTTGGGCTCATATTTGCTTCCATTAAATACGCGTTCAGTTTGTCGTCAATTACTAAATCGAAGCGAATCATTTCGAAGAAATTGCGTTTGGATTTGTAGTTTTTCAATATGTCCACAATATGTTTCTCCTTTTCCAGAATTATCGATAAAATGGCTTCTTCTACATTCTTCCAGATTATATCTGGATCCTGGTTATGGCTACGAACATATGCATCGAACGAATCTTTCATGCCGAAACCTAAGTCATTGTAATATGGTGAGAGCGACGGAACTTCCCATGAAGGTAGGTAATCGTCACCTACTATGTATTTGTCAACATTTTTCGCATCGAACGGATGGTATTTCACTGGACAATAACGAAAAAGAACGTCTCCTTTGTAGATGTAGACTCTCAGGGGATCGACGCTGGTAATTATCACATAAACGCCAATATCGAACTTGTAACCGTCCACCAAGTAAGGATTATGTATGAACTCCTGAATGAACGTCTCATTAGAATTAAAATCTATCTCGTCTACAGACTTTATGTAAATGTGTCGGTGCTCATTATGCTTTTGGACGAAAAGCTTAGCAGGGTGTTGTTTTGTGTACTCCAGAAACTTATCCTTTTCCAGCGGCAGTTTAAATGACTTCGGAACGTGTGGCACGTTTGTTGTAGACAATTCAAGTTTGCTTGTTATGTACCCGCAGCCAGGAAAGTGATTGACTTTTTGATGTGGTTTGAGATTTTTCATTCTTGGAGCATGCACCCGGAATGGGTAGTCGTGGGCCCACAATACATCCCATTCATCATCGAAAGCAACTTGCTCAAGACCCAATCGCTGAAGGACGCCATGAACATGCTTCAGATGTTCGTCACTTCGACTTCGTCCGTATATAGCATACTTTGGCCGTTTTATTGATTCTAATGGGATGGTTGCTTCTGAACAATTGGAAGTAGTTGGATTTAATGTTGAAGAGGGTGAAAATTTTGTGTAAAACGAAGGGAACGTGTCTTTTGGCAGCAATTGAATGCAACAAGATATTAGCACCGTCACAATGAGAAATAGAACCTGGCCTTTTGTTGTCCTCAAATCGAACAGCTGAGAAGTTGCATCTTGGAAAGTTTTGTCCTCATTACTTTGCTCCTATAGAAAAAATCATATTTTTGGTGATATTTGTGGTAGGGGTAAGTTTTAAGAGAGATAGCGTCACTTGCAAACGAAAGTGTACATCTTCAGTTCTAAGCAATTAAATTCTAACTTTGAAAACTCGAAATCCAGGGAGAAAGGTCATTGGTCGTCGAGTCATGCCTTGAGAGTTTTAATGCATTGAATATGTTTATATATTATATTTTGTTATGAATATTTGTTAGAATGAAACACGATAGAAACTCTCAAAACCAAAAGATCTTCTTCGGAACAGGTGTTCATTAATCAAATGACAATGGCAACTTTCACCTGTTGCTCTTCCCTTACCGTGGCTGATTTCTCCGCCTTTACTGATGTCATACTTCTCGGATAATATTTCTACTTAAAGCACTAAATCGCGAAACTTAACTTACTTTAACAAGACAGGACAAACTCCAAACACTTCCGCACCCAATATATGGGATGTGAACATAACGGTAATTAGTGAGTATTTGACAGTAAGTTAGCACTACCATGGACTTGGATCGTACAATCGGGAAGAAGTGTAGGCGGCCTGAAGAATTGTTATGAATGAAAAGCCCCCGTCTAACGAACGTAACCATAATTGGATGCCTGAAATGTCATAACAAACGCACGTGCGTTGCAGGTTGAACATACGGAGAGTGCCAAACAGGTAGCTTGGTGCAAGTTTTCGGGGAAATGTTTTATTTAATTGGTTTGGGACTTGGCGACCCCAAGGATGTGACAGTCAAAGGATTAGAAATTATAAAAAAGTGTGATCGAGTTTACTTGGAGTCATATACATCCATTTTGACGTGTGGACAGACAGCACTGGTAATGATGCTTGATACTTCTTGATACTTCATACTATTTAGGAAAGGGAACCTTTCACTTATTTCACTAAACTTGAACGCTTTATATTTTAGGAGGAATTCTACGGCCGTTCATTGATTTTAGCCGACCGTGAATTAGTTGAACAAGGAGCAGATGATATCCTTGCTGGCGCTAACACTCATGATGTTGCATTGCTAGTCGTAGGTGACCCATTTGGTGCTACAACTCATACTGACTTCATCCTGCGAGCCAAAGAAAAGGGAATCCCCTTTCAAGTAGTCCACAACGCTTCAATTCTAAATGCCGCCGGCTGTTGTGGATTGCAACTGTATTCATTTGGTGAGACCATTTCGATACCTTATTGGGACGACACATGGAAACCGGACAGTTTTTACGATAAAATTAAAATGAACCGTGACAACAACTTGCATACATTATGCTTATTGGACATTAAAGTAAAGGAGCCAACGCTGGAATCATTAACGAAGAAGAAACGTGAATATATGCCGCCGAGATTCATGAGTGTGAATGAGGCTGCCGTGCAGCTATTAGAGATTTTAAAGAAGAAACGCAGTGAAGGAATTGCTGATGAAGACTTGGCATACACAGAAAAATCTTTGTGCATCGGTTTATCTCGAGTTGGCCACGAAAGCCAACAAATTGTTGCTTGCAGTATGTTAGAAATGGTGCAAAGCGATTTAGGTGCCCCTCTACATTCACTTATCATTCCGGCTGAAAAGTTACATCCGTTAGAAGAAGAATATGTGGCGCTTTTTAAGAAGTAATGGAAATATTTGTACATGTGAGGCGATAATACTGTTTTATATTTGTGCATAAACCTATTTTAATATATTCGAAATGCGATTAAAATTTTCATTTTCATCAAAAGTACGAAATTTAAATCATCTTGGCCATAGAAAAATTTCGTGAAAATAGTTAATATGGTTATTGTAAATGTTTAACACAGTAGGCCAAAACCGTAACAGGATCTTTATGCTCTAGTAATGTGTCTTATCCACGATTACTTTTAACATGTGATCAATTTACCCATTCTGTCGACGTTGTTCTTCACTGTAAAGATGGTATCGCTTCCCGCCAAATTATATAATAATCTTGTGGACGCTGTCTGAAATTTTAGTCGTCTATGCTTCCATACCCATTGAGTTGGGAATTAAATATTCATTAAAGGATTCCTTCCTTGTTGTAAAAGGCGACCAATAAGAGTAGAAATTCGTCTAGTACCTGAATCTATACATTTCGCAATTTCTTCACTACGAACACGTTACCAGCATCTCGGATAGTAGCTGACCTCATAGCTAATAAAAACAGATTATATTATTGGTTTCTGAAATATGCGTACATTATTCGAAAACATTATCGATGATCCCAGAATTATCGTTTTCTCCAACTTAGCCAGAATTCCAGCGATGTAAACTGGACATTCTGGGCCTAAGGGAAATGAAATGGTGGGGCTCAGGAGAATACTTCTCCTCCCCGATAAGTGCAAACACTAAGAGCTCTGTTGCCCCGGAGTTTCGTCTTTGTCAAAAAGTGCGAAAAGTGCACCGCAGCATACGCTTTAACAAAAAGGATCCACCACTGCCACAAATAGAAAGGATTTCGCTAGAGTTTCCCGCCTCACGAAAGAGCTTGTCTTTCGATGGTGCTGTGAACGACCTATACGACCATTCATGATGATAAGCAGTTGAAGACGTAGAAAGAGCATTTTACCAAGATTCTCATGCACAATATCCAGAAAAGTTCCACTTCTTGTGTATGATATGTCAAGTCACCGCAACATGAAGAACGTTTTCTTGCAGCCCCTGGAGTTTCTGAAGAATGCTGCTTTCGCATTTGCGAAACTTTGACACTGCGATCTGAAAGAACGGGTGATCGTTAAGATTCCAAAAGAGGGCACATTAACACCCTTTGGCTCATTATGGAGTATTGTACGGTATCAGTCCTCATGTATTCCTCGGAAACTTGAGTTCTTAGCAAGAAGAATTGCGAACTCTTGGCCGCGTTCGAGAGAAGAATCCTGCGAAGAATTTTTGGCCCCCTACATGAGGATGGACGAAATATATGAGCGATACCATGATCGTCAGGTTGTGGATAAAATCCGGCTCAATAGGTTACGGTGGGCGGGTCACTTAATCCGTATGGATGAGAATGATCCCACCCGGAAAGTCTATAAGGAAAATCTGAAAAAAATCGCAGTGAAGCATCTCTAAAAAATCTAAGCCTCAAAACACATCCCGTTCCGATATCTCCATAAAAAAAGTTAATAATAGTGTATTACCACATTTTGGAAATTTATCCGAAAGCCCCCTTAAGTTTATTCTAGAAGGCATTACTGTAGGCAATAATAAAGGACATAACTTTGAAAAGTTTTAACGGAATCTAACTATTATTAACAGAGTTATTGAAAGTCAAAGTATTGCATTTCACGTAAATTTAAATCATCATCATAGTATCATAGCAGCATGTGTGCATATACGTATATGCTAATGAAATTTACGGATAGTATACAATAAGATGGACATGTATGTATGTATGCTTTCGTGCACAAAGTAAAGTGGAAAATGCGTGAATTTGAGTTAAATCAATTTTGCGAACAATATTTATGTCGTTAACTTGTATGTACTTGCACATATTTTGTTTGGCAATATATGACAGAATATTTTGCATTCTCAACTATGTACGAATGGAAAAACGTGCATATAGAGCTGCTGACATAAGAGGAACACAGAACTTTTATACCTAAAGCGCCGAATTTCCAGAATTCCAGCTTGTATTTCCTTGCGTTCAGAACTGAGTGATTTAAATACCTCGGTTCAATGCTATCAGCCAATGGAGACCTGTGCTATGAAATTACTTCACGCATTAGTGCAACCTGGATGAAGTGGCGTTACGCAACTGATATTCTTTGTGATCGATGTATAAATGAACGTTTCAAATCTAAAATTTACCGCAGTGTCGTCCGCCCTGTTGCCTTCTTTGTTTCTGAGTGTGTCTCGTGGTAATGGAGACGAAGAAATTGTGTTAGACTAGTGCCGTAACACGCCTCAATTACATCCGAAATGAAGATATCCGCGATCGAGATGGGATTCCACCGATCGTGGAGAAATTTCGAGGGAGGCTTCTTCGATGGTATAGTTACATAATTCGCATCAACGAGAATTCACTTGACAAGATTGGTCCGCACGTCGAAGTAGATGGTAAGCGACTAAAATTCCGGTCGAAGCAACGGTGGCTTGATACGCTAGATGGTGATTTGAATACCTCGCGACTGCATCCGGCTTTTGATAGAACAAAATGGGGCAATCGATCACGACGAGTCGACCCCGCTTGTGAACGAGAGAAACGGAAAAAGAAGATAACGATTACAAAAAATCTAAGAAGACTAATCGTCTAAAAATGTATATTGCATACTAAAAATCGGCACTCTACCAAAAAAAAATCGAAAAATGATGTTCTTTCTGTACATACACTGACATTTTTACTCAAAAATGCACTTAAATGAACACCAATTTTGAAATATAAGTCTGTCAACTAAAATATTAAAAGGTAAGTCTCTTAGGCCGTACCCTCCCAACAAGTTTTGGAGTTCCTACTTGGGAAAAAGTCCAAAATTCCAGAGGCTTCAAATTGTTTTCCCTTTTGCTGTAGGGCTTAAAGCACTTTTTAAAATAAACATTTTTTCCAACAATTTACAATGGTGCTGCGCCTTTAAGATATATAGAATTATATTAACCAAGACGGTGGGCACATAAATTTAATTGATTGTTTTGAATTACTGAGCCGAATGTATTAACCTTTGTTCCTGGGTACATTACAAATTTCAAAAAATCGATTTTCTGTTTTCTGAATTTTTCAACTCCTTACTGCTTTGAAAATGTTCTCTTAAAATATCTTGGTAGAAATTCGAACGTTGGAGTAGTGTAAAACGGTTTTAAACCATTTTTTCCCTGCATCAGTGCTATACGTTGTGTAGCATATGCAAATAAAATAAAAAATAGTAGCGAAACAATAAAAAGCCAATTTTGAGATTAACTGCGAATGCGCCCTCTATAAAATAACTAAACAACAAGAATTTTAATAAAAATATTTTTTTTTGTAAAAGGATACCAATTAGGTAACAAAAAGGGGCATGGTCATATTTAATAACGGAGCTGAGAAAAAAAATCTTAAAAATTGCCCTTCTAATGTAGACAGTATTTTAAGTACCTTGTTCTTTGTTAACTAAGATATACTCTCGTCTAGAAGATGAACATCAGATTAGCGGCTTTGCACCTGCAGAATTTATTCCGTTTTCCATCTAGGAAAATAGCTAGGCTATATCCCCACTAATGAAAACATGGTAAACATTCAACGTTATTTGCATTTTGACCACTCCAGTTCTGAACTTTTTAAAACAAATTTGAACTCCCTCTTCGTTAGCTTCCGAAAAATTTACAATAAATAGTCGTGGGTGGAAATAGTCCATTCAGCATGAGCAACTCCCTTTAGTTCCTGTTACTGAACATGAATAAATTAGAGGAATTTGGAATTTCCTAATGCCACATATGCTTGTATGTTGTTGCCTTCTGCAATATTTCAAGGAACGATTGTTCTCTTGTTTTATATATTAATAGAAGTTTATGTAAGCAAATGTTCAAATAAGGGAGGAAGAATGGGGAAAGCATGACACTAAACCTTCGAATTCATTTCCCTAACATTAGAGCTGTGAAGGGAGAATCCGGGCCAGAGGTTAAAATGACGCACGAAAGCGGAGCTTAGCGTGAAACTTATACTAACCTGGGGTGAAAATTATGCGCGCCCCCTCTAATATTTATTTTTTCATTGAATTTTTGTACCACCACACCCGAAATAATTCCCCTTTACCCCTCTTAACACGCCATCCTAATATTACTTAAACTTTGTCAAAAAAGTACTTGAACTTGTCCTTAATTATGATGCCAAGTTTGCGCGGGATCTGCAAATTTGTGTTTAATTGTTAATATCAGCAGTCGTACCGATCTTTGCAATATTTTATAAGGAATTTGTTCTAAATTCGCGATTTTCGTGCTTTGACACATCGAGAAAGCTGCAAACGGCTTATGGGGATCCCACACCGTCAAAGAAAAAACCGTTCGTAGCCTGCAAGTAACCTGGACAAAATCACTGAAGATTTATCTCTCTGGACGTTCGTCGAACAGTTTGACGGAAGGACGACAAAAAAGTGAAGAAAGTAGTACTCGAATGCTGTCATTCCAGCTTGAAAGCGATAGTACACGAGTCCATTCGTTCGATATTGGCTGACATACTGGCATATGAAATAAAACCAACGTAATTTCTCTACTTCGACCCGTATTTTCTGTATATTTGGAAGTTAAAAAGTATTTTTTAGAATATTACTGTTTATTGAAAATTACAATTACAAATTATACTATTACTAAACTCTCCTTCGCTTCTTATCTCCACCGCGATCTTTTTCGCGATCATCAGGCTTATCATCACGACGCTTCGGTGCCTTCTGTGCTTTCTTGGCCATGTTCAAGAACTGATCCAGACCGAAGGGATCCTCTTCTTCTCGCTCAAATTGAACTGGTCCGCTTCGAGCATTGGCTCCGCTACGATCGGTGCCACTGAATTCTTTGTCTGGTACGAATCGATTCGTATTGACAATCTTGTCCAAATCTGCGCCGTACACATCGTTGTCCAGTTGCTTGCTAGGTCTGTACAAATGTGAGGCGAGTGAAGCTGATTCACGCCATGGTTTGTCGTAGACATTGTACGCCTCATCATCGCCGTATCCTGAGTCCATGCCTTTGGTTGTGTTGAATAAACGTTGATCAAACATAGTTTCTCCTCCGGTGTTGGTTTTCGCTGGCATTCCCAATGCGATTTGTTCTGATATGTCGCGCTCCCGTTCGCGTTGCAGTTTTGAACGTTTATCAGGCGCAGCACGAGCGATATTCCTATCACGCGCTCGTTCGCGATGGCGCTCCGCCCGGAGATCATCTCTTTCGCGACTTTCGGCTGTGGTCGCTGCTTCATCAGGCATGCGGAGCCCAGCACGTTCCTCACGAGCCCGTTGAGCCATTTGTCGGAGCATATCCTCTTTCTTTTCTTTCTCTTTCTGGGCCAATTTCTTCTCGAGTTGGGCGCGTGCTTCAACCGCTTCACGCGCCTTTCTATCGGCTATGTATAGTGCCTCGGCCATTTTTGCGAATTTCTCGTTGATATGAACTTGCTGTAGACCACGACCATCCGCGGCAAGTCGCTTGTCCAATGGAATCGTGTAACCCTTTGCGTTCTTCCAGTTTGATATACACGGTGGAATCTTCCATTCCTTTTGCTCCTTCACGGTAACCTTGCGCGAGGGAGAGTGTAAAACAGGAGCCGGAGGAGATGGCGGTCCGCGCGGAATCTTCTTGTTAATACGAAATTTCGGAGGCTCCATAGGATCGACTTGGGCCTCCACCATTCGAATAACACGTTGCTTGGCACCTGAATTGAAGGCATCCCCTTGTTGTGATGGAGTGTACCGAATATATTGGGCGGGAGCGGCTCGCTCAGCGTGTCGCACTGGCAGTGCGGCTGATATTTTCTGATTCGTCAATTTTTCCAGAGCACGGCGAGTTGCTTCTGTGGTTTCCTCAATAGTTTCTTCATCGGGTCGCCTCAACTCCTCAGCATCTTCTGCCAGCACTTCGGCTGGCAGTAGCTGGTTGATATTTGAATAAACAATTTTATCTTTTCCATGTCCTTGCCTGGCTATCGCGTCGTACTTTATTTTGCCAGTCTGGTCGAGCTGGATAGCCAATGCCGTCGGTTTCTTTCCAGTGTTTCCCGGGGCTCCCATTCCCAGCGGATATTGTGCCACATGAATCTCGGGAAATGCTCCGCCATCACCAAAGTCCGCTTCTGTCCTTGGCACCCAGCCCTTACGTTGACCATAAGGTGGTGCAGCAATTTTTGCACTCACCAGTGCTCCCATTGTCGGGGCGTTGATTGCCGCAGCTCGTCGCTCATCTTCACGATCCCACACCGCGTTTGTTGGTGCGGGCAAAATGCTGGATAAAGACATTCCGGGCAAATCGGAGGGACTAACACAAAGGATCCAAATTACGGGTTTTCCCTGCAGCCACCAAACTCACGATAAATCAACACTTTGACATATGACGTTTTCAGATATCAGCCCGTGTCTAGTACTGCCACATGTAGTAACATGCGCAAATTATGGATGAACCGCTGAGTTCGGAAAATGATATTAGAAACAGAAATAAACAGTAACTTTTCCTTAAATTTTACGAAAAGGTTTGCCTCTTAACGTTGTGCATTTAAATCTGCAATTACAGAGGATTTCTCGAATTTTGTGAAATACGCTTAGAATAAATTCAGCAATTATTTAGAAAAGGTGTCAATCTGCTTATTACAATTATTTGCACATATGTTGCCAAGCTTACGGCTCTGATAATTTATCAATGTATACTTCTAGATAAGTACAAGGTCACAGCTGTATAGTTAGAAGATGGAGGCCTTGCTTAAAACAATACCCCCTGGGGCGATGGTCCAATCGGTCAAACATTAGCTTCTTGATCTCATCCGAATTCTGGTGGATGCTTGTATTTTTATGATGTCCCGCTCCTGCAGGTTTATCACAAGAATTTCTAACTAAATTCAGTGATGTTAGCAAACGTTTATGCTGACCTGACCACAAATTTCTCTCGAGGTGGTCCAAAATGTTATAGATTTATGATGGAAAATTTTTAGGATGGAAAGTCCGGTGTTTCTCTGGGTCGTATTTTTTCAAAATCCGCCCAATTTATTACTCAAGTATATAAATTTGTTGATGAATGATGGAGGATGCATTATCGCTCTATAAAGCTAATGACCGCAGAAGTAAAATTTAATTTATTGAGTGTAACTAATTTAATAAGAAATCTTTCTCCTTTGCAAAAACGTAGCTTTATTCAGCTATGAATTTGCACTGCAAATATAGTTCCTAATAATGGTTGGGTGTTAATAGCAGGAAAACATTGCTATCAACTGCGAGTTTGTGTAGTTTTCTCATCATGAATCATGATGAATCATACACTCTTTTCATTTAAACCAAGAATCATTTTTATTTTTTGCTCACTTTTATCTTTTATGCTCATGATAAGTTGCCCCAAAAGAAATTTTTTGATATAATTTGTTCAAGACAATCATTTAAAGCATTTATTCAAGCTTACAGTCTCTTCTTGAGAATTTATCATAATAGCATGCATTTTTTTCTACACTGTGATGTACCCCTTTACCATTTAGAACTTTTAATATTCGAATGGTATGCATCTATAAATTAACCAATTGAGGTTGGCGGTGCATGTTTAAGGATATCCCCAATTGCGGATGACATAATTCTCATGAATTATCGCTTATTTCGAGATTTATGGGTACGAATTAATTGTAAGGAGTTCGCATTTGTTCAAATAATTTTAAATGAAAAGTGTTAACTATTATCTCTTCCTATACTCAACTAGTTCATAATTTTTATAAAGTATAAACTGAATATTCATATAATACATTTCATACATTCATCAAGTCAGCCCTGCACGGCTTAATTTGAATCGGACCCTCAATATATCTTTGATCCCCGAATTTGACTCGTGTCGTATAAGAATTTCCCTTGACTGGCCGCCATAAGTCAATCTTCATCTTGTCGCTACTGCTGTAATCGGGTTGAATCAGAATTTTTCTTTTTGTGGTCTAAGCCTAGAATAAAATCCAGCCAACATGCAGGGAATGGGACTTAAGAGTTTGATGAAAAATCCAGCAGTGCGTATTCCTTTCAATCAGATATTATAAGCGGAATTCAGACAATTGAAAATTGCGTTTCAGAGAGTTTTCTTATATAATCATGCATTGTACCAGACAGTGGTCGTGTGGAGGAGTTTCTTTCACTGACACTTCTAGACCTGCAATTCCGTTTAATTTGTGTGTAATTTGTTTTTCAGTTGATCCCCTTGTACGTATGTACTTTGGCTGGAGCTGCTGGAGCTATTTTCTACACCATCCGATTGGCCACTCGCAGCCCCGAAGTAACATGGAGCCGCACAAACAACCCAGAACCATGGGAAGCTTATAGATCAGCCCAACACAAGGTAACGATCCTTGAAACTGCTAAACACTTGCAACTACTAATCCGAGTCTTCTTCCGTTGCAGTTCTACTCGCCAATTAGGGATTACTCGAAGACCGAGAGCCAGGCTCCAAAGTACTAGAGACGGACTTCACAACTAGTAGAAAACGTTTAGCCTCTTCGAATGTAACCGCAGCTTTTAACACCGTACCTACCAGCAATATGTCACGTAGCAAATAAAGCTTAGCTGGATGTTTGTACACGATAACCAAAACAGTGATAATTGATATGAAAAAATATATCCATATCTAACCGCGATTTTTTGCGATTAGTGCGAATTCGAGCTTCGAGTTCTTTGTGTATCGTGTCAAGGCAAACATTGTAGCTAAACTCATCCAATCTTAATCAAAAATGCATAATCTCAATCCTAATAATTGATATTACGCACAGTTAAAAATTGTGAAGGCCGAATCGGCAAATGATTGGTTTACGTCTGTGCGTAATTCTCTATTTGCTGCTAATGTAAAGTCTCTTCCGGTAAAAAGAAAGTAAACTGGTTCTAGTTACATTGAGTGTTTTTATTTTCGGTTTAGCTGGAATGAATTGATATTTGAGAATTACAGAAGGATCGGAAACGAATTGAAACGTGGCTTGTGGGTTGCATTGTCTTTGGTTTGGTGCCTCTTATGGTGGCTTACCAAAGTTAGAAAATGTAGAGTGCACATAATCTAATATTAGCCCCTACCGAGGATTCTGTTTATGTGCTCTTCTGCCCGGTATTCCGTTTTGACTATACATAGCTAAAATGGTGCAATTTTTGCTTAGCACTTGCACAGCATTACGTGCAATAATAATGAAACTGAACAGATGATGATAAAAGCAAAAGACTGTGCCGAATGAACAAGATACATAATTTCTTAACGCTTGCCATTACCCTGTCGAGATTGTGTGGATCATGTATACCCAAATGCCCCACGCTCGAATGGTGTCGATTTTCAGGTTCTTTTCAAGCTTGGCCCAGACTTATAAATATTTATGCAGAATGGTTTCGGCGTTTGACAAATATTTTTACATAAATGTTTACGGTGTATGTGGTATGCCCCCGCTCGAGCTGTGCTGTGATTTTAGAAGGTTGAACTGGCCGGTATTTGGAAGAGGTAATTGGAAATCCGATTTCTTTGGCAAAAATAATTTAGCTTGTTGCTAAAAAAAATGATCACACAATAAACGAAAAACCGAGTAAAAATTTAATTCAAAATACATATATGACCCTTTCGAGCCTTGGCCTTCAGAATGCACTTATAAATTCCAAAATACAATTAGTGATGCGCTATCTTCGTCCGCTGCTGGTTTTTGCCAATGAATTGTGCTTGGCTAGCCCTCTTTAGTTTCTGCGTCTTGATTATCGTGGACACTTCTCGTTCTCGTATCTGCAGGCAAAGTGAAAAATAGCCTCCGATTGCTGTAATGAGTTTAGGTGGATAGAGGAGGAGGGAAAGGATTATGGCTTACGATAGGTAGGGAATGGTATAAGAAGCGGCGTTAGCCGTTATGCATAGCTCAAGGGACGTATTCTTCATTGGAATGGTGGCTTGTGTAGAGGACTACTCTATATATGTTGAAGAAACGGTTTTTATTATTATTGTAGGGATCAAAGAGTGGCGGAAATTGCGTGCGCAGGATGTTCTCGCCGATTTCATTTCCCATACATTTGGCGATTAAGGGGTTGGGGTGTGACAGATAAATTTTTAGGAATTTCCCCACATATTTATAGGGCCATCTCATGTTTTGAGAATATCTTTTTTTTTTGGTGCAAACAAAATGCACCAAATTTTTAGTAGTTGGCTGCAGAATCCCCCTTAAGTTTATTCTAGCACCACAAAATTTGCAATAATGTAGGCTATAATATAGAACTTGATCCTACCAAGTTTGGTGGAAATCGTACTATCACTAACAAAGTTGTAATAGGTCAAAATTGTCACTTCTTTGGAAATTCAAGATTTTGACTGTCAATATCACCCGAAAGTGAATATTCTCACATAATACATGCGTATATTACGTGTTATGTACTAATGGGGAAAATTCACACTCAAATGTCTTTATAAAAGAAATATGCAAAACCTTTCTTACCTGAAGTGTCCAGCTTCAGGTTAGACTTGTTGCCAATTTCCAATTTATTCAGCAACCACAAAGAGATTTTATTTACACAATTAGTAATTAATATAATTTCTTTTTTTTAATAAGATTTTCATTCGCTTTACCATTGATTAAGATTTTGCAGTCTTCTCACGGCGACGTTGTTTCATGCTGACTTGATGGCTTCCTTCAGCTCTGGGACTGTTGCGTACTCTTTTGCGTTATTATATAAATCGCATAGTATCATACCCCAATCATTTTCCATTGAGTTAAGATCTGTACTGACCCACGCGAGTACGATTTGAATGTCAATTTCTACTGCAAATTTGTATCGTACTTGCATATGATGAGGTTTCAGTTTAGGTGCTTTTTGCATTTTTTTACAAATCAAATGTGGCGAAAATTAATGCTCGATGCACTGTACTTTTGGAGACGTGAGTAGCCACTTCATGTTTGATTCTTCTGCACCCCTTAGTTGTTTGACAGGCGGCGATGACTATTTTTCGTTTGTCACGATCTTGGCGCTCTGACGCTGATCCACGTTTCTTCTTAACTATTTCGTTACCCAGATTTTTTACATACTGGTAAATAGCACTTCTCAATCAGTTTATAAGCGTCGCTATTTCACGATATGATTTTCTTGATTTCCCATACGAATCAATTGACACTTTTTCTTCTGTAGGCAACGCTTTCCCTCTTTAGATAATTGTTTCGTTATCTCGAATTTTATCGCACAAGCACAATTGAAACGGTTAGATATTCGGAAGCCCATTTATACATATGGCAGGTAAATGCAGAGATACCCCGGCCAATAGCGGGGATTTCCGCAATAACAATTAAAAAAATATATATTTCGACTGGAAACATTTACATATTGTAAAAGAATATTCACTTTAAAACTAGGGAAAATACATCGAGAATTCACAAAAAGAATGTAGGGAGGTTAGAAAAACACAAATCCAATACTTTGGGACTTACTGACATTCAAAAAATTTAGAATATGAAAAACAAGTAAAATTTGAATATTATATATTTTAGATTATATCATTTTACGAATTATTTATTTTTCTTTTGTGTCCCTATTAATTTAGGGCACAGATTTTTACGAAAAAATTCCAAATAAATGAACAAATGCAATTGCGCTCTCTATATTCAAGGAAAAATCAATAATTAATTTATTGCACCAGAAAAATCATCCTCAAAATTAGACAGCCTTATAAATATGGGACACAGTGTACATTACTGACATGTGGAATATTGGTCACATTGGAGTTGATAGTAACGCCTAGATAAACAACTGGTTTAACCGTGGGAATAGGTGTTGAATTGATGCCAAGTGACCGGTTCTTGATACTGGACTTAATTTTTTCATTATGTTCGCGCGATTTCCACTTTTGGGGACTGAGGGTGAGTTTCCACTTTTTAAAATAGCAGTAATGTTCGTCTAGATAAGAATTTAGACGAGTCTGATCTCACGCAATATCTTTCATGGAGTAGGAAGTAGGGAGCGGGCTTAGGGATATCTGCTGTGAATAACGAGAAGCTTGTGGAAAGGGTTACAGAACTTTATAATAATAATAATCTTTGGCGAAAAATCCAGTTGGATCAAGGTCTTGAAGTGTGTTAGAGCCTTTTATTCAAGACCGTAACGGCACACTACAGGGTTACAGTACGGTATAGTACAATGTGGTCAGCATTGACTTGATTCAGGTACTCATTTACAGCCCAGTCGATGGGTATCCGACGTCAAATTACGATACAAATCCTACTGCCAGCAATGAGATTTGAACCGCGACATCCCGTACGGCAGCCTTGTGCTCTAGCCACTGAGCTATTCGGATACTATACTGAACTTTAACCTGGCATTACCGCCTAAGCTAAGGATTAGCTTACAGAGGTGCAGGTTGAGGTAAAGATTGTGCTTCAGCTTATAGATGAGTCCATATTGCCATACGGAATTGAAATCTTTCATTATATCAAGGAGACAGGCTATGGTTGGTGTCTTCCAATCAATTCCGAACAAGATGTTGGTTTTAAGGATTAGAAGGACGTGTTCGATTGGAGGACTAGAAGTCTGTAGAAGTATAATTGCCTCTATGCCAGTGTTCATCAACAATAGATTTGATGTTCGGCTGGAAGATTTTGGCGGAAGTTTACAGAACCGAGATATGCCTGTAACTATCACTAAGGAAAGGATTTTCGTTCAACACAATGATAATTGAGAGGGAATAGGAAGGGGCAAGTGGTTGTGTAATATCTCTTCAGGATGATGGTTGGGATTTTGACAAGCCGATCGCCCTCTTATTGTTTTCTTCAGACTCGCTAACATTGCTGGTCAGTTGTGTGCCTAAGTAAACAAAGCTGTCTACATTTTCTGCGTTATATTCGTCGAAGGTAATGTTTTGTCTTATGAGTGTAATTTTTCTAGCTTGCGTCGTTACTTTTTTATTTTTGTTAATCCGTAGGTTAACTTACTTGCTGGCAAGATTTATAAAAAAAATTTTGCCGGACATAAAGGATCTTCTTCTTTTCTTCTCTTTTTCAGCCTTTATCCCGTTCACAAGTTGGGTCGGCTCGTCGTAATCGGTTTCGCCATTTTGTTTTATCAAAAGCCTGATCTGGATGCAATTGCAATCGTATCAGACCACCGTTATTTTGGTCGGCTTTTTATTCGCTTACCATCGACTACGATGTTAACTCTTGCGCGTAGCAGATAATTTGACTGGAATGGTAGAATAGCGTACGATTGTCATCCATCGGGATGTTTGATAGGCTCAAACGGTAGATTGAAAAAAAGCTGGTCGGTCCACCACTTTGTTTTATTCCGTTCTGTTTCGAATACACTCCTCAAGTTTTCGTTGATCCTGATAAGTTTCACTGAGACTCCAGAATATATAGTTGCTGTTAGTATGTTCACTGAGGTTTACTTGCCCTTCAGGTAAGAATATTGCAGTCAGCAATTGTTCTGTGTCGGGTATTTCTAGGGTGAGTTTATTGCATAACATAATCAACAAAGAGACTGCGCCTTTTCTTAATGTTTGACATATCCGCTGCCACGTCTCTTTTCTGATCTACAAGTATTTTCTCGGGACAGTGAGGAGTTCTGCTACCTGGAAATTTATTCACTACCAAAAGAAAAAAGCGCTAAACGCATGTGGCAATTTAGCAGTTGATAACAGTTTGTATAACTTTATGACCTTCTAGATAGAGAGAAAGGCATCTATTGCGCTGAGTATTGTGATCGATGGAATGCAGCTGCAGCATCACGCCAGGCTATAAAGTGATGGTTTCTCCTCTTTCAAGAATAAGTGCTCGTACCCGATTTCGACAAAGAGTAGGTAATATTTTCGAGCCGACCCCGCTTGTGAATGGGATAAAGGCTGAAGAAAAGAAAAGAGAGATTAGGTAATATTTTATTTGTTCGTCTTCATCGATGACATGGACTCGAGAAGAATGCGAAGGAGCGATGTCAGAGATCTGGGGGTTGCTAAGGGAGGTTGGGAACCCCAAAGTCCATGGTTCATGAATATTTTTTCGGAAAATAATTGTAATTCAATCGTGCTAGTGTGGAAGGTAAAACAGTAATTTTGTTTGGTTTGTTTATACAATCATTAATGGCTCTTTGTTGGTTATGAGAGGAGTAATGTAACATACATTGGTGCATTACATGACAATGGATTGTTTTGATAGGTTGATTATGAAGATAGTATTAATAAATGATCCCTTTCTTATCGCACATTATATTATATTTCATTTTAATATACTTACATGAGGCTATTGTTGTTTTTAAATAAGATCGTAATTTACAAATGAAAAAAAATATAAAATATTGCAACTATCATGATATCTACATCATATTATCATAAATCGGTGCGCATTTGTCTCTGATTCATCACACATCTGTTGCCTTTGTCATCAAAACCTAAGAGTCATACATTATTTTTGAAATGATTTAATTGCACAATTTATTTACACAGAGGAAAGTTCTTCATAATTTCGCTCAATGGTCTGGTTAATATCAGCAGCAATTAACAGTTTTAATTATAGTATATTATGTCATAATGAAAATTTGATTTGTTTACTTCAAGATTTACGTAACTCGCTACAATATTTTTGATTTTTTTTGGAATTGTTTTGAAGCAATCAACGTTTGCATCCAAACACTGACCTGGTCAGAAATTGTATGAATTGTGCGGAACTTATCGAAGCGCCGCGCATGAGAGAGGCATGAGCCTAACATTTTTTTTTAAATTTTATTTTTCATTGTTGCTTTTTCAATTATAGAGTTTGGCAGGTTAAGTGTTATCTATTCAACAAATCATAATTTTTTTATTGATTCGAAAGACAAAAAAAAATAGTCATTTACTTCGGCTTCATGTGATCACCTTTTGCCTTGAATATGACCTTCAGATAGTCAAAAAATAAGTTGCATGCTGCAAGATGGCGATCTTGTAGATTTTAGCCATCCACGTTTAACTGTTTTGGCAATTTGTAAAGACAATGTTATTGCGGTGGTCAAACGATCAAGTCGTCGGAGATGATCAAGAGGTTTATCCCAAAAGCCTAAAAAGACGCCGAAATTGACCTTGAAGGTCCGCCCGCATTGAAGCTCCATCGGCACTTCTGAGCGAGCTAGGCCGGGAATATGGGATAGGGGGGGGGATCCTTTGAATACTGCGATCCTTGACACGTCTTTTCCGATGCGTGGTTCCACGCCGCCTACACGCGACCTAAAATTTTAAATTTAAAAGTAAAACTCTGGACCTGAGTACCGTAATCGAAAGGAAAGATCTGCGATGGATCAAATCCTTTATCGAATTTTACCGGAAATTCAAGTTTGTTTAGACCAAAAATGAAATAATAATCGTAAATAAGGTAAAGAGATAAACAAAAATAATATAACTTAAATGAAATAATAATTGATTATATGAATTCATAAAATAATATAGAAAGAAACGATAAGTAATGAAAGGAAAATATAAAGAAAATAACCAAAAAAGAAATCAAAATGAAACTAAACAAAATATCTAATAGATAAATACGAAATTGCTTTTTCTTTTTGGTTAAAAAGTTATTCACCTCTCGTCGATGTTGTCTCCCGAACACCTCTTTCTCCGCAAGATAAAAAACTAAAGATTGTCTTGCGTCCGTGAGCAACTTTCTTCAACCACTGCTTTCCTTCCAAACCGCGAACGCACTCCCTTTTCCACGAAGGACAAAAGCGATCTCCTCTTCCTCAGAAAGACCAAAAACGCTCTATGTCCAGCTGATCAGTCGGTCCCGGTGCCGTTCATTTCTGATTCCACTGAACCTGGCCTTGAACTTCAAATTCAAGTCGGATGAGTGGAAGCAAAATCAACTCAAATTTTTGCATGGCTAAATGCATGCATATTCACTCTAGCCTAGGTCAACTATTGCGTCCATGTACATTCAATAATACGTAACCGGGGCAAGTTTAGGTGCCAGTAAATTTGATGGCAATAGAATTGTCAGGTAAGTTCAAATTGAAATCTGTTCAAATGAATTAGGTATTTTACATGTTAGATGGTGCGTCCAAAGGAATGTCCGGATAGGAATTAGACAATTGAGAGGGGTAATTAGGAAAGCTAAGGAGTGTTATAATGAAAAAAAAAAAAAACAAAACAAAGAAAGGAAGATTAAAGATTATTGAATACACTCTCCTGTCGGAAGGAACCCGAGAAAGGCAAACGATATACCGCCCATGTTGAAAAGCCACGGACACTACAAGTTCTATCAGAAAAGAAGGTTTCGCTATGATTTAAACGCATTTGAAGCTATCTTATGAGTTTGTATTTGTTCGTTTCTTTATTGATTATAGCAAAAAATCCTTCCGATTAATTATTCAACATTATTACCAATTAATTTTACTTCTTCTAAGAAAACAAATTTTTTATAAAAACCCGCAAGAAACTAATCTATTCACAATAGTTCATGCAAACAAAACATATTCTTAAAAAATGAAACAACATTTAAGAAAGGAATTGTACTATAACATTTCCTTCAATTGAAGATGCATTTTTCTATCTGGGCATTCAGAGTGGATGGAATCGATTCGCGTTAAGAGGTTGGGGCATTAATAACGGAATGTGCAGTGTAAGCACTGTTGCTTTTCGCCATCAAATTTACCCCGGAGTGCCACTATGTTATAAGGAAAATGTTGTGTTGAATGTGACAAATTCCGTAATTATTCTAATAGCTTGAGAAGCATGTTTACTCATCACATTGCGACATATTAAAACCATCTAAGGATCGCCTTATACATCTTTCAAAGAAAACACGTTTTTTATCCAAAATAGACCCATTTATTATATAGGAACAGTAATAATCAATATTAATTGCACTTAATAACATGCTGTGGTTTTATTAGAAGCTCTATAAGTGACAAAATTTAAATTAGAAAAACAAATGACGCTCTGTCATCAATTTCTTTCTGTATGTAAATAAATTATGAAGTGAAATGCTATGTATGTTAAGGTTGACGATTTAGTCTCCGTCCACGAGAAATTTCCACTTCCAAGAAGTCGCAATGTATTCTTCATGTTTATTCTCACTTTCTGCGATTACTTACTCAGTGCTGACTTGTTCCTTTGCTTGGACAATCTCAAAGTGGAATCCATTTTCATGTTTCTCCAATTCGGAAATCATGTTCGTCTTAGCAAATGCGGCACCAGTCGGCAGAACTCCACCACTAGAAGCACAACACTTTAAAATTGCTTTTGTTTATTGAATATGGTTCTCAACTTACGTGCTGGGCATTTTATTGTGTTCTTTTAAAATAGTCAGTGCTGCTACCAAAACACCAACGCAAGTACCGCCGTAACCTGGATTAGTTCCTGAAACTTTAGCAATCATTTTTTTATTCGTAGGAATGGTGTATTTGTCAGTTGGTTCAGCCAATTTATCTTCCTTTGACCAACCCTCTGCGTAGAGTGTAATTGAAAATTTGGTTTTTTTCATTTTCTCTTCAGAAGGTCCTTCGTGTGAGATGAAGCCCAATGAGAAAAGTCCAGGATAAGATAAAAGCAAATGTCGA
The DNA here is from genome assembly GCF_905115235.1 of Hermetia illucens. Classification (NCBI taxonomy): domain Eukaryota; kingdom Metazoa; phylum Arthropoda; class Insecta; order Diptera; family Stratiomyidae; genus Hermetia; species Hermetia illucens. The sequence continues at coordinate 66,584,359 of NC_051851.1, read as the reverse complement.
CCAAAAGAGAATCGAGAGAGTATTCCGAAGACTAACCCAACTAGCATAACGCCGATGACTTCTACAATTGATCTGCAAGCATTTAGAACATAATGTTTATACTATAAAGTCATTAAAGAACATATTCTGTTTTGTTCTAATTTCATTTGTGAGAGTGACAAACCTAAAGGCTACATAAGCTTTCATTTGAACTGGCCGCTTTTTATCCAATTCGTAGAGGACTCGCTGAGATCGCATGACAACTGATCTGTCGGAGCCAGGGAATGGTAAGCAATAGGCATTATTGACCAAGGGCGATCTGTGAATTGCACTCCTAAAAATATAACCGAAATCAGTTCATTTGCTTCTGTTAAAAAATTTGAAAATTCTTACCTATTTTTTAGTTTAGGTTCCATAGGTGGTAACTTTTCTTTGAACAACTTTGAACGGATCCCACGCAATTCATTAGCATGGGCTAAACCATACACAGCCGATTCCCATGTTCCATAATGAATTCCGGCACCACCAGGATTGCCCCCTGAAACCCATGTCTCTAAGTAAGTCTCTACCGAATTCACAACTCCTGTAGAATGTATTTATTTTATTGCAATTTTAATGTAATCACATTGTTATTGAGACAGTATCATACCGTCAAAGTGTTCCTCAAGGAAAATAGTGCCCATATCAGCTGGGATGCTGTCGAAACCACAAGCCGAAACAATGTACACCCCTTTTTCTCTGGCCAGATCATTATATTCCAATTGCATGCGTTCCATGTATTGTGGCTCACCGCTAACGTCAACATGATGGGTTCCAGCATTGATGCAAGCTTTAACTACAGGCTCACCATAAAATCGATATGGTCCGCAGCAGTTAACTATGATCTAAAGAATTTAAGTTACTCTGAGAACATCTTTTACTAGGGATTTCAATGCACCTACTTTGCATTGTTCGGCCATCGCAACAAGGGACTTTTCATCGTTAATGTCAGCAATTATGATAGGAATTTTTGAAAGATCGGCTTTAGTTTTTTCCTCTGTTTCTTTAATAATTTTCTCAAGTTTTTCCTGTCAAGTAAAATGAAAATATAAAGTTACATTTGCTTCGAATTTATAGACAAGGGATGCATATCACTTCTTAAAAATATTTTGCAGCTTTCAATAAAAATCAACCTGCCTGTGAGTTGGGGCCAAAGACTATACTCAGTCTTCCCTGCCTATCATAAAAGGCGACTAAAAGGGATAGAAATTTGTGGGCTAGCAAACTGAAAATTTGGAAACTTTATTGTTATCGAAAAGTCAACCACGCCTCCGATAGGGACTGACTCACGCCGAAGATCTTTGGCTACTGAAAACGGGCTGTGATTGGTTTCTTGAATGCCCGCTTCTCGCATCTTCCGATATAGTGGAGAAACATGCTTTTTACGAGCAACTACATGCAGTTCAGAAGAGGCTTCCTAAAGGTGACATCGTGATCGTGATGGGTGATCTGAATGCTAAGGTGGGCTTTGACAACACCTTGTTCGGGCATGTGATAGAGAAACACGGTGTTGGTGACCGTAACGATGATGGTAGGAGGTTTGTGGATTTCTGCTGCTTCCACTGCCTCGTCATTAGTGGCATCAAAAAATGTTTTCTCGGGTGCTATGTACCCGACCACGTTCCATTTCAGAAGTGTATATCACATCACGAAAGAACTTACATGTGGTCGGAAATCTTTCGACGGTCTTGTGAAAGGCATGGACATTACCGGTTGACTCCTCACCCACAATGACAAGTATCTAAAGAGGTGGAAAGGACAGTTTACCACAGTTCGTAACCGTATCACATCGGTGAAGTCCTTCCTCTTGCGGATGAAATGGCAAGTCACCGTAACATGCGGATACCTACTGTTACTCTAGAAGAAAAATCACCTCTGTCAGCAATGCACTCAAACGGAGTTTGACGGTCTCCTAAAAAAAGGAGTCATTTATCGCTGCACCTGCAGTTTTTGCAGATCTGCTACTTCCACTCGTATGGAATCTCAGACCGTTCCCAGAGTGGAAGAAGGGGATGATCATTAAGATTCCAAAGAAGGGCACTCGTTTTGAGTGTGACAATCGGAGGGATATCTACATGCTCCCTACCGCCGCAATAGCTATTATAATCTTTGATCGACAGAGAACAGGTTGGTTTCCACCCCGCATCATCCTGCACTTTGGAACAGTGCGCAGAAACCTTCGCTGCACCTGCTCTTCATCGATTAGGAGAAAGCTTTTAGCAGCGTGAATAAAGTTTGTATCTGGAGTGCTCTACGCAGTAGGGACATTCTGGACAAACTAATAGCTATTATCAGAGCGGCACATGATGGCGTAAAATGTCACGTGCTGCATCGAGGTAAAATTTCAGAGCATCAAACAGAAATGCAGTTATCTCAACACTAAGAGCAATGGGAGAGTGTTCTTTCTATGTTGCTTTATAGGAGGTGCACATGGAAAGTAACCCTCACTGTCACTCCAAAGGTCCAACGCTTCGTCAATACATGTCTGCATTGTATTATCGGAATACGCTGCCCTAATACAATTTCAAAGGAAAAATTTAGGGGTGGAGTGCAGACATCTCGGGAAGTCCTGGGGGAGCTAAATCATATTTCAGCGAGCCGCAAGCGATAGTGGGGAGTTGCAGTAGACGCACTATACCCCACAAAGGGGTAAATGGTAATTATATACAGATACCTGGCTGATGTGGTGACGAAGTTCTTCATTGATTATTGTCTCAAGAGAGATTAACCCGGTGGCAAGTTGTGACCACGTTTACTCACTCTCACATATCCCATAGATCAGCACAGGGAACACTGACGGGGTATCGCTTCTATTTGATTGAAGTGGTAATATAGTTGCAGTTGGATTTGGCGCTGATATTACCTCGAGCGATATCAAGCTCCGTGCTGCAACCGGCTCTAATAACGCTTCCTAGATTTGCAAACTGTTTGATGCCCTCGATATTAACCTAATCCGAAATCCAAGCTACTTGGCCAAGGTTCAAGACTCGATGTGAGACAGATGCCATGGTCCACTTAACCCCTCCATGTCCTCCGGATAAGTCAACATGGAGAAGGTCACCGATAACAAGAACGAAAAGTAATTATAAAGTCAGGATACAATCTTGTTGAACTCTGCTCCAGATTTCGAATTCCTTTGAGAGTTCTCCTCCACGCAGCACGCGGCATTTAGCAGCGTCAGGGCTCTCATAATAGCTACTAGTTTTTCCGGATACACTTCCTGTTCATGGTGTCGAAAGCTTTCTCGAAGTTAATAGAATGCATGTGAAGTGGGGATTTGAACCCGCACATTGTTATACAATGCTCCGCAAGGTATTAATGTGCCCGGTATAGGAGGGCACAGAGTGGAAGTCAGCCATGAGTTTGAGTTGATGCGTTTCTGTATTTAACTATTATCAGGATTCGAGAAGGAATTATATATATCACTCAAGAGAGGCGACCTTCTTCTAAATCTTTGTGATAATTCCATTTTTATTGTCCTTGCGAATGATCTCAGATTCCATATCCGTGAGGACTTTCGAAGTTAAAATACCTTACAGAGCCATCAGAAAGCTTACGTTCCCCTGCAAGCCTTTTCGTGATGCTGTATACGGTAGCCAAATCGTTGTAATTAACGCAAGCTTCTACTATTTTGACTAACACAATGGTGAAATTTCTATCATACGGTAACACTGCGTATTTCGTACTTTCCACAGCAAAGGATTTCTTCCGAAGTTAATATCAGTACTATTTTTAATACGTATATTCAAAGGACAACTGATAAATCTACTGGTTCGCAATGTATTATAATTAGATTAGATTAGATGATTTTGCGTAGACCCTGTGCTCGAACAGTGAGCCGCTGATGATGAGGTGGTGAAAATTGCAGAAAACTGGAAACCTTGTGGCTTGTGTTTCGAATGTTGTTAATTCGATTGACAGTGGCCACCATCGGTGTTCTCCGTGGCGGAGCAGGCCATGATTAAATAATTTTTGAATTGAAAAATATGATAAGTTGAAAAATGTCAATCTCTATGTAATGAGTGTATTTTTGCCTTCAGTGGATTTAAAGTAATTTGCAATTTAATTAAGCTCTCCAAAGTGTCATGTAGTGGCTAACATGTCTGAAGTTAGTGAAAAGGAAGAGTTTTCACTAGACGAAAGATTTTCTGGTATTTTAACATCACCACTCACTGAAGTACAATGTCTAGTTCTGTCCGGTATTCCGAATAAAGACGCTCAAATTGATGTGTGGCTTTACCTAACAATGTAGAACTACAACCTTTCCCCACGTTCATCATCACATCCCTAAGCAAAGTGATTGGTAGGATGTTACTGAAGACATCCTTACTACATAATGGACAAAATCCCAGCACCGCGAAACACTCGACTCAACGAAAGAGATGTCCAAAAATTCAGAAATTCCTCTCCCCCAACCCCTTGCATTTAACGCCACAACTGAGACTCAGAAAGTACTGGTCAAATCGTTTGATTTTATATATGAGCTGGGTTTATTCGGAGAAAAAGTATTCAAACCCCCCTTTCAACGATTTGAAGATTTAAGAAAGTGGAAAGCCAACGTAGGACTTACAGCTTCAGTAACCTCAATAAACTTTTTTTTTCAGTATCCTCAGAAGGCAAAACCGTTTTAGAATAAATTGCAATTAACAAACACGCAGTCATAGAGAAACGGGCGAATATTTTTTTTATTTCACAAAAAAAAATATTAAAAATTAAGGTTTTCAATACTAGTTTTGTGAAAATGCTTATTCTCCTATTTAGACAGGTTAATAACTAACTCCTAACTGCTTATTTTAATAGCTTATACATTAATGTAATCTATCGTTCATGGGATAGTAGAATAGTTGCCTCACGAAGAAATTATAGTAATTTTGTAGCAAGATTGTAGTACAGTGCAACCAAAGCTTACATAATTGAGTTTGGTTACAAGTATAATTATACGACGCAATGCTGACCACATTGCTTCCTAGTGTACCGTTACGGTCTTGAATGAAGTGCTCTAACACACTTCAAGGCCCTGATCCAATATGGATTGCGCCAACGATTATTATTATATTATAATTATACTGGCGGTAATATTTTGTGTCCGGATAGCTGAGTGGTTAGAGCACAAGGCTGTCATACAAATCTCACTAGTGGCAGTGGGATTTGGCGTGGGATACCAGTCGGCTCAGCTGTGAATGAGTACCTGAGTCAAATCAGAGTAATAATCTCGGGCGAGGGCAATGTTACCCACATTGCCTCCTACAGTGTACTGTAGTGTACCGTTACAGTCTTGAATGAAGTGCTCCAACACACTTCGAGGCCCTATAAGGGCAATATCTATGGTAGAAAAAGAAGACGAGGCAGACCCTGCCTAAGATGGAGCGATGGCGTAGCTTAGGACGCCAGGCAGCTTTTAGGGATATCGCATTGGTGGGCCTCGGTTCAAATCCGGAACGTCTGGAGTTCCTTATTAAGGCAGGCCTAGACTGGATACCGGTTTTTACGCCGTTGATGATAATGAATCCGAATTATTCTTTTAAAAGGCCCAAAACGTTCACAAGCAAAAAGTGGACGAATTTTGGGATTACTCCTCTATTTGGAATTAAGACAAAAAAACCTACATGTTTCGTAGTGAAATCAATGCATCGTCTGCATACGGCTGTCCGTCATGGTTTGTGAAAAGACCGCGTTATTGACACCAATTTTCTTCAAAATTGAAAACTTACATGTTTTAAAGTGAAATCAATGCATCATTTGTATAAGATTGTCCGCTATGGTTTGTGGAATGACCGCGTTATAGTCACCAATTATTCTTCTTTATTCTATTTAATACAATAGGATGTTTTGAGCCGTATAAGATCCCCGCTAATCTTTGTGCCCTCATATTCAACCGGTTAGATAATGTTTGGCTTTTGTGAGGCTGGGACGACGCCATTAGTTTCTTGCGTCATTAGATATTAATGCTCCGTTAATATTCATAATAATTAAGTTTGAAACAACCAATCATTGGTTGATTTTTTTGGTAGTTGAGTACCTTAGAGCCCTGTCTTACTAGACAAACCCGAAATTTCAGAGTTCGCATTTGTTTGTAACACATAAACTAAGCTGTTGATTGTCATTATATACTCATTTCAATAACAATTTGAATTGGAATCAGACCTCACCGAATGTACTTATAATTTCATTTAATAATTAACAAAGGAAATAATTTTCGTTGTGATCCCACAATTAAAACGCCAACCACATTAAATGTTCTTCAATGGAAGAACAATTGGAGTTGGCCGTAAATGGATTGGTAATAAATTCCAATCAATGCAGACAGGGCTGCAAGCAGTTCACCCACCTCCGACTATACCACGCTCAAACCTATCACACTAGCTGGTGGTTCAAATAAGTAAATACATAGTTCGGGGCCTACGTATGCGTTTCAATCGTAGGATATAAAACCTCATTCAGAGGCAAACTGAAGCAAGACAAAGAATGCATGCCAAAGTTCCATGCCGGTGGCCTTTGATAAATAGGCAGTATTGCATTGGCTGTGAATGTATGAACCTCCAGACATGAGGTTATTTAATGATAACTTTCCCATTGGTTATATCGTATCTTGAACTCAATTGAAATTATTGGTTCCGTTATGTCCTGTGAGAAGAAATGAATTTTTGCATTGTGAAGAGGTTTTTATGTTTAGAAGTAGTAGAAAAATGGTTCGTTAAATTTGAATGTAACTTCTGGTTGAAGAGTAAAATAAAGCACATAATTTGGAAAAGTCATTAACTTAATTACAATATCTCATGGGAGAGTCGAGGTAATACACTCTACTTGAAAGAGTTTTATATGAAATTTGTATATTGGCTATTTTAATTACTTCGATTGGTGATGAATCAATCGGTAATGACGAATTTGCTAATTATACACCAATTAGTTGCCAAAATGCTACAATGAAAGTTTACTCACCTTATTTCTTCCGGCAATTCCCCATTTTAGATTTTCCAGAATCTTAACACCTTCCAAAACACAATATTTCCCAGTGAAACCGCTGGCGCCGAAAATTATCACATCAAGTCGATCTGCCATTTCAGTTTAATTGATGAACGCAATCTGAAATATTGGAAAAATTAAGTTGACTTTTCTCTCTCTGTTGCAAATTTCATGTTTCAGTACACAATCTTTGTAGATTGTGCTATCCCTAATAAAGTTGCTAGAAATTTCAGATAAGATTGGAAGAATTGAAATAATGCAGGTTGGGTAATACGTGCTGATGGAAGTAAGACAAAATTGTGAAAGTGCAATTATATCGATAGTTTCAGATGAACTTTCGTCTGCGTCGGTTGAGAGATTATCCCTGAGCTTTCAGATATGTGTAGCATATGGTGTTAGTTAAGATGCGACTACATGGACTTTGCATTCTATATTTAGACTTTTGCTTGGACTATTGCGAGGCATTGAAATCAAGTAATGTGGAAAAATGATGAAGCAATCTGAAAGCATATTACTCTTCAGATGGGATGGTTGGTGGAACGTTGTGGCGCGGTGCGACGGTTCCGGCTGCTGGATATTTCGATTGAATGCAAATGAAACAACTCTCAAGGGGAGAAAATTACGTCATGCCTATATAATGGTATTTCGGGGCAGGTAAACAGGGATTAGAAATTCGACAAGTTTCGTGTGCGTGACAATGATTTCTTAATGGGCCTATTCCTTTTTACCTTGGTATTCCTTTCCAGAAACCTTCTATACAAGAACTTCACACTGCGGAAATAAACAAACGAGTTTTATATTGCCACACCTATTTACTGTTTTTTATATGACAGTAAAGATATCACACCGGCAAATATTTCACAATGTGGGAAACTACCGTACTAAGTAGGGAAGACGATTTGAACGACAAACACGACCGGGGACCCTTTTAACAATACTTCAAGGAATGGAAACGCTGTTGCTTGTGCAGTGGAGCTGTATGCGACGTTCTCTAAACTGCTCGTATACTAGACATCGACAGACGAGGAGAGAAAATGTGTATAAAGTACATATGACTAAGCCACGAAGCAAATGGTTGCTATCGTTATCACTATACGCGCTATAGACAACTACCGGCTTTAAGCCGGCATAACAAACAGACGTTTTGTATGCTGTGCAGACATTGGGAAATTATATCCGTAGCTTATTCTTCCAAGTTACAGTGTAGTGAATAAATAAGATGATAGGTTTGTGCACTAAGTTCAGTGTTTTGGAAAGAAACTTGGAAACAAATGGAATTGTAGAAATATTGCAAAAGCATTATTTTTGTGGGCTAGATGAAAATGTTCTTTTGTGAATAACGTCAAGTCCGCATTACATTCGTAAACGATTTCACACCGTTTCTACCGTGTCGTAAAAAATATTGTAAATGTCGGAAAAGACAAGAGAACGAACATAAAAATGACCTGACACGACAAATAGCCACTTCAAGTAATTTATGCTAGAACCTTCTATTACGTTGCAATTTCTAGCAATGGCGTGGACGTCAGCAAACAACAGGCAGTCTATGTTATCAGCAACTTTGAGCTACTATAACTTTATCAGTAATAGCGGTATCCCGACGAAATTGGTAAAACTGACTGGGCTGACGCTGACCAATGTGCGAAGCCAGATAAAAGCAGCAGGATTACTCTCGACACCATTCACATCAACAACGGTCTAAGACAAGGAGATGCCCTATCGTGCACCCTTTTTAACCTGTGATCTGCGATGCAAATGTTAATGCAAGAGGGACCATCCTCTTTAATTCCATCCAACTACTGGCCTATGCTGACAATATTGACATAGTAGCCACTGTCATCACTTTCGAGAGAATCTTGAGTTTTCCGTAAGTCTTCCATGCAACTCGCTCGAGGAAATCTTGAGCTTTTCTTAAATCTTCAATGCAACTCGCTCGAGGGAATCTTGAGCTTTCCGCACGATTTCAATGCAACTCGCTCGAGGAAATCTTGAGCTTTCCGCAAGACTTCAATGCAACTTGCCTCGTCAAACCTATTCTTCAGGGGTACAGGTTGGTAGCGATAAATATGGTTTCGATCGGACCATGCTTCTAGATTTCGCCAATCCTTTAATAAAATCTACAAACTTGTTGCTTTTGAGTTACGCAGAAGGAAATCAATCACAAAACTTTATTTGATTATAGAATTTAAATAACTTTATTACATAAAAAATGGAAGAGGAACTAAGAACTTTGTGTATACTCTCTTTCTTAATATTGACATCTCACTAAATAATAATTGTTGGCGCAACAATCCATATTGGATCAGGGCCTTGAGGTGTGTTAGAGCACTTCATTCAAGACCGTAACGATACACTAAAGTATATTGTAGAAGACAATGTGGTCAGCATTGTGCTCGCCCGAAATCATTACCCTGATTTGACTCAGGTACTCATTCACAGCTGAGCCGAATGGTATCCGACATCAAATCACGATACAAATTCCACTGCCACCAGCGAGTTTTGAACAGCGACCTTCCGTACGACAGCCTATTCATTAAATTCATTTTTCAAATTCAATTATTTTTTTAAAATCACGGCCTACTCCGTCACAGAAAACACCGATGGTGGCCACTGTCAATCGAGTTACCCGCGCTGCGCCACAACATTATGGGAAGAACAATCTGAGATTTATAGTCTACCTTCATCCAGATCGAGTAGGTGACGTAAGATTTTGGACTACACATTAATGAAGGCAAGACAAAGTACATGATGGCAACGTCAGCGCCAAAAACTAAAGAACCAACAACTTCCAATCGAGAACAATAAAGAACGTTGATCATTTCTCCTATCTAGGGTCGAAAATCACAACCGATAACAGCTACGACGATGAAATCCACGCACGGTTGTTAGAAACCAACAGAGCCTATTTCGGCTTATAAAAACCGTTCCGCTCAAATAAACCAACTATCGGCTAGTATTGCTACTAACTTAAGGATCGTAGCAATAACGATGGAACGTTTCTAAACTTTTGCGATTTTCCCTGCTTCGTCATTGGCTATCATGTGTTTACGTCAATTCATAAAACCAAAGAACTTCGACATTCAAAATCCAATACGAAATGCTTCACCGGTTTAGATGTGACTAATCGTGTTTGTTGCGCTGCAGTCAGCATTCTTGAATGACCCGATAGTGAATATTGATAGAGCACCTGATCCTCGTTTTTGGTGTGAACTGAGCATTATAACGCCTGACTAGTTGAAGAATTAACAATATCACCACCCTACCGGTGATTCTGGAACAGCGCGCCGCGTTTAGATCTTCGCTTCACCTGCTCTCCATTGATTTCGAGAAAGCTTTCAACAGCGTTAACAGGTATTATATATCTGGAGTGTTCTATGTAAGAGGGGCATTGCGGAGAAACCAATAGCTATTATTAGGGCGACATATCAGGTCGCAAAGAGTCACGTGATGCATCGAGGTAAAATCTCGGAGGAATTTGTGGTCCAAAGTAGATTCCGCCAGGGTTGCATCTTATCACTGATATTGGTTCTTCTTTTTATCGGTGATGTTCTTCATGTGGCATTGTCCGGAAGACGTGGGGGAGTACAATAGACGATGACAGCTTTCCTCGAGCACTTCGACTACGCTGACGACATCTGTTTGTTCTCTCACCCGGCCCGGGCGTTGGTCAAATGACTATGGATTCGGAAAGAGAAGCAAATAGAGTTCGACTGAAGACAAATGCCAACAAAACCAAGGTTTTCAGTTTGATGGGCCATCGCACTCTTTCTAACTGCATTAATAGGCAGACCATCGAAAGTGTCGATCAATCTGTGTAAGAGGCGTGGTTTCGGCCGCCTGGCGGTGGCGCTGTTTTTTTCAATTTGTGTTTACGAAAAATTGGAAGCATTTATTGTGATTCGGAAAATTGTATTATATTATTGGCATTGAAAGGTATTCAGGAGGGATATTGGGGGCAAAAAAGAAAGAAAATGGCGGTGCTACAGTTCATCAAAGTCGATTCCTCGTGTTTGCGCCATGTAACGCCCAGGTCCTTGTAAATTTAGCAAAAAAAGTGAAAAAATAAAAATTAGAGGACCAAAATAAAAACATTTTTTGTGTAAACAATATGTTGAAAATATTATTTATTATACCAATTTAATTGGAATTTAGGGTTCATGCAAATACCAGTGAATTAAAGAATATCTGTTCCAAATTTGAAGTCGATTGCTTCACTAGTTTTTGAGTTACATTGCACGGCGCATGAAAAAACCTGTTTTGAGAAAAACGCGTTTAGAGTTTTCGTTCCTGGAAAGTAAAGATTATAGTGATTTATGCTTGCTTAAACTCTCTCTACACTGTTTCGGTGAAAACAATAAACGGCTGTTACACAAGTTACATAATCGTCACAAGTGACCCTATCCTTCAAAAATTGAGCTAGGAAACTTGTTGAGCCCAGAAATGAAACGCAAATGCACATTTGCCTAATTCGGTAGATTTGGAGGGCATCACTTTGTGGACTATACAGGAACTTTTTAGGCTTCCTGTGAGGATCCAAACACTGAAAAGACGAAAAGAGGGACGACGACGGCTACGCATCCGTAAAGAGTGGAAGCAAGTTGCTCTCCATTTGGTCCGAACTATGGGCTGATTTACGCTGAATAAAATTCGCACCCTTGTTGTGTTTTACGAATTATAAAAGGGAGCGTACAACACCTGCGAGCCGCTTCGGTCACGCTGCTCCCAGCGCATAGGTGAAGCAGCGTCTAATAAGTTGTCTCTGTTCTGGTACGAAATCGTAGCCGTCCCTCTTTTCATTTTTGAACTTTGGGTGTTAATCCAAAAAGAGGAGTCCGTGGACCATCAAGTGTGGGAGCAACTTGCTCTCCATTTGGTCCGATCCAACATTAAATAAATGCGGACTTTTAGGACTCCTCAATCCCTAAAAAGAAATTGACTGAAAAGACATTCTACAGATGATACATGAATTTTCAAAGAAAAAGACAAGAAATTCATTATAGGGATTTTTCCCCTTAACAGCGCTTTCTAAAATCTAGAAACGCAGCTATCTCAACACCAAGGTTAAATTAAGACTTTTCTGTGCTAGTCTTTTTTGTAGGTTGCTATATGGGAGGTGCACATGGAAAATGACCTCCACTGTCATTCGAAGGTTCCAAGCAATCGTTAACACATGTCTTCCCCGTATCATAGGGGTACGTTGGCCTGATACTGTTTCAAAGGCCTGGCGCTCGTACGCGATGTCATTGGAACTAGCAGTGGATATGTCCAACATTTAGAAGGTACGAGAATTTCATTGCTGACTATGTCATGCAGTGGAATCCACTCCCCCAAGATCTCTGACGAGTTTTGGGAAGTCCTGGGCGGAGTTAAGGCGCATTCCGGGTAACCGCAAGCGATGGCGCGTAGGCGTGGTTGATGCACTATACCTTACGAAGGGGTAAATGGTAACCATATATATATATATAGTGTGGAATCGTGAATGAGGATCGATGTACGTGAGGAGACGGGAGCTCTGACGATTGTTGCGAGTGTAGGCAAGTGCGATGAGCTCCAGGTTCAACAGATTAACAGTGCTTAATCCGCCCCCGTTACTTTGCGCAAAACATACTAGGTATTTTAACGTCAACTTCAAATCGAAGCCATGTCGTGTCAATGTGTTCAACTCGCGCCAACGTGGGGTCAGGATATTCTGAGGTGATATCAAACATACGCCTTAAGTTAAAATAGCCATATTCAAGATGATCAAAAGTGGCAGTGGATAGTTCACATATGGACAAAAGCTGGCAAAGGAATTTACTGCTCTAGGATAGCGGTTGAGGGAGTCGCCCTAGAAATTACTGAACAGTCAAGAAGGCTGAAAAGTTTTAGGGGGAGTTATTGTTAGAAGGTGGAAACAGTATCAATTTCTTCTGTTCATGGAGGTAAGGAATCTGTGGAGATATTTTATTCGTTACAGTATTTCAAAGCAGAAACCTTGCAACGTATCTCTCTATTTAACATCTCAAACTTAATAATAAATACTATTTATTACTATTAATAAAGTGTCCGGATAGCTGAGTGGTTAGAGCGCAAGGCTGTCGTACGGAAGATCGCGGTTCAAATCTCACTGGTGGGTATCGTTATTTGACGTCGGATACCAGTCGACTCAGCTGTGAATGAGTACCTGAGTCAAATCAGGGTAATAACCTCGGGCGAGCGCAATGCTGACCACATTGTCTCCTATAATATACTGTAGTGTACCGTTACGGTCTTGAATAAAGTGCTCTAACACACTTCAAGGCCCTGATCCAACATGGATTGTTGTGCCAACGATTATTATATTAATAAAGTAAAATATGTCAAGCTTCGTTTTTCCGTGGGAACCTTTAAGGCATCGTTAGAAATCTATATTATATTAAAGTCATCCAGACAAAACTACATTCTAGCTACCTGTAAACTACTAGAAAGTCAATTTGAAAGAAGGGTCAACCTTAAAAAAAACGAATTTCGAAGAAAAATGTGGTTTCTCCCCCGAAGGTTCCCAAAGTTTAATGAATACAACACTTTTCATACCTGAAACGCTAAGCACCCGATTGCCAACTTGTTTATTAATAGCATAGATAACTCAAATCCCGTTATATTCTTCTCAACTCATTTTAGAGAGCCCTACTGCTGTGAATAACTGGCATGCTTATCAGTGCACGTACAATGATAACTGTGGACTCGAGCGTTGTTTCAAGGTTAATATTTATGACAAATGAAAGTGAAATTCTAATAAAAAATCTGTCATGCAACGAACTTCGTACCCATATTTATTCCAATTACTGTACACAACAGCTGACTTGTAGTTTCCTAAAACGCAAAAAAGTTTGTTTCTCTCCCGCAAACGAACACGTAAAACGTGTTCATGTCGGCATTAACTATGAGAATTCGTTAAGATCTTTCCGAGTATACCTTTTCTTGTATGGCATGGGTAAAAACTACAATGCAAAAAGGCGTAGGCTTCAATTACTTTGAATAACGAAGCACTCGAAGGTAAACCAAACGCCTATGTATACTTACTTGCAGAATGCAACACATGAAAACCGGAATAGTGTAAAATTTCTACTTGAAAATTATGTCTCCAGTACATATATGTAATCCAAGGTTGAAATTGATCGTAGATGCACCACAAGAAGGGTTTGAAGACTATTTCAATTGCCAATAGTAAATATGTAGCCAGGATTGCAGTTTTTGGCTGTAGGTAATGGAAATATTAAGTCAAAATAATGATTCCTAAAGGTTGCCTATTGGGGAAGACCGAAAATCTTATCTGAGAAATGCGCAGTAAAAATTGGGAAAAAAGTATTGAAAACGATAAAATGCACATTTGTCGCACCTTATCAACAATAACCTTGAACTTGTGCAGCTTATTTTGCCAAATATTAATACGTGATAATGAAATGTTTTTATTCAGCGGAAGGCAAAAATTCGAATTGTATAATAATATGTGACGGGGCTGGAGGAAGAAGCGGAGTTCTCGTTTCGAAACGATGGTTATACAAAAGACGCCGTGTGGCCCAGACGAAATATAAACTCGATGCTTTCAAGCGGTTGCATATGTATATCTATGAATGCTTAGTGTTTACGGAGCTTGTTAGAGCTTGCATGGAGAGTCGATTGTTAGAAGTTCAAAATTGGCAATAAATGGCCAAAGTTGATGAGATGATTGATATGAACAATTATTCCAGTGGGGAGCTGATGAGGTAATCCGAACTTCGGATGTTTAGATGGATATGTTTATTGGCTCCTCTCTTATAATTTGTGCTATTGCTAGCTTGAACTACCTTTCATTAATTTGTGTCAAAAAATCGCTGAGGGCGAAACCTAGCAGCTCAGCTGAGAAAGGGCCTTGATTTGCTTATCATTAGAAAACAATATTTACACTATCCGCAAAGATGTGCACATATCCAGTGAATTTAATACATTATTTTATAATGATAATCGTTATTGCAATAATCCATATTGGATCAGGGCCTTGAAGTGTGTTAGAGCGCTTCATTCAAGATCGTAACGGTACACTACAGGATACCCTATGGGAGGCGATGTGGTCAGTATTGCGCTCGCCCGAAATTATTACCCTGATTTGACTCAGGTACTCATTCACAGCTGAGTCGACTGGGATCCGACGTCAAATCACGATACAAATCCCACTACCACCAGTGAGATTTGAACCGCGACCTTCCGTACGAAAACCTTGTGGTTTAACCACTCAGCTATCCGGACACACATTACTATATAACAAACTTCAATTATAACTTTTATTTGATATTAACTTAACATCTATTTTGCACATCTTCAACAAACCTATCAGCACACCTTTGGCCGGGTGCAAGTTGAGATGCAGGAAAGTAGGAATTGAAATCTTTCGCACGCAGGCAGAGCGAAAGTTGAGGCACAGTACTATTTCTAAGAGGTTAGATGTTGTCTTCTATTTGTAGTCAAGCCTAAAATTGATAGACCAGTAGCTTACTCCCAACTACATATAGTCATCGAATACTGCTTTACATATAGATATATATTTTGGGAGCAACTTACCCTCTTCATCAGTACAAAGCTACTTATTTGTAGCTGTTGTGTTCATTTCTGTTTCACAAAAAATCACGTCACTTCACCTTACCAAGTTGCATCTCAACTTGTGCCCGGGCTCAATCTGCATTTAAACTTGTTTTCGTATAAGCGCTTGTGCAGCGCTCTCAGATTCAAAGACTGCAGCTGGTACGGGTAAGATAGAAAAATTACTAATATTATTGTACAATATATTTGTTTGTCAATTATTTTAGATTTTCAAGGAGGAATGGTTCATCCCAAGTGGAACCTGTTTTATAGTAAAAATCAAGCAGGGAAAATATTTTTCTTCTGATACCTTTCTTTTCTCGTTGCTAACTTTTATATATTGACAGGTTGCCCCTTGTCCAAGATTACGTTGATTGTGGCTAACTAACGGAGACTCGCTGAACTTGAGCATCGATGGTTTAGTTTCTGATATGGCAAATGGCAACTTAATTGCTGTTACCAAGGCAATTAATATTTTTCAGCAAAATTTATAAAGTCCCACTCAAGTATTTAGAAGCATCCTAAAACAAGTTGGAATACTGTAAGCTGGGCGCTTCAGATATAAAGGTTGTGTTCGATTTTATGTGAGAAATTTTTTTATGCACGTTTTTCAATTAATATACATCTACAGATAGAAAATATTCCTTCATATATTGTCAAACTCCAAACTTACATGTACTTATGTACATATTAACGACATGAATATTGTGTGTATCCCAAACGAAAAAAGATTGCCTATTACCGCATACTGATACACACAAATATATGTAAGCATCTAAATTAATTGATCTGAATATTTCCGCTTGAAATTGAATACCGCTGGTATTAATGTGCATACATTTCAATCTTTATTAATTGGACACTATCCGTAAACATATTAGCATATGCATTCGGATACTTATGGCTGAATTGGGTAATTAAAACTGATATACAAATAACTAAAAAAAGCAATAAAAAAAAAAAAGAAAATTAAAATTGGGTTCTGAGAAGGATACTCTTTTTTGGGGCACACATTTTGAATCCAACCAATGTCAGAAATAAAATTTTCAAAAGTACAAATTGAGCCTTTCCATTTGATACTCAACATGCTTATATTTTGTGAAAAAACTTTTACCCATCCTTCGGCATATATAGGAAACCCCTCTCCCTTTAAACACAACGCAAGTGAACCCTACTAGTGCCATTTGAAGCAATTCATAGACCACATATTCTCACCGAATTTCGTATCGATCGTTACAGCTGTTTCTGTTTAAATTCCGTAGGACAGCCGGTCTGTCCGTCTTTAGATATTGAATCGATTGACTCGATTTTAATAAGGTTTTGTGCCATACAAAACATTGAATAACTCGGAAACCAGAAACTCGGCGCTTTAGGCATGAAAAAATTTGTATGTTTCTTATGTAAGACTATTTGAGTGTACATTTGTCTAATTTGCACTTAACTAGCTCGTAATATTTATTTGCATAGTCACTTTAGTGCAATACTCTTAGATTGCAGTAAATTTGCACAAAAACACCATTTTGACTTATAATAACTTTGTCAGTAATAGTACGATTCTAACCAGACTTGGCAGGATTATCGTTTCTAGTGCAGTCAGTCGAACAAAGAAATCAGGAAACCGGAAACTGAATGCCTCAGGTATGGCAGGTTTTGTGTATTCCTTATATAAGCATATTTGAATGGACTTTTATCCCATTTGTCCTTAACTCGTAATATTTATGCGTTTAGTTTGTCAGATCATTCACTTTATTGTGATACTGACATTCAAAGTCTTACGATACAAGAAATTTATACAAAGTGACAACTATGACCTATTATAACTCTGTTAGTAATAGCGCGATTTTCGCAAAATTTGGTAACATCATGGTCTATTATTTAAAAAGAACTATTTATAACAAATATGGCAACATACTATTATTAACTTTATTTAGGCATGTGTTGATATAGAGAGTATTGTGAGGCCGTGCGAAAGGGCCACCATATTCCTTTTCAGATGTTTGGCTTGGGTAGTTTCTGAGAATGGGTCCTTGATGCAACTGACCCTTTGCGAACCCCCGCACTCCTCCTTTTTGCAACCAATATCAAAACTAATGCCGGCTTTGAAAAGAAGTAGTCGAGACCTTTAATTTGATACCTCACATGATTATATTAAGTGAGAAAAATGTTACATTCTGCTTTTAAATGTTTGAGGAACCCCTTAAATTCCATGTAGAACGATGTAGCTCATTGTATGACCGTTCACAGTTCCCAACTTCCTACCAAATTTGGTGTCAATAGGTGTAACTGTTTTTGTGAAAAACATGTGACAGACAGACAGACTTATTTTAACCTTAAAAAGATTCCGATTTCAAACATTTTGGGAATAATACAAATAAGTACAACACTGCATGCAACTATGATACTTAACACGTTACGATGACGTAGGATGAGTGGAACTTCCCAAGAAGTGATCAGCCAAAAATCGCCAAAACTATAAACACGTACGACAGCCTTGTGCTCTCACCACTCAGCTATTCGGAGAGCCGCTTTCTCTCACTTTTTGCTCGACGGACGCCTCGTTTTGGGCATACCACAAAGGATTCATCAGACGCTGCCTCACTTTTGCCCTGAGAGCAGAGTGATTGGAAGTGGCAACAGATGGAAAACGCTTCTTTGTATGTAATCGCAAACAACACAAGCGTACGAAGTATATCTAACTTAAAACCGCCACCTAGGAATTTTCCATCTGTTGCCACTTTCGGTCACGCTGCTCCCAGTGCAGAGGTGAGGCAGCGTCTGATGAGTTACTTCTGCCCTGGATGAAACCGTTAGTCATCTTTCTTTCCATTTTTTAGTAAAGTAAAACATATTCAACAGTTATCTGCTCCATATATCTTATCAGGATAGAGTTTATATTAGGTTGTTGCACATGAAATGGCCGATTTAGTACTAAAACTTGAAACGACTGTAAAGCTTAGAAAAAATTATTTAATTAATCAAAATAGATGCCAGTCGATTCAAAACACTTCTCCCAGCGAGATACAAGAGCATGTATGCCAGTTTCGTAGAAGTCAAATTTTCGAGGGTTGGTAAACTCGTCGAAGCCTCTTCATTCCTAAATTGTTTTTCCGCCAAAAAAAGATCAAAATGATTAAAAAAGTGGTAGTCGGTTGGCGAAACGTCCGGTGAATATGGTGGATGAGGCAGAGTCCCATACTGCAATTCGTTCAACTTTTGAAACGTTGTTCTGAATACATGAGGTCGTGTCTCTGTTGACTAATCTCGGCCGTTGAATACTCAATTTTTGGTGCATTTCCTCGAGTTGGGCACAGTATTTCTGTGCATTTATCGTTTCTCCAGGTGCCAAAAAACAATAGTGGATAGCTCCAGCTGTATACCACCAAACAGTCACCAATACGTTCTTCGGATGGAGGCTCGATTTCGGCATATGCTTCGGTGGCTCATCAGCTTCTAGCCACTGTGCTGATCGACGACGATTGTCGTATAATATCCACTTTTCATCACATGTCACTATTCTGTGCAAAAAGGTCTCGCTTCTGTTGCGAGACAGTAAAGAACTGTAAATTTCCATTCAAGCGCCATGTTTTGCTCCGTAAGGGCAAGCGTAACCCATTTCTCGAGCTTTTTCACCTTTCCAAGTTGTTGTGCATGCCCAGTTTCTCTGCAACGTCTCCTACAGGCTGACGTGTGTCGGATTCGACTAGCCAACGCAGCTCGTCGTTGTCAATCGATGGTCCTGGATGTCCACGTGGTTTTGAAGGTTTACGTCGCCTGACCGGAATTTTTCGAACCATCGCCGTGTGGTCCGTTTGCTTACCGTATCAGCTCCAAATGCGCTGTTAATGTTCCTGGTCGCCACCGCTGCTTTACGACCGAGTTTGAACTCATACAGGAAAAGTATATGCTCTTGGCTCTTTTCCGTCCTTTTTTTCTTTATATTCGCTGTTATTACAACCATGGTCAAAACTGAAATGACTCCTTTATTAACCATAGGAGTATTTATACTTCATTATCCGACACAAACAGCGCCAACTGGTGGTGGTTTGATACAGCAAAATCGCATTTAAATTCACTTGATTGCCAAATTGGCCATTTCATATGCAATAGCCTAATAGATGGACACAAGTCTGTCGATAATTACGTGCATAATACTGCTTCATTCAGTTTCTCCAATTTCAACAAAGCTTGAACACACTCAGAGGGGTGGTTGCTAAGATGTCTAGAAATAATTCGATGACTTTAGCAGAGGTGGAGCTTAATGATAACTATAAAGGAAATTGCATGGACGCTATCGCCGGCAAAATGCTGTCGCTTGGCAGAAACAGCCGGTTCTTCTTTGTTCAGGAAGTAGGACTAAATCCCGGTCTAGATCCTCCTCCTCCTGGTAGGTCGTCATGAACCTCGACAAATGCCGGAGCATGCTGGTACACCCAAAGTTATGTAGAGAAAGCCACTAAATATAGCATATATACGAGAGCGCACACAGGCGGCAATCAATTACTAGCGTTCTAGTTGTGTTGCAAATATTGTGCGTGAAACATATTCCATTCTAGTTCATCCTCTGATGAAGAAGAAGCACTTGTTTCTGTGGAGGATTCCAAAAGAAAAAGAAAGCACCGCGGAGAAGGAGAATTTAATACTCTTTTTACTGAATTATTTGAAGATAAAAGAAGAATTTTTATTTATTTTTGTATGTCAATAAATTTGTGGAACCCCGATAATTCACACATTAATTATTCATATTTTCGCCTGATTCGTATAAATTGTGCCGGTTCCCAGAGTTAATTTTGTATATTTTGGACGACTGATAATTGGTAATTCCAATATTTCGTACCAAATCGATAGTCCTTTGACGATTCGAATTATCAGGATTCTACTGTACTTTTATTGAAGATTATAGTCAAAAACAAGATGCCAACTGGAGGACGGTGATTCCTGCAAAAGGCGGGCAGGGAAATTTCATGAGATTTCCTACGTAACCCATGTGTCACAATCGCAAACCTTGCTTAATTTTCTAATTTCTGTTTCAGGAAAATTCCTACGTAACCCATGTGAACTAATTCAGATCTTTCTCCATTTATTAGTGACTGGGTGTAGGCAGAGTTCCAGTATAAGCCATGTAACTTGCCAGAGAACGCATTTTTTCTATTTTTCTGTGAATAGGACGCCAGATCATAGGAGTTCTTCTAGACCGCATTGAATGCGTTATTTCCGCCAGTTATAAATTCTCAAACATGTTTTGCCTTTAGATGTGCCGTTCATATTAGTATTAAGTTTTGAAACTTAAATTCTTTTTTTTTCTTTAAATTAGAAATTACACATGTGAATGACAACATTTGTTTACTGAAGCAAGTAATCAGTAATTCATTTTCTTTTTCATAAGCCCCTAGTGAACATTGGACCTTATTTTCGATAGGAAACCAATGTGACCATAGTAGACCTTAGCAGCAGATGTCCATGTTTTATTGATTTGACAAACACAAAGCTTGATTTGTGTGGGACTCGGATCTGCTCGGTATATATAACTATATGATACTGGGATATAAGATTTTAATAAAACCTTGTATTACCCGTTAAGTGTTAATGCATTACGATTGATCAATTGGAAATTCTTTCTCGTTTTACAAAATTTCACACACATTTGAATTAATCTAGATTCATTGTTACCATATTTCGCAGGGGCAGAAAATCACTTACCAAACTCTCACACGGTGATTACTTTATCTTAAAATCTCCAAAAGCACTTGCCACTGAAACTCTCATTAAACCACGAATGTCTGTTCGTTACGAAAAACAAGACGCAAATCAGCGAATTTCACAATGCCGGCTGTCAACGAATTACTGATACCTGACAGCAGATGCCGTCGTGGGTATTTGTTATTGGTTTGTCATTTGCCGGCAGATTGTTTTCTGTTGCTTGGACAGCTGATTCCCCGGCAAGACGTCGTCAAAGTGAGTGTCGGAGGTTAGAGAAGGCGACTCCAATTTACGTTCTTTATGTTGAGTGCCGGGAAAGTTGTTTGCCGAAGTTTCAAAGTAAGTGCAAAGACTGTTGATTGCAGGCAATTGCAAGAACTGTTAATTTTGCTTTTGGAGGAATGAGAAGTTCATAAAAGGGCATGTGTTTTCGTCTTTTTGTGTGGCTTTAGTTTGCTTTGATAAAAGTGCCATTGAAATTCTGCCTTCTTACCATTCTAAAATTATAAACTTGACCTTTACAGAACATGTGAACATCATTCTTGGGGAAAGAAGAATGTTTACGACTCAAAATGGTTCAGAATATTTTCTTGAATGAGAGGAAATGTCACCAATATACACTGTCAAAAAAGTATTCATCTGTTCACGTTTTCCGTGATTAACTCAGGATTTTCATAACTAAATATAAAAGACAATATTCAGTTCATGTGTTCAATTATTCTCTATTATCTACCTTTAAAAATAAAATGAAAAATAAGCACTCCGTTCTTAATTATAATAATAATAATCGTTGGTGCAACAATCCATATTGGATCAGGGCCTTGAAGTGTGTTAGAACGCTTCATTTTAAGACCGTAAGGGTATACTACAGGACACTGTAGGAGGCAATATCAGCATTGCCCTCGCCCAGGATTATTACCCTGATATGATAAAAAATAAAAACACGAAATAAACGTTATCATTATACATAAAAAAAGTATTCGTCTCTATGCATTTTCTCTTCACATATTACCAGATAACGGTATTTACCATAACATTTTGGTGCGTAGTGAGTCGGCATCGCGTTGTAGTCTATTTTTGTTGTTAATATTAGCTTGTAATCGGCTTGGCATTGAATTTACGATATTTTCTGTTGTACTTCTTGAAATGGTTCTCCATTCATCCTGAAGAGTAATTCCTAAGTCATTTTTGTTTGAAATATATCTGTCCCGGATTGCATTCAATGTGTCCCACAATTGTTCTGTAACGTCTACATCTGGAAACTGTGGTGGAGTTTCCAACCTTTTTGGAGTGTTTCGGGTCATTATCTTTTACTAAAAATGTAATCTGCAGATAGCCCCATACTTTCCATACCTGTGTGAAGATGAGATTTGGAAATATTATTATAGGTTTTATGGTCCATATTCCCATCGAAAATGTGCAAACCAACTACCCCATACCAGCAGCGATCCTCCTCCGTGTTTTACTGTAGGTATTAGATTCTTTTCGTCCATTTCACAGTTTTGTTTCCCCCATATTTTTATTTTACCGTCCAATGTAAATATATTGAATTTGTTTTCATCTGTGAAAACGAGTTTTTTTTCCAAAAGTCCAGGGAGCGATTCGTGTATATTTTTGCGAACTCAAGCCGTTTTTTGTTGTTAATTTTATTAATGTACGGTTTAACGGAGCTGTACGTCCATGATATTCAGCCTCATGAAGAACATTCCATACAGTTTCATCCGATAAGGTTTTCCCTACCTCTTTCTTCCCTCAGCAAGTATTTTTGGCGCGAGTTGCCTGTTTTTTTTTTTTAATTTTTCGCACTATTTGCCGTTTTTCACTTCCAATTAATTCAATCTTCGGGTGTTTTGACACTTTCCTGTTTTCAGACACCTTTTGATTTGATTATTTCTTTGAATGTACGACCTTGTTTAAGTAAATTATTTACAATTTTTTGCTCTTTCATAATTGTTTCTCGGTCCTTGCAATTCATTAATTATTATCTCACAACCTTTGAAATCTGTCGCTTTAAGATATAATCCTAAAAGGACTACAAGGGAATGCCGACTCCCTACGCATCAAAAAGTTTTGGTAGGTACTATTGTCCGGTAATATTTCAAGAGAAAATGCATAGAGACGAATACATTTTTGATGTGTAATGATGATGTTTATATGTGTTTTTGTTTTTTCTTTGCAACAATGGAGTGAAGTGTTGTTTTTTCATCTTATTTCTAAAGAATAGATAATAAAGAAAAATTGATGACATGAATTGAATATTGTCTTCTTTATTTAGTTAAAAAAATTCCGGAAAAGTGAGCAGCATACTTTTTGACATACTGTATGCATACACTCTCAAGTAAAAGAATAGCCCACCGTTAAAATCTTCAGTTCTAGCTGAACTTTAGAGTTTTAGATTAAATTCAAATACAACAAAACAGTCTAGTCATTATTTCTAAAACGTATTACTTGCCAGCGGTTTTGAGGATGTTGGGATACGAAGATCGTGCTGGCCACTCCAATATTGGAACGTTTTTACTATTGAAAAAAACCTTTTACGACCCGTGATATATGAATTGTTGTGATATACTGTGGAAAGAACATGCATGTTTCGATAATTTACATTCACGGATCACTGACTTGATCCTGAATCATATCGGAATACAGTGAGTAAATTCAAATCCGAACACCGTCGAACGAAGCATATAGCTGTTTAGAAAGGGCGTAAAACTAATTAAACGTACTTTTTATAAGAACGTAATATACATCCAGATGGTCACAAAGTGAAGAAAATTGGCGAAAAAAACATGAAAAAAAACAACAAAAAATCTCATTTAGAGCAAATTACAAAGATAATGTAAAGCTGGAATTCGAGCGCAACAAAAATTTTGCGAATGCGAAGACACATACATTAATATTTTTAAAAAATCCATGCCAGTGCAGATAAATTAGTTACTCGTCAAACATTCAAGATATATCAAGATTACACCTCGAAACCGTGGAAAAAAATTGTCTGTAGATGGACGAACCCTCTTCTCGCAATCCCCGGATTACAATATTATTGAGAACCTGTGGGATTACATCGATGACTGACTTCGCGAACGTTCCATTTAGAATAAAAAAACACTTGATTAAACGTTTTCTCGACGAAGAATAAAAAAAATTCAGCCGAATGTAACTAAATCTTGGTAAAGGTTTTTTAATTTTTCCCGATTGTTTTCACATTGTCTCCAACAAGCTGTACCTTCTTGTAGTGAAACAAAGTACATACACAAGCTTTTACTCTCTTTCCGGCAACTTACGTATTTCTTCCGACGGTGTCCAGATTGCTATTTTGCTGATTGTACGCCTTGCTTTTATTTCTGTGTTCTTGTGGTGTCCAGTTTCAGTTTAAACCTCCTATCTGACGGCTATTCAACATTTTTTAGTTCTTTCACAGATCATGAAAATTAAAACTATAACCTTAAGTCGATTTAAATCAATCTTTTTTTGTCATTTGTGAAACGCATTTTCCGTTTTTTTAAAGTTTTGTGTGAAATAAAACCTTATTGAAATCAATTCAATGTCTGTCTGTCTATCACACCTGGTTTATTCGGAAACGGCTGAGAACGTGTGAATCCCTCCAGATATAGCAAGTGGCGCCAGTTTGTGTTGAGTTTAGGGAGAAGGGGATCCCCATACGAGGGGGATATACAATTTTTTCTCAGAGGATATGGTCATGTGGGGTATCAAGTTAAAGGGAGTGAGGGCCCAACATTTGAGGTAAAAAAAGTGAAACAGTTTTTGTTCTCAGAACATATTCAACCGAAAAGTCTGAAAAAAAAACTACAACGGTGCATCTGTATGAAATCTCGACCTCAAAATACATTCCATTCCGATAACGGTTCAAATAAAGTTAATAGACTAATAATATTCAACCATATTTTAGAAATTTACCCGAAAATCCCCCTGAATCCAATTTGAAGCTTACAGTTTGGCATCGTTATAAGGGATAATACAGGGCATCTTTCTGAAATTGAAGGCAAACTAATTATTATTAACAAAATTATAGAAGGTGTATTTCACGTAAATTGCACTCTAAGAGGTGTATGACGTCATCATCATATAAAGTGAACATGAACGACAGTGCACATGGGGACATTTTAGTTTTTCTTTTTGAACTTTTTTAGTTATTTCTATATTAGTGCCAATTACTCGAGGCAGACATGGGTATGTACATGTATGTATGTGCTAATAAAGTTAGCGACTGGTATCCAATATGATAGACATGTGTGTACTAGCGGTATCTAATTTGCATACATTGCTTTTGTGTACGGATAAGCTTCCTTAAGGGGGGGGGTAAGGTATGTAATTTTTTTTTTTCATTTTTTTTTTATTTTCGAAATTCAATCCGTAATATCTGAAGAATATTGTGTTAAATTTTCAAGTCAATTGGAGCAAAATTGACGAAGTTATGAGTATTTTTATACCTGCCGGATTTTTGTACCTATACCCGAACCAACCCCAACGCCCCGAGCTGAAGCTGAACGACAAACCAAAAAAGGCAGGATTCTTCGTAGGCAGGAGCAAAAAGATGCATTAGACATCATCGATGATAGCAACATCCTCTATGGACCTGGCATTGATGACTCAGTGTGAGGTATGTCGATAAAATTCGCTTATAAAGGTTTTAACTAGATTTTTTTGTGATTAAAACTTTAAAGCGTTTTTCCCACAACTCACGTTTTCAAAGTCGGTGCCCCTGATAACTCCAAAACTACTGCACCGATCCTTTTGAAATTTTAAACACTATTTCTGTACATCATTTACGAGGTAACGCTGTCGAGTTTTTTTTTTTTTTTTATTCATAATTTTGATTTTGCAATAACAAATTAGCCGATTTTTTTCCACAAAATTGTGTTTTTCACTTTAAAGTGTTCGAAAAAATGAAAAAAATTTGGGAAAAAAAAAACTCGACAGCGTTACCTGGGGAAAACTATTATCTAACGAATGAACTTTGATTTTTTGATTTCAAATGATCCAGCATCAAGTTATGAGGGGCACCGCAATTCAACTTTTTTTCGAGACACGTCCGAACAATTGCTGCCATTGCCGTATTTTTTAATATTTCTTTGTAAAAATTTGATGAGACATTCTTCGAATGTCATACTTTAATGTACCATTGGTTGAGTAAATAAATTTTAACTGTGTCGTTAGAAAAAAAATCACAAAAACATGGCTTTTTTTGTACGATTTGCCATTTTTGTTTTTAGCCCGCTCTAGCAGTATTGGGTGCTGTTTTGAATCATTGTTACTCATCAGTGGCAATGACGATACCTCAACGTCTACATTAAATACGCCTTACAGCGACAAGTGAGCACAGAGGGATGGAGTCAGTCTCCTTAGTGTGTGCGATAAATGATGAAGCGGAAACACATAGCGTTACTCCCTATAACCCAGGCTTTTAAATCAAATGGTACGGCCAAAGTATTAAACATGATTAGCGCCTTTTTAAAAAGTCGATTCAAAAGTCTTTATTTCTTTGAAGCCATCAAAAACCTGAAAATAAATAAAACTACGGAAACCAAGAAATTAGGTTCTTCAAGATAACAGGATGAAGCGAATGAAGAAGGGCCTAAGGGCTTTTTTTAAAATTATGTATAATAATCATAATGGCTGGCACAAACACCCAATTTAGATCTAGGTCTGGAATCATGTTAGAATGCTTCATTCATAATTTTTGATTTTGGACAATATAATTCTGATAAGGTCGCATTTGTAACGAAATTTCCGATCGATTAAAAAAATAATAGTTTTAATTGCTGAATTACAGCCAAATATTACGTTAAAGTTGGCGAGTTAGGTTAACTCATGTTCATACTGCCTGTTATATTTTTATAGCGCATAAGGTTAACAGTGGTATCCTCAGATACAATGTGGACATAATAATACTTATAGGAATTCTAACTGTATCAAATTCGGAAATTTACTGACATTATCAGATCGATGGCGGCATCAAAAGTTTGTTTAGTTTTGTACTTTTAGGCTTGCCCTTTATTCTTTCTCACTTCTGTTCTGCTTCTGTGTTCATTTTCATTTGTAGAGTAATGAAATCATTAGTAAGAGTAACGAATTCAAGGTAACTAATTCAGTGACATGATCTACGTAGAAGGTAGCTCCTTGAATTAAACCCGGAAATCTAGTATCGGAATTCCATAGCCTTTTGGTATTTTAATGTTCTCTGAGTAGGTATTCAGAATAGACGGGATATGGGAAGGGTCCTCATACCCCATACTCCATACCCTCGGAGATTCATGTCTAATATCTATGTTAGTTCAGGGACGACAAAGGAAGAAGTTTTTGGTTCCCTAGTCAAGGTCTAGCATGGGAACTAGCTTCTCTCTTAGTAGAGAGGGCGAGTATTTTTTAACTTTGCGTTTTTGATGCTTTGTTATATTTGTATGTACATACGTGCTTGAAGATTATAATATGTATTAACTTTGCTATCAGAATTATTTTCTAAAATTGTTTGAAAATGTCCAATTTCAGAGAGTGTGTCAGCCACGCTTCCTCAGCACAATGAAATATTTGAATCAAACCGAGGCAATAAATGTGGACGTTGAGCTGTTCAATGAATACAAATTCAGCGTTGATCAATTAATGGAACTAGCCGGGTTAAGTTGTGCTCATGCAATCGCAAAATGCTATTCCGCTGAATCGTAAGTCTTATCATATCGAAAGAGACATTTGACGACGAACGAAATGTAATTTTCTTTGAAATAGACACAAAAATGTGTTGGTTTGTTGCGGTCCTGGAAATAACGGTGGGGATGGGTTAGTATGTGCCCGCCACTTAGCCCTTATGAACTACAAACCGGCAGTATATTATCCCAAACGCACGGACAAGGAGTTATATAAAAATCTAACTCATCAATGTTGTTCAATGGGTGTGGAAATTATAAACGAATGCCCGTCAATTGACCAAGCAAAAGGACAATATTCATTGATTGTTGATGCGATTTTTGGCTTCAGTTTTAAACCGCCAGTGCGCGATGCATTTGTTCCAATTCTGGATTTGTTGAAACAAAGTGGTATTCCTATTGTTAGGTAATTATATTTTCAAATGTTCAAATTTCAGGTAACAGCTATTTAATTTTACAGTGTAGATATACCGAGCGGTTGGCATGTAGAGAATGGACCGTCTGCAGATGATATTCAACCAAATCTGCTAATATCATTGACAGCACCGAAAATGTGCGCTCGTCATTTCACTGGAGAATATCACTATTTGGGCGGCCGATTTGTGCCGTTTGCGTTACAGGAGAAGTATCAATTATGTTTGCCTCCATATCATGGAACTGATACCTGTGTCAAACTATCAGGATAAGAAATGCGTTAGAGATTAATCTGGGTGCATTTATTACTTGTTTTTTAATTTGATATTTTATACAAAGTCTTAATTAAAGGTTTTGATTGGTGGAATATAGTGTTTGTTATATAGCACTCTTTAACAATTTTATATTAATTTAAAACATTGTTGAGATTCTAAATTTTCTGACCAATGACCGAAGGAGAAAGAAAGCAAACATCATAAAAATGTTGTGCATCAAACACATTTCTTATCTTTCTAATAATATAATCTCATCTGAACAATTGATTTTTTGTTCTGTAGGTAACTTGGTTACGTTTTACTGCATACTGGTCGTCAGAATACTTTTGCAATAAACATATTTAGCCGTTTTCTATCAAATCATTTTTGTTTTTCAACCAAGTTCGTACTTTTCTCAACTATACTTTTCCAGGAAATTTCTACAAGGAATTCTTTATCAACATATAGTCCATGCTCGATTTACACCAAATACTCTTATTTCGATATCTAGAGGAGGTGGCAATAACGAATATACTATCTCGTTATTCCCGCCTCCTCTAGATATCGTTGTATTTATAAAGCACACCAAGCCATCAATCTGCGAAAGACGTAATCTCGAAGTCAATCGCCCATTGGCTATTGTTATCATTAATTTTAGCAAAGCTCTAGCCCCAGGAGTTCCGCTATGATTGCTTGGACTTACTAAAATGCTTTTAATGCCCTTATCCTCTTGATCTGTCAAACAACATCGTTTGGAGGATTTGAGTTATCAGCACTATGCATATTTATCAACTTATGTTATAAATTTTCCACGCTTAGGTCGATCCGTCTTAGATGTTTTTTACCTAGTGAGTAATCAAAAGTATCGTACTTTAAATCATGAGCAGCTTCAAAAGGAGGATGGAAATATTCTTAAAAGTTTTATATTCGAATATTGATCAACCTTCTCTATCATTATCCTTGATTTTGAGAAAGCTTTCGATAGCGTAAACAGGGATATCAAAAGGGAGGCATTCCGGGGAAACTAATACCTATTATCAGAATGACATATGAGGAAAACGTGCCGTGCTGCATCGAGCTAAAATTTCTGAGGTATCTGAGATCGAAGCAGAGTTTGACAACGTTGCATTCTGTTACCGATACTGCTCATTTTCGTTATCGGTAGCGCTCCCCATGCTGCTTTGTTCAGAGGATATGGTGGACTTCAATGAACCAATAATATAACGAGTCAATTGCCTTGGCTAAATTGGCTCGATTTGGAAAGGAGGCAAGCACGGGCGGATAAATACCAAGAAAATCAAAGTTTGCAGTCTGACGAGTCATCGCATTCTTACATCGGTGAATTTGTTTATCTTGGTAGCGTTGTTTCTGCTGACGATGGCATCGAGCTTGATTTTGTTACTTAAAGCATTGATCGCGGTGGATCCATATTCGCTGTATTATGTTAAATCTAGAAATGGAAACATCTCAACTCCAACATTAAGTTGATGTGTTGATCAGAAGGTGGAATTGCCAGCGGAGAGGTCACACATGCTTTGCCATTAAATGATGGTCGATGAGTGGTCTCCCTAGAAACACACTATAGGAGGAGCGTAGGCCTCTTGTGAAGAATTGGAAGGAGCTCAAAGATATTTCGGCGAATGGGTACCGATGACCCGTAGACGTTAAGCACGTACACACTATACCACATTTAGGGGATTTTTGAACCATGTACAGATATTCCATTGTCAATGGCGCGGCAGTTAGGATACATAGACTTTTGTCTTCTTGTCTGAATTCTTTGTTCAGAATCCTTATTGTCCTTCTCATTGTTTGCCAAGTGCCACAATGTCGGTCGGATTTTCGGGATTAGTCCATTCGTTGATGATCCCATTATTCACCGCTTGAATACATCTACTGTTTTCTCAAAACTTTTTATTTGGCTATGTTTTGCCTCCGCCTAATTGGAGAAATTAGATTTTATAATTATATAATTATAATTAGATTTTATAATTATTTGAATTTACGATCAATGGGATGATTTGAACTCCTGTCGATATACAAAGATCTTTGGGAAAAAAGGTAGTGTTCTTATTGTCCCCAAAAAATTTGCATACTATTTCATAAATTATCGCCTGAACAAAATCGAAAAGGGTGAAGTTTATCTGTAGGAAGAGGAAGAGGCGGACTTTAATTTCATCTTCAACTCTCCAGTTTCAGGTATTTTCAGGTACGAGGATTCCTCTTTCAGCAAAGAATCTGGAAAAGAAAATCTTTTGTTTGGCGAAAGCAGGCGGTGTAAGCAAGTTTATGCAAATAAGTGTACCACTCCACTCCTGTTTCCTGTTAACTTGCTGGTAGTTAGAGCTATGCATTACAACCATATGTATGTCATTTACTTCACCTGTGAGCTATTCCGTTTCCTGCACCAATAGAATATTGGTATTAAATGTGGTAAGTTCTTGCAAAAGTTTTCCGCAATGTTTCCCATTCTATTGAGTGTTTTAACATTCTTAAGTAGTGTTAAGTTAATTTATTTCGTCTTATTTACCTTATTTGTATTAATTGATAAGTTCTTTTAAATCTAAATCTTCAACTTAAGGCTGTCCGCTTCCACTCCTCTCTAACCCACGAAACTTACATTTATAACCAGGAGAATCCTCCAATATTATGACAGGCGGAACATCGATGGAGGATGTAATTCGTCCTGGATCTTCCCTTTCGATTGCGTCATCGGGTCCGAAGTCTTACGACTCCACGTGCACGGTCAAGCCATTCAAGTACAGTTCGGTCTGTTAGTTACGCCGGTAGAGGCCGCGTGCACCCGGCCACAAGTTGAACTGAAAACACCATCCGCGTATCGGCAAGTCAAACGGCATCATCAGTTCAACTTCTGACGCGATGAAGTTGCGGATACTATTGTCGCTTTAGAAAAAATCATGAAATGTGGAGCAAAAAGTAGTGGTTAATGGAAAACACGTATTCTGACATTAATTTACTGAACGAATTGAGAGTGAGTTCCAAGGATTGACACAATTATCTACGAATGGAAGAAAGTGTCTACCTGCAGCTGTTATCATTGGTTGCTCCTGGGAGTCAACACCCGGCACACAGTAGATCTACTATAGGCAGTACCACAGTAGATCTACTATAGGCAGTACCCTTACAAAAATGACCCCACTTGCGAATGTGCTTGCAGAAGCTTATCTGTACACATCAGAGACGCTAAACAAGGAAAAGGCATAATCTTCGTCAAATCGTATTGGTTAGAGAGAGATCGGTGAGCTTTTGCTATTCTGGTACTACGGCGTGCTCACCCATATAGCAAAAAGTTGTTTCACGCATTCACTTATACATAAGCAAAACCTTGCCAATCTCACCAATACATTGCCAAGTCCGGGCGGTATGTCAAACACAGCTGATCGGGTTTTCTGTACATTTCGCTCATGCTCAAGGGCAAAACAATTTGAAATCGTGTGTACTCGCACTAATTTCCCCCCTTGAGGGGCAAGAGGGAGTGAGGTAGCTGTCTAGTATCTAACTGTGACCCGGCACTGAAGAAGGGGACAAGTTGTTCCCCAAATATCGATATATGTCAAACAAAAACCACTACTAGCGACGGAGATAGTGTTGCGTTTTAATTTCTTCACCTTTTTGCCTGAAACACCGTGATTGACTATAACATTGAGGTTCTCCTTTCAGTAGAGTTTTGAAGACATTAAGTTTTCAATGTTAAAATCACCGTAATGCACTTGTAAAAATAAAACCTGAAACCTGGGAAGCTATTGCCACCTTCAACCTTAAAAAAATGTTATTTACGAATTTTTCTGCTCACCGCTTTGGTCGTCACGTATATTTCTCATAGCGGTCATAGCGTTTTTTTTATTGCTTGAAATGATCCTTCGCACTAATCTAAACTTCTTTTGTAAGTTTATTCGTATCATCTGCATCAGGTCTCCGGAGTAGTTTCTGGTCATTTGAACGCTCAACACTGTAACCAGGAACTTCGGAGTAGATTGAAGATGGACAGATATGTCAATGACTTCATTACAGCAATTGTACTTACTTCTTTACTGTTCACTTGGGTGCTCCAGTTTTATGAATTAATGAAAAATATGTAACCAATAAACACAAACAGACGAGTACTTAACACATGTAGGCACTAAAAATCTTGTCCAGCTTGCCATATATCGTCGATGAGTGCAGGATGTGTGCATAATACAGTTGTAATTCCCAAAAATTGTGTTTTATTTTTTGCAGTGTCCACGAACCACAGAAGAATGAAAGAACATAGCCGAAGAATTTGAACATCGATGGAATTTCCCACACTGTCTAGGAGCAGTAGACGGGATGCATGTCTCAATAATCCCGCCCCCGCCAGAATGTAGCGGATCCGAGTTTTACAATTATAAAGGTCAACATTGTATGGTGTTCTTGAGAATAATGGATGCGAGTTATCGATTCATCATGTGCGATTTTGGCACAATGGCCACGTATCTGATGGAGAAGTTATACAGAACACGGATTTTTTTAATGTATTGCAGCCCGGTATACTGAACATTCCACATAAAGAGAATTTTAAAAATTTGTTCACAACTTTATCTTATGTATTTGTTGCGGACATTGACTTTCTCTTGCGAACAGATATATTGAAGCCATTTAGATTTGCTGATATAAATTCTGTGAATAGAATAGTACACAACTACCGGGTTTCTAGAGCTAGACGTATAGTGGAGAATGTCCTTGGGATCTTAAACACTCGGTTCCGAATATTTCACATGCACGCATATTAATATGCGATGCCCAAAAAAAGTTGAATCAGTCGTAATGGCACCATGCGTTCTACACAATTTTTTGATTAACACGTCTCCTCCGATATCGATAACATAAGTGCCGGGATACTGAATTATAATTACCAGCATGGAAATATATATGGTTTACAGCGAACAAGTTTTGGAAACACCATTACCGCATCGAGAAATGTTGGAGAATGTTTTATCAATTATTTCGTCAATGAAGGAATGGTTGAATGGCAGTTGAACTTCATTGATTGAAATTTAATATTAACATACGTTGTACCTATACCGCAACCTGTGTACTCATTGACCAGGACGGAGAATAAATTCTACACAACACTAAAATAAAAAAATTAGCATTTACATTTAGTATAGGCAGAAAAATCCTTTTAAACAATCTACTGTTTGATATAATAAAGTATAACATGAACTGTTTTCACAACACTACGCTTAATTTTTCATTTTCACTGCTATCATTATCAGAATGTATGTCGCTCCTTAATTTACGGGTTGTCATTAAAAGGGCAAGTAAGCGGAAGTACCATAGCTTCGGTTTGTGCACATCATCGAAAGATGAACCGGTTTTTTTGGATTCCCTCAACTATTTCAGGTCTTTTCGATAACTGCTTCTCAAATTATTAATTTTCTTCAAAACAGTTGGTTTACTGCAACTTCCATCCACTTCTTTCCACACCTCTGTCAATCGGGTTCATGCATGCTCTTTCATTACCCTATCGTTATGTTCATTGCACTTCTCTTTCCGCAAACAACTTTCACTTTTGTCTACATCTACAAATTCTTCCAAATACTGATTTTTTTCTTTATCCCGGGAACTACACGCATGAAAAACAATTACCATATGCCCTTCTCTAACATGCTCGCTCATTGCCTACACCGCCTATTGCCAATCTTCAACCCATCCATGTACCGGTTTTCCTTATCTCGTTTCCGTTTGGCCGAATTATTTTTCACAAATACGGACCCTTCACGCGTAACTGACTGGATGTACATGGATGGCGAGCTCTGAAATAAATCTTTGATGCCCCTTAGTGAACAAATCTACTTAATTTGACGGCCCCCGCATTTGCAAGTCTAAATATTTTCGCACTTTGGAATGGCATTTCCAAATCTTTATCTACGAAGAACAGGTCAGCGTGAGTTCATAGTTCTTTATTATTTTCCCATCATCATTGTCGTCTCGAAAAATTTTCAACAGAAACTGTATTTGGAAGTGTTCGTTATGGACATGTCTGGAGGTGTAAACGTTGTTGAGATACCTCACCTCCTTTTCCGATGAAAAATGTAGACATTCAGAGTGACGGTGGCTAGATGAGTAACTTGTATAGATTGAGTTTCG
The DNA here is from genome assembly GCF_905115235.1 of Hermetia illucens. NCBI lineage: Eukaryota > Metazoa > Arthropoda > Insecta > Diptera > Stratiomyidae > Hermetia > Hermetia illucens. Next base: position 66,549,648 of record NC_051851.1, on the reverse strand, counting down.
TTGCAACCAAAGTTCGTTTAGGTGAATAATCCTATCTAATTCGCTAGACTCAGGGAAGATCGGACTAGATAGAGGCTAGATGTCTTTCCAGATAGCATACATCCACCGCGCAAATGTGGAGTAGTCTACAAGTACATAGTATGATATGAAAGACGCAAAATCCACGACGACCAGGAGTCAGGGTTTCGGTCATTTGTCGTTCATTTTGTACCGTAAAGCTTTTTCCCATTGATGAAGTAGTTGTTTGTTAACCATTTTCATAGCTGCGGTTCTGGTTCTGCAAATGATAATTGGGATCTCTTTCTTGCAAGTTCATTCACTTTCTTATTGCCGGAAATATTCACAAATTCGTAGTGGGAAGTCGGCAAGACTGTCTTTGAAGCTACTGCTCCTTGAGTTGGTACCATATTCTAATTGAGATAACGTCGATGAAGCCTTCTTACTAGCAAACCAAAGATCAATTTGAGAACCCAGATAAATCATATACGCAAGTATCTTCTAACTTCGCCTGGCCTTCTTGGGCAACTAAGAAAGAAACATTTCAAGAAAATAGGCTAAATGTTATCCAAACATATTTTATCTCTGTCGCACGTAAGCGACACTCAAAACCTCATGCAGTGGATACTTGATATATATTTGTGTTGGATTCGAAGTCCCAATTTCAGGGGAGATATCTATACAAAAAGAACATTCCACAAAATAAATCAATTTTATTGATCGTTTTGGAAAAGCCGCCTCAAAGGCGAAATCAGGCTGAACAATTCCAATGAAATTACTTTTAAATATATAAATAACATGAATTCTTTGCGTTTATCTTTCTAATCGACAAATCGGGCCCTCCTCAACCATTTTCAAGTCCACTTTCGGTCCAATTAGATCTCGAATGTTGTTAATGCCGTATTTGATCATAGTTGGCCGTTCAAGCGACAAGCCCCAGGCAATTACGTTCACCTCTGGCGGAATGCCCATTGGAAGCAACATCTCAGGTCTGAATACACCTGAATTTCCCACCTACACAAACAAAACTTCTATTAACTCAGATGGAATGGAAATGTAAGATAAAACGTCCTACCTCGATCCATTTTCCTAGGCCGGGGTGGAAGCAGAATATTTCCATGCTAGGTTCAGTGTATGGGTTGTAAGCTGGCTTGAACTGTAATTGGGTGATACCCAATTTCCGGAAGAATTCGTACAAAGTTCCAATTAGGTCCCCTAGAGTCAGCCCATATCCGGCGACTACACCTTCAACTTGATGGAATTCCGCCAGATGAGTTGCATCGAGTGTTTCGTTCCGGAACACTTTATCTATACTGAAATATTTGACGGGTTTGAATCCGTCGGGGTTGTTGGCGAGTTTGTAGAGCATCCGCGCACTAACAGCCGTTGTATGCGTGCGCAACAAGTTTTTCTGAGCTTCTTCAATCTTCCAATCGTAGCGATAGCCTTGCGATCCATATCCTCCTTTTGAGTGGACTTCCTTGACTCGTTCGAGATACTCCATTGGGAACTTGTGGCTGCTACTTGGTTCGTTAAGGAAGAAAGTGTCGTGAGCATCACGGGCGGGATGCTGTTGCGGTTGGAAGAGAGCGTCGAAATTCCAGAAGGATGATTCCACATAGTTGTTTGTAGGCATCTCGGTGAAACCCATTTCAAGGAAAATCTGTCGGAATTCAGTTCGTACCTTGAGTAGGGGATGTAAATGACCTCGTTCTGGTGGTGCTCCCAGGGCTTCGAAGTTGTACGCCTTAAATTTCAAATCTTTCCACAAACCGTTCGCCAACATATCTACAGTGAGGTCGGTCTCAAGTTTCTGAAGTTTTGTTGAGAATTCGGGTCCCTTGGACAGGATGAAACTTTTAGTAACGATTTCTTGCAGCAACTTGCGTTTTTTGTACTCATTCTTAACATTCTCTGGGATGCCTTCACCCTTGCCTTGACGTATTTCAACCAGATGGGTTTTAACAATATCATCGATTTTATCCACCTTTTTCTTCACCACTGGCGGGGTAACGGATTTGTCTACGAAGATCCATCCATGTGACATGGCCTTGCTGAAGCCCACTTTTGCATTCGGTGATGATTTCATCAGCTCGGCTTGCGATATTCCTTCCGGTGGAACTGCATTATAAACAGCAGCCTCATGACTACCATTCTCTGCCACATAAGCGCCTTCTTCTGTCAATGCCAGGGTTTTCCGCGATGTGGGCTCGGAGGTAACCAAACTTCCAGTTGCTTCTATACTTTTTAATGCACCAATGATCCGCTGATGGTCCTCGTTCAGTATTGACACCAGGTCCAATGTGTTAACTTTGTCACATTTTTCCAGATGCAGAAGAATCCTCTCCGTTAAGTCGATTTGCATCTTAGCAGGAACTTCACTAGCGATTGGTTTAGCGACAGTTGTATTGATAAATCTTTTCCGCTGAATGCAGACTCGAAAGCTACCGGTCCGCACAGCGGTGCGCGAATTCAGCTCAAGTGTCATTGCTCATATGGGATTGCATATGATTATTGTGAACTGATGCGTTGAAGAGAATTGAAAGGCGCGATTTTATTTGAAAGAAGTTTTAAAATATCGGCACTTTGAAATCACTAAAGTCTTACAATTTTTATGCTTATAATCCGGAATATTTTCGTTTCTCGTAATCTCAAAGCAAACTGTTTGCTCTGAAATAAGATTGTAGAATGAACTTTTCCGGAAAGATAATAATTTATTCTTAATTGCTAGCTCATTACCATTTTATTGGTTTTGTGGTATGAGTCGTTTGATAACTGATGATTTCGTAACAGAAATCTATGGCATTAACTGAATTCGCAAGTAGGAGTGCCAAGTTGCTAGGCATTGAGAATAAACATTTTCGATTTGCAATCCAATTTATCGCTTTATGCAGATAAGGGTTAAGAAGGAGATAAATCTATGATTTTGTGACACGGAAAGCAAAATATACCTTCCTATCGTTGGCGCATGTTATTGACGTAGTATATCGAAGGATACCTTTAGATTATTTTTGCTTTTTACGCTACTCAACTTAAACGCAATATGAAAGTGTAAAATGGAAAAAAATTAACATTTTCGCTCAATTCTAAAAAATGTAAAATAATTATGTAAGAAAAATATATCTGCCACGGGATAGTGTAATGGATTCTGGGAGTCTCCCTTTTTCAGTTATTTGGCGTAAAAAATTTGACATGCGTACATAGACCAAACTATCTTAGCCATTAAGTATATATGCAGTGAGTTACTGACATAATAGTTGCTCTTGATCTTTCTTTTATCCGATTCCACCATGCAGTGGTTTTCTACCAGTGCTGCGACATCGTCAAAATTATCGATGTTAGTAAATATCGATGTTTGGATTAGAAAACGATAAAAACATAGAGCAAAAGCATCGATTTTCCATCGGCGTCAGATTCGGGGCATCTACTCCGGCTCAAGGTTCCCAAGCTACTTGATCCAATTTATAATGGTCTTCACATATTCATATTCTGATAATAAATTTAGTTTCGGAAGTTAACGAATTAACGGTGACTCAAGTCGCAACTGAGAGAATTTCATACCACATGTTGCCTCGAAAAATCATACAAAGTTCTGAAGAAGTTCGACATTTGTTGCGTTTTTCATACGCAGAGCTGAAATTTATAACGCTGCTTTTGATTTCCCAGAGCACCAAACCCGTTAACCATACAATAAATCATCATCAATGGCGCAACACCCGTATCCAGTTTAGGCCTGCATTAATAAGGAACTTTAGACATCCACCAATTCGATATCCCTAAAAGCTGTCTGGTGTCCTGACTTACGCCATCGTTCCATATTTGGCAGGATCTGCCTCGGCTTCTTTTTTTACCGTAGATATTATAGACTTTTCGGGCTGGATCATCCTCATTCATACGGATTAAGTGACTCGTCCACGCAATCTATTGAGCCGAATTTTATCCATAACCGGACGGTCATGGTATTGCTCATAGATTTCGTCGTTATATATGCTACGGAATCGTCCATTCTCATGTAGGGAGCCAAAAATTTTTCGGAAGATTCTTCTCTCGAACGCGGCCAAGAGTTCGCAATTTTTCTTGCTAAGAACCCAAGTCTCCGAGAAATACATAATGACTGGCAAGATCACAGTCTTGTACAGAAGGAGCTTTGACCCTATGGTGAGACGTTTCGAGTGAAAGTTTTTGTAAGCTGAAATAGGCTCTGTTCGGTGTCAATAACTGTATGCGGATTTCATCGTTATAGCTGTTATCGGATGTGATTTTCGACCCTAGATAGGAGAAATTATCAACGGTCTCAAAGTTGTAGTCTCCTATCCTTATTCTTCCCGTTTGACCAGTGTGGTTTGATGTTGGTTGGTTGGTTTTTGGTGCTGACGTTGCCACCATATATTTTATCTTACCTTCATTGATGTGCAGCCCATGATCTCGCACCGCCTGCTCGATCTGGATGAAGGCAGTTTGTACGTCTCGGGTCATTCTTCCCATGATGTCGATATCGTCAGCATAGGCCAGTAGTTGGGTGGACTTAAAGAGGATCGCTCCTTTCGCATTTACCTCAGCATCATGGATCACTTTCTCTAGAGCTAGGTTAAAGAGGACGCATGATAAGATATCCCCTTCTCGTAGACCCTTGTTGATGTCGAATGGTCTTGAAAGCGATCCTGCTGCTTTTATCTGGCCTCGCATATGGGGCAGGGTCAGCCTAGCCAGTCTTATCAATTTCGTCGTGATACCGAATTCTCTCATGGCCGTGTACAATTTTACCCTGGCTATGCTATCATAGGTATGGGCCAATGATGTTCTGAGCGTAGCAAGATAGCGGAGAATATCTTATAGATTGTACTCTGTAACGTGATACCTCTTATGACTTATGATTTTTAAGCCGATGAATTGCACGGACTGTTTCTTCCATACTTGGTGGTGGCAGTATTTGTCCGTCGTCTTCAGTTGGCGGGACCTCCAACTCGTCGATGTTCTGGTTGTTCAGTAGTTCATCAAAGTACTCAACGCATCGCTCCAATATGCCCATTCTGTCGGAAATCAGATTTCCCTCTTTTTCTCGGCAGGATGAACAGCGAGGTGTGTAAGGCTTCATCCTGGTAACCTGTTGGTAAAACTCCCGAGCCTTCTGCGCCTGGTGCGGTTGCTCCCTGTACTTTTCGAGTTCACAGACCTATTGGTTCTCCTAGGCTTCCTTTTTCCGTCTGTGAAGTCGCTTCTCCGTTCGTGATAAGTCTACGCGCGTGCCCGCGTCCTTTGCAAATGCAACATTATTCGGTATACGGCATTCTTCCGTTTCGTTGCTAGCTTTCATTCATCGTCAAACCAGCCGTTCCGACTCTTTTTGCGGCTGGGAACAAGTATGTGTGTGGCCGTATTTATGATAACGTTCTTCAGATGGTTGTGAAGATCATTTGTTGATGCTTCATCTCCAGGTCCTCTGTTGACTGCGGTTATTGCGGCATCCATTTCCCTCTTATAGGTGTCGCGGTGGGCTGTGTTGTGGATGGCTTCAGTGTTAACTCTCATCTGATTGTCAGAAGGGATTCTAGGTGGTATTGTTATTCGAGTTCGAAGCACGATGCCAACAAGATAGTGATCCGAGTCTATATTGGCCCCCCTATATGTTCTGACATTCATCTAGGCTGAGAGGTGGCGGCGTTCGATCAATACGTGGTCAACTTGGTTGAAAGTGGTCCCGTCTGGAGAGGCCCATGTATGTTTGTGAACCGCTTTCCCGCAAACCAGGTATTTCCAGCAACCATTTCGTGTGACACTACTAATTGGATAATTCGCAGTCCGTTATCATTTGTATTTTGATGTAAGCTATGGGTGACGACGTATCGCTTGAATATGGGCTCCGTCTCTACTTGGCTGATAACATCCCCAAGAATAATTTTGATATCATATCTGGGGCAGGCTGCGAGGGTTCGTTCTACTGCCTCGTAGAAGGTATCCTTCTCCGACTCTGCAGCCTCCTTTGTAGGGGCGTGAACGTTAATGAGGTTTATATTTCTAAATTTGCCTCGCAAGCGCAGAGTGCATATTGGTTCGTTTATGTTTTCAAAGCCGATAACAGCAGCTACGACCAGTGTAGCATCCGAGAAAAAAGCTTGGTTGCAAGATTTACCATCCTTTATTCGATTTCGGTGTTTTGAAATTTGTTGATTAGCAGCCCATATATTTTTATCATATTCAGTTAATATTCAAACTTTCCAGTATTTTACTGGAACATTCAATGACTTTTGAGGGAGGTTTGAGTAAATTTTTAAAAAACGCTGTAATATATTATCATTAACTTTATTTGATCAGAGATTTGCATGGAGCGTATTCAGATTTGGTGATTGTGTAGTTTTTGAGAACGACCCGAAATGAGCCCCAAAATGGAAATATACAATCCTTATAAGTTTTTGCACCTTTTGCGACTTTTTTAACTACAAGAACCGGTAGATATTTATTTGATTTGATTGGATTAGAAGAAGGCGTTAGGTTAGTAAATCTTCCTTTTTAGCCTCTCTATAGAGAGTTCCCAGGTGGAGTCGAGAGACTTTCCAATCACCGTCTATCCTAACAGCTCCTATCAGTTCCATCGAACGCTAGTATAATAAATGAAATGCTTTCTTGAACAGGGTGGCGTATTCATCTTTAATAGACAATTTATATAATAGATAGTAACTAAAAATGGGCGACAGTTACCACAGCACGGTAAATATGTCAATGGTGGTATGTATAAGGTATCTAATAATTGAAGTATATAAAAACCCAAGCCCAATAATATGGTTTAGGAATAACATTGTGGGAGAAAACCTGACACTTTTGAATAAATCAAGACATACATATACCGTCGCAGTTTTATTATACATATAATTGATATACAAAGCTACCTTGTACTGATGAAAGGGGTTGCTCCCGAAATATATATTTACATTGAAAACTAAAAATTGTAGTTTGGAAGAAGTTACCGTTGTCTAACAATGTTAGGCTAGACTACAAACACCAGACAAAAATCTAATATCTTATACATATAATGCAATAAATAAATCTATCCAGAATTCAAATTTTCTAAACTGAGCATTATTATCCTTCATGTAGGGATGGTAATCAAACCTTAGATTATTGTTGTTCATTTTTAGCCTATTTGATTCGATAGCAGAGTCACCTCGCCGCCACATTTCCCGGTCATATGCTCAGTTCGGCTGTAGTCAATTCTCTGTTAAGCCCAATCTTAGGTAATGAATTCTAATCAGCGCGAATGAAATGGTCATACCATCGAAGATGCTTTTCTCGAAATTTTTCCGAGATGGGTAGCCCAGATATCCTCATTTCAGACGCGATCGAATGATTCAACACAACATTTTTGTCTCGATTATTGCGAGGAGGCATTCATCATCTGTAGGCTAGTCAGCACTCAGGACCATAGAGACATTTTCCCTATAAAATCTAGCCAGAGGTTGCACTTTCATGGCCGTTCATGGAGTAAGTTCCATGCATGTATTCCTATCCTCCTTTCAGGACTTTTCATCTTCGTACGCAATGGTGTTGCAAGCAAGGTGATTCATTTAAAGACAACGCTGTTTTAACATCAGAAATATACCAGAGTTCAGTGACTATTCGAGGAAGAGATGTTTGCTTTGATCTGAACTTCTATAATTCCTGCAAAAGCGCCCCTGCGCTTGAAATTTCCACAAATTGCTCTTACGCTGGAAAGCTGATACTACATATCTGAATCTAGCGACACAATCAATTGGAGCGTTATCTGTGTGCCTCCCCACGTGAACCTGCTATTCCAAAGCTCTATCAGCGTTGTCTTCGCAATTCCATTATTAGCCGGCTAGTCGATGGTGAAATTGCTTCTACGTTCTGTATTTATACGATTCTCGTGTAGGAGGAAAGATTTAGTCTGAAAGCAGAGAGTGGTGCGAGTATGAAGTTAGGACGCGCAATTTGTGCTTTTGGTTGAATTAACTACGTTACTCGTGTTTACATTTTTTTTTATTAGAAATGTGGATGGTGTTAGGCTTAATAGCTCTTGGCACGTATATCGTTGTCAAATGGGTTTCGAAAAATTTTGATTTCTTTGAAAAACAAGGAGTGAAATTTGTGAAACCTTACCCTCTCATTGGGACGAATACATGGCTGTTGGGACGAGAAAATATCGCTGTAATTTTAAAGAAGTTCTATGATCAGTTCCCGAATGAAAAGTGAGTCATTGTCTTTGTGAGTTTATGCTATGATAAGCTTGGCATTGAGCTTTCGAGTACATTTGTTGATAAACATACAAGAGAATATGCATATGTACATAGGAGTACAAACACGCTGTCAAATATTCCATGAGAAAACGAAATTATTGTTTATGAGCTGGCAACTAATGATCACTGCTCAGGTGCTATGTAAAAATAATAAGGGAACTGATTGATGTGGCTTTACTCGGTTAGAATGTATAATATATAATATATATGTATGAATATGAATGCGTGATGTGGATGACTTACATCCAGACATGTTATCTGGAACTTAGGCTTGGTATAGGCTGAATTGTCACCTTCACCCCCAGAGATGCTTGAGGGCATATGGGAAGGGGTGGTCCCCTCTCTTTAACTCAGATAAAAACTTATAACGGTCACCTCCTAAAAAATTAGGGTGCCTCAAGGTGTGTTTTTATATAATATGATCATGCTGAAGCTTGTATTTTCATCCTTATTCCTTAAAAATTTACTAAAAAGGTTACGACGCTTTACTTGGATGTCATAACGGTAACTCGCAGAAGGGGTAGAAAGGGGGTGGAGGAAGAAGTGGTAAGACTCCGTTGAAAAATCGTGGCGGTAGGCCTTCTAAAAAGCGACGACGCCTCTTTTCTCTTTCTCTCGATCTTGTTGCCCTGGGCTCGAATCCTGGTTCACCATGCTTGCGTTCACCTTTGAGCTATCACTTATGCCTTATATTATTATCCTTTATACCAATGCCAAATTTTATAGGCTAGGACTAGGAGGTGGGTTTTTGGATAAATTTCTAAAATCAAAATATATCATTCTTGATCTCATTTGAGCAGATATTGAAATGGGGTGTATTTGGGGTTCAGATTTTGTAAACCATTGTGACTTAAGATTTAAGATTTTTCGACTGAACAGGCCTTGAGAACGAGATTTGTTTCAATTTTTAGGGGTCTTATTTTGAGCCTTGACTCCTCTATATTTCACCCAATATGACCAGTTTCGAAAAGTGTTAATTGAGACTTCTCATTTGATACCCTACGTGACCATATTATGGGAAAAATTTTGCACCCTTCTTTCACCTATCTTGCTATATGTAAAGAGATTCACAGACCCCACGTTCTTGCCAAACTTCGTGACAATAGTTTCAGAGTAAATCCCGTGTGACAGACAGACAGACATTGAGTCGATTTTAATAAGGTTTTGTTTCACCCAAAACTTAAAAAAAAACGACTTTTGTATTAAGTTAAATTAACAAATTTTGATCACTAATACTCATAAAACACCCTTCATAAGCACATCTTTCTTTTTCTTCAGCCTTTGTCCTGTTCACAAGCGGGGTCGGCTCGTCGTGATCGGTTTCGCCATTTGGCTCTATCGAATGCCTGATCTGGGTGCAATCTCGAGGCTTTTAAATTCCCATCCAGCGTATCAAGCCACCGTTGTTTTGGCCTGCCTTTTGGTCGTTTATCCTTCATAAGTACATACAAATTATTTTTAGAATAATAATACTCATTACCGAAGCAAGATGCTACTTTTTCAACATTGGATGAAATTCGCCCTGTGTGATCGTATTAAGACTTCTCTGAGGTGTGACTAAAAAGAGTTACAGTAGACATGTCTTTTGAAACTCGGCTTGGTGCCGATCATTGCTCCCAAATATTTGACAGCCTACTTTCCAAGTGATCGCGCTGGTATCAATATTAATATTTAGTCCATCAATGTGAGAGCGTGTGATGAATCGTTCTGATGAACTGGCAATCTAATCTTCGCACATTGTTGTCATGGCCGATAAGGTACTGAAGCAGTCATAGCAGATGAATTTAACATTTTCACAACTTCGCTTCAATGAAGCTTTGGGACTACTATTTTATGCATTCAAACATTATTTGAGGTATTCAATTTTCGGTTTTCACAGTAGTACGGAATTCGACCACCTCTAATTTGATGGATGATGGATCGATTTCATAGTGTCCTGCGATAACAACTAGAGTCAAAGAATTCGGGTTAGGACTATTATAGGCTACCCCATCACGAAAAAGTCATATGCGGAGGTAACTCTCAAATATTTATCTTCATTTTCCTGTGGCTCGTCTTTTCCGTTGATGATGGCCTTATCTGGGATCACTTTTTTTGTTACCGAAGATAATGTAAATCGACTTGGTTTCATTTAGTTCAATTTTCCACTTCTTGATCAATTCTACAATATGGTTATTAGCTTTTTGTAATTTCCTTGTAATTTTCTCAGTATCTTTACCCATCGCAAGAACAGCAATGTCACTCTCGAATGTCACCATTTGTCACTGAAAAGTATATCATTGATATACTAATAAAACAATGTTAGACCCCCTCTCCCTGTGGTACACTAGATCAGAATATGATCCTTCGTATTTCATTCTAGAATGTCGATCGGTAAGATTTGAATAGCATACTTTGATGCAACGCGTTGTCGAACGCTTGGACGACATCGAGACAAATGGTTGAGCTGAGGGCACTTGTTTTTTAAGGTTTTGCGTAAAACAAAAACTTATTAAAATCGGTTCAATGTCTCTCTGCCAGTCTTTCTGTCTGTCGCACGCACTTTTTTGAAAAACGGTTGTGTCGATTGGCATGAAATTTGGTAGAAAGGCATCGTTCAACACTTGGTTAAAGGAGGGTCCTCATATATGCAAAGGGGCGTGTGCATTTTTTTCCCACTAAATATAGTTGATTAGTGCTTTCCGCTATTAGTTTTGATATTACTCTAGACTGAACTCACTGAAGAAGAGGACAACTGGTCCTCGAACTATCGGTATATGGGAAATATAAATTTTTACTTGGCATGTCAGGAAAATTTAATCTTTTCTATTTAGTTTTTTTTTTTAACTAAAATCAAGCCGGTCAAAACGGCATACACAACAGGAGAATTAGCAATAGTATTTTCAACAGATTTTTCCTTTTGTGCTCTTGCAATATAGCTTCTGGAGATCTCGTTTGAGTATTCATTTTCGAAGTCCTACCAAATTAATGCATTTCCCCAAAAAATGACCTCGCATTTGAAAAAGTGTCAGAATATGAAACCCTGGTCAGTTTATCTGTTTATGGGTATGGAGGTTCAAGTAATTTTTCTTGACTATTTGTTGTGTGGGCGTAATCTTACGATCGTTTTGGCAAATGGGTAGAATTTGTGACCACAATAATAATTTCGGCTTGAATGTCCCTCAGTTGAACATCTATATTAGTGAATTTAAGGCTTACCTAATACCTTTGCCGCTATTAAGGAATGAACTATTCAACTTTAGACATTGAGCCTTCGAGGACTTTGCTCACAATATAGATCAACCACTAAAAAACAAGTTGAAAGCATATCTCCCAAGATTTCATGAGCTCTCAGTGGGTTATCCCGGTTCTATTTCTATTAAAACCGTTGGCTGATTCGCTTCGGCATTATTAGAGAATTATTTGAGAATGTTTAATTACGTTATGTATAATGTTGAGAGAGGTGCATAGATCTCGAAAAGGCTTTCGATAGTACCATTTGGAAGAAAAGAGAGGAGTGGCTTCTTGCGTTCGAAAGTACGAATGTTGCGTAAATTATTGCATGATGATGTGAACAAAATGTTGCTGAAGGGGTTTATACAACAGAGATACTATAATATGACAATAAGTGGAGCAATTCTAAGGGCAAAAGCTGAAGAGTTCGGCCGAAAGCTTAACGACGAGCTTACATGTAAGGAAGGATGGATTGACAGATCAGGGTACGTCATAATGTTTGCAGTGGAAAAATTATTGGTGAATCAGTATTAGACAAACAGTTAAGCATGAATTCGGTGATTAGGACATATTCAACGCGGACGAAACTGGTATTTTTTACAAGTTGACTCCCGATAAAACTGTAAGGTTTAAAGGGGCTGTGCAAAGGTGGAAAACTAACGAAAGAAAGAATTACGGTTTTGGTGTGTGCTAATATGTTAGGAACTAAAAACTGCTAGTAATTGGGAAGTAACAAAAGCCCGTCGCTTTAAAAACATTCAAAGATTTCCAGCGGATTATTGAGCTAATAGCTGAGCGTGGATGTTACCTGAAATATTCACCAAATATGTGCGCCAATGGGACCAAGAGCTATCTAAGAAAGATAGCATTATTGCTTGATAATTGTCCAGCGCGTCCAAAAATTAGGCAGTTAGCGCTATAAAGTTAATGTTTATGTTATGCCACCCAATACAAGTTCAAAACTACAACCCATAGATTACCGTATCTGACAAACTTTTGATGTCGGCGTTTTTATCGGATGATGACCTTGTTGCTGCAGTTCGAGTTGCCGAGGTTAACGAGGATTCCGATAGCGAAGCTGAAGACTATCTACATGAAAGTCCATCTATAACAGCTTTATCAGTATCACAAAAATTGACTGAAATTCGCAATTTTATGAAGTCACATGACGCACCTCAAAATATTTTAGACAATTTGGCAGAGTTAGAACTTTTTGCTACCTCCTCAAATATTCAGTATTTTCATACAAAAATAACGGACTATTTTAACTAAAGTATTTGTTTTAAAACAAATGTGTGGAAAGTATTCGGAATACATATTTGAATATAACTTCGGCTATAACGAACCAATTTGTCAGGTCTGTCGAGGCTGGGTATAACCAAGGATGACTGTATAATAATGTGATCACTGATTTCTTAGAACTTTAGGTGATGCTTTTCATATTTTTTGGTGAAAATGAAACTATTGTTATTACATATTCTTAAGAAACTTTGCTTATCATAACAACATTTTATTTCGATTCATAATAATAGAAAATTTAAAATTATTTCAGAATTTTCGGTCTTTTTAACTTTGCTGCTCCATTTTATGTGATTCGTGATCCAGATTTGATAAAACACTTAGCAGTTAAGGAATTCGAAAACTTTTCAAATCATATGAAATTTGTAGATACAAATCATGATGAATTCTTTGGAAGTATGTTGACAACGTTACGTGACAAAAAATGGAAGGAAATGAGAAGCGCATTGAGTCCAATTTTTACTGGAAGCAAAATGCGAATGATGTTCGAGTTAATGTCTGAAGTGGGTGAAGAAATGTCTGAGTATTTCTGGGAAAAATATTCTAATCAAGGGCCAGTTGCATATGATATCAAAAACATTTTTTCACGCTTCACAAACGACGTTATTGCAACATGTGCATTTGGAGTTAAATGCGATTCATTCAGGGACCCCAGCAATGAGTTCTTTAAGATTGGCCAGAGTTTCGTGAGATTTTCAAGTCCACTGCAAATGATGAAATTTTTGCTCATAAGATACTTTCCCAAAACATCAAGGACGTTTGGACTAATGATATTTTCAAAAGATAATAAAAACTTGTTTTACAAGATGATAATAGAAAATATGAATACGCGAGAAAAGAATAACATTCATCGTCCCGATCTGATTAATTTGTTAATGCAAATCAGAAAGGGTGAACTTCACCATGAAGACGGTAACGATGATGCTGAACATGAATCAATTGCTGCCGTTAAAGAGGAAATACACAACCATGGAAATATTTCGGCAAAGAAACTATGGACAGACAACGAAATTATTGCGCAATGTTTCTTATTCTTCATAGCTGGATTTGAAACGAGCTCAGCTACTCTTCGCTATTTAGCTTACGAGTTGGCTACCAATCCTGAAGTCCAGGAGAAATTAGTCACTGAGATTGATAAACTTCATGAAAACTTAGACGGAAGCCACTTGTCTTATGAGAAAATCCAGTCACTCAAGTACCTGGACATGGTGATATCTGAAACCCTTCGAAAGTGGCCAGCAGCATTCACTACTGACCGACAATGTAGTAAAGACTTTACCTACAAGGGAGATGATGGTCTCGAATTCAATTTGGAAAAGGACATGGTTATTTGGATACCAATATATGGACTTCACATGGATCCGAAATATTATCCGGAACCAGAAAAGTTTGACCCGGAACGATTTGATGAGAGTAACCGCCACAATTTGAATTTAAACGCCTACTTACCATTTGGAATTGGGCCGAGAAATTGCATTGGTGAGTACTACTTCTACTTATTTTTTTTGCTTTAGTATTATTATTTTTATATATATTACATTTTTTATTTTCAGGATCACGTTTTGCACTCATGGAGATGAAAATCGCAATTTATTATCTTCTGTTGAAATTCACTTTTGAGGTCGGTCCAGAAACGCAAGTTCCATTGAAACTGAAGAGGACTCCTAATGGTCTGCAGCCTGATGTTGATGTCAAATTACGCTTGCAACCCAGGCATGTTTAATAACACAGTATGATCACAGTAATAAAGGATAAACCTTTTTTATCGTACCTCAAGAAGGGAGAACTGTAGTCTCGTTGTTGAAAAGACGGTCAATTGAAACCCCTTTGAAGATAGTCCAAATCGCAGGGAATTTCTCAAGTTCATAATTTTTTATTTGTCCTTTAAACTGATTTCTTAGTCCTAGGCCTTAGTACCTTTGTATTCGTCTCAAGACTGTTTTTATGAATTATTAGACATTTGTCTGGTAAGCTAACCTGTGTTCAGTTCGCATGTGGTTAACGAATGCTGAATTTGGGCATTTCGAACAAAATAATATTACACAAAAATTTTTGTAGATCCTTTTGGTGAAATTCCCTGACACAATAATTAATAAAATTTTCGATATCTATGAACCGCATTTTTCTTCAAGATTATTTTCGATACATAAAAAATAGTTGGGGAATTTTATTATCGTTTTTAGGGATTTTTTTGTAGCTGTAATGAAAGTGGAGGTTGGGGATAATCAATCAATTAATTATCAAGCACGAGGGCAGAGTGAGTCAATTAACGGAAACATTGGCGAATTCTGGCGGTACACCTCCAAAGATGCACTTTTTAGGTCTTGCTAGTTCCTTGGTTTACACATCCCAGGAAAAAAATCGTGAATTTGAAAGTACAAATATTAATGCGATGGGTCAGCATAGCATCGCAGTAGAAAAGTAAAAAGTGGAAGAAAATAAGCGATTAAATTGCTTTCGAAGAGCGGAGCTACTGTGATCTGGAAAATTGAAAATTCACGACGTATGTTCATCCGATACTTCTTTCTGGTATTTTATAGCCTATTTAAAAGTATTTTCCGCTGAACAAGGGTTTACCACTTCCATTATCTGCAGTAGGTTGTGGTCGTCATCGGACGAGGTAGTCCAATCTTGTGCGGGCTGAGACAACCAGGTTCAATAAAGCATCTACTAACCTTTTGAAATTGAAAATTGAGGGAGAGCAACTTACTCTTATTTTTTTGGTCCATGGATTCCTCGTTTTGGGCATAGCACCCAAGTATTCAAAAAATAGAAAATATGACTAACGGTTTCTTATTTAAAAGTTGGATATAATTCGCACCTTTGTCGTGTTTACGATTATATAAAAAGGAACGATTTCTATCTGTTGTCACTTTCGGTCACGCTGCTCCCAGGGCAGAGGTGAGGCAGTGTCTGATGAGTTAAGACGAAATGTTGGCCTCGATTAATATGAAAGCATTACTTTCGAACGTGTGACAAATTTAACAAGGCATCTTTCATGGAAAATTTTGATACCAGACTATCTAAAGGAGATGCCGGAGTTTTTGATAAAATAATTAATATTATGATAGATTTCCCTCGTTACTAAAGAATTACATAAAAAAAACCAAAAAAGGACTAACGGTTTCGTCCAGGGCAGAGGCAACCCTTCAGACGCTGCCTCACCTTTGCGCTGAGAGCAGCGTGACCGAATGGAGTCAAAAATCTAGATATTTGGAGATTCGAATAAAACGGTATGATCATGGCTTTTTCTGTTTTTCTTTGGGTTTTGACTAAACTTCGTCATCATTAGAGATCAGTAATTATGGTGGTATTTCAGACTAGAGATTTATTGTTAATCATAGTTGGGAGCTGTAAGGCGCGTTTTGATTAATTATTTTGAAGTGGAGTACAAATGACATGATAGTTTGAGTTCCCTATTATCGTTGCTTTTTTGCATTTAACTCACTTATCCTATCACTAATCCTAAACGAAAGGGTTTACACGTGCTAAATTATCGCCTGCATCCTTAAAAGGATCATTATTGAATTGGAATCATCATCAATAACTGCGCAACAACCAGTATCCGGTTTGACCTGTCTTAATAAGGAACTCCAGATATCCCGGTTTGGCCACGAGGCCCATCAATTCGATATCCCTAAAAGCTGCCTGGCGTCTTTGCCTACGTATCATCTCAGGGTGAGTCTGCCTCGTCTTCTTTTTCTACCATATATATTGCCCTTATAGACTTTTCGGGCTGGATCATCCTCATCCATACGGATTAAGTGACCCGCCCACGCAACCTATTGAGCCGGATTTTAACCACAACCTGACGGCCATGGTATCGCTCATAGATTTTGCCGCTATGTAGGCTACGGAATCGTCTATCTTTATGTGGGGGACCAAAAATTCTTCGCAAGATTTTTCTCTCGAACTTCTCTCTGTTGCTAAGAACCCAGATCTCCGTCTTGTACAGTAAGATCATTGTCTTGTACAGTAAGAGCTTTGACCCTATTGTGAGACGTTTTAAGCGGAACAGTTTTTGTAAGCTGAAATAGGGTCTGTTGGCAACAACCGTGTGCAGATTTCATCCTCATAGCTATTATCGGTTGTGATTTTCGACCCTAGATAGGAGAAATGATCAATGGTCTCAAAGCTGTAGTCTCCTATCTTTATTTTTCCTATTTGACCAGTGCAGTTTGATGTTGTTGGCTGGTTGGTTTTTGGTGCTGACGTTGCCACCATATGTTTTGTCTTGCCTTCATTGATGTCCAGCCCAAGATCTCACGCCGCTTGCTCGATCTGGATGAAGGTAGACTGTACGTCTCTGGTTGTTCTTCCCATTTTGTCGATATCGTCAGTATAGGCCAGTAGTTGGGTAGACTTAAGGGGGTCATCCCGTGTGAAGGCCGTTTTTTTTTGCCTTTTTTTGAAAAATTATTTTGAAGGACTGGATAAAGATAGAAACGTGATTTTTTCACCATATCTTTATTGATATCTCTCGTATATGTGATAAATTCAGCTTGATTTCGTAGCTAATTTTCGGAATAGGTGTTAATTTATGCACCCATCTCCAAAAAAAGGTGTTTTTCTGCTGCCACGCTGGGTGGCGCTGTGTTCATCTGAGGGAAAAAAACTAAACGGCATTTTAATATGGACAATATTCCACGGTCCGCAAACTAGGATAATTAGAAAATATTAATAGGTAAATTTTTGGTGGGCTTTTAAACTTAATTTTTTGGATTTTAGTATTTTTTCACGCTTTTTTTATGAATTAAACAAAAACTACCCATCCAATTGCAATTATCCTAGTTTGCGGACCGTAGAAATATGTATTAAAGAAGTCGTGAAAATTTCAAAGAATTTGGTTGGATAGATTTTTAGCTATGGTGGCAGCCGATTTTTAAGATGCAGTTTCGAGAAAAACGCATTTGAAAATTTAAATGTGATTATCAACAGTAAAATTTTAGCTCACCATTAATCTGCTATACCTGGTCCATGGAGAGCACCCTCCGTTTCTTCAAAAAAGTCTTGTCAGGCCGATTGTTGCTCTCTGGTGTCAATTGTGGCTCTTTTAGCGAGATCAGTCGATCGTCGTTCGGACCGCCAAATTCGCGCTTCATTACGGCGGTCGGTATAAACCTGACATATGTGACCAACTTGACATCCCATTGTCACTAGGATTTTGAGAATGCCATTGAATCCTCCATTGAAAATAATTACAGCCAGAAAAGTGGCTATTTCTACGACCTTGGCCCCAGAATGAAGGTGTTTAGGAGCGAAAGTTCAGATTAATGCATTCAACGACTCATTGTTATTCTGGGTCTCTGGTCCTAAACATCTGTTCAAGAGATCATCTCGTGACAAATCTTCGTAGAGTGGTTTGATGACTGTTTGAACTTCTTCAGTCAAAGGTGCCTTCTCTTGGTGAAAACTATCCAGTTCTCCTTTAGCTTCCGCTTTGTGCCATTTGCACCAACTGCCCTCACCTGCTGGACAATTTTGATGCTGAGGATTTTCGTCTGTAGAACATTTATGGAAGAAAGTTTCCAAAATTTCTTGCTTCATTCCTTCTATCGACTTTGCGTGTCGACGAATAGCCAGCCCAGAAAATGTAGTGAGGTCCTTATCAGTAAGTTTTCCAGCCCTTTTCCACAAATGCGTTTGTGATTCTTCTTTGCATTTCTAAGCCGCGTTCCCATTCTTTTCTCGACATGTCCTTCGTATTCCTTTTTTACTACTACGTATACAGAAATTTGCAGAAATACCGGAGAAAACTCCAGCAAAATCCAATATACAATATACAACACTTGTCGCAATTGGAACATTCATGTTCATGCTTGCTAAATGTTTCTTTGCTGATGTTGATGCGAAGTCCTTTTTCTTCTCTGATAACTATCGATTCCCATTAAATACTCGTTTTTTAGTGCGAGCATGACGTTGAACGTTAAAGCGATCTCCCTTAGTAAGATCCATTTAAAAAAGTCACAGAACACACAAACAGCACAATACTTACAACAAAATATAACTGAGTATAACTTGAACGCCTTTCAGTGCTCACTCTAGACTGGATTATCCTTTTTATTCCAAACAGCAAATAAGTTTAGACAATTGATTGGTTTTTCATCTTTTTATGTTTATACCTGTGTTCAAATTTATAAGGCTCAGGTAAAAAACTAACAAGTAAAAAAAGATTCAATGCTCTTTCTCATCGAGTACTCTAGCCGCGGCTGCAAACTCCTTACCTGTTTAACCCTGTAGTTTCTCAAGGACTCGGAATATCGGAAAATCCCTTTGCCCACATATTCTCCACTATATATAGATATAATTCATGCAAAAAAAATCGATTTCTCCAACCCAACACACGGGATGACCCCCTTAAAGAGGATCGTACCTCTCACATTTACCTTAGCATCACGAATCAATTTTCCAGAGCCAGGTTAAATTGGATGCATGATAGGGTATCTCCTTGTCTTAGACCGCTGTTGATGTCGAATGGCCTTGAAAGTGATTTTGCTGCTTTTATCTGCCCTCGCACATAGGTCAGGAGCAGCCGATACCGAATTCTCTCATGGCCGTGTACAATTTTACCCTGGCTATGCTATCATAAATATCATCTTATAGATGGTACCCAGCAGTGTGATACCTCTATAATTGCTACAATACGTAATATCTCCCTTTTTATGTATGGGACAGATAATGCCTCGTTGCCACTCCCACCTTGAGTATAAGTTGATGAGCTGCTTGGTGTAATTGGTCGCCTCCATATTCAACCAATTGGCTGCTGACGACGTATGATTTTTAAGCCGATGAATTCCACAGACTGTTTCTTCTATACTTGTTGGTGGCTGTATTTGTCCGTCGTCTTTAGTTAGCGGGACCTTCAACTCGCCGGTGTTTTGGTTGTTGAGCAGTTCATCAAAATAATCAACCCATCGCTCCAATTTGCCCATTTTGTCGGAAAACAGATTTCTCTCATTGTCTCGGGAGAATGAGCACCGAGGTTGCTCCCTCTATTTTTCGAGTTCACAGATCTGTTGGTTCTCCCATACTTCCTTTTTTCGTCTATGAAGTCGTTTCTCAGCTCGCTCAGTTCGTGATAAGTCTCCGTATCCTTCTCCGACTCTACAGTCTCCTTCGTAGAGGCGTGAACATTAATGAGGTTTATATTTCTAAATTTGCCTCGCAAGCGCAGTGTGCATAGCCGTTCGCTTATGTTTTCAAAGTCGATAATAGCAACTTTCATTTTTTGGCTGACTAAGAAACCTACTTCGAGCACATGGTTTACTGGATGGCCACTATAATATATGGTGTAGTGACTGTTTTGCAGGAAACCGGTTGCTGCTCAACACAGTTCATGCAATGCTGTTACATCAGCTCTATATTGAGACAGGGTACCGGCTAGCTGTTTGGTAGCTCCATTTCTGTACAGGGAGGGCACGTTCCATGAGAAAATGCGCAAATGTAGTCAATACAGTCCGAGGCTCCTTTTGTGGCTTCGTACCATGTTGTTTTCCGTATAGGGTTGAGCCCTACCCAACCCTCAATCTGGAAGACAATATGTACTGTTTTTAGGCGCGGGAGATTCGCCTTCGTCCTTATCATCTGCAGCCTTTCATTAAGAAAGAGCTTCCAGAGGTCACCATGTTGAGGTGGAGATAGGGTTTGGTAGTAAAGCTGCTGGGGTTGCTCTAGTAATCGTTTCCAAGGTTTTATGCTCCATCGTGGGTAGCAATCCGCGTTTCGCCATGGGTCGTATACTACCCTTTGACTAAATTTGAATGCTCTTTTATTACACAGCATGCATGGTTTAAAACACATTCTGCTAGAAATAGAGTTCCTAGTGGCTCTTTCCTAAAATTTTTATTTTAAATGCTCTTCGTTGATCTGTGTGAATAGATGTCGAAATAATTTTTAATGAAAAATGGACTAATCTTCTTGCCACTTCTTAAATACTGAAGATAGATTAAGTTTTCCAAAATATTGTATGGATCGTTCCAACCTAAGATATGATAATTTTGCTTTATTTATAAATCTACAATCGATGATAAAGTATGTGAGTGTATTTTCTATTTGAAAATCTGCTGGCATAATTATTCTGAAAGATGAAGTATCTATTCTTTTTTTTCGGATGTTACTTTTCCCCTTGCCCAGGAAGGCTTTTTTGTATAAGAGCAACTTAAAAAAAAATCTAAATGAAAATATTTAATCTTATACCTACACACTAAAGATAGTCACTATTTATAATCATTGCTGACGGTTACTGCATTGATATTATATTATCAAAAACATGTTATCAGCTAGCACAGGTTAGGCGGCACATATGGCAATAGAGAATATTTTTATGTACATGCTATCGGTATTTCGTAACTGTTAGTAATATTAAATTTGTGGAATTACTCGAAAATAGATACATATATATTATACATTGTTTTCATATTATAATGGATGATATGATGACTATTCGTAACTATATTTAATTTCAAATGTGAACGCTTTTGATGTAGGGTTTTGGCAAATTGTGCAACTGGCATTAATCATTCCAATCAATGAAATTGGTATCCTTTACCAAGGTTGGCTAATGGAAACTCGCATGTGCGTTATCTCCAAGTATTCATTTCTAGTGCGCTAATGGATGCAAAAGCAGCTCTACCTATTATTTAAGCTGTATGTATGTTCTATTGAATCTCGATTGGTATGTATATTTTGTGCAGGAAATTGTATATAAAGTTAGCGTTAACTGGAAGAGCTATTAAGGTATGAACTTGTTGCATTACTGGCTTTAGAAGAAATTTGCTTTACGGATTCTAATAAAGAGGGTCTTAAGCGTGAGTGAGAAAAAGACGGGGATGAGGAGCCAGTATCTGCTTGGAAGAGAGCTATCTGGACGTGTTAAAGAGTGACTGTAGTACAAATCTAGCTGTTGATAACAGATGTAAAGCTCTATTCATATGATCCAGCAGATTCAGACACAAAAGGATTGAATTGTACCAAGTACATTCTAGCAGGCTTTCAAAGAGCTATCGAGTACTATACAATCAACATCCGCAATGTGTGCTCTTATGCCTGGAAGCAGGTAGTGCAGTGCTTTAGAATTATAGTAGTTTTTGTCGTGTAGAACAAGAGCAATTATTAAGCGAACATAGAGAAAAGATATCTGCGTGGCGCGCTGCTTTCCAAAAACTTACTAATAGTTAAATTAAGGATATTGTTAGTGAACTACACTCATTCAACTCCACAATTTTATCCAGGAGTGCTTTGGTTGCGAGTAATAGATGCTTTAGCAGAGTTCAGCGGTGGCCTGCAAAATTCACACAAAAGTGATATCTGATGTTAATCTAATGGGCTACAGCTTGTGGTGCACTTTAATGGGGTGGTCCACATTAGAAAAGTTTGAACTCACTAAAGTAATGAGTATTTTGAGGGCGAATATAGGGAATGGGCAGTAGGTAGAAAAGCTGTAGCGTACTCTCGAAAATTTCAAGTTACGCTCTAAGCTTTGCATGGCCAAGGGACGGCATTACAAAATTGACTGACTAGATTATTATATAAATATATCATTGCCATTTAGCCCTTCCCGAGACGGCACTCCCCTTCTGTTCTTCGCTAAGTGCCCTTAGGGTGATCCACTTGTCGGCCACCTTGGGAGAGTGAATTCCATTGCATGGAGTAACCAGCAATGCAATTGTCGCCCCTCCTTAATGTGTGACCACTGACACTTGCGTCTTAACATCAGAGAGATACGTTTATAACTGGCTGACAGCGCATTTTGGTCACCTCATCGTGAAACAACGGCATCATCATCATCAACAACGGCGCAACAACCGGTATCCGGTCTAGGCCTCATAATAATCGTTGGCGCAACATTCCATATTGGATCAGGGGCTTGAAGTGTGTTAGAGCACTTCATTCAAAACCGTAACGGTACACTAGGAGGCAATGTGTCAGCATTGCGCTGGCCCGAGATTATTACCCTGATTTGAATCAGGTACTCATTCACAGCTGAGTCGACTGGTATCCGACGTCAAGTCACGATACAAATCCCACTGCCACCAGCGAGGTTTCAACCGCGGCCTTACGTATGACAACCCAGTGCTCTAACCACTGAGCTATCCGGAAACAACGGCATGGTTTCGTGAAACACCGATTTATTGTTTCAAACCTTTTGGTCTTTACCAATTTCGCTGTTAAATGCCTTAATTCGCGACAGGGGGTACATTTCATTTATGCCGATTTCGCCAAAGGCTTTGGTACCATTGGCCACAATGTTCTCCATTCCAAACTCTTTCCACTCAACTCTATCCCACTTAGATACCCTCTCTTGGTTTTCCTCCTACCTTTCATACCGTCCATGCAAAGTTTCTTTTCATGGACATTCATCCCATTCCTTTTCTCCCTCCTCTGATGTTCCCAAGGTTCCATTCTTGACCTCCTCTTATTCTTGATTTTTATTAATGACCTCCCCTACATCTTCCATGTCCATGTTTGCTGCATGCTGACGACCTTAAATTATTTGTCTCTGTTTTGCATCCACTAGACTCTGCTCTCTTGGAGTTCAACATTGACTGTTTAGTCCATTGGTGCTCGGTTAACAAGCTAGCTCTGATTGCAGCAAATGCCACTAAATGTACTATTCATTTAAACCCTCCCAAACATCCTTTCCCTGCGCTCTTGGTGGACAACCCCTTTCTTTACTGAATTCCGATCAAGACCTGGGTGATGTGATCTTCGATGACAAACTTCGTTTCAATTCCTATTTCATTGATTGGCTTTATGCTACGTTCCTCCTCCGGCTTTACCTTAATTCAGCGTTCCTTAACACTGTTCAACACCCTTGTCACAATCATCCTTGAATATTGCTGTGTAGTTTGGTCCCCCTTCGGCAACCGTGATTGTCACGTTCTTGGAGCTGTACAACGAAAATTCATCCGGATTCTCTTTTTCCAAAAGAACCTTCCCCGTCGCGAAGGAGGTGATTCTCCGTGACGGCTCCGGACCCTCAATCTCCTTTCCCTGCAGCAACGCTGCATCTTCCTTGATATGTGTCGCATTTCAAACTCTGTAATTGCTTGATGGACTGTTCTGCCAAATCCGATATTATTTTCCGCGTCGTCTCTTGGAGTACACATAGTGCGGACATTTTTGGAGTACTCTTCGCAGAGCTCGACATCTACTTTCACTCTCCGAACCCAAGGCTATGCCGGTCCCACAACGAGCTACAGCTTGGGTCCTTTGGCTCATTCTCCTTCCTTAGCTTCAATCGCATGTTAAGCCATTTACTTACTTTTTCTTTCTGAAGATAATATTTAACAAGGAATTTACTTTTCTGTATATTACCTGTAATTAAATATATAAATTAGAGGGAAGTCCAATTCCAATTAACTGACAACCACTTTTCAATCATGAAAAGCATTCAGATTATTGTGTCCACCCTAAAGTGTCATATCATTAAGTTTCCTCCACAAGTTGAAATGTTTACGACGGTATCCCAAAAGCAAAACACATAATTCCAACTGAGTTTATGTACAATGTAACATTATCTATAGCATATCACTAGATGTCTTCATTTGCGTATAATTCCAAATGTTTGATTCTTTCTTGCTATTGGAAGAGGACTCCTAGACGAGAAGGTGGTGTCGTTCCTCAAATATTCCCATTATTCAACCCATAACTTCGGCCCTCACGAATATTCAAAACTATTATCACCATACCCTGATCGTAGCTTCGATGTAGAAGCACGCTGTGAAATACCCCATGATGTTGCCCGTGTGCTGGCCCAGTTGGTTCGTTGCCCATAAATCGTGATCCTTTTTTTGGCCACGGGAAAGCAATCTATCCATGTGTAAAATTTACGAAAGCGAAATGCTTTCTTAGTGTGAATTATCATAATATGCGGAAATTGTAAACTGATTACTAATAATCTATTCTAGCAACGAAGTTCGGATATTTTGATTAATTTTAATAATTTCATTAGTCACGCATTAAAATTTGGTATACAGATTTTCGTTTTACTTATAACAATTTCAAAAATATTTTTCCAAATTTCTAGTGGGAAAAATTTAAAGCTAGTATCATATAATGGATTATTGTCTTGTCCGGTAAAAGAAGTCTAATCGGAGCATGGTTGTATTGAAGAAGTGAAGACAACACACTTCAACTCAGCTGAACCACCAACAAACTCAGTAAAGTTTGAACATACACAACATACCTATGTACATATATGCAAGGAATAATAATAATTATTGATATGTCAAGGAAAAATCGGTGTCTCCGCTTGGTATCTCAGTTCATA
Organism: Hermetia illucens; assembly: GCF_905115235.1. Lineage (NCBI taxonomy): Eukaryota > Metazoa > Arthropoda > Insecta > Diptera > Stratiomyidae > Hermetia > Hermetia illucens. Next base: position 66,524,619 of record NC_051851.1, on the reverse strand, counting down.
ACCTCAGAGCAAAGATAGTTAAATCAAAAGCTCGCTCTGCAAAGGTGATAACGAATATATTCTATCCAATGTTTACTGTTTGTTATCTCACTTAACAAGAGTATAAAATCTTATATAAACAAGCACCATATTCTACAAAATAAGCTTAGTTAGGAACATTCATTCCAGTGGTCAATACATTCGTAACTGAATGCAAAAAGTTTTTAAGTGGAAGTGTGATATTGGAAGATTCAAACCCTAAACTTGAAGATTTTTGTCAATATGTTGTTTTTTGTATTTGCTCTTACTGTTATTGTTTGGTGTTTGATTAAAATTGCATCGAAACATTATGACTACTTCGAGAAACGCGGCATCAAGTTTGTCAAGCCGTACCCACTCATTGGAACTAATTATTGGATGCTACTCAAGAAAGCTTTTGCCTATGACCTGCAGGAGAAAACGAAGGAATTTGAAAATGAGAAGTGAGTTAAATTAATATGTTGAATACAAGCTATTGTATCTATCCGTCAATGTTTATTGAAGTGTGTACATTATAAATTACTTGAAATTTGGAATTTAAAATACAGAGTAGATTATCTAGGGTATAGCGTTTGATAAACTTTTATTCGTACATAATGGTTGTTTTAAGGGGAATACTGCAATTTTCATGTACAGATGCAATCGTAACACGGATATTGAAAAACTGTTTTAACAATTTTAACTGATTTATATGGTTTTTGATGTACTGAATCCAAAAATGAATTCCGTTTTGCCATATCACGTCTTGTTTTTTAAAAAATCTGTTTTTTCCAATGCTGCTATTACTCATTACCATTTCTTTAAGCGGGCCATTCTCAGAAACTGCCAAACCGAAAAATCTGAAAAAAATCAGGAGGCTGCCATTATATAGTCCCTGGGCTTCGAAATACCTTCCATGCCGATATCTGTTCAAATAAAGTTAATAATAGTATATTACTATAATTTTTTATAATTGGCTGGAAACCGCCCCCCCCCCCCCCCCCTTAAATTTATCCTAGTCCCACGAAATTTTTCAGTGATGTAGGCTATAATGTGGAGCATCTTACCAAGTTTGGTGGAAATCGCAATATTACTAACAAAGTTATAATACGTCAAAGTTGTTGCTTCTTTGAAAATTGAAGATTATGAATTTCAATATCATCCGTCTGTCTTTCACATGCACTTTTCTCCAAAACGGCTTAACCGATCCGAACGAAACTTGGTGGACAGATAGGAACTATGAAATCCCACGCACACAGGGAGTGGGATATATTAACATGGATAAAAAAGACGTAAAACCTCTGTTCTCAAACACACGGATTAAATAAGCTATTTACCAACTAGAAGTTTGGCTCAATAAACTGAATAAGACAGTAGAGTAGAGGGCAAAAGTGAAAACATACACAAAATTGACGTCACTATGTGTGCGCGAAAATTATTTTACATTCCGTAAGAAATTCTACAAAACAACAGCAGGAGTCTTGATGGGCAACCCAATGTCACCACTGGCGACGGAAATGTTTATAGCATATGCAGAATCAGTTATTGAAGAAAACGGGATAATCCTGAGAATTTCGTTCAGATATGTCGATGATATATTTGCCATAGTGGAAAAGGACAAGGTCGACAACACGTTAACAGAAATTAACAAGATACACCCGTAGATCCATACATTCATACAATGGAAAAGGAAGAATACGAATCTCTACCATTTTTGGGCCTACGAATAACGAACAGCAGTGGAAAGCTTGAATTTGAGGTATATAGAAAACCAACGGCGACTCAAAGAACGATAACAAGAACTTCGGCTCATACCCTAACACAAAATATCGCTGCCTAGAATTCAATGGTTCACCGCTCTGCACATATTCCTTAAACAAGGAAGGTTTCTATAAAGAAAGGATGTACTACTTGATACAGCAGTCAAGAGCGGTTACACCGCGGAAACAATACGAAAATTGATCAAGAAAAAGCAAAACGAGATATGGAAGAACCAACACTCAACATTCTCCGAACAAGCAAGCATTCTAGTCGAAACAAAATGGATTAGCATACCATTGTCCAAATACTTTTACAGAATTAAATCTTTTCTAGGAAAATATAATATAAAAGTGGTCGGATCCAGTAGAGACGCAACACTTAAAAGACGATTAGCAAGCCAAAAGGACCCATTAACCGAAGAAGAGAAAAGTGGAATATACAAAATCAACTGCAATGATTGGGAGATGTTCTACATTGGCCAAACAAAACGCCTCATCACGACGAGGTTCCAAGAACACATAAAGGAAGTAGACAAGGGGGAAAGACGAGGAACAAACATGGTGCGAACATCGGTAGCTATGTACGTCATCGAGGTGGACCATTCTGTGACGAGGCAACATATGGAGCTGGTACAATAAGTGAATAAGTCGCACAACTTGGACGCATGGGAGAGCTTTGAAATATTGCGTAAGGATGCGACAAAATTCATGAACACAGATGAGGGAGCTGTGCATTGATACTAATTAAAAAACTTGCTGACAAATATAGGGACCGCACCACCCATTAACTAATCATAAGATCATCGTCTCTACCTGTATGTGCACTTTTTATCTTTTAAAATTTGTACCCATATATGTATCTTTGACTTTTAAAACAACGTTTTACTTTTTGCAATTTGTACCTACATATGTGTCTTTGATTTTTAACCTTTCTGACTGAAAAACTTCCCAATGACCACAGTTAGATACTAGACAGCTACCACACTCCCCCTTGCCCCTCAAGGGGGGAAATCAGTGCGAGAACACACGATTTCAAATTGTTTTGCCCTTGAGCATGAGCGAGATGTAACGAAAATCCGATCAGCCGTTTTTGACATACCGCCCGGACTTGCCAATGTATTGGTGAGATTGGCAAGTTTTTGCTTATGGATAAGTGAATACGTGAAACAACCTTTTTGCTATATGGGTGAGCACGCCGTAGTACCAGAATATCAAAAACTCACCGATCTCTCTCTTACCAATACGATTTGTAGAAGATTATGCATTTTCCTTGTTTAGCGTCTCTGATGACATTCGCAAGTGGGGTCATTTTAGTAAGGGTACTGCCTATAGTAGATCTACTGTGCCAATGACTTAGTAGCTTAATACGTTTTTACAAATTATAAAAATATAGTGAGTCGTTCAGTCGTCGTTTTAGACGACTGTTCCGTGGTGGATCTCTTTGGTCACTCAAATCAATAACGCGAAAGCGAACCTTCTGACCGCGCAATCGGTCACACAAGTGATTGCAGTTGCAGAAGCGACATATCAGCAGATAGTCGAGACCTAATCTCATCATTGGAGATCCATAGAGTCTGGGAATACGTATGCAAAGGAAAATTCTATTTATGATCTTTGGAATTCGCCCCGAAGTTCAGGCGAGACTTCAGTCGGACGGTGAAGAAGTGGGTTTGGGCGAGTACTGCCCATCGATTCTTGGTCACTAGTTTCTGCGATGACTTCAAACCGAACACATTCTTTTTAGTTAGAAGTTACTTATTTTCTTCTTTCTCTCGTTGATTTTCTTATAAATGTAGTAGCAATAGTAAATTCGCATCAGCATATTATGGAATTTGTTCAGGTGAAATAATTATTTTGTTGAGACAACCTTTGTTTTCTTGACAAGCCCCATTAATAACGCTCCTGTATGACATTGTAATTGTTGCAACAGAATACAGCAGTGAAAATTCTGTGCAAAGCAGTGGGCTCCAAACTTCAGAGGTTTTTTGGAGTACAATAGTACTCCTCAGGAAATAATCCAGAGTCCCGTCACCTTACTTTATTTCAACTTAGAATATTCAAACAGTTTCCTTTTAATTCTTTATCCAGTAGCATCAGCATTTTTCTCTTTGATCATCCCATGGTAAGCCGGGAATAACGCAGGTGAAATTTGTCTCCTAGATACTCTATTGTGATGTTCTAGTGTTGGATTAACAATATTAACTATCTAATTATTCGTTATTTTTTTCCTAGCTGAGAAGGTGAGTAGGTGCCTTAATAACCTAGTTGTGAGTGACCATATCTGACATCAAGTTCAGCTGGTTAAAAATGCGAATATTTGAATATTATCGTTACAAGCAAACAGAATGTACAAAATGGTTTAACTATATATAATATTTATTGGGAATACCACGTGAAAATAGCCCGGGGATAACCTACACCTATGGCGCGTAAGTGTGGTTGACGTGCAATGCTCTACTTAGGGGGCAAACCCCGGTTTAATTTAAATTTAAGAGACTTAACGGTAATACCGAACATAGCTAAACTGAAAAGCTAATAATTCGCTAAATCCGTGACAAGGCTGTCGGGTTAAGATAAGAATAGGTTCAAGATTAACTTTGAATTAGTTTTCTAAAAATATATATATTATTAATATTGCAGGTAGTTTAGAAAGCTTAGAGTTTGCTCATCCAACCATATTGACTCACTGTTGAGGCAGGAAAGTCCCTGCCCGACAAGCGACAGATAATAATAAACACAATAAGAAGATTTTCCCAACATTTTATCATTTTAGTAAATTTTGTTTCCCTGCTACTATCTACCTTTTAAAGCGTTTTCAACTGATTAGATTAGAATGCCAAAATAAATGGTGGGAATTTTATTGAGGTAGGCGCTAGATATAGTTTCCATTATAAAACATTTGAATGGAAAGTGCTATCTGCCAACTAAAGTTGATAATCAATCATAATTTGATCAAACTGTGTTCAGCAATATTTAGAGCTGCTACTAAAAAAAATTGGGTATGAAACTACATACTAATATAAGGGAATTATCGCCACCTGGAGAATTCTTTAAGGAGGTGACAATATATTTTACTCACTGGTGTCTGCAGAGAGAGTAGTGGGTAATGTACAACAAGATTCTGCTATAATCCTTAATCCTGGCCTCTATCGAAAACTAAGCCAGGTCCACTACATCAATGTATGGACAAGATGGTAGCAGCGGTAGCGATTAAGTTGAAAATCAGTACGTTTGTAGCCTAGACTTAAAATTCACTTAGCTATCAGCTTCTTCACCTCACCACAGAGCCACAAGGTATTACAAAGACGGATGAGCTTTTATATCTCACCTTGCATAACCAAAGCGACATTGCCACAATGAAATCGAAACTTACTGTAGGAAAAACTGGGAAACACAGGAAAAAGAAGAGACAAAACAGGAGATAGATCACTTATATCGTTGAGATAAGCGATTTAGACAAAATTATGTAATCAAGTGACCTGCACAGGGGACTATACAAACGGTTCAAAACCATTGAAAAGGATGAGAATCTGGTTTTAGGGCAACCATTTTCCCCGCAGATCTTACTTTCGCTATTTGAGAAGGTTTGAATTCATTTGATGTTTGTTTCGTATGATCATCTGTTTTGAACATGCCGGTATAGCTGCGTCGGATGTATCATTGAGGTTGGCATGGGGAGGGGGGCTCTTGAGTAATAGGGGCCCCTCTCTTATATAGCAACACAGAAAGAACAATGGTGTTGAGATAACTGCACTTTCAGAGATAAGGCAGCAAAAGCGGGTCTAGTGCAATGAAATGTTCTTTAATGAGTTCCAGAATTATTTTAGCTATTATCTTTGCGACTGCAAGGAACAAGCAGATAATCCTCCAATTGTCACGTTCAAAAGGGGTGCCCTTCTTTGGATTTGGATTTTAACGATAATCTTGGGGTCAATGAGTAACGAGCTTCACAGGACCATCGAAACATTTGCAACCACATGGAAACTCTTCGTGATGCGGTATACACTCCTAAAGTCATTACTTTCTATGGCATCTTTCGCTTCGTTGACCAATAGCCAATTATCTCTTGTCACGTACCAATTTCTCGGGATTTTGCTCGATACCGGAATATGGGCGCGTCACGCCCATCGTCATTCCCAGTGGTCAACCCTTTCCGTTTATCGATTTTCGAGGAGTTCTCTCCAGGATGACATCATCTTACTTCACTCAGGTCAAGAATGCCCAGCTTATATTCCGCTCGGGTTGGAGAAAGTAAGCATTCTGAAGAACCTTGCTACCATTGTCAAGGAGTATGCGCACATTCCAGAAACCAATCAACCAAGGTCATGTGCGTCAGGTCAGTCCCAATCCGAGGCATTGTTGATGCTTGAGTAACAATAAAGTTTTATAATTTGCGGTTGCGTAGTCCACAACTTTCTATCCCTTTGAGTTGCCTCTTACGATAAGCAGGGAAGACTTTGAGTGTTCTGAAGCTCCAACTCACAAGGTGCAAATACGATTTGATGGTTTGTTGAAACATTTTGTTGGAGGTTGAAAATATGAAAATACTCCTATAACCATAAGAAATGAGAGGCCTTCATGTCTTATTGGGAAAAGCAGTGTTTTACATGTGTATACTTCCAGTATATAGGAAAGCAGATGCTTTACGCTCATTGGTTTACTAAGGAAATAGTTTCATTTGATCTTATAAACACTTAACAGGTCCTTGCTGAGATTTGGCACACTATAGCGCAAGGTATTGTTAGTTGAGAGTTTTATACACGGCTTTTGAATAGGACATGTTTTCAATTGATTATCATGTCTTCAAAGGTTTGAAAATCTCAATTAAAATGGAATTTGTCTTGAATGTCTAGCACTAACGATGGAAAGCGATAGGTCGTAGATTATGATAACCATAATATCTTCTACGGAGTAATTAAGATGGCACGTGACAAGCATTTATTCGGAGGTGTTTGAAAGTCAGTGAAGTTAGGTATTTTCGAAATTCTTCCGAGTGCGTCGAATAGACTCAATGCGACCCAATCAGAGTATTGATGCAAAGAGTCACCATTGGCGATGTTCCTAGTTCCGAGAAAAGCAGAATTGTTTTAAAGGATTAATTTCAGTGTGGGCCACAGACGGAATATCTACTGTTGGTTGATGACCGAGCTTTCTGTTCACTTGATGTCAGTCATTGACAAGTGGTAATAAGAATCGTGGCCTGACACCCTAAACGCCCACTGTAAATAATATTAATAGGTCATCTATTGAATTCTGCCTGTATTTCTATCTAGTGACCACTGGATATTTTTATTATTAAAGCAACGGACAGACAGAAGAATGAGGGCGAGTTTTCCACACCCAAAATTGAAAAACCCCCAGCCCGTCTATGCAGATTGGGGGTTGTGTGAGATAATTTTTCTCTGGAAGAGCAATGGGTAGGAAGATCATTTCGTTTACCAGTGCCGATTTAGAGTGTTACTGTTCAGATAGCATATTTAGGATCTTCCCCATTATGAAGCCAAGGACGGTCCAGTATCACTATATGGTTGCCAAATGTAAACGCTAACAAAAACGTCAGAAAAGCGAATAGTTTATGGAGCAATGAAGAAAGGGAAAGTATGGTAATGGGTTATATCAATTATTTAAGGTTTCTTCAACATCTTTGAAAATCGAATTTCATGACGGGTTTTTAAATGAACAGCTCCAGGAAACCGGCTATAGGTAAATTCACGGAGAAGCTGGGAGGACTTAATTGAGCCAGATAGCAAAGCGCTTCTAAGGTTTTCGAATTGAGAGTACTGTTTTTAGAACAGGCTCCTGAGAAAGATATATTCGGGAAACCAAGACTTGAGGCTATAACGTCATCACAATTGAAGTGCATGTCAACCGCTTATATACCTAGAAAGTTATCTTGTCTCATGATTCGTGAATTACCGACTAATGACCTCTGAAATTAGGTAGGTGTTCCAAAAAATGCGCACCTGGGTTTAGTCAGATAAAGTTATATTGTATTGTCGATATCACTTTCGTTTTATTTCGGGCGTTGCTCTTATTCGTCATGGTTGAAAGTGAAAATTACGTACCCGCAAGAATTGGATCTAATAACTGCAGGTTTAATATTTTGGTTCTTTTCCTACTAAATAGTAAACAGCTTATCTCTCCCTCCAAGCACAATCCAAATGAGAGTCATTTTTTAGCCTGTTGGAAAGATTTTCTCATTGTTTTTGTTCACAAGATGGGAGATTCTTGCTAACTGCTCAATCCAATTCCACCTTACTCCATGCATACATAGTAAAAGTAGAAAGCTTCTTCATAAGACATTAGTCTACTGTTTCCAACTCTCTTGACTTTATCAACTTTGTCACTAAATGCCTTGATTCTTGATGGGAGGAGCACTTTTTTAAACTGATTCTCCGAAGTCTTTGATTCAGTTAATAACATGGTGCTTCTACCTAAGTTAAATTTATACAACTTTCCCCATTAATTACCACATGCCTTGCTTTCCTCTTTTCTATTCGAGCTTGATCCTGTGGATTCTTTTTTACATTGCTACGCTAACTACTGAGTCCTTTCCAAAAGTCAGTCAGTCAGTCCATTTCCATTAGATTGCGTTCTCTACAATTCTACTTAGGCACTTTAATGCACAGGTATCTTGCTCTTCAGCAGCTCCGTATGCAAAGCTCTATACCCCAAACTGGGCTGTTATTCAGATTTCAACACCACTGAGCCCCCTTACACTCTTAAAATTCCATTGATAGAATAATTTTACACGATCAGTTTCCCATCAGTCTCAATTCCCCATGAGTCAACTTCAAAATTTGAAAATTTTTTCTATTTGGTCAACCAGTCTATCTCTTCTGTAAACGACTCTTGAAGTGCTGGAACACAAATTCGTCCAATTTCTCTTCTTTAAGAACAACTTTCTTCGCGTGGATTAGGCTAAGCTAGGCATGTACTGTGTTGACATAGAAGATGCGTTTTTCGTTTTGGAAATTGCTGAATATGTTAGAATAAAGCTAGCCCCGATAGGAGTGGCACGATCAACATTCCGCGCAAAAGGGCGGGTGCTAGTGCCGTGTATGTGATACAGTGCATTGGTCTAGGCCCACGTGGTTGCGAGCACAATAGAAACAAGCGAAGTGTGAGGTTCTATCAAATTAACATTTTGGCCACTTAAATGGAAAAAGCTTGTTGGTAGAAAAGTACCCAGTTGTCCACAACCAACCATTCTATCTGTCAACATCATGCCACTTCTACCCATTCGAGTGGGAACCAAAGGCAGAGCTTCCTTCAAGATTCACTTCGTATTAATCGTAATGGATCTTAATGGAATCACTGAGCGAATGATGTTTCAAAATTCCTACACAGGAAGCTCGGTGGAAGCAAACATGCGCAACATTTTCGCCAATTGATCCATGTTTGCGCTCCTACAAGGAAGTGAGTAGAAAAAAAAGTGAGTGTCAATATCTTCCCCTGCCAAGATTTCCGTTCTAAACATAAAACTTTCTATCTCACTAGAGTTATCTTCATTACATTTTTTTAATAGAATGGAGTTAATTTTTCCACAAATTGCCTGATACATTTCATTATATTTTCAGAATTTTTGGATTATACGATTTTCAAACACCAGTAGTCGTTCTCAATGACCCTGAAATCATCAAACAGATAACAGTTAAGGATTTTGATCACTTCACGGATCGTCGATTATTTTTGAATCCTAAAATGAGCAATGTCGTGGCAAACCTCTTAATAGTAATGAAGGGTAAGAAGTGGCATGAAATGCGCACAAGTCTAACCCCAATTTTCACAAGCAGTAAAATGAGGCTCATGTTCGAATTGATTTCAAACTGTGGACAACAATTTGCCGAAAACTTGGAAGTGGATAATGCTAAGTATGGAGGCTCGAAAATGTATGAAGCAAAGGATATATGTACGAAGTACACTTGTGACGTGATTGCATCTTGTGCCTTCGGCTATCAAAGTGATTCGTTTCAGGATCCCGACAATCAATTTTATAATTTAGGACGAAGTTTACTGGAGCTTCGCACTCCGAAGATGACGATGAAGTTGCTTATGATGCGATTCTCACCGGCTATTTCCAGACTCCTGGGTTTTTCAATGTTTGATCGGCAAGCAGCGCAAAATTTCTACAGACTCATTGTAGAAACAATAGCGGCTAGAGAGCAAAAGGAGAATGTTAGACCGGATTTGATAAATTTATTGGCGCAACTGAAAAAGGGGGACTTGAAACCTGTTGATGAAGATGGTAACGAGGGAAACAAAACCGGTCCAATTAAAAGACATTGGACTGACGATGAACTGGTTGCACAATGTTTTGTATTCTTTTTTGCCGGATTTGAGACTGTATCAACTCTTTTAGTTTTTGCAACATATGAGTTAGCTGTTAATCCTGACATCCAATTGAGGCTGCGAGAAGAAATCGAAGAGATACAAGAGCAGTTAGGTCATGGAGTTCCAATCACCTATGATGCCATTCAAGGAATGAAATATATGGACATGGTTGTCAATGAAGCTTTACGTAAGTGGCCACCAGGACTTATTGTAGATCGACTTTGCACCAAAAATTATCAATACGATGACAAGGAAGGATTGAAGTTTAATGTGGAAGTTGGTGACTTAGTATGGATTCCAATATACCCAATCCACCATAATCCGAAATACTATCCCGATCCTGAAAAATTTGATCCAGAGCGGTTTAATGAGGAGAACAAGCAGAGCTTCAATTCGGCAACTTTCATGCCGTTCGGCATAGGACCACGAAATTGCATTGGTTAGTAATTTTAATTTACATCTACATGTACAATAGTAAATTTTCTATTTTTCTTCTTTTAGGCTCACGATTTGCCCTTTTGGAAGTTAAGACGCTCCTATTTTATTTACTGTCCAAGTTCGTGTTCGAACTTTCCAGTGAAACTCCGGTTCCTGCGAAACTAAAACCATTTATTATTGGTACCGCCCCAGAAAAACCTATTATGTTGAAATTAAAGCCATTGAAACTGTGATTAATTAATTAATTCTGGTTGCCTATTTGATAACAAATGTTCAATAAAAATTCAAAATTAGCAAAAATGTTTTTACTGTTGTTACCGTAGAACCTAGTTTTTTAACAGGTAGTAGTACTGAATATGGAGCCTATATATGCTCAAGCCATTTTCATTATTATGATAAGCCTGCTGTTGTGAGGTATCCGACGGGCATTTAAAGTAGGGTTTCGATGAATAGCAGGGTTTTTATTTTATTTACTATTGCTGTGTCATTGAAATGATTACCTCCAACACATGACATATCGGAACTCATCCGTGAAAGCTACTCTACTTTTTGATTGAAAGGAGCAGGACGATTTTGCTTTTTAAAATTAGGTATTTTTCAGTTTTATTAGACTCGTTAATGGTTCACATTCTTATATATTTGCCAATTGGCCAGTACTTCATCGACGAAAATGAACCCAAATACAATCAATAGAGACACTCGAATCAGTTACTTTAGCAGTTCTTCTTGCCAGGACAAAAACAAGCCGGAAAGCCAGAAAGTGGGCGCGGATAAATATCTAAATTTAGTAATATACGGTTATTAGCTTCATGCACCTTTGTGATTATTTTCAGATTCTGTAAAATAGATTCTAAGAACGAGACTTGTTACATTTTATGGTATGCACATTCTAAGTCCTGGTTGACTTGCGTTTCAATTGATATGAAAAGTTAGGCTAGTTCTGAAAATTTCTACTTCAGCCCTCTCATTTCAAAAATTTCAAAGTGAAATTCGTAATCCTTTATATTTTATGCAGGTGGAACCGAGCGATTATTGGTTCAGGCCCAGGTTTAAACGTGCAGCAGTTATTGGCTTTATGTTCTTACGTAACTAGCGTATTTATAATTAATTGACGTCAGACACTTCTACGAGTGCATTTTTATTTATTGTAACTGTAAGTATTTTGTTTGAAATTAAGAATGAGAAAGGCTATTTTTCAAACAATTTTTTAAACCTGTTTTCCTCAAATTCCCTGTACCAAGTTTGCAGGTACTCTAACTTAAAAAGTAAGAAACCGATCCCGAATAAATTTGAAAGCATGATTCTCTCAAAAATTTCCAAGAATATAAATCACCATTTGGGATCATTTCATATTTTTAAGGGTGCCTTTGTAACTTAGTGACAAAAAAGAAAGAAAATTGAAATGTGTATTTTTTTTTCAAAAGCTACGAAATTTCAAATTTTTCATTTTATTAATTTTAATTTTTATTTTCGCCTGTATTGAGGTTTCTGATAAAAATTGGAGTCGCCAGATGTCCAGCAGTTGGAGAACTGTAGTTACAATCATCAGCGGACTAATGCCGCTTGTTATTTTACAAAAAAATTCATAAGTTGCTAGAACTATGACTAATAAAATTTCAAAATTTGATTGAATTCGAATTAATTCTTCCCATTGAAAAAATAAAAAAGTACATGAAAATAAACCTTCTAATGCGGTTTCCCCCTTAAGGGGGTTTACCTATGGGATCTTTTCCAGAAATCGACTTTTTGTTTTATATATATTTTGAAAGTGAAATATCTTGTAAGAATTCTTCAGAAATTTCAGATCAAAACTTGGGATATTTACTGAATTACAGCAAAGAGACGAGCACGTGCCATGTTGGCATGTCTATAAAAAGAAAATTTTTAACGCGTTTCTTTTAAAACCACATATTTTCAGATGGTGGGAAGGACAACTAAAATTCTAAAATTAAACCGATGGGGCTGAAATTTTTACAGATTATTCTACAAACATGTATGTTAGTCCTCGTCCGTTATTTTGGTTAATAATTTCCTGTTTTGATTCTGAATTTCCAAAAAAAAATAGATCCGGCTTTTGAAGATTAGGTTTTACAGCTCCACCATTTTTATGTTTAGGTCATCATCATCTTCATCAACGGCGCAACAACCGGTATCCGGTCTAGGCCTGCCTTAATAAGGAACTCCAGACATCCCGGTTTTGCGCCGAGGTCCACCAATTCGATATCCCTAAAAGCTGTCTGGCGTCCTGGCCTACGCCATCGCTCCATCTTAGGCAGGGTCTGCCTCGTCTTCTTTTTCTACCATAGATATTGCCCTTATAGACTTTCCGGGCTGGATCATCCTCATCCATACGAATTAAGTGACCCGCACATCGTAACCTATTGAGCCGGATTTTATCCACAACCGAACGGTCATGGTATCGCTCATAGGTTTCGTCGTTATGTAGGCTACGGAATCGTCCATCCTCATGTAGGGGACCAAAAATTCTTCTGCGGATTCTTCTCTCGAACGCGGCTAAGAGTTCGCAATTTTTCTTGCTAAGAACCCAAGTCTTTGAGGAATACATGAGGACTAGCAAGATCATTGTCTTGTACAGTAAGAGCTTTGACCCTATGGTGAGACGTTTCGAGCGGAACAGGTTTTGTAAGCTGAAATAGGCTCTATTGGCTGACAACAACCGTGCGCGGATTTCATCATCGGAGCTATTATCGGTTGTGACTTTCGACCCTAGATAGGAGAAATTATCAACGGTCTCAAAGTGGTAGTTTCCTATCTTTATTCTTCCCGTTTGACCAGTGCGGTTTGATGTTGTTGGTTGGTTAGTTTTCGATGCTGACGTTGCCTTTGTTTTGCCTTCGTTGATGTGCAGTCCAAGATCTCGCCCCGATAGCAGCTTGCACGATCTGGATGAATGCAGTTTGTACGTCTCGGGTGGTTCTTCCCATGATGTCGATATCGTCAGCATAGACCAGTAGTTGGGTGGGCTTAAAGATGATCGTACCTCTTGCATTTACCTCAGCATCACGGATTACTTTCTCGAGGGCCCGGTTAAAGAGGACGCATGATAGGGCATCCCCTTGTCGTAGACCGTTGTTGATGTTAAATGGTCTTGAGAGTGATGATGCTGCTTTTATCTAGCCTCGCACATTGGCCTAGCAAGATAGCGGAGAATATCTTATAGATGGTACTCAGCAACGTGATACCTCTATAATTGCTGCACTGTGTGATATCTCCCTTTTTATGTATGCCTCGTTGCCAATCGTCAGGCATTGATTCGCTGTCCCATACCTTGAGTACAAGTTGATGAACCACACAAATCAGATTTCCCTCTTTGTCTCGGCAGGATGAGCATCGAGGTGCATAAGGCTCCATCCTGCTGACTTTTTCGTAAAACTTCCGCCTGGTGCGGTTGTTCCCATACTTTTCTATTTCACAGACTTGTTAGCACAATGCTGACCACATTGCCTTCTACAGTATACTGTAGTGTACCGGTACGATCTTGAATGAAGTGCTCTAACACACTTCAAGGCCCTGATCCAATATGGATTGTTATGCCAACGATTATTATTATTATATGTTCTAACATTCATCAATGCTGAGAGGTGGCGGCGTTCGATCATATTATATTATACTTTGGTGTGGGCTATGGGAGCCAACGAATCGCTTGAATACGGGCTCCTTCCCTATTTGGCTGTTAAAATCCCCAAGTATGATTTTAATATCATATCTGGGACAGGCTTCGAGGGTTCGTTCCACTGCCTCGTAGGAGGTGTTCTTCTCCAACTCTGCAGTCTCCTCTATAGGGCTGACTAAGAAACCAACTCTGAGCACATGGTTTACTGGATGGCCACTATAATATATGGTGTAGCGACTCTTCTCCAGGAAACCGGTCCATGTGCAAAGCATTTCCTGTATCGCTGTTACATCAGCCCTATATTGGGACAGGGTATCGGCTACCTGCTCAGCAGCTTCATCTCTGTACAGGGAGCGCACGTTCCATGAGAATAAATCATTATTCCGTGGTTCGTTATGCCGGGTTCGTCGTTGTGTAATCCGTCCAGTCCGCGGCTCCTGTTGTGGCTTCGTAACAAGTTGTTTTCCGTGTAGGGTTATCAGACCTACCCAACCTCCAACTCGGAGGACCAGTTGGTAGAATTTGTCCCGTTTTTAGGCGCGGGAGACTCGCCTCCATTCTTCTCCGCCTGCAGCTATTCTTTAAGAAAGAGCTCCCAGCGGTCACCACGTGGAGGTAGAGATAGGGTTTGGTGGTAGAGCTGTTGGTGCTGGTTCAGCAGGCATTTCCCAGGTTTTATGCTCCATCGTGGGTAGCAATCCACGTTTCGCCCTGGGACCTATACTACCCTTTGGCCACCGTTTAGGACAGGTATGCAGGTCAAATTATAATCGTGATTCAGAAGATAGAAACATGTATACAGAATAAGAAACCATTTAAATTTTTGCTTCCAGATTAGTAGAAATGGAGATATGCTTATTAAATTAGATTTGAAAATCGCTCCCTTTTTCGGTGAAATATCGGAAAAAGAACCTTAATGGCAATGAATCTTGGAAATTCTAGCTCGAGCGATAATGATGAGGAAATCAAGTAAATCGATAATAACTGGCCGAACAATTTAAATAATTAATTAATGGTGTCGGAAATGTAATTCATGTGAAAAATGTGCTGTTTTGTTCTGCCTCTTGTTTTTGCGAATTTCGACTTTGAATTTTGGGGGATGGTTCTTGAAACTACATACTGTCTAATTAGCAAATAAAAAAATTGCAAAAACATACTGACTTTGAAACTCATCGTAGAATCATGTCACTCACTGTATCTAAAGTGGTTCACAGACCACACGTCCTTATCAAATTTCGTAATAATGGGTTCAGTTGTTTTGGAGTAAATCGGGTGTGATAGATAGATGATGGGCAGATAGGAGGGTTTGTTTTAAACACATCCTTAAAAACCTCGTATGATTACATTCAGTTTTAGGGGGGTCATTCTGTGCGAAGGCTTTTTTTTTGGCTTTTTTTAGAAGTTTTTCGTGAAGAACTGAATAAAGATACAAATACGATTATTTCACCATAGATTTACTAATATCTTGAGCGTGCATAGTTATTTTTCCAGCCCGATCACATAGTTCGTTATTGAAATACAGAGCAATTTATATACCCATCTCCAAAAAAAGATGTTTTCGTGCTGCCACGCTACATGGCACTGCGATCATCTTATAGAAAAAAAGTAAACGGCATTTTAACGTACAGATTTAACTACAGTCCGCAAACTAGGATTATTAAAAAATATTAAAAGGTAAATTTTTGGTGCCCTGTGAAACTTTTTTTTGAATTTTGGTGTTTTTTACGGCTTCTTCAATGAATAAAAAAAAAATCTACTGAATGATTTGCAATTATCCTAGTTTGCAGACCGTAGAAATATGTTCTGAATAAGTCGTGAAAATTTCAAAGAATTTCGTTTGATAGATTTTCAACATGCGGTTTCGAGAAAAACGCATTTAAAAAGTAGAGTACGATTTTTAGCGATAAACCCTTCACTGACCATTAATCTGCTATACCTAGTCCATAAGCCTTAGGTTTCTTGAAGAAACACATGTACAGTCTTGGCTTCAATTCTTGTCCTTTTAACGAAGTCATTCGAATGTCATTCGGACCGATAAATACGAGCTTTATTACGGCGATCGACATAAGTCTGGCATGTGACTTATCACGTGTTTAACACTATAATTTCCGAATGACTCCGAATATCAAAAAATCACTTTGCCCATATATTCTAAACACACAATTGATGCAAAAAAAAATTCGACTTCGCAAAGATCATTACCTATCAAACTATAATTAACAGAAAAGCATGTATGATATGATGATTGAATGAAAGCACTAGTTATACGAAGTTGTTATGTTAATTAACACTTTAGTGCCATATTAGATTCTCACTGCAACCGTGTCTTTTGGCGATATATTAAGCTCCTTTTCATCTTAGAATTCCTCATTCAAGATGATTTCATATTCGGGTACAAATAGCACTTACTAATTTGACACACACAGCATATACATAGCTGAAAATCTCAAAAAAATCACGCAAATACGAAGAAAATTTTAAAGTTTTGAAGTTTTAGGGGTTTTGAGATATATTTCAGTGATTAGAAAATTGAATGAATGATGACATATAGGGAAGCCAACATAGACTCGGATCACTATCTCGATTGACGTAGTGCTCCGGGCTCGAGTTACAAACAACACCGCCTAAAATCTCCTCTTACAATCAGTTGAGAGTGAATACTGAAGCCATCCCCAACAAAGTCCTTCGTGACACCTATAAGGTGGAAACGAATACGGCAATTACCGCAGCTAACAGATGTTCTCACAAACTCCGCCATTTGATACAACGCCCAAACGACCGGGAAGGGCTATGCAGCCCAATGACAGCGAAAAGCAGACTCCGCAGCGCGATAAATAGAAGCAAAGCTCGCTGCTGGCAGGACCTAGTTGGCCAGGTGAATGGGGACCTGCGGGGGTTATAAACTGTTAACCCGAAAAATCAGTGCTCTGCGGAGCACTTGTTTACTCAAGGCCGAGCAAGTGTACTGTATTGTACGGTTACAATTTTCTGCACATTGGCACATTCTGGTTGGCGCATTCAACGCTTGTCTGATGGAGGGCCTTTCCGCTGTTGTCGTGGGTGTGACGAGGCTTGTGCTGATCAGCAAAGGAAAAGGCGAGCTGATCTGCTATCTACATACCGACCACTTTGTTTGCATGACACGGCCAGGATAGTGCTCAAAAACTCATTAGGGGTACACTCGGTGAAGCGATATATACTGTCCTAGATTTATTCATCAGGCAGTTCGGTTTCAGACCAGGGGGATCCACACGCATGGTGTCAGAAATGTTTCTAATTCCGTAAGACGGAAAGATATTCTAGACATATTAGACAATACATTCCAAGTGCTGAGTTATCTGTTACAGATGTCGAGGGATTATTTGAGAAATCGCTCCCTGCTGTTTTAGACGGGGTAGTGCAGGGATCTATTCTAGGTCCCGATCTTTGGACCGCTTATCACGATAATGTGGCAAGACTCAACATGCCAGAAGAGTCGCACCTGGTCGATTATGCAGATGATGTTACAGCACTTTTTGTCGAACGCACTGTTGAATAGGCGTGAAATAGTCTTGACAAATTGATGCGACGGGTACGTGTTAGATGCTCATGTTTCAACCTTGCTTAGGAAAAGTTCGAAGTAGTCATCCTGATTAAAAAGAGAATCCCGACAATGCATCCCATATCGATCGGAGTCGATAATGAAAAATCATGGTTAAGTACGCGTGATTGACCCTTGACTCAAAAATGAGCTTTTTCGAGTAAATCACTTCTGCAGGGGACACGGCAATAGCAAACATTGGGGGTTCTACATCCAGGGACGCGAATGAGTGCAGCGCAATATATATGGTCAAGTAGTGGAGGAGTGGACTCATGCATCTTGCGCAAGTACAACGACGGGGCGCTTTGCGGTTTGCGTCTTCTTATCGGACTGTCTTTGAACCGGCGGTGATGGAGATCGTGGAGGCGATCCCTGTTGCCTTTCTTTAAGAAGCGTAAAGGTATATACAAGGGCAACGGAGAAAAATCAAGGCAGATGGTTGCTTGTGAAAAATGGCAATGTACATTAAATGAGTGGAAAACAAGAAAAGAGGTAGATGGTCTGCACGGCTGGCTCATTGGCAACTTAGGTGCGTGGCTGAACCGACAGCATGATTACATTGACAATTTCCTTGCCTAGCCCTAAACGGCCACCGAAGTTTTTAGTCTTACCTACACAAGATTTGGAAGGCATCATCTCCAAGCTGTGTGTTTTGCAATGAGGTTGTGGACGACGCCAGCCATACATTTTTTCTTGTAGAAGGTGGGATGGGATCCGCCAACAACTTTATTTAAACGCAGGGGAGCTCTCCCCAGATAATATGGTCGGAGAGAGGCTAAGGAGTGTTGACAGGTGGAGATGTGTTGCGTATTAGGTTCGGGTTTTCCTTGTTACCATAAAGGTAGAGGTCGACCGGTGAAGAGTCTGGATGGCAGGAGGTTCTTGAACTAATAGTCCCTTCCTCCTCTCTTCTCCTGTTGCCGGAAGGGCAGCCCAAAGTAATGTGACAAACGTTTTCAAGGGGGTAGGTGTTGAGTTAGTTGTCCGTGGTGTACCGTTGTGGAAGTCCAATATTTTGTGTGTCAATGGATCTACTCAAAAGAAATGGTTTATTTTGTCCAGATCAAAGGCCACGGATCGGGAGAGCGTACGCCAATTTGTTTTTATTCATATTAGAACAATGTTTTTCCACAAATCGATGTATTATTTTCAAGTCTGTATAGTTATAAAATAATTGAATGTTTATTTTAGTTAAAAAAACCAATTTCAAAAGTTGGGTTCCTTTTTTCGTATAATTGTATATCTCCTCTTAATACTGATCTTTTTCGGAATTCACAAAAGAGGTAAATTCAAAAAGTCGAATTCTAGATAGCATATCCCCTGTTTTAGCGTTTAAGAAATATAATTTTACTAAACATAATTCCATTAATAAAACCACTTTCCCAAGCAAAATATTTCACATACTTTCCACCCTTACAAGTTTCAAAGTAATTTTGTTTATTAATAATATCACAGATTTATTTTGAACGTGAACCCTTGGGGCCTTTTCAGTAAAAGGGTAATGAGTTTGATGATATATTCATCGTTGTGGAAAACTTTTTCCTAAAGAATTACCCCAACAGAAAGTAGAAAATACTTTTAATTAAAAGCTATAAATTACCATTCTGATTTGAATGGGAGATAACTAAGGAGTATATATGTAACATTAATCAATTTCCAAGTAATGAGTTTGTAAATTACTGAAAAACCCTAAACTTCTTCGAGCAAATAACTTTTCGACCTTCGACTGCCTCTGTCGGTAAGGCCACTGACATAGTAATTGTGTAAGCGCAAAACAACGTTCAAATGAAAATAGCTTCATTACGTGACTCCACTTTGCGTGATGCGTGTCCTTTCGCTTCTCTTTAGTTTCATTGTCAAGTTCAATGCTCCTGTGATAATCCTTTTAAACAGCATTTGAAAGGATAATCATAGGAATCAAGTCAGACTTATGAGGTTTAATTATTGAGAGCATGTATGAATATTTTGGAATATACATATATAGGCCTATATAATTTAATAAATCTAATCTCATTAGATTGGATTACTCGTGCATGAAAAACTCAACATGATGTCAGTTTTACTTATCAAAAATTCAAATTTTCTGAGTTAATTACATACGAATTGTCTCCCAAAATATTTTCAGCTAATTTCTATCAGTGTTCGCCAATTAACCGCCTACCTCACTTGTCAGTGAATGCTTTCCACCCTTATTCAATCGCCAAGCAAATTAATTATTCTCCTTGTAACAACATGCAAGGACTGTAAATAACACAGTATCATAAAAAGTATGTATAATATATCCTTGTATACTTGGAAAAGGCCTCCCAAGTACTCATATCCTTGAATATATCTTATTTGTGTACCTATGTAAGTATACATTCACAGGACATGTTTGCACACCACCTTGTTTTTTCCTGTAATAAATTAGACTAAGGAAACCATTTAAGGGCTCGCCAACATTCGTACGCAAATGCTCGTATTGTGCAATTTTCAAGGACTGCTTTGTTTGGCAAGGGGTGCTTCGATGAGGAACTTTGGTTTTGGATATTTGACTTGTGTAGGTTATACAAGCGTACTTATGTATATATATATATCCTTATATACCACGCAAATGTTTAAGGGTTACTAATTAACTAAAATACTCCAGTTATTGTGCAGTGAATTACGCGGTGATACGATTATTTGTTGGCAGGTGTTTAAGGTGATAAAGAAGAAAACTTGAATGTGGGGTAGAAGGTAATTGGAGAAGAGGGTCTGGTGTTTTCGTATCAAGTTTAATGTTGGGAAGGTTGACAGTCGCCGAAACTATACAAATGTGTGTTTATTCTTCACTATAAAAAACAGGAGCGGTTTTCCATTATTTTCACATTGGTAGCTTACTATACGCAGTGAGAAAGTCCTTTCGTCCTCTCTGAGGGATAGTTAGCAATAACCTCAAACAAGTCGGAATACTGGAAGCTGGACGCTTCGGGTATGAAGTGTAAGAAATTTCCTAAGCACGTTTTTCCATTCGTATATAGCTAGAATTTCAAAATATTCTTTGATATATCCAACTCCGCCGTTCATATAAGTTCACTATGACATCTTAGATTGCGATAATTTCAAGTGAAATACAAAATGTTGCATTTCTTTGAAACTTTCCAAAAATTGTATGTTATATTATTACTTATAATGATACTTTATACTTCTAAGTTGAATTTCAGGAGGGGGGGGGGGGTTTGGTCGAAATTTCTAAAATATGGTAATACGCTATTATTAATTTTATTTGAGAAGGTATCGTAATGGGACGACTAGATTTTTTATAGGTGCACCATTATAAACTTTTTCAGACTTTTCGGTTGGATAAGTTCTAAGAACGAGATTTTCCTGGACACCGAATATCAGAAATAAGATCAGCTTCTAAAAGTATTAACCTCCATGATATAGCACATGACCATATTCTGCAAAACAAATACAACCACCATTCGCTCTTATGGGGAGCCCCTCCTTAAATTCAACGGAAAATGACGCCTATATGCTTGCTATATGTAAAGGGATTTACAGACCACATGCTCTCACCAAATTTTGTGACAATAAGCTCAGCTGTTTTCGATTGAATCGGGTGTGACTGATAGGAAACGATTGCTTCAAGCGACTCTGTCATAAGGCAGATTCTGACCCATGAGGAGGTGGTAGTAAAAGGTAAAAGGTGGCGTTCCAACACTGTTTCTTTAATATCCAGAAATTACTTTCGCTACGATATCACTAAGTGCTGAAGATATCCATCCAGTACTCACAGCCTTAACTCTGTTTGCAGCAAAACGAGTCCAAGATAACGCAGCCTCCGGTATTGATCGAACCCCCAACAAAGGATCTTTCCCCGCAGAGTGGAAATTACAAAAATTTATATTGATCCTGAAGCCAGGTATGCCGATAGGCTCTTGATATCAAGAATGCATTCAAATCCCTACATCATCGAAGCGCTCGTTGCGGCATAAGCATCAAATTATATTAAGTCAAATCTTCAACTAATTCCGGCAGCGGAAGTTACTTTACGATTCGTATGAAGAATCGAAGATATAGGATATAACGGCCAGATTTCCGCAGGGTTCTGGTTTGTTTTTTTTGCTATGGAATATAATGTATGATCGCGTTCTACGGCTCCCAGTACCTTAGTATACTGTTGTCGTGGGGTGGGTTGGGGTGGTCGTAACATCTCATCTCCTTGAAGTAGAAATTTATGCGAGTGGGGCTACAGGTACTATTGAGCCTTGGTTTGAAGACTTCGGGCTGAAGCTTAACGAATAGAACACGGAGTTGGTATTTTTTACGAAGCGGCGGAAATAAAAAACCATTCATATCTGCACTGGCTTACATACCGTTTGCCCCCACCCATCGCTAAAATATCTGGAAGTAACTTTCGACTCAAGCAGGAGGGGTGCCTTAGCAAGCAAACTAAGCGAATAAGGTTATAGACTGCGTGGCAAACAGCATCGGACCAGGCGATGAATGGTCGGTGGATATACAGGCTAATACCGAACATAAAGGTGTGAACTACACGAGACCATGTCGAGACGAGTTACAATTCGACTCAATTCTTAAGCGCACATATTGAGGACAGAAAGTATTTCCATAAGTTCGGTTTGGATGAAACGCCAGATTATTCTATATATAGGTGCGGCAGAAGATGCAAAGTTTCCTTCGTCTTCCCAAGATTCGAACGCCCAAGGAGAAACCTCGAGGATGAATTGGGGTTCCCTTTAACGGCGAAAAATCTGATTAGTTATATGGTGAAATCGGATACCACGCGGAATGCAGTAGTTGAAGTGGCGAAACAGATGCACAAACGGCTAAAATAAGCAGAAGCTGAAGGGCATAGTAACTACTGCAACTAACAAGCAAACAGCAATTCTCTGGACAGTTAATAAACTGAACAGCTTCGTGACAGGATGAAATTGAATTACTATGCTGAATGATGTAATAAGTATGTTCCTGGACAACAATGTCAAAATTAGACTATGAAATAGTTTTGCATATTCCTGCGAATCAACCTGTTCATATGACATCCTTTCCTTTTCCTCTTCTTCGATGGCGCGATGGGTGAACTCGGTCTCTTGTCTTTTCGGGGCATTGCTTCCAATAAGCTTGATTCCTCGACCACTTCCTCTAGTTTGTTATATTTGACAAGCCGTAGATCTACTTTCCCGTCACGCTCATCGTTTTTTTCGTGGACTATTATCCTTTGCTTGTCCTTTGAATATACATATTTACATATATTCCCGTTTGCAACTTTTGTTGAATGTGTTCAAACTATCGCAGGTTTCAGAGTTTTTAGGTCGGTATCGAAAAGTTCGTACAATGGAGTATTATTCAAGACAAAGTATTTGTCTGAGAAATCAATTGTGGGATGCAACGATTAATTTATCTTTGTCATCGTCTAAGTTTCACACCTGTACATCATAATAGGGGTTATTAGGGAATTTCTTGAAGCACTGAATGGTATATTTAATTTGTTCTATTAATTCACTTCTTAGTTTCTTCTGCCTGCTGCCATCCTAATTGCGCACTAAATAGACGAAGAAGCCAAGGATCGATCGACATCGTTCTGTAGCCCCACAGTAGAAGCAGACTAATGATCATGATATCATGATAATCAAAACTATTACTAACTTCCCCTTATTTTATGATGAAAAACAGTAGCTCAGACATATTCAAGGGTGAAAGTTTCTCATTTCCGCAAAAAAATTTTATTTAGCATATAAGGTAGGTAGCTAAGCCCTGATAAAGGCAGAAAGAAACTCCCGAAATAAGGATTTATATGCAAAATAACATTTTTTCTAAAAAGGAGCGGCTATGTGGTTCTACAACGACTTTTTGAATGTCTTGAGTACTTTTAATTATTTCTGGCAAATACTCGCTACTGATTCCCGAAATTAGTTTGGATTTAAAGATTTTTAGATCTGCACGAATTTACCTCTAAAGAATGACAAATGAAATTTCTTTCTTGTATTTCGAATTATATTTCTGTTTTCTCAAAATGATAAGGTTTGTTATAATTCAACTGTAAAATTACACATAAATGAATACGGCAAGTTTTGGTGAAAACGCGAGCAGCTCCTGAACGGTTGTGAACTGACTGTCAACTTCAATTATTTTTTACAATTTTTTCTAATCAAATATCAAGGCTTACTGCGCCACGGAGAACACCGGTGGTGGCATCTGTCAGTCGAACTTCACAAGCATCGGAAACGATGACTTATCTAATTTAGTGGTGATTAATCTAGTAAAAATTTCTCTAATTTGAAAAGAATATATGTAGGTCTAAAGAGACAAGAACATAGCTTCCGTTGCCTTTTCTCGTATATATTCTAAGAGCCACATAAAGCTCAACTTGGCAGAGGGCCTGAAGAAGGAGGATTGTTGGTAAAGAATTCTAGTAGTATTAATGAAAAATTTTAACCAAAAAGGGAATTTTTCCCATTTGTTTATTTTTAAATTTGTAATGAAAGGAGAGGTTTTTTAGTTAAAATAAAAATTCGTAACCGTTTCTTTTCGCTTTAGTAGATTGTTTTTATTTCTTTGCAGATATATATATATATTTCGTCGACAACTTGTCGCCTTTCTCGGTGCTACGGTTCGAAGCTAGTAGTAAAGCAAATGGGAACAGCCTCAAATTGTGATTATTGTTGAGATTTCAAATTTTAGGCAAAATCCTTCAGTATCAGCAACGGCAGAAACGACGCGATGCAAGCGCGTTGGCTGAGAACCTTAGTTTTGTTGATGTTTACTTTCAGTCCGACCCTGCTTGCTTCATTCCCTAAACTGGAGCCTTTTGGCCAAAATCCATAAATCTGATTAAGCAGATGTTGTCAGCGTAAAATTTGGAGCAAAGATGTCATGGTCGATTGGAGCTCTCCTCATCCTCAGGAGAAGACAGCATGCAAAACTTCACCGATAGTGAGAAGAAATAATATCGGGTACAGGGTGAAACCCTCTTGGCCTCCGATGTGAACTTCAAATTCCTCAAAAATTTTACCTCGAAGTAGGACGAAACATTTTAGGTATTCATATTTCGCTCTGATAATAGCTATTCATTTCTTTGGATCTGGTCAGTGTTGCATAGAGCTGTGCGCTAGCTGTTAAGGGCGTTGAGCAGTTAAACTCAAAACAAAAATTTAAAATTAAATTTAGTTGAAAGGAGTACCCATCCTAGAAGGTGCATAACACCGCCCAATATGCAGCTAAATCAGAGCTGCTTAACCGATCTTGATAATGAGTGTATTGAGTGATAATGGTTAAAGGGCGAGAGTGTTTAAGATACAGTAACAGCGCTGCGCTCATCATTTCTTCGTTGGAGCCATTAACTAAAGGATCTCTGTAGTATTTTGTTTTAAAAAATTAGTTACACTGGAGATGCCGGGCATTGATCCCGGTACCTCTCACATGCTAAGCGAGCGCTCTACCATCTGAGCTACATCCCCGTCGGAAATCGGGTATGTGTTTCCAAAAGACAACTAACAAAAAATCATCTGAGTATCCACAAAAGATATATTGTTGCATGCGTATTTGATTGATATTACTGATCTACAACCGCTTGTCTATATACAAGTTGGCACTGCGCAGACAAAACTTGTCTGAAGCATAAGTCTTGCTAAGAGCAATAACAGGACTTATCAAACTACAGAACGGTAAAAAGGATTATATCCTGGAGATGCCGGGCATTGATCCCGGTACCTCTCACATGCTAAGCGAGCGCTCTACCATCTGAGCTACATCCCCGGTTAAAATTATTTCAACGGTCACCAACTGCGTTAAAATGTTGATCTACTTTTAATCAAGCAAAACCGGAATCAACTTTGGAAACACTCACAACTCTATATACATATACTTAAGGGGTTAGGCTACTCTAGCGGCTTAACAAATCACCATATTTTGGGATATTTTTCAGCGGAGCAAGGAATATGATCAACTGGATAAATATTTGAAAGTAATGCAAAAGAAAGTGGCAACTACACAGTTTGACGAAGTTTACTTTTCTATGCGGAACCAATTGGACCTGCAATTTTTAATTTACAGTGAATTTTTTTTATATATATGTACATAGCTAAACAAATACGTAACATGTAGCTTTTTTAAAACACGACTTAAAAAAAATCAAAATTTTCAATACAAATCGTCCAAAAATTATCTATCAAAACAAAATGTAATGTATCGCAAAAATCGTGTGTACTTCCATTCAGAATGTAGTTACAAATATACAGTTAAAATTTCAAGTCAAGATTTGCTCCAGTTATAAGTTTGACCAACTTGTTTAAAGAAAAATGCATTTCAAATTTTCAATATGTTCACATCGGACCGGGAGTGGTTGCGCCGAAATTCAACGTAGAAGTATTTAGGTCTTTTCCCCACCTGATTCCATTGAGTACATCATTCCTAAGATGTTGGGGCATTTTTCCAGCAAAAAAAGAAAAGATCGGCTCTTTGAAATTTCTACAGTGTGCGAACCCCTTAAGCATATAACAGACATTCATATGTATCCATCTCCACCTGGGAGTGACTTTCACCTGCTGGGCTACTTAGATTTTCAAGCACGGTTTAGCAGCAACACAGTTTTATGTCAGCACTGTTACTGTTTTGTACACTCGAAACTTTAGTGACGTGATTTTGATTTTAGCTCAGTCGGCTAACCACTTCATAGAAACAAACTGAATTATATCTCTGAAATTGCAAACAGATAAAATGATCATTGATTGGAAAATACAAAATTGCCTTCAATTGTTATACTACTCTACATACTCTATATCTCGGAAAGCCCCTCTCTGGTTTTGAAAAAACTTTTAAATAAAATTTTCAAGGGCAATCATATTCATATTGAAGATACTCGTTTCACAATATAACGCATATGAAAACAAACAAGATAATAAAGTCAAAGAAAGTGAAATTTTGCGATCAATGGCACATAATATTTGTATGATAATATGTTTCATTCATCAATTCGGCCATTATAGTATAGTAGTAGTTCTGGTTTCCAATGTCCAAGAGATCTGAAGAGTCAAAGTGTTTTCAAGTTTTGTAACGCAACTCCGCTTAGATCTTAGTGCTTTGATGATAAATCATGAGTTGAGTTGTGGTCGGTGCACTATTAAGGCACATTGGGATGCGATTTGTTTTGGTTTTCTGCTACGTCAGTGAAAACCTAGCATTTTTAAAAGATAACTTAACATACACAGAATATCTTCCACCTCGACCCACTACTTTGTCATCAGTGTGTGCCCAATCGAGACCTCTTGTACTATAAGTACAACATTAGGTAGCTGATTGCTTGAGATGTTCTCAAAAAGTGAAAACTGTTTAAATTTTTGGAAGATTCTCGCAGAGATATTACGTATACAAGCATATGTATCCTTTCAGAAACGTTGTTTTCCGATAGACGGAAAAACTTGCAAGAAGGCCGAAAAAGCCATCGCTGTTACCCGAGCGGCCCATTGCAGAGATTTTTATGATAAACTGAACGCTCGGGACGGTGAAAGAGATCTGTTTCGATTTGTCAAAAGCCGACGCCGACGGGAATATTTAGAACAGATTTCAATGGAATAAATTTTTCACTTTCCGCTTCAATTAGCACCGTCGACATTGTCAAAATGGCGCAAAAGCCGGGTTTCCCGAGAACTGCAGGACTACTGGCTCAGATACACGCTTCACATAGAAGATACCGCGAGAAGTATCGTGCCATTTACATTGCATTGCATACATTGATCTTGATAATGATGCCCGTGTGCCACACAAAACGCAAAACTTAGTGCCAGCGCAACTCGTGCGGTGGGTTAAATTGCTCTATCGTGATCTGAAGAGTAAGGTTCTAAGTCTGGCAGGTATAACGAAACAGCTTCGTGTTTCTGTTGGCATTCATGAAGGAAGCGCCGTCTTGTCATTCCTATTTGCTCTTGTTATGGACGCTGTCACACTCCATCGGAGATCCAGCGCCCTATACATTGCTCTACGCCGATGATATTTTCCTAGTCATCATCATCATCATCATCATCAACGGCGCAACAACCGGTATCCGATCTAGGCCTGCCTTAATAAGGAACTCCAGACATCCCGGTTTTGCGCCGAGGTCCACCAATTCGATATCCCTAAAAGCTGTCTAGCGTCTGGGCCTACGCCATCGCTTCATTTTAGGCAGGGTCTGCCTCGTCTTCTTTTTCTACCATAGATATTGCCCTTATAGACTTTCCGGGTGGGATCATCCTCATCCATACGGATTAAGTGACCCGCCCACCGTAACCTATTGAGCCGGATTTTATCCACAACCGGACGGTTATGGTATCACTCATAAATTGCGTCATTGTGTAGACTACGGAATCGTCCATCCTCTTCTCTCGAACGCAGCCAAGAGTTCGCAATTTTTCTTGCTAAGAACCCAAGTTTCCGAGGAATACATGAGGACTGGCAAGATCATTGTCTTGTATAGTAAGAGCTTTGACCCTATGGTGAGACGTTTCGAGCGGAACAGTTTTTGTAAGCTGAAATAGGCTCTGTTGACTGACAACAACCGTGCGCAGATTTCCTCATTGTAGCTGTTATCAGTTGTGATTTTCGACCCTAGACAGGAGAAATTGTCAACGGTCTCAAAGTTGTATTCTCGTATCTTTATTCTTCCCGTTTGACCAGTTTGATGTTGTTGGTTGGTTTCCTAGTGTCTCATAAAAAAATTGATCTTGGGCAAAGTCAAACGGTGATCTTATGCAACACAGTCCCAGACTGATTTGGACTAAAATAGAATTTCGACGACCGACACCAATGAAATAGATATTATCCCTGTCAGTGGCAGTGATCTCCCGAGAACAGAACGATTTAATTATATTGTATCAATGATATCAGAACTGTGTTATGAAATTGCTTCATGCATCGGCGGAACTTGGATAACTTGGCGTTCTTTGTAATAGACGCACCAACGTGCTTCTCACGTCCCCTATGGTTGCGAATGCTAGTCGACTGTAAAAGACAATTAATAGCGTTTCGGGATAATGGAGACAAAGATGCTGTGTTGCGTAACACGTCATGATCACATCCAAAATGGAGACTCCACGATCAGCATGAGGTTGCACTGGCAGGTTGCTAGAAATATCGCAGGAATACACATGATTAAATACGAAAATGTATGGATAGGAACTTCGACTCGGGATTTCCTAGTTCATATCTTCAGTAGAAAGAGAAAAAAATTCTCATTATTTCTCATGTTCAATAACCTTATTTACAATGAATCTCATTTACAAATGGGACGGTAAGATTAAACTAGGCTACACCAGTTCGCGATTTACTGTAACCAGCAAATTTCATTTCCAACATTTGTTATACACGAAGAATATTCAGTTACGGACACCTACATATCATTTAATAATTAAAAAAATTCAGCAACAATAAGATATAACGTAAAGAGAAAAAGCAAATCTATACTGGCTTGAGGGGGTCATCCCGTGTGAAGGCCGTTTTTTTGGCTTTTTTTTAGAAATTTTTTGTGAAGAACTGGATAAAGATACAAATACGAATTTTTCACCATAGATTTATTAATATCGTGAGCGTACATAGTAATTTTTTTACCCCGATCGCATAGTTGGTTATTGAAATACACGGTAATTTATATACCCATATCCAAAAAAAGGTGTATTTCTGCTGCCACGCTAGAGGACGCTGTGATCATCTTAACGAAAAAGAGTAAACGGCATTTTAATGTACACACTTAACTACAGTTCGCAGACTAGGATTATTAAAAAATATTAAAAGCAAAATTTCTGGTGCCGTGTTAAACTTTTTTTTTATTTTTGTTGTTGTTTCACGGCTTTTTCAATGAACAAAAAAGAAACTACCGAATGTATCGCAATTATCCTGGTTTGCGGACCGTAGAAATATGTTCTGAATAAGTCGTGAAAATTTCGAATAATTTCGTTGGATAGATTTTTGGCTATGATGACAGTCGATTTTCAAAATGCAGTTTCGAGAAAAACGCATTTAAAAAATAGAATGCGATTTTTAGCCATAAAATCTTAACTGGGCATTAATCTGCTATACCTAATCCATAAACCTTAGGTTTCTTGAGGAAACACATGTACAGCCTTGGCTTCACTTTTTGCGAAGTCGTTCGAACGTCATTCGGATCGATAAATACGAGCTTCATTACGGCGATCGACATAAATATGGCATGTGACTTATCACGTGTTTAACACTATAATTTCCGAACGACTCCGAATATAAAAAATCACTTTGCCTATATATTCTACA
Organism: Hermetia illucens; assembly: GCF_905115235.1. NCBI lineage: Eukaryota > Metazoa > Arthropoda > Insecta > Diptera > Stratiomyidae > Hermetia > Hermetia illucens. The sequence continues at coordinate 66,494,633 of NC_051851.1, read as the reverse complement.
CTATATCCAGATACAATTGATTTCAAAAAAATTCGATTCCGCGGATCCGACACACAGGATGACCCCCTTAATATGAAAAAAAAAGAACGATACTGCACAATTTTGAACAATCGATCAAAAGATAAACAACAGTAGAAACTAGTGTCACCAATATTGTAATAAATAAGTTGTCCAGGAAATTGCAATTTAAAAAAAAATAACTAAGTTCATTTATATTTATATTTGTCGAGAATTGAAAATTCGCTGAGTTAGAAGTTAAATTGTTAACGAATTTTTTATAATATTATTTACCCTCTATTTCTTCTAAAATAATTTAAGTGCATACAAGTAATTATGAATTAATTACGTTGATTTTGCTCTAAACTCCCCAGTAAGGCGTCAGTCCTTCCCTTTATTTAGGGTTCCCCCTCTTTGTTAGAAGCGGCAGGGGGCAAACATTTGGGTCGGCGTGGACTGCCGCAGGGCCACCGTATCCTCTGGCTCCCCCGAAGAGGAAAGGAGGACCGGAGCCACTCATGGCTTAGATGCCTGAATCGGCCCCGTCCATCTCGCGCCCGTTAGGTTTTTGTGATTTGATCCCCCTTCCTTTATTTAGGCAGTTTTGCCGTTTAGCCCCTTTGGGATTGAAATTTTCGGTGGTATCAATCCGCCTCGAGACCTCACGTCTCTATGTGTAAATACCAAACCTTATTAAAATCGGTTCAATGTCTGTCTGTCACACTCAATTTACTCAGAGACGACTGAATCGATTGTTGCAAAATTTGGTGAAAACATGTGGTCTGTGTGTCCTTTTACATGCAGCGAGTGGCACTATTTTGTGTTGCATTTTAAGGGGGGCTCCTCATACATGCAGAAGGAGGGTGTAGATTTTTTTCCACAGAACATGGTCATATGGGGTATCAAATGAAAGGACCCAATTAGTACTTTTCGAAAATTATCATTTTTCTGATATTGGGTGAAACCTAGTGGAGGTAGGGCACAAAATGTGTGCCCCGAAAAATGAAACAGGTCTCTCCCAACCGAAAAATCTGAAAAAAAATCACAGTGAGGCAACTATAAGAAATCTAGGTATCAAAAGACATCCCATCCTGATATTTGCACAAATAAAGTTAATAATAGTATATCACCATATTGTCCCCTTTAAATTCATCCCAGGAGTACAATAGCATAGACGATAATATAGGACATAATCCTGAAAAGTTTGAAAGCAATCCGACTATTATAAAGTTATGTTAGGTCAAAGTTTCGTATTTCCAGTAAATTTATGACACCCAAGACATTTATGACGTCATTAGTATATAAAACGAACTTATATGAACGTGGGAATGTTTTAGCCTTCTTTTTTAGTTATTTGGATTTCAGTGTCAATTGCTCCTGGTAGACATGAGTGTGTATATGTATATGTTAATAAAGCTTGCCGGTACTAACCAATATAATAGACAAGTGTGTTCTAGTTACCAGCGGTTTTTAATTTATCTACCTAACATATATGTATACGTATGCTTTTGTGTGTGAAAGTGCGTGAAGATGCGTTACATCAATTTAGATGCGCACATATATATGCATGCATCGTCATGGGGTAATAGACAATGTTTGTTTATTTAGGGTGAACACAATATTTATGTCGTTGATTTGTATGTGTACATGTGAATATTGGGGTTTGGCAAAATATGCAGAATATTTCGTATTTTTAGCTTTGTACGAATGGAAAATCGTGGATAGCGAGTTTTTCACATAAGATGAAGAAAAAATCTTTATACCTGAAGCGCCCGGCATCTGGTGCGCCGACTTGTTCATATCTGCTGTAGGTTAAGTTCTTCACATTTGCTAATAATATTAAACTCGGAGTGTGAACCGTATGAAGTTGACTATTACCAATATAGTACTTTCCATCAAATGATTCATTTAAATCGCTTTCTAAAAAATAGAGGGCTATGGAATTTTTATGTGTACACGGAATTGTCATACATTAATGGCTCCTCACATAAGCAAACACAAAACCTTTTATACCTAAAGCGTCAAGCTTTCGGTTTACCGACTTGTTTGGCTATTGAGTCATGTGATAAAATCTCTGTGTTGGTTAACAGCCTTGGCGACCATGTTGGTGCCAAGGTGATGCGATCCCATACTTTCATCGTAAAAAGGTGCTACTCCCTTATGAGAAGAAGTTTTAACACGAAACAATTGAGGTTGATATTCGGTTATATACGTTTTCACATTTTTAACAAAGTTCCGATGGTGGATTTAATGCTGTAAATGCGTCGAACGACATGTAGTTTGGTATTTTCATTGGCAGAAATGACACTTCCTTCGATATAAAAATTGATCAATGCCTCCAATGCTCTGGCTATTAACACAGATAGGAGGAACGCGGTCCACGAATCATTGGAAAATATCTCAAATTTCCTTAAAAAATTTACCTCGAGTCAACACGAAATAGGCCGCTCTGATAATAGCTATTCCTTTCCCCGGGATACTGGGGGGGATACTTTTGACAGCATCAAAGCAGTTAAACAAAACAAAAACTAGAAAGTAATGAGGTAAAATGAGTACTCGTCCTGAAATCAGGACACTTTGGCCGATCTTTACAATGGTTAAACAAGGGTGCTCACAAGGTGCAGTGATAGCATTCGCTGTGGTGTAGCTATCGTTTATCACTACTACGTTGGGCACCATTAAATAAAGGATCTTTGTAGTGTTTTGTTTTTAAAAATTAGTTCCACTGGAGATGCCGGGCATTGATCCCGGTACCTCTCACATGCTAAGCGAGCGCTCTACCATCTACCATCCGTCGGAAATCGGGTATGTGTTTCCAAAAGACAACTAACAAAAAATCATCTGAGTATCCACAAAAGATATATTGTTGCATGCGTATTTGATTGATATTACTGATCTACAACCGCTTGTCTATATACAAGTTGGCACTGCGCAGACAAAACTTGTCTGAAGCATAAGTCTTGCTAAGAGCAATAACAGGACTTATCAAACTACAGAACGGTAAAAAGGATTATATCCTGGAGATGCCGGGCATTGATCCCGGTACCTCTCACATGCTAAGCGAGCGCTCTACCATCTGAGCTACATCCCCGGTTAAAGTTATTTCAACGGTCACTAACTGCGATAAAATGTTGATCTATTTTTAATCAAGCAAAACTGGAACCAGCTTACAATCCAACTCTATATATACTCAGGCGTATAACAAACATTTATATGTATCTAACCCCACCTGGGAGTGACGTTCACCTGCTTTGCAACTCAGATTTTTAAGCATGGTTTGGCCACAACATAGTTTGCAGCCAGTATTGTAACCATTTTGTACACTCAAATCTTTAGCGATGTGATTGTGCTGCTAATTCAGTCGACTGGTCACTTTATAGAGACAAGCTCAATCATATTTTCGAAATTGAAAATAGATAATAGTAGCAGCTCACGGATCGCAAAATACCAAACATTGCCTCGAACTCCTATGTATACTATATCTGTACATATCTCTCTGCTTCTGCAAAAACTTTCAAGGCCAATCATATTCAAAATGACTAAACTCGTTTATCGGTTATCTAATACATTCCGACACAAACAAGATACTGAAGCTAATGAAAGTGAAACTTTGCGATCAATGGCGCATGTTATATGTACATTCATACGGTTCATTCATCAATTCAGCTTTTATAGTATAATATAATACATATTACGAGTATGTTCTGTGATCTGAAGAGTCAATTCCGTGTTAGAGCTTTTATCGCATCAAGTGTTTTTAATTGTAATGGAATATTCCTTGCATCTTAGTGCTTTGATAGTCAATGTTGAACTGTGATCGGAGCACTATGAAAACGGATTGCCATGCAATTCATATTCTGTCCCGGGAGTGCCAATCTAGCATTACATATGTACAACTCCACAGAATATCTTTTATTGCCACTCATTACTCTGCCATTAGTGTAATGTCTAATCAAGATCTCTAAGTTGATCCCAGATATCCAAAATTTTGGAAAATGGAGACAATATCAGCATATAGTATGTACACCTCGTGATTGAAAAGCCAAGAAGAATAGAGTGCTTCTTCTTGGGGACGCTGTTGATTCTTTTGTTTTCAGGTAGTCTGGATGTCCATGTTCTTGTTTTTCGAACAGTATGTTGTCAGGCAAAGTTTGTTCAATAACAAACCTCTTGCCGGTGAGATACGATTCGAGAATTTTATGAGTATTCGTAGGTAGCTCTTCCCTGATCTTGTAGATGAGACCTTCATACCAGACCTTGCCATACCAAATGCCTATGTAATGGCAAGGGATCTGGCCGTGCAAGAGGTTCTACTTTCTAAAGCACAGCTTATCTTACCGATGAACTTGTTCCATAGTCCCATGTTTTCTGCTCAACCCAAACTGGTGAGAAGGAATTTCGGTTTCGTCCAAGTGTTGTTTTAGTTGGGGCGGAAGTAGTTTCTCGAATAGGTTTATTAACAGGTTGAGCGGACTTATCGGCCTATAGGACATAGCAAACGTTGGCTCTTTTCTATCCTTCAAGATTGTTTGCGGCAATTTTCAGCATTGTAATGACTTTGAACACCTTGCATGCCTTGTGCCTGGCTCGGGAATGTAGGAGGTCCTTTGGGACACTTCAATCCTTCAGGGCCAATTTACCAAAATTTGACGTCTCCTTAAGCTGATGCGTGAGTTCGCGCTGAAACTTGAAAAACAAAGAAAGAGAGTATCATTCGTACCTAGCGATAAAAATAGAACACACGAGGTAAAATTGGAAAATATAAAACAAGTCGGTAAACCGGAAGCTCGGCGGCTTTGTTTGCTTTTTTTGTGCAGAACTATTTCATTTGTACGTAGCCCATTATGTACATGCATTTAGCATGTCAGACTACTCACTTTAGTGTGATATTGGTATTTAATTGGAGTAAATTTATACGGTAAAGTCAACTTTGAGGTACTATAATTTTGTTAGTGGTAGCATGATTTTGATCAAACTTGGGGATAATCTGCTTCATATTATATTCTATACTACTTTTTATAACCCTAGGATAAACTTAAAGCAGGGTTTTTACTCAATTTCCCCAAAAATATGATAATATACTTTTATTGACTTAATTTGGGCAGATATCGATATAGAGAGAATTTTGAGGCCTACACGCCATATAGAGGCAACTTCATGATTTTTTTCAGATTTTTCGGTTGGGTAGCTTCTGAGGATGGGTTTATGCTTTTGACTGCCAATTTTAATCACTTTTTAATATGCAACCCATCTAAGATATTCTTTATTTTGAGCATTATGCTCTGTACTATTGCATAGTATGAATGAAGTTTTCACTATTTCCACAGTTCAGGCATTTGGGTTTTGTTGTTTTACTTTGGCAATGTTCCCGAGGTACCCGCAGTTGTAGCACTGCCGCTCTTGCTGTTCAAAATGCTCTATCCCACAAACTAATAGTAAATTTTCAGGAAACAGTCAAATGTGAGCTAGTATAGCATTCTTAATAATAGTACGATCTACACAAACTTTCCAGTATTCTTGCTCTCTTATATGATCTATAGATCCGGAATAGTCTTAGGGTGTTTTCCAGTTGATTTACAAAACGGGTAGAAATATGCCATTATTAACTTTATTTGAACAAATATCTAGAGTTTGGCGACTAAATAGCTTACCGGGGCAGCATAATTTTTTCAGAGTTTTCAGCTGGGTAGTGTCTGATCTTATAAGTACATTTTTTCGTAGTGGACAACCTTTGGCGTTCACAAGAATCGGCTCTCAATCCACTTTTGCGTATAATAATATGTTCGATTTGCAGATGATATCGGAGTAACTATCTTAGCCCAGCATGTCAAAGAGAACGAGATCTTCACAAATAAGCATATTTGGAAAATTAGATCCGGGCCTGATGAAGTTGTTCTCACGTTCGTAGAACATTATATTGAAACGAAGAAAGAAAAGAAAAAGAAAGAAAAATCTGTAAAGATCTGGATTATCTGGGTTGACCAGAAAGTAATCCTCATCTTGACACTCTAGAAAGAAAAGCGTTTACTGATATCTTGGCGAATACAGTGGGGCACATGCTATATTCAGAAATAACTTGGAGTGTTGCAGTTGTTCCACTACACATCATGAAGGAATAACAATGTGCTGAGGAAGGAGGAGTTTCAGAGGAAGATAATGAATAGCAACACTGGTCGCAGTTAGTAACTGATTTTGCCCCGCGACGTAAAACTGTATAGCAGTAGATACATACATATTGATGAAAATCGCAGTTTTTTTCAAATAATGTCCTTTTAGTAACAAGAGCAAACTTTTCCAAGAGGATGTCTCTTTTTCTAATCAAATTCTTGGTGACTATTTTATCTAACTTAATTTATTGAAGCCGTTTTCATCAATGGTATTTTAGTTGTAAATCATTGTTCAAATTAGGTATTGAGAAGATACCAGCCATTGGCGATAGAAGCCAATTCCATGCAGAATAGAATTTCCTCCTTCCTCTATAAAATAGTATGTACGGTTGTACTTGGTACGGTAAAACTACACTTAATACATTTGGCAATCCACTAAATAACATTGCACTTAAACCAATTGGCATGATCAATAAGTAGCGGAAGCCTAACCCATACAATGGGTATGTATTGTGTATCATTTATGTAAGGTTAACTGGGCTTTATTTAAACCGAATTTAGGTCTCGAAAGTCTCAACTTGTCTCTAACATTGTGGCATTACCAGATTTGAAGAACGGTAAAAATAATATCCTGGAGATGCCGGGCATTGATCCCGGTACCTCTCACATGCTAAGCGAGCGCTCTACCATCTGAGCTACATCCCCGTTGAGGACCTACCAAACACTGTTTAATTTTTTGATAAATTTGACCCACTTTTATCCAACAAAGTGAATGCAAGATTAGTTCAAATCGTATCTTTTCTTCATCGTATCGATGGGCGTGCTGTATGAATAGCAAATAACATAGCTGGGCGACAATGCCACTCTATGGACGCAACCAGTAGTTACTATTTTATGGACCATGATAAGATAGTAGATTAATTAATATTCAAAACGTACTAAGATATTACCATATCGTCTAATCAACAAAAGAAGTGTGAGTATAGTTTTTCCAATGGTGCATAATAAGCATTGTGCGTAGTTAGTGATAATTTTTTTTTTGGAATTTTCAAGGAAAGTACTGTGTAGATATTACAGAAATCGTAAATAATTGGAATACCGCTACCATGAATTTAATAAAGCCTCGGACTGGACGGATTACAAAACGACGAACCCGGCAACGACAAAGGAATAACGATTTGCGCATTTTCTCATGGAACGTACAATCCCTGTACAGACCGAATGCTGCTGAGCAGCTAGCCGATAACTTGTCGCAAAATAGGGCTGATGTAACAGCGTTACAGGAAATGGGTTGGGCAGGGACCGGTTTCCGCTACACCATATATTATAGCGGCCATCCAGTCAACTATGTGCTCGGAGTAGGTTTCTTAGTCAACCAAAAAAAAAACCTGCTGTTATCGGCCCTGAAAACATAAGCGAAAGGCTATGCACCCTGCCCCTACAGAGGGGACTGCAGAGTCAGAGAAGGATACCTTCTACGAGGCAGTAGAACGAACCCTCGATGCCTGCCCCAGATAGGATATCAAAATCACACTTGGGAATTTTAACAGCCAAGTAGGGAAGGAGCCCGTATTCAGGCGATACGTTGGCTCCCATAGCTTATACCAAAATAGAAATGATAACGGACTGCAGATTATTCAATTAGCAGTGTCACACGAAATGGTTGTTGGAAGCACCTGGTTTGCGCGGAAAGCGGTTTACAAACATACATGGCCTCTCCAGACGCGACCAAATTGACCACGTATTGATCGAATGCCGCCACCTGTCAGCCTCAGTCAGGACATATAGGGGGGCCAATATAGACTCGGATCACAATCTCGTTGGCATGGTGCTCCGAGTTTGAATAACAACACCACCCAGAATCTCCTCTGACAATCAGGTGAAATTTAACACTGAAGCCATCCATAACACAGCCCTCCGCGACACTTATAAGAGGGAAATGGATGCCACAATAATTGCAGTCAACAGAGGACCTGGAGATGAAGCATCAACAAATGATCTTCACAATCACCTGAAGAACGTTATCATGGATACGGCCACAAACATACTTGGCCCCAGCCGCAAAAGGAGTCGGAACGGCTGGTTTGACGATGAATGTAAGCTAGCAACGGAGCGGAAGAATGCCGCATACCGAGTAATGCTGCATTCTCAAAGAATGCAGGCACGCGCGGAGACTTATCACGAACTCCGTCGAGCGGAGAAGCGACTTCACAGACGGAAAAAGGAAGCCTGGGAGAACCAACAAGTCTGTGAACTACAAAAGTACATTGAGCAACCGCACCAGGCGCGGAAGTTTTACCAACAAATCAGCAGGATGAAGCCTTATACACCTCGATGCTCATCCTGCCGAGACAAAGAGGGAAATCTGATTTCGTACAGAATGGGCATATTGGAGGATGGGTTGAGTACTTTGATGAACTACTGAACAATCAGAACATCGGCGAATTGGAGGTCCCGCCAACTGAAGACGATGGACAAATACTGCCACCACCAAGTTTAGGAGAAACAGTCCGTGCAATTCATCGGCTAAAAAATTATAAGTCGCCAGGAGCCGATGGAGTTACAGCCGAATTGGTTAAATATGGAGGCGACCAGTTACACCAAGTGGTTCATCAACTTGTGCTCAAGGTATGGGACAGCGAATCAATGCCTGACGATTGGCAACGAGTCATTATCTGTCTCATACATAAAAAGGGAGATATCACACAGTGTAGCAATTATAGAGGTATCACGTTGCTGAGTACCATCTATAAGATATTCTCCACTATCTTGCTAGGCCGGATAGCCCCATACACCCAGAACATAATTGGCCCATACCAAAGAGGCTTCACTCCAGGCAAATCAGCATAAGATCAGATTTTCTCTCTGCGGCAAGCGATGGAAAAACTGTTGGAATATGGACAACAGTTGCACCATCTGTTCAACGACTCTAAAGCCGCCTATGATAGCATAGTCAGGGTAAAACTGTACACGGCCATGAGAGAATTCGGTATCCCGACGAAATTAATAAGACTGACTAGGTTGACCCTCACCAATGTGCAAGGCCAGATAAAAGCAGCCGTATCACTCTCAAGACCATTCGACATCAGCAAGGGTCTACGACAAGGGGATGCTCTATCATGCGTCCTCTTTAACCTGGCCCTTGACAAAGTGATCCGTGATGCTGAGGTAAATGCAAGAGATACGATCCTCTTTAATTCCACCCAACTGCGGGCTTATGCTGACGATATCGGTATCATGGGAAGAACCACCCGAGCCGTACAAACTGCCTTCATTCAGATTGAGCAGGCGGCGCGAGATCTTGGACTGCACATCAATGAAGGCAAGACAAGATATATGGTGGCAACGTCAGCACCGAAGACGAATCAACCAACAAAATCAAACCGCACTGGTCAAACGGGAACAATAAAGATAAGAGAATACAACTTTGAGACCGTTGATAATTTCCCCTATCTAAGGTCGAAAATCACAACCGATAACAGCTAAGATGATGAAATCCGCGCACGATTGTTGTTTTCTGCCAACAGAGCCTATTTCAACTTACAAAAACTGTTCAACTCCAAACGTCTCTCCACAGGGTCTCTCTTACTGTACAAAACAATGATCTTGCTAGTCCTCATGTATTCCTCGGATACTTGGGTTCTTAGCAAGAAAAATTGCGAACTCTTAGCCGCGTTCGAGAGAAGAATCCGCAAAAGAATTTTTGGTCCCCTACATGAGGATGGACGATTCCGTAGCCTACATAACGACGAAACCTATGAGCGATACCATGACCGTCCGGTTGTGGATAAAATCCGACTCAATAGGTTACGATGTGCGGGTCACTTAATTCGTATGGATGAGGATGATCCAGCCCGGAAAGTCTATAAGGGCAATATCTATGGTAGAAAAAGAAGACGAGGCAGACCCTGCCTAAGATGGAGCGATGGCGTAGGCCAGGACGCCAGACAGCTTTTAGGGATATCGAATTGGTGGACCTCGGCGCAAAACCGGGATGTCTGGAGTTCCTTATTAAGGCAGGCCTAGACCGGATACCGGTTGTTGCGCCGTTGATGATGATGATGATGAATTTAGTTAATAAACAAAATCTGCATTTAATGATATTTGATTGATTTCAGGTTGCAGCTGTGAAATAGCTTATTGCAATCTGTGTATTGCTCTTTATTGGAATGATCAACTACTTCCATCCATCTTAAACATTTGGAATGCAGAATAAACTATTGTTTTCCAGGCTTCGCGCAAAGGAAACCCTTATCCATCTGTTTATCACAGAGACTTTTCACAGAAACGGTGATGCTTACTGACACGAAATTCGGTGGGAATGTTTGAACTGTGAGCTCATCCGCATGCGGTGAATGACATCGTTATACTTTGAGTTTGAGAATGAGGGAGGTGAAACATTTTTTTCACCGAATATAGCCATGTGCAATAGAAAATGAAAGGTCTCGATTAGTACTTTCTGATAAAGGTTTCAGTTTTGACATTAGTTTCAAAGTAGAGAAAGAGGTCCTAGCAAGGAGTTACTTAAGATAAGGGGCCATTTCTAGAAAATACCCATTGGAAAAATCTAATTATGTGACATCTAACTCTCAAAATACACACCATGTCGATATCTGTTCGAATAAAGTTAATAATAGTATATGATTGCATTATTAGGGCAGTCTGCACGGGGCACTGGCCCATAGGGGACCATGCCGCTAGGCTCGGCATACCCTACAGCTCGCATTGCCGAAGCTGCGGAGAAGGAAGAGAAACCCTCATGCACTTTCTCTGCGATTGCCCAGCTCTGGTTAGAGTCAGGTTGCGGACAGAGATTTATAGCTGCAGGGTCGGAGAGTTGCTTTCCTTCGTGAATGCTACGGGCTGGCTCTGAAGATCCGAGCCGGCTGGACTCTGCTTCCCTGCTCCCATAACAACAGTCACGGTCTTAGGAGTTTGTGGCATCAAAACGGCGCACCAAAGCGCTAATTGGGCTCCTCGGAGCGGCCACTGATACCTACCTACCTACTCCATATGATTATATTTTGCAAATTTGCTGTAGGTCCTCCTAAAAGCTGAAATGCATTGGTATATATAACAATATAGAGCATTCTATTGGAAAATTTGGTAAGAAGCCAAAGGTAGGTCTCAGTTGTCTTGCTTCACGTAAATTTATTTCACTGGCAGTATCACACAGTAACTTACTGATTTCATATACATTGCGAACTTTGTACAAATGGAGCCATCGAGCTCCCAAACATTTTTACGTAAAATATTGCATATCCTTAAAGTACGTTACATGAAGAATATTCTCACCGAGTTGCATAACTATGTTATTGGAGCGATAAGTCCAAACTTACAGCTATTTATCACGTATTACCGCGCAACCTTGAACGTTAATCGCCGTATATACTGTTTGTAATTTGAGATGCAAGTGAAGCTATAATAGCTTGAAGTCAGCATCAAATCGATATTTTGGGGTTTGTAGAAGAAGTACTCTATGGCTCTGAGATCGACAATTCGAAGTAAATAAATAAGTTAATTTTTAGCAAAAAAAAACACAAACTTGAAAACTTGAAAAAGTGAAGTCGATAAAAGATGGTGCAACTGATGTCCACACTCCAGCAGTTTTTTCATCGCTTGCCGCAGAGAGAAAATTTGATCTGCTGATTTGCCTGGAGTGAAGCCTCTTTGGTACGGGCCAATTGATGTTTGGGCGTATGAAGCTATCCGAATTAGCAAGATAGCGGAGAATATCATATACTTGGTACTCAGTAACGTGATACCTCTATAATTGCTGCACTGCTTTCTATCCCCCTTTTTATGTATGGAAGAGATAATGCCTCTTTGCCAGTCGTCAGGCATTGATTCGCTATCCCACACCTTGAGCATCAGCTAATCAACCGCTTAGTGTAGTTGGTTGCCTCCATATTTAACCATTTCAGCTATAATTTCATCGGCTCTTGGCGACTTATGGATTTCAAGCCGATGAATCGCACGGACTGTTTCTTCTACGCAGGATGGTGGCAGCATTTGTTACGTCGTCTTCAGTTGGCGGGAACACCAACTCGCCAATATTTTGGTTGTTGAGCAGTTCATCAAAATACTCAAACCATCGCTCCAATATGCCCATTCTGTCGGAAATCAGACTTCCCTCTTTGTCCCGGGAGAATGAGCATGGAGGTGTATAAAGCTTCATCCTGCTGACGTGTTGGTAAAATTTGCGCTTGGTGTGGTTCCTCCTTGTATTTCTCGAGTTCGCAGACTTGTTGGTTTCCCCTGGCTTTTTTTTCTGTTGGTGAAGTTGCTTCTCCACTCAACGGAGTTTGTGATAGGCCTCTGCGCGTGCTCGCCATCTTTGAGAGTGCAGCATTGCCAAGTATGAAGCATTCTTCCGTTCCGCTGCTAGCTTACATTCATAGTCAAACCAGCCGTTCCGAGTTTTCTTGCGGCTGGGTTTGTGGTCGTATCAATGATAACGCTCTTGCGTGGTTGCGAAGATCACTTATTAATGCTTTATATCCAGGACATCTGTTAGCTGCGGTTATTGCGGCATCCATTCCCCCCCTTATAGGTATCACGGAGGACTTTGTTGTGGATGGCTTCATTATTCAGTTTCACCTGATTATCAGAGGAGATTTTAGGCGGTGGCCCGGAGCACCATGCTAACTGAATAATCCGCAGTCCGTTATCTTTGGTATTCTTATGTAAGCTATGGGAGTCGACGTATCGTCTGAATACGGGCTACGTCCCTACTTGACTGTTTAAATCTTCAAGTATGATTTTGATATCATACTTGAGACAGGCTTCGAGGGTTCGCGCAACTGCCCCGTAGAAGATGCCCTTCTCCGACTCTGGACTCTCCATTGTAAGGGTGTGAACGTTATGAGGCTTATATTTCTAAATTTGCTCGCAAATGCAGAATGCATAGCCGTTCGCTTGTGTTTTCGAAGCCAATAATGGCAGGTTTCAATTTTTGGCTGACTAGGAAACCTACTCCGAGCACATGGCGTACTGAATGGCCACTATAAACTGGTCCCTGTCCGGCGCTTCTCCTGCAATGCTGTTACATCAGCCCTATATTGGGACAGGGTATCGGCTAGCTGGTTGGCAGCTTCATTTCTGCACAGAGAACGCACGTTCCATGAAAAAATTCGTCAATCATTGATCCGTCAACGATGCCAGACTCGTCGTTGTAAAATCAATCCTGTTCGAGGTTTCTTCCGTGACTTCATATCTTACCCAATCCCCAGCCTGGAGGACCAGTTGGTACAATTCGCCCCTTTTTTTAGGCCCGGGAGACTCGGCTTCATCCTTCTCCGTCTGCAGTTTTTTATTAAAAAAGTACTCTCAGCGGTTACGACGTGGAGGTGGAGATAGGGTTTCGTCGTATTGCTGTTGGTTCAGCAGGCATTTCCCAGGTTTTGTGCTCCAACGGGAGTACTAATCCACGTTTCGCCCTGGGACCTATACTACCCTTTGGCCGCCATCGGAGGCTATGAACAATTTATATGTGAACAGTACTGACTTTGTCTTTGCCTGTGTCTGCATGACGGATACCAATCGACTCAGCTGTGAATGAGTACCTGAGTTTCAAAACAAATACGGTTCATTTGATTATTACTTCATTGATTATTAAGTATATGTGTATGATAGTGCATGATGCCATCAATAATGCAAATGGGGATATTTTGCGCATTAGACAATTTTTATTATGTTTTTTTTCTAGAGCAAGTCCAAATGTGCCAGAAAATGACAATTGAGGAAACAGAGTATCGAGCTAGGTTAACTAAGAAACGCTTATTTCTGTTTGCTTATTCGTTGAAACTGCCCTTAGGTTACTTTATCATCATCAACGGCGCAACAACCGGTATTCGGTCTAGGCCTGCCTTAATAAGGAACTCCAGACATCCCGGTTTTGCGCCGAGGTCCACCAATTCGATATCCCTAAAAGTTGTCTGGCGTCCTGACCTACGCCATCGCTCCATCTTAGGCAGGGTCTGCCTCGTCTTCTTTTTCTACCATAGATATTGCCCTTATAGACTTTCCGGGTGGGATCATCCTCATCCATATGGATTAAGTGACCCGCCCACCGTAACCTATTGAGCTGGATTTTATCCACAACCGGACGGTCATGGTATCGCTCATAGATTTCGTCATTGTGTAGGCTACGGAATCGTCCATCCTCATGTAGGGGACCAAAAATTCTTCGGAGTATTCTTCTCTCGAACGCGGCCAAGAGTTCGCAATTTTTCTTGCTAAGAACCCAAGTTTCCGAGGAATACATGAAGATTGGCAAGATCATAGTCTTGTACAGTAAGAGCTTTGACCCTATGATGAGACGTTTCGAGCGGAACAGTCTTTGTAAGCTGAAATAGGCTCTGTTGGCTGACAACAACCGTGCGTGGATTTCATCATCGTAGCTGTAATCGCTTGTGATTTTCGACCCTAGATAGGAGAAATTGTCAACGGTCTCAAAGTTGTATTCTCCTATCCTTATTCTTCTTCGTGTTTGACCAGTGCGGTTTGATGTCGGTTGATTCGTTTTCGGTGCTGACTTAGGTTACTTGAATTCTTAAAATTTACCAGTTTTTTGGATTACTGGAGAGTCATTTTGAGCATCCTTACACTTCCTGTTTATTACAGAATGAAGTATTTTTGAAAAGAACACGGTGACCTAAGTGGCCAGAAATCGCGAATAGTGCGGTAGATGTGCTATGTTCTACATAGGGGTTTATGGCAGTAGATCAACGAACATTTCAAATCTAAAATCTAGTGTAGTGTCGTTAGCCGTGCTAGTCGGTCAAAGCCAATGAGCCCGCACGCTGACGAAAACTCGCTTGCTAAGATTGACTTAAGCGTTCAAGTTGATGGGAAACGAGCGGCTAATTCTCATAATTAACAATTAGCCAATTTTATATAATATGTTGATATTGTACACTGTAGATTTCCTTAAAAAAATCATTCCATGTTTAGCTAGAAAGCCTCTTTTATCTACAATATCCTGGGAATTCTTTGTCAGGTATCTGACACATTTGGGTTTATCTTGGTACTACTTTATTTTAATGACTTCATTTGGTTTAACAATATCTATCTGGGCTACGAATATTTCTGAATACATTTCCTTTAGAGCCTTCATTTCAGCGGACATCTCCATGAAGCGCGACCGTCACATCTATTTTAATGATACTAGGAAGGAAATTGCCACAATTTGTTGTTTTCATTGTGGTGTATTGTTTTAAATCTGATAAAGATACATCCCTCTGATACTGGCGACGATTCGATAAAAGCGTTTTGTTACTGATTACCAACCCGATGGATTGAAACCCAGATATACCGGTTAGCGAGTATCTTTATAACTCCATATGTGGATGAGCGTTTTTGTTTACGTAATGAATGTTTGTGTTCACCTTAATTTGTTTCAGACCTACGAATTGCATAACGTTGCTTGTCTCTTGGTTTGTAACGGTACCTTCTTAATTTGTTTAATTATGTATATATATATATATGTATATGTGGTCAGATGGTTATGCCTCTAAAATTCGCCTATCAGAGTAGTAATTCGTGCTTAGAAAAAGCTAGCAACTGTTTATCCACCAATTTTCCCAGATGGCTTTCTTCACATTATGAATTCCCGTATTTTTACTTAACTGCAACTAGTCAGTTTTTTTGTTTGGAATCAACTACTACTGTGTCGTACAATTCGAAAAACTTGATTAGCTCCAGTGCAAGTTATGTATTGTCTTCACCCCATTTATCAGGTTGAAAGAGTGCACTCAGAAAAGTTGTCTTCCCAAAGAACTAGCAACAAACAACAACAAACAAAATGTCTATAGCCTATGATAGTATGCTGAACAGCAAATTGGGCTTAAAATCAATGACACTATTTACATATGAGGAACACGTTTTTAAACTAAATACATACGTACATATGTATCTCGAAACTGGTTCAGATTGCCGGTAACTATAGTGCTGACGACTGTCGCCCAACTGAACAGCCTACACTATTTAAACTTTCTCGAGATAAACTGAATCTAGTTCATCTTAACGCGAAAAAAAAGATCGATTTTCAAGATCCTTAACGGGGATGTAGCTCAGATGGTAGAGCGCTCGCTTAGCATGTGAGAGGTACTGGGATCGATACCCAGCATCTCCAGGATGTATATATATATTTTGTGGTAAAATAACAGGTTAATAGATCAGTTAAAATCATCGAAATAATTTCTTTTTCCATGAACTCAAAGTATGTATTGATTGATAATGAAAATACTGAAAACTACTTTGAGTTGCTTATTTTGCGGTTTACCCATGGCGGCAGTGATAGTTTTAGTGCAAACCAGTAACTTGTTTTAAGAAAAAATAAGTTTGTTTGTGGTTTAAAGTGATTGTATTAAGGAAAGCATTTCAACGGGGACGTAGCTCAGATGGTAGAGCGCTCGCTTAGCATGTGAGAGGTACCGGGATCAATGCCCGGCATCTCCAGGGTTATTCTTTTTGATAGCTAATTTTATGACACCTCATATATGTTATATTTAAGTACCCTACTTTAATCGTCAACTAGTAAATAGACTTCAACTCAAATTCCCTTTCTTTTACGTGGGATGCCAGAAAGTCCCCATAAAAATTAACACTGGGGTAAAATCTCCAAGGTAAATTTCACTGTAAGAACTTCTTCCTTCTTAACTTTATTGCTAGCCAATAACGTAATACGTAATCTTTTCGAAAACTGTCAAGTAGGTCAGATTTTTGAGTTGCAGGAGGTATTTTTGGTGTGGATGAAAGGCTTCCATGTCATAATATTACTACGTTTTGTGATGCCACTTTAAGACTTAACCGGCAACCTGAGTAGCATCAGAGAGAAGAGCACTTTTGATGCGGGTCCCATAGTTATCAATGTTTTGGAGGAGACCTGCAGAAGTGCATGCCAGATATTTTCTTGAAAAAATACAAGCCTCACATTCCCCTTTCCTTTTCAATCATTTTTAATAAGAGTTTGACCGAGGGTATCTTTCCGGACAATCGAAAGAGTCCTTGTAACATCCCTTTATACAAAAAAATTGATGTTACACTGGCCGAAAACTACCGCCCGATATCTATCCTTTTTTCAGTCTCCAAGAAGGAAGGAATCTTTGAAGGAAGAGCATGGATTTCCATCGAGGTGCTCAACTTGCACTAATTCGCTCACGAATTGAGTGAGTGAAGTCTCTGAACGATACAAATGATTTACATACGGCCTATACTGACTTCTCGAAACATTTGATTCCGATGACCATTTCATACTGCTCAATAAACTTACTTTCACCTGTTCTCGGCTGGTTGCAATTGTGGTGCTTTGAATAAATATATCCAGGGGCTGCAAATTGAGTAATGCATTCATAGCTGCGCCGGATGTCGTGCTCATGGTACTAATAAACCCAGACACACAATTTTTTGAAATTATGGCTAGTTTACGGTGAAAACTTTTTTGCCTCAACTTAACCCACCACACTACGGATGCATATACGAACATCGGCCTAATGATAACAACGTATACTCACATTACCACATGAGGCCTGAGTCCCCATGTCGAGGCAAAGGTCCGTCTGCACAGCCCATAAGTTGTGAGACCTTGTTTCATCTTTACCTCTACATGTTTCTTCCAAAGAAGTTTTTTATCTAGAATGACTCCCAGATATTTCACTTTTTCGGAGAGTTGAAGGGTAGTACTCTTCATCTCAGGGAGGCAAAGTCCATCCAGTTTTCTCCTTTTTTGTGAATAATACCATTGTGGTTTCATTTGGATTAACTGAAAGACAATGTCTGAGGCACCAACTGTCCATCAAATCAATGGTACGTTGTATATTCCTACACACCGTTCCAAGATCCCAATCCACAGCAAGCACAACCACGTCATCAGCATAACCTTGAGTCTGTATTGGCAAATTTTGCAGTTCGCATAGTAGTGAGTCAATCAGCATACTCCACAGAAGTCGCGAAAGCACACCTCCTTGGAGGCAGCCCTTCGTTGCTTCTGCAGTCAGATAGCGATCGAAATCCACCTCAGCGCACAGCAATCTCTGCGTTAGCATAGCATGGATCCCCTTAATTAAAGCATCATCAACACGATGCGCTCTGGCGGTATCACAACGTTTTTGAAAAGGCGCACAGTCAAAAGCCCCTTTCATGTCCACGAACACCCTCATCGCGTACCAAAGAGCTTTCAGCAAGAATGAAGTCATGCTGATCTGTCTGAAGTTCTTTGGATTAGTCATCTTTCCCAGGTTTCAGTATGAAGACAACTTTAACCTTTTGCTAAGAGGAAGGCACGTGGCCCAGATCAAGGCATCCTCAATAAATATTTAGAGAGGTTGTATAGAGGTTGCTCTAAGTGCTCCATACCCTCTTTTAGCATTGCCGGATAGATGCCATCCATGCCAGATGCTTTGAAATGTTCAAAGGACAGTATGGCAGCTCTCACTTTTTCATGGGTAACAACCGCTTTCGTAGTGTTCCAGTTCCCCTTGCAGCATTTGCGTGTTGAAGGGGTTGCAAGAAACGTCAACCAGGTGGTGTACTTCCAGAAGGGTCTCTACTGAATCCAGTCTGGAGCTCATGAAAGTACCGTCGGGCTTTCTAAGAGAGTCTTGGCCGACTCATCCCTTTTGAGGACTCTACACAGCCTTGAAGTCTCTCTTTCGCCTTTCAGTTCCTCACAGTATGCTCTACAGGAGTCTCCTCTCGAACACATAACGAGCCTCTTATATTCACACTGTGAGTTCTTGAAATTTAACCAGTCTTCCTTCTTATTATTTTTGCAAGCACGGTTCAGAAGTCGCCTGGTTGTAATCCTGAGTTTTTCCAGTTCCCGGTTCCACCAAGGAACCGGGTTACCGCTTTGGTCTTGAAAAATAGGACAAGCCTCTTCATAGCACTCTAAAGGTGTGCAGTTCAGAATTTTCAATTCATCTTACAGCGCCAAAGGAGTCCTTAGCCGCCTAGGGAACTGTACTTTATTGCCAAGAAGTTCATTGAACTTTGACCAATCCATTTTCCTAGAGTTCCGTCTTTGTACTGTAGATTGTTCACCCGCAATAGTCAGATTGAATTCTAGGTATCGGTGATCTGACAGTGAGACCTCGTCTAGCACTCGCCAGTGTGTAATCAACTCTAACATTTTTGAGGTACAGATTGTTAGGTCAATTACTTTGCTTCTTCTCGGTCCCACGAACGTAGGAGCGCACCCTACGTTTGCAGTCATAAGACCAGCTGAAGTGACGAAATCAAATAGCTTTTCTCCTCTTGGATTGCATTTCCTACTGCCCCAACAAATATGTTGAGCATTCGCATCGCAACCTACCAAGAGTTCGAGACCACTTGATTCTGCATACGCCACGAGATCCCTAAGCTCTTGGTCAGTGGAGGATACAAAGAATCATAGGGTAAAAAAGCGGAGGCAAATATGATGTTTTTCCTCTCGCCATTTATCTGGTATTGTATGATGACCGTAGCTAAGTCCTGGGAACAGTACTGTCTCAGCATGGTTGTCTCTAACCGTCTTGACATCAGGGCGCAAGATCTTCGCTCCCTTTACCGATCCAATGCCACAGATTCTGTTAAATCGAATCCACGCTTTTGCACCAGAAAGGTGTAGGGGAAATCCTGCAGCTTTGTCATTCTCGCTGCCAACAGGTAGGATGGGGCTTTGGCATGCTGCAGGTTGATTTGATCAATGTTTTCGACATATTGTGTTATGGAAAACAGTTAGAAGCGAATGCGGCAGTTCACGTGTGACGGAGTTTCCCCCACACCGTACCGCCAGAGACTCGATCCATTCGTGTTTGATTTCTCTGAGAAACGCCCCACTTAGGGGTACCGCATGTTCGGCATCATCCTTGCGAGAGCCATACTCGTGGTGGATGCTTTTTTGTAAGTATGCTCTATGTGCTGCTTAAAATTGAGTTTTCCGTCTATCATCACCCCCAAGTATTTGATGGCCGGCTTGGCAGTGATGATACGATTCCCGATTCTAATGCAGGCGTAATTTCTTTTGCGGCGCTTAGTGATGAGGACCGCTTCCGTCTTTTCATCCGCGAGTGCTACTCCAGCACTCTCTAGCCAAGCCTTAACAACACTGATTGCTTCGCTTGCGTACAACTCAGCATCTTCGAGATGCTTTGCGACCACAACTAGTGCTATGTCATCGGCGTAACGCACCACCGTGGCCTCCTCGGGAACCGGAAGGTTAAGCACATCATTATACATGATATTCCACAGTAGTGGGCCCAGTACAGAGCCCTGTGGGACAGCCGCGGAGACAACGTACTCCTTAGGTCCATCATCGCTATTATACCAGAGTGTTCGCTCACGCAAATAGCTGTCTTTAATACCGCGAGATAGGTAGGAACACCAATCATCGCCAGAGACTTTCGTATAAAGTTCCAATTGGCCGAGTTGAATGCATTTCTGTCTGTCTGTCTGTCCGTCAAAGTTGTCTCGCTTCTTTGCAAATTCAAGACTGTGAATGTCAATATCATCCGAAACTGGATATTCTCACATAACATTAGGTTGTTGCAAATAAAATGACCGTTTTGGTACTAAAATTTGAAACGACTGTAAAGCTTAGAAAAATTTATTTATTTAATCAAAATAGGTGCCAGTCGATTCAAAACACTTCTCCTAGCGACATTCAAGAGCATGTATGCCAGTTTCGTAGAAGTCCAACTGTTGGGAGTTGATAAATTCGTCGAAGGCAATTTTGACAGCCTCTTCGTTCCTAAACTGTTTTTCCGCTAAAAAATGATCCAAATGCTTATAAAAGTGGTAGTCGGTTGGCGAAAGGTCCGGTGAATATGGTGGATGAGGCAGAGTCTCATACTGCAATTCGTTCAACTTTTGAACCGTTGTTCTGGATACATGAGGTCGCGCATTGCCGTTAAGGAGTATCACACCATCTTTGTTGACTAATCTCGGTCGTTGTATACTCAATTTTTGGTGCATTTCTTCCAGTTGGGCACAGTATTTCTGTGTATTTATCATTTCGCGAGGTGCCAAAAAAGAATAGTGAATAACTCCAGCTGGAGACCACCAAACAGCATTACCTTCTTCGGATGGAGGCTCGGTTTCGGCATATGCTTCGGTGGCTCATCAGCATCTAGCCATTGCGCTGATAGGCGACGATTGTTGTAACTGGTCAAAACTGAAATGACTCCTTGATTAAATGTAGGAGTATCTATGTTTCATTATCCGATACCAACAGCGCCAACTGGTGGTGGTTTGATACAGCAAAATCGCAACTAACTTCACTTGATTGCCAAATCGGCCATTTCATGTGCAACAACCTAATATATGGATATATTACGTGCTACGTACTAAGAAATACACAAAACCTTTCGTACCTGAAGCGTCCAGCTTCCGGTTTTCCGACTTGTTAAAGTTGTTTGCCTGTCTGTCACACCCATTTTTTCAGAAATTGTTACTCTTATTGAGGAGGAAAGGTGGGAACTGTGAAATCCCTTTCGTGCAGTGAGTAACAGCTTTCTACATCGGAGGGGGAAGGGGGAGGGGATAGTCCCATTCATGCAAAAGCCTAGAATTAATTTTTTTTACTACTTATAGTCATGTGGTATATTAAATGAAAATTCCCGATAAGCACTTTTCGAAGTAGTTTTGACATTGACTGCAAAGAGGAGGAGTGTGAGGGTCCGAAAAGGGTCAATTATTTCAAGGATCCCGTTTTTAGACACTACTCAACCTCTCTCTACGAGATAAAATGTTAGTACCCCTTCGAATTGAATATCGGATATATGGTACATATTCAATGTATATACACTATTAGCTGAATATAAGTGGAACCATCGTGTAGCCAAATATTCTCACATACCTTACATACCTGAAGCGTTCAACTTCCGGTTTCCCGACTTGTAACCGAATAAGCTCACGGTCGATCTGGTGCTAAGTTTGGCCAACTGGAGGTGCCCAGGTTCTTTTAGGTAGCGCCTATCATACTAGAGGCAAAACCAATGAGGCGTTATCCATTGTCAGCATTCTCCTTGTGAAGGTTGTATTCCCTTGTTGTTTCTCGATGAACCTCCTAATTTTCAATTTAAGTTTTAAAATCCGTAAGCAATATTTCAACACTGATGTGCTGTGGTGAATCGTACAAAGTTCACAATCGAGACAAATAATGTTTAGATTCCGATTGTTTCCGCCTTTACTTATTGTCCTTAGTCGAACAATGCTCGCTTAGTCGTAATGAAGCTTATTTGCTAGTTAGCTAAAAGTTAACTGGGACCTGGGTTTCTTGAGCATGTTTCAAACTTTTCGTCACCCCCTATGTTAGGAGCATGATTTTTTTTGCCGATTTAATTGCACTTTTCTTGAATTATGCCTAGACCTACAGTTGACGTATTTATTGTATCTGTATCTACGGCTTCTCCGTAAAACATAGCCTCTTATAGTTGTAACCATGGTTTGAAAGATAATCGATAGTCCATTGCCTTGCGGAAGATCATATAACAATTTTCTTTCTCTTTGCGTAATTTAAAGATTTAGTTTAAAGTGTTAAATTCTTACAGTAGTAACAAAGTCATCTATACAACCAATACGTCCTAAATTATTGACTGTATTCCTAAAACTCCATGAGATCGTAAACTCTTCCAAATTTTCAATCAATCCATAATCTAACCAATAAATATCTTCAATAATTACAAACCATTTTCATAAACACCATATCACCTCCAACTGATAATAGCCTCGATATTGATTGCAGTTCTTTCACACTAATAAAACTGGATACCCCATTGCACTAATCCTCATCTATCTCTCCTGCTTCTACCATAAAATCAATTCAATTATTTTGAGTGATGACCAACATTTAATAGTCATCGATTTTCAGGCCCCAATCTTCCTAAACGATATCATCCTTTCTATAAGTACGATAGGGAACTCATGGAGAAAAAATGTGTTCGAAAGTATTAGAGCTGGGCCAGATACATAGTTCAATGGAGGCGGCCGAATCTAGTCCTTTGGGGATGTTCAATAAGGGAGTATCCCTCGTAATAAAATCAGTGGATAAAGAGAGCTTTGGGATTTGGGAGTTTCCGCTTTGCACTCGAATTTCAATATTTCCATACACGCATATATGTATGTATTAAAATAGTGTGTACCTGCAACAGGGTGACCTCTGTTGATGGTACTTGTTGCGTATTTTCTGTATAAAGAGCACTCTTCCAAAAAGTAATTGCCCCATTTGGTCTGGAATCTAATGTCAATCCTAGCAAAAAATGACTGTTTGATAGGTATAATATGTAAGGCTGAGACCGGATCTGAGAGTCGAAAGAAGGATCCTTATTTAGTAAAAGTTTTATATTTTTACAATTTGCAAAGAACATTTGAATGGTTATTTGTGTAAATATACTGAACGAGGGATACGTCACATCGGTTTAAACGACTTATTATGGCGTACATCTGTGTATAATCATAAAATTGAATCTAAATATAATAGTAATGAAACTGCGGATTTATTTTGGGAAACTAGAGAAAGTTTTTATGTGTACAATGGAAAAAGATAGCAAAGGCTGGATTTTCGACCACATCTTTGGAGGAAAAGGTAGTTCGGCACGTGGAATGAGTCTGCTAATGTGGCAAATATATCTGTCCATCTTATGGAATTGAAGACAATTTCGGGATCAAGGTTTATGAGGAGCCTTATTCGTCGAGATCGGCATCCACGACCTCCACAACAGCATCCATCGTAGATCTCCTGATCTGAACCTGAACTGCCTTGGGATAAATCCCTAGCAGCACGGTTCGCTTCAGCGAGTCTATTCCTGATGTGCTTTTCGGGCAATTTTAAACATACACAGCAGTCGATATGTAGACGGTAGCTTCTTTCCTGATCAGCGCCACCTTCCACTGACAAAGAAAAATGTCCTTCTTCAGCAAGCGTTGAACGCCCTGAGCGGGAAGTCTGATCATTAGTGGACCACCAGTTTATAAACTTCCGTGGGGATACCATCAGGATCTGTTGCTTTTTTTATTTTCATGGTAAGAACTGCTATCTCGAGCTCTTACATTGTGAAAAGTGGGCGGACCTTGATGCCTACCACGCTGTTGACATCAACCCGTACGGAATGTCTGGGAAATAATGTCCATACAATGCGGTCCATGTCGGTATTTACTCTGCAAGATTTCCACCGAGCCTCGATTTTCCGGGTGACAAGCTTACAGCCAAGTCCTCATGGTCCCCATTTACCTCGTTGACTACGTTGACGTTCTGCCAGCCGCAAGCTTCGCTTTTATTTATCGTGTTGCAGAGTCTCCTTTTGCTGATCTGTACTCTGCCTTTGCATGCCTTGGCGCATGCTTCCTCGCGGACGTGTAAACGTGTGCTAAACGGTAGAGCTTGTGACACTCTTTCCGTAGGTTGGCAATTTCTGTTATACACCAGTACATAGAAGGCCTGCCACGGCTCGGCGGCCACCGGGCCATGGAAGCTTCACAGGCTGTCGTTATCGGGTTAATCACTGAGTTCACAACAGTGTCAGCTGGAACGCAATCACCCATCGAACTGCCCTCCAGCGCGACTCTGCCTGTTCTAAGAGTTTCGACGAAACTGTCGAATTTGCGTAGGGCATGCCCTATACCGGGATTCGGCCCTCCATGCCCGCAAGGGTGTTCTTCAGGGTCCGGCATCAGGTTAGGTAATCGCTAAAAAGCGTTATCCCTGGACACCAAATCCAGACAAACTCATTCCCTCGGCCTAGGGCAAGAAACCGATGTCAAACGCCATCCTGAACGCAGATGCCGGAGGATGTTAGTCGGGTCATAGCCCCTTCTAGCTCCGCCCTGGAGAATTGGCACCGCCCCAAAGCCGCAGTATATGCAACGCCTTCACCAGACACGCCACGATCTTTGCAAAGAGCGAAATTCGCGCTTTCTTTGTAGGTCTTCGCTTAATGACCTACCTGAACTATAAATATGTGAAAATAACTTTGGCTTAGTTGTCATCGATGTTTTCTTGAACCTAACACAGTCTTTCTTGCATCTATGCCTTCTTCTTTTTCTTCAGCCTTTGTCCCGTTCACAAGCGGGGTCAGCTCGTCGTGATCGGCTTCGCCATTTGGCTCTATCAAATGCCTGATCTGGGTGCAATCTCGAGGCTTTCCAATCCCCATCCAGCGTATCAAGCCACCGTTGCTTAGGTCTGCCTTTTGGTCGTTTACCATCGACTTCGATGTTCAGACCAATCTTTGCAAGTGAATTCTCGTTTGCACGAATTGCGTGACCATACCATCGAAGACGCCTCTCTCGCAACTTTTCCACGATCGGTGCAACCCCATAACGATCGCGGATATCCTCATTTCGGATGTGATCTAAACGTGTGACGTCACTAGTCCAACGTAGCATCTTCGTCTCCATTACCGCAAGACGCCGTTCATTGTCTTTTATGGTCGGCCAACACTCAGAACCATAGAGAGCGACTGGACGGACGACATTGCGGTAAATTTTAGATTTGAGACGTTCGTTGATACGTCGATCACAAAGGACACCAGTTGTGGAACGCCACTTCATCCAGGTTGCGTTAATGCGTGAAGCAATTTCATAACGCAGCTCTCCATTGGCTGATAGCGTTGACCTGAGGTATTTAAATCGCTCAGTTCTGGGCAGATCACTGCCGCTGACAGTGATTGTGCCTGTTTCATGGGGATCGGTCGTCAAAAATTCAGTTTTGTTTAAATTCAATCTGAGACCGTGTTGCATGAGACGATCATTCCATTTTTGAACAAGTTGCTCGAGATCATTTTTGCTATCAGATGCGAGGAAAACATCATCTGCATAAAGCAGTGTGTAGGGCGCTGGACGTTGGATATACCGTGTGACGGTGTCCATAACAAGAACAAAGAGGAGTGGTGAGAGGGCGCTTCCTTGATGAACACCAACAGAGACACGAAGCGGTTTTGATACACCCGCTATACTTCGACCTTACTTTTCGGATCGTGGTAGAGCAATTGTACCCAGCGCTCGAGTTCTTCTGGCACGAAGTGTTGTCATAAAGCATACCAGATGAGTTCGTGTGGTACACGATCAAACGCTTTCTCTAGATCCAGAAAGGCAATGTAAAGAGGGCGATGCTTCTCACGGTGTTTCTCCATGAGTAACGGCGCAGCGTGTATTGCGTCAGTAGTTCGGCAGTTCTTGACAAATCCGGCTTGATTCACGGTTATTTCAACGATTTCGCGAATACGGTTGTCAAGAATGCGTTCAAAAATCTTCATGGTATGCGAAAGTAACCGGATCAGACGGTAATTTGAACATTCTGCTGGGCTACCTTTCTTTTTCCATATTGGAACAGTGGTACTTTCTTGCCAGTCAGATGGTGTTCTTCCTTCCTGAATAACCCGGTTAAAGAATTCACTGAGCCACAGTGTTGGGTCCCAGCTCTTCGCTTTCCAGAGCTCAGATGCGATGTCGTCAGGTCCTGTTGCTTTCCCCGATTTCATTTGTTTTATTGCCTCCTCGACTTCAGTTGCGCTGACTGGTGGAACTGCTCCAAATGTCGGCAATGATTGTGGAAGTGGAGGATGAGCAAATTCTTCAGTTGAAATTTGCTCGAAGTATTCTCGCCATCTATCCGTTGCGGCTCGACGGTTGGTAAGCAAAGTACCGTTCTTGTCATTAACACAACAGAAGTGTTCGATATCCTGTGTGCGTTCATCACGGCTTTTAGCAAGTCGATACAGATCTCTCTCGCCATCCCGAGTGTCCAGTTTATCGTAAAGATTTTTGAAATGGTTCGCTCGGGTGACAGCGACCGCTTTCTTTGCTTCCCGGTTGGCATTCTTATAAATTTGCCAATTAGCAGACGTTTTATCGTCGAGAAATTTGTGGTAGAGGCGTTTCTTTTCACGGACCTTCATTTCAACATCATCATTCCAAAGCCAAGTATCTCGGTTGATGTACCGTTTACCCGGTTTGGTGACCCCGAGTGTTGCAGAGGCCGCTTTGTGGATCGTGTCTTTTATTTGGTTCCATGATTCTTCCACATCCGTAATGGTTGGCAATCGTATGAGTGAGACCGTTTCTTCTTTCTTCTCACCAAATCGCCACCATTTAATGCGCGGCGGGCCAGTGCGTTCCTCACGCTGTTTTATCGGTGGCTTAATTCGAAGGACGGCAATCAACGGCCGATGTTGAGGTGCGATGGTCTCATAGGGAACGACTTTGCAATCAGTGACAGTGATAAAATGTTGGCGTCTTATGAGAATATAGTCGATTTGCGTTTTATTGTTCCCACTATAAAATGTGGGAAGATGAGACAATCGTTTAATGAACCATGTATTCATAAGTACAAGGTCATGGGTGTCCGCAAAATCGATTATACGCTCGCCACCTTCGTTGCGCGCTCCGAACCCCTTTCCCCCATGGCACCTGTTACCGTCTGCCTTTTCACCCACATGACCATTAAGGTCGCCGGTAATGATTATGTAATCGTCAGCAGGCACGTGACAAGTCTTTTCATCGAGAAGTTGCCAGAAGGCATCTTTCTCGGCATCAGGTCGACCTGCCTGTGGTGCATACGCGGTGAAGAAGTGAATAGTGCGATCAGCTGATATAATGGTGAGCTTCATTAACCGATCATCAAACCGTTCAACTTCTTTAATGGCATCACGGAAACCCTCTGAGATGGCAATGCCAACACCATATTGAGTGTGTGGGTTACCAAAATAGAGAAGGTTGTAGCCATTTTTACCGCGTTCGCGTTCAATGTCGCAGCTTTTGGCACCAGACCATCGGGTTTCTTGCAGAGCGCAGATGTCAATGCACCTTTTCCGAAGGGCTCTTGCGAGTTCCTCCGTCTTTCCAGTTAGGGTACCAACATTTAGCGTGCAGACACGTATTTGTTTTGTTCGTTGTGTGCGGACTAACTTGCTTACGTCCTGACGCCGTCCATGCGTCAAGAACCCTTGCCCATTTCTCGACAGGACCGGGGCCCGTCCTGCCGCGTCGACTGAGGTGGACGCCCTAGCATTTCTCCGAGGCCTGTGACTTAATCCGATCATCATGTTTGTAACGACATTCTATGCATTTTCTTGGTCGACCCGTCGCGGGGCCTGTCACCAAGAGAGATCAGGTAGGATTTAGCATAGTAAAATAACTCCAACTATACTCTATTTATCTCTTTCCCTGATCTCAGCATTTTATTTTTTTGTTTTACTGAGGATAGTACAGAGTACGTTACCTCAAACCCTCCTCCTTTACCTGGGCTTGGGACCAGCATACTATGTTAAGCGGAAAATGTCTTAAGAGTAATCGCGAGGCAATTTATCAGGTCAGCTAAGCACGAGGGAGCACTTTCTCTCCCTACCCCTTCTCCGTAGGCTCTACAGTTTTATTTGGGCGGAGAATATGAGACAAGCGGCGCAGAATTGGAATGAAGCACTGCGAAAATTCAATTCAAATCTCCCGCCACAGGTTTCCCTAAGAAATACAGGTAAGTAACCATCTATTCCTGCTCCTCGTAAGTCAAAAAGACTGAATAAAAAATTCAGATTTTAGGCCACACTAGCAACAGCCACTTGGCAATCAGATGTGCCAGGAGACTCCAGTGAACCTCTTTCTGAACATACCTGAAGGTATCATAGTGTCGCATCTGCACCATATTCTCCTCCAGAAGTGGGAGTAGAATTTGGGGATGTGAAGTTTTTAGATTAGCGAGCTCTGCGTTTTCAAATTTTGTTGGAGTTCCAAAACTAAGCATTACTTTGTACATACATTTCGATCGATACTACCGTAAGCCTGCTTGATATCAACGAAAAATTGATGGCAGTCGATATCGAATTTCCAGGAATTGTTTTACAGTAAATAGGTGGTCAATTTTCATCCTCCAGTCCGAAAACCTCCTTATCGGCGTACCGTCGAATTTTTCTCTTTAGTACTATCGTGTAGATAGGGCGTACAAAGTAGTGTAATGCCTCTGTAAATTTCGTATGTCACCTTGGCACTTTTTTTTGTGGAGAGAGCATATTACAGTTTTTGACCACTATTTCGGAATCTGTTCTTGGTTCCAAATGGAGAGAACCAAATTATGGATAGATTTCGTGATCAAAGGACCGTCAGATTTGACGAGCTCAGAAGGGAGTTCATTTATTCCCGGCGTCTTGTTCATTTTTTGACATTTGATTGCAGACTATTTCTTCCATTATTGAGGTTTCAATATTCCCATTATGCTCGACCATAATTATTGCGGCTCTGGTGATTGAGTTGTATGCGAGGGGTTCACCCGCAAAATTCCCTCTTTTTGCATTTACAAAGGTTTGCTTTGATACATACGCCTCAGGCTCTTCACTGCGTTTTAAGCCTCACTGCTATTGTTGCTATTTGTACAAATTTGCCGGTCACCAGAGTTGATTTTCTTTATTTTGCACTAACGATGATTAGTGCTCCTGATATATTTACCAAATCGTCAGTCCCTTGACAATGCGAATTATCGGGGTTCCACTGTATTAGAAAACTTTGTTTTGGTTCGAAGCGTAAGTAATCTTTCGTGTCCCTATCCACGATAAAGGTGACTCTAAGTTCACGTTTTCCTGACAGCCTCCCACTGGTGAAGATTAGGTGCGGTATCATATCGGTTATCTCTTAGTTGCATGGACTGCTAGAATCCTGAGTTTGTACATACTGGCCAGGTGGAGTAGGTCTTTGACAGTGCCGGATTTGTTTAGTGATCTAATATTCCAGGGTTCACGAGGGTAGTCACTTATTCGTTTGCGCAGTCGTTTTCGTGATATCAACCACGACCGAGGCTGTTCATCCTGTCGGGTGTTTAGTTCTAAACATATCGCTCTGAACCTCCAGCCTTGAAGACAAGGTCGATTGCTTTAGATTCCCTTGACGTGGGGGTTGATCAAGTAGGATGTATTATGAAGTTATCCCACCTCTATTTTTATTCTCACTTTTCCCTGATGATGGGGAGTTTTACTGACGTACCTAGTGTCAAACCATCGTCTTTTACCTTGGCTTGCGACCAGTATGCTATTCACATAATATGGTGAAGTTGAGTTTATTTTACTAATATTATGACTCCACATTAACTTCTCAGTTACGACTTTGTATGTATCATATACATATAATATACAAATTAGAACACAACTCGTCGCTATGCGAACTGACCCGAATTTCAGTTGCTTAAGAAGTGGTGAAATTTATATGGACATAGCTGCAACACCTCGTCAAATATTTGAAAATCAACCACCACAATAAACATAATACCACTTTCTGATCCCTCCATGATAATCCGTCCACAAGAGCGTAGACCATCCCTCTAAAGTCCTTGTGTGATTTGCCGGATGTAATGGATCTAAATCGTATACAAGTCGTGTGCCACACACCCTTTCAGTATATCCACTTACTTTCCAACAGCTCCATGTATTCAATCTAGGATACTTCTCTCTAAACATACGGCGAAAATTTATAGCGTCGAAGTCTATTTGTGGAACCACTTAACCCTCAATCACTATGAGGGAAAGTCGGGCAGCACAAAGGAAACTAGTTTTTATGCGAGGGTGGTTGTTAGGAGTGATTTTGAATTTCCTGCGTATATCGTATCTATAGTATGTAATGTGCATGTGTACATATGATTTCCATCGCTTTCCCTTTCTTTATTGAGTTACCTTGCAAGGAATTCGGGTCAATGAAGCTCCGGTTCAGTTGACGACTTGATTTTCCTTTAGAACTAAACCGGGAAGCTTTTAATATGATGAAAATTACTGTCAACGCATGGAAAAATCTAAAATTAATGAGGCATGAACTTTAAGTGATGCAGAAATATTTGCTCCCATCCCTTTTGCTGTATGTTTTTGCAATGCTGTGTGCGATGTTATCATCATCCCTAGCATGTTTTTATGCCTGAAATACTTTCATACTTGTTAAGTTAACAGCTTGATATTCAGTCGTTTTATACATTCTGACTGTTGCTTGTCCTAGATAACATTTGACGATTGTTACTTCGTTGAATGCGTGGTGCATTATCTAAATAGGGATGTTGGTCTGGTTGTAAATGTAATGGCCCACCTGGCCTGGTAATAAATGTTCAAGTTACATGGAAGAAATACGATCGTAAAACCAATTAACAACTTTTTAGGGTTCCTATCTATTCAGCCACCAATTACCCACCCCAACTGTGCATGTTATATGACACTTGCAGGCATCAACTCTCCCTAATTAACAGGATATATGTATTGAGTGAAGTCTCGGTGAAGGATGTGTGATGAGTTTCGGAGATGTTTCAAGGAAGAAAACGTTAAAATCACTCTGAATCGTTGTCTACGTAACACCCACCATCTGATTTTATTTCTAATGGCTTCATGTCAAAAGGTTCCTTAAGCTATTAACATCCTAAATAAAAACTTAGTGTGCGAATAGTTTCAGAATATTCCTTCGTCTGTAGTAGTAAATGTTATGTTAGTGGAAATCTGTCGTTTGTCAAAAAAACTATTAATGCTCGATAATATGCTCGAATCTGGATGTGTTCTATTATTAGGTATGGGGAATCGTTTGTTCCAGGACTTTCGTCCAGTAATATATGAGTAGGTATAGTAGGACTGCGTCGTTTGTCTAAAAATATTAAAGACAAAGACAAGAAGACCCTTCTTAGGTACCTTCGTTTTAAGTCGAAGGAGGTCGAGTAGTTGCAAATAAAGTGCAGAATGGTTTCCTCCTCTTGGCGTTAAGAAGCCCCACTAGTGTTTTCATGCCCCTTCCTCATTAAGAAGCAATGGAAACACTGCTCTACCGGCCTGAGGTTCTTTCATACAGATTTGCGCCTACCAGTGGGAGTACAAATTTCTCCGTTCGGATGCGTAAATCCTTGCCGCTTCATCCTTCAGAACAGAGAGCCGACGCTGGTCCTATGAACTCTGGCGAGCCCATCTAACGACACCACTTGTAAATGGAGATTATTATCTGTATACGGTCACAGGACCCTTGGCCGTCTGATGGCGATTTTTCATTTATTTTGGGTAATGACCCCAAGGCATGCCTTTTCGATGATCAATCTGAAAATTTATTTATTTATTCATTTATTTAATTTAACGAACAATAGCATAAAAGTAAGCTTCTGATTATTTATTGTCCTTAGAGCGAAAAGCAATTAAGTACCTTAACTTGAATGTTTAAAACTAAGTAGAACGAAAAACCTCAAAAGAACCAAACTGTGGTTCGTCGCCGGAGTGGCATAATCTCCGGATCCACAAGTAAAAATAGCTGTCGAGTTCTGCAAGTGGAACTTCAAAAATATTCCCACTACATGTGCTACGGATTGTTTTTCGTGGAATACCTGAGATGCCAAGCTGTTCACCAGCCAATTAAAGGACTTGAAAAAGGTACATACAACAAGGAAGGGTAGACCCCTGTAGGGTAGGATAAGTAGGAAGTATGAATGTGATGAGGTGGAGGAGAGGCAAAGCCTCTGAGCACTCAGATCATAGTAATTCATTGTACTCGCTTTCCCCATCTGACGGAATATCCCAGATTCGTTTCTGTATCACAGGATTTCCGTCAGTGGATGGGATGCTACCCACTGCAGCTGCATCATGTCAGCACCAAAAATCTGATGTCTAGTGTATTTATAGGTGGGACACTCACATAGAAAATGTTCGGTCCACCTCGCCTCCTCATTACAGGATGTCCACGTATCATCTTGTAGAATCTATATAATCCTATGACATATGTCCAGTTAGTGAATTATGGCCAGGCAGTATGATTACAATATTTCTGCAAGTCTTCCCACTTTCTCCCAGGATAAACTTTGTATGCTTGTTTGGTTTTGACAGGAAAAGTTTGTTGTGTCTAACAGCATTAAGGCGTTGCCACATGTCATTAAGGGTAGCTGTTCCCAGCTTTTGATAGCAACATCACAAAATGCTGCTGACACTCCAATTGCTGGTCCCGGGCCGGGCATGGAAGAAATTGAATCCTCTTTTGCTAAGGTATCCGAGATTTCATTTCCCTCTACATCACAGTGACCAGGTGCCCATAACAGTTGAGTTCAATTGGTTTCTACATTCCTAAACGATTTTCGAGGGGAGAAGAAGTGTTCAATGCTTTCAGTGCAGCTTACTTGCCGCTGCAGATTGCGAAATCACTCAGATTGCTGTCCTGTGGATCGCATACACTTCAGCCTGAAAGATCGTTGTATATTGCCACAAGGGGAAGCCCACTTCTCGTTTGTATTTGAAAGGTAAACTTCTCCTTCAGAACTCTCTTCTGGTTTTATTTTTCATTCCTCTTCTCTTTTCCTCTATATTTCAGAAGAACTTCATATATCCTGCCAAACGTGGTCAGAAAATCAGAAGGCGTTGCAAAAACTGGATTCCAAAACTGTGTGCCCTTCACGTCCGTTGTATCCTCACAGATCTAATCCCATTAGTCTATGAATTGTTCTCATTGTAGTGGTCTAAATAAATACATTCAGGAGCTATAAATCGAATAATCATTTCGAGCTGCGTGGCAAACGATAAGCAAGATATCCGGCTTATCGCTTGCCATGGGATCTATGTTACAGCAAAGTTGCGCCAATACTGACCATATACTGTGAGAGCTTGTTTTATTTTTATCTCTGTATGTTTATTCTAGAGAAGCTTCTTATCTCCCATATATTTCACTTGTTCGGGGGGTTGAAGGGTTGCACTTTTCATCCCTGGAAAGGAAAGATCATCCAATTTCGGTTTCTTGTGAATAATAATATTGTGGTTTTATTTTGATTTTATCAAATCAACGGCGCATTGTATATTTCTACACACCATTCCGAGATCTCAGTTTGCTACCATAACCACGTGATACGCATAAGTTTAGGCGTTTATTGGGAGATTTTCCAGTTCGCATAGTAGTCAGTCGATCAGCATACTCCACAAAAGTGGTTACCGCACACATCCTTGACGGCACCCTTTCATTGCTTCCGTTGTCAGATAGCGATCAACACCTACTTCAGCAGGCAGCAATCTTCCAGTTAGCATAGAATCGATCCACTTTATTGGACATGCATCGACCCCATGCTCTCTATCGGTATCACGAAACTTTTGGAACGGACAATAGCCAATGGCCTTTTCAGTGTCCCCGAACATCCCCTCGCGTGCTAGGCTTTCAGAGTTGCTTTCTCTATTTTTGAAAGAAAAGAACGAGAAGCTGACTAAAAGGACTTTCTACGCTGGCACGTGTGGAGAGTGGATGTACGGAGCCGGCAAGAATAGTGCCAAGGGTAAATTCACGTTGTGCCATTTCAAGAATGAGGCAGTCACGGTTGCGGGAGAGAGGGAATATTACAAAACAAAATCCAAGGATGTTTCTAACGAGGGTGTTGAAACGTGTAAAATAGGGCTAGATTTAGGTGAAGTAGGATCAAATCATGACTGATGATGTCAACGAACTGGGAACTAAAATGAAGCTTGTCGTCGAAAATCATGCTTGGGTCTTGCAAGAAGCTCAGAAGTGATTGGGGTTCTTTACCAAAAAAGGAGGAAAAGGATGTTGAGGAGGATTTAAGCAACCAGCACATCGAGTGAATTTGCTGACGTTCAAGACACCAGAGTATCCAAGTTGATATCGCACCAGGTTTGATGTTGGTGTCAAGTTTACCGATGAAGAATTCACCCAAGGGAGGACTAAGGAGAAAAATGGCGCGCAGAGAGCACTCAGAGCACTCTTCAGCTGCAGGAGACGAGGAGGCTAACACGGAAGAAAAATTGATGAAGGCGAGGAAAATTAGATTTGTTTGTGAGAATTAGAAGTGTGCGCCAAAACGGCCCGAATTTAGCGCGAGGTAGTCGCGTTGCTCATCAAGTATCACTTATGACCTATTTTGATCAGTGGAATACGCAACCTTGTATTGCTCTTGGCTTATTTTTAGCATTTTGGAATAATAGCCTTAAAGTGAGCAAGAGGAGTGATATTTTTAGAAGACTTCTTCTGTAGTGTTTGTTTCAGGCGAATTTTTTTATGGATGTCCATAGTGAGTCA